>NC_052537.1:7829823-9161414 GCF_016699485.2 Gallus gallus | reverse complement strand
ACATTTCTTCTTTATATGTGTTTCAGATCACTGCAGAATTATTGCATCATCATACAAGTGACCACTGCTCTTTGGAATCTATGACCTAATCAAATAAGAAAGGAAATTACATATGCAACGTTTCAGAGTTTTAAATGGGAGCTACTCATAGGAAAAGCCCATTCCATACGGAGGTGAGAAAAAACATCTTCACAGTTGTAAAATTTCACATCCAGTTTCTCCAGAGAGATCAGCAGCATTAATCAAGATGAAAAAGAATGCAAAGTTGCATTACTTATTATGCATGTACAAAAGTCTGGGAAATGTAGGAAATCTTGAGATTATGAGAAAAGAGTTTGATTGTCTATTTAATATTTAATTTCATTGACACACACCCACAATTAGTAAAAAGCTAAATTGTGCTGAGCTTTTTACAGTGCGTATGGACTGGCATTAAATACGAACATTTTCAGCCTTAAAGGAATAAAATTGAGAAAATGGCAAGCCATCAGAAACAAAAGTTACATTACACCCTAACTATTGTATCTGTAGTGGCCGCTACTACTTCTATTGTAATACACAAGAGAATTTGAAAGCATTTAGATTTGCTTTTCCAGCTGACAGTCTGCTGCAGGTGCTGTGCTATTATAAATAACTATTCAGCTGTTATGCATTATTATCTAAATCACCATTTTGAACCTGAAGTATAAGCTGTACAACCCATAGATCAAATCTAAGAAATTGGCTCTTGTTTACAATGTAGTTATTTTAGAGGAAGAAAATACCCAGGAAATCAAACTCGCAAAGAATTTTAATTATGCCGCTTGTTCCTAGGAGCAGTATTACAGTGTTACATTCCAACACTGTGTGCGAGGGAAATGAAATACACAACACCTGTTAACAATACGTACTCTGATGAATGCTTGCCCAAAAATCGGGTTATGAATATTTTTAATTATATAGGGTGGAGAGAAAAAAGATGTTTCAATTTTTTTCCACAGCCAGCCAAATATTATCAACTTAGTGTAATGATTGAAATGTTATTAGCATCAGATGAAATCACAGAATTTTTTCGACTGATGCAGAAATAATTATGATTATTTTACAATTATTGCAAGAGTAGAAATGGATTCATGAGTACAGCAATATGTGTAGGTAAGAAGGAGAAAAAGGCTTCCTTTATAATCCCCTATTTGCAGGCTCTGACTTTTCAGAAATTCTCATTTGGCACTGCAAATTTACAGAGCTGAGTTCTACTTCAAAAAAAGAAAGGAAGGAAGGAAGAAAAAGAAAAAAAAAAGAACAAAAAGACTTTTTTTCGACTGCATTCAATTTCTCTGTATTTTCAAAAAGTATTTTTCAATGTGTCTGTGAGAAAAAAACATTCCTTGTTTATGTATATCATACATCCAGTTACAGTTTAGATTTTCAAACACAGCAGAGGCAGTTAAGATTTACATAGTCGTTTATGAAGAGTAATGTCTTTGTTGGCTTGGGTAGCATGGAAAAAGCAGTAACTGAAAACTAATGTATGATGCGTGTGATAGCACAAAAGCAAGAGGTAGAAGAAACATCAGACTGTCCTTGATGGGTCCAGGAGATAAACCAAGTTATGGATAGAAAAGACTGTAATCATCTTTTGAAGCCAAATCTGCTTTTGGAGCTTGTGCTTTCTTCATACAAGGCAGTTTCAAAATTGATAGCTGAAGGAGAGAGCAGGAAGAATTCACAGTTGAAAAAGCATCCCCCCCCATTCTACATTTTTGGGACATTTTTACTGCATCTGAGTTCCAATTGCTAATAATGTAAGTAATGGCTCAGCTCAACCATCCTTACGTAGTCTGAACTCCTCTGGGTTTTGGTGTAATGTGATGAGTTGCTGTCGTGTTTTGGTGGCTGCAGGGCTGAGCTCGGGGAGCCACGAGTGGGGATTGCAGCAGGCGGGTGCGTTGCTGGGCTCCAAGCAAACCAAAAGGCTGAGGAGAAGACTGGAAATACTTGTCATGCAACCTAAAAAGCTTTGTGCTTCTGAAGACAAATGCTTTCACTGCAGAGCTCCCAGGGAACAAAGCAAGTCATGGCCTTTACAAAGTACAAAAATGGAAGAAACACTTGTATACCAAGTCTGACTCACAACTCATGTAAAAAATATGACAAACATCTTAGTATAATTCATTAACTCTAAATAATGCCCTTTCAAATACTATCCCCGGGAGCAGTTTCTGTCTGAGCTATTTTGTTCTCTTCTTGCCACGGATTGTTTATAAAGAATTATGGGAAATGACAACAAAAGAATCAAAGTTCGATTTTTCACAGATGAAACTACAAAATGCATGGAGTACTGTAATCCTGTCAGACAAGTGAGTAAATTATATCTCGGTTGCAACAATACACTACTTACTGAATATCAATAAGGATATGTTCCCTTCCTCAGAGTAAAAATATTTGCTGTTAATATAAATAGTTCTGAATATCCCTGGCAGTATATGCATGGGTGCCAAACAGCATTAAAACTCAAGCAGGATGTCACGTTCCAGTTGCGAGAAAGAGGGGAAGACTGTTAACAGATGTTAAAACAAGGAGGATGATTCACTTCTGGTATTTTACAGTAATGAAATTCCATTAACTTCTATCATCTTTCTTCACATTTCTCTTCAAGTAAATGACAAAAACATAAGCTTATGTTCAAGAAACATTCTGAAACACTGCACCGAGGCTTTTATTGTGCTTCTAAATTTCCTGTGATAAGCATGTGGGTAACTATACTTCCCCTGGACCAAAATACGGCATTGATCTTTATAGCTCACACGTCACAAGTATCAACAGTGTGTGTCTGGGTGCTCTTGCTGAGAGAGATACTGGCTGGCGTGAGCTGTGTGCCATCCTTGTGTGTCTTTAACTTTCGAGCTCTGGGATGCTGAGGATCTGAAGAAATGGGTTAGACTGGAGTAGAATAATTCATTAGACTTCCACTCTCTGAGTGCCTAATTTTAGTTTTTGTCTTAACTAAATCTATAAATTACTTTAATAAAGACCTTATGGAAGCATTTGACCCCAGTTTTAGAGCAAACCCACGAATGTTCCTCAAGACATCACAAACAGAGCTGGTTTGCAGTTAAAAATACAAATGTATGTGCTGGCCTCAGGTCCCCAGTTCAGTGAGTTTCATTTTTACAAGAAGTAATGTACTTAAGCTCTCTAGAGCTCTCCAAATTCATTTTTTACATGCAACTACATAATCTTTTCGATGTGAATGTGTACATTAACTCCTCCTAGCAGCTCTCTATAAACATCTGCTTGCACAGCAGATATTTCAAATTCAGAACCTCAGAAGGAAAGTGCTCCCACGACTGATTACTGAGATATATACCCTTTTATTTTAGTGTACTCTGCCAAGAGGAGTCCATAACCCCAAATGAGTCAGGGAAGAAAAAGGGCAGGGCAGTAACGAACAGCTTCACTGTAATTTTAACCATATTGCCTAGTGATCACAGAATAACTTTTACGCTTAAATATTTAAGGAGACTATTTGGACACATTCTTCCTTCTTGAGTGTGCTCGTCCACTCAATGGGACTGGTACTCTGAGAATCCACATACACCAAGAAAAGACACACGTATCATCTACCCCAATTTTACTACTTTTCTCTGGTGGAAGGGACTCAGGATTTTTGCTAGACTGCACAGTAACAAATTTTGCTCTGTCTGGAAGAGACCCCACTCTGTAAAGTGGTGATAAACTTTCCATACAGACTCTACAGGTATTGTTGCTATAGTTGTGATCTTGCTCCAAGACATCACTTAAGCATAAAAATTACTAAGATACCTTGGAAGCTGTTCGTGTAGCCTAACAAGCACATTGCTCACAAAAGCACAAAGGAAAAAATACAGTCAGTTTAAACTGGAAATAATGATGTGCTTAAAGTTGAACACGGATTTAAGCTGGCATAGTAGTCACAGGGAATTTTTTTTCAAAAGGTGTTTTCATAAGCTCCAGTATACAAGCCAACTTGTATCTTCGGTAATTATAGCCTCCCTATTGAAAATCCCCCTGTAATTTCAGTTGGATGTCATTTTTCACTTTCTGCTCTAGGTTGTTATATGTTATTTTAAGAAGCAGTTAACATCATATGGAGAAGGTGGCAAAATATCAATAGAGCTACACAACAAAGACATGAAAGAAGTAAAATATGACATCTCTAAAATAAATGATGTTCCCATTTGGGGGCAAAAGGGCAGGAACAATGGAATCAGTGAATTTATATTTTTTTCACAGGTTTTGCTGTGTTAGTAAGATGTAATAATAGTTTGAGCCCTTTACTTTACATGGTAGTGCATTTCCATCTTCTTCAATTTACCAACAGACTGAAACAGTAGTTCAAACTGAAAAGTCAAGTTTTGACTGTCTAAATGAAAAGGGAAGACAGATGTCTGGTCTTTTGCATGGAATTTAATGTTCCAGTTCTTGCAAACTTGTAAAAATAAGTGGTAATTTATATCTTTAGAAAAGATGTACAGGAGATGGGAATCTGTGATAAAAATTGGTCTGAAGAAAGAATATATACATAATATGTACATGTATAATATAAAAAAATAGTTTAATCTATACATTATCCATATTTAATATTATATGTCTATTAAATAATATGAATGTAATATTCTATTCACTTGATATCTTTGATTATCATTAAGAATATACATTGTTTAATTAGGTACATTTCTTCAGGTAATTTTCCTTACTCCATTAATTGGCATGTTCTGCACTAAACAGCTTTAGCCCCTGAAGAGCATAGCTCTCACAGTCAGTGAAACTATGCTTTTCTATGCACTCCTTATAAACTTAAGAGTCTAAAGCTGGCCTTAAATTGTTTCTTCCCTGTCACTGGCATACAAATGGCTGTGTCAGATGCAGAAAGTTGATTTCTGTCCCAAGGGGCTTTAAGTCACACAAGTGTCAGCGCTGTTCCTTTTGCCTCAGTCTTGAATTTTGGAGTTCTTAGTAGATTAGTCTTGTCTGAATGCTGACTGTGAGAAGTCACTTAGATGGACTGAAAAAGCTACCCACTAAATTATCCATATTGCTTTATCTTACGCATCAGCCCTCACTGTTTAGATTCTTGAACTAAATGGTAGTTGGAGAAAATCCAAAGCTTCCTTAGTTCATGGTTGGACTGGGTGATCCTGTGGGTCTTTTCCAACCTTGGTGATTCTATGATTCTATTGATAGTATACTGAAATGTTATATGCCCATTTACATTACTTCTGCAATTTAATACATGGTAAGGGACTGTCTTGACCTACTGGCTTAAATAAATTCATATTTCTTCTTGAAGTTCTTGTTGGCAGGAAAAAGTACAAGTCCCATGGAGATGGACTACATGTCTTTTTAAGTCTCTTCTATCTAATTTCTGGGATTCCTATGAACCTAAATCCAATTTCTTGGCACTAGATATAGCAGTCTTTTGGATAAGTCAAGAATAGAATCACTCTAATACTTGCTTTTATCCACTGAGCCACCTTTCTTTACAGTGAAAGGATAATGTAATCATTGATAGAGTATATGTTTTACTTCTCTCATTGCACTGCATATTGTTTTGAATAATTGAAAAATTATGATTTGCTAAATTTAACTTGCACTTTCTTATTGCTGTGCCAAGTACTCAATTTACAAGTCTCTAAAAATCACTTTCAAATCACATGAAAATTTTTCCTACATATTAATTACATAGACAGGGAGGAATTCTGAGATACACTGTAATGAAGAATGGTGAAGCCCAAGCAGTTTCTCTCCTTAAATAATTCAGAATTCTGTCCATCCTTCTGCTGATACACAGAAGCAGTTACCTTCTTGTAGTTGTTACCACAGTTCCTTTAATTAGACACTACCTGAGAAAGGGCAGAATTACCTTTTTGTTTTACAAACAAGTTTCTCAGACAACCTAGGATTTATGTGCTTCTTTTTCTAGTACATAATCATGCCCTGAATTTTTTTTCTGAAAATATACAGTGTGTAAAACAAAAGAACATCACCTAGAGGGAATACTGTTCCCTGGATAAAATATCTGTGATGGATGTTATAAAGGAGTCAGGAGAGGGTGATTAATTGCCATGTTAATGCACCTACATACAGTAATGTACAATTCATTATTAAGAGCCATGTAACACTAATGTACTGTTGCTTTCACAAATTATCCATTTGTTACCAAGGGAGTTAAACTCGCATACTGTGTGCAAGATCTCCATGCACGCCTGTGTTTTTTTTATCCCTGTCTCACAGGGCAAGAATTCAAGTAATTTGTCGTCATGAGAGGTGGCACCAAGGGGAGCTATATGTCCGTCTGATGTAACAAGCAAAGCTCCAATAGGAATTTCCATCTGCTTTTCATCCTGAATTTGCCTACATGTAATTACTATGCTTAGTGAAGCTTAACTAAAGGTGAATGAAAACATGTTAGCAACTGAATGTTTTCCAAGACCTCCTTCACTATGAGGATGCATGAATATGCTTGGAGTTCACAAAAACTTTATGTTTTAAAATCAGTCTTCTGCAAATTCATTCATTTTCCTGAATTCTGCATAAACTTCATCTTCTGCTGAAATCCAAAGACCTCTGCAAACTAGTAAAAAAAATTAGACAATCAACTTGGTTAGGACTTTAAGGGACTTTGGAGTCTTTTGGAGCCCTGCTGCAATTGCTGGCTTGTTTTTTTTTTCCCCCCAGTTGAAGATGGGCTACCACTGACAAAGCCCTGCAATATTTAGTGTGAAGCTGTGACCTCTCCTCCCCTTCTGACATGGAACTCTGTGATCCAGGTGAGTCTGCTGCCTGATAAACTAAGAAAGTCTTTCTAGGAAGATAGCATGCTTCACAGCATCATTAGCAAAATGACCTGACAAAAGTTAAGGAGAGCAACCAGCTCTTTGCTGACCTCCTGTCAGGGCTGAATATAAGTAGCCATGTGGTTATCGTTAATAGGGCCAGGCACTGTGAGCTGAAGAGGCTTAATCAAAGACAGAAGAAAGAAGAGAAAAGTGTACCCCCTGAGATACTCCTGTGCTGGGTGATACTAGCCTTGGCAAAACAATCTCAGAAACTTGAACTCTGGTTGCTCCTCAGGTAAGTAGAAGAGCTCTTACTGTGTAATGCTTTGTAAGGGCAGACTTTCAAATATGGACTGTTTAAATTATACATGCTGGAACAGACACTTCTGGATAACTTTCTCATATAACACAGCTACACAGAGGAGCTTTTCTTCTCCTCTGACCTGAAGTGTCTGTGACCATCAGCAATCAGAAAATCTACCATGACTACTCATTGTAGGAAAGGACCAGATCAGACTTTTAAGACCACTACTTCTGTTGTACTTACAAGTCTTGGATTTGAAGGAAATGAAAGTGAGCTGCCTTAAATACTCACACTTGCATATAAATGTGGATTTTGTAAATATAAAAGAGTCATCTTAAATTAGAAGGAACAGCTTAATGCTATCATTGAATCTTTTTTGTTGTTGTTTTTTTTTTTTTCCTATATCTAATTGTTATAATTCTACCTAAATATTTGAATTGAAAATAGGAAGTTTAGGAGCTTACTGTTGGAAATGTGTGCCAAGCTTCCATCAGTGCTCAGTGTCAATGAACTTGTCCATTGTAGGTTTTATGCAAGAATGAATACAGTCCAGGGCTAAATCCCTTAATGCTAAATAAGAGAAATGGAGGTAGCTCCTTTTAAGGGTTTTAAGCCACTACGTTTTTGACATTAAAAATGTTTATGGAAGTCAGTGCATATTTTCAATGCCAGAGGAATGCGGGGTTAAATCCACAATCTACCTGTTACTGACTAGGTTATCAGTATGAACATATACAATGTTATACTGCATCCAAACATCACATTTAATTCCCCAATTTTTACACCTTACTGCGTGTGGTGCTTGCAGCTCTGAATAATGTTCTTATTTGGTTAGATTTATATACACGGTAAAAGGAGAAGTAACTGCAGCTGTATGGTTGTCAGCTACAGAGCATGGCACAAATTGCAGGAATTCACAGTGTGGGCTCTGCACAGAGCTATGCAATTCTTTAAAATACTATGAATAATTCTATAAAACACTGCAGGATCCAGCTCTCTCAACTGCATTCCAACAGATTCCTGAGTCCTTTTGGAAGCATGATTGGTGTGTATGTGTCATTACGGGTCAGACTGTTGTGCAGGAAGAGGAGCTGCATATATGTCGAATCTCAGACATCAGTCATGGTGGGTAATGGGCAGGTTTGAGTCTCTTATGACAGAGGTACAGTGCTCAGTGTTCTGTGCGGTGCAAGACACCAACGATGACAACCTTCAGAAAGTGGTAAAGTGCTAAGAAACAGCAGCAGACCTCAAAGCAGCTGCAGAAATCCCAAGAGATTCCTTTCTTTATGTGGGGACACTACAAAAAAACTGCTTTGTCATAGCAGCTCCCTCAGCACCTCCATAAACTTTGCAAAGTTAGTTGGCTTTTTCTTTGTTCTCATCACCACTCAACCATCAAATGCTTTATTCAATCTTGCAGATTAAGTGCCATTACTGAGTTGTTGTTGCTGTTACAAGTCTGCAAACTACACAAGACTGACAGTACTGCTTCTGTCCAGCTCCATTTATTAGTAGTCTGTGTTCAAAAAGATAGAACAGGGCAAAGAGAAGCAAGAATACTGCGGTATACTAGACATTTTTCCTGCAAATCCTAATGAATAGTTCAGTTGCTCAGTCATCTTCCCCTTACTATATTATTCTTAAATCAGCCATAAAACATGACTGTATAAGCTTAGATATCTGCCAGTGCTGGTCCCAGCAGAAGCCTGCTGCTTTACACTGGCTGACCTACAACAACGAGTGGAGCGTTCTCGGGCTGGACTGAGGGTCCAACACGGCGTCTCAAGAGCTGACGTGATGCCGTTAGGGTACGAGCAAGGCGCCATCCACATAACCGTGTCCCCCTACCCGCTACCGGCCCTCGCACGGCCACGGACGGCAGCCCCGCGCCGGTGCGCTAAGATGGCGCCCGACAGGCTGAGAGCAGAGGCCGGGGCCGCGCGGGCGGAGCTTCGGGACCCGCCCCGTTCCCTGGGCAACGGAGACGCCGAGCCCGGCAGCATGGCGGCGGCGGGGCAGGTACCCTCGCTTGCTGCGTTTCACCTCGCCAGCCCCCAGCCCGCGGGGCCGCGGCGGGCACGAGGCGGGAAGCGCCCGCGCTGTTGGTCTAGCTGTTCCCGCGCTGTTGGTCTAGCTGTTCCCGCGCCTTGGCACCTGTCGCTTCCTTGTCTTGCTTCTCCTTGATCTTTTAATTGAATTTAAGTGTCTTCACTAAGCTCCTGGAAGCTTAAAAAGAAAGGGCAAACGCTAAAATGCTTTTGGAGGATAAATGAAGGCAGTGTGAGTATGTATTTCTGCGTGACCTTGTCACAAAGAGCATGTAGCAGAGAGAAGGCCCCGTGTCCGAAACCAGCCAGGGCCCTTCCTGGGCACAGCCACCACCACAGCGCGTGTGTGTCTGTTGGCACAAGGCTGCCATAGCAACTGCTGGCACAAAATATTAATATTTAGGTTTCCTGAAATAAATAAGTCTTTTTCTGTGTAGAATGCATTACTCAAACGCTTTATGAGAGACACAAGTGGTTCTTAGTGTATTCTTTCCATCAGTGTTATCTGTAAATACTGTGGCTGTTGGGAGCGGTGAGCAAAAGGCAGCGGGGTGTGCTGTGTGGAAAAGGACCAGCGGTCCAAAGGCTCAGGGACATGGCTTAGCAGAGTTGCTAGGGTAGTATGGTTAGGTTGCGGTTGGACTTGATGGTCTTTAAGGTCTTTTCCAACCTGAACAATTCTATGTTTCTTTGATTCTATGATTTGAAAAGTAGCACTGAAATTTTCCTCTTTATTAGTTCATGGCTTTATAAAAGGATTCTTTTTAGGTTTTTTTTTCATGTATTTTCTGTATTGAAGTTTGTGTGATATGTGATAGCGTACCTTTCTGATAATTCCTGCTATCCCCTGTGACTTATTGCAAACTCTATGGATTTGTGCATTGTTATTATTATTATTATTTCCTTCAGCAGGAAACATATTACAAAACTGGAATGCCCATCTTAGCAATTCCCACTGCTGCTTTCTTTTAAAAAAATGCTTTTTCTTCCATTTAGTAGTATGCAACAGTGAAAACGTCAGTAAAGTCTAATGCCGTAGTAAATTTGGTCACTCATATACCTGGGTATTTGGATTGCACATGCTTTCTGAAAGGTGTTTGGTTATTAAGAGGACACCATCAGCCTCTGTTGCTTGTAGTGTTCCTCCCGTATAGGTATTATTTTTTGCATTTGGTGTATCTGTGCGTTTCTCTTTTGAATGCTGTTGAAATTAGTGATACTGTTGTGTATTTCCTCATTTGTTTGACAACAAAACAAGTACTATGACTAAAATAGGAACTATTGATGTTAACTTCCCATTGTGGAAGCAAACAAGTGTTTTGTTTTTTTTTGTTGTGTGTTTGTTTTGTTGGTGATGGCTTTTGTGTGTGTGTTTGTTGTTGTTTTTTAATACACAGGAACCGTGAATGCATTTCTGTTTCTGCCTTAACCATTTAGGTAGACAGCTTCAAGATTTTCTGCTTCTGCTGAAGTATTTGACAGCTTGATAACAAAATGCATATAATAATACAAATAACAGCCTGTGTTGCTATTTTTTTTATTCCCATTTTGATTAAAGTTGTAACTGATATGAAACACTGTTTCAGGATACATCTGTACTGCTGTCAGCAGTATCGCTCAGGCTGAGGTAGCTGAGCCAGCTTTAATGAACCAGCTCAGTACTGGAAACTATCTGTCTGTGGCAGCAGAGAGTTTAGTCCAGTTTCATTTCCCCGGGGTGAGGGCAGGAGGATCTCGTTCCTTACGCTTCAGGTAGCTGATATAATTTGAGAGAGCTGGCAAGGCATTCCTTTGTGAATATATTTTTGAACATCAAGATTTTGCAAAGCATACTGTTGTATTTTCAAACAGATGCAAATCGCTAACATCTTCAGCCAGAGCAGAGGTCTCATCCCAAAGGACAAGCCTGCTTCCTTTCAGGAACTCTATTGCTAATTTCCATTTTTGTGTTTCAATGTCTTACCACTCTGGAGAGGCCCGCACTAAAACTGCAGATGCTGGAGTGGTTATTTTTAGAATCTTCCCCACCCAAGCACAAAGCTTTTTTGCAGCTTGCTGTTTATCACTCTTCTGTTATTATTTTCTGTTTCACAGTGATTTGTAAACATTGGCTGAGGAATTCAAGCAGGATCTTGTTCTTTTGTTTCAAAATATCTGATTTGGTATTTTGATTTGATGATGTTGACAAGAGGTGCCCAAAGCACTTGGAGTGACATATTGAACAGCTAGAAATATATCATACATTCAGAACAGCTAAAAAATTATTTGAAGGAAAATATGGGATAAAGGGAACAAATAATTCTCTTGTAGCAGTCTATATGTACATAGGTTAAGACTATTGCTGACAGTATATATTGGCAGAGGGTTTTTTGGTGTTTTGTGTCCCCCCCCCCCCCCCAACTCATGAGGATGGTGTTATCAGAATGAAATCACCTTGGACTGTCTCAGTCAGTCACAGCTGTTAACAGTAAAAGGAAAGGTAAATTCATCATCACATGAGTGAACATGCAAAAAAACAGTTTCCCTTTGATTTTTCAGTGGTGGTTTAAAGGCAGCCATCAAAAGGCAAAGCAGTATTTCATCACAATTGTGATAAACTTTTAGTGGGGGTGAGGTTCTGCCCCATAGGAATTTTTCCATGAATACAGGATCATTCAAGTGACTTTGGGTCTTCACTACTTTTTTCTTTTATTTTTTTAAATTACAGAGACACTTATTTTTAAAATTTATCTTCTAAATAATGTGATTTTGCTCCCACAGTTGCTCAGCAGTCCTTTAGAACTCTATTTCATATTATGTGAAACCTGTACTTACTATGGACAGCAGTGACACAAATGCATCCTAAACACTAAGAACTTGAGGGTAGGGACGGATGTTGTTTCTGTGGAATAGTTACACAGAGTAGGTGATGAAATGTACAGTGAGCTTTCACCTTGCCATGTAAAGTGATGGATTTTGATGTGCAGATTACAGAGCTTCATCTTCAGTACTGAGTTAAAATAACTCCCGTCTCTTGAGTTTAAACCACAAACTTTAGTTGGATAAATAACGTGTTTCCAAGGCTAAACTCTTTTAATGTTTTGAAAGGAACTATGGGAGACTGTGTACAAAGTATGTGGGTTTTTTAAAAATACTTTTTTGTAATCTTACATACTCCGTATATTGCTACAATACAACAGTATATACTAAGACTTCAGCAAATTTTCCTAAAGGTCCTTTTTGTTATTTGTAATTAAAAGAATGAGGCGAGCCTTAATGATAGCATGTTAAGTGTGCACAGCCTATTGATATAGTGTAGGTGGGTAAGCTTCATGCTGTAGTAAGCCAGCTGCAGGCAGGAGGAAATTACTTTTTGGACATGCATCTTCTGACATGATGAACATGGCCTGATGCCTTTCAAGAAACAGCAAGGAGTACTTTGTATAGATTCTGGAAGATCAGGTATTTTCTTTTCCTTCTGGTGGGCCTATACTACTGGGCTATGACTGCGGCTTTGAATGCTGGGGAGTGCAGGGGTTGGAAATGTCTTTTTCCTTGCTCGGTCCTCCAATCCCCTTGTCCCTTCTGCCCACACCTGGCTTATAGCCATGGGTGAGAAGCTGGAAGACGATGAGAACACAAACAGTATGCCTTGAACTTTCTTAAACTTATTTTTCTATAATAGTGCCAAATACATCATCTTATATTGTCCATTTGTGGTGATTCCAGTGAAATGATAACATTTTGATCAGTAAGGTTTTAACTAACCAGCCAGTGTACTGTATGCTGTGCGAATAATGGTGCAAAAAGATATAGGATCGTATCCTATGAATTGGACATGCTGAGAGAAAGAGATGAACTTGTACTAATTCAGTTTCCTAAGAATCAGTATCAATTATTCTTTTAGTTCTGCTCTCGCTGCTTCTAAAAAAATCCATTTTTCAATGGATTTGTAACACCTGCAGTCACTTCAGTGCAGCATTCCTATTTTTCCTAATTATTCAAAACCATCTTTCAATAATAGTATAATGTTACTATCTTGAGCTACTTATTCACGTTTTCCTAGCTGGGGCACGTGACTTCGGTTACATCAATATTGCTGACTGCAAAAGTGTTGCTTTTCATACTGCACAAATTATTGCTAATGAAAACAAACTAGCGCCACGTTCCTAACTGTCTGAAGGAAGCCTTTGTTTACCCGGTTCTTGTTCTGATGAGACATTCTATCTGAGACTAATTTCTTTGCAGTTAGAAATGATAACTTTTAATACTAAAGTGCATGGGATAGTACTCGTGCTTAATTAGAGAGAAAAACTAGTCTGTCCACTAAATCTCGTATTGGTTGCCCTCAGTCTTGTTTTGTCAGCCTTGGACGTAATTCAGCTTGTCCCGGAGTTTTAGGTATATTTTGCAGTTCAGCAGCAGCAGGGGGAGTAGTGTAGCTTTATTTGGGGGCTCTCCTTGACCAGTGCTAGATTTAGTAGACAGTTAGGTCAGAACAATGCTTTTCAGTCTAAAATCGGCTCACGTTAGGAAATCTTCCACTTCTTTCTCAAGCTGATGTAGAAATGTTGTTCAGGCTTAATTTTGCTGTGTCTCTGTAAAGCCCCACAGGTGTAAACATACACTACCTGAGTGAGTTAATAATTTTCAGGTTTTACCCAGACTTGTAACCAGCATCCAGGCAGGGTACCAGCTGTTAACCTCTTCTCCTTGTGCTTTATGTCACAGCTAAATTTTTCACTCATCTGGTTGTCCACGTATGTAGACTGCTGATAAACCCAGCTGGGATACAAGCATTTGGTGAAAAGTCATTTCTCACTGCAGTTCCTTAAAACTTGAGAACGCTTTGAGGTTGTTTTCCTTTTATATAATATTCAAATCTCAGCAGGACTTAGTTAAAGTTGATAAAGTGGTGCTATACATAGTTTTGAGCTTTGCTAGAATTGTGTCAGAGTATAATTGGTTCTTCTTTAAATAACTACTGATAATCATTATCAGCAACTTATCATTTTAACAATCTAGAGATTGTCCAACAGATAGATGTCAAATGTAGTTTTGAATATCTTCATAGATGAAGATTTTATAATGTGCTTTGACACCTCATCCCATTACCTAAATGTTATAGAGTAAAATAGTTGTTTTCCACTGTTTTATATATTTCATAGATTTCTTAGCGTGATGAAGTGATTTTGGCCAGTGACTCACACTAAATAAAGTATTGTCAGATATTTTTGAGGAGACCACTGCATAGTTTTTTCAAGATGAGTTTGTTATCTCTTGTAACATGCACACCGTTGTATTTCCTACAAGGAACTGCTTTCTGTTCGGTAGATACACAGTCCTGCTCTGAAACATTACTGTTAGACTCCTCTGTGTGCGCCATTGAGCTGAAGCAAACATGTTGGATTTTCTTGGTTTAAGGAAGTAGCAAATGTGGACAATAAATTCCCAAGGTGCGATCAGGGAGTACAGGGGGATGGTCAAATACTATAGTAATGTGCATGTGTGCCCATAATGCCTTAAGCATTAAATTGAGTATAACATTTAGTTACTATACTACCCATCAAATTTAGATTCTTGGACAGTTTTGTACATTTACATTTCTGTTGTTTTTACTTATAAGTTAGTGACATATTGTGAGCAGCACAAGATTGAATTACGTTCCCACATGAATTTAAGATAGAAATACTATTTTCCATATATCTGCCTAGCACTATCTGCCTAGTGAAAATGTTTTAGGGCATTTTGTTGCCGCTGTATAATTATAGCTGTGTTACATTTTTGGCATTCGTTGAATTAATCCCTTGCCTACTTCCTCAAAATCAAAATGTTATTGAGATAAGTTACTGACATAATTAAATACAACTTTCAAAATTATACTCATATATATGTATGTGTGTGTAGGAAGAAGACCAAGATCAGGATGCTGTAGGTGGACAGAAGACTATTACTCATACATTTCTTTCTCTTTCGCAAATTACTGCTTTGTCAGAAGAAAGTGTAGAAGGATTTCAAAAGTAAGTGGCAACTGTAACAATACTAGAGTTAATATTATCATGAAATAAAATCTGTATACAAATAGTTAGATTTATTTTGTGATAGCTACCACATTAATTGCTCAATTTAAATCATTTGTGATTTTAAATGTTTCATGAAAGGTGGGAAGAAATGTCATTGATCTCAGATCTACTTTGTTTTAGTGTGTTTCCCATATCTTTTGATTTTTCTACTTTTTTTTTTTTAATTGATAGGTACTTTACACTGTTGTGGTTTGTGGGTTTACGTTCTTTCTAAATATTCTGTAAATGAAATTCTAAGATGTAAATAAGCACAGGCCAATAATGAGCTTTTCCATAAGTCACACTTGGTTAAGTCTTTTGCTAAAGCATTTAGCATGCTTTAATATGAGCTACTGAAAAAAAAAAATCAGAAAGGTTTTAAAAGTTTAGAAAGGGATGGTAATGTAAAGAGGTAGGTAGCTGTTGTGGTGCACTGGGGAAATAGGAGACAGCCAAAGACTTCTGAAGTAAGCCCATGTTGTCTTCACTGTAGCAACACTCTCTCTTCTTATTAATGCTTAGTAGGAGCTAAATTTAGGAGGCCCAAGTTCAGCTTGAAACCTTAGACTTATATTTTTAGGATGGGATTTCCAGAAGTGCCCAAATACTTCAGGAGCACTCGTCTCCACTGGCAAGTTCTTAATGAATTAAAAGCAAAGGGCTGGTGTTCTTAACGGGTTTTACGGGAAAGAACAAAGCAAAACAACAGAACCACACTGTCTGAATACATGGAATGTTTGAGAGATTAAAATATTATTCTCAAAATATAATCTTTCTCTGTTTTAATGAGAAAAAAATCTTTACCTGATGAGATTTTTTTTTTCTTTTAAGAAAACTGGAAAAATATGTTTTCCCTATAAACAATAAGATTTTTATTTATTTATTGTTTTCTCTTGACTGATGACCCATTTCTTCAGAGAAGGCTGAAGCATACAACTCACAGGAGACTAAAATGTACTTAGTGACACAATTTATTGTGAAAATTTCTCATTCAGATTAAAAAGGAAAGCATTAAAAGATCATATGTTCCTTTTTTTGTCTCAGCTGATCACATGAAGATGTGTATTTATTTATATGCACACTGTACAAGTGAATCATAAAGTATGTGCTGCATCAAACAGAAAGTGATAGTTCTGGGGTATTTTCTGTAGTCTTTAACACCAGAACTGAAATTTTGTTAGTTTATCACAGTGCATCATTTCTATACAAAAGGACAATTTGGAGGCCACAGCTAAAGCTGGAAAATCAGAAGAAATTATCTGACACAGTATGAGATTTTTAAAGTCTTGTGTTTCCGTATATCGGAGTTTTATACTCCATAGGATTTGAGAGCCTTCCGTGGAGGAAGAAATAGCAATCAATGTAACTAAGAAATCTAAGTCGCCCATAATTTCCCGATCATTTATAGATGCTGTTGTCAGTGACATGCCTTGCAGAATGTTGAAAAGATGAGTTCTGGCATTGTTAGCAGCATCACAGAAGATCTAAATCCCTGAGAAGCTCTGATTATGAAAACACAGAGTTGGCAGAAGCTTCAGAAAGAGAGGATATGGACTCTTTCAAATCTTGGAAAGTTCAGCTGGCCATGTTCCACTTCTATTTCAGTACATAGTTAAGTGTTTTTAACCAGCTTGCATGTGTACAGCCGTACAAATTTGTTATGCAGAACAAAAGAATACATGGTTTTAAACAAAACTGATTGGATTATATGCTTTACTTTCTTAGCTATTCAGGCTTTAATTAAAAAGCAACAACAAAAGTCATTTTATTTGACAGTGTATCTCTACTGGCCAGGTGAAAACCCTGAAAAACTAAGTTCCTTATGAGTAGGTTTGAGATTAATGCTGTTATTAGGAAACAGTGAGAAGCAGGAACAAAAACACTCTTACATGGAAGGAGAAACTGTGGTCATAGCTGGCACCTGTGTTGTCAGGTATTGCTAAGAAACCAAGCGCTGCTCTGATGTAAAACTTCACTATCTGAAACGTAGCTAAAGTTACACTGGAAGAACTGCAGACTGAAGTCCTAGCCCTGATGCTCTATAATCTCTTCACGTGGAAAAAGGCATATAATTATTATAAAAAACATAGTTCATTCCATGTTTGGACAGAGCAACATAAATTTGTCAATAACAGCATGGTCTCCTAGAAAGAAAGGTATTTTTCTCTAATCATTACTTTTTTTTAAGTAGGTGGAAAAATTTCCAGAGTTGACCAGAAAAATAGGATGAAACTCTTCCTAAATGCCTTGACAATTATGAAAGTGGAATACAAATTCCTAAATGTGTTAGGTGTTTTAAGTAATTGTATATTATTTACCTTATTTCTAAAATACAAATTTTCTTCACAGTCGGCATGAAAAATAATGACTAAAGGTAAACAAGGTCTTTTTAATATTGTAAACTTATCTCTGAACAAGAGTGTGTGACTAGTTGTGTCATTTCACTCACCAAACCTCTTCCTCGACGCTTACTTTTCTTTTTGCATGCATTTTGCATGCATCTCTTTGGTTTTTGTTCATCTTTTTATTTTTATTTCATTAGTCATATCTTTACATTTAATGACTGTCTCTTGAAATCTATAGTCACTTATTTAGTTATTTCAGTTGGTTTTTTTTCTTCTGGTCAACAGTATTCGTATCTATAAACTGATGAAGCAGAGTTCCTGGAAAATGTGTACATGTATATGTGTAATATGGTCATAATAGATATATAATCATACGTTAAATTTTGAAAGTTTACGAGTAGAAACTGTCCTTTGACTCTGATATCTCTTTCAGAAAGCTGGCAGAATATCTGAATTTTAAACAATTAATGACATCTTTGAAGGAAGTTATTCTGCTAGATTATTATACTGCGGGATTTTGTTGGGCTAAAGAAATGAATTTCAGTCTTATGCAGCT
This sequence comes from Gallus gallus, assembly GCF_016699485.2. Classification (NCBI taxonomy): domain Eukaryota; kingdom Metazoa; phylum Chordata; class Aves; order Galliformes; family Phasianidae; genus Gallus; species Gallus gallus. Next base: position 9,143,317 of record NC_052537.1, on the reverse strand, counting down.
GTCACAATACATGGATCTCTTAAACTTCCTGTTGGAGAACCTCCGTGGTAAGTATAACTAAAAGTTATAAAATAAATACACCTGATGTGGAAGGCAAGAATGTTTACCAATCATTTTAATAAAGTGGTTTTTAACTACAAGTATTTTTAAAATGATTTGTTTTCCTCTTCAATACTGTACCTTGTACTTGATAATATTTCTCCTCAAAAGACATTAAACTTTGAGAGGACTACAGTCTGTTGAGCAGAATGTCCCTCAATCTTTGTACAGTATGTGCTATAAAAGGGAAACGTCCTGAAAAGACATCATCATTGACTTATTAAAATAAATAATAATTGCAGTAGAGTGAGAGCAAGGAACATCTAAATTCCAGTTCCAGCCCTCTCAGTGACTGACTCACCATAGCCTTGGGCACATTTCTCTGCTGTTTGAGATATTCAGTACACGCTATAGAATTACACTAGGTGAATAATATGTATTTTATCCTTGGAGGTCAACTCTCAGGCAGCTTTCTATATGGCAAATTCTGCACTTCGGGCACAAAGCGTATGGGTTAACTAAAGAATGATGAGGAAGTATACTGTCATCACTGCTGAAGTTGAAAAATTACAGTGGAAGGGGTTTTAGCCCTTTTGGCTATGAGGAAATTTGCAAAAAAGCCTGTATCTTGGCTTGTGTCTGGTGGGAACAGAATAGCCAGAAAAAAATTGTAGCAGCTTCCTCTCAAAACCCCTTTTTCTGAGATCACAGCACTTACTTTATATTCACTTTGAAGGTGATTATGTTGAGAAGAGTCCATCCCAAAGGAAAAGCAAAAGGACTCAGTGGATCCATTCAAAGTAAAGATGAATATTTAAAATCAAGCCCTTAATAATTGTTATACTCTTTCATTGTTGTTTAATTCAAGGACCTTTTCGTTCTTGGAATTTTGACAGAATATGTATATGCTTTATGATCATTGGCATTCCAGTTGTCCTTCCTGTCTCCAATGAGAAAGTGTCTTAACATGTGCTAACTATTTTAATATAACAATGGAGAATAATGGAAACACGTCACAATTTAGTTTTATGAGACTGCAATGTACGTGTACTAGACTGGCTGGTAACACAATGGATTATTAAAGATGACTGACATTTTTGGGGATCTTTAGTCTGGCAAATCTTTAGATCTTTGAGCTGAAATTTTCCATGGCAATGACTGCCTCAGAGCAGTTCAGTGGGCTTCAAGACAAGACTGAGGCTTCCCAAAAAGGTAATGCATTATTTTGAGGTTGGTTATTTATGTATGTATGTATTTATTTATTTTCCCAAACAGCTCCAATACTCCTACACTTCAAAGTGTAAAGGTTTGGCAAGCAAGTGTAATGAATTTGGTTTTTGCTGGCCTCTGAAAATCCATTCATATCTAGCTAAGATATATGGATTCTAGGGAAAGAACATGCAGTTTGTAAATGCTCACAAGAGGCTTCTAATATTTTTTTCTCATAAAATTTCACCAAATAATCTATCTTACAAAGTACACTGTAGACTACCCAGGGCTGAGATGAGTTTCCGTTGTTTACTGTTCTCAGCTGGTGCGACTAACAGTGAAATGCTAATATATTCTAAATTAATGGCTGTTTTCTTTCCCTTTGTTACAATGTACTCAAGCAGCCTGGAAATTTAAGCTCGTTTGAACGTAATAGCATGGAACGGAAAGAATGGGTTTAGACAAGGAAAGTAGTGGAAACTCATTTAAGGCTGGTAACAGAGAAAGGAAAACTGATGTTTGGAAACTTAAGACTTTGGTTGATTGGGTGAAGAGAAAGGGTTTGAGAAGCAAGGGATCTTTGCTGCCTGTAAAAGGGTTTCTTAGAGAGAAAGAGGGGCAGGATAGGGACTGAAAACTGGACCCAGATGAACTACTTAGATGATTTGGTCTACCTTCCATACACTGGGGATAAAGTGCTCCTTACTTCACAGATGTGTTGTGAAAGTCTTCCTAAGAGAAGCAGTTGCGCCTGAAAATTTGTTGTACAAAGAAAGAAAATATTTTGACTAGCTGGAGAAAGGATCTGGGCCTATGTGCTGTGACATCTCATGGTCTTGTTATCTGGCTTTACCTTCCCACTAATGGTGATAGTTCTGATTCTTTTCCTCATTTCCAATGGCTTAGTTTCCATTTCCTTCGCATTCTCTGTATTTCTTCCTAGTTATATTCTGCTGCCTCTGTTAATGAAAACTGAGGTGAATTTTTCAGGGTTTTGATTGCTGTACCACCAGAGGGCAAAACTATAAAAACCAGAATCTTGTAAGTTTTTTAATTTGTTTTCTGTACAAAGAACTAGGGAACAGATCAGTAGAGAATTAAAGCAATAAGGAAAATAAATCTGCTTCACTGCTGGTGGATATTTCCCCATCTTCTATTCTAGATGTTTTAGACTTAAAAAGAACAAGTAAATTGTGTTTTTAACTTTATTTTTTTTAACTCCACAATCGTTCTAGTGATGGTATACACTGTACACAAATTAGAAAAATTAAACCTTTATCTTTAAGCAGAAGTGTCCGCAAACACTGATGTATTTCAAGATTTTTGCCAAGGCATTTTATAAAAAGAATATAAATTTTAGTTCAAAACTGTTCTAGAATTTGGTTTTGATTTTCAAGTTAAAACTGTAAGGTAATTATCTATTTTGAGAGGTGCAAATGATGAAGCATGAAGATTAAGCATATTCATGTTTAATGAATTATGACGGTAAGTATTTAAAAATGCACTACCCTTTTAAATAATCTATTCCTGTATTACTGTTTTATACTGTAAGGAATATGGTCAGAAGAACAATATTTTACAGTACAAAAACAATAGTTAATTTTAAAGAATGTTACTATATTGTAGTAAATGCATCTTGAATTTACATACTAATCTGTCCATGGTTGTCTCTGCATACATAAAAGGCCAACCTCTTACATCTTAAACATCTATCATGAGGACCCATCAGTGATTTTGTGATGGAATTTTAATTCATTTATTGATAAGAATAGTGGCAACAGACAAAAATGTTTGACTGCTGTTCATTTCTAAGCTTTCATGTGGCTCATAATATAACTGCTTACACTTCAGAATATGCTTTAAAAGATTCTGTTATGTTTATACTTGGTTTTTTTTGTTCTTTGGAATTACTTTGCAGACAAACATATGACCTTAGAAGATAACATAATAGAACTTGGAAGAGCAATGGCTGGAATAGGAGAAACTGATTCAGAAAGTGGTGACTTGGATGTCTTCAGCATTGACCAAGCCAAAGCAATCATTGATTACATGAATATCAGGTACTACTCCAGGATATATTGTTTCTTATTCAAATGATTTAATGTTGTGGGAAATCTGATGATAAATTAAAATTGTTTAATTCAATATGTTCATAGTGTGCCAATATGCTGCACACACAACTTAAAAAGTGGAAAAGAATGAAAAAATTCAGAATTTAGGCTTGACGTTCATCTTGATGTAGGATTATGCTGAAAATACTTGATCTGAGTTTTCGTTTGAGTGAGTTAAAGGAAAGGAGAGAGCAACGTATAGAGACTATTCTTGCTTTTAAAGCTATTTAATTCTAGATACCAACCAGCTGAATAATATCCTAGATCTCATCTACAACTTTCAGCATTTCTGTGGTCTTGTTAGTTGTAGTGAACTGGTTAACTGGCTTAAAGTTCTGTACTTTATGGAATTCAAGCCATGTAAATCAGTATGAGTAATAAAAACGTTGTATTTCAAAGTTAGTCTGATTCCATTGTCTACATGAAGAGATTTCTTTACAAGTGTCAGTTTTTAAACAGACACAGAAAAATATATAAATTCAGAAATCATTGGTGATAATTCAAAAAAGAAATAATAGAAAAAAAAAAGAAATAATTAGAAAAAGTTTAGGGAGTAGCGAATCAAGCATCTCTCCATATAAAGTTTTACCTCTCTAGTAACATATATAAACTTTTCTCCTTTGAAGTACCCTGGTTAGGAAAGTGACTATAATTCTATACTACTGTTTCCAGTATGGAGTGAACAGAATGGTCCCTCAACCTATTGTATTGCCCATGAATATCTGCAGCCAAGAAAAGATGGAAAATAGAAAAGATATGATTGTAACATTTGTGTATACACCATATTGTATTATAGCCATTTAGTCCGTTTCCTGATTGGAATGGTGGTGCTCTGTTTGTGGCTTTTTGTTGTTGTCAGCGGTATTTTGGTTGGTAGTTTTGTTCATGGAAAGTAAAAAGAACTTCAGGATTTTCCCATATGAAATGAGAGCATCTTTTTAAATGTCAAATTTCTATATCAAGGCAAACCAATGTCCTGCCAAGTACGAACCCTAAACTAAAAGGAAAATTGGCATTTAAGATGTCTCACTTAACTTCTTCTACTTCTCCTTTCCTGTCTGTGCCTTTTGTATATTTATTTGGAACAAATGTTATTTCCAGATAGGATCTCTATGGCTCTTGCGTAGATTAAAAGAGATCTTATCCATAAAGTAAGTCCTTCACAGACTCAAGAATTTCATCCGAGAGGTGAGGTGTTCCATCCTACTACTGCTGAAGTATTAAGTCAACAAGAATACAACCAGGATTTTAGCAGCAGTATTCTGGCCACCAGACATGATATGATGTTCAAGCTGCTCAATTTATCAGAAGTAAATGCTGTTTACTTCTGTCAGAAGTAAATGCTATACATGCTGTTGCAAGGTTATGGATATATGCACATACATATATATGTATATATATACATGTGCACAAACTATGAAATGCATGGTATATATACACTTTCTATAATCTGTTATTTGAGTCATTTGAATATTTTTTCTAAAGAGAAACTGAATCAGCATGATTTTTATGTGATTATATTTTGAACTTTATGAACTTAGTTGACTGAGTTGTAATAAAACTCAAATGAATGTATTACTTCAGCATTTTTTCTTGTTTTTCACTTTTTTTTTCTTTAATTTAAAATGATAAGTCTATTTCTTTCTTCTACTCAAGATAGTATGACATGTTTTAGTTCAGATCACATTTTTACAGGTGAGCTGTAAACCCATGGGATTTATAATGGTAATGGGGACAAATGCTTAACCACATCGGCACAAACTGTGTAGCAACTCTAATGATATCTTCAGGTTTGGTGGAAGGTGACAGTTATCATCTTTTTATCTTGTATCCTGCAGCAAACACACATCATCATAGCTCTTGACATTTTCTTTCAGGAAGCATTGGAGCTAGGAAAATATGTCATCATTAATCACCTTCATATTCTCATATGACATCATAAGAGGTGCTATTCTTAAAGATCTTACTTTGCATGAGTAAAATATTTTTAGTTTAATTGCTGAAAGTATTGGCACTGGCTCTTAATTGTTCACAACAGATACAAACAAAAAGAAAGCATTTTACATAATTCATGATAGAAGAAAGAAAACTACACTATGGTTTTAAAATAAATACTGATGTATATTCGATGTGATTTGATTTAAAGGGCATTAAAGGGAGGAATTCTCTTGTTTATATAGAATTAAGGGGGCCAGCTCAAAACAGAGGTGTTTGAAAAAATAAAAATAAATTCAGAAACGCCAAAAGCAAAGATTTATATTTTTGAAATACTGTGAATTTTCTCTACACGTAACGTGGTCCATAAAGAATATCATAACACAGTTAGAAAGTCTAAGGGAAAGTACTGGTTTTCAGCTGCTCTCAATCTGGCTTCTTTCCGAGGCACTGGAATAAATAAAAGAAATAATTCTAGAATGTTAGGTTCTGTCAGTACAGTTTGGAATACATATATCTTATTTCTTGTATGTCTGTCATATTCTTTTTTTTTTTCTTTTTCAAAGAATCCCTATTAGAGTTTTACCACTAATAGGCATGTGAGTGCAAGGACACATGTATTTTCATGACTTTATCTGAGTCATTTCCACACAAACATAGTTCATAATCAAATTCCTCTATTTCCACTGAAACATGGCAGGAATTATTTGGTGAAATACTACAGTAAATATGTACTGCAAATGAAATGGCAAATCCTTAACTACCTGTGTGCTTTGGGTTGGGGGAAAGTAACTTGCAGTTTTTGGTAGCCAAATTTCTTATTCAAGTTAGTGATCAAATTTGTTTTTTTAGAAATGCTAATTGGCTGAATTAAATGCAACTGTAGAATAAAACTTTTACATGGTTCTTAAAGAGCCAAATGTTCAACGAGGCTGCCATAATACTTCACACAAAATTAAGAAATGCATCTGTACATATGTTAAAAAATGTCTGCACCCATTTGGGCACAAATGTATTTGAAAGCTTCATGGATGTGTTTAACTAACTGCTGCAAAATGTGTAATTGTCATGTAAGAGAGGAAGGCAGTGACACCTTTGTGCTTCTTGAATTCCGAGCTGCTCTCGGGGGCTTCAAGGACCACTACTGTCCTTTAGTTGGCACTTCAGCACTGCTTACATTAGAGCAAATCACCTCTGGTCTGCAGGGCTTTGTAGAATATCTGTGGTACTGTGACAGTGGCTGGCACCACCGTATAAGTAAAGGTGGTGACTCAGGGAAGGACCCTCAGCTAAAGTGGTGCGTGCTGAACATAGACTCCCCCAGATGGTTTTCTCATTTCCTTCCAGAGCCAGGATTGGATTTCAGACACCTACGTCCCAGCACAACAGCCTCTCTCTTTGCAAGCACAGGCTGATCCAGCCCTGCCATTGCCTGTGCTGGGCGCATGGCTGCGGGGTGATGGAAGAGCCCCAGTAGTGTGGGGCAGCCAGCCAGGGTGGCAGCTGCAGGCGTGGTTCCATAAGAGCCTCAGGGACAATCGTGTCAAAGAACGGCCCATGATTAGTTTTGTGGATGGATAGGGTGCTGTAAACACATTTTCAATGTGAAAGCATGTATGAACGCATTTTCAATAGTATATTTCTGAAGTATTTCACTCAAAAAAGCTTGTTTAACAATTTGTAGTTAACAAATGCTTCAAAACACTTATTGTTGACTTGGAGATGTTCTACCTGCGCTTCCTCCACTGCTTCTACCTTTAATACTTTGACCAGGATTTTGTGATAACTTTTAAAACTACTTGCATTATGATTAAATTACTGTAGAAATCTTACTGCAAAGAACATATTTTTCTAGCATGTACTGCACCTATCATGATATTGACTTTGATCTTTTGAAACAGAAAAAAAATCTGAAAAACTTGAAAACATTGTATTTGAGCATCATACTTATGCTCCCAATAAAATTTGGAATTCACATATATATCTGACCGAGCCAGGATTATTCTGGCACTCTATTCAAGAGACATATGGAAAACCAGGGAGGAGCTTCTCTAAAAGTATTCGGATAAAAACATAGGTTTAAAAATGTTGGTAGACATCCTCTGACAAGGGACTGTCAGTGCCCGTGTGTGCTGTCTCTGTACTGGCAGTTACCTTGCAGACCAAAGGACTGTAGAAGCAGGGCACTGCCCTCCTTTTGAGAGGTGACTTTGAAGGGACGTTATACAATTCATCTTCTAGCCCAGAAACAGTGGAAAGCTTAGATGTGCAGGTATAGCGTTAGCATGGTATTCAGTATCTAGCAGCAGTGTCCTTAGTATTCGTTAGGTAATTGCACATGTTGTAGTAGTTACTTGCACAGACTAATAGAGACATTCAGGTTGGAAAGGATGTATGGAGTCCATCTAGTCAAAACCCAACGGAAAACATGCCTCAGAATTCCAGATGTGGACTTGCAAGTGTTGAGCAGAGAGGTATTGCCATGCTGGCTAGAAAGAGCCATACTGACTCTCTTGGGGAAAAAAAGAATTAAATGAGCCCGTGACCTATCCTTAGCCACGAAGCGTAGGAACCAGTTACTGACATTCTATGAAAACCCTGCCATATCATTCATGGGTATATCAGAGGAGTGTGATAAATTTAGAATCATTCTTCAATCTGAACTTGCTATGAAATCGTAGAGCTGTGCTTTAAATCATATGTCAGAATGACGTGACAGAAGCCAGAAGTTCTGCATTGTGATTTTAAGAGAAAAAAGTAATTGTAACAGATGGACTGTGAGAAAGTGAGCCTTTGATTAAAATCATACCATATCATTGATCATAAAGAAAGGAAACAAGGAGTAATATTTAAAGCGTGAAATGGAAAGCCGTATATGTTTCAAGGAAAATAAATATTTTAGGCCATTGAGATGGTCTGCTTTGGTACTTTGTTGTAGTATGCAAAACTGCAGAATGCCAATCTGGTCTTCTAGCTTTTCTTTAAGAAAATTAAACGCTGATTTTGAAACATGATCTTGAGAGAATAAATGCTTCCATTCTTTTTTGTTTTGGTCTTCCAACATCAAACTTGATTGCTGGACCAGCAGCCCAAAATCTGCGAGGTCATTTGGCTTTGTTTCCTGCTTGTTCACCATCACTGATATTAACGGCATGAGTATCCTGGTGATAAGTGTTTCAGAAATTACTTTTTTTCTAAATAGAACTTAGTATTCTCAGAGTTTGATTTCATAAAAGAAAGCAGATGTATTGTACTGGATTTCCTACAGCAATCTAAAAGTAAATCCCATAAATTAAACACACTGCATATTGTAGCTGGAGTTAAGCAACAGTTTGCTGAAGGTAACCAACCTCTTCCTAACATTTGGAGTATGACGGGTTTGGAGAGTGACTTTTAGTGCAACAAAACTTTAAGTACTACTGCCTTTCTAAAAATTTACGGCTGTACTAGTATTACTTTTTCTCTTGTTTTCCAGCTTATTTCGACTTTATAAATTGTATGAACATATCTTCCGCAATCCTAGAGAGGAACATGTGATAAGTAATGAGGTAAATCATTTATATAGATGGAATTCATTATGTAGAGTTATTTAATGAATGCGCTCTGGCATATGTTTTGTATTGCTCAAAGCAACTTCATGTCAACGTTACTTCATTACTAACGTAAAATGGCTGATTAAAGAATATAAGTTAGATGTTTTGATCCTCAAATTCAAAATTAATTTTGAATTTCAAAAAAGTGTAAATGCAATGCTTGGTTAAAATGTTGTGTTAAATCAACAATACTTTTGTGTATGTGTATTTAAGTTAGTGCGTGTCATTTGAATTAGCAATGCGTGAGTCTGACTCTATGTTATAATCAGCAATCCAAATCAGAAGTTTGTGTACCAAGTCTGAGTCTGACCACAGTCCTGATATTTGTGTATCCCCAATTTATGCATATTTATTTATCCACATTGGTTATCAACAGCTAAATATACTCATTATAGAGAAACAAGCTAGCTAGAAATCCTGCATTTTGAAAATAGTGTTAACAGTGAATTGGCTTGACTGTAAACTTTGTCATATTTTATAACTTCTTTGTGAAAAAATGCATAGAAAAATGTGTTGACTCAGGATGTGGTCTTAAATCAAACAGACAGGTTCAGTTCATCAAATGCACCTTTCTTTAGTCTGATGGTGCATTTTGATGATATATGTTACCATACATCAAAAAGAATTTACATTTGTAATTTAGGAGACAAGTGGTTGCTCTGAGAGGTATGGTAGTGCAATTTCTTTTTTGGCACATATTTTACCTTTTCGGTTCATAGTGAAGTTAAAGTTAACACGCTGGAAAATGTTTTTTTACACATTAAGCTAGTGGACTGGGTCTATAAACAATGTGGTATAATTTCTTCTGATGTCACTTTTAAAATAGTTTTGTTTTACGTGTGAGTTATTCTGAGGTTATTTGTAAGGTGTTTTAAAATTCTAGTTCTCCTGATATCATCAGCAAAACTCATTAAGCAAGTAGAGCAGGACTTCAGCATTGTACTGCTAAGGTGGTTTTGTTTTTTTCATATTAGCTAACAAGATCAGTGGTTGGCTAGAGCTTTCCAATTGATAAAAAGATTTTTAATGAGGCTTTGATTACATAAGTTCTTTAGTAAATCTGTGCAAAGTATCTGTTGTAGATATGCTTTTCTCACTGTCTACGATCTGCATACAGTGGTACAGTTTTGAAACCGTAGAAAAGTTACTGCTCTGTGCAGTTTGGAAGTACTACCTCTATTAAAGGTAGAGCTTCTGCTATGGAATAGCAGAAATGTGTTTCTGTGAATTTTGGTGGTAATCCACAAAGGAAGAAGCACAATGTAAATATAACTGCTACAAAAACCTTCATGACAATTTTTAGCTGCTGCTCTCTTCTGGCTTTTTTTTTTTTTTCTTTTTGTCTATGCATCAGTTTGGTTTAAACTGTTTTGTATTTTGAGTCCTGTGGTGGAGACTCTTAATTTGTCCAACCACCATGCAACATCCAAGATGTTCAATACTTATATTTGCATAGAGTTTGTTTTGATAGGGTGAATGTTATATTAGGTATTAGGGAGGGCTCCTCTGAGAGAGCAATGAGGCCAATAGCTAAGCTGAAGCACCTCTATACCAGTGCCAGCAGTGTGCGCTTGCGACCCAGAAGGCCAACTGTGTTCTGGGCTGCATTAAAAAAGGGGTGGCCAGCAGGGAGAGGGAGGTGATTGTCCCCCTCTACTCAGCTCTTCAGGCCCCATCTGGAGTACTGCGTCCAGGCCTGGGGCCCCCAGTACAGGAAGGACGTGGAGCTCTTGGAGCGGGTCCAGAGGAGGGCCACTAAGATGGTCAGCACCTCTCCCATGAGGAAAGGTTGAGGGAACTGGGCTTGTTTAGCTTGGAGAAGGGAAGGCTCCGGGCCACCTCATTGTGGCCTTCCAGTCCTTGAAGGGAACGCATAAACAGGAGGGGGAATGGTTGTTTACGAGGGTGGATAGTGATAGGACAAGGGGGAATGGTTTTAAACTGAGACAGAGGAGGTTTAGGTTAGATATTAGGAGGAAGTTTTTCACCCAGAGGGTGGTGACGCACTGGAACAGGTTGCCCAAGGAGGCTGTGGATGCCCCATCCCTGGAGGCATTCAAAGCCAGGCTGGATGTGGCTCTGGGCAGCCTGGTCTGGTGGTTGGTGACCCTGCACATAGCAGGGGGTTGAAACTTAATGATCACTGTGGTCCTTTTCAACCCAGGCCATTCCACATCAATCTATGATTGTTGAATATTGTTTTACAATAAGTTACAGTTTAGCACTTTAAAGTTACACAAATTTATACAAATTTATGGCATTATCTGCTCTTGTTTAATATGCTAAAATGTGATGAGTGGTAAATCCAGCATAGACTTAAAGCTCTCTTTCTATAGAAATGCTTATCCATAAAAAAAGAGAGTGCTATCTTCCACATTTGCGGTTCCTTAGATGAAGAGGTCAAACCCTGACAAGTTAGAGGGGCAGATGTGGTTTGATGCATATGGCTACAGCAGGAGCATGCCTGGAGTCATGCGCTCTGCAGTGCATGTGCTCAGCAAGCAGAAGGGACTGGCGATTTGTCTGGGAAATCTGTGTGCTAAAAGTAGATGATAAATCTGTGATGAAAGGTTGATCGTTGTCTTGCTATGTAGCTCACCATCTTTAGAATAAATAAATAAAAATAAAGCCTCTGTAGACATACCATGGCAAACAGCTGGATGTTTTGTAACTCCTAAACTCACTGCTGCTAACATCTAAAAAGTTTTCCATTCTCTTCAGCAATGAAAGCTGTACTTTTGGAACGAGAGACAGTAAATTGTAATGACCACATTTGCCCAAATCACAAGTACCATAGTATTCTAAAAGTTTAATCAGTATTATGTTATTTTACAAATGAAGACTTGGAGACAAGTCAACAGAAAGATTTGCTCCAACTGGGATGGCTTGCTTTAGCAATTTGTGTTCCATGTGTGCTGAACATATTACCTACTGAATAAAAGTTCACTAGCCTAATAAGAAAACCTGCATCTTTGTAAGAGATTCAGCTACAACAAATAAAAGCAATCCTTAGTGTTGTAATGGATATCCTTTCATAGAAGCCATGGTATGTGTTTTCCAAATAAATCTTGTAGCAATGGGTTATACGCCCATTGAATTTTATTTTTTCTCTGGTGCAGGCAATTATACAGTGTTCTCAATCAGATTTCCTTTTTGATCTTTCACTGCATTTATTTCCAAATGACCCTGTCATTTCCTGTGTAGAATAAAATCAGACAAGAAAAGGGAAATGACTCAAAACTGAGTTAGATTATGCATACAATATCTATGGGCTTGCCACTTAACAAAATCTAAGTTACTTAAATATGGCACGTAATTAGTGGAGCTTCACAGTCTGATTAATATTCTGAGTTTGATGCAGCTAGCATAATAAAGCCAACTTTGTGAAATATAGACAGTATTTAAATTTTTTAAAAAAAGGGGGGGGGGGAACAAATGACTGGCTAATTTAAATATATTTCTGCATCGGCTAAAGCCTTTAAATCAAACTGCCTGAGGTGATCGTACTGCCTAGGAAAAAAAGGTTAACACTGAAAGAAATGAAGGCTTACTTAGATGATAAAACACACATCATAAATCTAACCTAGTTTGGCAGTCTTTAAAATTTAAAATGGTATTTCCAGCTATCAAATCCCTTACTTCTCCTTCACTCCAGATCTACAAAGACCTGTATATTACATATGCACAGATACCAGTTAGAAAACACAATGATACAAGAAGATAATAAGACGTGTTAAGGTTGCCAAAATTCATTGCTTGTTTGTTTGTTTGTTTTGTTTGCTTTGTTACTATTATGAGTGCTTCCCTACATTTAAATGGACAACAGAAGAAACAGAGCTTGAGTGAGACTGTGACCATAACCAAATTAAAATGCACATAGGACTAACATGCAGCAGATCTTCAAGAATGCTATTTTTAAAAATAATGTTTCTACCTTTTATCCTTTCTGGAGGTTTTGCCCTCTAGCTGTGATTTTAGTGCTCTTATATTAGCCTGCAAATTCAAAGAAAGCAAACAGAGTACAGACTAAATCTTGATGTGCAGGGATTCAATGGAGCAACACCCATTAACATGTCAGATCTTATAACAAATGTTTAAATTGTTAATACATGAATTTTGTAGAAGTTTTTATTATTTTCTATTCCCAGTTAGTTTATTTTGCTTTGATAGGGTGAGGCATTGCTGCCCCTTTTCTTTTTTCTTTTTCTTTCTTTTTTTCCCCAGATTTACAAATTGTATCTTATACTGCAGTTCATGTTTTTTTGCTGCTCTCCATTGTGTATTTTTGGATGGAATGAGGCTAAGGTCTTCTGGGATTATGTCTGCTTTGAAACATTTCCTAATAAAAATAATGTGGTTGGTAAATCTAGTTTTATTCCTGGCTGCTTTAGCCAGCCTGATGGAGTAATCTGCTATTTTATGGCCCAGATGACTAGCTAAGTTTGACTTCTTGAAGTAGTAGTGTACAATGTAATTTTCTTTAGAGATGTCATAGCGGGTCAGGTTGCAATAAAAATATCGAAGATTAAGTTTAATGGCAGTGCAGACTCAGTATTATAGCAGTCGCTAAGTATCATCCCCTGTACTTACAGCTCCAAAACAGTTTCCATTAATGCTGTCTTTCCATGTACTCTTACTTTCTGAAACATTAAGCTTTTGGAACATGTCTGGTCTTTACACAAATGTGGGTGGGTTTTATTTTGTTTGGTTGATTGGTTGGGATTTTTGATTTTTTTCTTGTTAGTTGACTGATTTTTGTTGCTGTTGTTGTTACCTCTTAGGTTTTAAGTTTGAACCAAAATCCCTTCCATGAATAGGGAGAACTATTTGAAACTATATATTATTTGAAAGCAAATTAAGCTTTCGTCACAGCAAAAGTCCTGAAGTCTGGGACTTCACTGTGATATATAATTCTCATGCAGTGTTGCACATCTAGTTTGGTTAACCAGTCATTTTTTTAAACAAATTTGCTCAATGATTTCTTGAGAACTCCATTTTAAGGATATATGAAACCAGAACATTTCTGTAAGTATCAGTTCACACCAGAGAGACCCATTCCCTAGCTAATAGAGTGCGTGCTTTTTAAAGCTTGAAGGTTTCAAATATTTGTAATGCTTAAGAACTGCCGAGCTGATTTACTGTAGCTTTGTTTTGTAAATATTAGCATAGCAAAGATATCAAGACTAGTTCAAAGGAAATAAGAGCATACTACTGGAAAGGACCTCTGCGATTTTCAGATCTATTGCTGCCTTCTCATAGGCAAACATATATAATCCTCTTCAGAAATGTGTCTAACTCAAGCTTAAGAAGTTAGCTTTTTTTGTCTCTGCTGTTCCAGTTAGAAAACTGCTCTGGAGCCTGATTGCTGTAATGATTCTAAAACTTTTAATTTCCAATCTAAATGTATTCACAGCAGGCTTGTATGCACTTATCCATGTGCCAATTTGTGCCTGTATTGACCTTTAGATCTTGTTCGGTTCACAGTGTTTATTTTTCTAGCGTATAAAGAGACAGCAATCTTATTGTCAGCATTCATTTAGCTAAATTTGAAAAGCCAGTCTTCCCTAATCTCTGTTTTTAAGATGGGCTTTTGTTATATGCATTCTTACATACACAGCAGCCTTTAGTCATCCTGTTGGTCATTTTCTGTAACTGTTCCACTTTAAATTAGTTTTGTTTGAGCATAAGTGACCAAACTGCACATAGTATTGTTGCTGAGATAAAAGCAAGCCCCTGTACAATGATAATACTGCTTTCTTTTTCTCTTTGGGAATCATCTACATGTGTCCTAGAATCAGTCACACATTTCATAACTGTATCGTGTGGTTCTCTTGTCGTAGGTCTGCTATTTTGCTTTTCCTTTATCACCGTGTTTTCCAGCTGAGGTACTCTCAGTGCACTGCAGATTTTTAAAAACTGTGCCCCAACAATGTCACCTCACAATTTCTCATTAAATGCAAGAGTGAATATTCTTCAAGGTCATTTAGTCCCATCTGTACGATGTTCCTTGCCTCCCGTGCACTCATCATGTCTCACACATTCTTTTTGTCTAGAAAATAGATTATCATATTAAGTAAACTCTGAAATTAGTCTGGCATCACGTATCTTTGATAAACTAATGTTGTGTTTTATCCCATTTTTCTTGAATTTCCATGTCCTTATTTATTTTTTCCTTCAAAAATTGTTCCTCAAGCCTTTACTACTATGGAGATCAAAACTACAGCTTCAGGAGTGCGTTTATTATTTTACGATTGTGAATGTTTAAAACTAGCAAACTGGTACTTGGGCTTTTGATGTCTGAGGGAAAATTTTTGATGTCTGCTACAGAAGTGTGCTGTACCAGAGACCTGATTACTGAAATAGGCAGCTGGAGAGCCAGTGGTTTTTGGTGACAAAAATAACTGAGATTCGGTCCTTTGATCTTGAGTTTTGCTATGGCTATAACCAGAGGGATCTTGAAGGACTTGTGATTACACTGAATGAAAAGTGAAGTCTGTTGGGATTGTATGCATTTTTACTCAGAATATTTTAAGCATATCTTGCACATTAGAAACCTCTCTTGTTTTACAAAGACTGAATTTGCTATACTCAGTTACCAGTACTGAAGATATACTGACCTTTAAGAGTTATGTTTTCATACAGGTCACATGCTGATGGTCTTCTACAGCTATTTTAGTATACCTATGTTTTGGTAGCTGAACTGTGCTGACTTGAAGCCAGAAGCAGCTCCAGAGAGGGAGTTGGTGGAATTTATAACCAGGTGTAGAGTCTCTTTGCAAATCTTGCTTTAGAGAAGGATGAACAAAAAGCTTTCTAAATTATTTTCTTAGGAAACATCAAATACAAAACAAGCATGCTTTCTAAGTCAGTACAATGTAGGAACTCATGATAGTAAAAATTCAGGCAGGAAAAATGCAGAGTAGATGTTGTAGGCTACGCCCTTCAGTGCGCAGAGTGCCACAGTTCTGACAAGCCAGTGTTAAAACAAATACCTCTTTTTGAGTACTTGTAAAATTTTATTTTGGTGGATCTATTCATATACACGGAGTTAAACTGAGAATTGGCTGATGTCACGCTGCTTGTCACTCTGGAGGATGAAAAGCTGAAGACACCAGAGCAAATATGTATATATGGATTTGAGGTTTATCATTTTTGTTTCAGTTGTATAGTTGTCCAAGCACTGTGTTTTTGATTGTATGATGTTAAATACGAGAGAGAGGAAAAAACCTAGAATTGCTGGTGGTGAAACATTTCTGGAACTGTGCAGGAATTTACATATACACAGATGTCCTGTGTGGCTTTTTAAATTATTTAGAAATTGACTTAATTTCTCTATGTATGTGGATGTTAACATGCATGGTTCTGATAACAGCAAGAGTGGCTTATTTATTTGCTGGAATGCAGGCCAAGTAGGAATTGTAGGCTTTGATTTGAAAGATAGAACAGTATTAAGGGCAGCTTTTTTTTTTTCTTTTTTTTTTTTCCCCTATTGGAGTGTTGTAAGATCCAGAAGACTAATTGCTGCATTGTAAGACTATAACTTGTTAAAAAATACTTATAGCGCAGTATTTTTATGTACGTAAACATAAGGCAATGAGATTGGATGATGAATGTAGACTTGGGCAAATTTTAAAGTGCCTAAGCAAAGTACCTGTGGACAGACAGGTATCATTTGGATAATTGCTGGTCCAGTGTGAAGACATTGGTGACTGGTTTGCCAGAGCAGTTTCCTATATATTTCCCAATTTTCCAGCATCACTTTTGATTAACTGGTGGGTAGAAATCCATGAGCTTACACTGAAGTGCACAACTATTTCTGCACCCACTACTTTCATCTCCAGGTTTTCATCATCTTAAAGATTAAATTGTGCTCTTAAAAGTATCTGTGGAATGGACAAGTAATGTAATATTTCATGGGAACGTATCCCCATGGATGAATCTGTATGTATCAAATGCATACATCTTGTGACCTTATGGTATGAATAAAATTTGGACGTTATTCATATAAATAAATAGCATGGCATTTCCTTACTGTGATGATTTATAATCAATATACATTTTAATAACTTTTTTATCCTTTTGGCTGGTTTTATGAAAATATGAATGTATTCAAGTCTAAATAGCAGATAAGTTTTAAAGATGCTTAAAGTTCCTTTTATACAAAACTTGCTGGTGCATTTAAGTCTTATACTTTCACCGTTAATTTTATAACTTGTCATAAGATACAATATGAAGAATTTTAACTAAACATTGATTCCGATGTATTTGAATATTTAATTCATAAAATGTTATTTCAATTTCCTATAAATATGCTACCCTCAGCAAAACGCAGTGTTACTAATTAGAAAGCTGAGTTTTATAGGCTGTGTGGTTCATATGTGAGGTAACTTATATTGCTACTTAGGCTTACATTTAATAAACCTCAGCTAGGAAAATTGTTTAAGTATCAAAGAAAAGATAATAAATAAAATGAGGGCATAGAATATTAATGTGAACTCTGCCTTTATTTTTTTAAAGCATTCAAAGTTAAATAGTGGTGGTCTGTTAACAATCTTGGGCTATTTGGCAAGTCTTTAAACTTACTCAATAATCAAAACATAAAAGGACAATGGAAACTTTTTACAATAAAAGAAAAAAAGGAGTTGAGCACAGAAACCAAACAAATTATTCTCTGCTTTTTCTTGGTAAGGAGGTGAACTTTATAGGAAGGGCAGCAAGCTCTGAGTTAGGGTTGCCTTTTCCTGTCTTTGTTATAAATTACATCTGTCTGTGCAGAATCCTCTCCAGTTACTTCGTACTTTGTGGTTACGGGGGAGGCATGCGGGTGCATGGGGAATGGAGCCGAGAAAGACAGATTAGGGGGAGCCTTCTTTTTTTAGGTTGTTTTTTTTTTCCTCTTACAAACAGGCGCTTTACATTAATCTGCCTTGCTTACTGAATATACAGTATATTCTGTATATACTGGGTATACAATATACAGATAGATAAAATTCCCAAGATCCCAGCTGTGTAAATAGAACATTAACAAAACAACTGTTTTCTTCAACATATGTATTTATTTGTTGTTTGTAACATATGAGGCTTTTGGAAGACTTCTGGCACCACTTAGGTTCAGGGTAATCAATCAGAATGTTTTCATTAGGGTTCAGATGGGGAAGACGTTTGACAAAGAGACAGACTGTATCCAAAGTAATGCCTGATTCTTTCACAAAGGGCCAAATACACTGCAACATCATCATAGGGCACTGGAAATATGAAAAGAAAATGCCAAGTGGTTCAGGAGAGAGAGCCATATACCTTGGCTAAGAGCCCTCCTCATGTCCTTCTTTCCTTGTACCTACTGAGCACCTGAAGGGAAAATGTAAACCTGAGCGTAGTCACAAGGCTGAGCAGAGGTAGCCCGTGTGCAGCTATGCAGAGAAGAGTCAAAGGGGCCACAAGCAAAGACAGAGGCCATGACCAAGTTCCTCTACTGGTTTTGATTTTTGTCATTTGAAACTGAAACAGGGCTCACGGATAGGTTGCTAATGACAGGAGAGGGTGATGTTTTGACCTTCTGTTCCTCTTCTGGCTGATGACCAGCTCCAGCCCACTGAGTTTCACTATCTCTTGTTCCACTGTTTTAGGAAACAGCTTCTTAATGATAATTGTAATCAGCATTAACTTAACCTCGTGTTTTATGGGTCTCCCACCCATCTACTGTTTTCTTATAGTAGCTAAGACCTCCCTATGTACTTCCAGCTACTGCACTCAGTAAAACATCATTGGACAGGTAGACTACACTGTATGTCCTCAGGGCATCTTGGAAAGACAGCAGCTGGAGTCCTTAAGAGTGTTTTACAATTAAGAGTATGATCTGAAGCATTTTATGCTTTGGCTTCCCATTCCATTGTTGGAAATTCAGTAGCCAAATAATCCTGAATGTCCTCTTGACTAACTTAGAACAGCTGAGAATGAATACTTAGCTGTTTATACCTGGTTTTTGCTTTCCCTTACTTATAAAAATGGGCGGCATCTCTAGCTGACCTTAAGATACTAAGGTGGTATCTCTATGAATTTACTTTTTTTTTTTTTTTTAATTATTTTTCACACTGATTTCACCCTCAAAATCTGTCTCAGATTGCAGAGCCTATGCCAGAGCAGGTGATGCTGAGTCCGGGGTAAAAGCCAAAAAAACATGGATGATGTTTTCAGCTGAAATGTTAACATTTTTGCTCTCCATTTTTTTTTCTGCTCCTTCTGATCTTTTTGATTTCTTCTACAGGAAGGTCTAACCATATTATAAAAACATCTTTCAGAAAACAGTGTTACCATTTTCAAAACAGAAGGCATCTTGCAAGTATTGCATGCTAATGCTCTGTTTTCTTCAAGTTAGAATTTGAGTACTTGGTAAAACTTTTATTATCGCTCTGTTCTATTAAACTAACACTACACAAGTAACAATATCGTCTTTGCAATTGCTCAGTAGTTTATTTTGACATTATATATCAGATTTGGCTTGCAAAAACAGTCTAAGGCAATGGCATAGATTCTAAGTGATAAAGATGAATGTTGCATGCTTCATTTAGAGCAGGGCTTTCCAAATATGGTCTCAGAGTTGTGAAAACATCCTGTGCTTGAGAAGGCTTGAATTTTGACATGATCAAGGCTGTGGGGGAAGTTTCAGACACTAACAGTCAGGAATTCGGGTCTGTATCCTTTAGATTCACTGAACGTTGTGTGATGTGAATAGAGATACCTTGCAACCAGTCGCGATGTCTGTAAACTCCATATATTGCTCTTGTTTTAATAAAATTGAGGAATGATAGGAGTGTTCTGTAGAATTTATTATGGTTTGAATATCTGCCTAACATTCTCTCAGAGTTTTTCTTTGTGTTCATTTTGTATTCATGGCATCCATTTATCATTTTCATCACTATCTGTTGTACATTTAGGACTCGTAATGATTTTCTTTTGTTCTAAGGAAGATACTTTGCCAGCTTTTTGTTGCTCTCCAGGAGTTAGGATGAAGCTGAAGACTTACATTTGGAGAAACGTTAAATTACCTGTAACAATCATATTTCAAATGAGTACTTAAAGATTTTACCCTCACTTAAGCTTGTTGCTGGAGACTTTTATCAATTTTAGCATTACTGTTATCCCTCTCAGCATAGGTTAAAAGCAACTAATAGCTAGAGGCTAGGTTGCTGACTTGTCTTTTTCTTTCTTCTTTTCTTTAATTCCTACCAGTTTTGCATTGCGGTGAACCCCATGGGATTTCTAAAAACATCTTTATGTTTCTGTCTATTTTGAGAATGACCCCTTGAGTCTATTGATGAAGTACAGTCATATTTGTTCATGTTTAATCAAATGTTGTTTGAGAAACCAAGAAAGTGTCAGGATAGAAGTAGAGGGGCAAATGTGGCTCACTTTGCCACTGCAAAGTTCTTATCTTTTGTTCCTCCCTGCTGTGCTTGCAAATACAGCTCTCTGAATTACTGAATGTTAGAGTAATATCCTTCTGTTTGGAACCCTGGCAAAGCAACGCACAAGAAAAATAAGAGAAGTTAAAGACAAGATTTCAGCCTTATCTCAGTGTTTCCTATCTGCTGCTGGTTTGACTTCAATTCCTGCTGTTGTTATTCATACTGGCTTTATTGCAGTATATTTAATTGACTCTCTTTCTTCTGATCAATCCTCTGTTAAACGGGTAAATAATAAAAGAAAAAGGGTACATAATCGAATTACTATAAGTAATTGGTCAGTACAAGCATTACCGGAACTCTGCAATGAGCGGAAAAAACAGGGCTTTGGTATCAGTCAGTAAAGGCCAAGCCTTTAAAGCTGACAAGGAAAACACATTGCTACATAGGCACGCTTTCTGTGAATTTAAATTACAAATTATTATGTATAATCAAAATCAGAGGAACTGAAAAACCATACAGCGTGGATAGACTCTGTTAATTTTGGGAACAAACGACAGACATTAGACAAGCTTACAAGTCTGACAGAGTAGGAGAATCTTAATATGTGACAAGTTCAAGATAAAATGAGAACTTGTCTTGTGGATTATTATTTTCTCTCATAGTGGAGGGAACATTACACAAACTAATAAGGAGGAAACCGTATGCATAAGAATAAAATTCAGAAGTCTGTGTTAAGGAAGCTTACTTAAGAATTAGGAAAGTTTAAAGACTATATGTTGAACAGCCAGGAAGATATGCTGTGTTACATAGGGAACTGTAGGTCGCTCTGGGAACGGGGAATTAGATGCTAGAATTTTCTGTGCTGGATTGCCAGTTTAATACAGTTACCACTTCACAGACTAACACAAATTGGTCTTGATATGCTGCCTTGAGAATAAACAATTGCAAAGACAACCTGCTTTCCTCCTTAGCACTTATCTGTTAGAATACAACCGAATTTAGATGCAAAAGTAATTGCTTAATCAGGTGCCAATAACTCCAATGTACACAGAAACATAGAAATCGGCTTTTAAAGGGTTGTTTTCCCCTTTCTCTTCCTGCCAAATCTAACTGGGGAAGAATGGGTGAAGAGTAAAAAAAGATAGCATGAATGTTAACTAAACTTTGCTCTCTGACACTTAGTTGTATAAAATGCCTTCTTTGTAGAATGTTAGAGAATTCCATGTGTCAAGTCCAGGAAGATCAATATAGCTGGGGAAATAAAGGTTCTCATTAAGAGTACCCAAATTTTGCTCAGTGCTGCAATAAACAGTTGTGGTGCTGTGAAGGTGTTGCAGATTCATTTTTACCTGGGGGTCTGATTAACTCTTTCAAATCAGCTCCCAGTTAAGACCCAATTTACATCGTTGCATTACAGGTTGCATAGAGACTCCAGTATGATTATAACATTGATTTGAACTTTGTCTTCAAGGAATAGTAACTTCTACTCAGCAAAGACATTTTGAATGTGAAAAGTAAAGGAATTGTTGAGATGGAGAATTTTTGATACATTCATCATGTGATATCTATGAGAAGGTTTTTAATGCCTATGCTTCTTTAACTGCTCTCTGGTATGAAGTCTGAGTATACTATTATGATTTACAATTAAATTTGTGTATCTTGAATTCACAGCACCCCAAGTGATTTCAGGGACTCTCCTGGGATTGTATACAGAAAAGGCACTACGTTAACCTAGTGTGTATTGATAGCAAAATGGGTCCTCAAGCTGTAGGTGATTAAATGGGAAAGCGTTCCTGCAAATTTGCAAACATCCCATGCTTACAGTTGTATAAAATACTGCTATAGCTTTGTGGTATGTGCATGTGTGAGTAGAGTAGAAAGTGCTCTATTAGTTCATCTTTATGGCTCATTTCTTAGTAAAGAGTTCATATTCAAAATGTTTTAACTGAATTTGCTTAGTATTTCAGTAGTAAATTAAGGAATTTACTCAGTTTTCAATGTAAGAGAGGACTGCTGCAGTATTTCTGCAATATAACAGGAATTACATTTGTTAATATACTTCAGAATCATTTAAATTCTAATCACACAGACAAAAGGAAATTTCAAGTAATGGAAGTAAATTTAAATTGCACAACAGTAAAGACTTTCATACCTTTGAAAATATTTTAGTGCTGGCTTTTTTCCTCCTTGCTTTGATTATCCGTGATCACAACAGCAGAATTATATTGCTGTTGCCATAATTTTGAAAGCATAACTGTATTAACATGAAATTTGCATATATAAGTACATTTGCCAACTTCTTTTGATTTTTTTCATTTCCTTTCTACTTTTGTTCTGGGAGAGGCTGTTGATCAGTACACTGGCTGAAATAAAATGCAGCATCATTGTAGGAGAGAATGGAATCATGCAGGAAACTTGCAGAAAAAAAATGTAAACTTTTTTATTCCAGAGTGCAAAAAATTAGATTTCCATCTCCTAAAGCCTAGCTCCTGGACTTCTGAGATCCCTTCATATGCTAGCCAGCATTTGTTAGCCATGTGCTCTCAAGCATCTCACAAGCACTGTGTAAGAGAGTATTTTTATGAGTGTAAACTTTTTACGCAGTGTAAACCAGCTTGGCAAACATTGAACGTAATTCTGGATCAGGCCTTACAAGCCAAGCATTATTTAGTTTGATACATGTAGCTCAGTACCTCCTGCAAGCTGGGTCTTGCCTCATGGAAAACTACAATATATGGCATGAAGTGATCATGGAAGAGAAGATTCTGTCCATGGAAGCATTTTCCTACCCTTCTCCAGCTTGATGCCCTCCAGCCATGAGCTTTCCACCTCTTTAGCATTACCTGCTTATGGTAAAACTGAGAATGGGGAACTTAGTGCCACCGTAACCAAAAATACAATTCCCAGATTTTTTGTATTGCTGCATTTAACCTCTGTTCTTTTAGCCAAATGCACAGCAGGAGAAAAGAGGATGTGCTTTAACAGCTTGTCAAATAGTAAGCAGTGAAAATTTTTAACTAGAAATCATGCTATCAGTTGGAGGTAAACAATAAGGCCACATATATTTAATTTTTAATAAATTTTGAGTTATGCTGTTCCTTTAATTACATTAATCAGGCAGGCTCCAACACTGCAAGCCTTAGGGCTTGAAGTGCAATTTCAATACTTTGTAATAAATTTGCCTAACTTTGGAAATAGATGAAATGGCTTAATATTAAACATTTGCTTGATTTAAATTTTACTAACCCATGCACTATATAATTCATATTTTTTCCAGAGCAATGTACTGCCACAGCAGAATGATCATAATAGAAATTGTAAGTGTTGCTTTTGCACACAGGTTTGGCTTATAAACTGGATAAATAAAGGAGCTGGGAGCATCAAGGGAATGCTAAAGACCTACAAAGCCTTTCACTTCAAGGTCATTGGTTCAAGTGCACATCATTAAAGACAGAAAGTTAGCGTCTGATTGGTCTTTCATAATAGACATGAAATTAGTTTGTCACTTGAGACAAGAAAAGGGTACAATGACTTTAATAACATGAAAAGAAGTATAGAAGTAATGCAGAGGTCCAAAAAAGAGGAGGAAACAGGAGAAACAAAAATTACCAGGCAGCCATCTTCCCTGATATGAGATCCTAAGGGCCATAATCATACTTTGATCCGCAAAGTTTAAAAAAGCTGTAGCCACCTTACATGGTCTCATAAAATCATAGATTGGTTTAGGGTGGAAGGGACCTTGAAGATGATCTAGTTCCAACCCCTGCCATGGGCTGGTTGCCACCCACCAGAACAGGCTGCCCAGGGTCCCATCCAACCCAGCCATGAATGCCTCCAGGGGTAGGGCATCCACAGCTTCTCTGGCAGCCTGTGCCAGTGCAAGTCTCATTTGATTTCATAGGCTTGATTGAGTTGACCTGGGTTAATACTGGGTCAGGAGTGATCCTAGGAAAATTCAGGTAGAAAATTGTTTGATAATGAAGTTGATAATTAACCTGGTTTGATGATGCTAGGGCAGTACTCAACTGGCTCTTTGAAAGAATATCCAAAACTGATATCCTGACCACTTATCTTTACCTCCAGCATATAAATCACAAAACAGAAAACTGTGAGCAATGGTGTCCTCCCAAGTGCCTTCCAAATTAGTAATTGCAGCCTGCCACTGTTAATTCCTCAGCAGATTTAATCAAATGAGGTACTCTTGCATTTGATCAGTTGTGTGGAGTTATTGCTCTTCAAGACTTCTTTAAAGAAGTGATTGCTTTTCAGTGATGTGTTCCCTTTATGTGAGACTCTAAGAAGATTAGATGTGTCAAGAGGAAGGAGTGTATGTTACATGGTGGTGATTTTTATTAGCCATTTCATATTTAGTTGTCAAAATGAAGTAAATTACTTCTGCATTGTAAAAAGTGCATCATTTTTCACTTTCATTTTGCAAACAATTGAAGTTTAAAGCTATTCCACAGCTGCCTTTTCTCTTCCTTTTGTCCTAATAGTTGTTGTTATAGTTTGTTTCGCAGTCAGGGCTGAGATTGGACCTAGAATGCTCAAAAAAAAAAAAAAAAATAATAATAATAAAAAAGAAACTGTTACATAAGTACTGTTCATTAATAAGCACTCTTTAATAACAGTTTACGAATAAGAAAGGAGAAAGTGAGGAAAGTCAGAGAGAAATAAACTCTGCTTCTAAATAAATGGAGATACAAAGGAGTTTATGGATAAAATATAGGTATAAGCAACCCAGCTTTGATTTTTTTTTTCTTTTGCCCTTCAGCCCTGTTATTTGTATACTTAAAACTTATATACCTTTGAAAGAGATCTAAGTCACAGTTCTTGAGTTTTGTTTATATATATGTGTGTGTCTGTGTGTGTACACTGAAAATATTTAGTCATTTTATTTTTAACGTGGGCTTTACTTTTTATTCTCGACACCTGTCTGGAGCAGAAAGCATTTTTTGAAGAACTCTTGTCTGAGCCATTGAATTAATCTACAAGTAATATAGCAGTAGTTAATTTGTAGGTGGTTTCACTGAATTGTAATGGGGAAATGCCACAACAAGATTTGGTAATAAAATGTTATGAATTACATTATGCTGTAAATAAGTACATGATGCTTAATGAAAGGAGCTCTGGAACTTTCCTCAATTTTCAATGCAATTACTTTAGCCTGTGTTTGTTTTTATGACAAAAGTGTAGTTCAAAGTATTTCACTGAAAAAGCGAGTTGCCTTTTTGAGTTAATATGGCAAAAGCTTATTTATAAGAAATAATGCATTTCAGGCTCTACTAATTCACACATTTCAAAAAACTACTATTTCTTTGGGTGAAAGACGACATCTAAATTCACATTATAACTTTATATTTGGCAGTGACAATTTAAGAGATCCTTGGGGTCAAAAAAATGAAGGAATTGGAGGTCAAAAATAATATGCTTTTGCTATAGTCCAAGGGGAAATGTGTATAGTAAATCTCAATGCTCTTCCTGAAAGAAATCATTTTAATTAATTCCTCGCTCTGCACCTTACATTTTTCTTCTCCAAATTCAAATACAAAACTCTTGATGTAAAAACCAATTAGGTTTTCAAAATTGTTTTCACTTCTGTAGAAAAATGACACACGGCTTCAAGTAATTTTGAAAGTATTCTTGCATCACAAGTTATGGCAATCTGCAGTATTTGGTTGGAGGGTTTTTAGAGTTTGGGAGGAAAAAAAAAAAAGGATCCAACACAACTTTTACATTTCAAAATATTATTGCGTCAGCTTTATTGCAAAGAACTGAAAATGTTCAAATGACCTCAATAAAACAATTTAGACTACAATTCCCGGAATGCTCATGAAGCCGACATGCCTGCATGTTCCTAAAAAGTCATAATCCATCATTCTGATGCTAGATCGATGGATTATGACTTTGTGATGTCAAGATCTGTGAATTAAGGCTTTTTTGAGTACAGCCTGCTATCCAATTATTGCCCCTATTCATATATTATAAATCATTATTCCTTCACCAGGTAGTCAGCAGTTTCTATTTCCTAACATTTCAGAGCCTTCTTTTTTTAGCCATTGTTGCACTCCCATTGAGCAATCAAAAATGGAGAGTGCTGACCTGAAAAATAAAGCTTCTATCACAGCAAATTGTGGAGGGAACAACATTCGTTTCTAATTCTTGTAGTTTCTACTGAAATAAAGGGAATTAGAATAGATTGAAACAAATCCCATCTTCTTCCAGCACAAATGAGCAACATGATAAATTGGCACAAAAGTTGTTGGCATGTATTGACTTCATTTTTAAGCACTCATGCCTGAGTTTTGCACAAATGATGTTTGTTTTTCTGATAAGTTGCAGGGTTTTTTTAATATGAAGGCAGATCAGCTTCTGATTTAGAGCTGAAATTTGCCAGCATGCTACCTTAAGTGATCGTGTCTATTAGGCACTGTTAAACTGAAGTTCCTTTGAATGAATTATTTATAGAGTAATAAACTTGCTTCTAATGCAACGAAGTATATGATAAAAGCGGAAAATGCTTTACTGTAACCGGTTTAGGTGTGTCAAATCAAAATGCACTTTAAAAAACAACTTCATTAAAAGATATTCAGAAAAAGAAGAGCTATTTTAGGACCTATCATGCACCCAGAGAATTCATTAAATGAAATGTAATCATGCCGTGTTGGAGAGTTATCTCAAAAGATTTCTCCAGCTAAGGGAATTTAGGTCTAGTCTGTGTGTGGATGGAAAAAAATCAATAGTATGATCTTGTTGGTTTTTATTTCATTTTGCTCTACTGATGGTTCTTCATTAGGATGCAGTTTTCACACTAGGTGGCTGTGCATAAAATACGTCCAGTCAGTACATTGCTAGCTGAGTTGTTGTCAAAAAGGATGGTAATCAATGGAAGGGAGGTTGGTATAATGACTGTGGTAGAATTAGTCTTTTAATAACTACTTGTTCTAGTCCTCTGTCTGTCAGATGAGAGCTGTCACAGCACTGTCTCGCGCCTCAGTTTCACCTTTATTTAAACAATCACATGGATTCTAAAATCTGTCTCCCAAGGATGATTTCAGTGGCACTTTTCTGAAAAACAGATCTGCCTATCTTTTGTTGCCTGTTGCCACTTAGTGTGTTTTGCAAGTCAAGGGTGATATCTGAAACTGCATGAGGTATTTTGCCTGTCTTGCTATCCAGGCTGTATTTTAGTTCTTAAAGAAAGATGTTGTCTTGGCATTTTTATTTCATTCCTTGTTATTTATTTATGGAGCTCTGGATGTTAATGGCATGCTTGCTCTCATGTACTTTTGCCTTTTTTCTCTTTTACATTTTCAAAATTTACTCAGTTTCCGGGCTGCTGAGGAGGGTAAGAAAGATTTGTTAGTTTGTTGGGAGAATACAGAAATCAAAACGCTTCAGTTCCTTTCTTGTTATTGATGATTTCCAACATGACACAGCCTTAGAGCCCAGTTCTGCTGGTGGAAGTCCAGCAAAGCTCCTTCTGTCCTCCGTGGAAGTAGACCCCAACCCATTTTCAAATTTCCTGTTAAGTGCAGTTGCCCACTAGGTGGAGACATAATCTGTTGTACATCAGTGGATATGCAGATGGTAATCAAATCCACCAGCTGCTGCCTGCTCTTCCTGGGCACCTTGCCAATTCACTGGCAGTTATGTTGACTGGGAAGCAGACAGTGACACACTTTGATCGAAAAGCTTGTATGATGATTTTTTTTTTGTTGTAATATTATTGTTTTTAAAAAAAATGATAAAAGAGATCAAGATGTGTATCTTGATCAAAGGGTATTGCTGTCTGCTTCCCCATCAGCAGCTTCTAATTTATAGAAATCAGATTGTGTGGAAAGCAATCAGCAAAGGTTTGAGGTCTTTCTTCTTCTCGCTGCCAGGAGATGCTGACAAGTGAGAAAATTAAAATCAGCGGAGGTGGGGAGAGAACTAGTAAAACACTGGTTGAAATATAATCATTTTAAATCAACAATTTTAATAATTTGAAGGCTTAAAAAATCCACTTGAAGTGTTTCAATTGGCTGTTGGCTGTCACTTGTGTTGCAAGAGCACTGTGGAGTCTTTCAGTGATGGAGGATGTTGCTTTGAGAACAGTTTACCATCTAGACAAATATTTCTGAAAAACCAGTTGTTATCGAGTAAAAAGAACCTCTCTGTGGTTTTAGGGCCAAGTTTTTAAAAAGTATCTCCTATCAGCTTTATTTCTTCCACATGGAGCTGTGCATCCAGCAAGATTTATTAGGGTGTATGAATGATTTAATGAATACCTGCAAAGAACACTTAAACCAGTCAGTGCTTTAAATATGGAGACAGAGTGTGCAGAATCAGAGGACTTATGCTGAAATTTGTCTATTTTGTTGGGCAAGTAGGGTTTTTTTTTTTTTTTTTCGTTCTTTAAAGTCATGTTAATGATTCCTACTGTAAAGGCCACTTTGTTGTGGTTATGTTTTTTGTTTGTTTGTTTTTTTCCCTAGCCCTTCTAAACTTAAGCAACAATTAGCAATTACAGACATATAAGTATGTATGCACACAAAGATGGATTGTGTCAGCTGTTGAAAGTATTATGGTGCGTAAGTAAATATTTCTGGCCAACATAAAACCACTAACCTGGGAGCAATGGTGAGAGTTGCATTACATTCTGCCAAATATAAAAATCAAAATAATCATATAGCAGGAGGAGATAGGATACATGACATTTTGTCTAGATGGAACAAGTGATTATCAGAGGGAAGCAGTCCGACATAGATAAGAAGTGAACAGGGACTACGCCCAGAAGTCTTCAAGAGTGCTATCTTTGTTGTGATCTTTGGGTTATGAATTCTTTTGGAAAAGTTAGTTAAAACCTTGGTTTGATAGGAATAGGCACTGTTGGAGGCCATGCTGGACCTTCAGCTGTTTCATGGCAGTTGAGGCCGATAAGAAATTTGAGACTGGAATAATGAATGTTCAGCACTGGACTCTGCTCCAGGAGTGGTAACAGTCGATCCATTTGGCCACTCTGCCTCTGCCCTGTGCATTGAATAAGTCTCTGCACATTGAATACATCTCTCTTACACAGGAACATTGTAGTTCCATGTCTCTATATACCCCCTTGTCTCTACTGCCATCTGAGTTTTGCCAGCTCTTAGTGATTTTTCACCCTCTCTTCAACTTTTCTGCTTGGCAGCCCAGACACATGATGTTCCTGATGTCCCTTTTGAGCTTAGACCAAAAGATGGCACCTCCAGAGTGGGCAGTATCAACTTTCTGGATAGAGCTGTATGTTCTTAGGAGAAGGTGCTGCTGTTTGGCGTTGGCTACCTTTGAGTTCTTACAATTCTGCTGTGATACCTAGGATAGCTGCCAGGGAAAAGGTGTGGCTAGAATGAATAAATAAATAAATCCCTTTGACATCATTGCATCATTTCCTTTTCCATATTAAAATCTGACCATCACAGATGTATCATCCTTGTCTCAGGCACACTGTGTTTAGACTTTGTGATCACAGTTTCTGCACTTATTCTTGTAGAACAGAGTTTATTGAAAGGACTAAATAGAAAGGAGGAGAGAAAAACACATAGAGTGCAGTTGAACCCAATGCCCTTCATATTCACATATGGGGCCACTTGGAAATTCTTGCACTGTTTTTTAATACTGTGATTATGCTGACAAGATAAAAAAAAATCAAGCTCCTTTACTATGTTAAACATGGTGCAATTAAATATATTACTAAAGCAAAGTGTAATTGGTGTAAATGAACTTTTTTCCCCTTATGTAACTGTAGGCAGCACTCCTACTCAGGTGAGCCTTAAACTTTTCAGTGTGTTTGACATATAACTGATACAGAAATGTTGGTATTTGGTAGTTGGAATGATATGAATGTTAGGTAGCATGTAAGTATGCCAGTAACAAATTCTTTGACTAATATTTGCTTAGAAATCCATGTAGGTCAACAAATAGTGTTGAAAAACATTTAAATGCCACATTCTCTGCAAGTGACTCAAGAATTTCAGTTCAGTGTTAATTGAAAGTTCTAAACGTTTCCATGCAATCCTGGCTTGTGTTAAAATTCTGTATGCTTGTGGAAATCCCCTTTGAGCAAATCTCAGATTTATATTGGGTTTGTTACCTTTGTTTGTGGCAATTTTCTAGAAAATGAAGTTAAATCAGAGTTTATAAGGAATAAGGAGTTAAGTGAGTGGTATACATTTTGTTCTTCAGAGAGACATTATTTTGCTTAAACAAATGTTGATATGTCTACATTTGATTATATGATCTGCTATGAGCTTCCTAACAAGTCAAAGCAGAATGAGATTTATATGCTTTTTCACCAGAAACTATTTCATGCCCCAACAGAAATGACTCCTTTTCTCAGAAACCTTCCAAGTCGAAGTGGGAGGAGATAGATTGTAAGGAGATGCTACCTACTCAAAAACAACCTCACATTATCCAAGGTGTGGTTGGTTTTGGCAGCTAACCAAGGGGAAACGTAATAGTTTTCATATCACCCACCAAGCCAAGCTATGCTGAAATGAAGCTTTGTTTAACTCTTGTGTTGACTGGACTAACCCTGCCCGTATCCACAGCTGCGTTTTCAGTTAATATGAATGACAATATTACGTATAAGATAGAGTTAAAACTAACCCCAACTTTCAAGCTGAGATCCAGTATAAACAGAGTTATGAGAATGTACTGCAATAAGGAGAGCCTGTTTACAGTGGAGTATGAAATTTAAGTATGGTATAAGGAAGTAATGATATGTTAAGACTAAAAGACTATGGCTAGAATACCTCAGATTCAAGTTATGTAGAAATGCAGTTGTAACACTGATAGCTTTGATGTGTTTTTGTGCGTGTACTGATGAAATATGCTGGTGTTACAATAAGCTACTTTCACACAGAGGTAACCAAAAGCTGCCTAACTCTGAAATTCAGAAGAAAAATTGGCTTACTTCTGCACTCCAAATTGGAAAACGTATGTTAATAACTTAATTTGGATGATAAAAACATGAAAATAAGTCCTTAAAATACTGTCTAGTCAATTTTCTGATAAAGTAAATTTGTTTTTCCATTTGTGATTAAAATGACCTACAGTAAGATTTTTTTTTAACTAGGTGTTAATTAAAAATATGGAAATGGATTTGAAAAACATTGCAGTTCACAGTGGAAGAATTACCATAACTGATTTGTTCTCACAGCCGTGCCTGTTTTGAGATGTTTTTAAGATGTCTAAGTTACCGGTTCTTTTTCTGCATGATTGTTTCCAAAGCAAAATGTGATTCCAATAAAAACAGTAATTGAATTTACAGTCCACAGGACAAATTGTTGTTTTAACAGAAACTTACACATTCAGGCAAAGA
Organism: Gallus gallus; assembly: GCF_016699485.2. Lineage (NCBI taxonomy): Eukaryota > Metazoa > Chordata > Aves > Galliformes > Phasianidae > Gallus > Gallus gallus. The sequence goes on along the minus strand of NC_052537.1, from coordinate 9,111,681 downwards.
CTTCATGGTTTAGATCTGATAATAAACAATACAAGCTCTCCATTTTATGTGACTGTCCTAAAAAGTTTTCTAATGTAGCATATTAAAAAAAAAAAAAAAATCTATATCCTAGTTTTAAATTATATAAGCATTTTTTTTTTACTGTTAGCTTGGAATCAATATTGTTCAGGTAATTTTTTTTAATGCAACCTTTTAGATGTTAGAGCAGCTTTTTCTGTATGATCAGCTCCGAGTCAATCGATGCAGAGAAGCCCATTCACAGCAATGTGCTTGATGTCTGGGAGGAGGTTAGGGAGAGCTGATTTTGTCCTTTGGTGTGAGGGTGCAGAGCATGGGGCACTTGTGTGACAGGCTTGACCCAAACATGTCCTGCATGGAGCCAATGCCGTTTGCGGAGGAATGGCTGGGAAGAGAGCACTGTAGAAGAGCAGTGGATAAAGGTAGGAGGTGGGTTCTCTGTCCAACTTGAGGCAGTGACTATACTTTGCTGTATCAATAGCAGAAAAATATTCTGCTGCTGCCAGGCTTTCTCAGCAGGAGCTCCCAATCACTTCTGAACCCTTTTTGTTGCTTTTAAAGTTTTTCCTAGTTCCAATGGGAGGCACATTGGAGAGAGGCATTCATGCTGGAGGCTGGCATATCTACATCAGCATTGGTGCATTCTTAGGGCTGACCGAAAGCACAGTGGAACTGCAAGAGATGGTGAGCTAGTGCTGCATGTAGGAAGTAACACCAAGGAAAAACAGCCTGGGATACCGCCAACAGCCGCCTGACTTTTGCCATAGGTGCTTAGGGCTGAAGGGGCAGTGCTGTTGGCTCCTGCTGAGTTCCTACAGCACTCCATTCAGTAGGAAAGGGGACTATGACACCCCACCCAGCACTGGGCAAACAGGGGTACACTAGCGAGAAGCCCAGCTTTGCTGTATTGCCAGTGGGAGATGTAACAGGCTCCCCTTGCTGTGGTTCAAGGCAGGTGTATTAAGCAATTATTAGGCTTTTAATCTATCTTAGTGTCTCTGACTTCCCTTCAGGAGATGCAGTCTTCTCAGTGCTGACAATGGGAGTTGACAAAGCACCTAGAGAGGGTGTGAGGAATACCACTTCTCCAAACATTTTAATTCCTCTACCCTACTTCATTGCCAAAGGCACATACTCTGTCACAAATAGGTTTTCTTTGACTGTGAGACTGCAGCAAGTCTTTATAAAATGTATGAAACTTCCTCCCAGGAGATACCAAAATGCACCTGGCCAAATATGCTTTCACATTTTTATTATATTTTCAGTATTCATGTCAGATCTTTCCTGATTAAATGATTTGGAAAAAGGGATGCACAGCAAGGAAATGTGAATCTCTGGCCTAGTAAGCTGTGTGCCACCATGCCCCCTCTGTATGCTAGTTGTGCACTAAGTTCAAAAGAATGTACTTTTACTTTTTTCTCAAGTGATCACATCACTACAAAATGTTACAAAACAAATAAACAAGCAAACAAAAAATGACAAGAACCTCTCCACATTTATTTTTCTGATATTTGTACTGTAGATACTGTGGAAAAGGCTCTTGATATACATACATGTAAATGTATATTTTTTATTTCTTATTTCTTTTAAATTAAGGCTTTAGGTCTCCACTGAATAAAGCAATACAGCCACAACGGGAGCTGGCTGCAATTTCCTTGTTGGGTGCTCTTGAAGTGGAACGGTGGGGCTGGCACTTTGAAGAGTCCTGATGTACTTTCAGGGACTAAAAAAAATCCTTCATACTTTCTCAAAATCTGTACGCGCTGCTTTCAAAGGGTTTTGTTAACCTCAGGCATTTAAAATGGTGAGCAAGATTCCCAAAAATTAGGAGACTTGCTTAAAAGTAATTATTGTTTGGTTCCTTTTGCTTACAGTCTAGTTTCTGAGCTTTCAAGATTTATGTTTTTCATCTTTCCTCTGCAACCGTAAAAGCTAGACACGAACTTTATTTTTAAATGAAAGTTGAGATTCTCTTGTAATCCCTCGACTCTAGGAGATTTGGCAATGCTAAACGCAATCTGAATTTAGAGTGACCATTCCAAGGTGAATCATTTAGTGATGTGCCCTCAGTGTGAAAGCCAAGTGGGGATTTATTTATTTTTTGTCTCTTATTTTGTCTTTCTAAATAATCTGCAAATTGGCAGTAATAATTGGAAGCTTACTGAAAGCAGAAGTATATGACTCCAGCTCAGTAACATCAGGATTTTGGGTTTTGTTTTTTTTTTTTCTGGGACGTGAGGACATTCTTACAGAGTGTAGGTATTAAGGGCATTCTGCATTAAGGTGACTCTAGAGAGAAGGGGGCTTTGGTTGTTATTGTAGAAGCACTCTTTTCTACTCAGTCAAGCATTACAGTTGGCAGCAGTTCTTGGAGCAGCAAGAATATCCTGGTTGTTGCCCTCATACGGTTACTGAAAACAGTAAGAGGATATGTAAACGCTTCAACTCTGAGGAAAAATATTTATAACTATGACAGTGTGCTTCCTTACAATTATTTATGGGCAAAATGTAGGAAAGGAGGAACACAAGCTATAAATAATATTCTGTATGTAAACATAATGGCAGCAGCAAATTCTTTTTATTTAAAAATTAATATTGATGTTCATTAATATAAATTACCACATTTCAGATGACTCTGATGTCCTTGAGGCCAGATGTCACCGACTGATTTACAGCTTCCTGGGGGGAGGCGTAGATCCTGTTTTGTCAATGTAGGCACCGAATTGCTTCACATAGCTATTTTGAACTAGATTAATTGCTGATGTATTGTCAGCAGAGTTGATTCACATCTCAGCTTGGAAATATAGAAAACTGTCTTTAAAATGTATTAACTTGAATTCTGAAATACAGGAAAAAGAGCATAAAGAATACCTTTGACTTACTGAACTTTCGACTCATTTAAGGAACAGTGGTTAGAAAACTCCTGCCTAGGAACATGCATACGGACTTTCCGTGTACATCATTGGCAACTGAGGAACATTCTTCAGAGGCCAAGTTTAGTCCCTCCTTAATCGTAACTCAGCTTTAAACATTAATACAAATGTGTGCAGTGAAGGCATTCAGAAGCCAGTTCTGCCATCTTAGTCACTGCATGGATCATGTATCTGGATTAAGTTTCTGCATGCCTCATAACATCCCTCAGTCCTTTCGATCTTGTACATAGTATTGTTACAAAACAGGACAGCAAATGTATTTGAAGAGCTGTCAGCAGTCTCCCAGAAACTTCGCTGGTGAGAACAGTGTTGGGCAATGCCTTAGGAGGCTGGTAGAGTGGATTCAGTGTGTTTACGTATGTTGGGAGGCTAAAGAGAGGAAAAAATTTGGCTTGAATAAGGATGCAGCAGTGCTTCTCTGACCATTAGTTATTCATTCAAATTTAACCACATGAAATACAGGCACCTAACAAACCGTATCTTGTAAATGCTTTTTATTCCAGCAAGTGAAATTCAGAAGATCGGTAGGTAGGCAGCTGGGCATGCTTAGCATGAATGGCAAAGTAATGTCAACTCTATATTAAATATTTTGTTTCGTAACAAATATCACACACGAGAAATCTGTGCAGGTCTCTGAAAGCGTGAGGCCCTGTGACATCCAGTCAGAAACTTCACAGATGATATGAATATGGAGAATAACACACAAACACATTTTTAAATGCATCTGTCATCCAAAGAAAATCAAATCCATATCCCACCGAAGGACATTGAAAAGCTCTGAAAGACGTTACAAGGCTTTAGAAATGGTCCATGCTGAACTTGGGATATTTTTTCCAATCCTTATAAATAATTATTTTCTTATGTTTGGTAAGATTAGCTACAGAGAATTTGTGTTAAGTCTCTGTGGACAGGGGTACGGAATTTCAGATTATACCGAGCTGAAAAGGTGGTTTAAAAATGTCTCTGTGATACAAAAGCCTTGTATCAAAGAAGCAAATACACCACCAGCCCCGTCTCTTTTCTCATTTAAGAAATAAATAAGCATACACTGTAAATTCTAATTTTCAGCAAGAATGTTAGCAAATCCATACTGACCTTGACCTCAGCTTTGCTAATTTTCAAACCCTGACATTTATTCCCTGAGTAGATTGGTTCCCTTCGTGCCACATGCATAAATACTGCAAACCTTTTCAATGTCTCGAATTAGAGTGTAAGTAAATAGCTGGTTTTAATCTACATAATATTTTGAGAGCAGACGTTCTGTGCTATGACTATTAAGATATACCCGGCAGCCATTTGTATAATAGTAAAACCTCTTACATATATTATTAAAAGTAATGCTATCAGCCAGGGCTTGTTTTATGCCACAGAAACTTAAATAATAAAATACAGTGTGGATAAAATCTGCAATAATAGTAACTTAAGCAAAATTAATTCAAGTAACAGATAACATCTGGGGGAAAATGTAATGGTATACTGGTAAGTTATGCAAAGCTAATTTTATAATAACTACCACATCTGTGGAACCCATTTATTAGAATGCTTTACCAATCTTCTTTCCTGCCATTACCCTGTTTTAGAAATGTTCCTGAATGCTATTTTACTCGTTGCTCTGCCTACATTTGTAACAAGGTAATTTGCTAGCTCTCAGCAAAGAGAAAAAAGTCTGCGGGCTTATGTACTGCACAGCATGATGCTGCTACTTTGGCCTTTTTCATGCAAACTTTTCCTAGAAAGAATTCTGGGAAAAAATGGTGGCATGTGGGCATAAGTGCAGAGCGGATTTTGACCACGGGCTGCAGCCCTCAGCTGGGACTGTGCTGGGGCTGAGGCCGGAGCACCCCCAGCCTGTGCTAGCCAGCCTGGTTCGAGGGGCCTTCTGGCACCCAGGAGTTAGGTGCTGTGCGCCTGATACTGCATTTAACTCCTGCTCCTCTGATCCCTTTCTCTGTGGCTGACACAGATGTGTCCTCTCCATTTGTGCACTGCCTCACCGTTTCTTTCTGCCTGAGTTCTCTTGGACCCGCCGGACTGCAATGTGCCTGACAATATTGCCAATTAATCTGAAGGCGTTATCATCTTGCCAAACTGTTTCTCGCATTTCAATAGTTATATTGATTCAAAAGGACAGTCTGAGTAATACATCTTTGTCATAGTGAATAATGCTCAGATAATGACAAATCTTCAGGAATTAAAAAAATGGAGTATGAATTTTTTAATGTAGGTCAGTGGAAGTAATTTGCCACAGATTTACTTAGACTTCAAAAATTAGCAACGTTTTTTTAACAGCTGGCTTTAAATGTGCAAAACTTACTGTGTCTCCTTCCCAGTTCTTAAGTGGATTTCACTACAGCGCCATTGGTGCTATTAAGCATGAGGTTTTGTTCAAAGGAAATACAAAGACTTAATTGTATTTTTTTAAAGGAAAGTATTGCATCAGAAGGATTCATTTAAATACGTTGGTTGGCTTCGGGCTCTCACCGCAATTCATTTGTTCAGATTTTCCCCTGGACTTGTTAAGGACACAATGTATAGGAGGAACAATGCGGAATGGCATTTTTAGGTCACTATATTTTGGCTGTAAAATGTAGTACTGCTCATAAACTTATTACTAAACAGAATATTTCATATCCTGCATTGCAGTTTCAGAGACTTTTGAAAAACTTTTAGCTGAATATTGAGACTATTACGGCTCATTAAAGAGCCTAGTTCTGCTGTAATTTAATTATTTCTTAATGATCCAAGGGTTATTATTAGACACGGAACAGATGAGTAAAGAATGGCTCTCTTTAAAGGGATGCACTGAAGTAAGAATATTGTTCTAAAACTGTATCTCTGAAAATCCTGTCCATACTACAGAAATGTGTTTGAATAGCTAGGAATTGGTTTTAGAAACCTCACCTAGTTCTTTTCTTGTTTTGAGACCAAAGTGAATGAACTGAAAACGATTGATCTAAATAAAGAAAATAGTAGAAGTGAATAGTTAGCTGAACGACTAAAAGAAGTAGTTATAAGGAAGCAGAAACTACTTGTGAATTGTCATCCAATTCAGCAAATATTTTTGTGTGAGAAAACACAAGGTGAGAAATCAGAGAACACTGAAATACTTGCTAAACCAAAAGAGCTCAGGTTTTAAAAAGCATTGGAGTTTGAAAACAAAGTTTCTGGTTCCGGTTAGAAAGAATAGCATTTAGTTCACGAAGGGGCTTTTTCCATTTTGATGAGAAAACCTAAACTTTCTATTTCCTTTGTCAATACTTAGACACTAGCAGAGTGCTGTAGAATTTTGGGTCACGGGTGTTGCTGGAAAGGATTGTTGGTCTCTATAAAATCTACCCGTTTCCTCACCTAAGTTCTTCCTTCTTTTTGGGTTCTTAGAAACCTGGGATAGCAGTGCCTTTTTTGGGCTAGCTGATACATGGCAGGGAATCTTGAAGATAATGGCAGTGTCCAAACATCACCTCTGAAATGCTTTTAGGACTACAAAAGAAGCTTTTAAAGCAATAAATTAAACTGACAAGGTCATCACTGTTTCTTTTCTTTTTTCTTTTTTCTTTTTTCTTTTTTCTTTTTTCTTTTTTTTCTTTTCTGTTTTTTTTTCTTTTCTTTTTTTCTTTTTTTTTCCATAAAAATTACAGAATCTTTCATATTTTTTAGCATGTTTAACCATAGCAGGTAACTGTAAATGAGCCAAACACCAATCTAGCTGTGATTTCCGAGGTATGAGGAAATTTAATTTATGGGAGCTGCAATTACCCTGATGTGAATTAATGCAGCTGACTTGCACCATGCAAGCAAAATCCTGTTTTGTAATAGCTGACTCAGAACTGGAACATCTGCCTGGTATTCTCAGTGGGCACTTCCCTTTGCAGAGGCCCAAAACATACCATTAGTATACTGTTTCTTAGTCATTCAAAAGTGCCTTCTGTCACCCTGATTGACATGTCACACATTAAAAAAAAGAAAAAACAGAAACACAAAACCTCAGCCCTTGAGAGGACTCGAGGCAGCATTCTACATCACTTGAGAGAGCCCGAATGAGGATGAAGGACAAGTACTGCATCTAGGTACTCCAGGAGAGAAAATGCCCTTTCCTTATCTGAGCACTCCTGGAGCTGCAGTTCACACACCAGCAGAATACCAGTGAGGTGTTCCCATGAGCACAGGAATGAGAAATGGGAGCAAGTTGATCTAGCAACAAAAATTGGACCATCAGTGATTCTTAAATTACAGTCACATATTAAAATGTTTGATGCAGTGTAACTACATCTTTACTGCAGCACGCTCTTGTCATTGAATGTCTGGAGAGCCTTTTCTGAAGGTCAGAAGGGTCCTTGATTCCAAAAAACAAGATCCCTGTTCAGAAGTGAAATTTGCATTGTGAAGACTGCACATTACCTAAGCACTGTTTTCTGAAAGTAATTATCCATATGAGTAAGAAGCTGTAGTGTTATGAAATTATGAAAATCATATGTTCTTTCCAAGTGTTATAAACATGTTCTCTTGAGATGCAGCTAGAAATTAAAGTTGATCTATAATCATTTTTGGTATGCTTTCCAGTTCTTAGCACCTGGAGAGTAACACACACACAAAAATATATTATTTTTGCAATTTGCCAAGCAATAATTAAACCTGAATTACTTTTTTTTTTTTTTTTTTTTTTTTTTTTTTTTTTAATACTGGCAGTGTGTGGTTGAAGTTGCTCCACCTGCAGTTACCCCCTTCCCTGCTCCATCTGAGGATGGTACATCTTCTGATATCTATGCATCACTCTTAGCGTCATCAACAGCTGCAGATATGGAACCTAAGGTATGAAGTTTTGTTCCCTTTTTTTATTTTCCCCAGCTATTATTCTGTGAATCTCCTACTGTGCTTATTTCCTTTGGTGCCCAGTACTATTTTCTTCAGAATGCATTTACTTCTATAATAAGTGCTTGAATGAAATTGCTTTTATTGCATTAGCCAGTCAGCAGAGGAGGACGTTTATTTGAGTCAGCACCTCTGGGCTCTCATCCCATGCAGCTTCATAACCTCAGCATCTGCCTGGCCTGGGAGTGATACTGTCTGTGAAGTTCTCAGAAGCAAGCTTTGTGTATTGTTGCATGTCTTTGAGCTGACACTGGTCCTGCAGAAAAATGGGAGGATGTTCTAACTCACATATTTCTTATGGTTGGTTACTGCTAGGGGTCTGATCAAGAAGATCTCCTGGGAGAGCCCAGCCCGGAGGCAGAGTCCTTCGAGGCAGGTGCTGTGGCTGGTTTCACTTGTGAAGATCAGAAGCCCGCAGTCCTTCCGAATGAAATTATTGGCAACCTTGAGGTACTACTGGTAAAAAAGCTTTTCGCTAATTCTATGGTAATTAACTAGCTCAGCTTTAATGAATATAAACTGTATTCATGCTAAAGCTGGCAAAAAGCACATCCATATGCCATAAGAATGTGAATTAGCCTCTATAAATAGCTCCTAGTTTAGTCAGCTTACATGTGATAAGATAAAAAATATTCAGTAATATAACAACATACATCTTCAGCATCACCATGTGTTAAGAAACATGGGCCAAATCCTGCTCTGGGAGATGTCAGTGATAACATTCCTTTTCCAGAGTTCAGGATCAGCTGCTGGGATGGAGCATATGCAATATGTAATTAATATATAAGTGGTTAGATGCCCCTATGTTACACATCCAGCAATCCATACGAGAAGTAACAGACTCATGCCAGTTCTAGACCTTGGTTGGTTGGTGCGTAAGTGTTCAAGGGCTGTCTTAATGTAATGGATCAGGTTCCAGTACATGGTTTGCAGACTCCGAGGAGTCTGTGAGTTACTTCTTTAGGGTTCATGAAAGGCAAGTAAGTTATTGTCAGTGGACTTAAATTGTGGCATGGTAACATGCTTTTCTGTAGGGAGGTCTGTAAATTGAAACTTCTGGAAAGCCAGCAGAGTAGACCATTGTTATTTTGTAAACTGCTCCCTCCAGCATATGAAATTATTGAAAGTGAACCAACTAGAATGTGGCTAGACCATGGAAATGTTATGTGTGTTTATTTCAGCTACCAGGTGGCATTAAAGACTTTAAACTTCATTTGTTGTTACAGTTTTAGATAGAGTACAATGAACACTGTAGGCTGAGCAGAAATGTATTAAATATATAATATTATCTGGAAATAGTGTTCACATGGATATATATGGATTATATATGAACCGGGAATATCACTTGCAACAATGATACCATCATTAGACCTACCTACTTGATTTCACATTCACTTTCAGTGTGTCTCTATAAATGAGAGAGAACCTAGCCAGTGTTGTATTATTCCTGTCCTGCAGAACAAACAAAATGTATGATTTTCACCTGACCTTGATTTCATTAACATCACTGCTAAGAGCTTTTCTTCTTTACAAAACCTGCAGAAATTAGAGAAATGCATTAATAAGTAATAGCAGAGATTTCCAGGATGCACAAGCCAAAACATTCCTAATGTGGCAAGTTACTGCAAGCTTTTCTGGGCCATATCCATTTACTGTATCAAAATTATATGAAACACATTGAGAATATATCTCTACACTCAGGATCAGATTTTGTGGAGCCTTTGAAGGACTTTTGAGCCATTTCCAGTTGTGTCAACAACTTTCACTGTTCTTGGAAGGACTGTCTCATTTCACTCCTATTTCTCTTGTCTCTGAAGTGATGTATGCTGATACTGAAAAATACACATAAATTCCCCGTAAAACTCTGATATTTGTGGTCTTCGTTCTAGTGATCCCACATTTCTAAATGCTATCAAATCAAGGATGGCTACACTTTATCACTACCACAGATTTCCCTAAAATATCTTAGAACCTTTGTACCTTCCCCCACAAATATTGCATTGCAAATTAAGCGCTCAGAATCTACGGCAGTCTGGACTTCCAGAATATGATACACATTCATAATTGTGTTTGTAATTAAGAAAGACAAGCAACAACACAGGAATATGTTTCTTATTGTTCATTTTCAGTAATGCTTTCTAATTCCAGCAGTTTCAATAAAATGTATTACACTAGAGAACAAACATCTGCAGCAAAGGAAAACAGTGCAAACAACCAAATCCCAAAGCAATTTTTCTGATTTGGTGTTTATTGGTAAAGGCTGTCTGAGAATACAGGCAAATGAGCCTATCTCCCAAGACAAGGGTATATGAGAAATGGCTGTCCCAGATCACTTCCTGTCCACGGCACACATACCACACTTTGGGGTCGCACACAGTAGTTCAATAAAGTGTTATCACATAAGTACAGGCTGAAACACCGTTATGTCTGCAGAACACAAGGGTGGGTAGGATAATGTCTGTCTTACTGCACCGCACTGTGTCAAAACCACAAAGACAATGTGCAGCCAAAGATACGTCCAGCATAATCACTTTTTTTTTCTTCTGATTTTCTTTACAGGAAGACTTAAGTGAAAAGCAGCAAATGTGAGAAGCTTAAACTTTGAGGACAGAAAAATTAAAAGATCTTAACTAGCCCAATGAGAAAGGTGATGTTGTATTTTTCAGAAGCTGAGGTTTGGCGGGTGATGTGCCAAACGTCATTATTTTGGTGCACAGGAAAATGCTTTGCTTAACTGTTACCTAGAAATAGTTCATTTCAGTTCCTCAAATTTACTCTGTTCTGCCAATGTTGTTGTTTAGCTTAGACTTAAGTGGGAGGCTGTAAACAGAAGGATATGCAATTCAAGCATGTTGATGTTGAGTTTATTTCTGAAGGGAAGTCTTAATTTAAAAAAAAAAAAAAATCTCTCTAGTTTCATTCTCTTTCTTTCTTCCAGTTGTGAAATATTTAACAGTATCTGCTTTTTCAGGATACTTTGCTAGAAGGAGAATACACACAGAGAAAACATCATTTGAGGTACTGCAGATAAAATAAGGAGAGAATTTAATTACGTGTAATTGAACACTTTCCACGATAGTTATTCATCAGCAATATTTTTCATTTCATTTTAAATTACTTCCTAAGCTTTCAAACTAATTTATTTCTTTTTTTTTACTTCCACCAAAGTAAAATAGTGTAAAAGAGGATTTGGCACTTTCACAGTTGTCCCACAAAGACTGCCTTTTGATTGCCTTGGAATGTTTTCTGGAATGCATGTAACCTTTCATCTGAGAATGCATTTCCCACCCCTCTGCATGCTAACATGCTTCCTTATTTTCTTAGACACAGAAATGCTTTAAACACAAGAGGAATCTCACTGTAGCGTAAATGACATAAGAAGAACTGCTTTAATGTCTATGTTTCAAAACCATAGACTCTACAAAATGTTACGTTACAAAACTCTGTGCCCTAGAAAACTTGTTGAATACAAATCATGCTTTCAAGTGGGAAGGCTGGCTCAGATGTCTAATGGAATATTCGAGAAATATGTTACATTAATGACAATTTCATATTTGTTTCTCATTAAGTAAAACGTTAGGCTTTTTTTTCACTTCATGCCCATTTTAAAGATGATGATGAAAAAGGGTTGCAAGCCTGATCCATCCCAGGCAAAAAACCAAACCACCCTGAAATAGCGTACCTGGAGGCCTTGTTTGCTGCTGCCTGCCCTGCACAGCCAGGAGGGGGCATTGCCTGCACGTTGTTCGCCAGAAGGATCTCCAACACTCAGGGCAGTACCCACTAGCTGCATTTGGGTGCCAATAGCCTGGAAATAGTCTTTAGAGGACATGTCAGATGTGGGCGCTGAACTCTCGTAAAGCAATTGTTTGAAACGTTCAGCGGGCAGAATATTGTACTTGGTCTGACACATTGAGGAAAATCCTTCTATTGCTATGTGATCAGGAGAAGTGGGCTCTGTAACAACGCACTTCCAGTTTTCTTCATTTTCCTATCCAGCGTTGGCCAACACGTTAATACGTGCTTTCTTTCAGCTACAAAAGCTCATTTCCCATTGGAACACTGAAATAATTCATGAGGAATTACTAGTTTACCCTATAAAAATCAGTACCTAAGTATCTAAGATTCAATATTATGTTCTATGTTCCTTTATTGCTTTGGAACATGATTTTTTTTGATATATTTTTTTTGGTCATGAAGATTTTCTGAAATCAAGATGTCCTTTATTTTGATACATAAATTAATTTCCCAGAGCATTATGCTCATATCACAGGTTTCCCTAGTTTTGAACTCAAAGGTAAGAACAGAATTCCTGAAAAGAGCCATCTGTATGGAGGGGGAATTATTTTTTAAAGTTTTTGCTGAAAATGTTATTGGCAATTCAGCACTTCAGTCAAATTTGCAGCGTGCAAAATTCTTTCTATGTGGCGAAGCATAAAGGGACTAACGATGATCGTGTTAAGACCAATGCTAAAGAAAGGCTCTTGCCTGTATCTCTTCCTCCCTCTCCCAGATTTTGTACAACTGGGAAATTTTGAAGTGCTTTGAAGATGAGAATTTGTATATAAACATCAAGTATTACTGCAATGATTTGTTAGCATTTACTCTTAGTACATATGCATAACAGCTGACGTGCTGCAGAAATCCAAAGTGGAGTTCAAATCCCACAAACTGTATTTGTAGCTCTCTTCCTGCTGAGCTAATGATATTTGTAGAGCCCTTCCTGCTGAAATAGTGCTACCAATAAAAACAGCCCCAGGGTTTTTTGGGGGAATAGGAGGAGGGATGGTCGGAAGGCGAAGGTGAAGGTGGGGATGTGATTAAAAGGTGGACATGACAGCCCTCTGAGCAGTCGGAGTACGTGCTCTGACATGGCATACGAACATCGGTTTGAAGAATCCTTTCATGTCTTCAGAATGTTAATATGAAATGCAAAACGTCATGCTTTGGATAGATGGGTAGGAACAAAATGTTCAGATCCAATATGGTGCATTAAGTACAGTCTCCAGTCTGTATTCCTGGCTTTTCCATTGGTTTAAATCAGACTTGCTGTTTTTAAAGTCTCCCGTGTCATGTTGAGTTACTGCTATAGTCGTCTCTAAAAATAAGTATACTGTCATTTCTGGGACCTACCAAAAATTGAGGCTGTGGCATAATAATTTTCAATTTTTGTTACACTGTTGATGTGACAGAGTTCTTTGCAATATATACATGCCTAATGTAGTTCTTAACAGGCTCCCACCCTGCAAATCAGGCAGATGTTGTAGAAAAGGTGTGTTGCACTCTGCCATACCTGCCAAATAAGTGGAGGTTTTCCAGGGGAAAGTGAGTAAAAGAAACATTATAGTTTTTCCTATGTAAGGTATAATATTGATGATTTTTAGCATCTGCATGGTAAAATCCTGGTCTCTGCAAGGATTTTGTAATGAGATAGTGAACAACTAGTAATTATCTTCTAGTAAAAGAAAAGCTTTTCTAGCAGTACTTTCCTGCACTACACTGACAGAGGATGGAAGTTTCGCAAAGATGGAAAGCAGTTATTCAAATAAGAAGCTGGCGTGAAAAGAGATGAGAAAGGAGGCTAAAAGAGAAAACGTGTTTTTTTCACCTGTTCCATGGTATTTTGCCACAACTCAGCTCTCAAGCTTCTCTTCTCTTTCCCTGCACCAATACCTAATTTGAATTTTAAAATTACCACATTGTTTCCTTCCTAAAATTGTAACTGACATTCCTAGAAAATTTGCTTTCCCAGAAAAGCATTGTGCGTAGGCTGTAAATTTAGCTTTTCACAAGTGAGAAAAAGACATTTTCTTCAATAACCTACACTGCCAACATGACCACAAAATGTGCGCAGAGTCAGCATTTGTCCATTTAAATCAGACTTTTAAGCACATGATTCAGTTAACCACCAAAACGCATTTATGCAGGTGTGGGCATTGTACTTATTTGAAAGGATTTATTCAGTGAGTAGTGTATTATTTTCATTGAGGGATTTGGTTTTCAATTCATACTGCGTAACACAAAACTTCTTTGTATTATAGACTAACGTTGTGGGATTTTGTTGGCTTTTGTTTGGTTGGTTTTTTGTCATCGTTTGTTGGCTTTGTTTTGTTTCATTTCCCCAAGTGATATGTTTTAAACTTTCTCAGTTCCTATTTCTGCCTCTTAATCCTATAAGGTGCTTGGACTCTCCCGACGAGGAATTCATAGAATCACAGAATGGCTTGGGTCCTTAAAGCCCATTTAGATCCAACCCCCCTCCATGGGCTGGTTGCCACCCAGTAGATGAAGCTGCCCAGGGCCCCATCCAGCCTGTCCTTGAACAGCTCCAGTGATGGGGCATCCACAGCTTCTCTGGGCACCTGTGCCACTGCCATTCCCATGATATCACTCTCATTCTGGTGAAATTTACACAAGCCACTGTGAAAGAGTGTGCTCTGATGCTACTTCTGCTGTATAGAGCCTCTGTAGTGTGGGTTTGATCCCAGACCGTCATCCAGAAATTTCAGAAGAAATGTGTAGAAGAAGTTTCTTCTGTGTAGAAGAAACTGCTCAAAGGAAAGGATGTGAATGTGGACCGTACCCTCTCCTCCTCAGCTTGCTGCTGTTTATGGCAACGTGGATATGACAGGTAAGCTTCAGCATGGCTTACATGCATACCGAGACTCGTAAAGAATTCACAGCTAATGCATGTAGGTGTAGTGGTATTTGAAAAGGGATGTTTATACTCTCATTAGCACTGATCAGTGTGATGTGCCATCCTGAAGGTGAAAGATACTGCAGGTAAGTGGGCAACTCACCCTCTCTCCTCTAACTTCCCCTCATTTTAGGATGGTGTTATAGCTGCCCCTGCCACAGTGTGTGCAACCACATCTTTCTCTGGCCTGCTGGTGTAGGCAGGGGTTGTGCTGAAGGTGAGATCACCTCCACCTCTCTGCCATAATTTGCAAGGAAGTGACAGCAATGACAAAACACTCAGGCAGCAGTGCTTGCCACGAGCAACTCGAAACTGTATGTAACATTTCAACCCACTTTGTCATGGCACTTCAAGTGTGCAGAGCAAGCTTCAAACTCCGGCAGTTATGGATTCAGATTACATGTTCCTGACAGAAAAAAAGAGAAAGAAAAAGAAGTAATCAAAGGATAGTTGCAGTGACTCACATAATTGGGAGTCCCATTCAAATGCAGAACATTAAACAGAAATTGGAATTAGTAATACTGCAGAAGGAACAGAATATAAAATATTTGCAGGGTGGAAGCAGCTTGGCTTTTTACGCAGTAGAATTAGTGGCCCGCTGCTTTAAAGCTTGCACTGTCACTGACACAGCAAAGACGGCATTAAGTATGGGCTTTCTGGTTACACAGAGTTCTGCACTTGTAGCATTGGCTAGGTGTGCTGGTACAAAAAGGGAAGGGTCAGCTGCTGTAAGTGTCCTGGCAAGGTGGGACAGGGGGAGCAAGAGGGGCGAACTGTGTTCTGGCAGGACACAGCGGCTCCGAGGGAGAATGTTCCATTGAAGTCATTCTCCTTAAATGAGTGTAGTACTTCTCTGTCATTGAAAAAAAAGGCTATTGGAGTTGTGTCGATGTGGAGTGCTGGTGTGGATGGTGATTCAGGGTGCGAGGTTCTAGAAGTGCTTTGAAGAATCCTCTGGATGAGCCAGTACCTGCAGTGACTGCAAAGAAGGTCTCGGGATTTTGTGTCCCTCCACTTAGGTGAGTCTGTGAAAAAATCAGATCTGTAATTGAGCTCTATTTTGACCCTTTCTGAAGATGTATCATACAACTTTTTCTTAAAATTTGAGCTTTTAAACTCCAGTTCATGTCTAAACAGTCTGTTTTTATGATTGCACTCATCATAGTGTAAGAATTGTCATGTTTGGATCCAAATCTCACAGGCTCCTTTCTTTGTCATTGTTTAGGAGAGATGCTTAGGGAAAGCTATGGGAATGGGGCTTTTTCTGAACCCAGGTGTACTCCTGGCCGCCATACTATTCCATAGCAGCAGGTTCCATACTTTAATGTTTGTATTGAGTAACACGAGCCTTAATGGATTCAGGAGGCTTGAGATAACTTGTCCCAGAGGCTGTACAGTTCCTCAGTTTTATCAGTCACTTGTGCGTTTGCAGGTGGTGTGAGCGGTGAGCCACAAAGTTGCTGATGCTTCATGTACCCAAGGAGCAACCAAGATCCAGGTAAGAGTAAGCGTGCATCACTCTCTGCTAGGCTGAGCCTAAATTTCTGCCACTGGCCCTGGTACTTTTTACATTTCTTCTTGTGCCATACCTAACCCAGATTATAACCTTCCTGAACAGAGATGCATCGTTCAGTCTTTATCTGTGTGTTAATAGACACATGAGACCCTACCTGAACAGAGAAATACAGGGAGAGGAAAAACCACTGTGTTTGGTCTGTCAGGCAGACACTGGATATTTTGCTACCCTAATCATCAAAGTCACAAGTTCCTTTGGAGCATATAAGTCATGAATTACCATGCAGCTCCAAGGGGAAAATTTTGCCCTTTGATTGTTTTCCAAAGAAATGTTCTCAATTCTTTTCTGCCAAATTCACATTATGGATCATACTAGCAAATTTTCCCAAGCCTTATTGACCTCCTCCCTCCTTCACAGTAGTGAAAGAAATTTCACTCATCACTGAGAGATACTGAAGATTGCTAAATTTTGCTGATTTAGGAACTGAGTGAATGAAACAAGCAGACAAAAATGTAGATACTGCCTTGCAGAATGCTCTTAGCTCTGTTGGTAAGAAAAATAGAGTGTGTGATGTTTCTGCTATTTCACAGTAACTCGTAGTAACTCGTCTGCTAAGGTGTTATTAAATAGGAGGTCTGGGACACTGCCTTATCTCAAGGCCTGAATTGTTCCTACTGCACTGGGATTTGAGGAGGTCTTTTTTGTTGTTTTTTCTCCCATCCCTTCTATCAGTAAATCTGTGCTTGGTTTTACCAAATCAACATGAAAGTGATGCTTACTGTGCTGCACTGAGCTCTGTCTTTTATTTTGATTGGAGTTGAGTTCTCAGTGTTCACTGCTCCTAAATCATTTGTAAGCAGCTGAGTGTGTCTGCCAAGTCTTTAGTCTGAGTAAGGGTTTGGGGTTTGTTTTCTGAATGAGCAAGGTAAGGCAAAGCAAGCTGTACCATACTTCCTTACAGTTCACATTCACAGTCATGTGTAATTGCCACGTGACAATTTTGCCACTAGCACAATTTTTCACTTGTTGTATAAAAGCAGGGTTCAGATTGTGTTTTCTTTTTGATTTGAGATCTTTCCACTCTTTTTTCTTTCTTTCTTTCTTTTTTTTCCTTTCTTTTTTGGGATGTCACAGTTCAATTTAACAAACTGCCAGTTCAGGCAGCTTCAGTGCCCCAGAAGTCATTTCCAATGATGTACTGTAAAAGCAGGACTAATACACATCTCTTGACTACATTTCAAAGACCTACCTTTGGATTCCAGGATTGCAGATGAGACTTTAGTTCTGCTGAGAGATACTCATTTGCCACCAAATACTTCTGCTTTTCTTTTTTAATTCTACTCCAATTTTTTGTGAGTGATCTGGATACAGGGGCTGATATTCTATGGACGTAGTTGAATTAATTATCCAATTGAATTCAGTTGCTGTCAGTGCCACTATTTCTATGAAATGATTGTGTAGTGCCATATGAAGGTATGTCTTTGTCATATATAACACCTTCTGGATATTGTCTCTCAAACATAAAGAATGGGACTAATTTTTTAAGATCTTAATCTCCAGGCTTACTTCTTACTCTGGCAGAATTCTTCTTGATCTCAATGGGCATATTTACCTTGGCGTGACTCAACTGTAACATGGGCATGCTTGGGCTTGGACAGCAGCAGCCTGCCATGAGCTGGGTGCAGGGAGGCATGGCCCAGCGCTCAGGAATCAGAGAACCAGGCTTAGCCTTTGCTCATCTCCACTGCATCTCTTCCCACACTCTCAATGTGTGGGACAGGCATGGGTACTTCCACATGCTGGTGGACTCTCACATCCACAGGGGGATTTTTCTGAGTAAATACAGCACTTTGAGCATGAGGCCATTAGTCTCAAAGCAGGAATGTGGATCTGTTTGTAAATCCTTGTGCCGTGCTCCTGTCGGGTTAAACATGTATGTGTTTTACATTATTGAGAAACATTGTGATTTAGATGGATGCACATTATTCCTCAGCTCTCTGTCAACAATCAAAAATAAGCTTTTGAATTTATTAGTTCGTTGTCTTACACCTATCTTAAATCATTATCATATAATAAGAACTCTCTATGGTGCATTGTCAATAAAACCTAATATTGAGAAGATTACTGATCATCTAGTGCAAATGGAGAGCACTGTAAATGATTTAGAGAATACGTGTCAAACGTTAAAGCTATCTAATACCTCCTAAAGTAGGTTGATACTCATAAATCTAAGATAAACGACCTGTAAAACCACTTAAGAAGAAATAATACGCATTTAATCAGGTTCCCAAAGAAAAGGCTAGGTAGAAGAGAAATTCATAACTCAGTTCTAATTCAGTACGTTGTTGATAGGAAATGCAAACCCACAGTTGATAAGTAATTTTGGTTACCTAAAACTATAATTGTAATAGTACTAAATTATGATCTCATTGAAGAAAAAGAAAAGACCAAAGGGCATCTCTTTTATGGTTTAGTGAGCTCTCATTTTTCCAGATTCAGCACTGTGTCTATCAGATGGAGATAAAGGAGGTATTCATTAGAATTACCGTTTTGCTAGATCACAGACGGGGCGGTGTGCTGGATTGGTTTTCTTGGTTTGGCTGTTCCTGCTCACAGTTAGCAGAATGGATAGGCTTGTTTAACACTTGTTCCTGGGAGGAGCAAGGCTTTTATTAGGGACAGGCTGCTTAAAATGATCATGGAACAAACTCCATGTTGTTGCATAGCTGAGTTGTAACTTATATAAACTCGGTCTAGTGATTTCAGTGTATTTTCTGCATTTGAATCCTGAAAAAAATTCTTTCCCTTTCTACTTTTTCTCTTCAGATCCCTTTGAAAGGTGAATAAGTGTAGGTAATGGAAAAATTAGGTCATGATTTTCATTTCCGAAGTTCTGATACTTCAGTTCTCAGGCAGAAAAAGTTCCATTTTGTTCAGTAGATTTTTAAGTCCACTTGTTAATTCTTGATCATCCTCTTGGCTTTATGACTGCTCAGAGCTCAGCATCACTGCCAGCATTTATTAGACTTTGACGCAGAGCTTTTCTTGAAGCAATTGCAATAGTATATTTAGCCATGGAGAAATCTTTTCAAAGAGAAGTGTGCTGTGACTCATGTGACTCTGCTGTTGCTCTGTTGACCCGAACAGACTTACTCATCGTTTACATAGTGGCAGACAAGATTAGATTCTGGCTCGATGCCTTATTTTCTTTGATCCAATAAATGTGCAGCTTGAAAATGCCTTTTACTCCAATTCTCCTTTTTTTTTTTTTCCTTCTTTTTTTTTTTTTTCCCCCTTTTTCTTATTTTTGGATAAAATAGATACACAACTTCTTTTCCCTTAGGAAAAATAAGGACACACATAGTGCTTGGATTGAAATTAGTGAATGAAATGCATATGTGTCTGATCCATTTATAACTCACACTGCAAAAATAACCAGGGAATAACGTGGTTGTGGCCAAACTGTGTTACTACCTGTTTTATTCTCAGTTGCTCTCTCAGAGGGGTAAACATACTTGTGAGCCATTGCTATGTGGTAGCTGTAGTCACGTCATGTTGTACAGTGGTGTTTGAAATGGTTGTTTTTGTAATAGGAGTGCAACCTTGGTAGTAAATTTCTGTTAGCTGTGAATTTTTGAGGTACTGAAGTCTGTCTAAAAGAAAGCTTGTTGATTTACTTTCTGCTTTCCCTTCAGCTGGTATAAAGCTACAGTCATTTCACTGAAATACCAGCTAAACTGAGCATACGTTCAAGAAAGATCATTTCAGAAATCTGTCAGTCTTGAGAACATTTCCCTTCCATTTCCTGAGAATACCAGGGAATAATTGGTTTTGCTACTCTGAGGCAGAGCAGCTGTTGTGTCTATAAGTTGTGTGTGAGCTGTGTGTGCTGTGTTAGTTATTAGCTGAAAAAAAAATCAGAGACAGCACCTGGACTGACTGTACCTGGTGTTTGGTTGTTACAGGATCACGGTGTCCGGCTGTCAGCAGAGAGCGGGGAGCATTCACACATGAACAAGTCTTCCTCTGAGAACTGGAAGCTGAAGCCTTCATCAGATAAATGGTTTGTGAAGGGGACAGTTGCTTGGAGATGATCCAGTTTTATTTTGATGTCAGTGCTTTTTAAAGTCAATGTTTTGGGTTGTTTATTTTTTAAAGAAACACTGAGGGATGATAGAAGACGATGCCAGGTAACTATTATTTTGTAGTAGCTGTCTACAAGTCTGGGAGATGAGGGTAGCTCATACCGACTGGAAATGGAAGGCCTCTGGAATTTGATTAGGTATCAGTAGTTTGCACTGTAGAAGCTAGTGGGCAGCTAAATGAGCAAGTGGAACTGGAGGGCACATCTGTGACTTTTGTTGGCTGTAGAACCTCCATCGAGGGGGCCCCAGAAGACCTGGCACTGGCTGAGGACCTGCCCCCCTCCTCACCCAGGTTAGAGATGGGAGAGACCCTCGTTCCTCACTTTATAAGCACTCAAATCACTCACACACGCACACGTGCCTCTGTTATAATTAAATTAAAATCTCACTAATTTGGAGGCATACCTATCATGTTCTCTTCTAGGAAGAAGCCATTATTTCTTCTTTTATTCTCTTTCGCTTGAATCCCAAGCTATCAATGGCTTTCAAAGAAAAAGGAGTTTTTCTTTAGAAAAAAGTCTATTCAAATTATTCATGATTTACACCAAGAAGGGACCTTTCCTCTTTCAACTAGCAAAAAAGAGGGAGTTTGATCTTCCTCAAAATCATTTGAGAATCTTGTACATTTCTTTCCAGAGCGAAAACTTTCTTACAAAGCTTTGGATATTCAGCAGAATAATGACTATTACATAATTGAAGCTCAATACAATACCGTGGGGCTAATAAATGGTCTCCTGATTCTATAGAAAATGTAACAAATCATAATAGCATTTATTGGGACTAGGCCAGGCACAAATGACAAAGCTGCTTTTGAAAGCGAGTTCTGGCCAGAAATACTCTTGGACCAAAATCATTCTCTTGACTGTCAGGGGTACATTTACTCCCTTTAATTTTCAGCCCAGATTTTATGTTGATCCTGCAGCACTGAATAAAATCAAGCCCAACAGAGCTGCTACTGCAGCTGCTCCAGATGTAAATGTGAAGAAGGGCATTTAGGACAAGTCTGTTTCCCTGAATGTGTCATTTTGAAATTATGCAGATTATATGAAAAATGGCTTGATATGTCCTTATTGTGCCTTTTTAAAGGAAGAAAAGGACGCTACACTATTAAGTGGTTTATTAATGTTTCTGATCACAGTTCTTCTACTTAGAAAATAATTGTTCTATTGTGTGCTGCGAAGCTGTCTGTAAATAACTGGCAATGGAGTATACTGCTTTGTGTGCTCCATGGAGAAAATATCAAATTCTATTGATTAATCAAAAAGAACTATTTTTGATGGAAGGAAACCTTTACAAACTTGATTAAAAATATTGAATCAACCATGAGCAATCAAAGTTCATAATCTGAACTTCTGCTCTACTTTCTTACTTAAGCTAGCTGCTTAAACAAACTACAAACAAACAACAACAACAGAACAGTGTATTCCAAAATCTCCACCTCGATTTGTCTCTTCTGTGCTGCTGCAGCTCTGCTGTTTTTATTGGAGTCACTCAATATTTCCACTGGAGAGAATGGTAACAAGAACCAAGCCTCAGACTTTTTTTTGTGAGTAATCCAGAAGCATCCTCACATCCTCTGTCTTTTCACAGAGAGTTTTCCCCCTATTTTGACCAGAGCTACGAGGAAATCAGAACTCAAACAGGTGGGACTACCAGATCTTTAACTTGTTATCAACACAAAAATCATGGGCCGTATTTGAAATGTTATATATAAAGCCATCGTTCCATTCAAAGTGAGATTCAAGTGGAAGTTAGCAAAGAAAGTATTTGTATTTAGCAGCAGGAAAAACTTTGTGTTATGTTTCCAGGTATTTTGATGGAAAGAAAAAAAACAGAAGGAAAGAATAGTGGAAAATATGTAGGCGCAGGGTGAACAAGAGGAACTGAAAAAACTGATCGTGGTGCAGTAACCCAATGCCATTCTGGATAGGTCACGATGTAGAGTAAGCTCAGACTAAGCATTCATCAAGTGCAAAGTGAGAGAATGTGTCTTCTGTGACCACAGGGGCTCAGATGTGCAAACTCAAGTCAGTCCCTGGGCAAGCAGTTCTCCCAGGAAGCTATTGAGGGCAGCCACAGCAGAAAATGTGGGGATTCGCTCGGCACCCTCTGCACTCTTGTTCTGCAGTGCTTTTCTGTATTGTCCCCTCCCTGTCCATGCTCCAAGCAGAGGTAGCAGCACAGAGATGATGGCCATGCGTCTCTTAGCACACAGCTTGATCTCACATGGGGATTCTCACAGTTGTGTTGGACAAGGAGGTGGAGTGGGCAAGGTGATGGCCTCCAGTCAGATGCTGGGATGGAGAGCAGAGCAGGGACATGAGTGTGAGGGGATCCAGCAGATGCTGTCAGAAGGGAGCAACTCATAAATTCTTTAGAGTAGTACCCCCAACCCAGTCAGAAGAGAAAAAACACTGAAAAGGGTGTGTGGGTGTCTGCCAGTAAAGCCTCTGTCTCCAGTTGAGTCCTCCTTTGTTCTGGAAATAAAACCCGTCCTTGGGACCTGAGGCATTTGCAGCAAAGACCCTGCTCAGTCCCCAGCCAGAGTAATGCAGAAGCTCTACAACTGATCTGTTGATTGAATTGGAAGAGAACATATTATTTAGAAAGCAGCCTTTCTACATGCTGTCCGTCCCATCCTATGCAGCACTGCTTATCCTAAATACTCCATTCTGGTAAGTCAACACATTAAAAAGAGGAAAAGACGCTTTATTAAGAAACAAACAAACAAACAAAAAACACTTCTGTAGAGTGACAGATGAATGTTGTGACAGATTAATACAAATTTTAAACCCTGAGCATTATCTTCCATGGGAGAAAGGCTTCTAAATACAAATTCAAAACAAAAAATGGCAGAGGAGAATCTCTGACAACGCCTTGCACAGAATCATTTATTAGGCCTCTGTAAGTGATCATTTACATGAAACTTGCATTTCATCTAGTATTCAGCTCTTCCCTTTTATCTTCTGGCTCCATGTGTTTGTGCAGAGCTGTGGTCCCTCGTCCTGTCTCATCTCCATGCCTGTACTGAGACAGCAGTGCAGCCCTTTTGGGTTGAAACACAGGGGAGCAGTCTGTAGGATACAGCATTGTGTGGGGTGCACAGAAATACTGGCTTCGTTACACTGCATGGCTGTAATTTTTTCAGATGTTAGCAGTGGCATGTGGACTAAATACATACATTATTTACCTATGCTGCTATTACTAGAGCACCTAAGCAAAGTAATTCAGAATTAGTCCCACGAATCTGTGGCATCACTGAAGTTATTGCACTGTAAATTCAGCTTCATGTTCTGAATTTCTGCTGAGTTGTTGCACACCTGAGGTGTAAAGCCATCTCTTGTCCCACTCCAAGGGGTGATCTGCTCAGGGAAGTCGGCCTGGCTCGTAGTTCTGTCCTCTCTCATGAGAACGTGGCTTGCTGCTTCTCCAGGCTGAGTTGACACCTTCTGACACATAGGGGTTGCGGGCAGAGGTATAACCCTAGCTTTGGAGATCTCAAAAAATCAGAGTGCTTCTTTCTGCACGTATCCCCCCATGGTGTGTGCCCAGCTGCCCTGCCAGTCTGCACCTCTGATTTCTGTGAGTGACAAGCAAAGGCATTTCAAATTGAAAGGAGGTATTTAAATACTGTCAAGAACAGCAGATAAAATGACCTCAAACAATCTCACATAAAGTCCTTTGTTATTTTCAAAGCACTTTCCCAGCTTGACACCTTTGCTTTTTCATATCCAATATAAAATTCAAAATGTTTTATTCCAATGCAGTCCATGAATATATAATATAAATATATCAAACCTACACTGCCTTTTTTGTGCTGCTGCTTTGAAAAAGGACCTGAAGTAAACTCAGCATAAAGATCAAGAAAATTATTGAAACAATCCTACTTCTCAAACTTTTGTTTCCCTTTGTCTTGCTCTCATTGAGAACAACTTCTTTCCAGCAGGCGTGCATACAGGAGTAAGGAGCTGCCTGGATCCAGAGGGCTGTGAGGACTGCAGCACAGAGCTGCCTGTGGATACGTTTGCTGAGCCATTTCAGGTATTGCTAGCACTGAGTACGCACACAGACAGACTGGCTTTCCATTACCTCCCCTAAAATCCCATCCTGCCGTCATCTATACTGTTCCCTCCCATGGCTACTTTCCTTTACATGCAGTGTTGCTGCCATACAGCAGTTCTTGCCAATGCCTTGCCAAGCTAGAGATTGCCCTTAACGCAGCCTCCCAAGGAGCAGTTCCTGTTCCACTTTCCTTTGGTCCTTCCAGGCTCTGTGTTGCTCCACTGTGACCCTCAAAACCACTTCATCCATTCTTCTTGCTGTTGCTATTGCTTACGTTGTTAATGTTACTGAAGAGCTTAGATCCACAGTACTACTGCTCTCCTGCCTGGTGAATGTGGCATCCTGCTGCCACTCACTGTTTTACAAGGTTTCTTGTAAACAGTGCAACGATTTCTATGCTGTGCACAACTTGGTACAAGTCAATCCTGTTTGTCAGGGGCAGGGAGGAGAGCTGAACTGAATAAAAGCAGTCCCATCTCTCAGAAGAACATCTGGGTTTGAACAGTTTGGAACAGCCAGAGGTACCAGTAAAGGAGGCAGCGGCTGGCAGTGCCTCATGGTTTCCTAACACCACTTCTCTGGGATACAGGTAAGTAGAAATGGCTGTTGTGGTAATAGGCCTGGAAGGCTGGTATCTAATTTCTGCTTTCTTTTCTGCTAATTGCAGTGATTAAATGACTTTGAAATTACCTCAGAGTAACTGAGTACAGGTTTGGGGCCTGTGTGTACACAGAAATTGAAGTAAATCAGTTTGGAGATGTTTGGAATAGGCATAGCTGGCAGCATGTGGCGGAGCACATAGTTGGATGAATTTGCATCTTATTGAGTGTGTAAGAAAAAGCCTTAAGTTGTGACTGGGAGAAGTCAAGCCAGGAACAATAAGCTTGTCTGGAGAATTCTGGTATTAGAAACTAAAGTATACGGAACCCTGTCCAAGGTAAATATTGACGTGACTCAAGATGAACTAGTAAAACATCTAATGAAGCTGAAAATAAGGCATCTGGGATAGATGTTTATTGTTAAGAATGAAACGTTTGAGCAAAAGTAGCATAGTGATGGTGGAGGTTATTCATAGGGAAGTCAAGCTGGGGAAACAGCATCTTCTGAAAGAAACTGACTCCAGTTATTTCTGAAACATGGAAAAAATTAGAATTGTAACAGAGCTAAAAATGTCAGTGAACAGCAAATGGTCATTACGGACATTCAGAGTGGATTTTGGAGACTGAATCATACCAAGGGACAAATTACTCAGGTGTCCAGAATAACTCTATTGACTTTGACGGATTTCTCTGTATTTGCCTTTGTGTAATTGAGAGTTTACTCCCTTATGCCATATGAGGACTGAATATTAAGAGACTTTGAGAAAAAAACTGACTTTCATTCGTTCCAGTGTCATTCTCTTGATGATAGAGAATAAGTCACATTAACTTCATGAGGCATTTCAGGAACATATTAGGAGCTTTTCCCTTTTGTGCAGCAGGAAAAAGCCTTGCACAGTGCTGTGAAAATAATCAGAAAAGCTCCATTAAACTGGAAATGGGAATAAATTGTGCTGCTCTATGAGAAGTCTTACTCACATGTAAGTCTACGGTGTTATCGGGATGCTCTATTGTAAAATGCACTGAGCCAAGTTGCGGTGAGCCAACATTACCTCCGTGTGTTTACTCATGGTGGAGATATTGGGGAAGAGATACCAGAAATTGAAACTGTTTGCTTATGAGTGTTCTGTAAACCAGCTTTATTCTACCTCAGTAATGCAGGGCTATGCATCAGCACTGATAATGTACAAAAGATACATTTGATCTGTTCATGTGGAGCATGACTATAGTTGTAGTGGTATCGCTACGTTATATGTATATAGCAATTCAGTAAACTGTCCAGTGATTATATACATGCAGCTCTTGTCTCTAAGGTGGCTTAGAACTGCAATTCAAAGACACCGTATATCCTGCCCAAAGGCACAGGACTGTGGGGCAAGAGGAACAGAGGCAGGACAGGAGGAGAAGCAGCGAGGGACGCCCAGGGAAAGCAGTGATAAGGAGAGCTGCTGTGCTGGGGTGGTGCATCCACACTTGCTCCTTGGCAGCTTCTGATGAGTGCAGGAAAACAGCAATTGTAGCATGTGGCTCTGCTCCACCTCTGAACGCCTTTATGCTAAGAAGAGGTGAGTGCTGAGTTCTCTTTTTCCCCCGAATCATCTTTTGAAAAGCTGAGGTCCAAAACAAGTCAAGACTTCAGACCGCATCGTCAGCTTCTTGGACTAGATTTAGAAAATCCAGAGACAACCCATCCACTTCCTTCATCTCCTGTTTATTGATAAGGTTTCCTTTGGCCAGTCTTGTTTTTGTGGCCATGATCAAATCACAATTACCGGTAGATTTTATTACTAACATAAACAAATAGCAGGTTATGTTGTTATTCTCCTGAGCTTCAAAGCTGAAGCTGGGCTTAGCATCAGTAGAATCTACCGGTACTGAAGTGCAATAGAAATACAAAGGGGATGTTGGTAATATGAAACATATGTTGCTTATGTGGAGCACCAGTTAAACGCTCTCTGAAGAGTACCTCAGTATGTTGAACAACCAGCAACCTCAGACAAAATTACACTAGAATCTCAAATGCTTTGAGATGCTACATGACAGAGCAGTGACATCCAAAGGGTGCTTCTTCCCAGCACTGCGTGCACCAGAGGGGGACGCTGAGACAAGTGGCAGATATGTGCAGTACTGTTGGCTTTGCTCTCTGAAACTCATATTCAGCAAAGGTCTACTCTGGGCATAGCAAGAAGAATTTTACTGATATAAACATAGTTCAAAAGCAAATAAAGGCTCTTTTTTTGTTGTTTGATTGTTATTTCCCCCCATTATTTTTTCAGCTTTTTTGGTCATTGTTGATGAGCTTACTATCAGAAATGCAGAGCTGTTATCTAAAAGATGTGTACCAAACTACATACATGCAATGCTTTAGTAGTGGTAGGATGAGATTTTTCACTCTGCGTCTTCCCCTTTAAAAGCCAGCCAATATAATTGTTTTGTCATTATAACATTTGGCGTTATTCCCATATGTACAGATTGCAACATCTGCAAGATTTAAAAATTAATATAAAGTTCCATAATTGTATAAGCCTTCCTCACTTTAATGGTCCTAAACAAGTAAGTTTGCTTTGATGCAAACCAACATGTAGCCAGGTGCCCTGCTTGGACCAAGCAACAGCTGAGTGGGGCTGGTGTGCTCATGTCCATGTAGCTGCTACTGTCACTGCAGGACATGCTCTGGAAGTGGAGAGGCTGTAGTGTAAAGTTCTGCTCCCCGGCATCTGAGCTGGCAGCTCTCATGCACAAGTTTTCGGTACTGAAGAACATCAGCGTAACTCGTGTTAAGGCAAACAAGAACAAAAGGTCTGGGCCATACAAAGATACTACAGAGGTAATCAGTGCTGATGTGTTCCAAGGAGGAAATCAGCGATCTTGTGTTCTCTTTTTTCTTGAATTCCTGTATTTTTAAGCTTGGCTTCATTTTCTTTCATTTGAAAGGTTTGAAAAGAACCCCATCTGTGGATGTATACTTGACTTTGCATGCATCTTACTGAAACCCATAGGACACAGTCACTGTAGATGCAGAGGTGTGGCAAACATGGCTCAGCATTTCCAGGCTTATTGAAACAATGGTTCCTTCCTTGTTTTTCTAAACAAAGGCAAAGTAGAAAAAGCTGTGAACAATACCATCAAACCTTGCTACCACCAAAACATGCTGTCACCAAGCATCCGGCAAGCATTTTGAGAAATGGTTCTGCCTTTCCTACTTGCTTAAAAAGCCCTTCTGACAGCAGTGTACTTCAGTATAAGGGAAACAGAAGAAAACTCAGGCCCTGCATGTCATGTGTTCAGTAATGGAGGACTGGAGCAGCAAGAGACAGGTGCTTTTCCAAGCAGAATGAAAGATCTGAGCAGCTGATTCATGGTGAAGCAGCATGCTTTCAGTTGAGAAGGTTTACTGTAGCTAAACCTCCTGCCATCCCTCTCACTGATAGCTCAGATGAATCAGCATCTTGCTATTTTTATCTTAGCTGTACCAATAGAGTTTGTAATATTGTTCTGTCAGTGCTATTTATACATCATCACATGCCTGACTACTCCAGGCTGTGCTTTTTTTTTCCGGTCTTAGATGATGTCATCGTGAAGTAGGCATTTGTATTGAACAAAAGCTTTCTTCAGAATAGCATCAACTAAAGCTTATGGCAGAGTACGACACTAGGAGCCATTGAAATACTGGGATAAGCTTCCCAGTTTAAGGCAGCTCTGAGATGAGGCTTTGGTGCTTCCTTGGAGATTGGCTTGTGGGGAAGTCTTGCAGCAATCAGTGCCCACCTGGCCTTTGAAACAGAGGCGTGTCGGGAGCAGAGGGCTCTGGAGCCTGGGAGTGTTCTGCAGGAGGACTTGCTAAGAGTGTCATTATTCAGGGGAGGAAGAAAGGAAAGCGAGCTCCTCCAAGAAGATTTCCTACTGAAGCTATTCTTCATTTTTTCACTTATCCACAAACAGAGAAAGAGTTCCTCATCTCTCTTCTGCGTGAAGATGCACATTCACCTTAAACATTTTGCCCTCTGGTGAGATTTTCATAAGGGGTCTGTGCAGGCTTGGCCAGCTCTGAAGTTTACAGCCTTGCCATGTGCATCCTTCTGAAACCCATTGTAAAAAGCAGTGAAAGATCTACAAATGATTTGCAAAGGAAGAATTTGACGTCCTCAGTTGATTGCCTTTTTGTTTGCAATGTTCCAGCGAGCCTGAAATTGTTTACTCTGTCCCTATCCCCTAGTTCATCAAATGCATTTCCAGCTGTTCATCATCATTCCATAAGGCCAGCAACATGTCAACATCAACAGCTGTGTTCTTCTGATCTGCTACTTGTATCTGAGCTCTGGGTTGTAACAGCTGAATCAGTGCAGCTCAGGCGAAACATACATAGCATTTTCCTAGAAGTTGTTCCCCGG
Organism: Gallus gallus; assembly: GCF_016699485.2. Classification (NCBI taxonomy): domain Eukaryota; kingdom Metazoa; phylum Chordata; class Aves; order Galliformes; family Phasianidae; genus Gallus; species Gallus gallus. The sequence goes on along the minus strand of NC_052537.1, from coordinate 9,082,451 downwards.
GAGCTCTGTATGTCCTCCAGCCAAGCCATGACAAACATATCACTGGGTCACAGTTGGAGGCAAAAGAAACAAAGTATTACCCCCCATGTTTGTGGTATGATGATGCTAACGAGGCAGTTTATTTCAGAACTATTGAATGGTTGAGCACAATTGACACTACCCCTGAGATGGAGCTGGAGTGATATTACGCTGTGGTTATTGGCCTCCCTTGATATCCAAACCTCATTGGAAAACAGAGGCTCAGACCCACATGTGGAAAGCCAAGGCCTACTTTCAGCAAGGCTGGGTTGTTCTCAGAGTGCCTTCTCAGGCTGTCCTGCTGTTCCCCAAGCACACAGGGACTGGCCTCTCCCAGGCAGGAGAGCTCTGGGGAAAAGCAGCTAAGTGACCTCTGCACCACGAGCAGTGGACACTGCTAGGTTGGGAACGGCCCTTCCAAGTGCTCTGATGTTTTCAGCTCCTTCAGCAATTCCTTTCCACAGTCCCCTTCCAAAGTCTGGCTCTGCAAAAAACAAGTCAGCATCTGATAAAGGCTCAAAACAGAAACAGGATGGTATAAATAGAAATTAAGTAAATTAGGAAGAGGTGCCAAAGCAGTGAAGCTCTAATGATAGCAGTAGCTGTGTGTGCACGTGCAATGCAGCTTCCAGCACTCACCAGTGCCAGGCTGCCAGGCAGTATTCTTAGAAACATATGCATCTGCTGTGTCACTGGCACTGCTCAGCCTTGGACAGGCGTCTGCACCTTCTTGCAGGCTCTTCGGGAAGCTTTGGTTCATGCAGAGTTTGTGCCAGAGCTCGCACAGTGCCCAGCCAGGCCTGGAGCAGCTTCACTGTGCCCAGATACAGCTGGTCAGCACAGACAGCGATTCCCCTCCAGCCAGAGTTTGTGGAAATTGGGGTCTACCTCCGTTGTCAGTTCAGCTAGGATACTGTATGTTTTGTTTCTCTCCTGAACCAGATGAAACTTAGGCCAAATTCCCAGCTGGTAAAAATCAATGTGAGTAAGGTGAAGTAATTTGTACCACCTGATGGTCTTTGCTAGAGCCAGAGCTGGAGACAGAGCACGGCATTTGCTGCTTATTCATTATTGATGCCGTTTTTCCATAAGGCCATTGATCACAAGTGAACAGGAGATAAATGGGTGAGAGCCATTCCCTGTAAGCAGCATACCAATGGTGGGCTCCAGGTTGAGATCCTTCCCAAAATGGCAGATGGCTTTATTCTGGCTCTGCCCAGATAGCCCTGAGCCTCTTGTTCTGGCTCCAGCTCTATCTTTACCTGGGAGGACAGCCTGCAGCCAGCGAGGGAGCAGCTTTGCCCTGGAGTTATGCTGGAAGTCACCTACTCTGCTCTCTGTGAGTCTAGTTTTTCACTTCTAATTCTCCTCATCCTGCAAGTTAGGACCTGCTTGGCTTGAGAATAATCAACATTTTAGAAGACCTTTGACGTGAGAAAAGGCTAAGGTTCAGTAGGCATAGTGGTGATGGGTTGATGGTTGGACTAGATGATCTTAGAGGTCTTTTCCAACCTTAATGATTCTATGATATGGAGTCAGGGGAAGGGGAATGAACCAACATGTTGCTACCGGACTGTTCAGCTTACATGTCTATTTTGGCACCTGCACCTTAGAGGGAGGAAATCTAGAAAGGGAGATTTTCTGGGTCTTTGTGTGATGCTGCCCTGCTTGTGTGTATGCTGATGCTGATCACAGAATCATAGAATGGTTTGGGTTGGAAGTTCCAACACCCTGCTATAGGAAGGGACACTTCCCTCTGCATCACCTCATCCTGAATGTTTGTTGCCTTCTGCTGTGTGCTGATGCCCCTCCTTGCCCTTGTGGGTACGTGATGGGGGAGCTCTGAGGCAAGGGAGAGATAATAGCTGCTCTTCTCTGAAGAACAGTTGCTCTTCCCTGAAGAGCTGTTGGTCTCCTGAAATACAGGGCAACAGCCCAGTATGAGCACAGGGAAACCAAATATCTTATCTGATACCACAGAACATGGTGAAACTCTGCAGCAGTTCTTTAGGAAAAGGTAGCGTCTCCAGTTAAACCAACCAATGCACTTCAAAAAAACGTGGACAAGCTTTTAGGCACGTGGTTCTGTGTAATTAAACAGAGTACCCTGAATGAATGGGCCTAGAGTAAGGGAAGCAAAAGTAAAAACAGCCATCTGTCAGCACGCTAATTGGGAGCCTCAGGCCTCAACCACTAAATGTCCTGCTTTGTTTCTGTACAAATAGAGATAACAGTAGAAATCCCTGGAAATGGGCATAGCGCAGTGCAATGAGACTGGCTGCATACGCTCCCCTAATGTGCTTCTGTGGCAGGTGAGGTGCTGCTGTGTGCACCAGGAGGTATTTCTGTCATAAGAAGCACCATCCTCTTGTAGTGTGGCAGTAGAACCTGTCCCCATGACAGGGAAGAGACTTGGGGCAGGTTCACATTGGCTATGTCTGCTGCATTTGCAGGAGAGCCTAGCTGCAAAGCCTGCAATAGGGATGAGGCAGCTAAACTAGGGCTGTTGGAGTTGTGAAGATGGGATGCTTACATTACTTGAGGTGTTACCTCTACAAGTGGTACTTGAACATTATAAATGTCTATGTAACATGCATAATGGTTGATTTCATAGTCACACCACACATTGGAAACATCATTAATGCAGTGCAGTAGACAGGAGTTAGTCCAAATTAAAGGCAGGAAATTCCAAGTTACTGTTCTTATGGAAACTGTGACAGCTGAATTATATGGGCTTGTTAAGGAACTAAAGATAACCCCATTCAGAATAGATAAAACCATTATGTATGCTCAAGGAAACTGAATTACAATTGTAGTGAGAGCAGTAAGTCTGAATATCTTGACTGTTGTGTGCAGTAAATGGGAGCTCCACCATGTTGTTATATTAATTTGGCACTTTTTTATTTAGGGACAAATCTTGACATTGTTCACCTTAAAACTCCACTGGTGCACATGAAGAGTTTGAAATCCAGAAGGATCTAGACATGGAGCTGCACGCTTGGTTCGTACAGGTAGGATGAACTTGATTTTTGTCATGGTCTGTTGGCAGATGTACCTATGGAATCCATTGTGAGTTTTCTTCAGATTGAACAGGAGCAGACTGTGCAATTTATAAGTGTCAGTACTGGGATTCATTTATTGCTGCTCATATTTATTTTTCTGGGACAAAAACCATGGCAGGATTTTGGAATATAATAAGAGCAATCTGACAGTGTCCATGGCACAACCTCAAGGGCCAAATACCCATTTCTACCACAGCATGCCCATGCTCACAGCTGGGTGTTCATGGGCTGTGAGCAGCTTCCCTGCAGCTCTTGGGATGCCTGTTGGGATGAAGGCCCCCAATATATCTGGCTGCCATCAGCCATGCTGCAGCATTGCAGCTCCCAGGCAGTTGGCTCGGTGGAGAATCTAGGAGAATCTAGCGCTTTTGCCTGAGAAGAGCATCCCCAGATGACTTCGCTGTTACATTCCTTTGGAGACTACTGGAAGACCCAATGGGGTTTGGTGTCTGCTGCTTCTGTGCAATGTCTGTCCCAAATGGACACCCTGGCAGGCACTAACCCTGCTTGATGCAGGCTTGATGTAGGGATGCTATTTTTCAAATAGTGACTGAAGAACGATCAGCTGAAATGCTCACGTTTTTATCAGGTGTTCTTACTCTTAATCTGGAAGAGTAGTCGCTCCGTTGGGCTTCTGCAGTGGGCTAGGGCTGGGCCTGAGCTTGGCCTCAGCTCTGGCAGAAGATGGTGGCTGGATTTTCAATGGTGGCTACAGGAGAAGTTTTTCTGCAATTTTATTGCAACACCACTGCTTTACCACTAGTTCTGTGCTTCCAAGGCAGTAATCATTCCAAGTTTTGTTGCCATAACGTTACATGCGTGGAAGTTGAGACATTTTGCTTCTGCTTGGTTTTAATCAGGCTCACTTGAAATGTCATATTTAAATGAGTAAGACTCGAGGAAATCTCATCCGTAGGCTGTCAGCAGTAGCTGCGCACAGAGCTTGGCACAAGGCACCTGGGACTACCTGAGATCCCTAATTGCCACCCATAAATATCAAAATATCAGCATGTGCACGGAAGGTGAATGCAAAGGACGGAAAGTAGTTTTACTCAGTGCTGTAGCATGATTCATGCTTTTAAGATCAAGATTAAAAGTCCCTGTTAGATTCCAAACTATGATTTTATTTTCATTTACATCAAAGGATTTAAGAGCCTTCAAAAGGCAGCGTTTTAAAAATAACTTAAAACATACTGTCTGGCAACACGAGTCCCGCTCAGCACAGAAGCAGCCAGGCTCTCCTCATATAAATCAAATAAGTGAAAAATCAGAATTAAAGAGATACCTTGTCCTGAATTTAACTGTGACAGCTTCTACCATATTGTTTCAGGAAAAACAGACTTTATGAAGCACGTGCCCTTGCAACCAGGAGGCAGCCCTGGTGATAAGCCCTATGTATCAGTGAAACCGTGCTCCATGAACGCCCGTGCAAAGGTTCAGAGCCCTGATTTGAATTTTTGGGCTTGTTTGTGTTTCAAAAGCAAAGCCACTGAACTGCATCTTGAAAAACATACTCCAGCGCAGGCTTCCTCCAAACACAGCCAAGGTTTGATCAAAAGGTTCTCAGGTCTGCGGCCCTTCTGACAAACCTGATGAATGTTTGCACTTGCAAAGTAAACCCCAAACCAAGGGAATTTGCATGGGCTCGCCATGGAGATTTCTTTTTTCCAGCTCTTGCCAAAATCCCATCTCTGTCCTGGGACTGGGCTTTGGCGGCCGGCGTTCTGCTATTTGTATTGATATACCTGCCAGCAGGCACAAAAAACAAATACCTACACCCAGACAAAATATCTGGCTGTGTTTGTAAAGCCCCAAATAAGAAGCCATGTTGTATTTCGGTTTGATGGCAATGCCCGTCTGTATGGATCAGACCACGCGGTGTTTGCTTGTCCAAAACACTGAGATAATCCCTTCTGCACAGAGAAATACATTTTAATTACGGAGCAATAAATACGGTGCCTGTTTTTGCTGGGTGCGTTTTCTATCAGCGGACAAAAGCTGACATTCGTTTTGCTGATAGCCTGATGTTCCCCCACCACTGCTGCTGAATTTGCCTTGCCCAAGGAAATTGAAAGGATCAGAGCACATCTGATGTTCCATTAATTTAAAGCGGCTGCCAGGACTTGCATATTGTAGCAGCTTTAAAGTGATTGAATTTGGATTATTTCAAACTCTGCAAAGTCCTGCCTCGCCCGGCTGAGGCATATCGAGTGACAACATAAAATATGAGCCCGGCTGAGGGATATCTGCGAGCACACACGTTCTCCCTGCACGCGCAGCCCTGCAACAGGCAGATTGGAGGCGATGGAACGCGCAGCGCTGGGACAGTCGCGGTCGCTCCGTGGCGGCAGCGCAGTGAGGTGGGGACACCTGGTGTCCAGCGCCGAGGGGACACGGGCCGGGGCTGCGCCAGGTGCAGTGCCTCTGGGACCGGTGGCCACGCAGCGCTGCGCGTACCTTGCGAAGGGAGTATGGGAGTTCAGCTCCAAAGGAAGCGTCGGGGCTGCCAAGGCCCGATTAGTCATAAACCCGCAGCATTATCGCCATCCATCACTGCCCTGCTTTCAATGACCATGCAGAAGGAGAGGCTTCCAAGTATTGGGGTGGCTGCGGCTGTCAGAGCGGTGGGGCACCCAAACGCAGGACAGCGCTCGGTGCGCTTTGGTAGAGCCCTGCCCGAAAAACCCAAAAAATCATCTGAATGAATCACAAAACATATGTTATGCTTTGCTGTAAAAGCCATGGAGTTTGTGCAGCGCTCCATTATGGGGACTGCTCGGCTTTTCATGCATTCCTAAATTACCATGTAATCTAAAACCTTGTTTTCAGCTGCTCTATATTGGAAAGTCCCTCGCAATAATCAAGATGATTACAGACTGGTGTGGAGAACAAAACGTGTTTGTGTTATTGCAAATACAAATGCAGTTTATCAGAAATTTTACCTTTTCGAGGGGAAAAATAAAGATAATAATAAACCCTTTTTCCCTTGCTGGAAATATTTTAAGCGTGGAATTAATTTTGGCTGCTCTGCAACTTAAAAGCACATGGATACTCGGTGTAAAAATATGCTCCTTTCCTGTAGGGACTTGACTCTAATTGGTGTGCCAAAACTATCTCACAGAGATTTCATTGTCTTATCTACTTACATCATCTTAATGCGATTTTATTTTACTTTGTCAAAGTCATATTAATGTAAATGTGTTCTTGATAGCAAACAGAGTTCTTTTTTATGCTAAACGGGATTCAGCTGCCTCCAATAAAACAGCTTGCAATCCATTAGGCTATAACCGTAATATAGTTATTTCGTTTCCCAAATAAAGACCGTGTCAGAAAGCTGTATGAGGATTTTTGTCTTGTTTTTCCGCAATAATTGCTTGGGTGGGGTCACATTCTGATCTTTAAATGAATAGTATCGCTTGGAACAAACACTTCATATATCTTTTATCTTCCCCTCGCAATACAGTTCTGAGTTTTCTTTGAAAATGCAAAGCTACTTTTCCAGATAAGTCATCAAAATGTTTCCAAAGTATTTTAACTGCCAGATTAACTATATCTTGAATACAAAGATAGATGGCTTACATTCTTTATGCAGAAATCCTGCCAATGCATAGCAACTAGCTACAAATTAATTTCTTTTGCAACAGAGAAGGGAAAAAAAAAAACCTGCTTTGCTATGCAAAGCTCAAAAAGGTAAATAGATATTTAAAAAGAAAATAAGGTTACTCATTCTGAAAGGGTAATCTGTAAGCAAAGAACGGAGGATTAAACATACACTTGCTCTCTTTACAGAGTCTGTGTTCCAGCCTTCTCTTAATGTATTCAGCTAATTAAGGATTGCAGTGACCTTGTGGCAGATTTTGAAATCTAGGATATTTATTTTATTTTATTTTTTTTATTTTTTTTAATGCTGCCTCCCCCACAGAGCTTAATACAATCTGTTTCAGGTCAAAGTCTGTTTATGTCAGCAATGTTCGTACTACACAACTAAAATGTTTTAATGCATTTATCAACTGGAAAATATTGCAAACATTTCATTTCCTTTGATACAGACACAAAAAACCCTCTGCCTTCATTGCAAATTCTTGTTCGTATGAATCACTCTGAGTAATATTTGCTTTAACTTTCGTGTGGTTCTACAAACAGCCTTTATATGGCTGGACTTCAAAGCTGGTAGAAATAAAGGTTAGAAATGTGATAGGAGCAATCTATTATTAGGCATGAAACATTAAACCACTTTTAGTTATAAGCCTTAAAACCTGAATAATCTGGGTTTGTAACTTGCTGCATATTTACTGTGCTTGCAGTTACTTCGGTTGTGTAGTGTGGAGGGGCTGTTTTGAACAGAAATATTTTCCATAGGAGTACGAACCACAATTGGGTTTAATTTTTCCTAATATTTAATTTAGAGAAACTGCAGTATTATAACAGACTTCTCAGATGTCAGAGCTGAAATAGCCTGCTCGCTGTTTCTTGCAGTGTAAAATTAATCTCTTGCAGCACGCTGACCCGAAAGGCAGGTTTTAGGAAAATAGGCACGGGGTGGGGGGAGGGGGATGGGAAGAAAGATAAAATCTCGTTCTTCAAATAGCAGGGAGGAAAAACATAACACAGAGGAATGTCACAGCCTGCCATTGACATCAAATGACAAAAAATGACTCAAATGCGTGCGTGTGTGAGAAGTTTCTTTGGCCAAAAAAAAAAAAAATACCCAACACCGATGAGGTTTCTCTGTAGCTGCCTACCCGGCAGGAATGTTAATTGTTAAAATCCGCGCTGTGGCGTTTCTTGTAAGCAGGAGTTGTGGCTGATGCACATCATGTTTGCCTCTTCCCTCCCCTTTGTATATTTGCAGCACAAGGAACGTAGTGCTGCTCTGAAAGGACTCAGATGGCACGGGCAGATCTCTATAGGTTTGGGGAACTTAAAATGCTCAGCTCATAGGAGTGGGTAGGAACAAAACTCCACATTGGTAACATTTTGTTCTTGATTACGTTTGTGTACTAATACAGTAGATTAAAAATAAGTCCAACAGTCAAAAACACAGAACAGTTCACCAAACAGGTCAGCCAGAAATAAACTATCATTTAAAATCCAGAATGTAAAATCCTCACGAGCCTGGGAAAACACAAGGGTCTGGGCCTGGCCCTGCCTGAGCCAGTGGGAATTCTACCGTCAGTAACATGACCATCATTCCTTTTCTGTGTTGGTTTCTCTAGGTCCCGCAGCGCTCGTTGCAGCACCCACTGGTGTTGGAGGTGCCCCATGCAGCGGTAGTGGGGCATTCCCACAGCCTGGAAACAAGCTGCAGCTCTCATCACCACCAGCATCTCAGCCACATGAGAAACAGGCCCAAGACATCATGCAAAGTGAGTGGTAGACATTAAGTGTGTGAGTGGGGAAGGCTCCCTCGCTTTCCCATCAGGGCCACAGGTTTTTGAAGGATTTGGTGGCTTCCTTCACAGCTGTTTGTGGGGTGGTCTACGGGGGAAGCAAGGGCAGGAGCCTGGGGTGTCACCTGTGCTGGGAGCAAAGGAGGGGTCCCTGCACCTGTAGAGTGATGGACCATGTCCTCCATGGTGAGAACCTCTGGAGGGGCCATGCCAGTTGCTCATTGTGGAGGGCTGGGAATGGTGCACTGAGAGGCCATTAGCTATTTATATTCTGGTTGGTGACAGGACCGGGCCACACCTACGTATCTCATTTGTGTAAAAAAAAGCATCAACAGCGCTGTAGACTCCACCTTTCCTTCTCCCATGCTTCTCCAGCGCTCCTGGTCCTGAGCCAGCCTGGTTTAATAGGTTACACTGCAAACACTGGGACCGTGGTACTTTGCAAGGTTGCACATTCACAGGAAGCATATGTGCACAAAGCCGTAACGGTTGCAGACTAAGGAGCAACAGTCCTGGCAAGCAACTGTGAGAGATGTTGATATTGCTGGGGAAGGTGAAGACGTAATTGAAACCGTTTATTTTGGGGGCACGCAGGACTGAACAAGGCGATAGTTTCTGAGCAACAAATATCTGTAATTTGCTTGTCCTGGTCTTACAGACTTTTAATTTGCTCTACAAATTCGGTTAGTTTCAGAACATGTAAACACCAAGAACAGTACGTGGCGATCCATTAAACATTAACTTACTGTAGACTTAAAAAAAAAAAAAAAAAAAAACACGCAAAAAACTCTCTTATGATATTAAAACCATAAGGGGAAGAGATGCCAGGCTGGTGAATGAAGCCAGCTGACTGCTGAGAAGAGGCTATGATTTTGCTCTATAGCTTTGCCGTTTTCCGTAATCTGAGTCACTGAGATATTTTTAGGCACAGTAACAACTTCCATGGTCAAGTAATTTTTCACTTAAATTTCCCTCAAATAATGCCGTTCTCCTGACCCCCAAATTCCTTTATTCAGCAAGGCAAGATGCTGCCCTCCACGCCCCGAGGAAGAAGGGGAGCCATGGAGGGCTCTGATGATTTGGAACACATGGTGGAATAAGATAGATCTCAGCATCAGATTGGCAGGATATTTCCCTTTCTTCAAAGGTCTCCAAACCTAGCTAGCTTTTCTTTGATATCTTTCCAAATGGATTTATCAGCATTGGGGCATACATTTGTTTAGATTGTTCCTGTAGGGTGGGACTTTCAAAGGAGGAAAAGAGTGCCAAGTGCCAAATTCTCACCAAGTTCTCCATAAAGATTTCCTTAGTTTCCTTTGAAAATCCTAACTGTGCTCACCATCACTCTGTGCATCTCTGCTGGAAAGCTGCCCGTGGCACCCTACGCAATGTGGGCATAAGGGATACAGGAAAGATTGTGACATTTGAAAACACAGGGGGAAGAACTGGCTCTAGGAAGAGGAAATGCATGAGAATGTGGAGGTTGGATAGGAAACAAGGAGGGAAGTGGAGACCAAATTCCCCGGGCCCATCATGTTTCTTTTTTTATCCTCCCTCTGTTGATTATTTTTCTCGTGTTTTCTGCTCTCAGTGCCTTCCTATTGCATTTTCTCTTCTGTCATTAAGCCCTATGCTATCTTTTAGAAGCACCATTGTGGTACTCATGGTGCCATAAAAACAACAAAAAAAGGAATAGAGGCAGAAGATAGCAGGAGCTAATTCACTGGGACAGTTGGCTGTTTTTTTTAGTGACCTACAGTATGAGACCAGAGCATCAGGCCACAGAGATGTCCGCTAATTGACAGGCACTGCCTCATTCTGCTGTTGTTTTACTTTGATTTCAGTGTCCATGCAGTGCAGCTGAGCATGGCCATACTCCTGGCACTTTTGAACATGGTACTGCAGGTGTGCTTCTTCCCCCTTAGAGACACTACCTGAGAGCATGGGGTGTTTTCCAGATGCGTCTAAAGTAAGAAGTGAGTGTACATTGTGTATTGAGAGTATGGACAGAATCTCAACTCCAGAGCAAACCTGAGTCATGCTCTGGGCTTGAGGTGCATTGGACCAGGTGGAGGCGACATGATGGTGCCAGGCATAAGTCTAGTCATCTTCTGGGCTCCTAGAGACAAAATGATGGCCAGTGTGTTAGGAGGAGGCTGCAGGGAGGTTAGAGATTTGGCAACTGGCCATCCTGTGTACTTTTCATAAAGTGGTAGCAAAGGCCTCATTAAATTTAATGCACTACCTCAGAAAAAGGAAAGAGATGTATAGGGATCTGTGTAGAAATACGTGGACTAGTAGGTACCAAATAACTGATAGCCAACCAAGGGCTGCCAGAGCCACTTGTCCTCCTGCCCTGGGGAAAGGGCCTGCTGAGGGCTGCCTGGAATTTTTATTTTGTGGCTAAGGAGATACAGAGGTGACTTTGGATACTTTATAGGTGTGTTAATGATTTGTGAGCTACAGCGGGATTCATGGGTCCTCCCGTTTGTTCACAGACTGAGAAGATCCATGTTCTTTAATAGCACATTTGCAGTCGTGCACCTTGCTGCCTTTTAAAACAGCAGGTACCTAGACATTGCTGAAAGCCATCGCGTGTCTTAAATCTGCTTTGTCCTGACTGCCTCTTGGTTTCCAGAGAGAATTTAAGATGTTGATTTTGTCCCCACATCCCTGTGGGTTGGTCTTGGCAAATAAAAGTCGTTCCAGGTTGGCCTTCTGTCATGCGCTAAGTAATCCTCAGCACGTCCCTTCTCGTCTCACATGGATCTGAGGATTAGATGTTGGCTCCCTGATTCGGAGGGGCTGGGCAGAGACCTGCATGGTGCTTTTGAGAGGAGGGGGAATGCTGGGGCAGGGGCACAGGGGCCTGTGTCCCTCATGGAGAGTGAGCAGGCAAAAGGGGCACCATGGGGGGAGCTCTGAGAGAGTCCCCAGCTTTTCACCAGGGATGCTCGGCAGGGCCACATGTGGCCTCGGAGGTCCTCAGAACCTGGCACAGGATTTGTGTTTTGGAAGGCGCTTTGTTAGGCACCCCTCAGGGGTAAGATCATGGAAATCAGTTTCCTCTTGATTTATTTCAAACATTCAGCTACCAAGAATAACAGACAGGGACCTTTCCTATGTGTTTTAAAACACGCAAGTCTGAAAGGCCCTTTGCCATGCGGAATCAAATCAGCATTGCAGATCTCTCTGAACATGGCACGCTGGCACTGGTCTCCAGATTGCATGTAGCACATTTGCGATTTGATGGTCTTCATTCAAAATGTTGGCTGAAGAATTTTTATCTTTAGATTTATTTTTACTGTTTATGGTCGAAAGATTTCAGCTCTGGGCAGTCCTTCCCATGGCTTTTAGCAGTGACACTTGCCGTTGTGTTTCACATAATTAAACAGCCAACAATACTTAATGAAGAAATAAATAACATCAATAAAGTAGTAAATAATTATATGCAAGCAAACACCAAAGACATTATCCATCAGGCAACAGCTGTGAGCATTAGTTTTGATTAATCAATAATGTTATACAATAGGAGGAGGAATGCTGGCCAGACCTCTGGGGGAATCACCTACGCTTTTCTGAACAGCGAGCTTTGTTATTTTAAGCAGAACTTTCAGCAGAATCCTTAATTAAATGTAACAGCCAAGAGCTCCTCCATCAGCAATATGCCCCACTTTTCAAAGCACACCGAGCAGCAGGAGTTTAACCAAGACCGAATTGAGGACTTTCCTGTAGTTGGGAGAGGTCTCTTGATAGGCTTGTGTCAGGGGAGATGCTCATGGGGAGATGCCCAGCAGAGGAGCACCTCTACTGCCTGTGAGAATGAATGGGTGCTGCTGCTTCCTAAGGGCAGGGCGGCCACTGCAGAGCCCTCATCCCCGGTTGGGTCATTCTGAGAGCGAGCATGCATTCAATATTTTCTTTCAAAATGTAAATAGAGGTGAAATGTTGTGCTCATACTACTGCTCCATTGGAACCAAGAATGGGCGGGTTCCTTCTGAAGTCAGAAAATCATAGAATCATAAAAGCCTGGTTTGTCTTTGGCTGGGCCTCCTGCATCACGCTCGCAGGGGAGATGGATGTCCTTCTGGGCTCGTTCCTCCTCCCAGCCTCCAGCACTGAGCCCATCAGTTCTACAGCACCGCCAGCTCAGCACACAGCACCGAGTTTTGCTTAGAGGTTCCAATCCCACCAGTCAGTATGACTGTGACTTTCTTCCCCCCTTTAAACATATGAAGAGCTTAAAAAAATGCAAAGCTTTCAAAAAGACCCATCAAGGCATTAGATCTCAGCACAGATAACAGGCACAAGATTTTATAGCCCTTAACCCATAAAAAAGAAAAAGAAGAGAAGGGACAGGAAGGATTTCTGGCGTGTCAGGGACACATTTCCTGAGCCTGTGCTCACATCTTGTTGGCTTCTTCCTTATGAAGCCAATCGCTGATTTCTTCTTGGCATCTGAATAAACAACAGAACCACATCGCTCCCACTGTAAATCAAGCAGTGGCAATACCTTCCAGCAGCAGAAACGAGAGCAGGAACAAAAGAGGAGAGCAGAGCAAAGGGCTCTGGCTGGTTTGGAAGCAGTGAACGAACCCGGTGTGTGAACCCACCTCTGAAGGGTTGCTGTACTTCGGTGCAATGGCAGAAGCACCTCCAGACTTCCCAAGTATGAGGCGCTAGGAGCAGCACATGTATGAGAAGTGAGGAGACGGGAAGCCCTCAGCTCTTGTTTGAGAAATGGAGGTACACAGAAGGCAACAGAGAAAGCATCTGCTCCACTGATATACCAAAACACTTCACAAACTTAAATCTTGGAGCCTCATTTTCAAAACCAAATCAGAGGGAGAAGCAGGAAAATAGTTGTTGATTTTTTTTTTTTTTTTTTTTTTTGCATGATAATTGCTGATAGCGCAACAAAACCCAAAGGGCTTCCTTACCCACTTCTAGACGTGCAGGCACTAATAAACTTCTGTGATAACATTAATATTCCTGATAGTCTCGGTGGGCCTGTTCTCCCTACTAGAATCTCATTACAGTCTCTGAACCTGAAGTCAATTTGTGGGTGTTTAAAAGGTGCAGCCTTTAAATGGTGGTGTTGCTGCCTGTTCACAACACATCTTATTGCGGCTCATGGTGGTTTCTGAGGAGTCTACAGCAGGGGCTCAGAAGCCCGAGCACAGGTCAGAGCCCACAGTTCAGAGCTCTGTGCTGCACGCTGCAAGGACAGCAGCCCTGGGCTCCACAGGGTCCCCATGACCCAGCTGTGCCAAGCAGCCACGGGTCCCCTAAGAACACGCTGGACTTGCTGCAAGGGGATTCATAAACCTGTTTGCTCTGGAAAAACTAGCAATGTTAGCATGGATACCCTACATGTCCCTTCTCAAAGCACCTGTCCTCGTGGTAGTGCTGACTATAGTTTTGGGTCTGTCCTTTTCAATATACATGACTCCAGTTTGATCCCACGCAAATGATGCAATGAAATGAAGGGAAAAGTGCTCGTGGTTCCCCTTAAAGACCAGAAAAGATAAGATATGATTAGGGATATCCTCCTTCACCGGTGAAATTTATTGGGCGTACTTATCTCAGCGCTGTGCAAAGCCCATTTAGTTGAACACCCCCCGCAGTACCTCTTGCACATCCAGAGGCACAGGTCACACAGATACATTTCTCTGCGGACGGCGGGGCTGTTGGGGATGGATCTAATGTATTTCCTGCAAGATAAAACCTCAGCTCTGTGGTTTTGAATAACGAATACAATGTCGGTAGCCTACCAAATCCATGGCATTTCCTTTCCCTGTAAGACAGGAAAGCATATCAATATGCCAAAGGTATTTTTTGTCTTTGTTTCTTTTTTCCCAAGTTTTTGGTTAAATTCTTTCATAGCTCCCTCCATCTACTCACTGGCTGCAGGGACAGTATTTATGGCAGTATTTATGGTATTAATTTGTTCAAGGAGAGATATTTAAAAAACACTCAGAAAGAGAAAGATGTAAGATATGGATCTCTCTCCAGAAAAGGACTGCATTAATAACAGATAATGCATACTGACATGACTTCAAAACAAAGTCTTTTTCCTATAGGTCGAACTGTTAAGTACCTTTTTTTTTTCTTTCTTAATTGGAAGAAAGCCTGCGCAGGCTTTTTTTTTACAAGCAGACAGTATTTGGCATCCCATGAATGGCATCAGATCAGAGGAGAAGGGGGTGGCACTCAGGTAGTCACTCTCTGCAGTCCTGTGACAGGCCTCGGCAGCTGCCCCTGGGGCCATAACACCACTGCGCATCGCTGCCACCGACTGCACTTCCATTCCAGGCATGGAGGGCAGAAGTTTTTGGAGGAGTGCCATTCTCAGAGCCCTTCCTATCCCAAAGCTGGGTAATGCGCCTCCCAAAACCATCACTCAAATGTGGCGTATGCTTTCCCGAGAACTTTCAGTAGAACTCTTTCCAATGATTTCCAAAATAAATTAGATTTTGCATAGTACTTTTTCGGTATGTAACATGGCCTTCTCGGTATTACAGCCAAGCTTCCTTTTAAAGGCATATGCATGAGATTATGCAATCGTAGTATTCTGGATACCCAGAGCAATTAAAATAAATCAGAGTAGGTATAATGAAGATGAGCCAAAGCATCTGTTTCTCAAGAGGATTTGAAAAAAAAAAAAAAATCTCATCCCCAGAGGGCTGGATCCATCAGAGTTAGACCTCGGGGATGCTTGTACTTCAACAACGCATGCGGGGCTCACTTGAGCAGGGAAGGGAGGAGCTGGAGGTGAGCTAAAGACTCTGGTATGGCAGATAGCTGCGCTCTTTGGAAGCCACGGTTGAATAACCCAGCACGTTATCCTCGGGCTCCTGGGCACTGGGCAAAGCAAAGATGTCCTGGAAGGAACTTCAGTATTGAAGGAGGGCAGGAAGATGTGAGCCTCAGCCGGGATGGGCCACGGTGTCCCTGCCCAGCTCCCCCAGCACTGGCGGCTGCCCATTCTCCTCCGCAGCGTGACAATTCATTAAAACCACAGGCAGAAGACACGCCGTGCTGACTGAGGCCCACTGAGTGGAAGGAGGTCAGCTCACGTATTGAGATCCATGTAGGTCTGGCACACCGAGAGCTACAATGTGCTTGGGCTGCCATGGGCAAACACAGGCTGGCATTCTCTGGACAGTATTTACAACAGCAGCTCCTCCATGTGAGGATGTGTGTGTGTGTGTGTGTGTGTGTGTGTGTACGCTGTTTTCACTGAAAGCAGTCGAGGTAAATGATCTGACAGGAGATGGATGTGGGATGTGTGCGCATGACCCGTGCGGCATTATAAAGCACTGCACATCCGAAGCCCTCGCACACAACATTCCTTTCCAAGCTTGACGATTAAAAACTAAACAGTTGTGCTGCACGGAGGACCATTTCCACCAGAGAGATGCTACTCGGGATAAAGGCAGCTTTGCAGGTAGATGGACCGGCGCCTTGCTGCAGGACTGCAGTGAGGAGGGGCAGCCAGGATGGGCACCGGGGTGTCCAGCCATGGCATGCAGGAGCTCTGCGGCCCAGCTCTGTCTCCACTACATGGGTGGAAGGCCACCGCAAGGCAGTGTCCATCGGACCTGAGAGCGCACCGTCACCGCGCTCCTCAGGCTGTGAGTGGAGCGATGGCGTTGTGGTGACGCAGCCCGCTTGTGTGTGCGTGCATTACACACATGTAATGTCATTAGGGTGATAACATGGCTGTTTCTGTTAGCTGGGTGGTATTAATAAGGTACGGCAGAGTTATTTGACACCGTTTGCAGTCCCACGTGCGTTTTCATATTGCCTTCAGATGTAATTCAGGGACTTGATTTGTGTGAGTTACGGCTCTGATGTCACTTGTATTCTTGCTGTAATAGGTCCCTCCGGAGCCAAATTCATCAGACTCAATTAACGACACGTGAGAGGTGCATCTCGGCCAGCAGCCGGGCACGCACCGCAGCACTGCCCCAACCACCCCACCCTGCTCTGTGCGGAGCCGGCCCTGAGCAGCCCCGCTGCCCACGGAGCCCACAGCCACTGCAGAGCCCGGCGGGGAGAGCCCCGAGCGGCACACGCAGAGCTGGAGTACAGCAAATGCGCTGCCTGCCCCGGCCCCCGCGCACGCAGACGTGAGGTTTGACATTGGATCACGGCTGGGTTCCGTTCCAAGTGTGAAAACGGGTTTAGAAGGCTTTGGTTCAAATTGCTTCATGTCTCCCAACATTCCTGACCACAAGTATTTTTAATTGTAAGGCACGAAAATGAAGTTATTTAATGAACTGATGCTTTAAATGCTTTTGGGTTCGACTCTGTTGATGAGGAACAGTCTTAATTTTGGTTATTTTGTATTCATTTCCAGCCTCTGCTCCGTCTGATCCCGATCCCGTCTCCTCTGTAACCCACGACGCGCTGCCGTGGGTGCAGCATTACGGCCGCTCACCGACCCTCTGCACGCCGGGCGCCTTCTTCCCTCTCCCCCGAGAACAGCCCTTTGTGAGAAGCTTCAGCACAAGGTACGTTCCGAGGGGAGCACAGAAACGCGACGGCATTTTGCGCATCGCTTTTGGCTGGAGAAAAGTTACAAAACACGCATATGAAGTTATCCGGTGCCCGCAGGACAAAATCCAACTTTTGATTATATGTGGAATTTCAATCTCGGCTATAAACGAGGCGAGGGCTTAGCTTATTTCGGCTCGGGGAGGGGCGACAGCGGCGCAGAGCCGATGGCGGAGCGGTGACGGAGGCGGTGCTGCCCCGCAGCGCGCGACCGCCGCGGGAGCACCGCAACCTCCCGGCGCGTGGCTGTCAGCCGCGGTTTGGGGCAGGAACGGAGAGATGCGGGCGCGAGACGGGCGCTGCCGCCGGCGTGCGCGCTGTGGGAAGGAGCGGCCCTACCCGCTCAGACAGCGCCGATGAGCGAATAGAAGCCCGCGCGTGCCCACGGCACGGGCGCCCCGCGGGTCCCGCACCGCACACCCGTGTGGCCCCGCGGTGCCGCCCCGCCCCGCCCCGCACTTGTTGCTGCTCCGCGCGGTGCTGACGTCACCGCTGCCGTCATCGCGGGGCACTGGATTATTTATTTATTTACCCATTCATTTACTCGCCCCATTTATTTATTTATTTGATTTATGGATAACCCCCCACCCCCCACGCCTTCCCCCCCTCCCGTCCCCTCGGCGTTTCGCGGCGTTGGGGCCGGGGCGGCTCCGAACCCCCCGCGACGTTCCCCGCTTTTTTGCCGCGTCCCCTCCCGGCGCGGGAGCATCACCGTGCGGGTGTTTACATAACCGCCCCCCGCCGCCGCCGCCCTCCCGGGACCCCGCGCATCCCGCACCGGGGGGGGCCGGCAGGGGTAGTGGGGGGTGGGAGGGGGAGCGCACAGCCCGGTCCCGCACCCCGCGCCCGGAGCGGGCCGCCCCGCCGGGCCGAGCAGCGCCCCTCGCGCCGCAGGAAATGGGCTTTATATTAGACATATACGCGCAGGTCCTGTCAGATCCGCAGCGCTCGCGCCCGTCCTTTCGGCCCCCCAAAAATCGGGGGAGGCCTCCGTCGCCCCTCTCTTCGCGCCGCCGCCCCTCCGCCGCCCCCCCGCGCCTCGCCGCCGCCCCCCCGCATTTTTGGCGGCGCGGAGCCGGGCGGCGGGGGCCGGGCGGCGCGGGGCGGCGGCGCCGGCGGGGCGCGGCGGGGCGGCGGAGGGGCGGCGGGGCGGGGGGCGCGCGGCGGGGGGGCGGCGCGGGGCGCGCGGCGGGGCGGGGGGCGGCGGCGGCGGCGGGGCGGCGCGGGGGCGGCGGCGGCGGGGGGCGGCGGGCGGCGGGGCCGGCTTCGCCCTGCCAGGACCTGCCGGGCTCCATTCACGCCAACAAGTTTGGGAGAATGTTGAGTTCAATCGCGCCGGAGCCGCGATGGAGCGCAGCGCACTGCAGGTACCGCGCGGCCCCGCCGCCGCCGCCGCCGCGCAGCCCCGCGCGGCCCCGCCCCGCCCCCGCCCCGCGCTCACCGCCGCCGCTGCCGCCGCGGAGGCTCCGCGCCGCTGCGCGCCCCCCGCCCGCCCGCGCCCCCCGCGCCCGCCCCCGCGCGCCCCCCCCCCCGCGCGGCGCTGCGCGGCGCGGAGCCGGCGCTGATGCCGCCGCCGTGTTGTTGTTCCCCGCAGTGGGTCGGCGCCCCGTGCGGCTCGCACGGCCCCTACGTCTTCTACCGGGCGTTCCGCTTCCAGCGCCGCGGCGGCGGCCGGGCGCGGGTCCTCTCCCTCGGCGACTTCTTCTTCGTGCGGTGCCGCGCGGAGGAGCCCGCCTGCATCGCGGAGCTGCAGCTGCTCTGGGAGGAGCGCACCAGCCGGCAACTTCTCTCCAGCGCCAAACTTTACTTTCTCCCCGAGGACACCCCGCAGGGCCGGACCAGCGACCACGGCGAGGTGGGAACCGCGGCGCCGGCCCCGGCCCACCTGCGTGCGGGGCGGCGGGACGGGACGGGACGAGACGGGACGGGGGGCGGCGGCGGGCGGGGGGCGCGGTGGCCGGGGCTGCGAGCGTGCGGGAGGTGGGGGGGCGCGCGGCTGTCACGCACCGCGCGGGGGGAGCGCCCCGGGATGGGTCCCTGCGGGGCGGTGCGGGAGCGCCCGGCGCGCGGCTGTGCGCGTTGGTACGTGAGAACGCCGCCGGTGCCGCGCGGCGCGTGCCGCCGGGCTGGGGCGGGTGGCACCCGTGCCGCTCAGCCCCGCGGGGACGGTTCCCCGCTCGGAGCGCGGCACCGGGCGGACCCGCGCCCCGCGATCCCGGGGCCGCGCCGGACGCGGAGCGGGGCAGAAACTTCGCGCGGCGCCGTCCCGGCCCCGCGCCCCCGTCCGCGAGCGGAGCGCTGCGGCGGGGCCGGGCCTGGAGGGGGCAACCGAGCGCCCCGCTCCCCGCCGCGCTCCCCGCGTCCGGGCGCGCGGGGACGGCCGCTGCCCGCCGCGTGACAGCCCCGGCGCGGGCGGGCGGAGGGTGCGGGCTGGGGGGGGGGGGATGTGCGCTGCCGGGGGGTCGCGGGGGGGGGTCGCGGGGCCGCTGCCGCTCGGGAACGTCCGATGGCACCGCTCGCCGGAGCCCATCGGCGACGCGTGGACGTAGGGGCCGCTTTCGTCGCCCGGATTTAAGCGCAGCCCCCGGCGCCGCCGGCACCGGGCACGGGGCAGGGCCGCACGAGCTGCGTGGCCGCGGTGCCACCGCGCCGCCCGTCCCACCGCGGAGCGACCTGCGGAGGGCTCGGCTGCCGCCTTGGGAACTTCGCCGCTGCTTTAAGGCCCGGGGCCGGGAGCTGCCCGAGGGTGCTCGGGGTCGGGGTCCCTCCCGGGGTCCACGGTGCGGGGATGGGGCTGCACCCCCGGCCCACAGCCCCCTGCCCCGCGGGCAGAGCGAGGCCGCAGAGGGACGGACCCCGGCAGAAGCGCTTCCAGGGCGAAGCGCCCGTCACGTTTTGCGTCGTGTTGTGAAGCTGTTGGCATTCATTAGGCAGGGCTGAAAATACATATTGAAGCCGGCTCTCATCAGACCCGGGGCGGCGTTGGCTGCGAGGCGCAGTTCCTAAAAAGCCCCAGCCGGCGCTGGCCCGGTGCATTTGGTGCCATGTGACGCTCTGCGTCGCCCCGCGCCGTCACTGCCGCTGCCCCCGCCCCGCTGGGCCGCCCGCGGGAGCCCGCCCGGCGCCCATTCATCAGGGCCCGAGTTTACTACGAGCTCGTGTTGGTCTCAGCTGCGCTCCCAAACCGGGCTCTGATGCAATGCTTTTCGCCTCGCGAATAATCCTTACTCATGCAAGTAATTTACATGAGCAAGCATTGCTCATGCGGAGGAGAGGAGAGAGCTGGTTTCCTGTAATTATTTCCCTCGCAGTATTTTGCATTTTCAGACTAATTGGGGGAAAAAAAAAAAAAACAGAGAGAAGTCACTCCGTGCATTCATGCCATCTAGAACTGCAGGAGAGATTCTCGCAGGGAGCAGAGGTGCTGCAGGTTCATCCTCGGCCCCCTCCCTGCAGTGAGGGGCTCAGCGGGACCGCGTGCGCTGGGTGGGAGCTGCCCGGTCCCAGCGTGTGCCCCGCGCTTGTGCCCATCAGCACGGCGGTGATGACACGTCTCAGGCACAGCTCACAGCCATTAAAGGGTGCCCTGAAAATCATTCTCGTACCGTCAGCCCCTGCTGTACGCTGGCTTGGATTAATTCAGCTTTGAAAATAACTGCACACCGTCATAGCAGGGCTGGAGAAATGCATTTGTCATAGAACGCTGCGGGTTTGGGAACTGCGCATCCACTGTGCGTGTTTTTACCTCTCACCACCAGCAGCGTGTGCTGGCAGGGAAAGAGGGCAGCAGTGTCAGGGAGGAGCACGTGTTGCTCGCCATTAGCCACAGCTGGGCGTGATGGGCTGCTCGAGGCAGAGCCCTCCCGGCACGTTCCTGTGTACCTCCCTTCATTTCCCAGTGTGGGCTGTGGAAGCTCCGCTCCCTGAAGTGGCTGTTCCCAGTCCGATCGGTGGCGCTGAACGTTAAACCCTCGTCTTCAGGGAGTAATGGGCCTCACATGGTACACCCTCAAGCGTGCTGAGATAGTGCGCAGGCTGGAAAATAAAAATGTTCTAATTGTGTCTTTTAAATAAGCATAGGAGTGAATTAATTAGACTATATTTTGTCTTTAGTTGCTTAGTTACACAATAGTATTCCTAAGCACAAGTAAGATAAATCGGCTCTTTTTGTGCCGCTTGTCCCTTAATCATAATTACTGTATTGCTCAGGAGAGCCACGCATACATACATTGTGCATTTTTAATAATATTGCAGCAATCTGCGTGCAGTATAGAAGTACCCTCTGATTCACGCGCCCTACGCCTCTGTGCAGGAAGAAGTTCTGCTGTTATGGGAGCAATATTTGCATCAGTTGCTCAGAGATGCAGTTCTGGGAAATACATAATTGAAATATTCTTGCAGTGCTTGTTCTGGCCCTTTCATTCGCATTCAAAATAACAATGGCTTAAGTCTCAGAACAGTCATCCACTCTTGATTTAAGAGCTTTTTGCTTTGCGTGTGTGTGTGTGTGTGTGTAGGGGGGGGGGGGCTCACGCCCAGATTTAACCCTGCCAAGGCCGGACGCGTGCGCGATGCGTGGCGTCGCACCAAGTTGAGCTTTTCCTTTGTAGCTAAAGAGCAGTCGGGAGGTCAGATGAACACCGGCATTAATTCCGTGACCTTAGTGCTTGGCAGGCGTCCATGTTGCTGCGTGAAGGTGCCAGGGTTATGCAGATAATAAAATAGTTTGTTTTCATTTGCTAGGTATTCTAATCTTCCTTTGCAAAGTGCAGCCTGAGTTTCGGGGGCCAGGGGGTGCTCCTGGGGGCCGAAACTTTGGTTTCTTTCAGAGTTGTTGAGCGTTAGCTGCTAATGATGGGCAGATTGATACAGATAGGGAACAATGGAAGATTCTGGCAAGAAACCCACTAGACATGCTCAGTGGATGTATGTGAAAATTGGCTCCATTGTTCTGCTGCATGAAAAGCAAGTAAATTATTTACAGATATTTGCTAATTAAAGCACATATTGTTTTACCAGCACAATAGAACACAATATAACAAAAGACAAAAGAATAAGCTTGCATAATTTAAACCTGCTAATGCAATGTACTCCCTGTTAAGAAAAATATAATTATGTAATCTACAAGGAAAGCTCTTCGTACTGTAACTGTAGTAGGCAAAATTAGGAATGAATTGCTTGTCAACTTGCCTGAACTGAAACAACTCTTCGAGGTCCGCAAGCTATCTGATGGGAAAACATTTTGACTGAAGCCTATTCTCTCTTTGGTCAGGACTTCTATCTGCAGTGACAGATATAAATTCAATTTGAACCTCTGCTCAGGAGCAGCGGGAGGGAAGAAAAAGAAATAGAGGAGGAGGCAGGCAGTGGCAGTGCCAGGTCTGGCTGCTCACAGCCATCCCCCTGAGGGCTCCATCACCACCTGGTTCCTGGACCAGGTGGACCAGAACCCCACAGCACATCCCGCTGCGGTGCAGCGTGCCCTGCCCCAGGACACTCGGCAGGTCTCACTTTGGAAATACTGAGCTACACAAACACAGAGGGGACAGCAGCGTGTGGGGCTTCACCTGGGCCCTCTGGTTTGGTCTCTTCTGTTTGGTCTCGGGCACCGGCAGGTGGGACCCAGCATTCATCGTCAGTCGGATCTTCAGGCAGCCTCGTATGGCTGCACACAGTCTGGGGAAACAGTGCAGGAGGCTGGAGAAATACCTGTCACCTGTGTTTAACGAGATCATTACAGCCCTTTGAAGTAATTAGCAAAAGATTATCAGACAAGAGGCTCTGCTTTGGCCTCTTCCAAATTCTCCTGTGTGCCAGTTGGATTCCTGGCTCACCACATGTCTCCCTTTTCTGGCTCTCCCTGGGGTCTGTGAGTGCACAGTGCGTGCTTGCTGCTCACCTTGGGTCCCTGCATACCAGCGCCTCCTGAGCTGCCAGCCCCGCATCCTGCAGGACACCTCCATCTAGCCTAGGCATGGAGATAGGTTACTGCCTGAGGCACCTGGAGCAGGGAAAGGGGAATAAAAGTTTAACCTGCCTAAGCCACTCATGAGATCTGCCCATGCACCTTTCTGTGACTCAGTGATCCCATCTGTGGGATAGGAGCAACGGTTTGTGCCTGGCAGAAAGCACAGTGCCAGGCCCCTGGGGCAAGCAGTGGTGTTGTGCGAGTTACGTAAAGGATGTTTTCACCTAAATTACAGAGAACTTAAAAAAAAAAAAAAAGCCTGAAATAATAAGGGGCTTTTATGACCCAATGAAATATGCAGTTCTATTATCTGCAGTGAATGCAGCCCATAAGAGTCACACTGTATTTTTTGCTCCTGTGGACGAATGTGTTTTCATCAGCAATGTACTGGGTTGTAAAATATGCATCCCCAGCTATCTGCTGTGCTAAAGGTTTCTGTAAAAAGGCTGGAGATGTTTTCTAAAGCAAATCATACTGATCATATAAATGACATGCAGTGTCTCCTGTAATTATTGGCAGGAGTTTTTACAGTGTGTCTCCCCTTTCTCTCCAGGCCACGTATTTGATGTTAGGAGACAGCCAAGCAGGTGCTCGGATCGCTCTTGCCCTCCAGAATTCCTTAAATGACCTCTGGAAGCGCTGGAGTGAAAACAGTCTCAGCACGTCAAAATTTTGAGATATCTCAGTTGCTGTAATTCTTTTAAGGCTGCTTTGGCGTCTCTAAAATACAAATCTTGCCTTGTTATTGGCAGTGAGTGAGAAGTTGTGATGTAGCATATGCGGGTGTGGGGTCGAGATGTGCAGCCCCCCTGCGGTGCCCTGTGACTCCCTGCCTTGTAAGAGTTAATATTTCTTCTAAAAAATAATTATCCGCTTTAAGCTCTTCTAACTACCTGACCTCTTTCATTGAATGTAAGTATTCCAGCCATCTGCTGAGTCAGGCAATACAGCGGACTGTGCTTGCAGGAGGCCGTGATGGTTGCTTAGACAACAGTGACATAATATTTAAGCATAACGGCTCTCAAGAAGACACTGTCCCTTTCTCCCTGTATTTCTTCTCTGAAAATGCCAGTCTGATTGCATCGTTCAGAAACAAGGGAAGGATGAGAGGGGTTTGCATTAGCGCCTTTTCTTAACCATCGCCCCGTTTTCCACTTGAGAAGTGGAAGTATTCTGATTCGCACAGGAGCCCTGTAAGATACACTGCAATGGCAGGCTGACTAGGTGCCTGCTTTTATGGAAAAAGAGGGAAAAGTGCCTATTTCTATACTTGGTATTTATTTCATGATTAAACAATGATGTGGCTGGGAGCATTGTTCCCATTGTCCACCAGTGTCTGTAAGGGGCACCCGAGATAAGTCCCTCTCCTGAGCAGAGCTGGAATCACCACTCGCTGTCTCCTCTAGTAATTTTGTTTTGCAAAAAAGTGCAATTAAAGACTTTCCAGGCAATGGAGGTCTCATAAACATATCACTTCAGAGCACAGCTAATGCACTAGCTGATTTTTGTTCATATATATATACACACACACAGTGTATGCGACATGGGTGGTTTTTCATGTTTACACAGAGATATAATTATGAATGACATGAAGGCTATACAGCAGATTTCTTTAATCTTCTAAAGGTTTGTTAGTCATGTGTCACTGCGTACCTGGTTTTTATTTATTCAACATCTGTGTGCCTTTGTCATCTCATTGGAAGGGTTGCTGTAGACGGAGTGCAGAGGTGGGCGTGCGGCGGTTGGTGTCGGATGGTGAGGGAGGGACACGGCAGGTGAGCTCAGTGCCATTCCCAGTTCAGGTCCGAGCACAGCGCTCAGGAGGGCTGCTTAAGGGGTGTGGAAAGGGAGCAAGATGTGTAGACACAACAAGGGGATGCAGCAGTGAGTGACCTCTGTTTGGGTTCTGTTGTGGCAGGTAATTTACTTGTGTGTTAGCAAAGCACCTGGGGAAAATGGCCTGCCCCGGTGCTGCCTGGGCCTCACACGAGCAGGAAGATCACACCAGTGGCTTCAGTATCAGGAGCAGCTCAGTGTTAGGGTTCTGATGCGGGTGATCTGTAGCCTCACAGCGTGATCTGTAGCCTCACAGCGGGCGCAGGGCAGGCCCTGCTGGCCAGCGGCTTGAGGCGCAGGCCGCCATTTTGGCCTCCTGAGGCCTGGCCACAAGGCCTGAGGCTGGAGGCCAGCTGCCCCTCCCAGGTGTCCTTGCCCATCTGGGGCCCTAGGGATGGAGCTGCCACAGGGAGACAGGGCCCTGCCACCCTTGTGGACATGGCTGTGGCGAGGTGATGGGGCAGCCTGTCCTCCTACCTTGCTGTGAGGCCTTGGTGCTGCGCGCAGACACCCAGCGCCATTTTGTGAAAGGCGACCGCCCCTTCAGCATTGGTACAGCAGGCCTTCTTGTTTCTCCTTGTTTGCCCCTGGGTGCACATCGTGCGCGTGTGTGTGAAGGTTGTATTCTCAAAAACAAGTTTATTCATTGATGATGTAATACTGATTGTACTTTTCTTTTGGTTAATAAATTGTCTGCTCAGCTTACTTTGTATGCCAGCCAGAATTAGTCATACCAGTTCTTGGAAAGGATATGAAGAAACTAGTAATTGAAATCATAATCATTTGATCATGAGAGCTATTTGGAAAATAATATTTTAACCAAAAACATGTCTGATCTCCGAGTCAGGTTTTTATTAAGAGTGCTGCTATGTAGCTGCCCCTGGTGTTGAGCGTTAGACGTGGTGTGGTGGCTGAACGCAGCGTCCTGAAGGAGGGCTTATCCACAGGCTGCCGGGACTGTCTGCAGTCAGGCTGAGATAGATACATATGTATGTTTTTCATCCTGACATTTACTAGTCACCATGTAATAGCTATAAAATACATAGCAACTACAGATTTTTTTTTTCTTCTTAATTTCAAGGGAATGGTGTAATGAAATTGGGTGAAACCATCCATTGAAATTGTACTTTGTAGTACACAATGCTTGTTTACAAAGTATTGACGTCTGTCATAAACAGAGATTTAAAACATCACTGCTATTGTTTGGAGTTCAGGGGAAGCTCTTATGCTGTGCTATGATAAAAGGGAAAGATTTTATTACAAGCTTGCTTAGCATGCCTTTCGTTTCTGACCAAATACATGTTATTGCACTAAATGTAATGAAGGCGCCTGCTTATGAAGCAATTTGGTATTATATGAGGGAGAGTGGAATATCAGGTCTGCTTTTTTAAGAGATCCTTCATGTTTTGTGTTGTGTCTAACTTATCACAATACAGCTTTTTTTGTTCTTCCTTTTCTTATTTTTTATTTTTTTTTATTTTTCTATTGAACAGTATTTTATTTCCTGAGGAATTTGTTCAGTGGGGAAAAAAAACATACACACACACAAAGAGAATCAATCGTGCTTTTCTCTTTGTTTGATAACTGAAAGAATTTCTCTCCCCTTTGCAAATACTTCTTGTTTATTTGGGGGAAAATTGCATTCTGGTTTATTTATTTCAAGAACCTGTAACCTTACTTAGTGGTAGAAATGTACGGAGTGCAAGGTGTGGTAGGCAGCCAGCTCTCATTACAACATAAATTATTTCTGCTATTTTAACTACAAAAATCTGGAGTGTATCTTCCTGGATATTTATGTATGTATGTTTGTTTATTTTTTGAGGCTTTCTGGAGCCCGTGCTTACTACAGTCAGCTATAAAACATTCTGCTTATTCATCGCAACTGAGAGGAGTTGATTGTTTCCTGGAAGGATAAAATTCAGCAATTAGAGCTGTTTAATTCAAGTATATGTTCTGGAGGCTAAACTAGGTTTAAGTGCTTTTCTTAGAATGTATGTTTAAGAAGGGAAAAAAATTACAGTTCTCTTCTGATCTTGAAAAGGGTTTTCAGAAACATGAGAATGTGCAAGTTTCTTTTGGTGGGAAGCACATAACGTTTATGTAGTATTTCTTTTGGGATTACATCACAGTTTTATTTAATTTTTAGGACAAAAGTTAAATTCAATATTTGTGTATAAGCCAAGGGAAAATGTACCATAAACACAGGAATTTTCTGGTGAGTCAGAGTTCCAAGAATCTGAGATTTACTTAGTCCATTTATTTCAGGACTAGCTATAACCATTAGTCATCCAGCCATGAATTTTTACATTTGCAGCTAATTGCACCTAAAAAACAAACTTTCCCTCAAGGCTTTCAGTTATACAGAATGTGCTTTGGCAACCTGCATTTCAAATGCCTTTTAGGATCATTGCCCTGGTCTTAGAAATTCTCTTTAGATTGTATTTGCTTCACTTAGACAACTAATATTTCCTACTAGGTGATAGGAATAATGAAGTATGAGATATTCTGCATCACAGGAAAATCCATCTGCCAACAACAGGACAGACTCTTCCAACAGCCTTTTTGGGGTGGTTGGCGTTAAGATTTTATCAGCCACTGTGGAGCCTTGTGTGACATGTACTCTTATTTGACTGCTTCTTGCAGGATGAAGTTATTGCTGTTTCAGAGAAAGTCACTGTGAAGCTTGAAGACTTGGCAAAATGGGCCCAGTCCGATTTCTCCAAGTGGAAGTGTGGTTTCCGGGCTGAGCCGGTTAAGCCGATGGATGTGGGAAAGAATGGGCAGAAGGAGGCCTTGATGAGATACAGACAATCTACGCTCAATAGCGGCTTGAACTTCAAAGACATTCTGAAAGAGAAGGCTGACCTTGGTAAGTGTCCCTTGCTTTCTGCCGTGGGGAGGGCCTGTGTTTGACTTGTTTCAATGGCAGATGAGCTCAGTCCTGCCTAACTGTTGCCAATCCCAAGGTATGTCTGCACTTTGGGCAGAGGTGTGGTGGTGAGGTGTCCCAGCTGGATGGGTAGGAGTGGTGGTGAGCTCACTGCAGGCTTGCTCACTCTGCAACTTGGTTCCCTGGAGATGAACACGGCGTAACTCTGTGCCACCTGTCTACTCTATAGAAATATAGCTTAACCCTAAGGCTCAAATCCTGAAGATGGAAGCACAGTAGATCGTCAAGGGTTTTCCCTGGGGCAGTGCAGGCCTTGGGATAAGGTGAACATTGTGTATAATGTGTAAAGGAATGTGCCACATCTTCGCTAGGCCTCCTCCACATGGAAGGGGAGACTGAAGGCCTTTCAGTTCTTACGTCTCACCTTTTTGGAAGCTCAGGGTTCTCACCTGTTTCTAGTGCTTATCCTGTCTCTGTAGGATCAGTTTTGAGTCTGGTTTGGTAGGGAAATGTCCACTATTTTCTCAGAGACGATGCTGGTAACTAATGACTAAACCTGGTGTGTTTTGTTGTAATCTTCAATGTTACTGTACAGCTTAGGCCTTCTGCGACTGCCCTTCTGTTCTCTGGATATAGTTTGCACTTGACAGACATGTTTTCTTCTCCTGGCTGTTGCTAGGGAAAGAGGTGGTACCTGTGATACTTTGGATGGTTGCAAACAGGATTACAGCTCTGGGACTGCTTTTGTATCTCTGTGATGCTCAGACCTTTGAAATTGTGGTGGGGGCCCAGGGTCCAATGGAGTTGGGTCTCCAGTTGGTAAACATGCCTTTGTGTGGTGTTAGGACTTTGGATGCGTAATAGCTGTCATCCCAGCAACATTTCTCTGTTGTACCAAACTTCTAACAAATGTTGCAAGTTTAAAGATAAATTTAGGATGTAATGAGTTGGAAGGTAAGAAATTAAAAGTTAAGGCTGTTGCTTGTGAGGAAATGCTTTTGAAAGTAGGTGAATAGGAGATACGGGGCCAGATTCAGTATCTTAGTAGCACAACTGTGTTGGCACCGAAGCCAAGTTATACTGTGCTGAAGATGTGTCTTGGAGGATTTATCTTCTGCATCTTGTGTTTCTGATCTTGCCGAGTGGTGAAGTGATTTTGTCGATCTTGTGTTTCACCATTAGATGTGTAGGTTGGAAGATTAAAGTACAACTGGAAGTTGATCTTATTTTTCATTACCTCTCCAGGAAAAAAATCAACAACAAACAAACAGAAGACCTATGCAATTCTTTCTCTTTTTCCTTGGCTTTTCTGTGTGGTTTCTTCTAGTTCATAATTACATGCAATGGTTTTCTCTCCTATTGCCCTGGCATCTTCTTTAGACTTCTTGCATTTATTTGTGTTTATTGTGTCAAAAGAAGCTTAATGTTTCTCAGACAGAACTGCTGTGGGTTAATATTTTCTTGGTTTTGTCTTTAACAAACAAGAAGACCCTTGTGGTAAGTTGTGAAATTGCTGTTATCTACCCTAGGAGCCAAAGAAAATTATCTTTAAGCCTAAAGCTTATAGTTGCATGTTAAGCCTTTGAAAGTAGGGGTTATGCTTATGGAATCTAAAGTATATGCTGTAATTTTGATAACCCACGTTCTGATGTTGTTTATTTTTGGTCAGTGTCTCTGGCTATACTGTTAGGCCTTTTTTTTTTTTTTTTTTTTTTTTTAATTAGAAAAGGTTATTTTGGCTAATATTTGACTGTGATCACTGTTTTCTTCATCACAACTGGTTGATGGGAGTAGTGAAGCCAAGGGTTCACTGGGACTTGTAGTGTCAGGCATGTTGGTAGATAACTGATCAAGCCTGTGAAACACAATCCAAAAACTTCTTAAATCTAATAGTAAGGATAGTTTTAACTACTGGAGAAACTCAAGAATTTAAGGATATTTTGCTTCCCAGATCTGAGAAAAACTCAGAGCAGTGATCTTCACTGTGAAGCTGCCCTGCATCCCAAAAGCTGCCCGTGAGCTCTGGTGTTGCTCCACCAGTGAAGAACATTTACTTCTCATTCTGTGTAGTCAGTAGGATTGATTCTGCACTCTGAGGATTGCCATCTCTCCAGCTCTGGGTAAAGGCAATAACATAATGCTCAGCATCCAGAGCATGGGGATTTCAGCTGCCTGTGTTTTCTGCTGTCAAGATGGCAGGTTTACTGCCTGTTAGGGCATGTGCCCACAGACCTTTTCCAATACTGAGCATCCTGCCAGTGGATTTACTAGCAGTAACTTATGCAGGAAGTCTTCTGCGTAACGCAATGGGGTAACTGTGGTCTGAATGCAGTGCTGTAAACTGTGAGTGAGTGTGGTGCGCTGTTGTGTGAGGTCCCTCAGCTGTGAGCATCAGCACAGTCACCTGAGCAAAGTCAGTCAGCCCAAGTGGAGTGGTCACCTCCTGCATGTCAGTGGCTTCCCGCTACTGCAGTTCCGTTCCCTTCCTTGTCAAATTCTCTGTGCTGTGCCCGTGCAGACATTTTGCAGAGAGGTTCTTCACGGTGCTTCAGTGGGGCAGCGTTGTATGGAAGGTCTGAAGGCAACACATCCGTTCTTGTGCTAGTCTGGCAGGCCATACACAAATCTGCCGGTGACACCCATGTTTAGCCCTGGCTGTAGACAAGGAAGCTGCTGAACCAGGTGTTGAAAAGGCATAGATAAACAAAATGATCTTCTGGACCCCTTTTTTTCCTATGAAATAGCACGTTTCCATTACAGAAAAATCCTATCAAAGTAAGTTGATTCTGAAAGGCTTCTTACTAGATGTTTTTGGATGAAGCTGTAGAGGGTAATAGGAAATTATATTCCTATTAAAGTCTTTAAAAAAACTTTACACAAGAAACAAAATCAGTTTCATGTAGTACCGAGAAGTGGTGAAGGGTGAAATAACCTGTATGAAATGAAAACATGACTGATACGGAACCAAGGGAGTGGCACTGTGAGAAGGTACTTAATTAAACACATTACCGGGGAGCAGGGCAGCTTTACACAATAGGCAAGCAAAGTGGGACCTTGGTATATGAGCAGCTTCTACGTTGTATGGTATGCTGTGTGGCACTTGCTTAGACAAAAATAAGGTGACAACTGGTTAATTCACAGCCCAGAGAAGCTGTGCGCCTATAACTCAAAGTTGACCCTAATTCAAATTATGTAGCTCTGTCTCAGTTTCTTCTCTTATCTTTTTATTTTCCCTCTTTCCTTGTCTGCTTTTTCCTCTTGTCTCTTTTTCTCTTCTTCTCTTTGTTTCTCTTTTCCTTCCTTCTTTTCTTTTTTCTCTTTCTCCTTTCTTTGTTTTTTCTTTTTTTGTTGTTGTTTTGTTTTTTCCCAGAACTGTTTTTCTCTGTAAAATGCCATTGTTTTCATCACGAGGGAATTATGCAGAACTTTTCCTCAGGTCTGTGTTAAATACAGCAGGTCTGTAATGGCTTTTTTTTTTCTTTTTGTGAGCTTTCAACATTTCAACCGGAGTAATAATTTTTAAGAATTATTTATTTCTGCATTTTGAGCTATTCATGTTATACATTCTGTCCCTTTCTACAAATATGTCAATATTGAATGCTAGCAGTTTATGTCTTAAGTCTATTCATAGCTTTCTGAATATTTCTTTCAAATGTTGGGAAAAATAAAGAAAAACAATGCAGCATATAAAAATAGAGTTGCTCAGGAATGTATTATTCATAATGAACATGAGAACCTGTTTTTCCAGAAGAATTGGTCTGATTAAATCATTCACTACTAAGGTCGCTAGTTATTTATTTTTGTCTTCAGGATTATTTAGGGGATTTTTCTTTGTAATAAATGGACTTGTATACCCATATTTGGTAAACCAGTGGGAAGTAACCAAGTGAGGGATTATTTCATTTTACAAAATTTTTAGCAACTAAGCAATGTAAACACTATCAGTTAAATATGGCAAAGTTGCATATTTGTATTCCTTGGGCTATAGTTTGACAAAAATTCAAATTATTTTATATAACACTGCTTCTTACAGACTTCCTTTAAGTGAAGTATGAAAGCTGCAGTGTAAGCTTTATTGGCCTATAAATATGTCATTATAGTTGGACTACATTTATACGCTTTGGATTGTTGTTTAAGCCAAGAAAATATGTCTATACAGGTTGACTTTTCATTGAAACCCTTTGAGGCATACAACAGAATGTATTTTAGGCCAAGGTTATTAAAACAGCATTTTCATTTTTGCTGCAGACTCATTGTCAATTATGCTGCCACAAACTGTCTGTGGATAGGCAGTTATGAATGGTTTCGTCTCTAAATGTGTCTTTAGAAAAAGAAATAAAAGATAGAGGAGTCAGAGCTGAAATTGAGAGTAGAGACGGAGGGCAAATGGCTGGATTTAGTGCTGGCAGCCCCCCCGGCTTGGACTGGACTGGGCTGGGCTGTGGTGGCTGTGCGGGATGGGGAGGTGGGAGCTGCACAGCCCCAGCTGTGTCACCGTGAGCCAGCGTTGGGCATCCCCATGGGGCATGAGTCTGTTGTGACAGAGTTGTGGGTTTGGTCCTCGCGCTGCTGTCACCTCCCTCTTTACTCGTCTTCTGTGATGCTTTATGATGCTAGAATGGGTGGTTGAAATTGGCACACTGTGGGCTATCCTCTTCCTGTACTGGCAGCGTTAGTGATGGGGATGAGCAAGTTCTGGTGCT
This sequence comes from Gallus gallus, assembly GCF_016699485.2. Classification (NCBI taxonomy): domain Eukaryota; kingdom Metazoa; phylum Chordata; class Aves; order Galliformes; family Phasianidae; genus Gallus; species Gallus gallus. Next base: position 9,050,022 of record NC_052537.1, on the reverse strand, counting down.
TACTGAGGGGGTTTTATGCAGTCTTTATGTGTTAGTTTGGATCCAGTGAGGGAGAACCAAAGAGAACAGTGCATGACCCTCTGATTTCACTTACCATTGTAATTGGCACGTCTTCTCCAGGTGGAGACTGTCAGGACATAATATAGGCAATCTATAGTATTGTTGGTACTGATAATCTACAGCTGAGCTGCATTGTGACACTCTTGGAGATTTCCTTGTTCATTGTGAGGCGCTGCTGAATTCAGGCTTGCCGGACTTAACTGGATGCAATAATTTCTGACCAGCTGATGACTGACCATTCAGAGTACAGCTATTTTGGATATCTGGTGCCTAAGTCGTGCCTCTGACTCTCTTCCCTGCTGCTCCTTCTTTGTCTGCTCTTTTTTGTCTCCTCTCCTTTTTGCCTTCTTGCCCCCGTCGTCCTGACTGAATCCCATTTGATCTTGATCAAGCTCCTGTAAGTGTCCCATTATCCCATTTTCCCCTCTCTGCCCTTGCACACTCTATGTTGGCTTTTGTCTTGTGGGTCAGAGTGACCTCTCTTGTTCATTTCCACCAGCCCAACTGATAAAGCTCCTTTGCTGCAGATGAGGCAATTACTTGGCTTGGTGTTGTGCTTCACGCAGCCTGGATGGAGGAAGATGGTTCCTGGGGAGGGGACCATGGCTGGCACATGCCAGCAGCACTGCTGCGAACCAAGAGAACCCACAGGCTATGGGCAGTGCTAGGAGTGCTTGGCAGGGGACTGCTGAGCGGGGGCCTTCCTTTGCTCATATGCCTCCCTTTACTTTAATTGCCATTTACCTTCAGTGTTATTTGGCATTAGGAATAACCTGTGGTGCTGAGCAGACAGACAACTTTGGCCTTGAACAAAGAGGGTGAGATAAATGTTTATTTTTTACTTGTTAACCAGTTGGATGAAGATAACTGATAGGCTGCTGGCTCCCTTCTGAATGCTGGCAGGTGCTGCTGTTGGGAGGCCCAGCGTACTCTCAACAGTCCCATGATAAGAGCTCACTTTCATTTTGGGAGGCCCAGTAGCCTTCCTCCCCATGTGCTCCCTGTCTCCTCAACCCCTGCTGCCCTCGGAGGGGTTGGTGGGGTCGCTGGGGCCTTTCTGAGCCATCTGGTCCTCCTGTGGCTGCGTGACACTGGGATGATTTAAGTGCTGTTCATTCCTCCCCTCCTCTGGGGGCAGCCTGCTTCATTACAGGGGAAGTGTATGGGGGAATCGTAAACATTTCAGTACATGGTGCTGGCTGTGGAAGCTTTTTTTTTTTTGCCACTGGCTTGTGTTGAACCTCATCCATTTGTGGCTCTTGAAGGGAGTTCTAGCACCATGTATTTAGAACTCCAAGTATGCTTTGTCAATGAGATGAAATTTGGATTTCTTTTCAGATCTTGACCTGACTTGGAGCTCCTATGAAAGGGGGCTGGGGGGGGGCTGGGAGTAGAGGAGGTGGGTGTTTTGGTCTTTGAAATGCAGAAGTTGTGCCGAGAAAAAGGAGAATCCCATGTAACTCTTCTCTGTGTAGCCCCTAAATGGCAGCCCTCGCCCCACGCTTCCTGCAGCAGGAGCAGGCTGACACGGTTATCGGGCTGTGCTGATAGTGGCTGTCACTGTGTCAGCATTTTCAGTGACGTATTGGAATGACGGGGCACTTTGTCAGTGGTGTGGAGCACAGCCATCTGCAACTGCACTTCGCTTTGGAAGTGGGCTGGAAGAAATCGCTGCTGTGGGACGGCACTGGGGGAAGAGTTAAATTTCAGTGCCTTGCAAAGCTGGAGGAATTGCCCCGCGTTCTGCTGAGGCAGAAGATGCAGCGTTTTGCACCATTAACAAGGGCTTGGTGCAGCCTCTCCATGGCACAGCAGTGGCCTACACAACTGCAGAATAGGTAGATAAAAAAGAAAAGGCCATTCACAGGCAGTGTAAAGGCAGCCATTGTGGGACGGTGTCCCTTTAAAAGTGTTTGACGGCTTTTTTTTTATTTTTGTCTGTTTTTAGCACCGAGGTTGACCTTGCCAGGCTGTGTAATAACCCACATGTGTCTGCTCTCCAGGATTTTTTCCCTTCTAGTCACTGTTGAATCTTGCATTTAATTCTTACTGACCATGAGGTTTTGTTCCAGTAACTGGAAACGTGCGCCTCTCGGTGCAGTGCCGCCGTGCTTTGCATCTGACTATCTCTCAGAGTCTGCCTTCTTTTTTCTTCTTTTTTTCCCACTTTTGATTTTGGAGGGTGCTGTTTTCCTCCCCAGCCTTCTCTCTGATTTCCGTCCCTGCCCATATTGTTTCTGGATCCCAGAGGGCCCCAGTTTGGGACTTGCATTGTTCAAGTCCCCGCATGTGCCATGCCCAGTGCCACGGAGGGAGGTAATTGGCGCTCTCCTCCTTGTGCCGTGTCTGCTGGTTGGACTGCTGGTCCTCCATAGGCCGTCGGTACCTTTTCCTGCACCACATCCCTCTCATGCAGCCAGCTAGAAGTGTCTGAGCATGGAGATCTGTAAGCCAAACACCTACAGAGTGCTTTGATCTGGTCATGTGTGTTGGAGGACATCCTCTTCTTCCCTCCTGGCTCTTCTCTTGGGCTGTAATTCCACTGTGCCATAGCCAGGGAAGTGAAGCCTCACATTTGCCTGACTCTGTTCCCCCCATTCATTGAGAGAAGCTGTCCTTGCCCCACCCTGAAGCACTTCCCTTGCTGCCCACGCTGCCATGCTGAGGTGCTCTGGCCCTTCTGTGGGCACTGCTATGCCCAGCAGTGCTGGGCAGCCGTCACATGCTGGGAGAGGGAGGACAGCCAGGCTTCATTCAGCTCCTTTGTATTTGGGGGAAGAGGGCAGCTCTGGCATCCTTGCTCTGCTTAAACCCAGTTTGAAGACTCTCAGTGTCAATACTGTGACTGCGTAGTGCTTGTGGCTAAGTTGGTTCCTGCCTGCCTTTGCTGACATGGCAATGCGTGTGGGGTTTGGCCACTGATAGTCGAAGGTTCCTGGGCAGGAGGGGGTTAAGCCCAGTGTGTGCATTAACAGGAGTGCACTATGTGGGCACGGGTGGCAGAGAAAGCTGGTGTTTAGAAAATGTGCAACTGGGTAGGTTTTACATGGGAAAGCATTGTGGCATCACCTTTATTTACTTTGTTCAGTACAATCTGTACCATGTGAAATAAGTTCCTCCTTAATTTTATTGCTAATCGTAATTTGCTTGTAAAAACGAATCCTCAATGCTGTAAACCTTGAGCTTGGGTCTTTCTTGCTCTGTTACATTGTGAAGGACAAATACTTAACACCACAAAGAAGCTTCTGTTAGTGATAGATAATGCGTATTATTTTAGCAGGAGTATATTTTAGCAGCCTGTGAAAAATCAAGGTGAATTTTTCCGTCTGCACACTGCTGCATAATTGATAGATGTGGAAGCTGAATTTCAAAATAAGCTTCTAGCAGAGCACACATTTGATTTTCCTAAACATTTAAATATATGTATCACACCCTCATTTTAAGATGCTGGTTAATGACTTTATGAGCATGTTGGCAGCCAGAGCATTACATGTGGTTTGAGAAATGTGTCTGGATATGCTCGGTAAGCAGTATTGTTCTGACAGTGTACTAAAGGCCATCTTCAATTTGACTGTGCTCCACTTTGTTACGCTGTGAGAGAAGAAGATAATTCAGCAGAGCATTGTGCTGTCGGCTGGAGACGCCACTCTTCAGAATACAAATATAACTAAGGATAAATGAATCATTAAAAGAACAGTGGCATAAAATATCTGATGAATGAACTCCAGGAGCCTCCGCTGAAATAAATTTAACATTCATGGACAGTACCGTAATATGTGAAATAATAGTGTCAGTTCTACATTCAGTTGCCAAAAACATTTATGGACCTAGGGTAATTTTGAATTACAGGGCTATAAATACATGGAGGGGATTTGGTGATATCATAATAAGCCATGAGAAAGATACTAGTCTGGTTTCTAATGTTACCAGAACCTTGAGCTGTATTTACAGCCTCGTTCACGCTCCTGCAGCTTTAGGGGGCGATTCTTCTCTCACAGCACGTTTGCCATTCCCATGAGTGCCAGGAGGAGTTCCACGTGTGTGCCACGAGTGGGACGGATCCCCGTGTGTTGGACAATTCAAGGATCCTGTAACAGATTGGAGATTTAAAAAGCCGGAAACATTCCCTCTCGTTCTCCTCCGCGTTCCTCGTGTCCTGCTCTGGTCCTGTGAATGAGGCTGGTGAAGGGAAATAGGTAAAGTACGACAAGGTAGCCAATGTGTTTCCAAACACTTTAGGCACAGCTGCATCATTTTTCCGCTTTTTATTACTGAGAAATGAAACAACCGAAGCCCAGATGTTCCGGTCCCAGGTTTCTTTACGGTGTGGGCTAATATATTTTAAAAGTGTGTTGTAAATGCCCGGGAAGGCTGGGACTGTCAGCCCATCTGTGGAAAAGAGGCTTCACTGTTCTGGTGCCAGATCGGGGCTGATAAGAGCGGTTAATTAGGAACTGGGGCCCGGTCCTGACGCTGTACTCCAAGAGCGTGCTCAGCTTTCAGCATGTTCCATGTCGCCTGTTTGTAATGAAGCCTGGTGTCCCCTGCCTTCCTGAGCCAGGGTGGTGACAGGGCCTCCACAGGTACTTAGTGTCTGCTCACACATCCTGATATTAGATGGGCTGCAGCCCTGTTCCACAGGATCCTTCCCCTCCCCGTGCCTTCCTCCAGCCAGCTGTGCTGTGTTGCTGGCCTGAGCCTTCTGGTAAGTCATCAGCAAAGTATGCATGTTCAACACAGGGCAAAGCAAGTCTGCTCAGTAATTCCACATTCCTTAGTGTTGCAGGTCTCTCTACTGACCAAACTATGGTTTCTGCTCATCCTTCATGCAGGCTGATGCTTCTGACCTTGCATCTAGGCATTCCTTGGTGTGTTCCTAGCGCTGTGGTGCTCCTCACAGTGGGCAAGGACTCAGCTGATGTCCCTCAGCACAGTTCCTGCTCTGCATTCTGTGTCTTGGTGCGCTAATCTCCCCCTCATTACAGGACCAAAAACATGACAACAGTGTGGTGGTCATCAGTGGGATGGAGTCCTTGTCAGCCTCAAAGGTGATGCGTAGGCTCTGGCATGTGTCAGCGATAGGTCCCCACCCAGCTACTCTCTGAGCCTGTACATGCTTCCAGCACCCCCAGTTCATTTTCTTGTCTGTCCTTCTTGGGCTCAAGTGTGTTCTTGCTGTGGTAGGGTCACGGGATTATTGATTATTTGGGTTTTAGTTAATTACTGATGACTTCAACTTGTTATTCTTAGCAGTATCTTGGTGAGCTCTCTTGGCAAACCCAGTAGACAGTGTGTAATGCTGTCTTTATGCATGTTTTTCTCTTCAATTACTTCAAAACCACAGTTTCCACTTTTCTTTCACACAGAGTATTTCCAGATTAAAAGCTTTATGGGATGAAAATTAAATGATAAGGTGCTATAAAAGTCTACATCAAGAATCTCAAATGTTTCAGCTCCATTTTTTAATTTTCTTACTCCCTAAGTGACCCAATATATGTCAGTATACACTTCCACTTTGGTTGCACAGAGAAAACAGCTGAAAGAGTCCTTGTGTGCTTGTGTTCTTAATCCCTTGTTCAGAAACTTACAAAAGTGGCCCCATAAGTTCTGTGGTGTAGTGTAAAAAAATGGAGCAAAACGCGACCAAATAATTTTGGCAGTTGAAATGGAGAAACTAAAAATAATTTAATCTGCAGTGTGAACATAGTTTCGTATTTATACTAGCATCTGGCCTCAGGAATTGAATACTCCATTCTTTAAATAGCTGCGCTCTGGCTCTTGAATGCTTTGTGACTAGAACATTACCCTACAGTCATACACCTTGTTTACATATTTCTGTTAAAAGGCAAAAGAACTTACAGTGCTTCAGTACAGCAGTACGAGCTCCCCCCTCCTCCCTCGCCCTGGAAAAAGAAAGTTTACCCAAAAAAAAAAAAAAAGCAAAAATGAAAGAGTGGTCTGAAAATGCATTTTAAATTTAGTCCCCTCGCTTTGCTGCCGGCTGCCTGTTTTACCATCGTTTGTATCAGAACGTGGAAGAAAATATTCCCGAAGAAAACGTGTGCCATTCCAGATGCCCAACAGTAGTCCAACAGAAATTTATATACACTTTGTTTTTGTGTTTGGTTTTAATCTGGCAAATGTCTTTGTCTTTAAAAATATTTTGCCTGGAGGCGGTGGATCTTTTTATTTTTTTACCCATCTGGTAGAAATAAGGGGTAGGCTCCTACAACACAAAGATATTAAAATAACGAAATAAGCACTATAAATGGGTGGCTAATGATTAGCTTCTCGCCCTCTATAGGGACAAAGTATCTTTTTATAGTTTTATGGCCCGCGCCCAGCCTGACTTCAGGAGGAATTGTGTTTTCAGAATTACATATTTGAAACTTCAGCTTAGCTTTACAAATTTAGTAGATCCCTATTTAGTGTCTGTTGGTGAGTGTGAGGCCAGCCTGATATTCCTGCTGCTGTATTTTCATTCACGTGTCTTGAGGTGAACCTAGAAGCAGAAGAGAAAATATCCCATTTTTAAACCTTCTCCAGAATCCATTCGTATGAGTCACTAAAACAAAATCATAGTGGTCTGCTTAAAAAAGGCTTCGTTTCCAAAGGGAGCGTTCGTTAAAACACTGGCGTGTTTCCCACACTGTTTCTCAAATGTGTTTTCTTTGTTGTCTCTGTGCTATTGCAAAACATGAAGCATGGGGTCCTGTGCTCTGTGCCGGGCAGGCTGCTGGTGGTGCAGTGGGCTGGGCTGCTCAAGCAGCAGTGCTCAGCCCCCAGAGCCCTGCTGCCAGCTGCCTCCCTGCCCTTTGCCTGGTTGTGGAGGGAAGCCTTCCGGCTCAGGTGGAGAAGAGCTCTGGGCTGCCTGGTGTAGTGGTTGGTGACACTGCCCATGGCAGGGGGGTTGAAACTAGATGATCTTTGAGGTTCTTTTCAACCCAGGCCATTCGATGATTCTATGATATGATTCTATGAAGAATGGAAGGAGTGCTTCTTTTTCTAGGCATAATGATTCAGGGCTGTACCTTGGGCAAGGCTTGCTGCTGTGATGCTCGGTAGGAAAACTTTCAGCCTGTGAGTGGCAGGACAGTGTGTATCCTCATGAGTATTTTTGGGACAGAGAGAGTTACTTTGTTTCTCCTACCCAGCTATTATGTTCCTCAACAGGAATAGAACTGCTGGGATCCTCATCCCGCTTAGTGCTGGGGCAGTCAGTGCCATTTTCTGCAGGTTGCAGGCTGGCTGGGGACGCATGAGAAGCTTGGTGCTGAGGCAGTGCTCCATGGTGGTCTCCAGCTGTGGCCCCATGGGGGGCAGGAAGAGGTGAGGCAGCATGGAGAGCCGGGGGGAGCACCACCTGGGGCAGCGTGGGGAAGGTCGTGCGCTCAGTTTTGCCTTGGTGTGTTTAGACCTGGGCCCTCTGACTTGTGTATAGCCACTGTGAGTGGCCCGGGATTTTGCCTTAGGTGATTTCAGATGCCATGCAATTCCAAGGCACGCAACATGTGATTTATTGGGTAAAGCCTATTTAATATCTTAAAAGCATAGGGTAGGAGATCAGATGTGAACGTAACAGCCTTAAAATATATTCCCTGACAACATACTTAAGAACATTTGGGTCTAAATGAAATTTACAGGAAATGAGGCCAATTTCGTCCCTGCTATTTTGGAGGCGGGGTGTGCAGGAGAAAAGGAGAGAGCGTGGTCAGGAATTTGTGTGTTTGATAGCACAGGTCCAGCATATTTGCACAAATGGGGTAGGAGCATTTTTCACCCGCTGTGGCAGAAACAGTAGTGGTAGTTTCTCTACTTCGTTGGCAGACTTTTAACTGATCACGCATATTGACAAATCCATATAAATGAATATGAAAGGTCTTTTCCTCGTTTCTGGCCAGCCATGCAGGGTGTTTGTACACACCAGTATCTCGTGGCTTCCTCTGTCAGCCTGCTGAAGCACAAGATGAAGAAAAGCTGCTGCTCTGTTAGACCCTTCTGCCCCTCGTTGCCTTGCAAAGTCAGCCTAGCAGTAACAGGTGGTTTTATCTGCTTTTTACCTGGAGAATGCTTGGTGAGTCTTGTCTCTAGAATGAGTGACCCTCAAGGAATGTGAAGAACAGGGGCTGCCAGAAGGATTTCTAGTCAAGCTAATGACTAACCACTGTCTTCTGCTGCACAAGATTATGACAACAGTACGTAGAAATTATATGTTAGGGCTCCAAAAACATTTTGATTGCGTTTGTCTATAAGTGTCATTCATAAATACTGGGTATATGGCAAATTTCTTAGTTAAAATCATGGAGCACTTTTCTGGCAGAAGGCATTTTCTGTTGGGAATGTGACAAAAGTTTTGCAAAGTTTTGGTTGGGCAAGTAGGAGACTTGGAAAAAGATGTGGTTTAGTTTTCTCTTTTCTCAACAGTGATTTTGTTGCCCGTGCTTCATATGGTCATCGTATTTCCATTGTATTTCAAGCTGTCAGAAAATGAAGTCCTGGGCACACAATGTGCTGAGTGTCACAGGCAGGGCAATGCCAGAAAAAGAGTGCTTATGTACCTGTATCTGAGCCCATCTGTACAACTTGTTGCCAGAACCTGGTGGTGCTAAAACTTTACTCCGAATCTATATTCAAGATGGCTTCAGGCCCTTTTAGATGAGTTTGCCTACCAACCTTTGGAAAGCGTAGCTAGCATCAGAAGGAAAGCAATTGCTAGAATCCTTTCCAGGGTCAGAAAGTCAAGATGACAATCACTGCTAGGCCATCTGAACCTCAGCCATCCTGCCACAGTGTGTATGTCCTGACGTGGCTTTAGGTGATACTGGCTGAATGCTGTACCATTCCCATTGAGCTCAGAGACCTGCGGCAGCAGAGTTTGGCTCAGTGTCCTGTAGCAGGAGCCCACAGAGCAGCAAGGCAGAGCAGCTTCTCTGCAGTATCATAACGTGGACTTGGCTGCAAGGTCAGGCGGCAAGCCTGGGAGGGTGTTTTTGCAATCACCATGTAACTGACAGAGATAAAGCTTCTCTGTCCTATCAAGTGAAAAGGTGTGGCTTGGCAGTCGCAGTGAGGTCCCCGCTGTGACACACGCTGCCTTCATTGAGTAAAGAACGATTATTTGCCCTTCTACTAATGGCAGCTTTTCCAGATTTTACTCTGGACACCATCCCTCCCAGGTTCTCAAAGCCCTCTGCTATTTCAGGTTTGAATTGCCGGTGGCTGTGGTGTCCCCAGGCTGTCCTGGTTCCAGTGCAGGAAAAGGCAGCACGTGGGCCAGGAGCGGAACGCTCTGTGTATCTCGGAGGTCCCCATCTCACTTAGGTCTGGCATAAACGTGTGCTACAGTTCACTGAGCTGATGACCATGAGCCCCGTAGTTCCCAGGAGATAAACAACTGCTCTTGTGCATGCTCCCTTCTCCCTGGGTGCCATGGGTATCTGTGTATCAGTGGTGCATTGACAAGAGTAACAAGACGAATAAAACGTTATGGGCCATTAAACAAACAACAAACCCCACCTTCACTTTATTGAAGGTACATACAAATCTCATCAGCTTCCTTCTTTACAGCTAGTTGACTCGAGGATCTGTGTGAAAGATCAGGTTGCTAGCTCACAGAAGTTAGCTGGCTTCAAGCAGCTGCAGACTGGTTTTCTCATGCCACCAGCCTGTTGCACTCCCAGAAAGTGGAAGTTTGAAGCCTGTCCCAAGTCTGGTTTCTTGCACGTGAGATCATTTTGCTGCCCGTGGCCTGGAAACCAACAATAAATGTATAAATTGCAGGCCGGAAGAAAATTCTGAATTGACTGTAAGGTGAATGGAAGTTAAATAATGCCCTGAACTTCAACTGAGAAAAGAAGAAAAGATCACTGAATTCTAAAACAGACTTCAATATAGACAAAGAAAATGTTATTTTAGTATAGATTAAACTTCTGACTAAGATATAGAGGGATTATTGTGTCTGTTTCAGATGTAATTTCATGCCTGAGAATTTACATTGAAGGAAAACTGGTCTGGAACACATTAGCAAGGGCCCTGTTTTGCTGTCAGTTTAATTAAATGGAAACTGCTGGCAAGGAGACTGGAGTGAGTTTATAGAAGCAATACTATTTTGAATGTTGGAACAGGAAACTATTAGGTCTTCCAGTTTGTAAGGGACACAAAAATGAAACCTGTGATTCATTCTTGTTTACAAACTCCCCGGCTGATATACAATAACCTTAGTGATAAATTAACTGCAATTACACCTTATATGTCGAGGGCTTCACAATGGCTGCAGACTTTGTAGTTATGAAAAGCGTGACCTTTGGCGAAGAGGTTAGAACATGAAGTTTTTCCAAACAGCGCGTAGATCTTCGAAAGTATTCACTTTTCCTTTCCTGTTTCATGTGAGTAGATTGACAAGATGTGCAGTGGGTGTTCTGTTTGCTTGCCACAAGATTGTTGTCAGGCAGAAACCCCCCAAAACAAAAAAGCCCGCCCTTCGGGAACGTTGATTTATCTGTTAACTGTGTCTGGCATGCTGCCTTTTGGCTTTGATTTCAGAGAGAAGCATATTTGGTTACTTTAATAGGCAAAAGCACTGAACCTGACTTGTAGGGAAAAAAATTGTTTTCTTTCCCTTTTTCAGTTCTGTTTACCGTATTCTGACATTCTGTATCGTAACTGTACAACAATTCCAAGTTGGAGTGAAGGAAAGTAGGGCTGGATCTCAGACTCCACCGGCCTCATTTTTAGAGAGCCAGCTTTTCTGGGTGACTCAGTGGGACTGAAAATGAATGTTTATGCTGCTTAATAGCCGCTCTGTGACACCGGCTCTGATGATATCAAATGTTGTTTTGTTCTCAAAACTTGTTCGTATCGCTTATTTATTTATCTCCTTTTTAGTTACATGTGTTTTTCTTTCAGAAGTTTTTCCTGAGCTTATGAGTTGTTTTACCCCCTCCCCCTGCCCCCACATCTTTTGTTCCCCTTTTTTTTTTTTCTTTTTTTTGCTTCTTGTAGATGTATTTAAAGAGAATGGGGTTTTCTTGCTCTTACTGTGGAAATTCAGATCTTACCTACTTTCAGCTGTGTTTCCAATTCATGATGTCCCAGCATGCGAGAGTGAAAGCTGAGTATTTCACAAAGTGAGGTTTTTAATCACCTTCCAGTCACTGTGTCATATTTACTGTGTGTGCTTGCGCATGCAGTTGTCTGTGATGGAACCGTGAGTAGGTGTGTATATACAGCAAGCGTGTGTTGCTGAGCTCTGCCACTCAGAAGGCACTTGGCCAAGGGAGCATCTTCGTAAAAGACTGTGCCTTCTTCACATAGGTATCAGAAGCAACAAAGTACATTGTTTGAGATCTGGAGGGATCACAAGAAAAATAAAGGGAGCAAGAGATTGAAAAGCAGCAAGAACAGAGCAGGAAAGATTGTGGAGATCTCCGTCCCTGTGAATTTGATGTTGTTTTTCAGTGAAGCTGTGGGAGGAATCCATGTTTTAATATTAACTTCAGGCATGCTGTAGCCCAGTGCCTCCACTGAGCCTGAAATTCGGCATGGCTGGCAGGGGGGTGGGATGAGATTTGGAGAGCCCGTGCGTAATGCGAGGTACTGAGAGGGAAGAAGGGCCGTGGCCGCTTCAGGGCTTTTGCCTCTCGAAGAACCAGGGCACTGCCTGCCTCGATGCTGTGGCTGCTGTGGGGCAGCGAGCTGCTTTGGGTGCCTGTCCAGGCTGCGTGGGGAGAAAGGCTCACCTGGCTGGAGTGGTGGTGAGAGCCAAGGCCACCAAAGCCCTCCGGTCTCTAGAAAGAGCAGTGAGAGTCTCTACCAGCTAGTTTATTTTAATTTTTCTTTTTCTGCTCTGCTTCATGACAGTACTTCAAATAATTACGTTGATTTATGATTACAGGTATTTTAAAGCTGTAGTATGCTGTAACGAAGCGATGCCAGCTTATTGTTTCTGGCCCTATGCAATTATACAATTGAGTTTAGGCATGTAATAATGTTATAACCGAAATATCCATCATGATGGATTGAATTTCATGAAGTACAATGCAAGAATATTTATAGCTCCATTCTTAAAGCTGCTTTTGGGTCAGAATATGTTTCCTTGGTACGGCCTGTAAAGACAGGGAAAAACCTAAAACTTTTCTCAGTCCGGCCCCAAAGCTAGCACAGCGCTGAGCCTACGAGGGGCAGTGTGCGTGTAGCTGGTGGTAAACAGAATATGATAGAATAGAGTAATTATTTCCGCTAGAAAATGAGGATCCGGCATTATTTGTACAGTAACACAAAGTCATTATTTGGCTATGCCGCTGTAATGAAACAATAAAGATCATGCTTAATGTAAGTATCGTCTCCCGAGAGGCTTCTCGTTCTCTTTCTAGCATTTTGGCTATTAAAACGCATTTAGATTGCTGGGTCTCGTTTCCCACTGCTTTTCAGAGAGCGGAGTGGGCAAAGCCTCCCCTCCTCCCGGCTCTGTTTGAATGTAGACCTTTGGCATTCCAGAAATCTGACCTTGTTTGTAGGGAACGGCTCATTTTTCTATAATGTAATATGAAGCACTCTTGTGTTTTGATTCCATGAAGTAGAGAGTTTAATGTTCCAGCTTGCCGTGATAAGGATACGATCTGGCCGAGATAGAAACACTAAAGGAAATTAGCTATTGTGCTGTTCTTTAACGTATTGTTTGTGTAGCAGTTTCATTTAGAATAATTTTGAATAATCTCGGAGTACCTTTTAAAAAGAGATTTTCTTTTGTTTCTTTCTTGGCCCGGATAAAAAGTGCGGCTTTAAGATATTTCTCCTAAAATAAATTTCAGGCCGCCTCATTTATAGTCAGCATGCCTTGATTACTTGCAGACATACTGGAAATTTACATGCGCTTTTCTCCATTATAAAACACTGATCTGTTCAGATCATTAGCTCCCTCATGACTAGCGCTTGGCAGCAAGCCAAGGCAGGCTAAATCTGGAGCTGTAAATCGTGAGTTGAAATAGCAGAAAGTGGATTTGTAACTTAAAAAGTGTAAACAGTTTGGAAAATGAAGTAATTTTAGAGTATGATTGATTGCCTTAAGATTGCACTTTAAATTAGCCCAGGGTCTCCGATGCAGATATGTGCACTAACTGCTTATTATGTATTTTCACTTTTCTTCGGAACAATAGCGTTGTTGGTAGGCTTCTAAACAATGTATGCTTCTCCTAGAGTGACCTTTGAGGAAATGAATAGTTTTATTGTGTGTCCATTACTTTGCCTGGAACAACATTTTTGAGTTATTAATTTGCCGTGGTCTATAAATAAAGGAATCAAAATGCAAAGCAGCTGCGTTATACTGCATGTAGTTCATCAGCCTTGTGCTTAAACATCACCGTTTAAGATTGATAATGCACTGCATAAATAATTTTTTTCCCTCTGCTAAATTAGTGATGTTTTGCATAGCCGATAGTTGCTGGAGATTGGCCCTTGAGCACCATGGAAGCAAAAATTAAGGGTTTTTTTTTTAAGCTGAAGTGATGAGTGACTGCTGTGGGTGCCGTCACCGGGCGTTTCTTTTCCCAGGGACTTACCTGTACGCATCCTGTGGAGCTCTGTCTGTGGCCATGCTAGAAATTAAGAACCTAAAACCATTTATCTGACATTAGTGGTAGTCACAAGTCACAATAAACAGCCCCCAGTGCTTGAATAGAGTATGTAGCAAAAACTCCTACGTTTTCGTATCAGAGTGTTTTTCATCTCGCCTTGCCCTAGATTTGATGTCTGGCACTCAGTAGATACCAGGCTCTGTTTCATCGTTCTTCTGGAAGCTCCTTCCCCAGAGAGTGTTTTTCCCAGGGTTGCCACCCCTCTCTGATGTTCCTTCCCCTCTCAGCCCACATTTGAAGTGAAGATTTTGCCCTTGCATAGGTGAAGGAGCACCGGTGAGCGGTCTGAGCCCAGGTCTGGGAGCCAGGCCTGCTGAGACTGAGGCTTTGTGACTCATTCGGTGGCCTTAAGCAAGTCAGAACATCTCCGGGGAGGTTATTTCATATGTAAAACAGAAGAAATACTACTTATCTATCTACCTGCCTCATAGGAATGCCCTGAGGACTAATTAGCGTCCATTAAGAGCTTTGAAACAGACAGTGCTATCTATTATTAGAGCACACTCCAGACTAGCAGATAGTATGTTGGGATTGTTTCCTACTTAGAGCCTTCATCTCTGCTGGGTGTCGGACCAGAGCCCGTGGGGAGCAGAGCACGAGCCGCTGGTGCTTTTGGGAACGTTGGCAGCCCTGTGCGGGCCCTTCCTGGGCACATTCACTGGAGACTTTGCTCTCGCTGAAAACTTGGAAAGAGTCTGCCTAGAGAAAGGAGTGGGAGGATACTTACTTGTTGTGCTCAGCTCATAGGGATAACTCGTCCTGAAATCCTTTCTCACCCTGCCTCCACCTGAGGCCTCTTCAGATAATTCAGGTAGCGTGGCTTCTCTCCCTCGTCAGGAATTGCTTCCTGGACCTGCAGGAGAGGAAGAGAGGTGCAGTGCTGGTTCCCAGGAGGAGCACGGGCTGGGCTGGGCTGGGCTGGGCTGGCAGGTTCACATCGCAGGCAGCCTTACTTGTTCAGGAGGCTGCTCCTCTTTCTTGAGGAGCAGATGCTTCTCTTTATCTGTTCTTTCCCTCCACTGCTAGGTAACAGACTCCCCTGCAAAGTCCTTAAAAGCAAAATCTGATGTGGGGGCTAGGGCAGCAAACCATGCAGGTGTGTGTCTGCCGATGGCTGGGAGCCCTTCCACCACCGAGTGAGGAGAGTGCTCGTCCGACCGGCAGCTCCTTTTGTTCTCGGGTGCATCTTGTCTCACCATAAACTTTTCTACCTCTCTTCCAGATGCCTTAATAACCTAGTTCAAAGGGCCCAGCCCTCTTCCCACTGAAGCCCACAAGACCGCTCTTTCTTCCAGTGAGACTAGGACTCCATCCAAGTTGACTTGAGAAAACCTTAATTTCTCTCTATTTGCTCCTCACTCGTCTCCCAGGCCATGAGTAATGTGCAAGGAGACGGGAAAACCTGTGTGAAATTTTCCAAGGGAATTTTCTATGTTTTAATAACATTAATGAAATTACTTAACACTTCATCAGATTTTGCAGCTTATGGTGTTGGGATTTCGATAGCTCCCTGTTTGGGTGCTCTGGCTTCTCAGCACCAGCAGGTGTTCCCCTCAGAAATGGGGCTGAGAGTTCTTAGGAGCGTTTGGTCCGACGGTGGCTGCTGAGCCTTGTGGGGACCTTTTTGGCCCAATGTCAGTAGGTGCTGAGGTGCGAGGTGAGGCTGTGCGAGGTGCTGGGGACTGCGGGGACGCAACTCCACGTCAGCAGCCGGGAACCAGGCAGCTCCCCACCGGCCTTTCCCGATGCTGACCCTTGTGCTGATCTGCCCGGGTTGCGTGGCAGTAAGGTTATCCTGATGACAGGTACATACTGCATTGTGATGAGATAAAGGACCGCGAATTCTTGGCAAAAATATGTGGAGGTAGCATCTTTTGTAACCGCAGCATGGTTTTTTCTAAGAAACAGCAGCATGCTAATTCAAATTCTGTGCTGCTCTTGGGTTTAAGCATCATTACACCGCAGATGATAACTTAAGTTTATCTGTAAAATTCTTTAACTATGTTTTTTTGTTTCCCAGCTTGACTTCTTTTGCTCTTCTCGCCTTTGATTGGCTTCCAAAAAAGTTATTAACATGTTGCAAAACAAATACAAGGGGCTGCTGAAGCTTATTAAAAATGGTTTCTTTTGTTCATATCTGGCAGTTGACAAATTGTCTTGTGCTCTATCTTACCTGCTCCAGTGTGAAAGGTTACATGAGAAAATGGCTGCAAATAAATTGCCATTGAATGTTGTCGAAGACTAAGCATACTGCTTCTCTATTAAAGACCTCTTTTAAAGCTCGCTATTCAGGCTCCCCCCTGCATGTCTCTCTAACACTTGTCTGTTATATTATGTTTGGCACAGAAGGAAACATTAAATAGAAAAGAAACGTCTGACTGTGGTGTTTCTAGACCCTATTATCCCTCTGTCAAATGTCCACATGAGAAGGGTACAATTTTTGTCCATATTGATGAAGATTTCTGTGGGTTTTACTAACCGTCTTCGGAGGGAATTGCTAGAAACAAATGAAATTGGAAAGCACATTTTTGCAGCTTTGGAAATCTTACTTAAATCAGTGTAATGAGACGCAGTCAGTAAAATGTAATTATTCTCACTTCTCCATGTGTCAAAGAAATCAGCAGTATGGTTAGGGAGCGGAGGGTTACAGTGAGCTTGTTATTTTTATATGGAGCCAGATACCGCTTGTGTGTAGTACATGGTAAATAGTAGATAATGCAGGTTTTATGTGTACTAAATACCCGGCAAGAATTAATGGGGTTGTTACTTCATTAAGGGTTTCAAAGAGGGCATAAATGTCAGAAGCAGAGCTGCACTCTTTAAATCACCGGACCCGTTCTGCCCTCCACCCTGTGTGTCATGGCCCTGGGACCGGCAGCTTCTGCTGCTGCTGTTCTGAGAAGGGCAGAGCTCCTCTGAGTTTGGAGGATGATGGTGGAAGGTGCTGTGTGGATCGTGGAGGTAAGGCTTTTGACCTTTGCATCTGAGGGCAATGGATGGAAAACGAAGGCGATGGGTTCTGCCCATGGGAGGGTGGTGTAGCAGTCCCACAGGAGTTGGGCTCATGCACTTCTCTCATTTCTGTGTGAATGGTGCATGAATGAGGAGAGAGGAGATGGCAGGAGACCTGTTACTCTGATACTAAGCCTGGGAACTTAGCTTAACTCTCAGTGGATTCCCATGTCCTTCAGTTTTACATTCCTTAACATTTTCCCAAGCAAGGATGGATCTGCTGTGGACCTCTTCACCTCCTCAGCAGAGAAGGCAAGGAACAGACCACAAGTTTAGAAATCATCAGTCTGGAAAGCATCGTCAGAGAAAAAATATTCTTTCTTGAGCGCTGGCTTAGGGAACCTGTTACTGCCTTGGTTTTGTTGTTCCAGTGGTTAATTATCATCCCTGTAAAACAGTGGGTGCCTCTTTTGCCACTGGCTCCGGTTGCCCATTTCTCTGCAAGCGTAGAGTTTTTCTGTCCACAGTGCTTTCTCTGCACAGTGCTGTGCTTCAGAAGAAGGGAGCCCAGGACACGTAATCATAGCTGTCATAGAAAAGATGAAGAGAAGGTGTAGGAGAAGTCCCTGGTTGTGAACCTGCTCATGAGAGCTCTTCAGGGAGTGTGGAGCTGCAGCCTTAGTGGCAGTGCAGTACTTGTGCTTGTTGTACTCTCTTGCTTGAGTATTTTCAGGAGCAGGTTTGCACGGAGGTACTGAAGCGTAGTACAGTGGTATGTTGGATGGTGTTCAGAGATTGCTGAAAACGGTGCATTAAATAGCACTTTGAATTGCAAAGTGCTGGTTCAGTTTTGTCTATGAGAATGATAACACTTATTATCTGATTGTTCCCTGTGCAAATCTCACCTCAGGAAAATTAAATTATGTTTGAATGCAGCTAAAGGAAGGTATATCATTATTTCCTTTCGCTATTAGAAGGGATTTTTACTGTTTGTTTGTTAAAACTGAAGCAGCTGCCATATTTGATTCTTCGATGATTTAAAAGCAAATAGGGAGGCAGAGCCATTTACAGTACAGTTGGCTTGTTTAATGTGATTTAATTCCTCTTCTTGGCTTCGTCATGTTACCAAATTATGTTTTGAGCTCCCCTCCCCTTTTTAATTCTTTCTTCTTTTTGTTATCAGCAGAATTGAAGCTGCTTATCAGTAACCACGACAACCAGGATAAATACTCGTTTTAAAGCTGATGCACATTCAACCTGAATGGTCCACACGACCCAGAACATTCAAGAGGACAGGCAGCATGTGCTCCCTTCTATAACCAATCTCCCCCTTCCCCCTTCTCCATCTGCTTTAGAAAGCTAATAGGGCAGTGTAAAACCATCAGAGCCATTTTCCATAGTGATCTGTGGCTGTTTGGCCACCGGCTGACCTGCTCCTGTGCCCTGAGGAACAAGTAGGGAGGGAAATTTGGGTGATGAGGAGGAAAGAGGGTCTCAGGGCCCAGCCCTGACCTCAGCCGTGTCCCTGGCACTGTTCCCCTCCTCCTCCAGCTGCTGTCATTGCACTCATCTGTGGCTCAGCGCCACAAACCTCTGTGCAGGGGTGTTCCTGGCCAGGCAGCAGCACAGGATGCTCCTGGCCTGAAGAAGTGGCTGAGGTGGGCAGGCAGGGCAGAGGGGAGCAGCGGCAGAGATGCCTCAGCACAGAAGCTTCACCTGGTCCTTGCCCTGCTCCTGTGGAGGCAGGAGGCTGGGACGGTCGCTTCCCTTTTGAGGAGACTTGGGAAAACTCCTTACCCAGAAATCCCTGCCAGCGAGGACTTCTGCTGGCTGTTTGCTGTCTCCATTGCTCTCTTAAGTTGCTTGATGTTGTGGAATAAATCCTTTAAGCTCTCTCTGTCTCAGTTTCTCTCCCTGTGTAATGGGGATAATAATTTTTACTCATCTCCATAAAGCAGTCCAAGGGCTGTGGATGGAAGGGTTATATAAAGCTGGAAATGACGATTGTCAGTCACTCTTCTTTGGAGCCTGGAAACACCTCATAAACCTGCTTCCTATGGCACGGGAGGGCCCGGGGAGTGCAGAGCAGGAGCCGCAGTTATGCGGAGCTGAGTATTGCATCGGGCTATGGAAAAGGGCACTGAATGTCCGTCTGGAAACTTTATTAAATTTCTTTTGTCTTCTTCAAAGTCAGACTTAGGGTTTAAACTCAAAGCGATTTGATGGGATAAATATTATGGAAGATTTAATTATATGGACCTGTTGTCAGTCATTGATGAACATGCCCTGTTTTGTCCCCACTAAGTAGGACTAGAACAAATCCAGCCCAAATCACTGACTGTTAAATGTTCTTCAATCATGTGCTTTACATAAACATGAGATGATGAGATGGTGCTGTCTTTTTTTTTTTTTTTTTTTTTAATTAATGACTGCATTGCTGTTGGGTGGAATAGTAGTTAAAATCTCCAGTAGGTTTGTAAGTCCTCTCTTTCAAATGTTACACTAATCTTAGGAATTCTCTGAACGACTGCTGCTCTTCTGGCTTTGTGACAGAAAACAGAGAGCTGGGGAAGTGGCACAAAATTCTCAGAATTAGCTCTGACTCCTCCTTAGAAGGGAAGAAATATCTGATACATGCAGAAAGGCTGCATCTGGTATTCTGTGTATTGGCAAAATAGCTTTTGCCTTTTGATCAATATAAAAGCAAAATCAGGCAGGCAGACGTCCACGTAAGAATTACAGGCAACTTGTTAACATCATCATTATCTGGTAAACATAAATGTAATCACTGTGTTCCATATCCTGCAACACGTTGCCTTTGTTCTTGATTGCATTAGCATTCAAATAGAGGGGGGTTCTCAAAGCAAGCGGAGTGGGTCCTGCTAACAAAGTAGTATCCCTGTTGTGTCAATAATTTACTCAAAGTGTTTAAAATCCAAAAACACAGATTTTCAGTCCTGTGTCACAGGGTTAAATCATTACTGTATTTGTCTTTATCTGGGAGAGAAATACGATTCTCAGCTTAATATTTTTAGATCTTGTAACTAATTAGTCAGTCAAGGCACACCAAGTGGCATTGCTAGAGTGAACAGGGACTGTGGGAATGAAAAGGCAGGTGCCTTGGAGGAACTGCAGTTGGTAAGCCCTCCTGATCCCCAAGGAAAGAGGGGCTTCAGTGTGCCAGAGCACTCAGGAGTGGATTTTTGGTGGTGGTGCAGTGACCCAAGCTCCAGCAACCTGGTGCAAGGGCACGTGGATTCCTGCTGCAGCTCTTAGCCTTGCCTCTATGCAGAGGATTAGATGCATGAGGTAGTCAAGCAAGGAGCCTGCCATAATGCAGTCTTGGAGGTTATTTCGTTGGGGAGCAGTCCTATCACTCAGAGGAGTGCCCAGAGAAGTAGGTGACAGTTGGCATTGCTTCTCAGCCAGCTGCAGTATCTGGGCAATTATAGGAGTTTTTTGGCAGGCTTGAGACTGGAGGGTGATCTGCAAAGGTGTTCTCATTTTGAGATTTATCTTAAAGGTCTTTAAGTCATAAAGACAGAGTTTCTTCTTCCTTCTTCTGGTACACTTGCAGTGTTCTGCTAATTCTGTTGCTCTTGGATTTTTTGAGGGGATTGGGTTCTTCATCTGCTTGTGCAGTAAGCTTGTTCTGCCTGCTGGCAAGCTGTTGCTGTGGCCTTTGGGATGTTGGTAGAAGAGGCATGTTTGAGATGCTCCCATCCAACCTACTGCTGTTGCTTTTAGCTGTGCACAGGTTGAATACGAGGAAAAATTTGTTGTCAGAGGGTTGTAATGCATTGAAACAGGCTGCCCTGGAAGGTGGAGGACTTTCCATAAAAGGGTAGATGTGGCTCTTAGAGACGTGGTTTAGTGGGCATGGTGGTGATGGGTTGATGGTTTGACTAGATACTCTTAGAGGTCTTTTTCAACTTGAATGATTTTATGTTTCTTTGATCTTCATCTCATCTCCCTGTGTTCGTGTGCTCGTCCTGCAGGACGATGTAGCTAAAGGAGCAGAACAGGGGAAGGAGAACTGGATCTGTCTTAAGTGCTAGAAGAGCAGAAGTCTTCTATCACAGATGACCTCTGTTTTTATGTCTTGGTGGCGAGTGTACCTCCTGGGAGGGGATGTTCTGGCGTGCATTTGAACCATTGCTTTGGCATAGGGCAGGCTGCATTGGTGGCATTCATGTCAGTCATTTGATCTGTAGGTCCAGTCTCTGGACTGAGCTAGTCATCATCGATGACAAGGCAGTAGTAACTCCAGAGAATGAAAGGATCTGAGCTTTACCAAAGAACAGGTTGTGAAGAGATCTGCCTGACTGTGGAGGGATGCGCTAAAACTCTGTTAGGGAATAAAAAGTGTCCAAATGGAATGGAGTGCATCCCCTCGTGTGTGTTTCAGTGTGTTGCTGAAGCCCCAGCCTCACCCCAGGCTCTGGGGCAGTGAGCACTGCTCTGAGTGGGTGGGGGACCACTTGGGAGCCCTGGCTGTCGTCAATCAGTACTGCTGGCCCTTGCCATCCCAGCGCCTCCACATACCCAGATGCACTGTCCCCCCTCCCCACCTGCTGCATAGCGGTGGTATGGCCGCACCATGCATACAAGCAGTGGTAAACTAATTATGATCTGTGCGTCCTGTGGGATGCCCCCTTAGTAGTGCAGCTAATGGAAGACGGCAGAGCGGCTCATACAGCGAGCAGGAGGAAGGCTGACGGACACCGCGCTGCTGCTGCTGCCTTCATTTTTGCTCTGTATTCCAAATAACTCCCCTGCTCAATTTGCTACCCACACAGCAAAGCATTGTCCCATTTTATCTGGTTCCCCCGATACTTCCATTGCTTATCGTATGAAGATCTGTGTTAACATTTATCAAAACAAATGGCGAGCCTGGGACCTTTTAAGTAGTTTTTTTAGTTAATAAAACCAATCTTCTACTTCTGTTATGTTAAAAGTACATTATCTTTTTATTACAAACTCTCTGCAGCTCAGTCTGTTTTCCTTCTTGGCAATTTCACGACTGCTCCGCTTGATCGCTGCATGGAGAATTACAAAATCATTAAGGGTGGGGCTTTACCAGCTGACTTACAGTACAAGCCATTTCTCAAAATAACCACAACACTGCAGCGCTGATGTGTAATTTACGTCACAGTGTGTTTTTATGAAATAGTTTGCGGCTTGTTCATTTAGATTTAGAACTGAGTATCTCTTCTCTCGCTTTTTAATCACAAGCTTTCTTCTTTTTTTTTTTCTTTTTTTTTTTTTTTTACTTTTTAATATTTTCCACTCCTCGCCTTGGCTGCCCTCCAATTTAACAGCTACAGGCAGGGGGAAAAAAAAGATCTTTTTTTCTTTTTTTTTTTTTTTTTTTTTCCTTTCGCCTGCAGTTTAACTGCGAGTGTGTTTTCCTCTTTGATGTACACAATTGCGTTAACTGCCTCGGAAGAGATGGTAGATCTGGGGCAGAATAAATCGCACCGGGTAGAGCGGAGGCTTTATAAAATAGATGCAAAAGTTTGGAATTTCAAACCATAGCAAGCGAATGACGCTATGCAGTCTCCTGCTCCAGTACATTTCCTTCTTAAAAATGACTTTCTGTATAATGTCTTGTAATTAGAACAGGAAATCATTGAGTAACTGGAAGAAGAATAAGAGCACTTAAACTGAAAAGAAAATTACCTTCTGAGAAATTATATTCACAATTTTTTTTTTTTCCTCTAAATTTTTTTCTTCACGCTGCGGTGTTGGTAATGATAGGAACAGATGTACGTACTCTTATCTGCATCATTGTTCTGCTGATTTTTTCTGGGAAAAGAAAGATGGTTTTCAGTAACACAAAAAAATGAATGGACAGAAAATGGGAAATGCCTAATTACAAAAAATATTCCGTGTCACAACAGAGTAGCAATTAAATTGAAACTTCAATATAATTATCAATAACAGTCGAGCCTGGAGCTGTGCCAGGCGCGTAAAGTTGCTGCTCAGCCTTTATGTGGTTGCTAGGAGCACGGCGAAAAGTATAAAGCTTCGAGAAAGGAATGTCTAATGTAATAAAGTAACAGAAGGTAGCATAAATCATTGTGAGAGCAGTTCGTATTGACGTTATTTTACTTAAATTGGGTTGAAACTAGACATTTAGTCTTACAAGAGGCACAAATTCATATTTCTTCTGAAGAAATAACTCTCTGCTTTCTGGGAAGGAGCGGAGCGTGTGCTTTCCTAACACAGCCCAATACATATTTGGAGCCTTTTAAGCAAAAATCTTTAAATGTTTGTTTCTGTTGGCATCCAAATGCATTTGCACTAATACGATTAAAGGAACTAAAGGGCAAAATACTTGGCAGATTTTGCAGTTGAGGTAATTAGGTACAGGAAGGAACATGCATAGTTTTTCCATCAAGCTCTATAAAATCCTGGTGTGAAGGTCTTTTTAAAGGAAAAAAAAAAACGCTAGCTGATGTTGGGAGTAGATTATGGCGGTTAGTAATAACATTGTAGTCTGATGTTTCCGAAACAAGCAAACAAAAAGGAGTTACATTTCTGTATTTCTCTGTTCTTTCTGTAAATAGTTCTGGCTCTGGATGGATTTGTTAGGAATGCATGCTTTTAGCAGGCTCTTTTTCTTTCGGGGCTTTTAATTGTCTTGCATTACATATTAAAAATGGTTGTGCTGATTTGAAAAGTCAGTTCTTGCATAGATTCATTGTGTTTGGCATTTCATGCATCTCTTACTTACAAAGACAACTTGAAGAACATGTAATCCAACATAAATGCCAGGCTGTGCCAAATCCCGGCTCTCTTTACCCCTCACAAAGGGAACTGTTGGATTACATCTGTGCATATATAGGCAGTGCTTGTAGCGCAGGGGCGGAACCGTGCGCTGTAATTACAGTTGCTCTGTTTTCAGCTCTGAAATATATAAGTAAATGAAAAATTGACATTGGAGGGGGGTTATTAAAACAAGTAATTATGGCATAAGCACAGGATTAGAGCCATTTCAGTGGAATCCTACAAGCAACATACTGTGGGTATTATCTTTTACCTTGTTTTCTCTACTGAAGCTACAGAGTGAGACACAGAAATACAGCACCGTGGTTTTCTAAAACCTCAGCCAAATGTTTTTAGAAATCACATTGGTCTTTTGGATTTTAATGAAACGCAATCAACATTTCAGTCCTCCTAACAGTAAACTCCTTCTGATGGTGTTTACCAAAAATATTCAGCAATGTACACTCAGCCTACTGCTAAATGACGTGTTAGATTGTGCTAGAAGAAAAATACTTCTTTGGGCTTGCATTTTATTAGGGATTGGTCTACTTTGATTTCTCGTTTCTTGTGTGGGTGTGGCTGAGAAAAAAAGTCTTTGTTCCAGGAACACTGTTTGTCTTTCACTAAACAAATCTTCAGTTTATTCAGTCTTTATTCATTCTTAGAGCTTTCTATTGAACATAGAGTGAGTGCATAAGGAGAGGAAAAAACGCATCATGAAGTACTCGGTGGAGTTGCACAAGCAGGGGGAAAAGTGATCCAATGAGAAATGGCGTGATTTTAATTTATGCCGTGGGTTTGAGTTAAGATGCTGGTCTGCAGGGATAGGAAGTTTGTATAATTCTGCGCAGGGTCTTAGAGCAGTTTGTCTAGAAAGTAATGGTTTACTACAAAGGCTCATGGAACGTACGTTTATATGCACCCTGTTTAAAAAGCTGACCACATCCTGGCTTGAGAAAAGCGCTGTCAGATCAACAGATTCAGCTCACCGCTATCTACGCAGAGGTATAAAGTAGTAATAACGGTCAGGCAGGCGTATATGAAACTCTCAGAGGAGCTAAAGGATGGATCACGTGCTTGTTAATTCCTAGAACAGGTTTCCTGATCTGATTTTGGGGTTTGCTAATAAAGAAGAGACTGACCTAATCCCAGGAGCAGTTGTCACGTTGTTTTGGAGGCTCGTGGGACACTTACTGAAATCGAGGCATGGCCACATCCTTATGGCTGAACAGAGATGCTAGAGCCAGAAAATTTTCACTTTCTCAGAAAAGTAACGTAAATGTTGTTTACCACAGTGTATTACTCTTACTTCGGTACACGAGTGGTTTCATCTCCCCACCTACCTCAGGGCTGTGGGCGAAGTTCTACGTTCAGGTGCTGTGCCCATAGAAGCAGGGCTTCCCCAGCCCCTCCGCTCTGCTGAGGTTTTTGCAGCGTTGCATTTGTCTGCAGTGGTGACGTTCTGGGCGATCTATCTGCTTCCAGAGACTTCTGAAAATGTAGGCTTTTGTGTGTCAACATTTCCATTGCCTCACGCAAATCAAGATGAGCTGTGTCTTTGTATTTAGCTGGAAAGAGCTGATCTGACATTTTTTTCAATATCTGAAGTGATTTTTACTTTAAGGCTAAGAAAGATGATTTCAGTATTAGTAATGGGATTAAATATTAGACCTTTTGTCTCCGTCAGAAGAAATAGCCGAGTTATTCAGTAATCAGGGTAAGCAGAAAATGTAAGCTGCGCTCTCTTGCTTTGTCTTCATTGGCATGCAGGGAAAGGCATGTTCAGCTGCCCCACCTGAGGAGATAAATGAGCATAAAAAGAAGTGCTGTTAAGTACTGGCTGCATACCTGCAAATGACTAATTTCTCATGTTTGCATCTCTGGATTTTTGCTGTTAGGTTTCCTGCTGGTTGTCATATGATGAAACTTGATTGTGATAGTTCAGCATCCGCCACCTTTATGCCCAATATCATGTAATACTCGGGGGAACGGAAAGAAGCGCGCTCGGGACTGCTTTACATTTTGAGCGTACCTTTCAGCAGTATGAGCTGCTTGGAAATTCATTTGCTCGTTGTGCTCTGTAGGTGTTTTATGGAGTCCTGCCACATTTGCAGTTAATATGAGGAAAGCTCCCTCCACCTGTTGAGCAGCTTCACACCGCGGCGCGGGTTGGAGCAGCCCTGCTCCTGTCCGGGGCCCTTTGGTGGCTGCCAGTATCAGGCACTTCAGAGGAGCCTCAGTAGCTGTGCTCTCTGGGGCTCACATGTTATTATTTCTAAAAGGTGTTAGGTAGTGCCAACACGAGTTCAGTGGGGCCGTATAGAAAGCTGAGTGAAAATGGCAGATAATATTTCTATCAAAGCAGCCAAGTTGTCAAAGGATGGTGAGCACTTTGATTCAGGCAATTGGCCAGCTTGTTCAGAGTGGGGTTTCCTTAGTCAGGTGGAGTCCCTTGTGGGGAGGCATGACAGAACTGGACAGGAATCCAGAGAAGAAGCTGTTTCAATAAATATTTTTAAATATTTCTATTTTTAACCTTTCTTCTGAAAAACACCGTGTTATAAAAGATAGATCTTGAGAAGATAATGAACTTTGGACCATGGGTTTTCTGCGCTGCTTGATTAACAGCCTTGTTCTATCTTTTTTTCTGATGTACTAAGAGTAATTCTCTTTTTCTTTTCTTTTCTTCTTCCAGGTGAGGATGATGAAGATTCAAACCTGCTAATTCTCAGCTACCCACAGTACTGTCGCTATCGTTCCATGTTAAAGCGCATTCAGGACAAGCCTTCTTCAATACTAACAGACCAGTTTGTTTTAGCCCTGGGTGGCATTGCGGTAACAAGCAAGAACCCCCAAATCTTCTACTGTCGGGATACATTTGATCATCCAACCCTCATAGAAAATGAAAGCATATGTGATGAGTTTGGTAAGTCACTTCACAGCTACTTTATTTTTCACACAATAAAGACATTTTACTTCTTCTTAGCTGTCCACCGGTTTCCAAGGGGAAAATGTGATTTCTTTAAAGTGAATCAATGCTATTTATTGTTTGGAATTTTAAGTACCAAATGTGCTCTTTCCTCTGAGTCTGAAGGCTTCTAGCTACTGCTCATCTCACATTTGCAGCTTGAGTTTATCACAATCAAAGGTAATGTTTCACGGACAGAGTATGTAGCACAGTTACTTAGTGTAAGTGAAAGGATCCCTTGTCTGGATTTGAAATTTATCTACTTTAACCATTAGCCTGTGGCCTGTGTCTTTGCAGAAGCTTTACAATGTGTGTTGTTTTGTTAAAGTCATTGTTGGTGCTATATGCTAATAAATGCAAAACAGGAAAACTCCCTGCGCATCCCATTGCTGCTGCAGAGCACTCATCAACCCTGCATCTGCTCCAAGGGCCTTGAACAAATGTCAGCTATAGACTGTGTGTTTCTGGCCTTCCTGAAAGATGGTTTTTTTTTTCAGCAGGAATTTCAGCTAGGAGTTTGATTTTCCATGTGCAGAGGCAGTTCTGAGAGGTGATCTC
This sequence comes from Gallus gallus, assembly GCF_016699485.2. Lineage (NCBI taxonomy): Eukaryota > Metazoa > Chordata > Aves > Galliformes > Phasianidae > Gallus > Gallus gallus. Next base: position 9,023,082 of record NC_052537.1, on the reverse strand, counting down.
TTAATTCAAAGGGTATAGAGAATGCCGTGCCGCTCCAGGGGAGTCTGCAGCCCCTCACAGTTTGAGGGGCTGCAAGATGCGACTCCAATACCTGCCAGGTGATTTAACGCTTTGGTTTTGTTTTGCTTTGCATTATGTTGTTGAGTCAACCCAAGTGCAGAGTTTGTACTGGTGAACGTGTGTCGGAATGCATATTCTGCACACACACAGGGCAGCTCTAGTAATGGGTCCGTTGTAACATCTTTAGCAAAGTGCCTGTGCTGTGAGAATCAGGTTTTATTACCCTTACCACCAGATGGATGAGCGCCGTGTTTCATGCTAGCGAAATCTCCTTGTGTAGCAGTGGGCTGCACCTTTGCTGTGAGCTCATTAAAGCTCTGCAAGGAAGCTCTTGTGGTCTTCCAGACAATTTTTTAAATGTGTTTAATGCGTAATAATGGGAGCGAGAGGTAAGGTGCTCAGTAGTGCCTGTAATGGGAGAGTAACATCCCCTTTTGTCCTAACCCTAGCACGTTGGTTACCGGTGTTGTGCTCAGTCCAGGCCTTTGTTATGGTGGCAGAGAGGAGAGCCAGCTCAGCAGGTTTAGCTGAGGCATTTCAGTGGTGTGGAACTGCTCCTGTACCATGCACAGAGCAGTTCCAGGCAGGTAGGAGAGAGCTGTCCTCCTGTACTGTTGTCACTGGAGCACGTTGCTACTGTGAAGAGTTTTAATTTTGTGGCGTTGAGCTTTTACAAAATTAGGTCCAAACTGTCAAGTCCACTTAGAGTCACACCAAACATTACAGGCTTTGAATTATGATTATAAATGTTGGTTCCTTTTGGGGATGGGGAGGTGGAAAAAATGAATGAAATATCTGGGAAGTTTGGTCCAGTAACGCAGTAGTATTGTGCTGAGTTTTATTTACTCTGGACTTTAGCTTAGAATATAAAGTTCAGTTTTAATTGACTATCTTTCTCATATAGGAAAGGTTATTTGGGGCTTGAAGGCGTTTGATGAGCATACCATCTGTTTTCTACAGAGTATTTCATTCAGGGTCATTCCTTGATTACAGGTTTGTTGAAATAGTTGGATCCATAATGTAAGTGTATCATGGAATATTAGTAATAGATGAATCAAAGAGATGTGGAGTGATACAGAAACTACGCTCAGTGAACCATAGCAAGTGCTTTGTTCAGTCTCTGAAAGCTAACTATGCCATTCTCTTGACCTTTGCGAGGCAATTATCTCATTATCAAACCAGAGCCACAGAAATCTTTGCCATAGAAATTAATAATGTGTTTTTAAAATATAGTTTGGTTTAAGAAGCAGATTTTCTAAATGCCTATTAAAAAATAAAAAATTGACTATTCTTTAAAAATATTTTTTACAAAAATAATGATGTGGTAAAATTTGCAAGCCCTGCTGTGCTAGGAAGGAAAAACTAGCCAATGTGTGGTTCCATCTCTCTATTGCAGACTATACGGTGTCAATTATACTACCTTTGTTGAAGGCAACAGGCAAAGTGCCATTTTATCCCTTTCTTTGCTGGCAGGACAATAAAATGTACAACAGTTCATTATACAAACAGTTTATGTTGATATCATGTAGATTGATGTCACATGTGGAAAGTGATGACTGCTAGAGCTAAACAGAGGCAGGGTGGTATGGTAGATAAATGGATTACTCTAAGGCACTGGTATTTATCAGTCAAATCTGAGGGGGAGACCAAATTACAGAAATGTGGCTAAAATTCTGAGAAGGTGCTTATAAAGAGATCCAGACCCACTTAGTTTTGAGGGGCTTGGCTATTTTTTAACTTGGAAATGATAGAAGTGTGCAGAAAGATGAAGATGGGACCACGTATATTTCCCCATCACCTGGAATTCCCCAAAATCTAAAGCAAACACAAAATCTGGGGCAGTGTGGATGAAAAACACCTTTGTGAGATCCCAAGACTTCTGATGAGGATGCAGGGCTCCTTCAGAAAGTGCGGGGTGAAGGGCCACACCTCCTCTGAGCACTGGCACACCGTGCAAGACATACAGCTAATACCAAGGAGACACCAGAAACACCTCTACAAAGAGCCCCTTTCACTATGGCTCGTAGTTGTTGTTCTTGTTAGGCAGTTTTAATGGAGAGAAGTGTTTTTCCAGGAAGTATTATCCCAGGTTTTATTACACCTTTCTAACAAAAACATTTTGTTCTGCTCTGATTCCTTCTCATCCCTCCACCCTTTTTCCCCATTCTGAGGTTAACAAAAAAAAATAAACTAAGCAGGAAACGATCAAGTTTTGTTGACAGAAGTTGAGGTGGAAACTTCTGGGTTTTTGGTGTGAGATTTTTGTCTCTTGAAATAGGGAAGGTCTGTAGATGCTGTGCATCAGCTGGAGGAGATGTGTGAGGTGCTCCAGGCCTAGCTGCTGCGGGCAGTCCTGTGTGGATGGCCGCTGCCTGTCGTGGAGCTTCCTTCAGGGGTCAGGGCTGCGGGCAGCTCCAGCACGGGCTGCCACCACAAATACCTGCCGAGGGGGCCGGCAGCCTGGAGCCTCTGCCAGCATCTGCGCAGTCATGGCTTCTCTTCAACTCCAGGTCATTGCTACAGACAGTTGTCAAAGTTGTTTGAGTTAGCAGCCCCTGGGGTTGCTGTTGTGGAATAACTTTTCTAAACACAATTTCCTAGCATTTGCTGTGTGATCTATGTGAACTGGGCCTGTTTAGTCTGAGGAAAAGGAGGCTGAGGGAAGACCTTATTGCTCTCTCCCAATATCTGAAAGGTGCTTACAGCGAGAGCGGGGCTCGTCTCTTCTCACTGCTGCCAGGTGACAGGACGAGGGGAAATGGCCTTAAGTTGTGCCAGGGTAAGTTGAGGTTGGATATCGGGAAAAACTTTACAGAAAGGGTTGTTAAGCACTGGAATGGGCTCCCCGGTGAGGTGGTTGAGTCGCCATCCCTGGATGTGTTTAACCACCATTTGGATGCGGTGCTCAGGGATGTGATTTAGCAGAAGGTTGTTAGTTAGGGTAGTCTGGTTAGGTTGCGGTTGGACTCGATGGTCTTTAAGGTCTCTTCCAACCTGAGCAATTCTGTGATTCTATCATATATGCTGCAAGAGCAAAGGAATGAAAATATAGGGGTTCTAATAGTTTTCATTATAGACCAAAGAGATCTAGCTGGAGGCCAAGCTGCCTGTGCAGTGTCCAGAAGATGTGTTTAAGGACTGTGGGCCAGAAGTCAGTGTGCACAGTAGTTGCTACAACTGCATGCAACCTTTCAGTGCTTCCCTACCTGAAGGAGGTGACTTGATCTTCTACCAGGCCTGCACCTGCTCTGCTGCAAGGAGAGACTTTCAGGCCTCATTGGTGAGCATGGCTTCTTTCCTCAGCCAGCTGCAGGCTGCGTTGCAGAAGGCACGCGGGCCTCTCCCATGCACAGCTGTGTCCCTTGGCACAGACTGCACAGGCTTGGGGCTGCATGGTGCTACAGGAGCAGGAGAGTCAGGTGAAGGTGGGTTTCTGCAGCTCCATCACCTTCTCATGGCGAAAACCAACACAGAAAGATTTGTCACAGTGCTTTGCTGAATTAATATTGTAAATCTTGCCCACAACGGATGAACCAGAAGCTTGTCGTCCATTTTGTGTGCATGGGTTTGATTGCTGTACAAACAGGAGTGTGAGGGAAAACTGAATACCTTATTTCTTCTCAATTTTTTAAAAATGTATTTGGTAAATTTTTTATCATTCTTGCTTACTTTTGTAGCAAGCTGGGTCCAATGTGCCATTAAAAAAGCTATTCAGTCCCTGAGGTGTTGTAAACACATGTTGGCCCCTGAAAGAAGGTTAAAAGTTTTATTCTTTGCTGTAGAGGCCAATTTTTTGTAAAATATTTCATACCAAAAAGTGAGAGAACTGCATGCTGCTGTGGTATTAATATCATTTTTTCTTCTGAAAGAATGAAACTTCTCCATTTTACCATAAGAAGAGCAATGCAGAAAGAAACTTCTCATTATGTAAATGATACATAGAGGTGTTGCAATCCGCACTACCCACCCCTCTCTCCCCCTTCCTCCCAAAAAACTGACAACGTATTGCTTGCATGGGGAAAAACCATCTACATTCAAAACAAAACAAAGCAAAAGCAACTGTACCTTGACCAGCTCAGCTCTCTCTACTGAGCAATACAGAAAGCAGATTCTCTCATTGCTGGGAATGAGTTGGAGTGAGGAATGATTTTCCTAACCTCTGGGGTTTTCTGGGATATTTTCAGGACTTATCTACTTTCTCGTCATAGGCCAGGGAAACAGGGCTGCAAAGAAGGGAGGACTGTTCAGGGATAGGTCATGTGATGCAAACAACACGTAGGATGGGAGCTGATGGCTTCAGGGTATGGAGTGATATGGTACCCCTATAATGCATCTGAACTATGAGTTTGTGACTCATAGTTAAAATATGTGGTTTAGGGGGTAAAAGATAACAAAACAAAACCAAAACAGGGAATGAAACTTAAAAGAGAGGAAAGGAAAGAAAAAGACGAAAGAAGAAAGAATGTTTCCAGTCTAATGAAATGCAGGGTGTTACTGTTGATGACATTCTTCATTCGTGTGAGACAAAATAATCACCCTTAAGAATGAAAGTTTGGGGTTTTTTATGTTTTTCAGCAGAAGTGAAATGTCAGCATTTCTGCTATTGACAGTTTTGGTTACTTCCAAGATAATGTATATCGATGAAACTCAGCAAGGCCAGTAAAGAGCTTCCTCTGATTCTGGGTCTTCTAATCTCAGGTCTTCTAATCTTCTCCTATCCCATTAGGTGATCACTTGTCCAGAAGGTAGGCACACTAATATTCTTTCCTCTTCAAGATTTCCTTAGTCTGTATCCATCTGCTGCTTCAAATCTCTGCTGAGTGTCTTTATCAGTGTAGTTCATAACTACGTTTTAATAATCAAGAATAGTTCCTAAGTTAATTTAGCCAAAATTGGTATCTGCTTGATGTGGCCAGCTTTCATTCTTCTTAAGAACAGAGGAAGATCAACATTTAGTCTCCAAAACTGGCTAGAAGAAGTGTTTTATCACTCGTGCAGTTATAGTAACTTAACAAGTCATAGGGATGTTTAATCAGCTGGTATTAACTCTGATTAACTACAAGATTCACATGAGTGTGCCATCAGTTCCCCACCTTTCGATACCAGCATCCAGCATGGGGTTGTGCAGGCAGCTCAACAACGGAAGAGCCTTTTTTTTCCTTTTCTTTTTCAATTCTGCATTTTTAGGATGTTGTATGTCTTGTGCACAGAGGGGTCTCCTACCCTTTGCATCTCCCGGGCAGATGGACACCCAGCTGGGTCAGGGCAAAGGCTCAAGCTGGTCGGGCACTGCGCCGGCTGAATCTCATCCTGTGTGACATGCACACTGTAATAGTGGAAACAGAAGCTTGCTTTTTCTCCCTTCAAAACACACTCAAAAGCTCTAAAATCCTCTTTTTACCTCTACGTTTTCCTCGGTGGCATTTTTCTTTTTTGAGTTTTTAGATAGATGCATTCAGGCTATCTTAGCACAAAAATTGGATTAGAGTGGGACCACCATTGGTGCTCCTCTGGTAAGAGTGGAACATTGAAGCATTTAGAAATGTGATGGGAAGAGCACGGAGACCTTCTTGTAGGATGTTGCTAGGGCCCCTTTAGATGGAGCTTTGTGGTGGCATCTTCAGGAGTCTGGAAAACATGGACAACTTTTCCTAGGCCCTGGGTAGTGTGGCTTATCTAAATATTTCAAATTTTAACTTTCTCAAAACAAAAACAGGACGTAGCTGGAGGGGAAGTAGTGATTAATGCATAATAGTGCTATATACAATGTAGATAGATAAATGTACATTTCCTCCCCCTCACACCCCACCGCTGCAAACATAAGCTTTTAGCCTGAAAAAGAAAATCTGGAAATGTTCTGGATTCTGGTCAGACCTCTTTCTTATTTTGTTAATTCAACTGTAGAGTGAGATATTAATGATCCCCAGATGTTGTTTATAATGATTGATTTTTCAGTTGTGAAAAAATACTTGCAGTTTTTTTAAACAATTGATATTTTCTAGTGTGCTCTGCAGCGTTTGAATAACATGTCTGAAGGCAGAGCTGTTTATATGCCCAACATAATTGCTTCTGTTAAGTGATTTCTTCATTCTTAACATTTTTAGCTCTAATTGCTTTTCCCCCATACATCTAAAAATAAATATTTGCAAGTTTTGCATTCTGTCACTCATTGCAATGCATAAAATATTTGTATACTGAAAGCAAAAGGCACCGATAAGGGGTCACATTCTGTCTCACTGAGAGTGGTGTAAATCCCGTAAGACTCCCTTCACTTCAGCAAATGTTACTCAGGCTTTCACCAGTTAACCAAGGGCAGAATCTCACCCAACATTAACAGCAAGCTGCTAAGTGAGCATAAGTAATGTGTGGTAGAGTAAGATAAAATACCTTCCTGTCTGCAAGAACTGTTTTATTTTTACTTTTTTTTTTCTTCCGTGCATTTTCACTAGCAACCACAGCTGTAACCAGGATAAATACTAAGATTATAAATACTAAGATACTAAGACTATTTCTCACTCCAGAATACCATAGTCGGAACTCCTCTAAGGCCTGCTTCTGCAGCACAGCTTGGGTGCTCAGTGCTGCTCCATCCCTGCAGGCATCAGATACGGGATGTTGGGCAAAGGGCTGCCCCTTCCTCCTGCCCCCACCTTCTGCTGCAGCCACTGGGGCCAGCCATGCCAGGGGCTTGGCCTGGGGCCTCGGGCACCTGTGCCCCCTGATGTGGCTCAGGGTGGTCATGGGGAGGTAGATGAGACCTCCGTGGCAGAGCGATGGTGCTCCCACCTCCAGTCCAGTGCTTTTGCTTGGAAGGCTCCTTTCCTTTTCTGTGCTCTGGTTGAGTAGCGGACACATGACAGTACTGTTGCGTGTTTCCTTATCCTGAGTTTGGCAGGGGATGAATGTGTCCTTGCAGCAAAACAGGGTTAGGGAGTGTGCCGCTCTCCTGTGCGTGATCATTGTAAACTACCACGTGGGCTTTGTTGTGTGTTGCATACGCCTGCTTTCTTGGTGGCCATTCACCAACTGGTGGTAGGTGTCAGCTGTGTGGCTAGTTTTACATTTCCCTCATCAAAATCACTTTTTGTCCTTACATCAAAAAGCAACCTGAGCGGCATCCATCACAAGCATGAGTGTGATGTCGGAGGTGTGCAGTTTCATTGCTGGAACCATCTTCTCGCTATCCTCATGTTGAACAAGCACTCACGAGAGCATCCTCACGTGAGTGTTCTGTGCCCCAGTGCCCAGGGACCACGGGACTGCGCTGCGGGGCCGGGGGTAGAGCGACAGTCCCGCCTCCCTGCCCCGCGAGCAGAAGGAGAAGTGGTTTGTGTCAGAATATGGTCACATTCTTCTGATTAAACCCGCTCGAAAAAGACAACATTGTAATATTTTCCAGCGACTGTTTATCATGAATTACGTCAGCCTCGGTTTAAATTGCTATTATTTCTCCTTAATGCTTCTTGGTGCCTGCATAATTTACAGCATTGGCAGCTGCGGGACTATGAAATAACCTTTCACAACCGCCATACAATAGTAAAGAACATGAAGTTTTTGTTGTTAATTATTATGGGTCTCCTTTAACTTTTTTACAAAGTGACATAAAATATTGTTGAGGTATTTATGGTTAAAGCTACTTTTACATGGATCTATTTTGCTTCTGGCTAGTTCTTAACTAAAGCAGTCATTTGTGGTTATTATGCCTTGGGAGATATTATGTCAGAACTGGTTTAGGAGTATTATTATGTATCACATGTCATATATTACATGTCAGCACTTGAGGCTGTCTTTCAATAAAAACAAATGTAATTTCAGTTAATGGTCTTTTAGGTATAGGCCATTTGTAAACTTACCTGAGTTCATTTGAAGGTATACTAAAAAGCTTTGTTCTCGTGGAGTGCACTTGAGTAATTTCATTTTGGCTTCGGATGGAATTTCCAAAATATTTGTCATTGTTTCAGTCGGAGGGTACTGCCTCTAGAAAGCAAACAGTTTCCCAATCCCCAGGTTAATGTACACATTTAAGGAGCTGCAACTGTTACTCATTACTTTGTTTACTTTTCCCCCTTTGAGCTCCTGCTTCCCGGGTTCCCCGGTGCGGGCTGGGGGCAGTATCCCAGGCAACTAAGCCACCTAATGATGATGCTGCGCGGCACTGCCCAAATGAATGGCTTGTACGTCTGGAGATAATCCATGGGAGAAGGGTGGTAGAAATTAAAGGTTGCAGGCAAGTTTTGAGTTTCCTTGTAGTTGCACATCAAATCTGGAAAATGCAAACTTAGACAAAGCAAACTTTGAATCAGTATGTCATTCCCCGTGGTCTCAAATACTATGCATATTTTCCAGTACTTATTTGAAGCAAGAAGTGAGGCGTACAGGGTGTGCCAGAAATATTACAAAGAGTGAAAACACATGAATGACTCATGTGAACTTCTTGTTGCTTTTTTTTCTTTAGCATCTAATTAGTTAATTACTACTACACCAAAAAAACAACAACAACAAAAAGTCATGATTTCTCTCCCCCACCTATGTTTGAGCACCAAAAAATGATCAAAGCCTGTGTTTGTTTCTAGTTCCATTTTACTCCATGGGACCACCGGTTTTGGTGGCTTCGTTCTTGGGAATGGAAGCCCTGCTGGGCAAAAAATGAGCCTCTGTCCCCGCACGGACAGCCAGGCGGATGGTGCCAGGGTGCCAATGTGAAATTAGAACGGGAAGAAAAGAGCAGGGGGAGCATCTCGTGTGCTACTGGGTTGGAATTTAATAAGAGAGACATAAAATGGAGCGGAATTTGCCTGGACACTGCAGGATTTTTTAATATTAGGCACCATGCTTGATTTCCCTGGAAATGAGTGAGCAATCTGAATTTAGAGTTGTTTGGAGGGGGGAGGACGCGTTTCTTTCTCTTTTTTAATCAAAGGCATTTCAGCAGCCGATCCAAGTGAAAAGGGGATCTATCATTACGTAAGAATGTAGCAAACTTTCCCGTTTAATGAATGAATATTAGCTATTTCTGAAGCAGATAAAAGATGGTAAAAGAGGGAGACAGAGCTGACGTCTTAGAGATTTTAATAAAGATTGAAGTTAGTAGTGAAAAGGTCAAAGTGCCATTTGTTGAGCCCCTGCTTCTGGCACGGTTTCAAAGCTTGCAGTGCTGACTGTGGGGCTGTGATGTGTGTTAATGAACAGTTGTGGCACTTAACTGAGATCATGGGTTGGTCACATGAATATATATAAAAGATAGGAGCGGAGATTTTTTCCCCCCTTTTCGCTGCAGTTTGGCTGCTGGAAGGACTGAACAATTAGAAGAGCTGTTTGAAATGTCTGAACACCACATAAGTCCCCTAGTCTGTAAGGAAAACGAGCTAGGAATAATAGAATACTGCTATAGTTAAATATAGTTATTCAAAATTGTTTTTAGCTACAGATGTTATGCCATTTTAGAAACTTAGACTAAATAATGTCAGATCTTGTTTGCTTTTTTAGTATGTTACTCGTTTATTGGGAAATTCAAAATTTAAAACAGCTGGGAAAGGGTTTGGTGTTCACTAAGTAATCTTTAAAATGTGTACATTTCAGTGTTACTCTTACAGAGCTGTTTAAAAATGACTGAATTGTATATTATAGTTATAAAGTTCTGTAAACACGCTCCGCCGTGTAAATGACAGGGAAACGTGAAATGGGAAAACGAGATAATTCTGCAGCCAAATTTTATGTGTTACAGACTTGATAAAACAGCAAATGGGTTTCTCAGTTTAAACAATTTGCAACTTCCAGGAACGTGCATGGAGGTTACAAACACTGTGTATAAAATAGCAGCAGAAAATAACGTTCATTCTCCTCTAGTTCTCCCTTTGATGTTTATGTCAAGACGAAGGAGTTAATTTATCTAAGAGTTTCTCTGCGTGAGTTGGACTGTACAAAAGCAATCATGTAGAAATAATAGACTACCATTGGAAGTGCTGTACTATTGCAGTTTTAATAGCTCTTCAGTTCTGCTCAACAATTAGTCCATACATTTTATAGCTGTGTCTTTAAGAAACTGGCACACTCAGCAAAATCAGAGTAATTGGGAGATGATGCAATGTGGAGAGAAATCAGAGGAAGAAAATTAATTGAAAAATAGCCTTTTCTTTGTTTTGTGTTTGCTTTCTTAGGAAATTTTAAACACTGCAGTAGTAATTACCGGTGGGTGAGATTCCTGCAGAATGTCAGTTCCACGTGGCTGCATTTTTGTGAATTTATTTTTGTTTGTTTTTAAATTAAACTACAAAAGAGGCAAGCCGAGGCATTAGAAAGTTTTGCTTTGCTTTTCTCTTTGTGAATTGAGCGAGGGCATTAACTGTGATCAGGAGGAGTCTTTTGGTTTTCTTCCACTCTACTGACCAGTGCTGCTGGAGGAAGTTCTCAGTACCTGTCAGCATCTACGTAAAAGTGATCAGACAGATCATGGAGGATATCTGAATTAGTTCGTATTTTCAGAGCTGCGGAACCAAAGGGGCTGCAGCAATCCCTCTGTTCTCATGTCCACTGGAGAAGGTGCTGCTCTTTGCTAAAAGGGTATGAGCACCCGTCTTCCAGGGAGAGCCAGTGGATGCTGGGACTTTCTTCAGATGGCTTTTTTTTTCATAAATCACTACTGAATAAGGAGACAGTTAAAAAAAAAATGGCAGTATCTCGCTCCAAAGATAAATAAATAAGTAAGCGTTGCTTATTTGTGGGTTTCTCATCAGCAATTAGGACTTTGTAATGCTTTTTAATGGATTTATTGTCCATTATGAAGCAAAGGTCAGTGAAGCAGTGAGAATTTATATTTCAGCTTAAGTTTGGGCCTAGATAATATATACAGTTGTGTCTTTTAGTGATCAAACAAGCATTGCCTTGTGCCTTGGGGCTGCTTTGTTGGTCTTAATGCCATGAATTACCGAAGGGCAATGGCAGATAACCAGTTGACTAGAATAGGAGGGCAAACCTGCTTCTTAGCTGGATAAGCAGGGGAACAGTGAAAAGAAATAGAGAGGTGTTACTGCTGCTGTGTGTAACACTAGAGGAAATCATTATCAGAGCCCCTAAGAGCTAACATTTTGGTTAGTCATTCAAATGATTATGGCTTTCTGCAAAAGGATGATGCTATTTCATGGGATAACTGCGCTGCTAATGCTCCACTGCATTATTCTGAACTACAGGCTGCAGAGAAACATGAAAGAGCAGAAGGAGTTTATGACAGATTTTTTCCACCTTCAGTTTTGTTCCTGAGCCCGATGCCCGTGTTTTGCATGTTGAAATACTAGATAGGGTTGAGGAAAGACCCAAAGAACAACTCATGGAATGAGGATGTCTCCAAGTGAAAGACCAAAGAGTGTTGAGCCATTCAATGCATGGAGGGAAAAGGTACAAAGGGGCCCGATCGTGGCTGGGTAGCACCTCCACGAGCAGATCCTAGGATCACAGAATGGCTTGAGTTGGAAGAGACCCTAAAGCCCATCCAGTTCCAACCCCCTGCCATGGGCAGGGTTGCGACCCTCCGGATCAGGCTGCCCAGGGCCCTATCCAGCCTGGCCCTGGGCACCTCAGAGGATGGGGCACCCACAGCTTCTCTGGACAGCCAGATCTGTGACTGCAGGGGCCTCTCTAATGTGGTGAACAGGCACATAGTAGTACCCAGTCCTACAGAGAGGGAACAGGTAAATTAATGATGAAACTAAGGCACAATTATCTAGCAGTGAGGGGTAATTACCCAGGGGAACAGCTTAGCTAGAGGTAACATAGATTCTTTATTACTTCAAGCTTTTAAATCAAGGCTGCTTTCCAAACGACATGATCCTTACCCAAACAAGATACTGTCTTCATCCAGCAGTCACTCTGAAGTTGTATAGGCAGAAAGTAAACAAGGCAATAATATCCTACTGTTTACTTCTGGCATTGAAAACCATTATTGTATTAATATTAAATCACTTGTAGCATCTGAGTCAGCAGAGGTTAGGTTGTGCTGGACCGTTGCACATTCATTATTACGCAGTAAACCAAACCTTCCTAAAATTTGCTCTATGCTCTCAGCACCAGCCTGAGCAGTGCCTGTCTCAGAGCACCAACCCTTGCTACAGTCTTGGGGGCTTTGCCCAATCTGCAGTGGGGGGCCCAGCTCAGGGAGGATCTGCCCCACTTCAGATCACCTAAACCATCGCTGCCAGGGGCTTGCTCCTCAGCTGAAGTGTAACTGGAAAATGTAACATGATAGCATCTCATTTAAATACGCTGTTACAACTACAAGATCTTGTACAGACTTAACCAACTCCATGAGTTTTCCCTGATGGGTCCTTCACAGACATCTTCAGTCACCTTACCTCTTTCTGTAGTGGCTTTAAAGAACATATTAATTAAAAAACAGGTGTTTGCAACAAGTGAGTAATAGAAGAGGAGGAATTCATTTGGAATCAGCAGTTTCAGACCGCAGAAAGGGTAAGAGAATATGTGAAAGGGCTAATGGTGATCATCCTGCTAACATGAATGACATTCCCAGACTCTGCTGCTGCTCCAACAGAGAAGCATGGTGTGACCTCCATCTCTGTCGCCACCCTCCTATGTTTCCTATCAGATCTGCAACTGCAGACGAAGCTGACCTCCCACTGAAAGCAACTCTTGGCTATGGGTTGCCATGTTTACTTTCAGGAGGTGTTGATTCTCCTTCCCACTTCATTCATTAAATAAATCACTTCATCTTGCTAACCTCAGGTGAACTTTGGAACTCTGTTTAGATGATCCTGTGTCCTTTACATGCTTCCACAGAAGCAGAGCACAAGTTTGAAAATCAGGCTGAGGATTATTCCTGGGGTATTTAGGACCCATTTGCTCAGAATACCACGTACAAATTCAGCAGTACAGTTGCCCTCATTCCTTTATATATCCTGATTTTGCAATGAACCATAATCATTTGACCAATTTGCCAAAAAAAAAAAAAAAAAAAGGTTCTTTGTGGGTTTTTTTGGTGTTGGTGGTTTTGAAAGGCACCCTATAATTAGGCTGAATATATGTATGTTGTGAATGTTTAGTTACGATAGAGATGGGTTTATTGTAAAACAAAAAAAGGAAAAATTACCTAGCTGCAAATCCTAGCGGTTGTTTAGTTTAGAAGTTTAAGTCAATTTATGGAAGTCTGTGTTTACTGTCTTCAGAACTTGATCATGACATTGGAATGTATTTTGGAAAAAAAGACCCTATAAAATGAAATCCACATTTACGGGTAAGGAGCACAGAGCACTTAGGATCAGCAGTGAGACTGGAGCGTCTCTTTGAAGTGCAGCAAAGAGGAAAGCTTGCCAGTGCCATTTTGGGTTTGGAAGGCAGTGAACTGATATGCTCAGGAAGTTGTAATGCTGTGTAACAGAGGACGGACCCAACACCATTAGTTTCATGGTGAAAATGTGGACCGTGATATCCCAATGACAGCAGTCTGGAGATAAAACTAGATCTGAAGCACTTAATTTAAAATAAAACTTTATTATAAAAGTCAGTTCTCCTAACATGCTGCTTTTGTGCTGCGCTGTGAGTAATCGCCGTGACTCATCTCGCCTCTGACATGCTGCAGCCATCAACATTCCCAGCCACGAGTGTTGCCCTTTATAAAGGAAATATCCTATTTTTGGTATGGCAATGTCCTCAGTTTTAAAGAATTTTCCTCCTTTAAAGCGCTCAGACAATTAATGCCTCATGCATGTATTCAACAATAGTTGCCTAGCAACCCTCAGAACTATTCGGGAGAGCAAAGGGAGCTGAGATGAATGAACCTCAGTGGCTCCCATGCAGGTGAGCCAGAGAAGGCACATGGCTGTGCTGCCTCTAGGGGCTCCGCATGTGCCCATGGGGAGGAGCAGCCCCAGAGCAGCATTGCAGGCTCCAGCTGGAACCTTGGTCAGGGGCAGAGATGGGGCAAGGAGGGCAGTCCTGTGGCCAGGTGCAGTTCCAGGAGGGATGCAGTTTGTTGGCTTTCTTCATTTTGGAAGCCTACGCCAAAACAATATGGATAAAGTGGTTAAAGTAAATAATGGAAAACAAATGAACTCTGCTTAATTGACAAGGAAAATTTTGCCATCTTGTATTGCACTCCACCTGCAGCTGGAGTAGGGTCCTACTTAGCTTAGTGGAGATTTCCAGGCCGAGGTCTAAACGCAGGACACTGATGTGTGACACTGAGCTCTGGCTCTTCTCTGGTACTGCCACTTGATTCCTACTTTTTCCCTTCTGGAGTAACTTTGACCTCGCATGAAGTTTTTCTCTCTCTTCTGGAGATGTGCCGTTTGAAGAAAATAGAAATCTTTCCCCCACTAATTCCCTACAGCCACCATGTTTCTGTTTCCGTTTTGATCTTTTCTCCAACAAAAAGATCAAAATGAAATGGTTGGTGTGGGGCTGTAATGCCTTAACTGTATCAAGCTGAGCTGAAATTCTGCTTTGGAGACCCCTCTCAACAGCGGGGCTGCATGCGAGCACCATGGCAGTGCTGCTGTGTGCCCATCCCGTGCCCATCCCCATCTCCACACCCCCATTCATGAGGAAAGTGATGAAATTCTGGCATTTTCCTGTTGGATAGAAATCGTATTTTTGACCATCTCAACGACAAAGGTAAAGGTTAAGAGAAAGGTTGGGATTTCCGTGGTGATGTAACTTAGATCAGAATATGGCATTGAAGGTTTTTGGTGTTTTCTCCAGCAGCCCATGACTTGTGTGCCTCTTGGCTGCCGACTCTGCTTTTGGTATGTATTGCTGTTATTTGCATGTGGAAGTGCCTCAGGAGCCCCACATAAAACACTGGTTCACTAGTTTTAGTGGTTTTTTTAGATTAGACGTTAAAATGTTGAAATCAAAATATGTGGGGGGTGGTAGGGAGGTAGCAGACGCACAACGGTAATCTGAATAATGTGATTTTTGGGGTTGCTATCTTGTGTCTTAGAGCTGAAAAACAATCACTTATATATCTTGGATGTCTGAGGCTTTCACTCTTTCTGATAATAAAAGGCATTTATGTCTGGCCTTGATGGCAGATGAGATTTCAAACTTAAAATATGCCATGATCCTATAGTCTGGTAGTGCTTTCTGGCGCTGGTCGGTGACTAAATATAGCCATTTTTGAACTGCTGAGATAAACCTGGAAGTAATGTTCAGCAGAAAATTCTCAGACAATTCCATAGACAAATGTGGAATATGAAATGACTTTTCTGAATTGCATCTGGTTCGTACTGTATATGCTTTTGTGCCCCGTCTCTCTCATGCCCACGTTTTCCAACTGCTGTCTTAAAAAATGTTTTGTGGTACAGCTGAAAGTTAACTGAAGCATCTCGGTGGTTCGTGTTGGTTCATGCTAAAGCAACAAATAACATAAAGGGCTTTAAATCCCAGCTCTTTCACGCATTCCTTTTGGCTTTGTAAACCATTTTGCCTTGTTTTTACGAAAAGAAGATGCATTTACTGGAAAAAAAAAAAAAAAAAAAAGCATATGTTTCCCAAAATTGCCTTCAAATGAGTATTGCCCAGGAACATGCAGATTCTTGCATTGTGTTATGGGATTAGTGGTATTCATCTATCATGCATAATGGGGCAGGTGATATTCAGAGAGGGAAGACAGTCCAACGTCTCCTTTTTGAAAGGGTTTTCTTTCTGTTCTGTTTTTTTCCTTGGTAAACCCTCCCCTTCCCTTCCCCTTTCCCCTTCCCCACTTCCCTTCCCCCCTTCCCTCTTTCCTTCTTCCCTTTATTTCTTTTTTCACGTACATTTCTGCCAGGCTATGTTTAATTTCAAGATGGTGTCTTCGCTAGAAAGATAATCAAATGTAATGTCTTCCACAACCTCTTCATATGCATGACTGCGTAAAGCTTGTGTAACAGTTTATTATTATAAAATTAGTATAGCATAGCATAGAGCAAACTGGGCCCCTGGCCAGATGAACTAGACAATGAATAGTTATATAAGGTTTTGAAGCACATGTATTAGAACACAAGCGCCCTGTATTTTCTTCTCAATTGTCTGCTGTTTGTTAATGTTTCCCTTTCAATGTGATTGCATCTCAATTTAATAGCACTTGCCATTTCAGGGTTTACTGTGCCAGCACTCACATGGTTACATCCCCTCTGTGCTGCAAAGCCTGCATCTATATTAAAACCAAACTAGGCAAGGTTAGCTAATGGGTACTTTGAGAGATATGCACTTATAGAATTAAGTGATGTATGTAATTGTTAATTTTGTGTTAACAAGTTTGAAAAATGTGTTTCACCAATAATTGTAATGCTCCGCTCTGTGCAAAGTGTGACATTTTAATTCTTGTTGAACAGTTTCCTACCTCTGCTCTGTGTTTTCATGGCAGGGTATTATTTTGCAATCAAGATAAAAGCATTATTTATTAAAGTTCTAAAATATTACATTACTGGAAGTTTTAAGCTGCAGATCAATCTCCTGTTTCATAAAAGCATTTCATTGATTTTTTTTTTTAATTGGCCTTTGAATTAAACTTAAGTTCCACATTATGGATTGCATATGGTTCCAGAACCGGGGTGTGTTTTTTTTTTTAGTGGAGACGTTAGAGTGTTTTAAAGGAAGTACCGTACCTGTCACAGAGCTGTGGGAAAGGCTTGCATTTGGCATGTGCATCTTTGGTGCTGTCAGCTCCCAGCCTGCTGCATTTTTGGCACAGGGAGCCAATTGACTTGGGCTGTGGGAAACCTACATTCAGCACTGTCAGTCCTTGTGTCTTTTTCCGCGTGTCCAAAAGAGCTTCTGTTAGAGATTCTGCATCTTTGGGAGCTGAGTAGCAGCAGTGTGATATTTCAGGGGCGCAGGGCAGCCTGGCTGCAGCAAGGGGCCGCTCGGCCATTGCCAGCAGGAGGAGCAACTGGTGCTGGTGCCGCTTCTCTTTTTCTGTGTGCAGTCCCAAGGGCCCAGGAGCCTGCCTCCCACACTCCCCTTTCCTTCCATCCTCCTGCATCTCCGCTTCTCATTTCACCTCTTGCCCCCTTTGTCACCAGCCCTGCCCAGTTCCTGTCTGTGCCAACGTAACTCCATTTCCCCCAGCAGCCCTTGGTGGCTCATTCATGCCACTGCAGGCAGGACACGCACCCAGCTGTCCTTTGCAGAGATGCAGTTCTTCCATCTCGTATAGGCCTGCCCACAAAATGGCAGAAGGCGAGGCTCACCTCACCCTCTGTGCCCAATGGCTCAGCCCAGTGGTGAGGGAGGGTTGTCGCGTCTACCAGTAAGGGTAAAGAAAGGACAGGGTAGGAAGGGCATAATAGGCTCAAAACACAGTAAAAATAGTAAAGGAAACAGTTTGTGCCTAATTTGAAACCAACTGATCTCCATGGTGATTGCAACAAATGTGTGCTGTGCTCGGCTGTTTTGTGGAGACAAAGGTTAGAAATAGGAGCATATACACCAGGTCACAAGACTGGAGGAGCAGAGAAGTAGAAGGGCTGGCACCTCCGCATCCACTGAGTGGCCGTGTGAAGGTCCCCAGGGGATACAGGGGATGGCCTCACGAACAGCCGTTGGGTTGGGGCGTCTGCCTTCCTAGTGCATCTCCGGAAAAACCAGGCTTTATGAACTACCTTGGATCTTATAGCTCTGCAGTGCTGTTCTGTGGAGAGTCTCTTGGGCTGTGGCTTCAGACAGAAATAGCACGGTAAAAGAACTTCAGAAAGGAGGTAGTAAATCTGAAACCTTAGATAAATAACAGGACTAATATACTTGCCACAGTAAATAATAGTACGGCAACTCCCCAAAGGTCTTGAGTGACATTGTCTCAAAGTAATTCCTTATGTGAAATAGAAGCCTGAGATAAAATTTCTGCCTTAAGTTACAGATACTTGAGACAGAGGGAAAAAGGAGCACATTAATCCTTACGAAAGAAGAAATTCCTGTTCATGGTAGCCTGGAATACTATCATGTGATGAGTCAGAAAATCCATACTGTTCACGTCTGCAGAGGTCAGACATGAACAGTACGAATTGTTCATGGAGCCTGAGCTCTGGTGTGCAGGCGGGTCAGATGGCATTTGCTAACAGACCCCTCTGCTGGGGCTGTGGGTACGGAGAGCTTCTGACCGCAGGAGGTCCGTGGGAGCTTCTCTTCTTCAAACAAGGATTTTAGAGGGAAAAGAGCTACACTACTGAAATCCTTAGTCATAATGAAAAGATCTCCAGAGGCAGCTGATGAAGACATTCGCGTGTGTTACACTGCACCAAGATTTAGTTTCTTGAGTAAATATTGACCAGTTTGACCTTTGCTTCTCCTTAGTCAATATTTATCTCTTGGGACAATGAATCTTCATATTCCCCTCTGCTGAAGCCCAGATCTACTTAATGGTGTGCTTGGAAATCTCTGAGAGGTGCTGGTTTGTCTTGAAGATACTTTTATCTGTTTAGAATTAGATACACAGAAGCTTTGGCCATTCGTGTCGCCCTGTCAGGTTTCCTAAACAAAGCTCAGTCGGGTCACGTCTGGGTCTGGGCGGGAGGCTTCTAGGAAAAACCCACATCGCTGCAGTCAGCACAGGCACGGGACGGTGCCGTTGTTGGAAGTGGGATGAGGGTTCCTGGGTGATGTGAAAGCCCCTCCAGATGCTGTCGAGAGGAGAGGACTGAATACTGCCGTGTATTTCATGTGGCAGTGAACTGAAGTTTTTGAGCTTTCTGAACCTCGCACAGCCTTCCAGCAGCCTAATCCTGCTGCACACCTGGGGGGATTGTGCAGAATGGAGGGCTTGGAGCCCTTGCAGGTCCGTGCTTCCGTGGTTGCGGCGGTGGGAAGGGCGGTACATCACATACGTGGCTGTACAAACCCAACTGCTTGTCTTCTCAGAGGTTTGCTTTGCCTTTTCCCCGATTATATGTTTTAAATTGCCATACGTACGTCTTGTGATATTTCATTCTCATCAAATTAGGAAGAGAAAGCCTGATGATTAACTTAGGATATATAGCAACTGAAGCAATGTTTGTCATTTTTACTGTGCAATCAGTCGCTGATATTACAGGTGGCCTGTGAGGCTCCCAACCAAATCGGACTCGTTTCTGTAATCTTGTAACTCTGGGAGGTATTTGTTTGGGGAAAGGGCATTGGGAAAGATGAGAATTTCAAAATTGCACAGTTGCAGCTGGAAATAAACAGAGCAGGCAACGTCACGCCTGTCTGAAGAGCGTGCTGCTTGGTTTTATAGTAACAGCATTTCAAGAACGCTGATGGTACGCAGGAAAGCAGTGAATAATTCCTATTGCAAAACCCCGTTGGTTTGGTACGGCCGGAGCGCTGAGGCTTAATCGGCCTGCATTGCTGGGAGGAAAACAGGACATTAAGGGGAAAGAAAGGCTGCTGAAGCAGGAGCGATTTATCAGGGCAGCATTCGAGTAGGACGAGGGCTTGGCATCCTGACTTGGGATAGGCTGCAGAACGCATTTCTGTTTTCGTGAAGGTTTTTTTCCTGATGTGCCTGATGGACTTGTTTTAACGCCGGGGTTATTTACATTGCAGGGATGGGCCTCTGTTATGCAGGAAATTGTCCAAGCCCCTACAGCTGTATTTTAAATTGAAATGATTTTTTTTTTATGAAGTGATTGCGCAGACTTAATTTAGTAATCTATTATTAAATTTATAGTTCCAGGCTGCATAAAGCCTTTATATAGAACGAAAGCGGGCGCATACAAAGATCTACGCTATATATACACCTGGTTCCGTATAGTAAATCTCTGACATATGTTGTCCATTTCCAGAAACAAATAAACCGCCGCTTTTGAAAACTCGGCTTCGTTTCCATATTAGGGAATGCGCGGGTCCCGGTGCCCGCGGCTCCGTGCCGGGCTCGCGGCGCTGCCGCTCCCGCCTATTTTTAGCCATGAATGAACGCGGCGGGGCGGCGGGCGGGGAGCCGAGCGGCGCCGGGCAGAGCCGAGCGGGGCCGAGCCGGGCTGGCGGGCGGGCGACGCTAGAGGGCAATGACGGCTGCGCTCGGGCCGCGGCAGCCCCGGTGAGGGGCTCCTCGCCCCGCCGGCTCCGTGCGCGTCGCCCCCAGCTTCCGCCGCGGCGGGTAACCGGCCAAATAGAGTTGTTCCGAGGGAAAGTACGGCGGGGCGGCTCAGAAGGCTGCTTTTGCCCAAATAAGGCTATATTGTGGACCCCGTCTGTTCGATAGCGATCAGCTGCTGGTCAGGGCCCGGTCAGTGCCGCGCCGCGTCGGAGCCCTGCCCTGTGCTGGTGGGCCAGTCGGCCTTCTGGCTGGGTCTTCTGAGTGCTGGAGCCTGGCACGGACTGTGGAGCGTTGGAGGGCTCGCTTCTGCGCCCGTCGGGGCAGTTACACCGAGTTCACTGAGCGTGGCCAGACAGTGCTACCAGCAGGGCATTACGGCCACCGGCTTCCGTTCTCTGGTGGCTGTGGAGGTGCCCCTTTCGTCAGCGCAGAGTTACCAGAGTTACCACCACACCTTACTGGAGGAAAGCGCCCACTTTCCTGCAGCCCAGCATGGTGGGCAGTGGCCCGGCCCGGCCTGCCCCGGCTCCTGGCCCTCACAGATGGAGGTGGCAGCCCCAGGAGGTGTGTGGGAGTGAGGATGGGACTCAGCCCAGGCGTGATGCGCTGGAGTGAGTGTGGTGTCAGGGAGGGAGGGCACTGTGCAGCTGCTGCCTGTCACTTTGCTAACATCTTCATGTGGGTTGGTTATGCCTAACCAGTTGCGATTACAGTGCGATGAGAAAGTGCAAGAAATAGAGAAAAAATATTGTCGGATTCTTACAGTTAAAAAAAAAAAAGTGATATTGATCTCTGATATAAGCCAGTACAAATCAGAAATGCAAGAGATTTGAATAATATATTTGTAATTATCATGTTTTGTGCTATTGGGTGATCATTGCTTCCTACTTGCTGTTGTCATTCCCCAAAGCAAGCTCTCTGGAAACCATCCATTTTATGCTTTCTGTCTGAATTTCTGCCTGTTTGGATTCACCCCAGTGCCCACCCTTCACCAGTCAGTTACCCATCTCATCTGCCTATCTGCATGGACGTGATCGGCTGCACAGCCATTGTATTGCCGAGGTATGTAGGTCACGTCTCCATTGGGTACTGCTGACTCTGCTAGACAGCAATTTAACAAACGCTCGCTTTTGCAGGAGAGAAAGGGAAATATTGCTAGGGAAGCCTTCTTAACGTTTGCTGTGAGCTTTTATTTGCCTTCTATTTTCTAATGCGCTCTAATGGGAAGTCTACTCCGTGTGTTCTGCTGAGTTGTGATGAGATTGGCTGACTTGCATGGGTTTGCTTTGCACTTTTCCTTCTCGCTACTGTTTTTGTACTGCTTTTGTCCTGTCTATTACACAGTCTGCCTTCTCAACTCTTCCCTCTCTTTGTTTTTTTTTTCCCTTGCCTTTTTTTAACCCAGACTTGCGTATTGTTGGGAAGCTCCTACAGAAGCCAAGCCCCACACACGCCAGTCACAGCCTCCCGACGTGGTCTCTAGGGTAGGGACCATGTCACCACAGTTTTCTGAGGTACTGCAGACCTTGAGGAGCCCACAGCCGGCCCCGTGATGCTGCCTAAGCACAGTGTTACACCCTCAATCAGACAGAGTTGTGTTGGCTCTGCGAATTCAATGCTTAGCACCACCTCTACCTCAGAGACCTCAGTAGCCCCTGTGAGGTCATTGGAGGTCTTGGCACACCCCCAGCCTATGCAAGTTAGGCTTGTGCTTTGCTGAATCAAGGCTGTGGCTCTGAATAGCACAGTACTCTACTGTATTAGTTCCTATATTCCACGAGTTTCTCACCAAAAGAACCCTGAGTCATCCGATCTGGTATGAACCAAATAGTGGCTCATCAGCCAAAATTACCAGTGAATGCTTTCATCCAGTCCACCACCTTTTTTCTAAAGGAGAGGAGAAGCAGCTGTTGGAGTGGGGAGCGCAGCCAGACAGCTGGGCTCTGGCTCCTGCAGCCAGCTCAGCTCCCACAGCGCTGAGGCTGTCCCGGCAGCACTGGGACCTGGCCAGGGTCAGCACCCAGCTCCAGCCCTCTGCGTGCTCGGTTCTCTTCTGCTGTGCCCGCCAGCACATGGCTGGCTCAGGCCTTCCTGGAAGGTCTGACAGTCGAATGTGTGCATGCCTGGTGCGCTGGCCTCAGCTCTTGTATATGTCAATGCCAGTGCCTTGGTGCGCTTCACTGCGCCTCGTGCTTCCTGAGTACCTGCCTTTATCCCCTTCAAGGCACTTGTATTGCCTGGTGAAGTCATTTCTTAGTCATTTCGCTGAAATGCAGCACAGGCTGAGCTGTTCGGGCTAGCTGCAGGAGGCAGGCTTTGTGCCATAGCATCTCCTACCATGGCACGCTGGACTGCATTGGGGTGGCCCGTGAAGCGCCAGTTGGGACTGAGCTCCCAGGTTAATGCTGGAGTAGTGCTAGGCAGAGTTGGTTATGTTTGGCTTGGTTTTCCCACTGAATTGCTTGTGTGAATTGCGCCGTGTTAGCGTTGTGCCAGGCCTGGCTGGTGTCATGGTGAATGTTACTGTCAGGGACCTTGTATTTGTTTCACTGAAGAAAATGCTGAACATCATCAAGTCTAACAGCAGCCCCTGTGGAATCCTACCAAGAATATTTTCCTTTGTTAGAAGTTCCCCACTGATGCCTGTGTTTAGATCTATCGCTTAGCCAGTTTATAATCTATGTAATATTTGCTTAAGTAAAATTATGTGGTGTTATTTTTTAATCAGAGTGTTATCTAGCATTAAATCAACAGCCTTGCCAAAGTGCAGGTGAGTTCCCTGCATGCTGCTAGTTTCTCTAATCAAGTTTGCAGTTTCAAAGTATAAAATAAGGTGCTTTGTTTGTTTTCTTTTTTGTTGTTTTAAGATCTGGTTTATGTAAAACCGAGTCAATTGACTCGCTTTAATTATATTCTTTTGCGAGCATATCATCTGGCTTCTCTGCAAATATGGAACAAATATTTACCAAACACCTCTGTCTCTTTTTGAATCATTAATAACAATTCTGTCATCTGTAGCCAGTAATAGGCCTACCCTGGATTTTTTTTTTAATTATTGTTATTTCGATTTGTTCTGAGGACTACTTGCATGCCACACATTTGTCAGGCATAGATTTTTCTCTAAAATCTTCATCTTCTCTTTTCAATTTACTGTACTTCATAACAGCTAATATATGCACAAATGTTGGCAAAGAAATACGCCCTTTTCTGTTGTTTTTTTTTTAACCCAAATTAGTCAGCGGGACAAAACAAAGCCCTTACAGCAGAAGTCTTAATTAACTTCCAGCCATACTGAAATAAAGAAAACAAGACCGAGCCTCATCCTGAATCATGTCACTGTTTTCCATGGAAACTAAAAACATTTTGGTTTTGGCACAATTAGCCAACCTGATATTTGCAATGCCTCTAACTTCTCTATTAACTTCTCTGACCCATAATCCGTGAAAAATACCACCTTTTTGCTTTTTTTTTAGAGATTGTCTGGTCAGGAGGGGGGTCAAAACAACAGTCTGCAGCACATCATATGTCTCCACATTAATCCACACAAGGAAGTGTCTGTTTCAGTTATTTCCAAATGAGGAATGTTTTCTTTAGAGAGGTAGCAAATTGATTTTCCCCACATGGAGCATGGGCTATCTCATTTCCAAAACAAAACTTCCAGGAATGGCTCCACAAGTCCTCCCATTCTGCGTGTGAGTTAGAAAGCGGTGTGGACACTCTGTGCTCCTCACATGGTTGTTTGCTGTGTTGCTCCAGCATTTCCAGGTCAAGTCTGACAAGTTCGGTGATAAATCCACAGAGCATATCAATTGTGGAAAGTATTAAACAAGTGTTTGTGTTTAGAAAAGGCTTAGAAAAATTGGGTTTAATATTCGAATTGCTTTATGAACAGCTTGAGTAGGCAAGAGGTGTGTGTTTGTGGGACCTTCAGAGGAGAAGAATGTTAGCTGTTGGTAGGTTCTCATCGCTTGCTGCCATAGATATACTTTGGAGAGAGCTTCTCCGTATTCAGTTGATAGTGTTGTTTCCTAAACAAAGGCCTAGGCTGTCTGATTCTTTGCTTTATTTTCCAGCCACTGTAATTTTTGACTCCTTGATGTAATACCAGGTTGTTTGCAGCTTGCGTCTCCCACCAGCTGTTCTCTGTACCTGGGCTATTCATGCTCCAGGCCCTCTGACTTGGATGCAGTTTCCAGGAAGCGGGAGCTTTTCCATTAACTTTGAGGGGTGAAAGGGAAATGAATGAAACACGAGGTCCTGAAATCAAGATGCAGCAAAGGGCTTGAGGTGAAGAAAACAGAGACAGAGGAGATGAAGAAATCCAGGAGTCGGCTGAGACTCCAGAGCAGTATGTGAGATGAACTAGCCTTTGAGCAGTTTTTGAGGTTGTGCTTAAATCTAGCAATATGTATTTTTGAACTTTCAGATACTGCAGAATGCCAGAAGCCCCCTAGAGGGGTAAGTGTTAAAACCATTAAAACCGTTAACTTTCTGTTCATTACATTTTAAAAGGTGCAACATGCAAACATGTTTTTCAGGCAAGAGCTAACTTTTGCCAAGCTGCTCTAGGAAAGTCCTCAGCAACCAGCTTTTTGCTACCTGCCAGCACACGATTGGTTCATGGATGGTATGGAGTTTTGTGACCCTTCTTCTCACCTTGACTTTGATGGCCAGGCTTCTCTGTATGGCACCTCCTCCTTCTGTTGGGCGCTCAAATCACGCCTAGCTCTGTGATCTGACACTGCTCTTTCCACCTGCCTGAGTGGGAAAGTCTCCTAGTCTGTTCTGTATCTACTGATGGTTTTGCAGCTGAAAGGAGGGAGAGAAAAGAGGGTGAGAGCTGCAAGATATTTGAAGTACTGGCACAGTGCAAAAGGATTCTGCAAGACACGGTCTGCTAGGTGTCCTGCACCTTGTAGGAGAAGAAGTGAGACAGTTGATTAGAAGGTATGCTGCAGGTAGTCTCTGGCGAGCACGCTTCTCTTCTGTATCCGGTATCACGGTGCATCCCTGTTCATTGACTTCTCCTTGCACCCTCCAGTGCTCTACCATAATCTTTGCTCTGTGATTGTCTCTCTCCGGTGCACCTGCATCCGTCACGCATAGGGCTGATCTGATTGTACGGCCTACCTTATATGCATAGCCACATCTTTCCTGGCACTTTGCTGATGACTGTGAACAGTTCTGCAAGCTCATTTTCTTTCATGCTGTCGTACTCTTGCAGTTGGGAAAAATAGGTGTGTTCCTTCCCTTTGTCTTTCCACAGGAGAGAAATGTGGTCACAAAAACAGTGGCAGCGAGAATCTGGTTGGCAGTGTAAGCTCTTAAGGCCGTTAGCAATGCTCAGCAACTATCCTGGTAAACTCCTCAGCAAAATACATTGACCCTTTCCTCTCCCTTTTTCTCTCGCTTTTGAAGTGTTTCTGAGAAACGGGAGTATCAGCAAACAAGAATCAAAAGTAATCTCTGGGAATAGTTATTCAGGTCAGGGAGACCTGGAAAAGGTGAGAACTTTGATCCTAGCTGTTACGACTGCATAGATGCTCTGTGGAGTAAGTAATGTGTACTGAGCAAGAAAAAGGTACATGTTTTAGGCATGAGTACAGGACTGTTTACTTACATGGTTTGCTGAGCAGCCAGCAAGGTCCAAGGTTATTTTGGACTCAGCATGAGTAAGTGATCCAGGTATGACAAATGAGGTAATGCATTCCAAGCTCATTAAAGCCTCTTGGCTACACCACCAGTTTTGACAGAGTGCCAACATAGCTTGACCTCAGCTATGTGGAGGCCACTGTTTTTTTAACACCCTCCCTATAACAACACATCTTTAACATCAGTCAAAATAAGTATATCTAGAGGAGAGTGTTGAGAAGAAGGCTGAACTCATTTGACTTCCAATGAAAATCAGATGCCTGAAAACAAAAGGATAGCTCTACTAGAACTAACCTGCTGGGTTACTCCAAGACCATGGTCACTGTCACTTGACTTACTTGTGCATCCCAGGATGTCCATGCATGCATGGTACGTCACGTTCTCAGCACGGACATGGCTGAAGTAAGGCTGACTTGATAACAGGGAAGATGGTATCTTCACCTGCATCTACCTGGGGATGCAAGTGGAAAGAAAAGCTTATGTATTTACTGGCTTTTTATGGTGGTTTACACTCTTCCACCTAAGGTGGTGTTCAGTCCCAGCTGAGCTTGGCAGCTCCCACGGATCTCATTCTCTGCCTTCCTAGATCTTGGCATCCCATGTTTGACCCAGAGCTGGGAGTTGTGCTAGTCGGGGAGGCTTGGCAATGCTCCTGTTTCCTGCATCCTGCAGAAAATATCCTTGAGAGCTGGGGAGCTGAATGAAGGTGTTAGTAGCAGAAGAGCAGTAGCCACAGGCATGGGAAGAGTATAATGTGAAGCTAGAGCATCTCTCACCACATGGTGAGGAGGGCTGGTGGTGCACCACCAGCATCTCCAGCTCCTCCCCTCCTTCTCCACTGGCATAGCCATAAGCTCTTCCCTCTTCTCTTTTTTCCTGCCCAGCTACTGTGTCCTGCTCAGTTAACATTTCATGGCTTTCCCACATCACTCCTGTCATACGGCAGGCAGCAGTTTGTGTGGCTTGTGGCCACTACCTGTTCCCAGACAGCACCCCGGGCCCTTTCAGACACAGAAGAAGAAACAACATTCCTGTCTCTGAGCAGGTTCCTATAAATAATTTTCTTCTTCCTGAGATGGCAGTAAGATGTACTGTAGAAGGAAGAGTGGTTAAGATATGGTTGTCATCATGGCTCATGTCGCTGATGATATTCATGGCATATCCATTTCATGCACTTTCAGTTAATTGGGTGCACAAGTCTTTTACCAAATAATAGCTGAAAAACAAAGCCCAACGCACATGCATACTGGCTAATGACCACACATTTGGTTCTTTGTGGTTGAATTAGCTCTTTGTTCACCTTGAATTTGTGTTGTGGGGACAGCAGTGCGGTGGGGCCCGAGCAGCAGGCTTGTGGAGTGCCACCAGCCTGATCTGCTGTTAAGGAAGGAAAGCAACTACTGACACAGAGCGGGCAGTGGAGGAGTGCTAAGTGGTCACGGAGCCCCTCCGGGAGCTCTGCAGCACTATGGGCATTCTCTCCTACTCTGGTGATGTGCGACTGGGTGTGTTTTGCCTGGTCATACCTGGGGTGTTTGCCAGGGCTTGCAGCAAGGTGGCTTTCCTTTCTGTGCTCTGGGTTGCTTTCTCGGCTACAGATTTTGCAAGGAAGATAACTTCATGCTTGCTGCCATTTTCCACGTGAGCCTGCCCTTTGGGATGGCTGGCAAGTGTGGGATGAGCTCAGCTCATCTCTGGAGTTTTCTCCTCTGTGAGATGCATCAGAAAGCACAAAGAAAGAAAGGAAAAAAAACACAAATTGGCAAAAGGGAACATGTTGTCAAATGCACAGGAAGAAAACTATAGTGTTGGAACTGGTAGCGCACTGTCTCTCTCCCTCGTAGGCCTGTTCCAGGCATTTCCACTGAAGGGGTGGCAAAGAAATGCAAACATTTTTCTCTACTTATTTATTCAATTTTTTACATTAGTTCGCATTGCTTTAGTTCTCACCTTCTGGGAACGTACAAGTTATCAGTTCTCACTGGCACAAGTGCTTTCAGAAAGTGAATTTGAAAGCCATATGCACTAACGTGTAAAGAAGTTGAGTCGTTACAGATGTTCTCAGGTACTCCTGCCAGAAGTCCCTCTCCAACAAGAAAGGAGGAGAAGCCAGTGCATGTTCACTTTGCTGTCCGGTCCGTGTTGAGCACGCGGTGCTATCAGGAATGCTGACTGGGACTAAGCCACAGCGTGTTCATAAAGTTGCTTTAAGATCATTATGAATAACAAATTCAGGAAATCTGCAGCGTGCTCATGAATATGTCATAAATGAAACAAAAATGAAAAAAAATTAAAACAAGTGTGTGCCTTGTTGTGAATTATTCGTTCAATCCTTGTCATATTTCCTTGCTCAAGAGAACAAAATGCATCTGACTGAAATATAAATAATCTTCGAATAATGCATCTATTTAGAATGATTTAGGGAGCAAATGTTAATGGGTTTGTTTCAAGTGTGACTGGAGCTATTGCAAATGTTTTCTTTGATGGGGCAGTGGCAAGGGCTTTCTCTTTTGGTACTGGTTCCCGTGGCAGTTTCTGGTGCTGGTGCCCCTGGTGCGGCCTGGTGACGCGAGGCACGGTGCTGCGGCTGCAGAGCCCAGTGGTGCGGTGCTGAGGGGCCACCGGGGGCTCCAACACAAATGGTGTTTGTATCCATGCTTGGTGTACCCGGAACTCGGTAACAAACGCCTTTCTGCTTTTAGAGCTTTTAGCAAAGCGTGAGGAGTGCTTTATGGTGTGGTGTAGCACAGTGCCAAAACTCGGCATAACAAGTGTGTTTGGGAAACACTGAGCCTTGAACTGGTATCTTTAGTTAAGAAAAGTAAAAAGAGAAGAAAGGAAGAAAGAAAAAGTCATCCTCATCCACGCACATTTGGCCCACGCTGTAGCACCTCTGTCCTTCAGTGCCAAGGCTGGGCTGTGTCGAGGCTCATCCAGCTGAAGGCCGGGCACCTCTGGCGTGTGAGCCAGCGTGTAGCACGTGGAGGAAGCACAGCTGTCCTCCGAGCGCCCTGCCCAGCGCGGCAGTACCAAGCACCGGTACCATTGGCATGGCCTGGGCACGGGCGGCATGCGTCAGCCTGCACCCTGAGCCCCCAAGCCCTGGCTCTGGCACAGGGCGGAGCGATGGCACGGCTGGCGCAGGGTGCAGCCCGGCATGGCGGTGCTCATGGGGACAGATAGAAATGGGGCAGATGTTTGTCAGCCGCAATGGGTAATCACTGCTTTATCTCTTTGTTTGATTCTGCTTGCTAGCCTCAGATGACATTTTCCAAATTGCTTTCTGCAGTACTTTTCAGTAAGCAGAATGTGCTTGGCTGCAGATAGATGGAGATCTTTCTGAAGGACGATAAAGGCGTTTTTGTACATACACAGATGGGGATTTGCACACGTCCGCATACCTGAGCTCACTGTGTGTTGGTGCTGGGGAAGGGAGAGGATGTGTCTGTCGGACTTGTGTTAGACCCGTGGCTTCTGCTTTTCTCCGGCAGACCAAATAGAACACTGTTATTCGAACTATAAAATCAAATTAGCACCCTTTATTGTGTTTGCAAACTAATTAAAATTTAAAATGTCCTGAAACCACTGACTTACTGTGTGACAAATGTAAGATTAGAAACAATTAGAAAGCACTCAAGAGGTTTGTGGTGTTTAGATTTCTGACTCTGTTCTAATCATCCCTTTAAGTAATGAAAACAATGGTTACCTAGAAATTAAAGGTTTAAGGGAAATTATCTTCTTCAGTACAGTCATTAGTTAATGATTGTTTATCATTTTCAGTGTTGCCAGAGTAGTCAGAGGCTGATTTCTAAATCCGAAAGCAGGCAGGACACGTAATAATGAGCAAACATCTGCTTCATCTCCTATTTCTATATGTGATCATAATTTATATCATAATATCGTTATTGAAAGATGAGTCTGGTATTTTTTACGAAGGTCCATTTCCCACAGCGTGGCCAGGATTTAGTCACTGTGTTATTTCAGAGCCGTTTTATCTTAAGAATTGGACAAAACTGAAAGTGATTCATGTTAATTTATACGTGTGGTATGTAACCCTTATGAAACAATCAATCACTTATTTCAGTACTTGTCAACTTCCAGAGCTGGTTATGTTTTTTGATCCGTTTCAGGACTCGGGGGTAATTTTATTTTTTTTAAACTTTTTTAGAGGAACTTTGACAAGAATGACAGAGTATGTAAACATTTCTTGGAGCTGTAAGGAATTTTAATATTTCAGAACATTTCTAAAAACAGATGTTTCCCAAAGTTGGAAGAAGGAGTTGGTACTCTTACTTGAAGATTAACAATAATAAATGCAGCAGCTCATTAATGCAAAGTTACCTATTAATATTCTACTTTGTTTTTTTTTGTACCACGGAGAAATATTTGTGCTTTCTCTCCGAGTCCTTCAGAGACCAGTGTTTGACTTTGTATTAATTAGTTATGTGAAAGTAGAATAGATTAGCCTTGGGGAATATGATATAGAAATGTATAGTGTGTCAAGATGTAACCCGTGGAGGACGGGAATCTCATAATAAGCATTTACTGTAGACAGATGTGTACATTTCTGTGACTGATTGTGGTGGAATTATTTATGATGCTTTCAGCTGTTAAGAATCCAGTATAAGACAGTGTACTCAAATTGTTCTCCATTAATTTTCAGCGCCAAATCTTAAAGGCAGACCACGCAAAAAGAAGCCTTGCCCACAGAGAAGAGATTCATTAAATGGCATTAAGGATTCCAACAATAATTCCGAAAGCAAAGCTGTTGCCAAGGTAAATCACTTAATAATATTCCTTTCAGTACATTCTCCTTTTTTAGGTACGGCCCTGCCTTTGTTTCCCAGCATGTTGTTTCCAAATTAGAATGTAATTTATTTTCTTGGGGAGATAAATGTAATTTTTTTCAACAGTTGTATCCTTTTCTTTCAATCTCATCCGTGTTGGAAGTTACCAGTACCTATAATCGCCTAACAGCCTAATGCTATCAGCTTGTTGGTAACTGGTGGTGTTTAAGCTTTCTTGGCACCCGCTGTTAGTTTTCACATTCTGTGACACACAAACATAGTTTGTGACAGTATCTTCAAATTAAAAATAAACCAGGGAGCAGCTCACCCTGTTACAATGCACTTCTAAATATAAATTTGAAGATAAACAGAGTATGAAGCAAGAGCTGCTTAAATAATGGTTTCTAAGAGGCACGCACAGATGAGATTACCCTGATGTTAAGATCTTGACTATAAAAAAGGGGGGGGTTGGGGAGGGTGAAGAAGAAGAAGAAATTCAGTACAAACGCTTAAAAAACAAAAAAAAACCAAAACCAAAAAAAAAAAAAAGGACTGATTCTTTAATACTTCATGCTGAGCTGCATATTCATTCCAGGGTCTGTTTTAAAGAGTCTTCTTTATTTGCTGCAGTGCTTAGCCCATGCTGAAAGTAAAAATTGGATCCTTGCTTTGTGTTTATAGGCATACCTCTTAGTTATTCGTGGGTTTGTGCCTTTTACTTAAAATTACTTAAAAATGGGGTTTTTGTAGTGTAATTTACGTCCTATTTTCTCTGTTGTATGTGTGGTTTTAAATAGGAATTTGATTTTCTCTTAAAATAAAAGCAGCACAAATGGCTCCTTTCAAGATGATTTAATTTGAAACTGTAAGATGCAAAGATGGAAAATTACTTAGAGCAATACTTCTTGATTTTTATCTCTGTCAGAACTTTGTCGCTGTGATACTTTTGAGCCCCTGCTAACCGTATTTGCATAGCCTGAATGTTTCAACCAACTCCTCGTGAGTCCATTGTTTCACTAAATTAGATGGATGTGTATCTGAAAAATGCTCCCATTGTTGTGACCATCTCTTTAGGAAATACAGTGAATCTATAGATCCATTTACTTTCGTATTGTTATAGGCAGTGAATGTCCTGGGAGATTAGGAGGTTAAAGAGGTCAAGTGGAAGTGTTCTGCTCTGGGTTTCTCATAGGAAGGCAAATTAAATTCCACCTCCTCCTCCTCCCTAGGAGTTCGGTTAAAATTGTGCCTTGTGTTGATGACGATAAAAGAGGCTGAAGTTCACGATGAAGCTCTGCCCTTAAGTCACTGTTTCTCTTCTCTTTGTGCCCTATTGTGCTCAGTTGGAGGCTGTACTATCGTGTTAGACAGGCGTGGTAAAAGGCGATGGAGCCTGGTGCGCTGAGTTGCAGGGTCCTGCCAGATGCTATGGAGCTTGCCTGAATGTTTTTGCTCTGTGGAAGAATGTGCAAAATCTGCAGTGTGAAAATGTCTCAATTTGCCTTAATTCCCCCGCCCCCAGCCATTTCTCATGTTAAAATATTACTAGCAGAATGCAGCATGTGCTGTGTTGTCAAAGCACCCTCCTCTTTGGCACCTGATGTATAGGTATTAGATAATTAAAAACAACAGCGACACTTCATACCAAATTACTTACCCTCTCTGTTTATATTTGGGTTCACCCTACTAGTCAAATGAGAGGATATTTCAGATAAGAAGTAATTCTGCCTATTTATCTAGTCATACTGCGCTCATCATTGTGCAGATATTAATAGCATTAATTATCTTGGCCAGCTTAATTTCATTATAAATAATAGACGTGCTTATGATATAATGTCCTTGCATGCAGTCGCACTGACTTCACTCTGACTCTTCACATCAATCTGTGTTTCAGGGTTGTGGAAATACTTCAGTAAGAGGGGGGCAGTGAATCAAAAACCCTCCAAAGCAGATGCACTACACTTTTATAGAGACCCTGCCAGTGGGTTCCTGGGGACAGTGGAAGTTGTTGGGCAGGGGCTGGATGGGTAGGGGATGGAGACCCACCTGATGTCCTCTCCTTGTGGGAACACTGAGCTGTGAAGTCCTCAGCTTAGGCTGCATGTTAGCTTCGCCATCCGATTTTCTTCTCTAGCCTTGCTCCACATCTGATGTATGCTGACAGTGGGTCCCTAAAAGGCAGAGCTGAAAACTACTAGATTAAGCGGGACAAATCCACTTGTGCTTGGTGTCAGAAAAGTTTTGGTGATGGTCTTGGCCTTGTTCCAGCTAAAATCCCTTTCGAACAGAAGTTGTGCAGCTTTCATCCTCGTTTGATGGCACCCAGCATCTGACTGCAGCCTGCCACCTCTCGTTTGTGATCTGGTGTCTGGGTGCTGCATCCTCCCTGTGCCTGCTGGGGAGGATCCTGGGGAGCTCCCTCCTGCTGGTTCATTTGGTGAGGCAGGCCTGGCTCTGCTGGAGGGCACCTGGAGGCTGTCATACTGCCCATGTCACCACTGCTGGACCGGCTTGTGTGACCCACAGGCCCCAGTGTGACTCTCGCTGTACCTGCAAACATTTCTTACTAGGTGCTCCCAAGGAGCCTTCCCAAGGTGTATAACAGCGCACTGGAAGGCCCTTTACAACTGGCTGACACGGCCGTTTCGAATAACTGAAAGGATTAACTTGTTACACATGGAAATTGTCCCCAAATGAATCTACTCATTACATCTCCTAGTGCAAATGCTAAAGTAAATCTCTCACTTCATTTATATGGCAAGATCTGGGAAATTAGTTTAAAAGTTGCCAGGATTTGCTTTTCCTGTGGCCACAGGTGGCCTGGCATGCTCTCAGACCTGAAGATTTATTCTGAGAGCCTCAGACTTTATCTGATTGAAGCTCTAAAATACGGCTCTGTAGTGGTCTGCTGTGTGTGTGACCTCTGGCAGGAGAAAACAAACCCCTGCTGCACCCATGATGCTCACTGGCTGCCTGATCCTGGCTCGTACGCCTCTGCCTGAGCACGCAGGCTGATGTGGCCAGATGTTTCCAGAGCCCACCGCAGCACGCCCCGGCCTCCGTGCTGCAGCTCTGGACTGCCTTACAGGGCCTTAGCCCTCGGCTTCGTTCTGGGCGTGTTGTGCACGCCGAAGCTGCAGCAAAAGAGCTTTACCTCCTCTGAAAATGGAACTCCTTCTTTACAAGAAGTTCATTCTGCTTTCTGACTGGACCAGACAAGAGAGCGAGGCCAAGCAAAATGCCATGTTTTGTACCACAGCTTTGCCTTCTAGGAAGATTCAGAATTTGCATTTCAAGAGAGGGAATTAGTCTTTGGTCCCTGGTGCAAATCTAGCAGAGCTCTGACTGTAGTGCGTTTATACTGGATTTACACTGGTGCTATCCAGAATGATGCTTGGCCCTTTTGTTTCTGATTAATCGGAGGTCACAGCACTCATTCATGCCTCCTGTCACCTGGGGGAAGTGCCAGAAATGAGGCTTTGCCTCCAACGTGTGCAGGTGAAGCATTTTGGTTTCATCAAAGCTCCTCTGAACCTGGCACTGCTTGGAGGCCTTTCTTTGCATTTTGGCACCTTTGAGGTCCACAGGCGCTTTGACCTCTCTTCTCTGTGTGCTGGAAAGAAGGACATTATATGTAGCATGAAGTTTCTCACTCCCAGTGTCTTTTTTTATGATACTTTCTCTGTTTCCTTTTGTCTCTTTGGGAGTAACATCCCTTGCCATTAGTTTGCTTTCAGAGAAGTGAGCTTTCACTTGCTTTAGCATTTGTGCCCTGGCTGTCTTTGCAAGCGTAGTTGAATTGCCTGGTTTCAAAAATTAAAACACAATGCAAAGGTTGAGATTGACTGGCACAC
This sequence comes from Gallus gallus, assembly GCF_016699485.2. Lineage (NCBI taxonomy): Eukaryota > Metazoa > Chordata > Aves > Galliformes > Phasianidae > Gallus > Gallus gallus. The sequence continues at coordinate 8,988,727 of NC_052537.1, read as the reverse complement.
AAACTGACTGACTGACTTTACCAAGCAAGTGAGCTTCAAAACTTGAGAAGCTGTTCTCAGGTCCAGTGAATTTATTCCAAGTGTTAGCTTGCAACTTGCAGTTCAAATTAAAAATCCTATATTTAATGAAATAATGGGTTTGCACTGGAAGTGTTAACCCAGTCTTTGGTATAGCACTGAACATACTGACAATATAATCTAAACTTTATATGGGAAGCTATTAAACAGTTTTGCAAGGAGCCAAAGTAAAAAAGTCAAGGGATTACAGCTCTGAACTGAAAAGTGAAGTGATGAAATCCAAAGTTCAGTTAGTAGGAAAAAATTCCCCTTAACTTCATTGAGTTTTGGATGAAACCCAGGATCTTTACCAAAGGTCAATCAGTGAGCGTATCTATTACTAAAAGGCAAAGCATGGTGTCTTGTGCCATAGGAAGACAATATCTCTTTGTAACACTCAACCAGAGGATATCGAGCAATACAGAAAACATACTTCAGGAGCGAGGGATGAAGAAAAACGCTGCAGGAAGTCCTCTTTCCCGTACCTGATGTTTCCTGGGCAGAGCAAGGCTGTACCCTGCAATGTCCTACAGGGAGAGTTTTCAGTGGCATCGAGTGTCTTGGAAAAGTGCCACCACTTCTCCCCTCTAGCATTGCCTTGCCCAGTGTCTGTAGAAAACTGCAGAGACAGCTGACCCTAAACCAGTGCTTTTTGTGGAGTTAATATCTTGGAGCAACATAGAAGAAAAGATTTTGCTTTCCTTGAGCCTGAATACAAGGCATCTATATTGAGATAAAATAAGCGTATCACGGTTGTTCCAATGGTATGTTTGTTGTTTGGTCATAGCACTTACCTCCAAAATGTCAAGAAGCGCCCACAAAGCACCTGGTTGGAAGTGGGAAGAAGGAGGCTCAGTATTTTGCTTGACCATAATTCCCCTCTTGGTCTTCAGGAAGATGTGTTGCTCCCTCTGCTCTCCTCCCAGGATACCCAGTGCTGGCTTTTGGTGCTCACTCTGGAGCACACAGGACATGTCTTGGTTCAGGTGTGGAGCTGCAGAACGCTCTTCACAGCACTTGCAAGCAGTGACATGACGGTGCAAATCTAAAAGACAGCCTGTTAGCACTTCCATTACCTTGCACTGGACGGCTTCTCACTGGACATGCATTGGTCCCACCTTGGATATGGAGAGTTCTGAAACATTTTGCTCCACATAAATTACGGGAGTGCTCAAATTGTAATTTGATTGATTCCATGTGAGGATTATCTCCAAGATAAACTGCAAGATGAAGCCAGTTCCTAGGTTTGAATACTGATGAGAGGTTAAAGTGGTTGCAATTTGTTGTCTTCCTGACTGGCTCATCTGCTGGGGAGGCCAGCGGGGGCTGTGGGACTCACATGCACTGGGGCTGCGGGTTCCTAGTGGGACAGGCTCCTCCTTCTGCTCAATACCTGGGGCTGTGCTTAACTTCAAGCAGATGCTCAAGCCCTTTTGACTTAAGTCTGTGCTACAGCAGAACCTCATGTGCGCTGAGGGTTCTGCCTGGGTAAGGCCTGCCAAGGTCTGCGTCTATTTTGGTGGGCCAAAGGAGAGAAAAATGAGTCTTTTCCGAGCTGGCTGCTGAGCGTTCCTGGAAGGGGCCGAGCACCCTCAACTCCAGGGGTTGTCTGCGGGAGTTGACAATGCTCAGTGTCAGTCCTGGAACAAAGGTTATTATTAGACTTGCTAATGGCAAGTGTATGTGAGAGATGGGAGCTGTCTGTGACATAGCAATGTATAGTCATAAAAATGCAGATCTGGAGAGCATTACCAATGGGTTATAATGATTTAAAGATGTGGCTATTTAAAAATGTTGTGACTAAGATTCAGAACAAGACATTTAGCTCTAAAAATAGCTTCCTTTGTTTCCCCTCAAACACAGTTGCATGGTTTGGCCTCCTTTTTTTTTCAGCAATTCACTCTGCTAGGAGAGGGTATTTGTTCCTTAAGTGAAAATTAAAGGTTACCCAGATCTGATATGACATCTTTTTTTTTCCCAGGTAAAATGTGAGGCTAAGTCAGCTTTGCCCAAACCCAAGAGTAACAACAGCAACTGTAAAAAAGGCTCAAGTGAGGATAAATCAAAGATTGCCGTAGGTGAAGAATGCAGAGCTGATGAGCAGGCTTTCCTTGTGGCACTTTATAAATATATGAAAGAAAGGAAAACACCAATTGAACGAATACCCTATTTAGGTTTTAAGCAGAGTAAGTATCCTTTTTCTCACTTTCTTGTTGACATTTTAGAACGGTTTGGCTTCTCTGGAGAAAGTATTTGCACACAGAGCCTGTTTTAAAGCCTTATGGATGGGGGGACCGTGTTTATATCTACACATTTTCCAGTCCAGGCATTTTACTGTCGTATGCCTAGATTTGCATCTCTTCCTTCTTGGGGTACTTGCTGCCGGATATTTATAGGTTTAAATCCGCTGATTATGACTAGAAATAGGCATGTTGAAAACTCTCTAGTTTTCTGTTTTGTAAATCTGCAGCGTCTGTAATGCCTTTCTTCTGAGTTAATAACATGACGTATGTTTATTGTGCCCAGATGTTCTTTATGAAAGGACAAATATTAAAGGAAGACATTTAAAGGTGGTCAAGAAAGGCACAAAAGGGATCAGATTTTTCAGCCCAGAAATGTGTTTATAGTTAATAAATTACTGACCTTGGAGAATATAAAACCAGACTGTATCTGTTTAATACAGAATGCAGTGTTTAAAATTGCTTTGGCATGTACAGTTTGTAGTGCCACAATCTGTAAAGCAATTGTAGGTGGAGAAGATACAGTTGTAACTAAATTCTACATAAATATTGCAATGCAATGTAGAGTTTCCAACAAAAGCTGTGGAAGGGGATGTTTTTTTCTCCTTATCTATAGGCTGATTGATACTTTTTCCTTAAAGGAAGGACTCTATGGATTGAAATATTATTTACTCTAATTTATCTCGCAGATTAAAACCATGTGTTATTTTGATGAAGAATGTCAAACCTGTGTGTTTTACATAACAATTTACATACCTAATAGCAATTGGCACTGATTGCAACAGGCCTCCAGCAGCCATTATAAACTTATATAACTCCGAATGATTACAATGTTTGTCTGAAAACTGGCTGCTTGAAATGGAAGTAAAATTAATGTACTATGAACAGCTTCGTTGCATTATGCATTGATTCCGATTAAATCAAGGCCTAAGCAAAGCTCTTGATAGCTTTGAAGCAATACAAGGTTCAATGAGGCTTTCAGAACATTTTGTGTTGAAGAGAGGGTTTTTTTTTCGCCCCCCATTTTATTCTGTGCTCCCTCACACATGGGGACAGGGTGGGCTTCAAAGACAGGCTCCAGTATTATTTCTAAAATTCCCCATACAAAGTAGGGCTCTCTCCTACCATTTAGCTGAAATACACTGAAAGTTGCCTGTCATTCATTATAAATTAGGGGCCTGATCCAGTAAACACTTAAATGCCAAGAGTAAGTACACTGAGAAGAGCAGAAATGTTTGCAGGACAGGGCTCTGTATTTGTCCAGCAAGACTTGTGCAAACATTGCCAATATAAATAGGTTAGTGGGAATGAGCAGTGTGTACACTGCATCAGAGCATCCCCCCGTGGAGAAGGAGATCCTGTCCGCTGTGTTCTGAAGCATTATTGCTGAGTCTGGCCTGAAGTACAAGCAGTGTGTCTTTTGGGAGCCACTGCTTCCTGGAGGAACAGTGCGCTGACTTTACATAAAGCTGTGACATCAGTTTTTCTGCTGTCAATTAGCATGAAACAAAAAGAATAAAATAAAATAAGGCCAGCATGAGAAGCACGTGAGAGGGAAGAAATTACGCAGGAAGCAACAAGCATCTCCCAACATGCCTTTTGAAGGAGTTACCTCTGTTCCTTTCACCCCACAGCCGTGGGCAAGGCATGACCATAATTACTATGGTAATTTTCATTTGTGCTCCCCCCGGGTTCATTTACACAGGATCCATTAGAACGCAGCTTATTGCTTATTGATTATGGAGGCCATTATCTGAGCTGCAGTATATATTGGATATCGTTATTTAATCGATAGGCTTTCTCTGTGAGCTAGTATGTGCCTCATGCTTGCTTGCTAATAAAATCAGTATCAAACAAATAATTAAAAGCAACATTCTTCCTAAGGAGTAATTTTTATTATCAAAGTTATGGAAACATGCTACAGTCTCACTGTACTGTGCTTCTTATCAGCAAAGTCAAATGAGCCCATTACCTTTGTCTCCGTGTATTTTTCCAGTCCTGTTAAGGAATCTAAGTATGTTCTCTTATATGTAATTAAATATATATATATAGTACGGGCTAATATTTACTTTTCAGATTATGTAAATATCTCTTTGGAAAATGTTTCACAGGAGCTTTTTCAGGGACTGTGAGCTTTTTTTTCTTTTCTGCTTTTTAAAGAACTGTTTAATTTACATTTCTTTGAAATATGTTGGTTAATGCAATGCTTATCTAAATACTTATTGTCCCTCTAACAGTTAACCTTTGGACTATGTTTCAAGCTGCTCAAAAACTGGGAGGATATGAAACAGTAAGTGTTTAAGTAACTTAAATGAAATAATTGTGCAATCTGACTTTTCCCTGTTAGGGAAAAAAAAAAAAGATGTAAAAGCAAACAATCATTTGGTGCATTTTAGGCTAGCTGTACACATTGTGGGTTTATTGGACCGTTTTTGGAAACAGTCCCAATTAGTTCCAGGTTTGGCAAAATTGTAAACTTGTCGTAAAAGCTACAAGTGGAAAACATATGTAACTCTTCCCTGTCAAGGAAATTAGTTGGGTCTGTAATTTTTTCCCATGTTGAGAAAGGGCTATTATTGTACAACAAGCCAAGATTGCATAAAAGAAATTTCACTTGGCAACATCCCTGACATCTGTTCATGTCTAATATGGGAAATGTATTAAAGGCTTTCAAAAGTAATCAGCATTGTCCATTAAGGAATAGTATGCTGCAGTATCTTCTCTTATTCCAAGTGTAAAAGAACTTTATTAGACAAGGGTCAGTACCACATAAACAGGAAGTTATCAAAGTAATTCAGAAAAGTCTCTGACACTTTTTATCAGCTAACCATATCTGACAAGAGCAGTTTATTTTTAGCTTACAGGAAAATTTGAAGGCCATGGATTTTACAGCGTGTATTTTGAACCAATAAAGTATTAGAGCAACAAACTTAGATTAAAATCTTGAGAAGAGAAGAAAGAGTTGCATTAATATGGCACATAGAGATGACATCTGTAATAAAAACCAATTGACATAGGAAGATGTCGTCATTGGAAATATTTTCTTTGCACACAATGATCAGATTAAGTTGTTCAGTTCCTGCCGCAGTTGGATGAAAGAAATTATTTTTGCTTTGTTTACGAAGTAATCTGGGACATATCTGTGCTGTAGAGAACTGACAAGAAGAAATGCACTATCAGGAGACTGAAAGTCACTTGAAGCAGAATACAGAACTCACTGTTTTCCTTCCCTACAATAAAGCATATTGTTCTGTAAATTAACAACCCCGGTTTATTAGCATGGGTGTAGCTGGGATTTTGTGAAACGTGGAATCTGACATTCTCAACAAAAATATGTGCTTGATTTGGTTTCTGTTATTTCTATATCTTTCATTAACCAGCACATACCATACTTAGGTACAGGAGTGTGCGTAGGTGTGCTAAGGAGTATATATGCATGAATAGCTACCATAGATACATCGTTACAGAAATTATGAGCCAACAGTAATTGCTGTGAGTTGTAAAGCACAATGAAAGCGAGGGCTAAAATCTTGATCTTGATCCAGAGCCCAAGAGAAGGCTGGGAGGATGCTGAAAGGAGAGTGAGGTGTTTGGAGCGCTCAGGAAGGCAGCAGCGTTTCAGATCTGCTTGGTGAGACTGAGGACAGAAGGGCTGCCAAAGTGGGGGCTTGCTGGAGAATGCTGAGTTCTAGCGCCAGAATGAGAGAGGGCAGGAGGATCCAGGGATGGTGAAGAAAGTGAACCTCAGTGCCTGAGGGAGCAGGAACAGGAGGATGAGTTTCTGAACAAGATGTCAGAGAGCCAGGTTTACCGACAGCAGCAGAGTATGTGAGAAGAAATGTGAGTGGATCAGAGGGGAGACTCATACAGGGTAGTATCAGTCCATCCTCTCAGAGCTCCTGTCCTTTCCTTGGTGATAGGTGTTCCCAGATGGTTAGGGGCATTTGCCACCTTTGATGAAAACAGCAATGAGAGCTCAAGCTGTCTGACATACCTGGGAGCCCAGCCTTGGTTTGGGAGCATCTCTGCTGAAGTGATGGGCTGTTTATACAGCTGTAAGTGGCTTCTGTGCTCTTTCTGCCAAAGAGCTGAGGTTGGCAGGACCATGCTGATATGAGTTGGGTTGTACATGGAGGCTGTTGGATGTCATCCTTTTCTGTTAACATCTCACTCTCAGTATGGATGTGCCTTTGCTTTGTGTTCCCTGAGTGTTAGACCATTAGCTGTTGCAATACTTCGACCTGTACATACCCATTTTTTTTTAGAAATTTATAGCTGGTTTGTGTGCATCGAGCTTGCCAAACTGCATTTGTCTGTATATATTTCATTACGGTGAGCATCAGTGAGAGACTCTTGTGTTTGATTTGGGTTTCGTTTTTCAACAAGGCAACAGGTGACTGGGATAATGTGGACCTCAGTCTTAGTTCCAGAATCTTAGGCAGGTCTGCGTAGTCCCATGTTTAAAATTTCAAGTGAATGCTGTAATTCAGTAACAGCGAGATTCTACCACTCACACAAACAGTTGTGATTGTGACTCATTTGCACTATTTTTGGTGAGAAGTTATGTGCAGAGCAAAGGCTTTCTTCAGTTTTTGAAGAAAGGGGCCTACCCTGATTAGCATATTTATCTATATGGACCAGACCCTGCCATCTGGCTTGGATGATGGTTTCATCATCTGTTATAATGGTTTCATCATCTTTATCTTGTTTTTAAAATTCCACATTTCTGGTTTGTGCATTCAGCTTGGAAGTACTGTAAATAAAAGAATACTTACAAGTAGATATTTGTCTTCAGCGTGCAACGGCTGCTTTCTGAGCTGGAAGTGAATTATGGACTAGTTAAAATCACATATTGGAACTTAGAGTGGTGAGGTGACAAGTTTCTTAGAAGTGAGTGTAGAAACTTCCCTAGTTACGGTAGTTTACATCCTCATGTTCGGCAAACAATGCTATTGGGCCCATTTTCAGTTTCAGCCCCTGCCCTGCCCACCTTGTACATGTACACATGCCTTTATGGGATTTTAAAAATGAGAATCAAGCAGAGGCTATGTACAGTGTTTTTCAGCTTTTGCTCAAATTCACAGAACAGTGTATGGCCTGTTGTTCAAGGATCTAAAAGTGGATGAAACTTGCCAGAGATTGCATTTGAAGTGCAGAGAATAACTTTCTAAACTATCTGTTTGTCTTTCCTTAACTGTCATGTTTCAGGTACTGGAATGAATCCTGTAGCAGAGACTATTAGCTGTACATACAGGACATGTAGTAGTGTCAAGTCATCATTGTATGTCATATGTTTTTATTTAATGGCTCTCCAGTTAGGCTACTTGTGAGAGTCATTTCTTATTTCTCCATTATCTGTTTGGTTACTAATTCTTGGTTAGTTGTCCTCCATAGCAGTGTAACACCACACTCCCACGTATTTCTGATTGGACATAGTACGGCCTTAATAAAATTAGGATCCCATACAAATTGGTCTAACCCCTTTACAGACAAAACCGTCTTTTCTGAATTGGTGGGATCATGTTTCTCTCCAGTGAAGTAGATGAAATGAGCATCTTTACTGTAAGTAACTTGTACTTGTAGTAAGAGAGTGCATTGGAAAGCACTCTACAGCAAGCCTTCACAGTATGAATGGTTTAAAATGTCCCTAAATCCTTGGAAGAAGAGTCACATTCCAGGGGGCTCAGCTGCAGTGGCATTTAACAACCGTGGACTGGAATTTTGTCAGTCACCCTAAGTCAAGAGAGTAAAAGATGCAGATGTTCAGAGATGGGAAACTTCCAGGAATTATTTCAAGAGTTGTCTTTGGCAAGTCCTGAGGTGGCTTCTTTCCTTCTGAGCCAACACAGGAGGAATGCCTTGGCATATCTGTAAAAGACTGTCGGGCTGAATGGGCTTAACCTGCAGATGCCATAGAAAGATAAAGGGTAAAAAGAAAATCGGGTGGGTTTTAACCCTTAAGTTTCACTGAAAGTCAGTGAGATCCCATTTAGCTGCTGCCTTCTGGAAGCAAAAATAAATTGCTTTAGTTTTTAGAAATTAATGATTGACACATGCAAAAGTTCTGTGCCTGGGCAGGCCCAAAGGAGCTGATATCTCAGTGGAATGCAAAACTGCTAATCGCCAGGCTCTGTTCACCAAGAGCCTTATGAAGATCATGTGCCATGACCAGAAAAATCCCCCATTCAATTTGAAGCAAGAAGCAGCGACTGGCAATGGAGAAGATCATACATTCCTAATACTGTGCTTACAGGAACAAGGTCCGAATCTGCTCTCAGGTCCCTGGACTGAGCAGTCTCTTGCTTAACTCCAAATTCTGCTGATAGGGAAAGATGACATATGCAGGTTTTCAAAGTCCCTGGATCCCAGTGGCCATGGTCTAGGACTGTAGGGCTGTAGGTTGGAGCAGATTGTGAGAAGGGTCTGCGAACCACAAGACCACTATAAAACTGAAGCCAGCATTGGGGTGGAAAGCTGTCAGAGGTTAGGTTGGCCTGTGCAATTGCCTTGATTGGTAGATGAGCCTGGAGCATCCTGGGCTCTTAGAATGGTGGCAGACACTAAGAGAGATGTGTATACTGGTGGAAACAGAGAAAAACGAATCGGAGATCTAAGACAGCAAAGAACTTTGTCCTCTATATGTTGTCTACTGCAGCAGGTCAAGAAACTGAAAGTGAATTTACTAGAAGTGTGAAATGAAAGTGCTTAGGAAATAGTTGTTAAAGCTTTTGCAGAATGTTAGTTGTCTTACTTTACTAAGGCTCCATGCCCCTAAAAATGACACTTGTGAATGTGTTTACGGGAAATTCCCTGCTCAGCCAACTAAAACATTTTAATACCTTTGCACTTTTCTGTTACCTACCTTTCTGTTTCTCATGTGCCCCAGTCTTGGGCGTGTTATTAACAAGGACCACATATGAACCAAGTCAGAGTAGAAAGCCACTGCGTAAAAGCAACCAAGGCAGTCATTTTGGTACAAACAGTAACCATAAGCAAAGCATTGCCAAGCACTACCCTTTCCTGGCTCCTCAAGAAGTTCGTCATCACTGAAGGTGGGTGGGAGAGACTTCAATGAGAAAAGCAAGCAGTCCTTAATTTGAACGTTGCCAGCATGAGCATCCAGCTTGAGCAGTGCTGCCCTGCATGGCAGTTGTGAGGTTTCCACAACACTGCATTTTGTTCAGATTGTTTAAGGATGCAATTTATCACTTACTTTAGTCCTTTGAAGTTTATTAAGCATAAAAACTAAACTTTCCAGAGCAGTGGAAAACTCATCTACAGACTTGGTTAGTATAACAGTTATTTCAGGGAATGTCAAATTCGAACGTGGGAGGGCACAACTGCTAATTGCCAAGGAGTTCTGATCCTCTGCAGAGGCTGAATTGGATAAAGCTGGGCAAATGTTTGTGTAAATACTATTATTATTAGCAACCTAGAGGAGATGGACACCAATAAAGGTCCAGGGACTTCAGAGGGATTCCCCTTTCACCTTAAGAAAGGTTGTGTTTGCTATTGTTCCAGCTTGAGTATCAACTTTGGATTCGGCTCATAGTTAATGAGACTTTGGTTCTAAGGCTGCTATGTTCCTTCTGAAAATGGACACCATGCTTCATAGTAGTAGCATGGGCAGGTTTAAAAAGGGGACTTGCTGTAGTCCTCTTGCTGACTAATCCTTTGCTTTCATTCAGAGATTCTGCCACAGCACCACTATACTTAGCCAAAGATGAAGTCCTGGCCCAAAGCCTTGCAAGCCAGCTGGACTGGGCTTGCTAGGAGGGGAGAGCACAGCTCACCATGTAGCTTTGAGCATTTTTGTTCCCTTAGCCTGTGAGGCTGCCAGGTTAGATTTGATAAAAGGCATCTTGAAACAGCCCACAGGGGACCTGTGATTCTGGGGAGCTATTGAAAGGCAAGGGCTTTCTGGCCATGCCTTATCCTTCTGCCAGTCCTGATGACCCATAACAAAGGTGTGAGAGGCAGGACCAGAGGTAGCTTTCCATCCAAGCTTTCCTTTACGGCTTGGGACTTGATCCAATGCCTTTTGACCTTTCAGGTTGCAGAAGGAGCATCCTTTAATATTCCCAGGAGTTGATGTTCTTTACAGCTCATTATGATCCCAGTTCCTCAACCCCTTCAGTAAAAATAATAGACCGAAGTGTGGATAGCTTGGGAAGAGATGTTGTAAGGACTTGAAGAGATTTAAAATGAACTTTTTCCTCACATGAGTGTTTAGTTTTATTTCAGTAATTAATTTGTGTCAAATTTATCTGCAGTGCTAAGTACTAGTAGTAAGTTGGAGCTGGTGTTGATGTTTTCTGAGAACTGCACAAGCAATGAACTCGGAGGAACTGTAACAGTACCAAATGCTAAGTCTCCAGCCAGCCTTCTGGCTTCAGAGAATGATTTCAGCAAAGGAAGGATTTTCCTTTTATAGAGCTAGAAAGAAATGCCTCTTACCCTGTAATATTTAATGATGGTAGCTATCTCCTCTTCTTTAGATTAAAATTACAGGCCTCAGATTGCAAGTTGTAATATTTGTTTTCTTCTGATTGCTGCCTTTAGCTCCTCAGTAAATGCCATTGACTGCTCTGTGGGTAACTCCAAAGAAGCCTCCGGGGCTGAATATATTAAAATCCACAGCATTCCACAGAAAATGACAAAATTCTCCCCAGATTGCCCCCACAATTTTCCACTGGCCTTCTTTATGAGCTGCAGGCAAAGGAGGGTGATCTATTGTGCTTGTCCTATTCCTGTTTTTCTTCCTGTTTTAAATATAGCGGAATATATAAAATAATGAAGTGGTATTCAGAAACAATTCTTTTGCCAGGTCTTCCATCTGTTATTCTGTATAATCCTAATTTCTGTACAAAAAACAGAGCCGTGGTATGCAACTCAATATGTTACAAGATGTTTATTTTCATCGGAGTAGTCCAATAAAATACATAGCTCAAATATTAACATTGGAGTATGTTAAGATTTCATTACTATTTGATCTATATATTTTACTGACATAAATGGATAAAAATAAACAGCTTGTAACCTATAGAGTTACAGACTATGCTTTTGTGGATTTACAGAATTCTGTGGTGGATTTGGGTTTTGCAGCAGATTTATTTTCTCTAATTCAGTTAAAATAACTACGTAATCATTATTTGTGCTGAGTACGGGTCTAGCTTCATTTTCATAATTCACCGTGGGATTTGTCTGCATAACTTCTGACGGTTAATGACCCCATATTGATTGAGATTCTCTTTTGTGAGGCTGGATAGCTTGTGACTTGATAATGAATCAGTCAGATCACTCCATTTTAGAGCGAGAGAAAATAGGCGTAGTGTTAACTTACCAAAAAAAAACCCCAACACCCAGAGCTTTGTGCGCTCTGTATATTCTGCAGGGGCTTTTATTGTTCTTGTAGTACATGCTGTTCTGAAAGTGTCACACATGCATTTGTTGTTGTGAACTCAAACGCTGTAGAATCTGTAAAGATGCAAGATTAAATTTTCCATTGCCATTTTTACAGATAACAGCCCGTCGACAATGGAAACATATTTATGATGAATTAGGTGGTAACCCTGGAAGCACAAGTGCTGCTACATGTACTCGCAGACATTATGAAAGGTAAGATAACGAATCTGAAATGCTTGTTTAATAATGAAAAAATTAATTTGGAGAACCTTCAAAGCGTTTTATAAAGAATTAGAGAAAGAGACAGAGAGAGAGGTTTCTTAAAGATATAGTAAATTTTCCCCCAACAGTTTAGTCAGATAATCCATTGTAATTTAAACCAGAATATATGTCTCCAGTGACTAAATATAAATAAAACAGGCATCTCTTTTTCTTTGGTACACATCTTAATTTTTACAGCAGCTTTCCGGGTAAAGAAGCTGAAAAATTGAGCAAAACATACTCAAGGAAAAATGAGAAACGACAGCTAATTGATGCAGACACTTGTCTTCTGTCGTTTTTAGGAATACCAATTAAGCAAATTGTGGTTGTGATCAAAATAATGGGGCGGCCCACAATGCAGGGTGCTGTTAATGTTGTAGGTCATGCAGAGCATTGCATTCCTCTTCTTCACGGCATTCCTTCCCTCCTCCCTGCCTGCGAGCTGCTGCCAAACACTCTTTCTCTGCAGCCATTGTTGCTGGTCAGAACTGTTGATTTCTTATTCTTCCCATGTAGATAATAACTTCCAGGGCTTGTGAAGCCAGCATGCAGTGAATAAAATACTGGAGCTGGAATGTTGTTTTGGTTTACTTAGATTTTTAGAAACAACTTTTTTTTTTTTTTTTTTACTTTTTTTTTTCCTTCTTTTTTTCTGTAGACAAGAAAATTTTAGTACAAGCTCTGCAATTTCAGGCTCAAATAAGGAAAGTCCAACCTCTTGTTCCTGGGCGTAAACAAGTTACGGTGCTGGGCTCTGGAAAAGGCTGGTCTTGCTGTGCACAGGACTGTGCGTGCTGGGCATTTTCTCACCCTCTTTTCATGCTTTATGTGTTGGCCACTCTGAGCGAGATGCTGCCCGCACCATGGAGAAGAAGGCTCACTGCCGTCCTTCACAGGTGGCAGCTCTGTCATGAGGGCCTGGGTGCACCAAGAGGTTCCATCCAGTGCACTATAACAGAGTTTGGAGCCAAGCAGTGGGGCAAATTGTGTGAGTTGCTATACATGTCAGATGGGGTTTTCTCTGCCATCGCATTGCTGACAGATGCTATAGATTGCTCTAATTGACTCGTCAGATTGTCCAAACTCGGTTCTTCCCCTCCCTCATTACAGCTCCAAGAGGCTCAGGGGTTCCTCTTTGCACCCAGGCCAGCTGATTGGGTTGAAGCTGGCAGCCTGAGCCTTTCCTGGCCAGGTGTACCTTGCAGAACCCTGTTTTTTTTTTTGTCAGAGGAGACCCAGGCACGCTGAGAGTTCAGGCTCTACAGGTTCAGGGCACGCAGGGAGCAAGCATTCCTGGGCTCGGTGCTGAAATTCAAGATTCACTGAGGGAGCAATTTCTTGCTAGCTATGGAAAAATAAATGAGCCATTCACAAATACACGATGAACCCCCCCTCTCTTTCTTCCACTTTCATGTTGGTGGTTCATTATTTTACATGCAAAACTCTTGAATTGTGCTCTTCTCACTGATGCACAGGGACTCCTTCCTGTGACTTACTCAGCAGTTACTTAGGGATATGCTACAAAGTACCACAGACCATTGTGCTCACTAGAAAAGCTGAGCAGGTTCACCATGCCTTCGAGGTACAGCAACCTTTCCGGCTACGCAAAAACAATTCTGCTTGTCAGGAGCTGGTCTGAGGGAGGAGACAGCTTAAAGCTGATGGTCAAGATGAGTGCTAAGACATCAAAGAGCTCAAATGTGAGCCCTTGGGTTCCAGAGCCAGGATGTAATTCTGACATGAGGCAAGACCTATTGTTCATGTCTCTGTGGCAGGCTGGCAAAAGATGGCAGCTGAAGAAAAGGTCTTGTAGGATTTTTAGATCAGTTCTGAGCTGGCGTAAGATGTGCTTTACCAAATCTGGTCTGAAAAACTGAATCTTATACAGAAGAAACCTCAGTGACTGGTCCAATCTCTAGATTTCTGGTGTTAGATCCTCTTTTTCCACCACGGGAAAGCTGTATTGAGCCTCAGATTTGGAAAAAAAGTAAATGAAATTGTCATGGTTTGTTTCAGCTGGTAATTCTAACTACAGCACCTGTAAATGTAATGTTCATTTATAGCCAAAGTGCTTAGATGACATTTAATCTAAAGCTAGAACTGCAACGCAGGAATACACATTAATGATTCAGGATGCACATGCATTTTCTAACTTGAAGGTGAGCTGTAAAGCTAAACTGGAAATTGAATTAAGCTGGGAAGTAAATGTTGAACAAACCTCATGATTTTTCCTTTCTGGATCCCAGTGGCCTTTCCTTTCTTACTGGAGGCAGAACACACAGCTCCCTGGTGTCGCTGGTGCTGCTGTTTGCCTCAGCCCTGCCATCCGTCTCCACAACTAGATGCCAAGGGCACCGTGCTGTGGTAACTAGGTTTTTTCAAGTTGATGGAGAAGCTACCAGCTGTTTGTACTGGCTTGAGCATACCAAGGCTGCATTGATGGCAGTGACCTTCCAGTGACAACATCAGGATGCTGAAAAGCGTAATGCACATGGCACCCACAGGGCCACCCAGCTGCTCTTCGCAGCGCCCCACTGCAGGCTGAGTTTCCATACCCTGTGCCTCATTCAAAGAAAAGAGAGGAAAAGAGTCAGAAACTGTACCAAGGTGGCAAGCACTAAAACCAAGCCAAAGTATAGGAGTGTTGGTGTGGCTGAGGGCGGGCAGCACTCTGCTCTCCAGCGCACATCACAGCAGGAGAGGCTGCGGTGCCTGCCCCTGCTGGGCCCTGGGTGGCAGGCAGCTTGGGGAGGGCCTGGGCCTTGTTCCCCCCACAAAGGGGAGATGCTGCGTGCCTTGTCAACTGATTCATTTCAATCAGTACAGTTTGCATTTCCCGTAACTGTTATCATTTTAAAACGAGGCGAGGTTGCAAGTGTTTCAGTAAGTGTTATTTGTGCATTAGTTAGACAACTTTTGTTTTATTAATGCCTGTAATAATGAAAGTGCAGGTTGCTGAGTAGAAGTAATGGGTGTTTTTATTTAAAGCATAGCAGATATCATGTAATGCCAGTGAATGTGTTATTGTCACTGTGGGCATGGCTGGTCTGAACCTGCCTCTGGTTGGGTTGTTTCAGGTAGGCCCCAGCACTTCATAAAATGTCTTTGTCAGCCTGGTTTCCCTTCCAAACCTATCCATCTCTGTCAGTTTTTAATATTAGTACCAGGCTCTTGGCTATAGTCCATTAGTACTGTACTTAATTGCTCATGTTACAGATGATTACCAATATAAAAAGCATTAATGTTTTCCCATCGTGGGGCTGTTGCTCTCTCTGTGGTTCGGGCCGTGCAGAGCTGAGTTGTTGTTGTTTTGGTCATTACTGTTTGTGCTCCACGCAGGCGGTTCCCTTGCTGTCTGTGTCAGCCGTGTTGGCCTAGGCCTTCCTGGGGAGCGTGAGCCCTTGTCAGTGCCCCATCTCCCCGCTATCAGCAAGCCCTCACAAACGGCCGCTCTTCTGCGAAGCGCTCTGCTCCCTGCTGCCTTCCCCTCCTAATGCAGATGTGGGTTTCACATGCAGGGGTTGAGGTTTCTTTCACTTTTACACAGAACACATGATCGCCAGCTTTAATTACCCTGTGTAAACGATAGGCTGTGTTTCTGCAGCGCCGGTGACGTTGCTGTTAGGGATTTTTCATAAATATTACACCTCCACCCCCTCAGGAAAAAAAAAAAAAAAAAAAAAACAGCACCAAAACCACCACCAACTTGCTATTTCTCAAGGTATAAAAAGTCCCAAATTAAGCGTGAGCAATTGCATGGTGGGGCCTTTTTGCGCCTCAGCGCCTGGCTGCCTTTCATTTTGGTTTCCTCCGAAGCAAGCCCTGTCCAGCAGCTACACACAGATGTGCAGGGCTGGGGCACCTGGTGTGTAGCAGAGTGCAGCATTGCCCCTCAGCTGTGCGGTGGCTGAATGTGTTGTGTTGGAAGGTGCCGTGGCCAGCAGCTGGGTAGTCCCTGAGGGCTGCGGCCTCCCTGGGTGCTGCGAAGCTAAGCAGGAGCAGGACTGTGCCGTGCCCTGCTATACCATGGGGTATCTCACGGCCTGACCCTTCTGAGCCACCAGAGCCTCGGCTGCCCAGCTGTCCTGGTCAGAGCCAGGTGGCAGGGGTCCGTGGCAGGACTCACCCCTGCAAATTCAGGGAGCCAAATGGGCAGTGTGCTCTAAAACCATGGCTGCCAGGACATTGCGGGGATCAGGTGTTTGAGAGGGGACCTCAGTGGGCAGTGGGGCTTTGCAGCCCTGCACGGTGGTTGTGCCATGGTTTGAGGACAGATTCCTGGGGTCTGTGGCCCCTGGGCACCTGCGGTACATGCTGCACATCTGTCCCCTTCCAGCAGACTGAAAACAGTGAGATGCAGTGTCCAACTTGGAGCCCATTCTGACATTTTTCAGTCTTAATTGCACACATAAATATTATGTATTATCAGAAACACAAGGCAGGTCAAAATAAGTCCCTTATATGGTTTCCCTTTAAGAACCATGAAGTTTCTCTACCCTGAGGATATTGTGAAGTAATTCAATATGCAAGGAGAGTCCTGCATTTCTTACAAATGCTGCTTGGTTTTGTTAAAGCGTTTGGATAATTTTGGTAAAGTGTAAGCACTCTGGTGGAGTTTTGTAGGAAATAGCAGCTGGTCTTTTAGGAGGGGGGAAAAAATAGGGGCATTTTGGAATATATACGTGAAAATGCTTATGGTAGTCTTCTAATATATGTTGTAATTTATCGTAGGTTTTGGTTTACATTGCTAAGTGTGAAAACATCCTCAGGCAAAAGTTAATCAAGTGTTATGTCATCCTGTAAACTACAGCTAGCTCTTTGTTTGACCCAAACAAAACTTGCCAAGCAGTAGTTTTTTCTTGTAATATTGATGTGTTTTATTTTTGTCTTCACCCTACTTTCCTGCCCCCCCACTTCAGCTAGTCACAGACTCCCAGAAAACTTTCCTGGTTTCAAACTGTCTCAATAGTTTTCCATCAAGCATGAATTTAAGCCTGAAGATAGATGAGGTGTCGTAGTCCTCTTTTTCTTCCCGTTTTTTTCGAGGTATTTTTTTTTTCTTTCGGTTATTTTTTTTTTGATAAATAACAAGAGGTTTCTACTTGAGATTTTCTGCCCTCGGGGCTTTATCATTAAGATTAAATAACTGCACTCTCAAGCATGCCACTGAACAAACATCTTTTCAATTATGTGAGTAACAGATGCTTTAACAAAGGAACTATTGAAAATTCAGAAAGCTTCCCCCCTCCCCAAAATTTTAAAAGTATCAGATGACAAAGGAATGTAATTGTTTACCATTAAATAACAGATCCTTAACTGTCCATTCAGAACATCTGAGAACATGCTGTTCTTTCAAAATTTCTTCAGAACTGGGTTTCCAGCCTAGCAGACTTAGTGGCCAGCACTAGGGTCGTTGGGTGAGCACACCAGATCATCAGGTATTCTCTTCCAGGGACTGCAGGCTGATGGTCTCTCACCCCTGTGGGGAACTATTTCCCCAGTCATATCTCCTTTCCACCTGGGGTCTTGCCCCAACAGAGCTTGTGATTTTTTGTAGAGTGATCTGGGGAAGCTTCTCTGTCCTCATCACCCTTCGCTGTGCACCAAATCTGGGATGGTTGCTTGTTTCCCCTTGCTGAGCCATAGGATGGAGAGTGTCTGAGTTTGTATCACCTGACAGTGCAGCTAAATCAACAGCTGTGTTTGTAATGTCACTAATTTCTAGTTTACCTAAAACAAAGTGCCTTTGAATTCTCTCACAGCAATGCAGTTCCCACCTTTCAGCAGCGAGCTGTTCTCATTACCCACCAGCACTCCCAGTGGGCTGTGAGGAAAGTTGTTGATGAAAGGATGAAAGAGCCATTTCTTTAAGGAAGGAAAGTTCTTTGGGAACAAAATTGAACTCAAATATATTTTGCCTTTGCTGATAAAGTACATGCCAGTTTTGTACTTCAGACATACGCAAATAATCCTATTGCTATTGTATTCTGCACGAAAGCGTGCAAGGCTTGCTTTCGTAACCCCTGGATTGTACAGTGCAGCATGGGGAAATCAGGCTTGATTTCCTCATTGCGTTTTATATTCCCATTTCAGAAAACAGGCTGAGATCTTAGAGTTTGGGTTATTCCTCCCCCCTATTCTCCGCTGGAAACTGGTCTCTGGTGCCCAGGAGAGCTGCCTGACACTCCTGCCAATCTTCACCAGCTGATTGCTGTTGAAGGTGACTTGTTTCCCGTGGCAGCATTGCTCCAAGATTTGTTCCTTTTGAAGAACATGACTGTGAAAAAGACAAGCCTTCTTTGGGATCAGAGCTAGAGTGTTCCTGCTGGTCCCTTAGAACAACCGAATGCTTTGCCATTGGGTTTCCAGGGAGAGAATGAGGCTTCTGCAACTGAGGTTATCGACTGGGGGCCCTCTGCCCTGGGACTGCCTGCCTGTGCGTGAGGACTGTTGCTGGAGTCGCCCCAGCTCGGTGCCGCTTGTCTTGGCTCCATGCTCACGGGGCTGGCGATGGCTCTGCCCTGCTGCTTTCAAGGACCTAACAGAGAAATCCCTTAGTGAACCTGGCAGAACAGCCATCTTGTCCCCAGCCAGCAGTGCCTTCAGGGGAAGGAGCCAAGACCCACTCACCTGTGACTTAGTATGCCCCGGAGGGAAGTGTTTTTCAAGCTCCTACCAGCAAGGTGATTTGTTGCCTGTCCCTTCTCAGTGTTTTTGAATCTGAGCATTTACTGTTGTCATGATTTACATTAGCATCTAAACCTTGCGTAATCTCACTAATCCCCTGGCCCCCAGATAACCACTGGCAGTGAGTTCCATGGGTTAACCGATGGTTGTGTTCATTCGGTAGAGCAGATTTAAGTCTTTTTCCATTCCCATTGCAAACAACTTCCTTAACCTTCTTGCCAAGAATGGGAAAGGGGCAGCGTCTCCCAAGTAATGGGCTCTGGTATTTTATGTGCTTCCAAGATTATTCTTGTGGCTGAGAGGCTCCCTCAGCGCACTGTTTTGTGTTGGGCTTGGAGCCCTTGAGAAAGCAAGATGATGTCAATGGGAGGCATGTCGGAATATTTTATTCTGCCAGAAAGAAAACAAAAATAAACACTGAGACAAACGGTATAAAAATACTGTAGGGGTCGTGCTGAACTGCCTCCTGCCCTCCTTCCCCCTGTGCAGCCCATGGACAGAGCGCTGTGTCATGGGCATATGGTTCCTCCCTGGCCTGAGCACCCCGTAATATCCACACACAGTGGGGAGAATTAGAGAGGAAACTGGCAGCCTTAACGTTTAATTTCCTTCCTCTTTCGGGGTTGGTCAGATCCTTTGCATTATTGTAACTGCTTTTTTTTTTTTTTTATCGTGCCTATAAATAGATGTGCTCTCATGTGTTACGTGAAGCAGGGTTGGGCCAAAAAAGTCATTCATTCTTTGTAATCAATACATGAAAATGCAGTGGTTATCGGCTCAGATTAGACCTTGTATTATTTCTGTAGCTGGGGAAAAAAAAAAATGTTGACTAATAAAGATTAAGGACTTTTTTTTTTCTTTTTATGGAATGCTAATGATGAAGACATGTTTGATATACTGTGAAATACATTTCTCTAATGTGAAGTTTCTGCTTTTTGTTGGGAAAGATATTCAGTCCCTGGAGGATTTTAGAATTTGTAAATATAAAATTATCTGCTTCAGTGTTTTTTAAAAAAAACGTTGGCAGAAAGCCAGATTACTTACATTACTGTAATAGATTTGCTGACCTCTGACATCTGCTGCAGAGAAGTACATTGAATTTTTCATAATATCAGATGATGCAGATCTGAAAACTCAGTACGCTCTGCACTATTATTTAATTCAGGACTTAGTAAAGCAAAATCTTTTTTTGAGTAGCAGTTTATACGTGATTAAACTTAATATTGCCGATTGTAATAAATCAGGATTAGTACAGTACTGATTTGTTAATCTAACTTGTATTGATTTTAAGTTGTCTTTATTTAAGAAAAAAAAAAAGACTCGCTTTTCACAGTGACTGAATTTAATAAGAAGCTCTGTGATAGCAAGGACTCCCCTACTGTTTCTGCTCTTGGCTGGAAAATGTTATTCTTGTATTATTCCAGGAAAAAGAAAAAAAAAAAAAAAAAAACCCTCATGCTGCTAAAAATCTGCTGCCTGTGGAAAGATTTTTTAATACACTAGTGCTTACATATTCTATTTATGTTAATTGACTTATAAATAATACATTTTATTAATCTTAATATTGGAGTCTTGATCATGATAAAGACCCCTTTATTTGGTCTCCTCGCAGGCTTTACAAGCAAATACTCTTTCGACCACAGAACGGCCCCCCTTTCCTCCTCCATGAGTACTTTGATGCTCCCTCCCACCGCTGCAGACAGCCCCGTTCAAAGCGCTGCCCGTGCGGGTGTTGTTTCCGAGCGGAGCACATTCGAGGTGTCGAGGCGCATTTTTGCGAGCCCCGTCTTTCCTTTCCTTGTGCAAAGATTGATTAAATCTTACCTGCGCTGCAAATATCTGACAGAAATCTTGCGTTCGTTTCAGACATGTCACATTCTGCTAAACTATTTGGGTAATAGCAGATCGCATTCTTCCTGCGTTGGGCAATATTGACCTTAACTTGGCTGTGCAGCGAGCGGTAATGGCATGTGAGCCGGAGCTCTAACCGTTCCGAGAGCTGCCTTAGCTTTATTACTCCTGCGCTATAAAAACTTCTAATAATCAAATGATAAGATCATATCCTGTGGGTAATTGTGTTGTACCATGACAGGATAACTGAAAAAACACTCAGTGAAAATTGTAACCAGCGGAAGTCTCAACACGCAGAGCGTTCTCGTGCGGTTGGGCTCCGTGTGCCGCCTCGCGTGGGATCCCCCGCGCCCCCCGTGCCCCCCGCGCCACAGCGCGCTGCGCGCCAGGCGGTGTGCTGGGAGCGAGGCGGAGAGCTCCTCAACAAGCCATCCTTGTGTTTTGGTTCCGTTTTACCTTAGTCATGCCTCCTTCCAGATACAAGAAACATTTAATTCCAGATTTCCTGC
The DNA here is from genome assembly GCF_016699485.2 of Gallus gallus. Classification (NCBI taxonomy): domain Eukaryota; kingdom Metazoa; phylum Chordata; class Aves; order Galliformes; family Phasianidae; genus Gallus; species Gallus gallus. Next base: position 8,967,717 of record NC_052537.1, on the reverse strand, counting down.
TGCTGGCTCCGGGCCTTTGACCGGCGATGTGAAATGTATTTTTACTGCTGTCGTACTGCCAACTGCTGAGCTCAGTGAAAAATAACTAAAATGAAAATGTTGTACTCCCACATGAACCCAGGATAAGAAAAGGAAATTTTAAGCCACGGTTGCTAATTAGCACCAAAGCTAATGAGTTCTGGTGAGGTGCACCACAAGGAGGAGGAGCTCGGGAAGGCCAAGTGGGAGGCGTGCAAGTGCTCGCCATGGCCGCAGCCCAGGCCCAGCTGTGCCTGGAGCCCCCATGTGCCATCTTTGCAGCAAGGCCCACCATTGGGCCACAACCACACGCCCTCCCTGCAGCAAGGCACACCAGCGGGCCATGGCAGCCTGCTTGCACAGCACTTGGACGCTCCGAGGGCCTGTTGAGGGGAGGTGGGGATTTGTAATGGGCAGCGTGTTCCTATGGAAACAAAACAAAGCCAAACAGTCCCCTCGCAGAGCTAACAAGTATTGTCATAAAATGTGTTTTTATTAAAAGCGAGTTTAAATATTTCACACATGGCAGAGCGACATCAGTGTTGCCCTGCGTGAAGCCCAGCCTCGCCTCGAGTGAAGTCCGAAGCGCTCTGTGCAGCACAGGGAGGTATCCGGTGCTTGCACGAATATTTGTGCTTTGTGAGTGAAATTCAGCAGCCTCAAGTATGAACAAGATTATTTTTTTCTGATTCTGCTTAGTTATGCTTTTTATTATATAAACATTAACTGTAATATTACAGTGGGAAACAGGTATTTGGCAACTACATATTATTTTGCTAAGTTTGCATAGAGGGAGCAGTTTCCAGTTTTAGCAGCTGTAACATGTTTAAACTCAGTTTGTAATGGGATCTGAAGATGAATATTCCCTGTGGGCTCTGCTTAGCTTCATTACTGGAGCCCTGCCAAATTCAGGGCTAGAAAGTATTATTCACGCCTCTTTGCACATACCATGTCAGAGCATGCTCAGTTAATGAATTTTGTTTCTAATATAGCATAAATTAGGTTTATATTTTAACATAATTTATGTTGTATTTTATTAAAATGTAAAATATTATGATCACAAGCAATCTAATTTCTGCTCTCTTAAGCCCAAACTGTGTTTGAACATCTAAGTATGTAAATCAAAATTGCATGCTTAGGAGCTGATTCTAGGATAACAAACGAATATCTGAACCAAAGAGGTTTCTGCCTCGGAGTCCTAGATTAAAGATAATTAAGGATTCCTGGTATTTGAACAGATTTATGTTGTTTATAAGCAAAGTACATTTTCTTCATAGAGTCAACTTGTCTTTAAAAAAAAAAAAAAACAAATTATGTTTGCCGTATTAAAGTTCATATTTTTAAAGTCTCAGTCTTGTATTAATCCCACAGTGAGTCATTAATCATACCAAATGCATTATAAAAACTTTAATCACTGAAGTTGAAACTGAGATTGTAATGCAATCCATCCCTTTTAATTATATCAGTTATTTTTCCTTTCAGATCAAGAATAGCAAAGGGAAAACAGATAGATTAAAACTCAGAGTGTTTGATGCTTTTGGGGGAGGATATTTTCTGTTTGTGTTTCTTTCTTTTTTTAAAGCGATTTTGTACGCTTCGTGGAGGAAGGTTCCGCTGCTCAAAATTCTTTCACTTTTAACTCTTTAAAAGAAAAGACTCATTTGGGAAGGCGGGGACCATGGTGACTGTCACCCTTTGCGGGTGTGCTTGGAAGGGTCAGGGCAGGCTGGCACTGCACCATGCTGTGCATGTGCACAGGTTGCAGGTTTCCATACTCAGATGTCTTCCACCCAGTTTCTGGCATTTATCCTTGCACTCGGGGGAACCTCCAGCCTGGAAATTGTATAGCTGTTATCAGGTTGGCTGTTGCTTTGGAGGTGTTTCCCTGGGGTTTGCTGCATGCTTTTAAGGGTAGGGAGAAAAAAAGTAAATGGTTGGTTTTTTTTAATCAGTCTAAAACGTAGTGGTTCATATCCTCATCTGTACAAATCGGTGTGGCCGCGTGAACCACTACAGCCTTACTGACAACTGATATGCGCCAACTCCACTCAATTTATGCCACGCGGTTATCTTGCCAAATAAATTGATTTATCATACTTGGATTTGTAGATACAGAGTTTACAGTGATGCTTTTATGCCACAGAAGAAAATAGATTTATTAAGTAAACTGCTCATAGTAGATACATTTTATTCTTTGCTAGAAAAGCAAAACCTGATCAATTATTTGTTCCTTAATCCCCTAGATTAATCCTGCCGTATGAAAGATTTATTAAAGGAGAGGAAGATAAGCCACTGCCTCCAGTGAAACCTCGAAAACAGGATAACAGTTCCCAGGAGGGTGAAGCGAAAACAAAAGTGTCTGGAACAAAACGCATCAAAAATGAAAACCAAAAGAGCAAGAAGGAGAAAGATAATGCACAGAAGCCCCAAGATGCATCTGAGGTTGGTTGCTTCCCTGCTTTTCAACTTTTCAATTAAAAATGTGCAGTTTTTAATCAATCAAAATTCAGTGATAAAATGCATAATTTAAACTGGAGAATCCTGAACAGTTGGCCTTTGAGTTTGCTCAGCAGTAGAAATTCAGTTGGCGTGGTACTGCCTCTGTTGTGATTTTGCAGGGCCAGTTTTTTTTTATAGCCACCAGTTAGCTCCATATTGCTTAGGAGTGAGACCTAGATGGCAGAAGACCAAGCTCTAGATGCAACAAGTATCATTTCTGCTTGTTGTGTTACACAGTGGTCACCACGAAAAGATCAGCATCTGCCAAAAGGAAACCACACAACTACCACAGTTATTTCCTAATGTTAAGTATAGGGTGCGGGAACCTCTAATACTGCTGATAATGTTGTGGTAACTGGTGGGTATAGCTGGTTTTTATAGTAGTAACCTCTGGATCAGCCCTTCTGCACTTACAGTTGTATGCACGTGTCCATCAGAAAACATACCACTCCTCAGGATTTTTATCATGTTATACTGAATTTCTCTTTAGACTTAAAGGTCAAATTTTGAGCATACCACCTTCCAAGCTTTAACTGAGACTGAAGTCTCTCACATACCACAGATGGTTTTCAGCTGAGATGCTGCTAACCTGCTTCACATGGGCAGGTCCTGGTTTCCACACAGAATCACATTAGGTGTGCTCGTAGGACAGCTCCAATTCTGTGTTCACAGCCCATGAAAAGATCGATCAGTGGAATTCATACTTGTCTGCAGGTTACAGTTGTTTCATACGTCGCTCAGTGCTGTAAAACCAATGGGCATTTTGCTCCAGAGTTTCTTAAGCAAGTCTTTTGCCCATATGTGCCACTCTGTACTCTGTCCTCCTTGCACCTTGTGTAAGTGAGGCATTGAAGCTTCTTGCACACAGTCAAATACACAAGATGTTGCTTTTCCTGTCTCAGTCTGCCAGATCGCAGCAGCCTTCAAGGCGTTGCAGTGAAAGTAAGTATTTAAAGAATGTTGAAACAGATGACATGCCCGGCAGACTATGGCTGCTTCCTTGCCTTCATTGCTGTCTGGCAGGTACATAAGTCCTGTTTCTAAACCAGTTTGAAATTGGTATTGAGTCAACTACCAACAACCCTCCTTGTTGCATAAAAAAGTCACAGAACCAGTAAGCGTGGATGCATTTGAGACTTTGCATGCTGTTTCAAGAACAGAATATTCTGATTTTCGTGTCCCACTACCACTTTAAGTTACGCGTACACTGAAAAATGTCATCTCTTGTCCAAACCAGAATTTGTTTTCAATTGTCTTGATCAACAGCATCTTTAATATCAAATGTAAGAGCACTCTACAGAGAGGGATTTTTATTTTCTCTTGCACTGTAATTTTAAAGCAGAGAACCCTGTTGGGGGAAAACTCCCCTGCTTCTGATTGCAAATACCTGAAGTGCATATAACCTCCTTAAGTCAGTGGAACATTGCAACACAAATTGCCCAAAGCAAGGAAATGCAAAGCTAAGGCCTGTGCTCCCTTCCCCTGTCACTTCTTTGTGCCTGCTTGTTTACTGTGGGGTCTTAGATCAGCAAGATACCTTACATACTGTTGGTACTGCCACAGTTAAGCACAGCATAACAAGCCAGCAACAGAGCATTAGCCTTAACTTTGAATTTCCTTGCTTTTGTTGTTCCCTATCTCAAACTTCCTGCTGCTTAAACTGCAGTTATTTTTGTATGTGGTTTGCAGGAAGAGTTCTTAGAGCTGCACTTATCGGAAGCATAAGGAGCCGAGCCGAGACAATAAAAATACACAAATGTGGCAGTTTCCCACTGTAAAATGGTACCTTTTAAAGAAGAATGAATCTCTCATCTCTAGGATGGATGATGGTGTCCTGCTCCTGTTTAATCAGGGCAGGCAATTAAAAACTGCATCCTTCACACAGGTCACTGTATGGATGATTGCACAAAGCCAGAGAAGTGAGGAGGCCTACAGGGGTGGATGCTTCCCCCCTTAGGTGGGTGCTCATCAGTGCTCCTCTGCAGAGGGAGCTCTGTACCCAAGGCATCATCCAGTCCTTCAGGGTGGGAGCAGCCTCCAATCTGCTGCAGCCAGGTGGAAGGCCTCACATCATAGAATCATAGAATGGCCTGGGCTGAAAAGGACCACAGTGATCATCGAGTTTCAACCCCCCCTGCTATATGCGGGGTCACCAACCACCAGACCAGGCTGCCCAGAGCCACATCCAGCCTGGCGCTGAATGCACCTGGGGATGGGGCACTCACAGCCTCCTTGGGCAACCTGTTGCAGTGCGTCACCACCCTCTGGGTGAAAAACTTCCTCCTAATATCCAGCCTAAACCTCCCCTGTCTCAGTTTAAAACCATTCCCCCTCTCACCCAGCACAGATTCCGTGGTTGTTGCAGGCCTCCTGCCAGACAGCAGTGGTAGCGTGTTGTTCACAGGGAGCCTTTATCGCTGTGTGTGGATGCGTAGGCATGGCCCCAGCCAAGCCACCATTTACACCAGTCCTGCATGTGGCTTCAGAGCAGGCTGTAGCTGTGGGCTAAAGGATAACCAAGCTGCAAAAGAGCAGTCTTCTCCATTGTACGTTTAACTCACGCAGCACAAGTATGCAGGGAGAGAATATAACTTTAATTATTTAGGATTGCATTTGCCTTTGTGCTCTTCCCTCTTTTCCTGCCATCTCAATGACGTTGTCTCTGTAACAGGATACCAGACAAAATGCTATTAGCCTTAGAATGCACATTTCCCCACAATATCTGAAACTTCAATCGAAATGTTGCTTAACAGAAACAAAGAGCAGAATGTGCAGTTATTAAATATCATTTCTCTCTTTTTTTTTCATCCTTGCTTTGCTCATCTGTCTGGTATTTTCCTGTAATTTTATAAGCTCAAGAGACTAGGGGTAGTACTTTGTGAAGGACCTAATGATGGTATTTGGACTGCAAAAGGCAGCTATTAGTTTAAAAAGGAGTTACGATGACTAATGGACACTGCAACTAATAGGCCAACCAAACACACAGGAATATTTAAAAGCAGCTGTGAAGAAATAAATCTCTGAGATGATGAGATTCGTTAGGACCTTCTCTGGTCCCTCACTCCTGTGATAGACTGTAGAGCAGCATTTAGATAATAACTTTCTTGATGGGTCTTATCTTCACAACTAAGAAAGAAAGAAAACAATAAGAAAGGGTTCACACAATGCTTCTGTTTTATGACTGTCTTATACCATGACGTGTCAGAGGAGAATGACAGCAGTTTTGAAAAAGGCTGTCAGTCAGCTGGATCACAGATGGGACGCTCTGATGACCTCTGCGGGTCACAGTTCAGCCAACGACATAATGGGATGAATAGTGTGACTTGTGCACACAAGCTGTATTAATGGTGGAGCAGAAAGAGCTGCAGTCCCGTTGATGATAACATATAAAAGCTATGTTTGTGATAGCGTGCACACGCACTTACGGAATGTTGACAACTTCATTTTAATCCGTTAATAAAAAAATGTGTGTCCTAGTTAAGCTGCAGCAGTGATTTGCTGCCTACAATAGGGATTCCTAGTATGCCATTTCTGTCATTTTCACACTTTAATGCAGAACTGGGTGTGAATGATCTCCTCTGTGATCACTGAATTTTAAGAACAATGCTAGAGACTGCATTTTCAGCTTCATGTAAGAAAAAATGTTTGGATGCGTGTGCACTTCTCATAGGTGAAGTTGGCTAGTGAGAAAAATCTTTATAGCCTTTTTGTTTTTGTTATGAAATCTGCTCTCCTGTGTTTGCCTAATTAATTTTTAAAGACTATAACCTCCGTGTTTAGTGGTGAAGCCACTGGTGCTTTTAGTCAGGCTACAAACATCTGCTGCTTTGAAATGCCTTATTATGACACTGGCAGTGATGGTGTATTTCTAGGAGGTATGTTTCTTTGTTTGACTCCAGTACCTGGTATTAGAGCTCTTGCATTCCAACAAGGTGATTGACAAGTACATCTCCAGCAGTAGCAAACAGTGTACTGAATATGTTCTTCTGAATGTACAAAAACGTACAGCATTCTCGTAACTGTCTATTGAATCATTTTATTAGGTTTCATCAGAACAAGAGAAGGATCAAGAATCAGCAGACCAGAAAAATTTCACAGAACATCCTACAGCAGGAGAGACGAAACAACCCAATCAAGGCCCTCCACCTCTTTTGCCAGAGGCAGCTCGGCCACTGCCTATGGAAAAGATAGACGTGACAGAAAACAGCTCAAGCAGCGAGAAAGCCAAGGAGGAAGTTCCTCATTTGTCATCTTTCCCGAGTTTATCCATGCCCCCAGATGAAGATACCGTGCTGGATGCCACTGTCACAAAACGACTGCACTCCTCAGCAGATACCCAGGAAGACACAAAGCCAGAACGAAGAATACACAAAGCTTTTACTGAGAGCTTAGAAAATGAACCTCCAGAAATGCCCTTCTCGACTTTCCCAGTCCAGCTGCCCACTCAGAGTGATATGGAAGATGATAAATTGCCAGAGATGGCTGATTACATTGCAAACTGCACGGTGAAAGTAGATCAGCTGGGAAACGAAGATATCCACAACGCATTGAAGCAAACCCCCAAAGTACTGGTGGTCCAGAACTTTGACATGTTCAAGGAAAAAGAGCTGCCTGGGTCCATGAGCGACGACTCCACTTTTGGTTACACACCACTGCTCTACTCAAAGGGTAATCCAGGCATTATGTCACCCCTGGCAAAGAAAAAGCTGCTGTCGCAGGTCAGTGGGGCAGCCTTATCATGTAGCTATCCTTACGGTTCTCCTCCACCTTTGATTAGCAAAAAGAAATTGAACAGCAGAGATGAACTGTCATCAAGCCTATCACAGGGTCCCCACGTCCCTAATTCTGATCCCATAGCAATTAATAGGCCATCGGTCATACAGCATGTGCAGAGTTTTAAATCCAAGGAAGAAAGGAAATCAATTAATGATGTTTTCAAACATGACATGCTAAGTAAAGTGGATCCTCAGCGCTGTGATTTTTCACAACACCGCCTCAGTTCTCTTGCTGAGTCGTACGTACCGAAGACAGATATCCAGGACTGCAAAGATAAAATGACTGAGAAAAGGGCACTGCAGCACTCCCGTGTGCCCACTTTCTTGGCAGATTTTTATTCATCACCTCATCTGCACAACCTTTATAGGCACACGGAGCACCACCTTAATAATGAACAGACATCAAAGTACCTCCCCCGGGACATGTTCAGAGAGTCTGAAAATATTTCTACTTTTACTCAACACAAACACCAAGAAAAACTAAATTTAAATTATCACCCATCTTTGCATCAGCAAGAAAAAAAGGCAACAGTGGAAGCCTCTTCAGATGATCAGCCAACAGATTTGAGTCTTCCAAAGAGCATACACAAACAGACTGCAAAGGCTCCTGGCCCCGGTCTCTCTCATTCATCTATGGCCCAGCAAGAAGGCAAAGGTATCTCCCTGTTCCAGGCTGCGAGCAGCCAGGCAGTGAGCCTAGACTGTAACCCCAAAGCTTGCCGCGTGTCCCCCATGGCCATGACAGCCCCTAAAAAACACAGCGAGTTACTCCACAGGTCTGGGAAGCAGCAGGCACAGAGACTGGAGAACCTGAGGAAGATGGAGGGGATGGTGCATCCTATCATTAGCCGCAGAATGAGCCCTCAAAACATCGGGGCTGCTCGGCCTTTGAAGCGGGGCCTGGAGGAATTGGACAAAGTCATTTCCGAAAAAAAAGTCCGAGCTGTCTCTCCTCTGCACTTACCAAAGGAGACCTCCGTGAAAGAAAAGGTTCCCGATGCGGAGGGGGAAGGCAGCAAGTCGCTGCACGGCCTGCATTCAGGCAGCGTGCTGGAGAGCCACAAATTTCCCCTGTCAGCCCCAATCTTCCCAGGCTTGTATCCAGGAACCCTGTGCACAGGGCTGAACAATCGCCTCCCGCCTGGGTATTCCCATCCTTTACAGTACTTGAAAAATCAGACCGTGCTCTCCCCACTAATGCAACCTTTGGCTCTCCATTCCCTCATGGTGCAGAGACAATTCCTCACATCCCCTGCAAATTCTCAGCAACTGTATAGACACTTAGCCACAGCAACACCTGTAGGAAGCTCGTACGGTGACCTTTTGCATAACAGCATTTATCCGTTAGCTGCTATAAACCCTCAAGCTGCATTCCCACCTTCCCAGCTGTCCTCCGTACATCCCAGCACAAAACTGTAAATCCCCTCACTCACAAAAAAAAAAAGTCTGAGGAGAACAGTTCAGTTAGCGACATTCCTTCCCCTGTGATGATGTCTTGCAGATCTGTATTGCTGTAAGCCAGGATGCCGTCATATCCCGCGTGGCAGAAAGCTTTGGAGTGTGAACGAGACAGGACTACTTCTTTAACTCTGGCTCCACGCCAGTCCCCTCTCCCCTCACCCCTGCCCTGGCAAAACAACAACAACACATACGCTCAAAAATTCTTGGGATTTTGCATATGTGTTTTCTGAACGTACTTGTGTATGGTAAGAGCAAATGTTCAAAGGGAGCCGTGGAAATGCAGGCCCAGTCCTGAGCTCACTGAAATGAGAGGCGACGTTTGCATTTGCTTTTCATTGAGCCAAGGACCAGAGGTCGAGTGTTGTTGCAAATGAGTCGAGGACTCGAGATGAACTTGGCGAGGAGAAGAGGGCCGAGAACCCACACAATCAGTGGATGTGCTGTTTTGGGTAACCTTTCCTGACTTTTAAAGATTCAATCAATGCAATGTATAGTAAAACGGCAATAGATTTTTCATTTTAACACTATTAGAACAGAAGGGTAAACACTGATTAATTTGACTGTACATATCCACTTCGTAAACTACCAATGTCACATTTGGTCACAATAATTTATATAGTTTTGTTTGTCCAATATATTCTGTACTCTTTATGTTTGTTTCTTGTTTTGTTTTTTTCTTTTTTTTTTTGTTTTCTTTTCTTGTTGGTTTTTTTTTTTTAAATTAAACAGTATCATTTTACCTGCAACTTTTTTAAAAGGCTGTGGCTGTCCTAATTTTTTTATGTTTGTAATTTTTCCAGCTCCTTAATTCTTCTGAGCAGCGTTTTTGTTTCATTTTTTGTGGTAATGTTTACTGTTTACAAACTGAAGCAACTGGTTCAGATTCATCTTAATGGATATAAACATACTATAGGTAATACTATGGTGCAAGGGTGCAAACCGGTTCCCTTCCCTATGGTCCAACCCCGCAGGTGCTGAGCACCTCCCACTCTCCTCATGCTGTTGTGGTGGCTCGTGCTGCTTTTCCCTCCCACTGAGCTTTGCTTTCCCATATTGTGGTCCGTGAATTTGTCAAGAGTCGCACTTAGCTTACCTAGGCTGTGAAACCCTCCTGTGTACCAGAGATCTGGAAAACTAAACCTCACTGACACAAGATGGTGGATGGCAGAGGAGTCCAGAAAACAGATTTGTAATTTGCAAGAATGGCAAGAATTTCGGAAATTAGGATAGGAGTCCTAATGGTTTGAACCAGGGGCGTGCAGGTCCTATGCCACGGGCAGGGCTTGGTGGGATGGGTAGGGGTCATGCAGCGGGTGCCCTGCCATTGGGGACAGCTGGCACCCACGGGCTGGGTCTCCTCGGATGGAATCTGGCCCCTGAGGTGGCAAAGGAGCCAAATGCCTGTTGGGATGGTCCTGGCATCCCCATGGGGACCATGTCCCTCCCTGGGCATCTGCCAGAGAGTGAGAGCCAAGCACAGAGAGGCTGGGTTTGGTAATGAAAGAGCTATCCTGTGGCTGCATGTTTACGCTGAAGGATGTCACCACCATGCAGCTGAGTGTAGACATTGATAGAGGAGTGTGGCTTAGAGGCTTTTTACAATGTGAAAATTGGTTGCAATTCAGACCATCTCAGTTTACTGTTCAGAGACAGCATAATTGATGTGAAAACAAACATGGAAACTACTAAGAAACACTTTGCATGCTAGGCATGTCATTAAATTTTCCCATGATATGAAGCCAAATACAATATATAATGTATCATAGATAATATCCAAAGGTGGAAACCAGAATAATATACTCGTCTACTGTTAAAGATCCAGCTTCTTCAATTCAGTACTTTATATTCCTGTGGTAAAACTATATTTAATTGATCAATAAACAGACTAGTAGAACTTAGAACATGGATGTGCCACTGCAGAGCATCCTGCTGCTCCACGGATCTTACAGGAACAGAACCGCAGGCTCAGCTGGGCAGAGGCCATAATGTCGAGGACATCTCTAGTAAAGTTGCACTAGGTCTGAATTGTGAGAATCAGGGGTTTGGGGATGGGTGGGAGGAAGGAGGGCGGGGGGACAGGGAGAGAATATGAGAAACTACAGCAAACACAAATAGGAGTGTGTGTTTGGCAAAGCAAGCATTTCTCTTTCTCGTTTTGGTTAAATCTGTGTCCTGGGTTCGTGCATTTGTTTATGCAGTGTTCGCTTTCCCTTTGGTTACGTCACGTTGGAGTTTGGTCATAGCCTTTGTGAAGCAGAGCTAATGCTGAGCAGGGCTGTGGAGGAGAGCGGGGAGGGAGGGCCTTGCCTCCCTGGGAGGAGACCAGCCCAGGCCCCTCCTGGCAGGGAGGCTCCTGTGTGCTGGGTGAGACATCGGGACAAACGAAAAGAAATGGTAGCATAAGGCCCCAGCAGAAGGGGTGTGTTGTTTGTTTAAGAACTCTTAAGATAAATCTTGGAAGTCTTTCAAAAGGCTATTGAATTCTCCATTGGCTGAAAGACTTTTTTTTTTTATGTCTTAAATGGGACTTTGTTTGCATTGTTTGAGTTCAAGGGGCCTTATTATTGAATGAAATTGCACAGGACTCTCTTTGTGCAATCAAACCATTGTTATTGATAGGTCTGTAAAGGAAACTGTGGAATCTAATTGGCAATAGAGTCATAAACCTATTTACCAAGAACCAGTTCCAAGAAATGTTGCAAGCCGAACGCACTATGTCCAACATTCATTAGGGATGCTAAAGGTTGTGAGATGATGAGGTAACGGCCCAGCCGCCGCGGCTCACGCGTGCCTTCTGGCTGCGGGCTGGGCCTGCCTTCACCAAGTGGATCCACAGTAGCACCTGGCTGTCAGTGCAGCGCACTCCCAGCAAGGGTGTAGGTGAGCGAGTGAGAACGTTTTGCAAGTCAGCCTGGCTGCGTGAGCCGTTTCCCTGGTGTGCCAGTGCCTGGAAAGTCGCCTGTCGCAGCTCAGGACAAGCTGGCTTGGCAGCACGTGGTGGCAGCGGGCCGGGAGGGCTGTGCCTCCTGTGCTGCTGTGCTCCCAGGGCTGCCAGGATGCTCCTTCCCACACTGTCCTCCTGTGCAGCGCTCACCCAGTCGTCACGATTTTAGTGAGAAACAGGAATTCCTGCCCTGATGCGAGGCCCGCAGCGTGAGAACTGTTACGTGAGCACTTAACGGTGGTGTTTGCTGTAAATGTGGTCGATACTTCACTTGTTCTCTTCCTCCTCTCGCTCTCCTCCCCCGGACCCATAGTTTTAAATATGTTCTAATAATGGCAGCATACTCTACTAGCTGTTTATACTTTTTTAACTTTCTTTTGTTGTAAATATTGTATACTTTTTGTGATTCAAGTTATGTAGCCTATATGCTCTGTAAGGTGATGATTTGTATATATAAAAAATGGCCCAGTAATATTATATAGTTTCCCATTTAAAAGGTTATTGAGTAACCTTTGTGTTAGTTTAAACACTACCAGAAATAAAGCTGAGCCAACTATAAACACTCAATTTTTGTATGTTTTCCAAATTGTACTTATTAATGCTTTTGATACTGTATTATGTGCCAATAGTTTCCCAATCACATAGCAGGCAAAAGATATTTTGTACTTTTTGATCCACTGTAATATTTAATAAAAAATGTTACTATCTGTTCCCTTTTGTGTTTGATTAATAATTCTGTAAACAGCCCTTATCACCGTGGATTACATATTATCCCATCCGACCTTTCAGCCCTCTTATATTGGTTTTTCTAGAGAAAATATTCCCTCCTGCAAATGATTAGATTAAAGAAATGGAAGTTTGCAATTTCCTAGAGGAGGAAGAGACAAGATCTTCAGTGCCCCTCTATTTTGCAGTGTGCTCACATTGAAGCGTGGCTCGGTCAGGCTGACTGCAGGAGCAGCTTTGGATGGGACAACGTTCATACCTTCTCCAGAAAATTTGTTCCATTTGTATCTCAGAGCAGAGCTTTTTTCCCACTCGTATGGCAAGCTCAAACTCGTGGCTGAAAATCACCCTCTGCCTTCTCAGCTCCACCAAGAAGATTTTGCAGCTGGATGCTAACTGTTGAGTTTGTTGATGACAGTAAACAATCACTGAGTGAAATTAATTTGCGTTCTGTTCCTCACTGGGTCCGACACCCCCCTCAACATGGTGGCCCTTGGAGAAAGCTGTGGTGCAGCAAGCTTTGTCTGCACGCTGGGTCACTTCTGTCCTCGGCAGCAGGAAAAATCATTTCCTTGGCTGTAATTTAGGAACGTGTGGCTACTGCTTGGCACATAACAGGGGAAGATGTGCCCTGCAGGCCTGGGTAGAAGCAGCCCGGTCCCCAGAGGGCAGCAGGCTGAGTCACCCAGGTGGTGGAGCTGAGGACCAGGCCAGTGCCAACATCCCCTGCGGGGGACACAGCACCTCTCCAGGGCTCAGCTGCCCCTCACATTGACTCGCAGTTACCGCTGGGTTTGTCAGCTTCACCTCTGCTCAGCACAGCTCTCACTGACACAGCTGGAGCCCACCCTGACCGGGCTGAAGAGCAGCAGCTCCCTGCTGCTATTTTCCAGGAAAACATTTTATGACGTTTCTGTTACTGGGAGGAGCAGGCAGGTGAGCCTGCTGGCAGCACACTCCTGCAGGCCTTCCAGGAATACCAAGCACCTTCCTGGAGCCAGGGCACGCAGCCTGTGCCTCTGCAGCCCCATTTTGGTGGGCTCACCTGCTGCCAGAGCTTCCACTGTCTTTTGCTTAGCTCTTCAATTCGTCCTTTAGAGGATTGATTAAAAAAAAAAAAAAAAAGTATTAAAAATGTGACATACTCCATCTAGTGTCTTACCTGAGCCATGAGCCTGAATTGCCACGGGATGGGCCATGTTGGTGCAGTGGCAACATCACCTCCCAGCCCCTCTTGGGACAGCACTGGGGCAGTGGCACTGGCACTGTCACATCTCCACACAGCTCCTGCTGTTATAAACCTGCACTGTAATGCGGGAGCAGCACTGGGGTGACAATGCACTTGAAGGACCTGGGAGAGTGTTCCTCAGTCACACAGAAAATTAAAGAAAAAAAGAAGTTTCATTTGAGAATGGATCATAAAAAAACAGTATTTCCCCTCTTCCTGTAGAGACGGAGCAACTCCACAGCTGCGCTATCCCAGTAACTAATCACTGCCCCACACAGCTGCAGGCCGGCACTTCATCTCACAGCATGGCCCTGGGCTGAGGGGCACCGTGCACGGAACTGTCTTCAACGGAGGAAAAAAGGTAGGCCAGGGAGCAGAAACCCGCTACTTTCCTTCCATTTGCTCTGAAATTTACTTCGGAAAAGAAATCCCTTCAGTGGTGTCTCAGATGACCCTCAGAGCAGGGGTGTAGGCTGGGCGCCAGGTGTCCCTGCCGTGCCCTCAGGGCTGCGCCCTGGCTGAGGTGAGAGGACGTGTCCCAGCCACCCCGTGCCGCCTGGCTGTGACCTGAGCTGGCGTTAGGCCTTGAGGTGGCGCTGTGAGGGGATGCGGTGCTGTACTGGGCTGTGCGGCCATAGCGTGAGGCGGCGCCATGTTGTCGGGGGGCGCCATGTCGTGAGGCGGCGCCACGTTGTCCGGGGACGCCATGAGATGGTGCCGCGTTGTGAGGTGAGTCTGAGGCGATGTTGTGTTGTGAGACTGCGCCGTGTTGTGGGGTGACTGTGAGACAGCACCGTGTTGTGAGGGGTCACCACGTTGTGGGGTGACGCCGTGTCGTGAGGCGGCGCCATGTTGTGAGGCGGCGCCACGTTGTCCGGGGACTCCATGAGATGGTGCCGCGTTGTGAGGTGAGTGTGAGGCGATGTTGTGTTGTGAGGCTGCGCCGCGTTGTGGGGTGACTCTCTGAGGCAACACCGTGTTGTGAGGGGTCACCACGTTGTGGGGTGACGCCGTGTCGTGAGGCGGCGCCATGTTGTCGGGGGACCCCATGTCGTGAGGCGGCGCCACGTTGTCGCGGGACGCCATGAGGTGATGCCACGTTGTGAGGTGAGTGTGAGGCGATGTTGTGTTGTGAGGCTGCGCCGTGTTGTGGGGTGACTGCGAGGCAGCACCACGTTGTCGGGGGACGCCATGTCGTGAGGCGGCGCCACGTTGTCGCGGGACGCCATGAGGTGATGCCACGTTGTGAGGTGAATCTGAGGCGATGTTGTGTTGTGAAGCTGCGCCGTGTTGTGGGGTGACTGTGAGGCTGCGCCGTGTTTTGAGGGGTCACCACGTTGTGGGGTGATGCCGTGTCGTGAGGCGGCGCCATGTTGTCGGGGGGCGCCATGTCGTGAGGCGGCGCCACGTTGTCCGGGGACGCCATGAGATGGTGCCGCGTTGTGAGGTGAGTGTGAGGCGATGTTGTGTTGTGAGGCTGCGCCGCGTTGTGGGGTGACTCTGTGAGGCAACACCGTGTTGTGAGGGGTCACCACGTTGTGGGGTGACGCCGTGTCGTGAGGCGGCGCCATGTTGTCGGGTGACGCCGTGTCGTGAGGCGGCGCCATGTTGTGAGGCGGCGCCACGTTGTCCGGGGACGCCATGAGATGGTGCCGCGTTGTGAGGTGAGTGTGAGGCGATGTTGTGTTGTGAGGCTGCGCCGCGTTGTGGGGTGACTCTGTGAGGCAACACCGTGTTGTGAGGGGTCACCACGTTGTGGGTGACGCCGTGTCGTGAGGCGGCGCCATGTTGTCGGGGGACCCCATGTCGTGAGGCGGCGCCACGTTGTCGGGTGACGCCGTGTCGTGAGGCGGCGCCATGTTGTGAGGCGGCGCCACGTTGTCCGGGGACGCCATGAGATGGTGCCGCGTTGTGAGGTGAGTCTGAGGCGATGTTGTGTTGTGAAGCTGCGCCGTGTTGTGGGGTGACTGTGAGGCTGCGCCGTGTTTTGAGGGGTCACCACGTTGTGGGGTGATGCCGTGTCGTGAGGCGGCGCCATGTTGTCGGGGGGCGCCATGTCGTGAGGCGGCGCCACGTTGTCCGGGGACGCCATGAGATGGTGCTGCGTTGTGAGGTGAGTGTGAGGCGATGTTATGTTATGAGGCTGCGCCGTGTTGTGGGGTGACTCTGTGAGGCAGCACCGTGTTGTGAGGGGTCACCACATTGTGGGGTGACGCCATGTTGTGGAGCGATGCTGTGGGGGGACGCTGTGAGGCGGTGCCATGTTGTGAAGAGGTGCTGCAAAACTTCTTACATGAGCAGCAAAGGATTCTTTTGCCATGTTACTGCCAAAGCTATCTATCTGCTCTTTAAAACAGCAGGGCAGTGGCATGGGCTGCCCTGGGCCTTGCAGCCCAGCGCACACCTCCAGGCTCCCAAACCCTGCGGGTGCTCTCTCCTATGGCTGCCCGTTCCCACTACACCTCTCCCTGACGGTGGGGCTCCACCAGCACGAGGCTCCCAAGCAGTGTTCCCCTCCTACCAAGTCTTTTCATGGCGCTATGTTTGCTTGCGAGCTCCCCGAAACACAGCCGGCAGAGAAGGCTCCCCCTTCTCCCACAGTGTCTCTGGATCTCTCAAATGAGAAATAAAGCCATTTGTTTCTAATTATATTTGGCAGTCACACAGAGAATTTAGGACTAAAGCACGCTATTTTCTTGCTCCTGATTAAAGCACTTGACCTCAAAAGCAAAAGGCAGAGATTTCAACACACACCCACAAGTAGGCTAGAAACAAACTGCAGAGAAAAGACCAAAAAAATGCTTTGCTTAGATACACAAAATAATTCATTATGAAACAAAAGGCAGAATATGTAGTGCGTAGCTTGAGCTTGCCTAAGGCTCATCTAACCACCCAATTATTGCTTTTAAAGCAGAGCGCATTTACTCCGATCTAACGCAAACACCACGAGGACCCACATGCTCCATTGAGTCTGCAGCACACACGTGACCGAGGCCCTGTTGCTGCCTGCAGGAAGAAAGCAGCTACATGCCGGCAGGAGAGCTGTGGTGGGAGCCCGTGGCAGCGGGCATGGGAGCTGCTTTATCGTCATACGTTTTTCCTGTGTTGCTTGGATGAAATAGTTCCTGCCCATCGGAACTTGGGGGCAGTAAACTGGTGGGGGCATGTTTTCTGTGTGTATATATATATTTTGAAATTGTGGGACTGTTTGTGCAGTTATTTGGGCCTCCTGAGCTCAGGAGCTCAGGAAACGCCTCATGTTTCCCCACGGCCTTCCCTTATACCCCATCACAGCATAAGGTGCAGCGTTGCTCATCCCAGGGCATGAGGGCCCCTTCCATTTCCTTTCCCCATCCGTCTGGTCCTGTGCTGGGCAGCAGGATGCCCAGTTCAGGAGCAGTCCCTCAGACGCTCCCGAGGGCAGGGATACCAGCCAGCTCCTCTGTGGCCATGCGGCCAGCTCAGCTTTCAGCTCCCGTGTTTGCTGTTTGCCCGCTTGCTAACAGCACAGGGATGTGTCGCAACTGCGGAACAGTCAGCTGGCGCCCAACCAAGAGAAATAACACTGATCTTGATGGCACTTTTTAAAATAGCAGAGAAACCAGCTCAAACAGAAATTAACTACCCTGCGAGGTTCTGTGGTCCATAAAATTCTTCCCCAGGCTCCACGGTTTTAAAATAACATGAAAGAAATACTTTCCATAAAATGTAGTTAACTAGCATACAGATTTTTTTTCAGTCGTAATTCTGAAAGTCATACCAAACAAAATAGTTATACAAGCATTAAATTATACATTAAAGCAGGCCGATAAAGACAGTGAATTACAGAGTTACTGTGTTAGGTTTCAGATATACAGATAGTAAGCATTATTAACATTTTTATTGAAGGTGACCTACAAAAGAGGTACAAAAAAAAAAAAATCAGTGCCAATGCTGATTTCTTGTAATGCAGGAAAACATGAATGTGCAGCAGTTTAAGCACAGCGGCCAGCCAGTGCCCCATCAGGTCTGTCTCCCTCCCGTCCTTCGCACAAATAACTATGGGTGAGAGAGCAGAGGATGGCTTTCTCTGGGACTGCAAAGTGCCACTCTTTGTCTGGGGAACTCCTTTGAAGAACACAAAGTGGATGTTTTTCTCAGTGGTCACCTGGAACAATGAGATAGTGAGTTTGTGGTGGAGAGGGGTTCTTTGTGCTTTATGGAGGTTTGAACAAGCAAGGAAACGTGTAAACAAGCCATGCAGGCTTCCCTGTGGGCTTAACAGTCTGTAAGGGCTGCACTTGCACTGCAGCTCACCATGCAGCAGGTATGAGGTGTCCCTCTCCTGCAGCTGCCTGGGCACTTTCCTAGTGCCCGTGCAACGTGCTCACCTCTGAGCTGCTGCCCTGCCCTGGGGCTGCAGCCAGGTTATGTGGTTAGTGCTAGTTTCCAAATTTCTCTGGAAGAAACTGATGGACAAATTGAAATGCGCAGACACACGCACAAATACACCATGACTGCATATGTTGCATTGCCATAGGAAGTCAACCTTAGAAAATTTGGGTGGCCGAGCGCTATAGCATATTGCTTCGTCCTGCAGCAGCCGGGCTTTGCTGCTGGGTGCTGCCGCCCTCCCAGCCTCATCCCCGCACCCCTGCAGCGTTAGAGGAACTGTAGCTAGATGAGAGCTGAATTGCTGATGGAGAAAGCAATCGATGGGGAGTGGAAAATATTGATTTACATACGGCACACACACAGGGAAAGGGAGTGTGTGCTCAGCACTGCACGCATGGAAAGGAGCCCTGCACCTTGGCTTACGCCAGCTGGATGATGGGAAAAACCATTTTCTAAACATCTCATAAACAAGAAAGTGAGACCAGCACAAAAGAATGCAAAAAAAAAACCGATTTATGTTAACCTCTCAGATACTGAGGGCCCAGCGTTTGCCATCAGGGAAATGAGGTGAAAAGACCCTTATGTGTCCCTCAAGGGAATGGTGCAGCCAAGAGTGGCGTAAGTCCTTCGTGTCTGCCCCTACAAACGGAGCAGCAGTGTCCCATCAGGGACATACCTGATTTCAGACAGGCCTGCCGTGGGCTGTGGAGGATGGCTCTGTACCAGTTTTGTAGCAGTGTCTTTGTGCAGTGTACAGTGCTTGGGCTTTAACTTAAGGTCATAGAGAGATTCCAGATTTCCAGCTGCAGTCTGTTATTCTCTGCCATCAGTGTCTGCTTTGTGTCAAGCGACAAATTTCAGACGCTGTCATTAGCATTTGTTTTCATCAGAATTTCTTCAGTTACATCATTTCCAGATTGTCATCAGAATCTCCCAAATATTTCTCATACCAAGATGGGCTCCCACAAGGACAGACTTGATGACAGCTCATGGAAGGTACTTCCCTCTTTCCAAGGGTGTTCTAAGAAGCTTTCCATCTCCACGTGTGAATGATGTGGACTATGGGCAGTATGGCATGGTAATGCACTCCGTGGCAGCCAGCAGTGCTGGCTTAGACTTCAGGTGTGCCCCCATGCTCTGCAAAGGCTGCTGTAGCTGTTTCCTCAGCTTTCTTCTCAGCTGTAAGCAGGAGACGATCATTTTCATAGGGAAGTAATAGGTCTTATCATTTCTAGTTTGTATCAAAATCAAATATGAAGATATCAAAAATCAGTGTTGGGTTTTGAGTCAAGTAAGGCCTCTGTGCAGGAGCAGATCTCTGGGTGCAGTTCTGCCCCATGCAGTTGTAGCGTGTGCCCGAAGCAGCTGTGGGTGGAGGTAACCTGTGTGCAGAGCATAAAGTGAAACCCAAAGGTGAAGGCATTGTTTTTGCTCGGACACGTCAGTTTTTTGGTACTTATAAGAAGTTCCACCTATCAGCAGAACCAGAATGTGCTGCTGGGTCATTTTGTGCCTGAGCATCCAGTTGCTTTTCCACTACAGGCTTCTTGTCTCAGCACCTTATCATCTTACAGTAAAATTCTGTTTCTTGCTGAAGGAGAGGGAGGACGTGTAGCGAAGAAGTGCTGCACATTGCATTTTTCCCTTCTGGTGGCTTTTGAACCAGGCAAAGTAGATTGTTCTTTCAGCTGCAGTTTTGTCTAATATGAAAGAAAGAATTGATGAAGGCAGTAGATGGCATTTTCTCACTTGGAACTATATTGCAACCTGCCCAAGTATTATCCAATAACTAATATAAAATAAATCTGAAATAAATCAGGCCTGACAGCAGTCTACTACATTATGAACTTATCTTGGCAAGATCAGTCACATCCGTGTCAGTGTGGACAGGCTCCATCCAAACCAGATTCCTGACAAGGCTGCTGCCAGTGCTGATCCTTTCACGCTTACACTAAACAGCTATAAGGAGCAGAAGAGGTCTGTCCTGTAGCAGAAAAGAAGTTGGCCTCTGAAGCAGGAATGGGAAGGCAGAGTGGCTAATTCATAAAGGTATGATGTATGCCAGTGAGGTAGGGATTTTTGTTTCCAGTAACTTAAAATATGCCATGCAGTGCATCCAGGTTTCACTCTGCTGTGTACAGCCAGAACATGCGGGCAGACCTGCACTCCTTTCTCGCCGTGTTACTTTCTGTTGGCTTTCTTTGGCCGCATGTTTGTTTAGCCCCTGAGTAGCTGAGGCAGGATGGCTCTGCTCAGAAGGAGCAGCTGTTCCTCATTGAGCACAGTGTTAAGCTACTTTTAGAGCGGGATTGATGGAGGCAGAAGGAGGTCAAATGATTTATCCAAGTTCAGGCAGAGGGCTACTGAACAGCTCGCCTATAGCACCTATTGATTGCCTGTCCTGCCTACTTCAGGTGTGCATTCTGTAGGAAACAGGAATGAAAAGACTGGAAGTAGCAAGACAGAGACCAGCGGTTTCCAACCCTTTCCAGCTGTGGCTGTCTGGATGGTCCCTGTGTAGCAAACATCCCAAGGAGGACAGCAGAAGCTGCAAGGTGTTAAAAAAGGCTGAATCTCCATATGAATGACGCAGAGGACTTACAGCTGCACACTGAGTATTTCCATCAAAAGTCAAGGTGAAGTAGAGCCATGTGCCATGCCAGGGCTCTGCCATCTCTGCTCTTCCAAACTACTCTGGAGTAGTTCCCTTTGGAGATGTGCTTAATTTTTCTTATTATTCTTTCCAAAAACAATGTTTTTGTGTTTTGTTTTGTTTTATAATATTTCACTGCACTACTGAGTGCACAGCTGCTTTGCTGCCTCATTGCTGATGCAGCTGTGCACGAGCTCTGTGTGCATGTAGGAAAACCAGCACATTCTCCTGAGTTACTTGTAGACTGAGTAGGCACAGCAAGCTGCTGGTAGCCTCTGGGTGCTGAGGAAGAGAGGGACAACCAGGAGCACAGACAGCAAGATCACAGTAATAAATTGCGGTGAAATGCTTCAACAATGGGAAATAACTTGGCCCAGCTCCATCAGCAGTGATGATGTCTTTGCAGCGGTCACAACTTCCCCACACAGACATACACTTGCAAAGTTTGTGGCTAGTAGCAGTGGAAGCCATCTAGCAGGTTTGCAGCTGGAAAGTCTCTTCTATTCTTTTCTGGTGGCATAAGAGGCCAGTTCTTCTGTGCACCAACAATTAAGTGCTCTCCAATTTTCCTGCTTGCTTGGCTTTTCCATCTCAGGAAGCCCTCTTGTGCTGTCCTAGCCAGCCAAGCAGCCTCTGAGTGTGCCACTGGCAGCACCTGAATAGGTGGACTCTGGAACTGGCTTCTGTTAGCAAGAGATGAGGCATTTCAGTGCTCAGATACTGGATCTGTCCATCTCTGCCTGCTACAACCAAATCTTCTAACAGTTACCCTGCAGCACACCCTGTGAGAGAGCCTGTGATCCACCCTGCCCAAAGAGAGCTTGTGCTGTATACAGAGATAATCACGACACAGCTGTACGTAGGGCATCATGCCTTCTCTCAGCTGGCACTTCCCAAGTTCACCAGTTGTTAACACTTGCACCCATCCACAGTGTGTTCCACAGTGGGCAACGTGGTGCTAAAGCTAGGTGCTCCAATGAGCCTTAATTAGGAGCAGGCAGGGAGGCTCCCTCAGTGCAGCTCAAGAGCCCAGTGAAGGCTCCAGGCTGCAGGGAGCGCTGCTGAATGTGATCTGTTTGATTTCCCTGGTGGAACTTGGATTTATCCAAATATCAGCTTGAGTGTGGTGAGGTGAGAGAATTTTTACCAAGCCACGGCTTTGGTTGTGCCATTTTATTTCACTGTTCATCTAGCTCTCTGTGTCTAGAAGTAACTATGAAGTCTGACTAGAGCAGGCTTTGCTGATTTGGCTATAAAACAACCTGCCAAGCTGCAGCTGTGTGTGTGGAGGGGCCCACCCCTCTAGCACACATCTCCATGGCTCACCCGTTACACAGCTGTAAAGCCCCAGCTAACTCACCTGCCTGCTGCACGTCCTTCCTGCAGCAGTCCTGGCTTGCTGCTCCATGGGGAGGCTGCTGGGTGTGGGGTCTGCTCATCCCAGCGTCCACACACCTCGCATGCAGCACGCGGGCAGCATCAGCAGAAGCCCAACCATGGCAGTATTCGTTAATGGATGTGCAGCATGCTGCAGCTTCTGTCATCCTGGGCTGAGTGAAGGGGAGTGTTCATTTCACTGAGGTTTGTTGTTACTCTTTCTAATTTTGTTTGCTTTTTTTTTTTCCTTATGAACCATGGTCTTGTTTAGAAGTTTCCTCTCTCTGGTGGGAGAGAATTGAAATGCTCTGTTTGGCAGTGTGGGTGAACCACACCAGCTGCATGCCAACCAGCATGCGAGCAGTGTGCAGGCACCGCAGCCATCCAGTCCAGCCCTCAGCAAGTGGCCTTAGAGGAAAACCCCTGCATCCACTCCCTGAGTGTAGTGCAGCTACCTGGAGGGGTGACCTGGCACTAGTCTGGGTTGAGCTGGCTTTAGGAATGTTTCTGCAAGCCTTGTGATGTTTGGTCACCTGCATCACCTGCCTCCAGCTGTTGGAGTTCTGTGGTCACTGTATTTTATGTATATGATTGTGTGATGATATGGTGTTATGTATTTATACGTGTTTATGCACATGGTTAAGTGATGAGTTTGCTTATCTGCACGCTTTTAGGAGGACTGGCACTTTGAAACCCTCTCTGTTAGGAACTGGGCTTGGCAGAAATGTGTATTCTTAGCAAAGAGGAGTTGTACTTACAAACTTGCTTTACTGGCAAGTACGTGGTAGCCTGTAGGGCATCAAATGCTTTGGAAAAGCATTGATGCAGTCAGGTTGAGCTTTGCCTCCCTGTGGCCTTCAAAAAGCAAACAGAAACGAGCAGGGTTTGCTCTACAAGCAGCAACAACCCCACAGGCTCTGCCTGTGTGCAGCAGTGGAGCGGCCCTGGCCTGGCCCTGCCCATTGTTGTGTGCCTTCTATCTTTTTTGCTGGCAGGTAGGTGGTTAATTACTTGGAGGTTGCAAGCTGAAGTCTTATTTTTCATATGTGACTTAGTAATTAAATTCCCCCAGTTGATATTACATAATGTAAGTAACAGCGACATCATTTTAGAAGAATAGTCAGATCTGACAGACAGTTTAAAGTAATTTCACTCTATATTGGAGTCTAACGCTAAGAGAGTGCACAGAAAGCAGAAGGCAGCTGCCTCAAATAGTTGGAAATTAGCGTGTGGTAACCAACAACTATTATTATTGTATTACTGCTGTAATTCCCAAATGGAGAGTTAAATTTCTACAACAGATACAGCTTTTAACCAAAAAAAGGGGGGGGGGAGGGGGGGAGTGTGATTTTTTTTTTATTTTTTTTATTTTTTTTCCCTAGGAAGGAATGCTCTTTTATTAAATGATAGAACTGAATGTACATTTCCCAAACGAAGGGAAGAAAAAAAAAAACAGCCTTGCAGGAGTCCTCATCATGGGCCTTCAGCTTCTCAGCAGCTGCCCCTGTAAGGTTGCTTGAGGTTTGTTCTAAAGGATGGGCAGAAAGGGAAATTTAATATTTAAAGATAACGATAAGCAAATTGATTCAGTTTTTGAGCTTTTATATACATTCATACATTTATATACATTTATATACATATATATACATTGTAACTGCATTTAGCTTGGAATTCAGCATTTGCTTGCCAAGAATGAGAGGTTGTCTCTCTGCCACAAAATACTGAGCTGGAGCCCTCTGCTTTGTCGTGTCCTCCTTCTCAGCATGCATCTCACCAGGAGCGATAGGGAGGATGGCAGGGCTGATGGCTGGATGTCAGATGTCAGGTTCTTGGAGTTTATGGCTGGATGGTAAATCTTGGCTCTAATTCTAGTGGGCTTTTACTTGTGTGTATCAGTTGTGCAGTAAGGCCAGTTCAGGCATGGGGACCTGTGCGCTACCCTGATCTCCCATATCGACTTCAAAGTCACTCAAACAATCAATGCATCTTTAATTTGAAATGCTTGATGGCTAATCTCTTGTTTTCTTTAATTAATGATCTGTAGTTAACCATTATGAATGGTAAATAGTCTATTTCAGCATTGACAGTAAGATTTCCTATGGGAAAATCTTCTCCTATAGCTTTAATTTAAATATGCGCTTTCACATAGCACTTACCAAATCCTTACCTTCATGCTATTCCGTGATTACGGGTCCATTAACTAATCACATTTGACAAGTTGTTTATTGAGGAGAGCAACTATTTTACATCTCTTGCCTGGGAAAGAAAATACTCTAACAAACAATTATTCAGCAGCTGCAATCATGGAACACTGAATTAATTGCTTTGAAGATCATAGTCAAGAAGATCTTGATAAAATCAAAGAAAATGTGGTTTGACAGAATGCATGAATGGGAATGTTGGAAGGGAATCTGGCTTTGTCAGCCACAGCCGTGTTCCAGGGGAGTACAAAATGAGCGTCACACCTCGAGACATGGGCTGGGCAGAGAGGGGAGCTGTGGAAAAGCTTGTTTGCTTTGGTTTATCAGAACCAGAATTTATATCATTTGATGGTAGGATCTGGATGCTGCTTAAAGGGCAAGCAAACGAGCACGATCAGGCCTTAATATCTCTATAAAGGCTGATGAAAGGATATTTCATATATGTAGACTTCTGTGGACTACTTTTCCTGCTGTACAGGAGATTAAGCAGGGTTATTGTGAGGCTGCACTTCAGACTGTTTGCGTTGGAGCGGGACACAAGGCAGAGCAGTATGAGGATGGAATGGGATCATCTCTGAATACTGTCAGTACAACAAGCTGAAAAAGTTGCCCAGTAGTCTGAAAGGCAGTGAAAATGTCAGATGGTTTTTCTGAAAACATCCTAATTGGGTTGCTGTGGGTAATATGGAATTTGTACAGTCATCTTTCCAAAACTGCCTCGTTCCTGTGTTAAAAATACTTTTATTCAATTAAGTGCTGTAGAAATAAGAACTTCAGTTCTTTCTCCTTTTAAAGCTTTCCTCCATCCCTTTCGGAGTCTGAGGAGGGGCAAGGAAGAGAGTTGGAGGAAGTCTGAGATGCAAGTGGAGCCCAGAGCTGCAGAACAAGGCAGTAGCCCTAACTTAGAAGCAGCAGTGGCAACAGCAGTCACACTGTGCATAACTCTCACAGTATTCCTCTAACACGGACTGCTTTGTGCTACCTCTTCTTCTAGGAAAGAATGAATTTACTTTTTTTTTTTTTTTTAGTTTGAAATAAGTGGAAAACATGGACCTGTTGGATGTGGGATTATGTTGAAACAGTACAGCAGGAGTCCAAATGGGAGAGGAAATCTGTGCACAACCAGTGCCACCACGAGATAAATAAGCAGCAGGAACCAGGAGGTGAGTGCAGCAGCAGCTGAATGTCCCAGGCCACGAGGGTTGACGCTCCAGAATGCTGGGAAAGAGCTGTAATGGGAGCACTGGCATTCCACCTGTGCTCCATCAAAGCCTTGCTAATGTAGGGACATGCTAGCAGTGACATTTCACCCACCAACCCCTCAGTTACACAGCCACTGCACGCTTCCAGTTCAGGAGAGCCTGTGCACGTGGCACTATTTCAGTCCTCGTGGCAGAACATCACACTGCCACACCAAATGTAGCATCACTAAGGAATGCCTCAAAAAGTGTGATGGAAGCTACTGTCTTTGTCTCCATTTACAGGAGGAGGATCTGAGGAGCTGTGACCTTGCATTGCTCTTGCTCTACATGGCCAACTGCCTGAACTGAACGTATACCCTTGTAACTCCGGAATCTGATTCAAGTAAGATTTCTTTTCTTGACCCTTTGGCTGTCTTCAATGCTTGAATAGCAGACAGATGGAGCCTGACAATAATTGGCTGTATACTGTTATTGCAGGCATAGGTGACAGAATTTGGCCCGCTTAAGGAAAAATGTAGAAAAAGGCAAGTAAATAAACTGTTGCAGAAGTTTCAGTCTAGTGAGCTGTGAGAGTAACAGTGAACTGAGCTGTTCTCCGTTACTCGTACAAAAAAATGCTAATAGCGGGCTATGCATTAATGCCTGGAAATTAACCAACTTTAGTTATTAAGTAATTATACCATTACTTTAGTGGGTAAATAGAAAAGTGTGCATTGGTCTATAGGCATAACTGGCAACGGTAGGCACTGGGATAGAACTGAGTTAGTCTGAGGAAAGCAGACTGGTTTTCATTGAAGTGTAACAGTCAATCAGATATTTTAAAAACTTTCTCATGAGGTCACAAGCAACTTGTCATGTATTAAACACACAAAATAACTTTTTTGTGTGTTTATAATTGAAATAATAAAAATAATAAAATAATTAGTTAAAATTACTAAAACTGCAGCACCTCCTCACCAGCCAAAGAGATGCTGGCAATTGAAAGGGCTCTTTCTGCATTGCAAGGGGAAGAACTGCTCTTGGTGCCTGCAACCAGTGGTAGATACATTGTGACATGACTGATTTGCAGCAGGAGTAACCAGGGGCCTAACAAAAGCCTTGACGGAAAACCACCCAAAGGTAAGTTCTTCATACAGAGGGTGCCATGCTGTCTGATTGTGAAATTCTAGTTTGAATTGTCCCTCCTGACTCCCTAGGCAAACCTGCTGCGATTAGATTCAGATCAGTGTGAGAAAAGATGTCCACACCATGTTCATTCCCATCCCTGTCTTCTCCAGATAATGTGCTTCCTTGGAGCTGCCAAGAGAAAACGCATTCCCACGGTATCATCAAAGGAGCTGTGTCCAGCACCAGTTTTTCCTACCAACCAGATCAACGGGCTGAGTGTGGCAGCTCTGTACAGCAGCTCTCGTGACTCCAGCTGATACATTCACATCATGAGAAGGTCCGGTGAGTTGCTTTCAGTTTATTTTAAACACTCTCAACTCTTGTGTACAGACATGAGGGACTAAAGAATAATGATCACGCAAAAACAAAGGAAGTACAG
This sequence comes from Gallus gallus, assembly GCF_016699485.2. Taxonomy (NCBI): domain Eukaryota; kingdom Metazoa; phylum Chordata; class Aves; order Galliformes; family Phasianidae; genus Gallus; species Gallus gallus. The sequence continues at coordinate 8,940,713 of NC_052537.1, read as the reverse complement.
CAGCTGCTACCATCTGAAAAACAAATGTTGTATGGACTAAGCATCTTACTTGTGGCAGTTTCGCATTCACATTTTTCTGGCTGCTGAGAAATTTGAAAGTTGGATGTTGAGTTCACTAGAGCAGAGCTAGAAAACCCTTTTCTTTCCTAAGGTCTTTATTTTAGAACTGTTGGTTCCAGCTATAAATCAATGGAAACATTTGTTTTTCACTAAGGTGGAAAGAGCAGCTAAGGTGGAGACAGTACTTTGTGAAACATGGTGTTCTTGTAACCAAGAGTACCCCTGAGCTAAAATGTGTTCAGCTCTGGGCACCAAATAATCAAAGTATATGTGGAATTTTAAAATGTACACTAATTAGAAAATTGAACATAGAACCAAAGAAAGATGGAAAAGACCGGTACCGTTTACCTTTAGGGTAAAGAAAACAGTGTGAAGTTCTTGATATATTTGCTATGACCTTCATACCCAATGATGAAAGAAACAAACCCCAACCACAGGTGAGAGACTCTTATTGGCCCTTTCCCTCTCAGAAAGAAAATACACAAGTTTTAAAGTTTGGAGAGAAAATCCTCTATTTTTGGTACTCTTGTTGTCACCACTGAGAAAGTTACAGAAATCTGAAGGCAAGCCACAATGGAATGAAAGATGCTTCACTAGTTACGAATTTTCTCTCTTTAGGAAGGTATGTTAAGAACATTTAAAAAGTTTTCTTGATATAAACATGTTGAAAAATTGCTTTTTTACTATGGAAAGCATTTTAATGTCTCATAAACAGATTTTTCTGTGGATCTATAAATACACATATGGAAAGATTACAATATAACCGTTTGGCACTGGTATTTGAAAAGATCTTATTTTTCTACCATTGCTTAAAGCAAACTGCAGCATTAGCTGTATGACAATCTTCATTAAGACGCTCAACTGCGTTGGCTTGCCTTGCAATTATCAATCATACTTTGTTTTTTTCACAGATTCATAAATCAGTCAAATAGTCTACAATTAAAACATCTAACAACTCCATGTTTATTACAGTTCTTCTACAATAATTAGGCTCCAAGTATACCTCCATTGAGCAAGTTAGCTTTAAGCCCTGACAGTTAGCTTTTGATGCTCTGTTCAGCAAGAACAGGAGTCACTATAAGACTGCCCTAAGCAGTGTTTACAAAAAAAAAAAGATGATATTTGTGATGTTGGTGGCTCACATACAAATCTGGATACACCGCGCTACTAGTTGAGCAAGTAATGCACACTGCCACGTGCTTTTTTTCCTCTCTTTCTGCTGCTAACAAAACCAAACCAAGAGCAGTACCGTTCGCTGCTGCCTGCACTAGCTCTAGGCCGTGCTCAAGCAGGCAGAGTAGGATGCGAGCTCTTCAAAGGTAGCCATAGGTCCTCTGATTTTACAGCAGCCACCAGCCATGGAGAAAAGTTTGATGTAATTCGAGGACTGAAGGAAATGACACTGAAACTATTTTTCTCTAGAAACACCTTTAATTTCAATCAAAATACAGTACATTTGCAGCACATTAGAATTCCTGTTCCAGTATTTCACAATACATTAGTTTCCTAGTTTGTAATTACAAACAAATTTAGTTTGTAACTAATTACAAAACAATTCTGAATACTAGGACAGTATTTTCAGATATGTAAAAGGTACCATAAAAATAACTACCTATAACCATTACTACAGGAAAAAAAGAAACTACAAATGTAAAAATGTAAACATTTAAATTGAAGTCTTTAAAATTGCAGAAGGTACCGTCTACCATTGCAAGACCAAGTGAACAGCACAAGACACAAGGTACCATCTAAAAACTGCTAAATCAAGTCTTTGTGCAGGCAGCCCTGCAGAAGTTTTTCATGCTACATGAAATTCACATTCAAGTTTGGACTAGCTTTTAAGCTGTGCTTCCTAACAGAAAGGTTGGCTATTGTCTTCACTAGGCTTCAATCCCACTACTTAATTGCTTTTAAGCAGAAATTAATTAATTCCAGCAGAGAAAAAGCAGGACAAATTTCAGAGCAAGCTTGACATGTTCTTTACAAAAGCAGCGTATCACATGCAGCTCAGAAGCAGCAAATGAACAAGATGCACAAAGCTACCAACATCTTTGCTGCACAACAGCTGGCAGTTGGGGCAGATCACTAGCAGTGCAGTCTGTCTCTGCAAGAACACCATTTTTCTGCAGACCCCATCGCAAGGCAGCAGTGCACTGGTTTGCCTGCACAACTGTGAGAGGTAAGTAACTGGGCTGCAAGGGCTGGGAGAAGCCACAGGTCTCATGCTGTCTTACCCAGCCTCAGCCCAGCACGAGGCTACCTGACTTCCCTTCATCCTGTGTGATTTAGTTCCTATTTTTGCACTGTTCCTAGATGCTAATCAAATGACTTGGCTATTGAGTTCCTCCACTGAATATTCACCCCTATTACAGTCAGGCACACTTGAGGAAAAAAACAATGGAACAGTTCTAATTTCTGAACAAGTCTTGTAATGATTAGAAGGGGACCAATGTCTTAGTGAAATATTGTAATTTGTCACCACATGGAAAAGCCAAAAAAAAAATTAAGTTTTCCTCACCGATATGTCTTGTAATTATACTTCTAAAATTTGCTGGCTTTATTACCTTTATTTATGTTCTTCTGAGTAGACAAAAGCAGAGTACAAATCTCTTCCCGAGAACTGACTTTATTGTATTGCTGAGATCAACGCTCACTGGTAGCCTGCAGTTTTTAATCAGCGAAAGCAGCCTGCTGAACAGAAGATGTGAAGGCAGTAATAAAAGGCAACACATAAGGGGGGGGAAAAAAAAGAAAAAAGACTAGTCAGTACAATAAATATTAAAACCTGAAGTCAGCTGATGCTTCATAACAGGGATTACATAGTGGTTGCTTAAAATAGCAGAAACTACATTCAGTAGCAGAAACATTTCCAGCTGTAGGAGCCTAAACATGTAATTAGTTTAACAAGTCTCAGCAGTGTCATGACATTTCACAGGACTGCAAGAACAATACTGTTGTGCGGAAAGAGGATGATCAGGGTAATTAATGGCCTCGTTTACTTAGTGGTGATCAGGGCAACACAGTGAAATGGATGGTGTGAGACTAACTTAAAGATAGATTGTAATGTCAATCAACACAGCCTCACAGAGAAGAGGTCTCAAACAACAGGATGCATTTTTTGCTTTGATCCAGTAAGCTGAGCTTTCAAAGACACCTGCAGTGAAGTGTTATCCTTAGGACCCTAAGGCACTTAGTGCAAACCAGATGAACATGTCATTTTCTTTAAAATACCTGTCACCGATAAAGATCAATATACACTGTTGCGTTGAAAACAGATAACTAATTTCAGACAACTAATTTCAGAACACAGTATTAATAGGGAATCAGCAGGATGCACGAAGGCTTGCCCTGAATTTCCATCTTACTCTATTTTTATAGGCTCTGGGAAAAAAAAAGAGACAAGAACTCAATGGCCTGTCTGTTTGCTTTTCCCCACCCCCATTCATGTCACCGATCTAATAAAAACTTATCACCTCTCTCTACAAACCTTGCCTTGCATTCAATTTTAAAAATCAATGATCTGGAAGAAACTGTAAAAATCGCTTGCAATAAATTTGCAAAGGACGTGCAGGCTGCTGGAGTAGTAAAGAATGGGGACAGGTCACTTACACACAGCAATCTGGATCGCTTCATAAGCGGTATTTTAAGGCTGGTAAAATACAGTGTATACTTTCAAGAAAAAGTAAGTTTGGATAATAAAGGGATGAAGTACCACATTCTAGAAAGAGACTCTGAAGAGGACCTGAGCCAAAGAAGTCAGCATCCAAGGTAATGCTTCTGCAAAAAGAAGGATAATGTGGTTTTTGTGGAAATAGGATAGGGAGGTATATATAATCAGAGTAAGAAGATGGCATTATGTCTCTGTATTGTCCTGCTGGATCACTGTTGACACGCTGCATCTAATTCAGAGGTCACACAAAAATGTTTAAATATGTGAGAAGTACAGAAAAGAATGTGAAGATGAATTAGTCTTGGATAACATTCATTGCCATAGGAAAGTTAAGGAATTCGGTACATCTCATCAGAGAAAAGGTTAAAAGGGACATAATCATGATTTATAGCTACACACAAGCAATTAGAAAAGCTGATACTACAGAGATCAATATAAGCAATCAAAGGCATAAAAAGACCAAAATAACCTAAGGTGGAGCTAGAAATGCAAATAGAAAAATCAAGTGAAAAATGTACCTGTGGTAATTAACTATTGCAGCAGGAGGGGTGGGTGAATGCTCATCACTTGAAGAATTTAATATTAAATGCCTGCCTAAAATATGTATGTTGCAGTTGAAAACAAAGCTCCTGAATTTAACAGGGAGACTGCTCATTGAAATTCAATGGCCTGTTGAATTTAAAAATGAATTCTCATTATGTTGCCTTCTTGCCTCATATATTTAAGAGATTTATTTTGAAATATAGCAACTAAGTGGAAAGGGGTTGCCACAAAAAAGATTATTTCTTTTCATAGGAGAGTTACATTTAATGCTAGATTTAAAGCTAAATAATCTGCAGCTGCACCTTAGAAATACGCAGCCTTTTTTTCCCCCCTTCTATGTTTATTTTTCCTATTTCTTGTTCGGAATTGTACAGTCCACTTAGTTGACTGTGTCTAATTTACATAATCATGTCGTTATTCTTCAGTTTTTCTGTTCCTATTTATAAACCATTCAGAAACCATCCACTTAAGTAACAGCATGATTTGTTGTAAGAATTATTATGGTTGTTTCCAAGGGAAAATAGAATGTGATTAAATGAAGAACGAACAATGACATTTTTGAAACAGAGGGTTCTAATCCCACAGAGGGATTTGTAAATGAAACCTGCCCATCAAATTCCATCCCAAACAGCCAATGAACTACTGAGGAAATGCAGCACATACCTTTTACAACTGTATAGCCAAGAGCTTAGCGGAAGACAAAAAAATATAGATAAACAAACCAACCAACCATGCACACAATATCTTCCAGAGAAACGGTAAAGCTCCCAAAGCCATCTGTACTTTCAAAAAAAAAATAATGAAGTGTATGTATACAGTTGCTGATATGACTCAACGCAAGTCTGAATACTAAGGGCCTAGAGGAAAATCTGCAAGCAGACCTTTGCTCCTGGCTAAGTTCCAGCTTCTGAGAGAAATGCATCAAGCAAGGAAAGGGCTGGATATTTAAGCTGTGGATCCAGGAAAAAGGAATATTTTCTGCATGAAATAGATGTTTTGCAGGTGCCACAGGAACCATAATAACCCACACTTCTTATAAAAATGGTGAACAGTGATCTAAGAACATCAGAGTTCAGTATTTTCCACTGAAGAATTATTTGTTCTCTTATTTCAGAAATGAGTGAGGAAATAAAAAAAAAAAAAATTTGCTTACCATTAATGCTGTTGCCTTTACAAAAAGCTATCTACAAGGAGCAGCTGAGAAATTCCATGAAGTAGTGACGCTACAGAGCCTCATTCATTAAAAAAAAGAAAAAAAAAAGAAATCCCAAATAGGTATTCGTTCGCAGTGCTGCTTTGACATGTTTGTATTAGTCCAAAATAAACCATACTGATGGATTCCATTCTTGTTTGTATGCAGACAGATGCAGTCCATTCAGACAGCGCACGCACCACAAAGGACCACAGAGATCCCGTTAAATTGGTAGAAGTGCTTCAGAAACTCATACAGAGCCACTCAGAAGTGTGCAGTAACTGTTCACAGCACATTATCTTATAAGCAGCGGTTCTTAAACACCAAGGGAGATATGGGAATATTTCAGGTGAAACCAAGCACAGAGCCCAAGAAAATCATTTTTGTGAGACTGGTATTGAATATCCGAAATTCCCCATTGAATTAGTTTAAGGAGCTGCAGATGGGATCAGCAGAGGGACTGGTAGAAGGCCACAGCAAAATCCCTGCAGCACGGACACAGAGATACCCTGAATACTGCCAGTTTTTCAAGGGAAAAGTACTGAAACATTGTTTAAAAAATAGCATCATTATTTGAGATAGAGATAAACCCTTCCCCATTATCTGTGTAATTATTTAGAAGTTAGCAATAACGAGTAAACAAATAATGCAGCTAGAGTAGTGTTCTGGATAAAAGACCAAAAACAGAGAAACTAGAGAGACTTTAGCCTCAATACTTAGATAGAAACTATATGCCAATACCAACTTTCACTCAAAGTTACAGTATAAGACTGAAGAACTTACTTAAAATTCCAGGGAATCTTCTAAGCCAGTAATTAGGTCTGTGGCTGCAACCATGATCTAGGGTCTAGCACTTCTGTGATGCGTTTCTGTCTAGGGGTTGGTACTGGTTTGGTTTCAGACTCTGTCTTCGTAACCAAAGAAATGGGATTCTTATGGTCAGCTAAACTGTTTTTCCTACAAGGACAGATGTGGTGAGGAGCAGCAATGGGTGTCTGCAACTGTTGTGTTTCTGTAGATAATGCTGAATCTACGGAGCTACAAGACATGCCGCCAGGCCTCTCCCAGTTCTCCTTGTCCAGTTCTGCTATGTTCCCACATGCTTTTGCATTGTACGCTGGTTTATCAGAGGGTGGAGGTGGAGCTCTTCTTTTCTTCCCTCTGCCATCATTAGGACTTGCAGTATGCATATTTTTCTGAACAACCATCTCATGAGATCCATCAAAGAGTGAAGCCCATAAGGAAGATGCAGGTTCTTTTTGCTGGCAAAGCAGGAACTCACCATCACTCTTTTCAATTTTTCTTTGTATGATATCAGCTAAGCCCTCATGTTTCACTGGAGAATCAATGCCTGTAATTTTAAGGGACAGCAATTAACTCAGATTAAAATGCTACCCATGACTTTACTCCTCTCAGTTTTATTACTGTTCAGAATACAAAACTGTATTAACCATGTCTCATGAAGCCTGGACTATTAAGCATATTAATGGAAGAACTGGAAAATATTGCATATGCTTTCATAAGAGAAAGCTGGGGGATAGGAAAGAACTGTTTTCATGACAGCTGGTGTTGAGAGAACAGGGTAGAACAGGGTAGGAATTGATCCTTCTTTCCAAGTAAAAGCTGAAAAAAAAAAGTAATGCAAATATATATGTAGACATACATATATATATATATACACACACACACACAGACACAATCTACATAATAGATACATTTTACTGTACAGCACTTTGAAATTTTCATTTTACACAAGGTGCATGGAAAAATCTATGACTAAACATTCCTGTGCCTCCGGCCTGCAGAAAATTGAACATCTTTACATATACCATTTTTCTTTATGTGGTTTAAGACTGTCTTGCCCCATTTCTGATCTCTCATATTGAATTTTCTGTGTAGACTGCAATAATGCTAGCCTTTAAAACAGAAGCAGTATCTTTTCTATTTCAGGTCAGACATTAAGGATTTTAAAAACAATTTTAAACACAGGATTTTACCTATGAATACTGTCAATAAGCAGAAAAACACTGGTATATTAAGAATGAAGCAGAGTTTGTGTTCTGCTCCACACTGATATATTTGAGTATCAGCAGAATTATACTACAGCATTACCTTTATAGAACTTCTATATAGTTGATTTACTGCCTTCTTGCTCTGTGTTCATAGCTGAGGTAGGACTCTGCCTGCTCGGTGCTCTGATGCACAGGAACTCAGATGACCCACACGGCATTTTGAGCATCTTCACAATTCCAATCTCAAGCAGTGAGCAGTCAGGCATTTATAGTCGTACAGTGATTTTCAGCCATTAATGCATTAGATCCATTTAAAAAAATGACCTACTTTTTCTAGTCTGTAAATATTATTTCTATAATGAAACTATTACAAAAATCCTGTTGCAAACTATTTTACTCTGTAAAACCAAGTCTTAAGTACAAGCTAGGTATTTTCTGAGCATATTTTTCAACAATATTATCAAAGAAAAATAGTAGGTTAAGTTAAGTTAGGTAAGCCTTTCAATAGTGTTAGGAGGAGCACTTTTTTTTTTTTTAATAAGTTTAATTGGTTAGACCAGACGGTTCTACCTTTACATTCCCTAAGCTTTATATTACTTCCCACAGTGAGAGTTTATTTCTAGTGGTGGCTTTGTTTCTTGTGTTCAGGTCTCCCTATTTACAGTTCAGATCGCAGTTTTTGGTTCAAGGTTACATAAATAAATAAATAAATGGTGCAATTACAAATTCAGATTTAACATGAACTCCTTGGTATGCAATTATGTTGCTCTTTCATTGTCTGAATTGCCCTTGAAAAACTCAGCGTTTCAACATCAACACCAGAAGACATCTCAATGCAGACGATGTTGATTCTGTTAGCCTGCAACTTGAAAAGACAAATCCCACTTACTCATATCATGGTAGACAGAGGTCGCTTCTTTTGTCAAGAACAAAGGTGGTTTCCGTGGTGACATAATCTCAATTTTCATAAGTTCTTCACAACAATGTTTCCACTGGCCTGAGAGAGAAAAGAGAACAATGATTGGAACTTAAGCACTTCAGCTTGAAAAAACTGAAGTCATTAGTTTCCTAACACAACCTATCTCCAAAGCAATACCAAACAGTAAGCATCTACTTTTGCTAAGCAGGAACGCTCAGGATACATTTTCAGTATTTTCAACTTTTAATTAATTACGACTTTTAGCACAAAAGTTAGGAGCTATCACCTTTAATTGAAGCATCCCAACAGTACTGTTATACCATAAAGATTAAATATCATAATTTGCCTTCGAATCCCCAAGCCCAGTATAAATTCATCAGGAAAAGAAATCATAACTTACGACATACTGCAAGTGGGGTGTTACACAACCATTATAGTAAAGGAGCATTTCCCTCTTTCATAGAGGGTAACTTGCCTTTTATCTGTTAGTAGACAAGGAAACCTCTTTTTCTATTAATAGATTTTGACCTTAAGGAAATCAAGGCACAGTAAAATTACTTTGTTCACACCAATCATTCCAAGTTTTTCAAGCACATTAATTTTAAGAGATTTTTAGAACCACTGAAGAAAAAAAAAAAAGGCATTTAAATGCTAAGTGACCCATTTTTTCTGAACCTAAGGAAAATGTCTTGAAAAAAAATCCATGGGTATTCTACCTATAATGAATAAGTAGTAGTTCTTCTACCCCACTCAACAGCTAATTTAAAGAAGATGCCCTAGTTTTTCTTGGTGTGTTTCTTTAATTGATAAACCTCTTCTTGTAGCTCAGAGAAAAACGAGTAGAACTACGAACTACAACACCCACATAAGAAAAACCTCAGTTCACTGATCTGTTTGGTGTGGCCTCTGATTAAACACTGGTATTTCATCAGTTGAGCTGGTTCTGTTTTCTGCCCTGGTAAAAATGACTATCAGGATCCGACTGTATTTTGTCAATGACAGCATAATAATTGGCAGCTGTTCTCTGCTCCTGGTAAACCTGTGAGTCAAACTACTAAAGCAGAAGAAAAATTAATCTATATAGTTCCTGTAGTTAATATTAGGCGTTAAACAAGAACCACAGTATACTACCTGAAAACCATTTTGCTGTCTTACAACAAGAAACGAGTTTCTTCTCATATAAGAACAGCTTTGTTGCAGAGGTTACCCAAGTCAGTAAGATAGCTTACTGGAGAAAGAAAAAAAAAACCAACAAAACCCTAACCATTGAAGATCTTCAAACATTTTAGCGTGGAAAACAAAAAATGCAGGGTATCAATTTACGTCACTTGCATCATGTTACAGCTGTCACCAGTTTCCAGTAGGCAGTGTGTATTTGTATGAATGGATCAGACTGTGGCTAGGTGAGCACATTCCCTTTTGGCAAGGGGTGCCACACCAAAACCTTAGAATTACCAGCAAAATCAATCCCTAACGTAGCAAACTGCAACTTAATTAATCTGTAATGCTGCTGGGAAAGAAATACACACGTTTCTACTTGCAAGGACGGGCTGAATCTGAATCCTTGCCAAGGCCCCAGATGAATCCTGCATCCTCACTAGTTCCCACTAAGGTTTCCAGGCCCAAAGGTTTCGGTCTTGCAGAATCTCACAGAACCAACAAATCTGATAAGGGTGCGCAGGCAGAAGCAGCCCCACTCAACTACAGTGCAGGAAAAGACAGTGACAGTTTAGTAGTCCTTTAAAAGTCATCTAGAATGCTGCTAAAAGAGACCATGTTACTTTGGATTTGTGGACACATTTTATTCCTTGTTTCCTGCAAAAAGCCAGGCTGAACATGCGGACGTTGGTTTAATTAAATATTTGTCATCCAATAGCTATGACCACCACCCAGTATTATTCCAAAGAGCATTTTTCTTCCCATCGTTGCAAACAAAGGATTATGAGGCAATTGCGATTCAAATTGTTCAAAGATTCCTTTGATGTTACATAACATCCTTCAGGAAGGGCACGATGCCAGCACTGCCTGCTTACTTACTCAGATCATAGAAGTGCTGCCAGAAAGCCTCCATCCACTTATGAAGCTCTTCCCTACTGTCCGTAGCAAAAAGTTGAGTCGCAGCCTCTCCAGACACAGGGTTGATAACAGAGAAGTTATTGGTTCTTCTCTTGGAGTCTTTATCCACAGATCGAATTCTGGTTTCCTACAAATGACAAAGTGGGGTACTGAGTTATTGCTTCAGCTCAACACTTATAAGGCTATGGCCAGCAGCAGCATAGTGGGAGTATAATTTGGCCTTTTCGTCTAATTCAGGTTAATCTCCAAATAAAAAGAAATAAGGAACTAAGGTCAGGAATTGCTTACAAAAGTATTTCTCATAAAACAATTAAAATGATAAAGGAAAAAAAGAGAATGGAACAGAATTATTGCAGTTCGGAATTAGAGAATGTACATTCTGCGTTTCCCCTCCCAGTGCTTTCACCAGCTGTTCTCAAGCATCACTCTTCACAGTTGCTGGGTGAAAAACCTAAAACAATAGCAAGCAGCTATATCCTCTTCTCCAGAATCATCATCCAGACAATCACTTTTTCACGGTTAGGTCTACTACTACCTTCAATTTTTTGTTCTTTTTATTGAAGGTATGTATCTTACTTGAATTTCAATGACTCGGGACATTCAGGGCAAAGGCAGCTGCAACAAGAAATTTATTCGGATACTCATCTTGTCTCCATTTAAAGAAGCATTTGTAGAAGTTGTCAGGAGTGCTAAGAAAGCTCAGGATGGCCCTAAGTTGCACCAGGAGAGGTTCATGTTGGATATGAGGAGAAATACCTTCTCGGAAAGAGTGGTGCAGTATTGGCACAGGCTGCCCAGAGAGGCAGTGGGCTCATCAGCCCTCCGGGCGTCCAAGAAACTTCGGAGGTGGCACCTGGGGATGTGGTGGAGATGTGCTCATGGTTGGACTTGATGATCTTAAAATCATTAAGGTTAGAAAAGGCCTCTATCATTTTAAGCTACTCATACAGTTCTACTGAACAAGTTTCCAACATGAAAAAAAGCTTTGCTGTAATATCAAACAAATCCTATTTGTCATTTCAGAATTCAGTTTTGCCTTATTTAGTGCAATAGAAATAATTAAGAACAGTGACAAATATAGCATAAATCATTCAGAATTAAGGAATCATTACTTCAAACGTTCAACTAGTCACAGAAATATCACGCAGCAGCGCTGGTACAGCCACGGTTGTCCCCTCTGCTCAGGGACATAGTTCAGCTGATTTTATCACCCAGACTACATGCTATGAAAATAAAACTGGATCTAGTTTCTTTGTTATGCCTTCACTACTATAAAAAGTAGCACTTGCCATTAATTGAGTGGAAAAAAAAAAAGTTTTCATGTTTAAGACACTGAAAAATTTTAGAAGTGTCACAAAACACAGCAGTGTTTTCCAGGAAATAACTGGTCAGCACTGCTGTTCTCAACAACATGGCGAACAAATGAAAGTAACTAACACCACTTTGTTTACAAAAATAGAAGCAGAACCCCTGCAATCTCTGCATATACACTTCCACCTGGCCAAGCAAGCAAAGACAACACCGGCACATCCAGGAGAGCAGCATCAGCCCAAATCTTGATGGGGTGATGAATTCCAGCTCCAGGGAACTGGGCAGCACCTTATTGGCCAGCACTGGAGCCTGGCAGAAACAGAAGCAGCCTAAGAACATGCAGAGCCCTTGCGCCATGCAGGGGTGTCCCCTGGTGTGTGGAGCACCGTGCGTTCGGAAGGAAGCTGACAGCTACAGTCAGCACTGTGTTCAGCAGCTGCGTGGGCAGCAAATCTGATCTCTGAGTAGTTTCAGGACACACCTTAAAATACAGTGGGGACAGATCAGCTGCCTTCCTTCTTACACTGTACAACCAGATGTCACACTTACACTACAGATGTCAAATAGAAACCAATAGAAATGAAGTTTACCCATGAGATCCCATGGGGATAGGCCTACTTCCGATCGTCAGAAAAACAAAAATTATTCTCAAGAATATTCCCCAGATTTTCAATGCATTACTGAAGTAACTGTTTGAAATACTAACAGCTGCTTGTAGCATATCTGATGGATATGCTCATTTAAATTCTTCTGTCTAAAAATAGGAGATGAAGTAATTTATCCATAAGTGCTCTATATCCCATTAACTCAGGTAACCATAGATACCAGCAAAAAATTAAATCAAATAGATTAACGTTTGACAGGTAAGAACTTCAAGCATACCATACACACGAGTTTATTTAATGATGTTTGCTGCAGGTTTTATCCCATAACTACGTTATTATTCAAAGGAGATAAATCCTTAAGCAACAATCTGTACTTGATGTGTGAATATTTAAAGAGCGATACAAGATGCCATTACAGTAATGGGCTGATGAATATACCAAGCTTAGGTGAATTACACCACAAGCCCACTTCTTAAAAATAAAAAAAGTAAACTGCCTTAAAGTACCATGTTATATGTACCACTGCTCCACCTGCCCCAGTCTCACAGACAGTGGAACCAACTCCATTACTGCTCTCGTAAAGCCCAGAACAAGCAGCCAATTGGAGTAAGAAAAACTGAGCTGAACCCAGAGGAAACTCAGAGGACTTCTTTGGAGAGGCTGAGGCCAGTTGTACATCCTTACTATGTGCAGAAGATTAATTTTCTTTGAAAGTGGGGAAAACGACTTTTTCTTTTAGCATAAGGTAAAAAATGAGACTTTATTTATATCTTTCTCCTTCAAATCAAAAATTCTTTTTGCCTGATACAACTTACCTGGAAAGCAGAGTTAAAAAACAAAACAATAAAAGAAACATTTTATTGCTGAGGCAGCCCCTTGCTGCTGAGCCAGTTCTGAAGCACTGAGGAGCAGAGTTTATAAAGATCATTTTAAGACATCAATACAAATTGCAGTTCTTGAGAAAAATATTGAAAAGTCAAAAATCCAGTTCTGCGTATCTGTTCTAAGATTAAACAAATCAAATTGCATATAACAGTCTTCCTTTGTGGTTTTACTATCAAGAAACAAAGCAAGAAATAAAAACATTAGAAACAAAATACAGTCGTTGGCTCCTGCTGTAATTTGTTGTTTGTTTTAAGGCAAGCAGGGAAGTTTGATAAACGTAAAACTATGGCTTTCTAAAATACCAGCGCAAGTCTGAATCTGCCACATTAGCTGCATTTCCTCCTTTCATCTCCAGTGTTCTGTGAGCTTGTATCACCATAACATTCATGTGCTTGCAGGATGGTAAATATAATACGGAAGAGCAACATTACAATCACTACGTCATCATGGCTGTCTTCAATTCAGTGCAGCAACTTAAAGAAACAGGAGATGGAATTGTATAACCAACCAGCACTCTGAGGAGCACCAGGGAGCCATAAGGCATAACTTCTTAGTGACTCAATTTGAGCACTTGTGTTACAAGGTCCACTGTGTTCTGTCCAGGCATTGTATCTGCTTTCCCTGCCCATACTCACCATCTTTTTCAAGCAATTGCAGAAGCAAGTTGAGCAACACGACAGAAGATGCCATTTAACTAATCTTTGATTTCCCAATATATTTTCACCTGTGAGCGCTCATCTAAACCAGCCAGTGAGATATAAGTACACTACACAGAACACTGATTTTCAGGTCTGCTCTTGCTTCACCAGTGCTGGAGTTGCCTGAAATACATAATAAATATCGCTTGCATTGCTTGCTCCCTAAATGTTCACGTTGCCAAGAACTTGATACCCTTCTGTTTCAGTCCCAAGATGAACTTCCTGGTTTCCCAAAAATACTGCATGATCCCCCATGAAGTTACGCTGCCAGAGCTATCACTACATTTTCCAGTGAATTTCTCTACCTGACCTAGCCCAAAACATGTTCCAAAAAGAACCTCACAACCGAAGGCTGCAAACATTTGTTCCTCATCCTGCTCACCACCACAGCTAATACAAGCACAGAGATAGCTCTGGGCCTGCTGCACCACATGGCACCAGAGCAAAGATCGTGCTGGCAAAATATGCCAGAAAGGAAATCATGGGCCTATGTTAATTAGAAGCCATGTCTCAGAATTCCTGAAGCTTCCAGCGTACAATGCACAAAGAAAGTTCTATCATTTATGAAGATGATACAATAGGGTACATATTCAGGATACTGAGCAATAAGTGTGAAGTGCTAGCACATACACCAATTTGCTTAACTATCAGGTGTAGGCAAAGCCTTTATCATTCACTTCAAAGCAAAGCAAACAAAGAAACAAAAAAAAATTAGGAATTGGTCCATTAGGAATATTCTTTGTTCAAGTTGGATTCCAGCTAATTTTCTTTGCTAGAGAAAATATAATTTCTCTACTTAGTTGTGCAATATAATATGTTATAATCACATTTAGCTGGAACAATAATAGTAACACTTGCATAATAGGAACTGCAGAACTATTATTGCTCAAGAGCGGTAGCAGCGAAGTCATTTGAAGTTAAAGTAATGACTCTGGTGGTCTTAACGGCTTCTTCAAGTTTCGATTCAGAGGGAAGGGAAATAAAAACTATCAGTATGATTATTTTCCAGAGATCCTCATAAATCCATATGACTTCATTACTTTCCAGAAAGTATCATTCAATTACATGGAGAGGATCAGCTTCACATTACAACTAACAATATCACATGCAACCAGAAGAGATTTTAGTTAGAACTTCTAGAGTTGATTTTCAGTCTCAACTTTGATTTTGAAATTGCTGTTTCAGTAACAGCACATAGCAGATAAGCCCATATGATGAGCTCGTTTTCATGTCTGTCACAAGTTTCACAACAAAAGAATCAAAAAATCCACAGCCATTATATAATATTTTTCAAGAGAAGCTGCTCAAGTAGTACAGTATCCAAATATGTTTTAAATGGCTTTTTTTTTCCTTTCCGGCTTAAGTTTAAATTAAAGAAGGATTCGTAGTCATATTTTCCAACATGGGCAAACTGGTGTAATACACATGATTTATGTACATTGTACGCATTACCTGTAAAGATAAACTGCCAACATACAGACAGACTCCCATTAAAAGCTGGACTTCAGAATCTAAGTGTGCTGGATATTTGAAGAAGCAAAAACCCTTACGAGAATATGGTTATTTGAAAAGGAAAAGCAAAATAAGGATATAGACCAAAACAGCAACCCCTAAGGAAAGAACAGACAGAGATTCTGACAGATGATTTTCAAAAACACTTCCTTCACATTTTAAAATATGGATCTCTTCACTCCGTGTTTCTCCAAACCTTACCATTTCCTAACAGGTATTGCCGACAACTGGAGAACAGTTGCAGTGAAGTACAACTGGCGCAATTAAAAGCGACTGAAGAGGTGTGCAACTAAAGCTGCTCAAGTATGTATCGTGTCAAAACTTTGGTTTTTTTAAACGTAAATAAGTAAACTGGAAGAAAAAAATGGCTTTGTTAGAATACAAGATGCTAGGAGAAGTGTGTTTTTAATTAAGGAATCAAATCTTAGCACATGAAATGTTAGCACACAAAAGCAGGTTATGCTGTTATCTCTAGCTTAAATGTTTGGTTTATATACAAGTTACTCAAGGTGAAAATGCAGTCACATTTTTTCAGAAACTTTAAAGCCAGCAAGAGCTGAGACTGCTGTTCTCAGAAGCAGTTCTTTGTTACTTTATGGCTCTATACATCACCAGTCTTGCCCTAGCTCCTTGCTTGTACCACAGGAGCACTCGTGTGGTCATGTAGGTATCTAGATAAAAGACAGTATTAAGGAGAAGCATGGCTGAAGCCAGCCCTCCTCCTCCTCCCACCAAGATGAGCTAATTTTAACTCACTTCAGTTCCCTAGTCCGGCTCATCAGTCAGCTGCCCTACTGCCTGCCCAGCATGAAGCAGCATAGCAGCCAGAGAAAGCGACTGGGTGGGGGGAATGCTTCTTTCCGAGCTAGTGCTGGCATCAAGCAGCCACAGAAGTACAACACCAGAATCCAGATCAACCCATGCTTAACGCAGTTTCCAAATGTTTCTGTCTGCTTATGAAGGATGAATCCAGCTAGGCCAATTGCAAACAACATTAAATTCCTCTGCTCATCCTTATGCGATACTAACTCTTGATGACTGCACAAAAACAGCTTTTAAAAGCATCTGTTCACTCTAATGCTCTTCATTCTAGAAGGTCCTTCCAATAACATTCATAAATTGAACACATAAATAGTTGTTTAAAATTAAATACTTAATGCATCTTTAGTCAAATAGAAGAATTTTAATGTTAAGTTTTAAATCCAGACTTTGCCTATCAGACTATGAAAAACAGAAGTAATACCATCATGGAGAACAGAACTTCCAAAGTTACTGTGCCCTGTACAAAACCAGTATTAAGAAAAGCAGCTTATTTTAAGACTCTAAAATATTTTGAGCAATTTTCCAGTTCTCCCTCTAATTAAAATTGTGGCAGAATAAAATAAAACAACAAAAAGCTTTTGTTAAAATTTCACCTTGCTGAGGACAAAAGCCTCCCAGAACGTTGCTAAAGGACTGCAGGGAATGGAACAGTCATATAACAAGTCACGCTTTCCCTAAAGAGAAACAACATCCTTTTAACCGATATGTTAACCACTTTAGTGCAATAGAAGGAACTTACATCTGCTGCTCAGACATGTAACACCCTTGCAAAAAAAAATCAGCAACTGGAAATTTCACTGCAGCATTTCCCACTGACACTCTGCCTACAGAGCTTTTTGCATACAAGCAGCTTAAGGCCCAAAGGTATGAGTCTTGAAACAAAAATAACCACCCTCAAAATAATCATTAAGAACAAAAACAAACACCAAAACACAAGCAAACAAAAAAACCCACATATGATCATTTTTACCTTATTGATGGAAACTGTCAATGCTGGCTCCACTTCAGCCTCAATTTCTTCTGGTGAGTAATAACAAAAGAGCTTTCCACCTCTCAGTACGCAATACAGCCTCCTCCAGCTCGTTAGATTTCCTATCATTTGCTGAAGGGAAGAAGTAGTCAGACACAAACTTCAAATTAAGAGCACATTTTGAGGTATACACCGATCAGCCACGTGATCAAAAGTTATCCATGCTGAATTAATTCTTTCTCAAAAGAAAGACCTTCTCTTGCAGAACACTTCAGAATCAATGGTTTTTGAAATGTTACCAATACTTCTTAAATGTCTTTTGGCATTTTACAGTTTTCCCAGATTCATTGTCTTATAACACAGTACAGAATCTGCCATTTCACGCAGAACAAAGCATAGAACTGGTAGCGACAATAACAAAAGCCCCACCTTTATTAGCTACATTAATTGAACAACAGAAGAAATAAAAAGAGTATTTAATGTTGGAAGCATGTGGTACATTCAGAGATTTGTCCAGAATCTCTATGTTCTCAAAATAATTTTCTGAGCAGCATTCATAAATAAATGTTAGTTTCATGATGAGACCAGAGCCTGCAATGAGGCACTCCTGCCTGGTGGCCCTAGGCCGTTCAGCACTCTGCTCTCACCTTCTTGTTTGCTTAGCTGTGCAATGAATCAAAATAGAGAAGTAAACTGAGCTCACAGTAATCGCTTTTGGAGGGATGAGTTGAACTGCTGCTCCCCAGTCAGTTCACCATGCCAAGACAATGAGCGGTATGTACAAGGGTAAGAGCCAAGAGCCCGTTAGGACTGCTGCTATTAAGTACCAGGCTAAACAGATTCTGAAACATCTCTACCTATCTCTAGCAGCCCAAATAGTTTTATTGATAAGCACACCAAGAAAACATTTATTTATTGATTCTTAGCCACCGAAGATACTATTTGTAAACAGTAACTGTGATATCTCCACCGTCGCTGTCAGCACAACAGGTAAGAAGAAACCACTCTGGGAAGAACAGTTTTAACAGAGGGCTGTTGGTGACTGCTACCAGAAGAGCATCTAAACACAAGCAAGACTTTTTACCTGTTGATTCAGAAATCCTGCCATCATATCCCTAGCCATGCAGGAAGGCTGAGCAACTAAACGGCAGCACATGTTTCCATACAGGGGGAGCCAAAAAGAAGACTCCTCTGGGGGAAAAGACCAGACGGAAAAAAAAAAAAAGAAATAGAGGTTAAAAAAAAAAAAGGCAGAGGTCTGAATGTTTTCCATAAATACAGTTTAGTTTAATACTTATCTTTACTTTCAGATCATGAATACGAGTAAGCATTCTTTACACGTAAAGAAAGAGATCTCATCCTGGAGGATTAAAGTAAAACTGATTCTTAGTCTTCAGTAAGTTTTTTATTAAAAATCATCAGAAGTTCTAAAAGAATTTAAGTCAAAACAGAAATACTGCTCTGCAAGAACAGGGCTGTTCTTACAAAAACAAAACAAAACACAACCTCTAAATCTCACTTCTCAGCTAAAACCATTTGGAAGATAATCACTTTGGCTACCTCATCTAAGTAGGATCCCTGAGCCCTTCCCTTCATGGCACACTTCTTACATGTAAGTATTTGGCTTCAGATTGGTTTCTAAGACTTAGAATTTGTATCTATCTTGTCTTGCATACTAGAACAGTACTCACGATTCCAAGGAATTAGCAAAAAACTGCCCAGCTCTGCCATGTAAAAAACATGCTCTTCTGTAATTAAAAGCACGTAATGCAATGTTCCATTGACATTACTCTGTCTTTAGTCATGGTTTAGAAATGCTTGTAATGAACCAAAACATTCAGGTATGTCATTCCTCACCAGAGTGAGTTATGCAAATTAATGAAAGAAAACAAGAATTTGAAGTAAAAAATGACAAGGACACACAGAATTATTCCAACCTGAATAAAAAATTGTTGAGAAACAAATGCCCCATAGATCTTCAAATCTGTACTTATTCAGAATAATAAAGTGTAAATAATTAAATTTTCTTTTCAGGTGAAGTTTACCCATGTAAAAAAAAATGAAGTTACCAGAAGTGAGTGAAATACAAAGTCGCACGTCTTAATGTAATGAGGTGGACTGAAGGGTGGATTACACGAAGGACTATACTTTTAGAGAACAACGAAGTTCTATACTTGTGTTGCTTGAAATATCACCTTCAGTTGCAGCATAATCACAGTCCCCAACTGAGCATCGTGGTCGACGACTACGACCAGCAACCTGTGCTGTCCCAGAGCTGAAACACGGCCATCAAGGCAAATTGCAAGCACACGTTTTTGTCCTGTGTTTAGCTCAAATGAAGTTGTTTTTTTTTGTTTGTTTGTTTTTTTAAATACACTTTTGTTCTGACTACAGAGGAAGAAGCTGTTCTTTGCTCCAGTACCCTCCCTTAGTTGTGAGAAAGGGGGAAATAATTTGTATATATGGGTAAAACTCAAGATCAAGATGCAAATAACAGAAGAAACTCCCAAATGAATTAAATTTTCATCTGGACCTGAAATTGTGCTCAATTTGTAGTTTATTCAGCTGTGTATAGATGCTTGTTTTAGAACAGTTAAATATTTTATTTAAGTTGTTCTATATTAAGTATCAAGAAAAATAATCTCTTTAAGCTCTTCAGTTTACAAGAGAAATGCAAAATGTTACTGGGTTTTTATTTCCTTAAATTGGTACCATATGTACTTACCATTTCCTGTAATGGTAAGGTTGTGGGTCCTGAAACTGTCCTCGGCACTCTCCAGCCCCAAAGTGGTATACGCTAGCAAACTGTACTTTGCTCCACTAAATGTCAAAGAAAAGGCACATTTTAAGTCATTTCTGCTTTGTATTGCGCAGACAGAAATTAGAGGGAGCCTAGGGATACCTGAGATAAAGCACGTGCTTACAGGGACAAGGCAGCAGCTGTCAGTGGCCACGGGCTGCCACCCCCAGCCCCTTCCCACAGAACTGCCCCCCAGCATGCTCAGCTGATTCCGACATCCTCACCTCCTGCCTCCACCCTGCGCAGCACCTCTGGTTCCCTCCCACCCCGTGACTTCCATTCCAACACCACGGAGCCCCATCAGCTCAGTCTCTCCAGCTATCTATCTGCCACAGGCAAACCCAGACATAAGGCCTGTGCTTTCCAAGCCTCCTGCACCCCAAGGACACTAAAAGCATCTCTCCTCTCTACTCAGACGCCAAGTAACTTTTGATAGGTTTGCAGCTTTTGTTCCTAGGCCTAACTCAAAAATGAGTTCAAAAATATACACTATAGGCAACAGAAAAACAGATGATGAACTGGATCTGAAAACACAAGTTTCAAAATTAAAATCTTTATGCTGCTTTTCCAGGTTGTTCTGCTCCTTTGCTTTGACTGTGTAGACTCCGTAAAAGTTGGTTATACACACACACACAAACACATGCTCATATAGAATAGTATCCAATAGTTTGTTTCTTCACATGTAGAAAAATAAATCTGTGTAGAAATCCTACAGCCAGTTTTGCAGCACAAAGGACTCTTTCACTTATTGTGCTTACAGGTATCACAGTGTTCTATCTTTGGTTTAGATTTTGCCTAGGGGGGAAAAAACTGGAAAAAAAATCACATTTGCAATTCAGCACAGTGCATGTGGAATGCAGTTCTTGGAATAAACCAGTATAAATTTGGTACATGTTTAACCTTTTTCCCCAAATACTCTTAAGACAGAGTAACAGATTTACAGTCTAGCAATGCAGTAAGAATTCCACCTGGCTAATGGCAGTTTAAACAAAGTTCACACGAAAACAAACCACTTAGAATCGCTAATTGCTTTCCCTAACAGAATTGAGCATAAAATCCTTGAAAAACCTCCTGTACAGTAAGATACCTTAGTGGTATAAAAGATGGTAAGACACTACTGAATTGTCATCACAAGAAAATAAATACTAATACTTTCCAAGTGCTAATCTTCCTAATAGCAGAGAGGGCACACAGTTTTAAAATCAGATGCCCACCCAGCCCTGGCCCTAACGAAAGAGAGGAGACAGAAGGTTAGCAGGGAGGTCCGTTACACATCTAACTCAAAGCAATAAATACTAAATACGATATAGCACTTTGGGCAAAGAACCACCTCTGTAAAACATTTTGTGGGGAATCTGAACAAAAACTCATGAACGTTTGTATATATTCCCTGTAGACCATTCCCTAACAAAAGATTCCCCGCTGATTATATCTTGCTATTCAGTTAAGCATTACCACTCTATTTAAATGGTACAAAGTAGTTCAGTTTCTTCTCACGGATAAAACTTCTGTGCTGATTTAGTTATTTTTTCTAAAGCATGACTAATTACCACAACAACCTTGCCAAGAAAACAGCTACTTCACTTTTAAAATATGCTTCCCAGTAATATTTTCTTTCTCAAACAGAACAGTCATCCCTTTCAGCCAACTTCAATATAATTTAGAAAAGTTATCTGCAACTATATTTTATATTTAACAAGCTAATCAGGATTATGTTATGATTATGTTTTGCCCATGCGTGTGACAGAATTAGCTGACTGCCTTAAATGGCAGCTTCTCTGAATAGCAAAGAACAATCTGCCCACTGCATCTCATACAGCACGGCGAAGGCTCACAGTTCGATGTGTCGCCCATTAAGTGGCAGAAGCACTGACGTTGGAATGCAGACACTGGGGGGAAATGTAAGCACCTCACCCCTCCTATCAATGCGTATTGGATTAATACAGCTCAGATTCCAGAACCTGTCCCTGAATATTAATGTTAGAAATCCCTATCTTATTTCACTTATCCAGATGCACAAGAGTGGAAGTTGTGCAAGTCAAAAACACCTAATATGCTTAGCTTCCAGTTGCATCTTATATAATAGAAGGTAAAAACAAAAATAATCATCAGGTCCTAAGAGGACCCCAGCAATAAAAATGAGGCCATTAAATTAGAATATGTACTTCTAGCAAAATATCGCTGTGAATTTCCAAACACAGGATACAGAAGCCATATCTCCAGCTCAGCAGAGTAAATACATGAAAGGCACCAGCAGCAAGTGCCCATGTAGGCCACTACTGCCAGCTAACAGAATGTGCACATCTCTAGAGTGCAACTTCAGTACTATACCTGCACTAAACATCTTTCTCCTATGACACATGCAATAATAATAATAATAACAACAGAAAAAATGAGGTGGGCCAAAGACTGCATAAAAATGAAAACAGATAGTTAAGAGCAGACAGACAATCAGTATAGCTGATATTAACAAATAAAGCAACCATTCAAAACAGTTTGTCATCGAGCTTTTACGAGAGGTTAGGAGGCTGACAGGGAGCCTTCTGACTTCTAAGCTAACAAGTTTGGCACGGGAGGATCACAATTACTGGAAAAGGGACAACTGCATCCCACGTGTGCTGAGAGGAAAACAGCCAATACAAATGAAATCTACAGGGGTAAAGTGTTCATAAAATGCAGCAAGTTCCCTTTTTATTGTTGTGGTTTAATTTCACAGACTGGACTGGTATAATTCTTTGACAACACTTGAAAGATGCAATCACCTCACCTCTAAGGGCTACATTACCAAAGTCTTAATAATACAAATCTCAAGGGAAGACTATATTAAGAAAAAAAAAGACAACTTATTTTCGGCCTGTAGTAAGATATTTGTTCCCAATAATCTTATTTAATCACCTAGCAAAGCCGTTAGTAAACACATCACTAGTAATTCAATTTTGGTAAGAAAATAACAGCCACGGTGAGATGATGACTTATGGTAGGGAAAAAAAAAAAAACCACCTTCATGATGGAAGAAAGTAAACTATATGAAATTGCAGTTGAGAAACCTAAAGCAAAATCCAAGCAAGGGCGCAACAGTGAGGACTGTCTACTGATTCTTCTTCCTTAAAAGACAGACCATCTACATTCAAGTGAGCACAGCCAACAAATAAGCCTGTGGTTTTATCTGCAGCCAACTGTACCTAACGGCAGCACGTCATCAGCCAGCCGGAGCTTGAGGGAAGCACGTCCACCTGACATGATGCGTACTGAAAACCACTGTCATTAGGTGGAAGGTACTCTAAAGTTAGCAGTAAAACTGCTTTGCTCTGTGGCTAAGACATCTTGGACGTGTATTTTTCATTGAAACACTAGTATTAGTGTATAGCAATATTAGCTCAAAGATAAACTATGATTTAATGTTTCCTTTTAAAATCCAGGCAAATAGACATACAAAACAAGACTTTTCTCAGAATGTGGCAAAAATTATACATGGATTCTCTGCCACTGAGCCATCAGGAAAAAAAAGGAAAGCAATATCTTTTAATTTTTTTTTTTAAGAAGGTAAATATTACAAATCAATTTTGCAGTAGTTACAATTTAGGTACTTGGACTGCTTAAATCACAATGAAATTAAAGTAGTTGGGAAATATTAGTAGGCAGTTCACTTCATTAAAAATACATGAAAGACTTGAGATCGTTTTTAAAAGGAAACACAAGGTGAATTACTGAGAAAAGCATTTATTTCTATGAACATGGAAAATCATAAGTCATTTCAAAATGTTCTGTGCTGAAGCCAATTAAGGAAACTCCTGTTAAGCAGCAAGTAATTATAAAATGCCCCAGCCACTCCAGAGACTTGCTGAAAAGCCAGAAAACAGAGCAGCCCCCATGTACACAGCACAGCACAACGGCTTTCCTTAGGGGAAAGGCTATGAGAGGCTTCCCCTGCCCACACACCTGTTTGTTACTTCACAGAACCTGCACCTTTTAGGAACGTCTACCATTCTGAAAAGCAAACTTGCTTATGTGCAAAAGTGATACATGGGGTGAATGGGATAGGGGAATAGGAGAGGTTGATGGAGGGCCACAGACACATCACGCAAGCTTGATTTTCTCCAGGGATCAAACTGAAGTATTCCTGAGTTTGCAAATAACAGTCGATTTACCAGCTGTGTAGAAGAAAGATAAAGTCTACTCATGTGTTTAAAGATCAGAACTGGGCCCCAAGGCTGAGCTACATAGCTGGAATTCACACCTACTTTCTCATTTCCTATTTAAAATGTAAATTCTTTTCCACCTGGTTAAGTACATAAATAATCACGTTCTTGGCGATTTTCCAAATATTGACAACGTATTTGGTCTATTTCTATCAAAAGTATAATAAAAACAGAATACGCATATGTATATCTTACTGGATGTCTGGGTCAGAGAGCAAAATGGAGTCAGTGCCATCATCTTCCAGCGTAGCTTTGAGTTTCTTCCCCGTAGCCTTGCTGAGGGATGTTTTAAGCTTCTTTACTAGTTTCTTAGGGGTGTTTGCTATGTATAAAGACTCCTCCATACAGCAACTATACACTTCAACCTTCACCTGGAAATCTGGTCCTGCTTCATCACTGAAGGCGGTGAGGAGAAAGTTTGAAAGCATTTGTTAGTGAACTGAGCACCTAGCCAAGGAATGCTGCTGCTACAATATAGTTATTAAATAACATGTATTGCTAATGAAGGGAAGGAATTACATCAGATTCAGGGAAAGACATACATTAAAATAGAATTAAAGACTGGAGTACACAGTGGTAATTTAGTGTTGAAGTCACGAGATGGATGTTATAATTAAACCATAAACAATTGCAAACAGGAAATTCAACGTTTAGGTTAAAATCTGGAGGAAAAGCCCACACCACTCATGTCATGGAAATAAGCAGGCAAGACATACAAGTACCCTTCAATCTGCCCTCTACTGTTATGCAGAAGTAACACGGCTGAAAACCTATCATGCCTGTGATCCCAAATCAGATCAAACTGTCGCACCCCCCCCCCTTTGTATTAGGAAAAAAAAATCCTTCCTCACTCACAAGCACCAAATTTTGTCATTCGTAGTATCTACCTGCTGCTGTGTTCTGCCCACACCCTGTTGTCTCTTTTCAGTTCTACCAGCTCTCAACGTTCTCGAGCTGAGTCATCAAACTAGAAGCCTAACCTCATATTCTGGTACAAATCCTTCACTACATATTCATAAGGAAGTTATCTCAAAGGCTTTTAAAGAATTTCTTCTTTATCTCTGGGTGCACGAGGGAATTTTGAGTGCTTTTTCTGCATTATTTTACAGAAAAGCATAATGGTAAATTCTCCAAGAACAGATGTATCTTTCAAGAAGCAGATTTAAATCCTTGCCCTTACTGTAAACTTGAGCAAGTGTTAAGAAATAAAGCTTCATTTACAGATCCGTGCTCTCTCAACCACTCACTTTTTAAGATCTTGATTTAAAGTTTTCAGTAGTTCTAGATTTCCAGTCAGTCTTCCTCAGGAGACTGAATCTAAATTGCTAATATAAAAAAACAAAGCAGCACACACATACAAACACACAAAAAAAACAACCAACACAACCCTCACAGAAATAATAAAGTGTCTCTCAAGACTCTTAAAAATCTATAAAGCAACAGAAAAGTATATGTGAACACCTCTCTATTCTTTTCTGGGTTATATTTAAAGATAGGTGAATAATTTCCTGTCTAGTATTCTTCAACTATGAGGGTCGTAGCTGCAGCCTACGCTTCTATGAGCGTAACAGAATATGAGGTGTGAAAAATAAACATCTGATTTCAAGAGAACAGTGACTCTGGGGAACATCAAGAGAGACCACAGCCTACTCTACACAGTAATAGTTACAACACTGGGTGTAACACCCATGCCTACACAAGTGCTTTTTCATAGTGCTCCCAGTTTTTAGCATTGGTGTAATTTTGTCCTTGAGTTACAAGTCCATCTCTTTATTTAAAGAAAAATGTTTCAACATGGCAAAAAAAAAAAAAAACCCTAAAAGAAATAAAGAAATAAAGTATCTACCATGATCATCGGGTACATTGGAAAAAAAATAACACCTTCCAGAGAAAGGGATCCACCCACCAGCCACTGAAATCAACAGAAATGCTATAGATTCCTTTGCCCACAGAAAAATTTAGCGGACCTCAGCCAATGATATTCATAATCATACCCACTTTCAAAAGAAAAGTACTTTCCAAAAAAAGTACTTTCAAAAAAAAAAGAAAATGTACTTCATTCAACACAGATAAGTTATACTCACAATATGGTTACATTTTCAAAACAGATATCTGTTATTGCTTTATCCACGATTGCCACGTCTGTATCAAAAACCTCAGCTCCCATTCTGAACAAACAGAACACTGCATAGCGCTGTGAGTCTGGGGAGAGCCAAAGAAATGCTTTATTAGCATATTACACATCACAATACTAAATGCTCCCAGTAAACAACACGGAAGGAATGGTAATTTGAGCCTCCAAGGAACTGCCCTCAAATTATTCCCACCCCAGATTTCACATTCCAGGATTTTACGACAGCTGAACTTCCAAAGCTACAGCAGAGGTTCCACACTCACATACCCACCTCTGCTCAACTTTTTTTTTTTTTTTTTTTTTTTGCACGATAACCTGTGGCAGTTTGTGCTAACAACACCAGAAATGTTAGTAGAAATGTAATTTTGTTTAATAAAATTGATTTAAGGCGAAAAGAGAATTGATCCAACGTCTATATCATTTTATGAATGTACTATATAGGATTAGACCATTTTGCCAGCCTTAGCCCCTCTGACCCTATAGAAAATCAAACTGAAATCAATGCCAGGTGACAGCTGGAACAGATTTAGGGTTAATCTCCATGACATAACAAAATGCATGTACTTGAAGACTATCCAATAATCCACTCAAAAGCAATAGAGAACTTTCATTTAAATTTCTCACTAGAAACAGCCTTCAATATTACTCTCCTGAGCGCAGATGAGAGATAGAACATCATGTTTAATTGGAAGTTTCTCAGCTATTGAGTTAATAATGTTATCCTTACTCTTCCTCTGGAGGTTCACCTCTGAAAAGTTGAGATTTTAAACATACAGCCATATGACTTGGAACTTTCTCAACTTGCTACAATCGACAACTTCAAATTAAGAGCTACCACGCAACACAGGAAAACACAGATCTACTGAAAGACCAAAAAAACAAATTTAGATCAGTATGAAAACTGGATGGAGAAGTCCAATTTAACTAATTGCTTATCATAGCAGTTCATTAGATCTTACATACTTTCTTTAT
This sequence comes from Gallus gallus, assembly GCF_016699485.2. Lineage (NCBI taxonomy): Eukaryota > Metazoa > Chordata > Aves > Galliformes > Phasianidae > Gallus > Gallus gallus. Next base: position 8,913,333 of record NC_052537.1, on the reverse strand, counting down.
TGTTGAAGTGATCAGAACCTTTCCACATTAATGGTATTCGAATATCTGAAGGGGAAAAAAACAGAGAAATTAAGTTATAGGTAATACTGCACAACAGTTCAAAATGAAATACAAAGTTTTTTTTTTCCATGTTGTTCTGGAGGCAATAGGCCGTCTACCCAATGAACAGTAGAACTATTTCAGCTTTATTATTAATGTTAATATCATTAATCATCAATAAAATCAATTAATTCTACTTGAAGTGTCATTTTCTTTTATAAATTGTGCTAGAATAAAGACTTCTTTAAATCTCATTTGAAAGGACCTAAAAGTAACATTTCGGAGTGGCTGAGTAACATAGTTAGGAGAGGTATTTTAGTCTATGATTATGCAAAGACATAAGCTGAAACTCTGCTCGTCTGGTGCTGAAAACCACTCATCCAACTGCAAGAAGAAAAACTTCCTGTTTTAATGGAAAGACTGAGATGCTTGTATTGCAAACACTGAAACTGTTTTACTAACCACAGAGAAAATATTGTTTGTAATCGTGTTCCTAGCTAGAATTGTCTCAGTTGACATAAGAAGACTGCAGTTTGTTTGCTTACATAAAAAATAATCTTTCTACGTCAGGACCATAGTACAGAGGCAATTACAGAACCATTAATTTAAGTCATCTGTCATTTTAACATTAGGAAAGTATCCTCTTCAACAAACTTTCCAATTTACCTACCCACTCCTGTACAATACTGAGTTTTATTTTTCTCCAGCTCTGAGGGTACAAGTTTAGACAAAGTTCCTTACTGGTCCCTTCTTGAAAGATAAGTGCAAAGTAAATCCAAAGCTGGTTCTCAAATACACAGTGCTGTATAAAAGCATGTGCAATATATTAAATGACACAGGATGGCAGCAGTGAACAGCAATACCTCAGTTGTCCACTGATAAAAATCTTTAATATTGTTATGCGGGAGCTTTGCTGACTCCTGTTTTTATCTTCACAGAAGGCAAATGGAAAAATCCACATACAGTATGCAAAACAGCAGTGCTATTTGGGCAACAGATGGATTGTCAGGTATTCCTGCAGGGTTTTAAGCACTCAACTAGTCGACTTAAGTAAAGCTACATTAATATAGTTCTTCTATTTCAGAAGTAATATTAAATAAAATGTTTTAATTTAAGCTAATTTTGACTCTATTGTAAACATCTCATTATAGATTAAATTTCAATTATGAAACTTGCAAACTCATCTAATTTTGTTCACAAAACCTAATGACTTCTCAACCATGAACTGTTCATATGTAGCACTAAGCTGCCACAACTTCCTAAAAACAAAACAAAACCCAAAAAAAGGCATCACCCCGTTCTGAAACTGCCTTTCTAAAGATACATTTGCATAGCAAGCATTTTTTATAGCCTTTAAATGTTTTTAGAATAAGGAAATAGACAAAAAATGCTTTCCTTAAAACAGATGCAGAAGTCTGCAAACTACCAAACTCCATACACATATATGTAGATGTAATAAGTATAAATATACGTCATAGAAAAAGTAATGAACTTTACTGTCCTAAAACATAAAAGGTCTTAAATTTGCATAAATGTGGCAGTAAAGAATTGCAATAAAAACCTTTTTGCATCCTTGTTTGTAGCAAATCTCAAATGACAATTTTAAGGCACTTGATAGCTCTTATTAAGAACTACAGCAGTGGAGTAAACATTACTTTTTATGCCACGCTCAATATTACACTAACTGAAAAATCTACACCTTAGTGCAAAATATCACCAGCACGCAGGTAGACAATTGCATCTACAAGTTTCAGATGATACTTGTAAATCAGTTTTCAATTCATTCTTGGATTGAAAAAGCTGCAATTTATCAAAAACAACAATCAATTTTCACACTTCTTAATTTCAGTTACAATTAGCTGTAAAGCCCCATGGATTAAAATTGGATACATTCAAGCACTGCAGTTAATCACTCTTAAAGACAATGATTCCTTCTGACACTCATTAGAACTCCATGGAATAACGTTAAATTATGGTGATGCTTTGTGATCAATGTTGAATGGGTTGTCTTTTGACAAAGTAAATGATTGGTAAGACAAAAATGTCATAATTTATTCACAGACATGGGGAATAAGTATGAAAATTTTAGTCTTAAAGAATGTATTCCACTCAGTATCTGACATACTGGTAGTTGCTTCCTGTAGAGTACACTCTTCAGTGCTCATGCAAAGCTGCTCCTGAACTTTTGAACTTTTGGTGTTGGCCACGCGATCACTCTTTGTTTTGGTAACAGCCTGAGCTTCTGACCTATACTAACCATGTGACAATAATATGTGCAGATGGATTACTTTCCCCTAAAAAAAAAAAACAACAACTATTCTCTACCATCAATTCTCAAATTACATGCCCAGACACATTATTACCACTAACTCCTCATCTCCATCCTCTCCCAGCCAATTCAGTCCCAACACCTTGCAATTCAAGCTATTTGTGCTCACAACTGCTCTCTGCAAGGCAGGCACACAAACATGCATGCGTGCCTTCTGAACATGGTGGGCAGCTCCAATTGCAAATCCATGGAGGGCCTCTACACAAAAGAGAAGAAGTGCAGTATGTTCATTCAATTTCCTACACAAATAATGGGAAAGATGGGGCACGATGTATTGCACATTACAGATGTGAACACACTGCAGCTGTTGCAGCAGACAGGACCTGACCTGGCATGCTCACCAGACACAAGACAATGGGTCATAAGACAATGCAAGGAGGAAGCAGGGAGGTGTGTGTGTGTCATGCCAGGATCTGCCAACTGAAAAGCTTGTCCCGAGGCTCCTGCCCTTGCAAAACACGCAATTCCTTCTCACATACCCCAATTCTCTGCTTTCCAGAGACAGAGCGGAAAACAAGAAGTTAACAGATGATCTCTGAAAGACCTCTAAGCAGATGATCTCTAAAGATCTCTAAGCAGAAACCACGTAGGCTTTTCTGCTGCAAGCTGTACCTGACTAGGGTCCCTGACATGTAAAGAGGGATGAGGCAGGGCAGCATCCCAGCACTCACAGACTCGAGCTCAGAAAGAGGTAGCTGATACTCTTCACCACAATCCATGCTGTATTCCTCAGGATCATAATCTCCAATTTGAGGACCACCATATTAGTAACACAACAAAATAATTAAAAGATCACAGATAATGACAAGTATCCTCTTGTACCATCAAAACTAGCTAAATATTTCACTTCCAAACAATTATGCAATTCTGATGTTCTGAAGATAACAGAAGTGTATTATCTTAAAAGCCTTCACAGCAGATAACTCTATGAATCCAGTGACAGGTACAACCACAGACAGAAAGGCAGACAGATGCTTTCATCCAACTACCATACGGAAGACAGATCTGCACTCTGCAACAGCTGTGCTGGCAGAAAACATTACTGTACCATGTGATCATCACTCTTCTTCCACTAGAGGTTACCTTTCTTAAAGATATGTCAAAACATGCAGAAATAACTTAAACACTTTGAAGCAGGGAGCCCTTCTACACTTTTATCTTCAATGCAGCAGGTCACGGAGCACAAACAGATCTGCTAGCCAAGCTACCAGAGCAAACATAATGAGCAACTACAGGCATGTTGAACATAGCACAGATAAACAAAGTTATAAACTCATAGTGCACAAGTCTGTTAGCAGGCTAGGAAACTGTGTACCATCCTGCCAGAAATCACTAGTAAATGTTCTTTATTTGCATTGAAGCCATTCTGCTGTACATTTACTGTAGCAGTTACCCACACTAACTAAATAATATTTGCATAGTGGCTACAATTTTGCCCTCAGTTCATTAGGTCGTTACAAACTTGAGGCTGGGCAGGGCAGTTCAGCACATTCAGCTCATTTACACTTAGCTTTGAAATCTATTCACTGTTTAATGATTGGAAAAAAGAAAAAAAAAAAAAAAGCACTTCCCACTGTGAAAGTCCCTGACAGAAAACCAGAAACGTGAGGTAGGATCTTTATAAGCAAGTCTGTGACTTCAAAGCATAAGACACCTTCAAGCACAAGAGGATTTATGCCCCCTGAATCACAGTATAACTTAAAAAAAATATCATCATGTTTGTGTAATTTTTTTTCCTTACAAGATACTACATTGTCAATTGGCTGCTGTAGTGAAGCAACAACACAGCCACTTACCTGATAGGGCAACTTTTGCTCTACATGCCATCCGGTCCTTTGTCCCAGCGTCTGACAACCTGCCAAAATAGGAAAAAAGAAAGAAAAAAAAAAGTCTGAGATCTGTGCATTCAGGTCTCTGTAACTCAGCCTTTTAAACATTAAAAAACATCAGGGGTACCATATAATAGCTCATTTCAAAGAATTTCTTTAAAGTTAAATTCAGTCTGTCTGGTTTAAGATACGAGTCATTAGATTCTCAAAGATAATGTGGAAGGAAGGTACACCATCAATTTCCTTAATGCCCTAGAAGATTTTATTCCAAAGCTTATTTAACCTGAGCATTAAGAGTAGATTCATCTTTGATGTCTTTTCCAGCTCCAACAGAATCAAATACATTATTAACTATTCCCCTTCTGTACACATCAACGAACAAGCAGCTTCATTTGTTGGTTCTATTGTTGGTTACAGAGAAATGCCTCCTCCTCTATTAACAGAAACCGATTACAAAACGTTGTGTTGTTAGAATTGTGATTTTACATGCAGGCTAGAGTGTAAACCTCAGCCTGAACCTTAAATTGAATCAAAATAATCTATCGATAAAGACTAACAGAAATCCTTCTGTCTGCCACTGCTCAAAATGCCTAACCGAATAAGGCATCACTGCCTATATCATGACTTCTTCAGAAATAACAGATTGCAGGCATACGTAAGAAGGACAATATTTAGTTGAAATTCCAAAGCACTTCCACAATTTTCTCTCTCAGACATCATCATCCTATCTGGATTAAGTTAATAAAATTCCAGTACTCACTCAGTAAGTACAACAGAAAGAACTGCAAGTGTACTATCAAGTGCACAATCGAAGATAAGATCTAAATGGTAGACAAATAACCCTACTTCGTGTATCCGTTCCAATAATCTTGGCTGACTACTGAACGAACCCCCTAAAGACACAGCTCTAAGCTGAGTCAATTAAACAACACAGCGACTTTAAGAAAACCCCACCGGGATTGTTTAGCCTGAAGAAGAGGAGGCTCAGGGGAGACCTTATTGTCCTTCACAGCTACCTGAAAGGAGGTTGTTGCAAAGCGGGGGTCAGCCTCTTCTCCCAGCTAAGTAGCGACAGGACAAGAGGGAACGGGCTCAAACTGTGCCAGGGCAGGTTCAGGAGAGATAATAGGAAAAACTTCTCTGAAACAGTGGTCAGGCTCTGGAACAGGCTGCCCAGAGGGGTGGTGGAGTCACCGCCCCTGGAAGCATTCAAGAACCACGCAGAAGTGATACCAAGGGACATGGTTTAGTGGCCAATATTGGTGGTAGGTGGATGGTTGGACAAGACGGATGACCTTGGAGGTCTTTTCTAAACTTAATGATTCTAAGTATCTGTGCCACGTAATAGACACATGCCATCCCGTGGTCACAGACATGAAAGACCAAGAGCTGTGTAAATCAGCACACATACATATTCCACATTACTCCATCATTAAAAATACAAATAAGACAAACACTGTAGAGATCACCACTTCATAAGGAAAAGCAATATAACTGCAATAATTACACAAATTAAAATGCTAGTTTTCAAAATCAGCTTTTACTATCATAGTTGACATAGTCAGAAAATGCAATTCTCTCCTTCAATGAATTTCTCCTATAATGATACATTTCTGAAAGCAAAAAATTAGCAGGTTACTCCTAGGGATTCCTACAATTTACTGGAGGTAAGCATGTACTTGAAGAGTTCCTACACTGACCGGCAATGTAGTTATTTCATTAAAGTAATAATCTGAAAGCAATTGTGTCTTTGCACCACAGCTGCCTCCAAAATCCATTCCATTGGGAAAAAAAAAAAAAACCTTATCCAAATAAATAGTGTATACTTGAGCTCATTCAAGAAATACAGCACGAGAATATTAGTAATTAAACAGACTTTTCTCAGTATTCATGAAGTTGTACTTTTTTATTCTTTTGATGTAGTTAACAAAGTGGCCAGCAGAGGGTACCAATTAGCCATGATGATTCTGTCATTAAAGAGACCTTACGAATAGAAAGAACAAGAAATAGAGGCATGTATTTTGATTGGGATAATTCTGTCTTGTTCCTTCAGAACAGGTTAGACACCTTTTTATATGCTAAAGGTAATCAAGAAAATATGTCTATGACATTAGCTAATATCCATAAGCTGAAGCTGTTTAATGTCAATGATAAAATCTGTCTAGAAACAGATGATTTGTATTTAATTTTCTAAAATAAAAGGAAGATATTGGAATGGTCTTATAAAGCAATGACTTAGGGCAACAACAACGTGCACGTGCATGGTGGAAGACAATTCACATACACAAAAGCCCACTTCATAATGCTGAGTTTGAATTAGAGTTTTTACTCACCACCCTCCAGTTCTGCATGAGACAGGCTCTTCCATTTGGTTCTGCAGCTCTGTCCTGTATGCATGTATCCGTGCATTGCAGACCATCAGGTTTTTAACTGCTTGCAAAAGCTGGTCTTTCTGTGTGCTCACTGTAAGCAGTTTACGGATACCTTCCCGTATGCGGATTTCAAAGTCCATCTTTTCTTGGATGTTGCGCTCCTAGATATGCAAAACAACAAAGACTATGCATAAATTCAACTGACAGTACCCTGACTTTTACAGGAGCCCTATTTATTATGCAGTTGGGATAGAAAGCCCTAGTTAAATTATATGCAGCCATTACATTTGTTACTAAACGCAGAACGATTCTCTCCTTACACAAAGAGAATATTGTCAAACAGATTTGATATATACGTTATGCAAGCAGATTTCAAACCACATGCTAACAGTAATTCACAGCACCATCTGAAAGTTACTAAAAAACTACGTGGTTCAGTGTGTCATTTATGGGGTGATAGTATATAGTCCTCCCATACGGTCATTGTGAGGCCTAACTGAACAAAGCTTACAGAATACCTTTTTCTTTTTCAGTGATTTCAAGTACAATAATCTTAACACTCAGGAACATCATATCAATAATTAATTTCAAAATATCTGACATATTCTACATCTGAAATTTGATCTCATTACTTCCTTGGCTACTTTGAAAAGGGTTGAAAAACATGATTTTTCGCTTCTGGTAGACATATGATTTGAGTAACAACTAGGTGTGAAAAAAAGGAGAATATCCCAATATTTGATTGCTTCAGATCGTGAACTAGAAATCAGATGCTGCTTGTGTCATGCTGAAGTTACAACTATGCCTTGCCTAATGGCACAGTCATGCACCCAATGATTTTTCATTCCCAAGCATGACCTGTCCATCAGTCACTGCATCAGTTTTTCTGAAGGAGTGAATATTTTTTGTGTATTGTCAGAACATCTGGGAAAGCAACTTCTTTCCATTTCATGAAACGTTTATAAATTTGCATTATCCTTCACTTGCCATTTCAAACAGCTCTATCCACACTGACCCAGAAGGCGAAGGGCCACTGACTGCTGCCTCCAAAGGTCTGCTAGGTGCCACACGATAACCGTTTCCTCATGATGCGCCCTGACCAAACACAGTATCTCTGGCACATAAAAAACAACACATTATCACAGTACTGCTGTGATAACCCAGTAGTACTGGGCTTGCAAACATGTTGCAGATCAGTGATGAGGCTTTTTTTAACAGTGAGGAAGTGTCCCAGCTGCCCCTGGAACTGAAAGCATCATCTATTTTCAGCTGTATAGTGCTTATACATTTGAAGTCAAAACAAGTGCTCTGCGGACAGATCTATAAGCAATTGCCTGGAATTGGTACAATTTGAATTTGCAAGTTCAGTTATTCCAGCTGGTAGAAAAGCACTGGCAACTGGCTCTAACCAGAACAGAAATAGAAGGGTATTAATTTCCCAACATCTCAAGTACCAGAGAAATCCAGAACCCATGAAATGGGTGAGGCAGATTTTCTACTTAACTGGGACGCGCTGTCATTAGCTGCCTTTGACATGAGAAAGCAACCCTTTACAGCAGTCACAAGCAGCAGGTGGAAGCTCACTGCACAGCCACCAGCCATTCCCTCCTGTCTTTGCAGGAATGGCTTTTATTGCTTTTGAAGGCCTGATGCCATCATCTAAAGAGACTTAATGTTTCAGCTGTTCTTCCATCTGCTCGCAGAACATATCTCTTTGCAAACCACCCCCATGTGCCAACCCTAAAGGAAAAGCAGCTCCGGTCCATAAGCCACATTCAGCACGGCACAGCCCAAGCTGTAACACTCTACATTTCTAGCCACCTCAGAACCCTTTTGCAGTTTAGGCCTCTTGTTCTATTTACCAACCCTCCTGCTACAGACAGCAGCTTCATCCTTGTTGAAATGGGATCTACTGCCATACAGAAGCTTCTTCTCCCACACCTCAACACAGCAAGTCACTAAGCCTACACACATAAGCACAGTTTCCCATTTTCCTCAAGTAACAAAGGAAGCATTTGTTTCTGCTCTTTCCCCCGGGACGCTAAAGATCTAAGGCCTGCATAATTAGGCAAAAGCAGGACAAACGTGTTCCACTCTATCTGTTTGTGTTTAAGACAATTAAGAGGCATGCTGAGAACACAGTGATGATCAAGACACCACCACAAGGCACAACACTACAGAAGAGCAGAGAACTCTCCATCTCTACCCCCAGGAGAAACACCTGGGATGAGCATAGGTTACCAAAGCATAGGCCCTCCAGCAACAGTGGGCTATTTGGTGGTGAATGCCTCCCAGAGCTATCATCAGAGGTGGAAGCTCTACTGGAATTCTCTACAGCTGACACAGGAAGGCCTAGAAAGGCACCAGCAGACCATTCATTTTCATAGAATCACGAGTTGGAAGGGACCCTTAAAGGTCATCTGGTCCAAATCCCCTACAATGGACAGGGACACCTACAGCCTCCATCAGGTTGCTCAGAGCCTGGTCCAGCCTGATCTTGAACATCTTGAGGGATGGGGCATCCACCGCCTCTCTGGGCCACCTGTGCATGCACCTCACCTCCCTTATCGTAAAAAATTTCTTCCTTATATCCAATCTAAATCTCCCCTACTTTAGTTCAAAACCATTTCCCCTTGTCTTATCACTACACATCCTGCTAAAGGGTCTCCCCCTTCTTTCTTATGGCCCCCTGCTAGATACTGAAAGGTTGCTCTCAAGTATCCCTGGAGCCTTCTCTTCTCCAGGCTGAACAGCTCCAGCTCTCTCAGCCTGCCCTCCTAGGGGAGGCGTTCCATCCCTTGTATCATTTTTTGTGGCCCTCCTCTAGATGTGCTCCAACAGGTTCACATCTCTCCTGTACTGAGGACTCCACATCTGGATGCAGCACTTCAGGTGAGGCCTCACCGGTGCAGAGTAGAGAGGCGCAGGATCACCTCCCTCACCCTGCTAGTCATGCAGGTCTTTTGATACAGCCCAGGATACGGATGGCTTTCCGGGCTGCGAGGGCACATTGCTGGCTCATGTCCAGCTTGCCATCCACCAGTACCCCCAGGTCCTTTGGTAGGGCTGTGCTCTATCCTAACACCTCCCAGCTTGTACTCACAGTGGGGGTTGCCACAACCCAGGTGCAAGACCTTGCACTTGGATCTGTTACAGCTCATCAGGTGCACCTGGGCCCGCTGCTCAAGCCCATCTAGGTCTCTGAATGGCATCCATACCTCTGGGGTTGACCAGATCGCACCACACAGCTTGGCGTTATCTGCAACGCTGCTGGGAATGCACTCGATCCCAGCGTTGCTGCTGGTGATGAAGATGTTAAAGGGCACTGATTGCAGCACCAACCCCTGGAGAACACCGCCCCGTCTCCGTTCCCGTTCCAGAAGGAGACGCAAAGTTTACAGCAATTTCTTATTCTGCGTCCAACTTTGCCCAGCCCAGAAAGGCTGAGCGAGGCCCGCGCCTGCCCCTAAGAAACCATTACTCGTTCCTTGAGCCTAAGCTCACACACCCGATGTCACAAAGCCGACCCCCATCGCACAGGTCTCCCAAACACACAGCGGTCTCCCCGCGCCGCGGGTACGGCAGGAGGGCTCCCGCGGCAGCACGCGGACGGACGGCGACACGCGTGACGCCCCGCAGCGGGCAACCCGCCCCGCTCCACCCCGCCCCTCCTCAGCGGCCCGGCGTGACGCCCGCGCCTCACCCGCTCCGCGCCCGCCGCCCCGGCAGCGCCCGACCCGCGCCGCTGCATCCTCCTCGGCGGCGCCGCCGTTCAAAACTCCCGCCCTCCGCAACGGCCGCCGCGCCGCCCCGCCCCGCGCGTCCCGAGCAACGGCTGCGGCGGGACGGCCTCCCCGCGCCGCGCGCTCTGCCGCCCGGCGGCTCGTGGCGCTGCGGAGCCCGCCGCTCTGCGCCAAAGCACCGCGAAGCACGCGCTGTGCCCCGACCCATCTCGGGCCATCGGCGTCTCTAAAGCCGTTTTCATTTTGTTCCGACAGCTCCCTGGAATCTGTGGCAGCTTTCCAAGAATCGTAGACGCTAATTAAAATGATTTTGCAGTACGGTCTGTTCAGCAAATCCTCGCCTTACTAAGTCCCAGGATGTGAGTGCTGAGGGCACAAGGAGCCCGCGCCTGCAGCCCTTGCACGTCTCCAGTGACACCGAGCCGAATCGGTACCCTTCAGAAAGCAGCGGGAGTTGCACGAGCAGGACGTGGCCCTAATTAACGCCAAGCCCCCCCCAGCTGGGCGCCTATCTGCTCCTGCGCTGGTCCTGCTTTGCATTCGCCTGCTACAGGCCTTGGTTCTCCTTATAAAATCAAGCCTCGTGATTTGTTTGATCCTTCAGATACTCGATTAAAAAAATCATAGAATTGCCCAGGTTGGAAAAGACCTCAAAGATCATCGAGTCCGACCACAGCCTAACCATACCAGCGTAACTAACGACCCCCTGCTAAATGGCGTCTCTGAGCACCACATCCAAACGGCTCTTAAACACACCCAGGGATGGCGACTCAACCACCTCCCCGGGGAGCCCATTCCAGTGCTTAACAACCCTTTCCGTAAAGAAGGGTTTCCTGATATCCAACTTAAACTTACCCTGGCGCAACTTGAGGCCATTTCCCACGAATGAATGAAACGTTTCACCCAACTCCTGGTCCTTGCTCTCCGGGGAACACGAGGCTGTGGCTTTAAGCTGACTTTCTGCAGGGGCTGCACGGGGCGGGATGCCCTCCCCGCACACCGGGCCCACGGCACGGGTGCCCCACTGCTACTGCTGCTCTCACACCGACCTCAAGCAAAGATGGCCTCGTGCCATCTGCATTACCTGGAGCCTCGGGAGCAGCAGGCCGCCGTTCTGCTCCTCATTTCCAAGTAACTCCAGCAGATAGCGATGGAAGCCCTTTCAACGCATTCTCCTCTCCAGACCACGCCGGAGAGCCCCAACACCGGAGGGCACAGCCTGCAGAAGCAGGGGAATCCCGACGGCCGTGCTGGGCTGTGCCCGGAGCAGAGCAGCCCGGAGTGGGCGGGGTGAGCAAAACGCAGCCTGCCTCCGGGGCTTGCTCAAACGAAGGACTTCTTCAGCTGAATCCTGCCTTCGCACATCCTTTATTTTCCACTCTGTTTACAATGCAAAGCATTTAGCTTCCTTCTAGCGTCAGGGAAACGGCACAGCAGAGGAAAGATCATTGTCTGCCCAAATCACCCCTCCTCTGGAGCGTTACATCAGCATATTATTTTAAATGCTAGGCCCATCGCTTTAGTTTAGCAGGTACAAAATGTCTACACCTACTCTTGACAGCGCTGCAATATTTTCCTTAATTTCTTGGTTCCCACAGCTTGCTACACCTACTCCTTGAATATCATCAGAGTGTGCCAGTAGAAATCTATTCAATCCCTATTCAGATTTCACCCAGGTGGAAATGTAGGAAGGTTTGTACTGGATGCCTGGAAAAGAATTTGCAAGGCTTTTAATAACTGGTTTCTACTGAGTTCATTTTAAATTGAAAAGCAAACCACGGGTTAACCAGGCAGAAACTCTGGGATTTGGGGTGTTTACCTGCACACTTACTGGAGACGAGCTAACCTAAAAGGCACAGCTGTTACCACCAGTAACTCGTCCCTTCATTTCAGCCAGCTGGGGTCATTTAGTCTAACCAATGGTTTAGCTGGACAGAAAGCCAACACTGAGTCCTACGAAACAAATTAAACAAGGTTACTAACTTATTGTCTTGCATTTCTGCTTCAGTTTTGTCTGGTTAATGTGAAAATTAATCATCCAGCCAACAGCAATAAGCTACCACCTAACCCTGCTAAGGCTTCACAAAAGCAAAGTTTGAAGGCTGCGTTTCATCTGAGCAGTCTGAAAGCAGGCATCTTCTCTAGGGCGGTCATGGACTCAGACAGTGAACGTATCATCCCAAAATGTGCGAGTGCCTAAATTATTTAGGATGCATCATCCATGCCTTTCTCTGACAATTAGACACAGAGGCCAAAGTAGCTTAGCATAAGCACTTGTTTTTTCAGGTTTACACAGATTAGGTCTACCTTGAGAGCTTCTTTATCTTCTGTTCTCATTTCATTACTACACATTTTGCAGCCCTCATTCTGCTGCTCCAGTGCTCCAAATGGCACTGGGCTCACCCCTCTGTGCGATGCTTTTCTGTAATATTTATGGCACCACTAATTAAACATAAATACAAGGGGCCTCAATGAACTATTTTGGCAACAACTTCATATTCCCATTGGATTTCCAAAAGAAACAGTAAAAGGATGAAAAAGAACAAGGAATTCGTTTTCCTTTTCCCAGATAAGAGTACAGAAACTATCTCTGCCCAGTATTGGAACCTTAAGTCAGTCCCATCTCAAACTGAAATACTTTAGTCCCTTAAAGACACCAGATGTGGGATAAATGCACTCCAAGGATGTTTTGTAACAGAAATCACAAGTTGCAAAAAATCCACTGCCACGTGAATTTGGAAAACAGTTTCTGAGTTCAAACCTGAGAACATTAAAAGTTGAATGACACTGTGTGACTTCAAACTGCAGTTCCACGATCCTCTCTCTTTTCAAGATGCTCATGCACAAACAAGTTATGAAGCACAGTTAGCCAAGGTAGACCAATCCCAGATATTCCTCTGCTTCTGCCTGGGAGACCTGGGGCACTGGTTTTGAAGTTGATTCAGCTGTGGTCCTCACACAGGTGGCAAAGTCACGTTCCTCAGAAGCCTCCTATTGGACAAGGATCCTCACAGGTGGTTGGCAGCTTCAACGAGAAGCCTTCCTCCAGCTGAGAAGACGCTGGATGTGGACACAGTGTCTGATAAAGCATAAGTTTAGCAGCCTTTCCTTACTTTTACTGATTTATACCTCTCTCTTTTCAGTATGACTTCCTATCTTCACAGAAGTTGAAGGACCTAAATTATCTTTAATTCCTTTCAAACTCAAAGTTGGTTGAAACTGGCTACTTGGATCCACTACTAATCCGGGCACTTTTACATGCACACACAAACTGTGGTCATAGTAAACCCAGAGAGGTCCTTTCCACTGCTCACTATTAGAAGGATATTCAGTATTAAAAAGGCTTTCTAGCAGATTCTGTGCTGTCATATCTGTATCATACCCGGGTTTCTTTGTTGGGCATGCAGTCCTGCTCTGGTTTCTGATGTAATTACTGCAGGTGACATTTGGTGTGTAAAATGCCCTCTCCGTGACAGCTGCATCTCCAAACGTTGGCCGGGCAGCCGACTGGTGAAGTCACCACTTTGTGCTACAGGAGAATCTCACACAGCATTTGATGTTCCACTTTTAGCATCAAGTTTGTTATGATTTTTCCATCTTGCATGTGCAAGTGAAAAGTCACTGGATCATTTAAACAGTTTGTCACGTCAAATTTGAAACAGAGTAAGTGCTCTGAGAATATTGCAAATCTAAAGATAAACTCCTATATGAGAAAATCGTGACAGGAAGCACGTTCCCTTTGTTACCCACAGAACTACCATCTATTTCTGGGAGAACAGTTGTAAGCCACTTCTGACAATAATCTCTCAGTAAAAAGGAGAGCTTCTCCATCTAGCTCAGTAGCAGGGCTGTTGTCTGAAGGTGGATACAAGCCGAGTATTTGCAGATGGTCCTCTATTTTTTTTTTTTAAATACAATTTAGAGAATCTCTGAAGCCCACAACACACAGCCAATGGTCTCTGCTTGAAGTGAGTCTGCCATTTGGTCTGATTTTTTCCAAGTGCCAGAGTACAGGCACCTAAGGAGTGAGAAATGGCAAAGCCACATGGTGCTGAGGCTGAGCAACATCAGGTACCGGGTGGGCAGCCACAGGCATTGAAGTTCCCTCAGCGCTGCAGTACTGCTACAGCAGTAACTAGGGACTGTCCCTTAGCAAGGCACATTCTGGGCTGATGACTGCCATCCCAAATAACTGAGGCACAATAGCCCATATGGAGGGCCCAGCAAAACCACAGCAAATCAGCACTATTTCTTTGCATTTCACAAATTTCTAGGTTGTTTTGATCCTGTCCCAGGGAGGATATTTAAAGGGGCATGGGTAGGAACCTAAATTTACTACAAGTGTTTACTTTATCCTAAGTAATGTTTCTCTTCAGGATGCCATTGGTTCACCTCAATAGCTGCCCAGTTAGGCGCAGGGCTGTAAGTGTCTATAGCTCTGTAACACTTCCTGCCACAAAGCTCTCATTTCTTCTGCTCTTTTCTAAGTTGTCATTGGGTACTGGCTACACTCGTCAAACTGATCAGGCCAACAAAGGGCTAAAACAGGAAGGATTAAGGCAACTGTTATTTCAGAGCACAAAAACAACTCAGTTAAAACCAAAGAATAAAAAATTACTACAATTTAAAAGGCACGTAACAACTACTTGGTGCTGGAAATATCTATCACAAGTTTTAAACCTCTGGTCCTCAAGGAAAATATCACTTGCAGTTATGTCCTATTTCTCAGTGAGATAGAGCACAAGAAACCATTGAGCGATCATCTGCTCAGGTGCTTATATGAAAAAAAGAAACCCACAGGAAAAGCAAGGGGATTTAAATGTTTAGAAGCACCAGTTTTCCATTCCAAGAGTTCCTAGTGCCTCACCTCCACCAAACCTCCTCCCAAACCCAAACTCTGCTAGTATTTTCTCCTGCCACCAACAGTTGGAGACAAGGGAGCGCCCTCCTTCAGCTGTACTGAAGAGTTATGAGGACAGATGGAGGGGGTGAGGCTGTGCTCTTTCTGTTTGTTTTTCTGAGCTTTCTTTGAGCAGTCTGGAGAGGGTGTTTCCCTCTCCCTTGGAGACTGTCACAGCAGTGTGAAATAACTTACCTCCACAAGACCTCAAAAGAGACAAAACAGGAAGCATTTGTCACGTCACGCACTGCAGATTCTGGGACTGACTTCAGGAGGCTCTTCATGGGGACAAGCCTAGGATCAGAGACACAGCCTTTTATATAGGTGAGGATTTTTTGTTGCATCACTCAACAGTTAGATCAAAACTGTCTACTTTCACATAAGAAGGACTAAAATATATTTTTCCTGAGGTACAGAGATCTAAGGACAGAAATATCCTGCAAAGCAAATGTGGTCTTGTTAATTCCTCACAGCCAAAGTGAGGGTAGGATGTTTTCTTCAAGTCCACTACGACTTCAGTGTAGGATGTGCCAAATACTTTGTTCTGTTACTTCATCTCCCTTTGAAGTCAACCCAGAGGAAGGGAATGGAACTGGACTACGTCTATGCTCTCCCCATTTTGAGATGGAAACATTTCTTGCTAATAATGGCATTATTTGCCTAACAAGACAACCCATTTTTATTCATCGTTACGAAAAAGCAGAGGCTGAATAGCAAATATGAGTACCATATTTCACCTGAGGTTGGTTTGCCAGAGATTTCTATAATCCTTTTAGCCATTTTACGGCCTGTTAAATGAGCTGAGACAACACTTCGTGTCATTGTTAGTATTTTAAATTACAAGTAATGGTAACAGTAAAGAGCGCCTCACGTTTTTACAGACAATTTAATCGAGAAGAATAAAAATTACTAGTTATACTTAGATGCATGTATGAGCTACACACATGCATATACTTAATTGCTTATTTAAAAAACCAATATGAGTTGTAGGAAGCCATTTCTAGCACTAGATCCTGTGTTTGTGCGGTATCAACAAAGTGCAGTCACGTGGTTTAAAGAAAACCCAACAAAAGGATTAAAGGTTTCAAGAGGGAACAGGAAGCTGAGAACATGCCCTAACTTAGTTCTGAAATGCTCATGTGAGTCTAACATATGAATTAGTCAATGACCCGGGAGACAAAAGCAAGCCCTATTTGGACGGGAGCAGTTTGTGTTGTTTCTGCTCTGTGCAGGGGTATCTATGCAGGTGGCTACAAATGACACACCTAACAGCCACCTGGCTGCAAGAAATCCAAGGAAATGATAGGAAGGCCCATGCTGCACAACTCCATTTTTTTTTCCTTTAGTCAAGACATATTCAGTTTCCAGTCTCACACTGCACTAGAAGCACTGAATCACACAGCCTTCAGGACCTACTATCTGAAAGAGAAGTTATATGAAAACATCTGTTTTCAGCAGTCTTGTTTTATATCAGCTGTCACATCCTTCAAATTCTGTGTTCTCGCGTTTTCATTGCAGATGTGGCAGTGGCACAGCATTTTCCAGAGCCGCGTCTTTTATTTATGCAGTTTTGCAGTTTCTTCCAGGGACTGTTATCTTGTATAATTGGCCACAGCACTGTGCTGCCTGCTGCCTGCTTGCTACCTGCACCTATCTTTAGACCTCAGAAGTTCCTTGCACTTTTTAGCCCCTATCAATGAGGACACTGTCAACCTCGGAGCCTTCTTTTGAAAAGAATCTGCATAAAGCCATCAGCTAAACCTGCTCGAGTGCCCCTACTCTGTGCCTTCCAAGTGATAAATACTAAAGATAACTCCTCATGTTGTTCAGAGCACTGTGGATTTAGGATCCACTAAGGGTAGTATTCATTATAACAAAAAAAATCTGTCCTTGAAAGGACAATGAGTGCACACCTAATTTTGCATGACACAAGACTTTATTTATACGTAAGCCATTTGGCACATATCACTGGATGTAAAAACCAGCCCGTCTCTGCAGTGAATCAGGACTCCCACAGTTCATAGCAGCTAGAGGAGAGCAGGGCTGCGATGAGACAAATGACACACTGCCTTTATGCTAGCCCCATGCGCCCAGGTGAATTTCACCCCATGTGTCTAACTGAGGTCTGTCATTAACGTACACAGTCTCCTGTGGAAGAGGCAAAGGACTTCACACTGGCTGTGCAGCCATGTTGCTCTTCTCACTCACAGCCTGAGAAGGTACTTGACTATGACATGAACACAGAATGCTGCCCATGAAGCCAAAACAACGGAGAGGATGCTCTTTCATTGCACTCACACTTAGAAACTAATAAGTGCTCTCAACTTTCCTTTTTCCTTTTATGCCCACCCCTCCCTACAGATCAAGTCTACCTTCTCTACATCATATAGGAAGCCTGTTGGCTTACCTGAGTTGTTCTGAAAGCCCCACTGATCCCACCGCTCAGTGTTCAGCTCACACAGCAGCCTGCAGCCCACCTGTCCATCTGCCAGGGCAGCAGCTGGGCCCCCAGACCTTCATGTGTAATGCAAACTAGAAAATGAACTGTTTGTATGAAAACCCAAAAAGAGGAGCAAGGAGGAAAGAACACAAAACAAAACTCTCCCTGAGCATCCAATAAAAACAATAGACTTTCAGATTACATTAAAGATGCAGGCCTGAATTGCCTTCTGCATTTCTATGTGACGTTTGATGTCTATCTTAGCAGACCAGGTGGAGGCTTTGCCTGTTTGACTCAGTGTTCGTTGTCAGCTTGTTCTGCTTTGTTTTCACATTCTGTTGATTTAGGCTGTTCTGTTAAATCAGTGTTCTGTTGATTTAACACAGATTCCTGACAATTCTGATGTGAGCTGCTATCACATGGCCCTTAGTGGATCCTTTGCCCATAAAAGAGGTGAAACAGTTCTGCAACACTCCTGGAGAAATGCAATTTCTCTTCCTCAGCATGTTCTCTATAGCAGGGGTACATATCTGATACAGATGCACCAGCACAGCGTTGGCAGCCGCCAGGACGGTTTCCTACTTCTTGTTTGCATGCAGATAAGAACGCCCTGATATCATCTTCCACAGCACAAGGGATCCTTAAGCAAGGCTGAAAAAAAGAGCCATCCCTGAACATAGCCACTCGCCATGCTGCCTGTCTACGCTGACACAGGAGAAGGGAATGCCACTGCTATAAAAGCGACTGACTCCCACCTCCCTGACAACAGGCCTTGCTGCAGAAGGCAAAGAGCCCCCAGAGCAGATGGCAGGGATGCAGAGGAGGGGAAGACAAAGTGCAGACCCAGTGCTTCCCACAGGGCCTAGATATGGCAGAGGACTGAATATGCCACCATAGCCTTTCAACATTGTTCTTTTTATATCTCTGCTTATGTAAATGAAAAAGACTTTAAAAATCCCAACGTATAGGATTAGTCACCAAGCAAGCTAATTATGTATTGATGGCAACTATCAATCCTTTCTAAGGCCTTTCTGGACACTTTTTTTTCAGTTAGGAAATCGGTGCGATTTATTTCACGTGGAAGGCAGTTGGTATGAGCTTTTAAAAGCAATACTCCTTACCATCCTGTGTCCATTGCAGAAAGAACACCAGCAGAATGAAATAGCTTGAACTTCTACTTTGATGGTGTGCTTTGTACTTTGGAGAAAACATCTATATTTTAGTAAGTCCCAATGAGGGAAAGGCTTTGCTGTAGGGTGAAATGTTCCTTTAAAGCTATCCTGGCATGTTTTTTACTATATTTCACTCTGCTTTTTTTTTTTTTTTTTTCAGTGGGACAGCTTAATCCAAAAAGGATCCCTTCCTTCAGCAGACTGCATCTCACTTTGGAAGAGCTCTGGGCTCCCCACCTCTTAGCTCTGTTCCATCACCTCATCGCTCAATTCATAAATCTGCTGGCTAATCCTACAATTAGTGCCTGGACTGTACCTCCCTTGCTGTACAGAGTTGGCTTAAGTAAGGCAACTTTGCTGTGGCCACGTTCCTGCTGAAGTGTCCCCACTGCCACCAACAATGCTGTGACTCTGCACTGCTGCTATCTGTCCCTGTACCACACCTGGAGGTCTCAGTGGTGTTGCCAAAGGGCTGATGCCTGCAGGGCATCTCAAAAGGGCAACAGTGTGGGGAGCAGAGAGAGACAGCTCTGTTACAGGGCTGCACTCATTCTGGTGCTCATTCAGAACTTAACAGCTCAGACTGTCACACCCCTAGGAAAAGGCAGTGGAAACTTCAGATGTTCCTGTCCCTGAGGGCCTCCTTCCCAGGGTTATGGTGCCCTGGGACTTCTGCCTGCAGCAAAGCAGCTTCCATCCAGCACAGAGGCAGGTCCAAGCATGGGGCTGCTACCAAAGCAGTTCATACTGCCCACTGGAGCATGTCTGACATAGCCCAGGTTGGGTGTCCCCATTTTTGTATGAAAAGAGAAGCCTCAGCAGGGGAAATAATTTGCAAGAAAAGGGGCTGCATCAAGAACACAGCCAGGAGTGGGCACCCAGCCTAGCTCTGCCTTTACATATGCCAGCTTATGAGCCCATACAACTCTTCCCCTTTATAATGAGCGCACTATACCCAGCATAGCAACCCAGTTTCAAGAAATTCCTCCAGCTCTTCCTCTCTCTGGAGGTGTTAGTTATATTTTATTTCATCTCCTAGCTAACCAAAGTAACTTTTTTTGAGGAAAACTTAAAATGGCTGAAAGGCAGGCCGTGCCTACTGCTGACACGCCTCAGTCTTCTCCCGTCTTTTGGAAAATATGCCTGCAGCCATCTCACCACATCACAGCCAAACCGCCGTGACATGACAGCTCTCATCGGGTATGGGAAAAGCAAAGTGCAGATCAACCCACAAGAACACTGCGCTCCTTTTCCAACCAAAAAAGCATGAAACAGTACAGGTAGAGAAGAGTGAAGTTGAACAAATTCAAGCTCCAGAGGGAGCTGGCCTACAAGATCACTAAGGAGATCCAAAAGTCTGCTGGAAGCTGATGTCAACCATGGCCCAACAAACTGCTTCAGGAGCAAGAGAAGCCACACAGCATGCAGCCTCTTGTTGTGACAGCAAAACTCATTTGAAAATGCAGATTTCACCTTTAAAAAACAATCAAAAGAAGGTAAACTGACATTCAATGATCAGATCTAAGGCTCCCCTAAAAGAGTAGCAACAAACTAGCCAGCACTGGGTATCCACGCAAAGCCAATGCGTACGTTGCTCTTCCTTTTGGTTCAGTGTTGCTGTAAGTACTGCGCTGCTCAATTATTCCACCATAAATGCACTGCAGAAAGTCTTTTTCCTGCCAGGTGGGCATGGGTGCCTGTGACAGCAACATAAACTTTGCTGTATGGCTGATCCACTTTGAATTCATCTGCATACAAAGCTAACACGAATCCTGGTCTGAGGCACCACTACCATGAGAGTCACTGAAGTAGCCCCTACAGGTTTCTAAAGTCTTTCCTTAGATTTCATTCCTGCTTTTCAATAAAAAAGAGAGGAGATGATAAATACTAAATGCGGGTAAGTTTCAGCATCTCCAAGTAACATGTGCATGTGTAGTTAATGCCCAAACACTGAGAAAAGCACCACGCCTTCCAGCATCCAAATGAGTAGAACGGGAAAGTGCACCTATTTCACACACAGATTTACAGCGCAGTCAGGGGATGTGGTGCTTGCCAGAGCACAACCCAAAATCTCATCTGTATGCAGCAGTAAAGCACGTGCATTTGTGTGTAGTGTATGTATCTTTACATACCTACACATCGCTCAATAAAATGTCCACAACAGAAACTCAGTACAGATTCATGCCTCCTGCAGTCTGGCTGGAGCACACAGTAATGACCAGAGCAGGGAGAGTGGGCACGATGAGCAGAGACTAACCTCTCCGACACTCCTCTTCAAAACCAACCAGTGAGCAAACAAGGGAGAGCAGAGGCTGATGAATGCAGCGAAGCTGTTAGTAGTGGATCCAGCTCTATGCCACAAGAAAAAAAAAAAAACCCACAAACATTTCAGCATTGTGAGCCTGAAGGGGAAAGTGGCTACAAATAAAACAGAACTGACTCACCTATTCTCCTTGTCTAGGATGGGAAAAAATTGGAAGATAAACAACATGCGTAGTTATTGCAAAGCAAACTGGTTTCTCTCAGCCACCTTCAGTAAAGCGGAATTGTCCACCAAACAAAATTTACTTCTCTTCTGAAGTATGATTTACGCAGGAAGAGGTCTGCTTATCAGTTTCCACGCAAAATCAGCAGCTATCGGACGAGGCATGGCAAGTACAGATCACTGCCTGAAAAAGCTGAATATTGTGAACGTTTTCCACACTGCAGCAGGCAGGCTGGGACATGCTGACTTCACTTAAATAACATTTACCCTTCTGGAAGTCTTACTGCAAAGTGTTTAAAAGAGATCTTGAAAGAAAGAGATGCATACAAATAAATAGGATAATGCCTCCCCAGCACCTGGCAAAATTTCAGAGGTGAGTCATACATTATGGCTGTGTACATTTGGGCTTTATGTGAGCGACAGCATTGGGCTCTACCCACTCCAGATTTAAATCACAGGGGATGAAGCTCAGACATGTAATGGATGATGTATGTTCTCCACTGCAGAACACACACAAGGTGAGACTGCTCCTCAGTGACTACTGAAAAAACAACTGAACTGCACATCCAGATGGGATTACCCAGGAAATGATGAATAGAATCCTAATCCAGCAAAACAAACATCTACAGTACAAGTTAGAGAAATCTTGGATGGAGAATTACTGAGTACTTCGGATGTAACTGATCTAGGCCACATAGTTCAGCCTGCAGCTGACCTGGCTTCCTCACAGCCATCCATGTTTGCTATTCCCAGGACCACAAGGGCTCACATTATGGTCAGTGTTGCCAGATGTGGATGGATCCCCAGGCAGCAGCCCACCAGGCTGAGCGTACCTCACTTCCATCTGCATCTCCCCCAGCATCAGTATTGACCTGGAGAAGTAGTGCAGGATGGAGACAACGGAGAAGATAATGGAACAAGGAATAGCAGCTGAGAAAATGGGTGCCAAAGCAGGGTCACAGCTGTACGTCTGGTCCTGCTGAAGTTCTCCTCCAACAAAGAAACAGTCAGGAACCCCAGGACCTGAGGTGAGCATGGTTCAAAGCTATCCCCCCTGGATGTCCCTCCTCGTGCTTCTGTACCACATCACGACAAACTGGGCAGCCGCAGCCAGTCAAGGTGACACTGGACAAAGAAGCTGAGCAAGAAGTTGCAGCCCGGCCGGTAGCCCACACACTTCAGAGATTATCTGAAGCACTGAAATGCTATTTGAGCAGCTTCCTTTGATGTGCCATCTGGTGAATCATTTACCGGGAATGTCTTAATCACATCAAAGGCATCTATCAATGCAGTGCATTTCTCTGTTTAGGGCTGCCTGCACACTGCACTCAAGGAAGAGATACATTAGCACAGAATTAAACTTTACCACACTGCTCTCTCCCACAGTAATAAAAAACCCCAGCATCACATTGCCCCAGGCACCAGGTTTCAGAAGAGTATTTCAGCACTACTCCAAAAAGGCTGTGACTTTACCATCAGCTTTGTTCGCGTTTTCTATGATTTATAACAACAGGCACCCATCTGCGGTACAAAAAAGCAGCAGCAGAGAAGCATATTCACCGACTGCGGGGCAGTGCGCCCAGGCAGTCCTTCCTTCTTGGAATGAGAAAACCACCAGCGTCCGCTGCCTCGAGCCCCGAGAGTGAGTGAGGGCACCTTTACAGGAACAGTCTTTCTGGCTACGGAACCTAGGTCGGAAGCAACTACAAGGCCAGGCGCAGTCGCACGGAGCGCAGGGATCCTGGCGACGGCCCGCAACCGCGGCCCGGGGGAGGCCGGCGGCCCCGGCCCGCCGCGCCCGAACCCCGCAGTCTCCGCCCGCCCCTCTCCGCCCCTCCCCGCCCCGCGGCGGCCGGCCGCGAGTGCGTGCGGCGGCGCTCGGCTGATTTACGGCTCTGCCGCAAACGGCTCCCGGCGGCGGCCCCGGCTCCGGCGGCGAGCCGGCTGAGCGCGGCCGCGGCGGCCACCTCGCGGCCGGGACGGGGCCGGGCCCCGCAGCCGCTCCGCAGGGCCGGGCCGGCGGCGCCGGGGCCCCGCGGCCGCGTCCCCCGGGGCCGACGGGAGGCGGCGCGGCCCCGAGCCGCGAGCCGGAAAGTTTGGCAAGTTCGCTCCGCGCCCGGGGCCGCTTCCTGTCGCCGGGGGCCGGCCAGGGATGCAACAAGACGCCGCGGAGCAGAGCGGCTTCCCCTGGCAGGACGCGCTCGGCGATGCCAGCCTCCGCCTCCCGTTCCGCTGCCCGCGCTGCGGCGAGCGCAGCCGATTCCGGAGCCTGTCGGCGCTGAGGGCGCACCTGGAGTACGGCCACGGCTACGAGGAGCGGAGCGTCCCGCCCAAAGGCGGCCCGCCGTCCCCGCGGAAGGGTGCGGGCCCGGCCTCGCCTCCGGAGCCCTGCGGCCCGGGCAGCGCCACGCGGTACGCGCCCTGCGCCGGCTTCTGCGACGCCTCGAGCGGCAGCGCCGAGGGCCGGCGGGCGCTGGAGGCCGAGCGGGGGCCCGTCTGCTGCCTCGCCGGCTATGCGCCCGCCGGCTCGCCCGGCTCGCGGCTCTCCTCACCCGTCCTGCCCGCCGCCGACTCCAAGGCCTCGTTCGAGGCGCACGTCAGGGAGAAGTTCAACAGGATGGTGGAGGCCGTGGACAAGACGATTGAGAAGCGGATCGACAAGCTTACCAAAGAGCTGGCTCAGAAAACGGCGGAGCTGCTGGAGGTGCGGGCGGCCTTCGTGCAGCTCTCCCAGAAGAAGCAGGAGGTGCAGCGGCGGGAGCGCGCCCTGAGCCGGCAGGTGGACGTGGCGGTGGAGATGATCGCGGCCTTGAAGCAGCGGCTCACCGAGTCCGAGGAGGAGCTGCACCGTAAGGAGGAGTAAGTGGGGAGCCCTGTGAGCGGGTCTGGCTGCCCTGGGGAAAAGCAAGGGAAGCTTCGGTCTCTCGCTGGCTG
The DNA here is from genome assembly GCF_016699485.2 of Gallus gallus. NCBI lineage: Eukaryota > Metazoa > Chordata > Aves > Galliformes > Phasianidae > Gallus > Gallus gallus. The sequence goes on along the minus strand of NC_052537.1, from coordinate 8,889,090 downwards.
TAGAAGGGCCTGGCGGTCAGCGGCGACCAAAGGTGGTGTTTCTAAAGCCACGGTCCCAGTGCCTGTAGGGCAGGTAGGCACAGCTGGAGCAGGTGGCTTCCGCGCTCGGGAGGCATGGCCACTGACTTTGACATTGGCTAGTGCCTGTAATGCGACCCTGCTGTCGTGAGGTTGAAGCACGCGATCCATCATCAGCACGTAGTCTGATTTACGCTGACGGTTCTAATCCGTTATCTTTTATGGAAGAGATGCTTGGACAAGTGCTGTAGGAAATACGTAGCAAAGCCAAGTAGCATCTTTTCCCTGAGAAGGTCCCACCGCAGTGAAGGGTGCCATGCAGGGAGCTTGCCTTTGCAGCAGCAAAGCCATGCTGGAGGCAGTGCTGAATTGGACAGCAAACTGCAGACCTGGAGTCAGTCGCAGGACCAGGAACCAGCTGCCAGAGTCATTCTGACTAACCTGGTCTAAAGATCCTGTAAAGATTAAAGCGTAGTGATAGCCGATACATTATTTATACATGATCTACTTAGTTTATGCAGTGCTTGTTGAAGCCTTTAAGGCTTTTTGAAGCAGCACAACTTATTTTAGAGGAATGCAAATGAAGAGTCTTGGTAATGGAATTTCTCTAGACCAGTTTACCAGCTTACAAAGGGAGATGCTAGTTGCCATGACGCTGATCTTGGGAGAAATAAGGAAGGTGGTGTAGGAGTTCAGTGTAGGAAGTTTGGAGGGCTTTCATCGCTCCTTCTGCAGCTTAATCTAAGGACTAGAAAGGAAAGGTGCTGCTGGCTCCTGTATCTGTAGAGTCATTACAGAGAGACCGTGCTGTGGATCACCTAGGAGAGCAGACAGCAAAGGTGGTGGGATTCAAACCCATCTTCCTTGAGGGGATATTCAACAGCACTGCTGATTTCTGAAATATCAGGTGATCTTCATAGACAGTACATCTCAAGGACTCAAGATGAAGCTAAAGATAATAGTGGAATTGAGAGAGGGATTTGAAAGTATGCAAGAGGCTGTGAAGATAACTTATGGTTTGAAGCAGTTTTGATATTCCCATCTTGCCAAGTTCCCCTTATGGGCTCACAGCATGGTTCACCCTACTTGTTCTAGAAAAGTACCCAGTGTGAAATTGCTCCATGGAGGTCCTTCTGCAGACTAGAGAGGGACTTCAGGTAAGCAGCCATATTAGGCTGGAATACTGAACTTCACATACCCTAAGTTAAATGACACGAACCACTCCCCAAACTAGACACAAGGTATGCTGAAAAATGCCAGATTTATGATCTCCAAGAAAAATATGCTTCTTGAGACAAAGCAGGAAGCATTCAGTGGTGCTGCAGAAGACGAGACCTCCTGAAAAAAGAGCAGGTGGGGAAATGGAGGTACAAGGAGCGTGATATGAGGGGAATGACAGAGTAATTTCTGAGACCTGTCTATATGTTCATTCCTTTCCGTGTTCAAAAATTTAATCATTCGATGTGCCAAAAAGACCTTCTCCTTCAGAAAGGAGGATCTGAACTTTGATTTCTGGAAGAAGTCCAGATGATTAGAAAGCCAAACAGGACAGCTTAATGGAAATTGCAGAAGCAGGAGTTCTTGCTGCAGACTGTGAAAAGTCAAAGGCAGCCCTCAGGGACTGCTCTGATACTTGCTGACCTTCAAAAATAAATGCTTTCATCAGTTTCTTTTTTTTTTTTTCTTTTCCCCCCTATAAGCAGCCTTGTAAATATGGATAACTTTTCTCAGAAGTAGCATTGATATTGAACCACGATAACTGAGATTTTTATTTTCTTTTCTCTTTGTAGCAGGAAAAAGCAAACAACTTTCTCCCAGAAACATCTCTGTATCATGCTTTTGCTAAGGAAGGAAACCAGTCTCTGGTTTCAATGATTGTCCTAGTTACCAGATATCATGGAATAGGGTGGATGCAAAAACAATAAATCAGTTACTAGTATTATGCACTTCTAGATCTCAGAGACTGAACTGTGGCTCCTCTAAGTCAGTCGGAGGGTAAGAGAAAACACATTTGTCCACAGAGGGAAAGAAATTCTAGCTCAAATCTTAGACAAGATCACAAGACAACTTCTTTGGAGGCTTATCTAGAGGAGAAGGTTGACAACTGGTAAGGGGTAGGGCAGGTGCGGATACCACACTAAGTAAACTAATACACTGTTAAAGCAGTATTACTCTAAGCACAGAAAAGTCTTACAGCATGTGCTGTATTCTCATCAAATTTAGAACGCTGAAAGGCCAAAGCTGCTCTTTTTTTTCCCCCCTTTTTTAATTGTTATTATCTGGGGGGAGTGAAAATGAAAACCAGGTCTTTCAGAGAAGCAGGCACAGCTGCCAAAGAAAAGTTCCATTCCACCAACCTGCCTCAGTTGAACTCTGGGCAGTTCTGGTGAAATGGCTACAGGGTCAAGCCTTTAGCAACAAGCAAACACATGATTTAATTTAAAAAGGCACCCCAAGAGGGGATATTCAGTGTCTGATGAATGAGTGTGCAAATCAGCATGAGTACTGTGATCTTAGTGCTGAAACACAGAAGTTTTCCCAAAAGGGATAAGGTTGTGTTGAATAAGACACCAAAAAACAAAAACAAACCATTCAAACTAAAACCAGCTACAGACTCCTCTTCTAGAGGACAGCTAGAGGCTTGTTTCTGGAAGTCATGTAAGAACAGTGAAACCTTCAGTGGTGACTTAATTTCACTTTGTCTCTTAATAAGGGTGTACATGCAGTAAGTTGTCATCTCTGACAGTACTTTCTTTAACCGGTCTAATGCGGTTTTAAGACTGTCTGGTGATGCCTTTGCTCTGGTACAGCCTGCAATAAAAGGGCTATTTCAGAATAGCTGTTGTGGTGAGTGATTACTTTTGCCATTGCCTTCACCTAAAATTTGCAATTAATGAAACTTTGTGTAAGTAACAGCTTGACAGTGAGATTTAGAGATTTAGATTTCTTGCTCTTAAAGACCACTGCAACTGACGCTTTCTCTAAAATATCAGCTTTCCTTTAAGTACAAGCTTTGGTTGTTCAACAAAAGTTTTGCATTTTGCTCTAAGAATATGACTACAGCTAGATGTCGTTCTTCAACCCTTGGTTTCAAGGCATCCTGCTGCCTCTTCCCCACCTCCTTTCATCTTCCCACTCAGGAGATTACCTCCCTCCCCCCTTGCTCGTGCTGGCTCAAGTGTCCCACAAAATGGGTCTGTGAATTAAAGCATTTTAATCTTCACAGCGTCACCCCAATAAGTTCAGGGCTCAGATCTAGACCACAACCCAGTGAATGGGTGCAACTGATAGGACAGTAACTCCCTGAGAGGAGGAGGTGTGAACCTCTTAAATCAGACGTGCTGATATTGGTGCAGGAATGTGAAACCACAGCCTAATGAGTAACAGATGCCAGCCTTCAGGCAGTAACGCCAATGGGATGATGGATCAGGTCAGCAGCATTAATACTTAATGAATGTATATGCTTTAAATATTTTCACAATGAAAACTTGCTTTGGTAGGAACTCTGCTGTCCTCAGGTACAATAATGAAAGGATTTGTTTCTCTGTGCACTTTAGGCAGAGGTATTCAAAGTATTCAAATTCTGCAGAGGGATTTGATACTTGGGCACAGAGTTGGCATGGAGCCTTGCGCTTGTCCGCCTACAGAGCAGTTGCAGGTGTCAAAGTTGCTGTAAATAGTCCCAGGACCCGTGTTATCCATCTGTAGGAGGGTTTGGTTGCAATGTGCGAAACCATTATCCCTTACTGTCAGTTGTTAAGGAGTTGGAGCTGCCCCAGCCTATGCATCTACTTTGGGTATCACATGTTTATCTGCAAACACTAAGGGTCCACGTGACAACAACTGGCCTGGTAACACAAACTATAACTCACTAGTTTGTTGTTCCCTCTTGCTTTACTCACCCTGGGAAGGAGAACTCATCCCTCCTGAAAGATTTTGTCTGAGGGAGGTTGCAGCTCCTGAGACAAAGGAGGAAACTGCCCCTTCTCCCTGCTGCTTGGTTGTAGCCCTTCAGCAAAGCATTATGCTATACAACGTATGCTAATGTAAGTCTTGCAAACTATAGGCAAACAGACTAAATCACTCTACTGCCTGTTACAGACATTGACATATGTTCAAACTGCAGCATCATCTACTCCTCTTGGAAAATGTTGTGGCAGGATCTAGACCTTACAGAGCTCTTAAAGCAAGGGCTGGGATGCAGTGGAATGAAAAGAGGCTGGAGGCTGACAGAACAGAGGAAAATGAAGGAGCAGAGGAGAGCGGGAAAGAGGTGTCACTGAGAACAGAATGGTTCCAGGAGCACTAATAGCTCTGCATAACCTTTCCTAGATATACAGACATACAACAGTCAGCCTAGGGTAGCAGGGACTTCCAAACAGAAAGGGTAGTGCTTCAGGCCTGAAGATGATCAGAGGACTGGAGTGCCTCTCTGAGCAAGAAAGGTTGAGGGAATTGGACTGGTTGAGCTTGCAACCTCATTGCAGCCTTCCAGTACTTCAGGGGAGCTTATAAACAGGAGGGAGACTGTCATTCTACACAATCTGATAGTGATGACACAAGGAAGGATGACTTTAAACTAAAAAAGAGGAGGCTTAGGTTAGGTGTTAGATGTTTACTCAGAGTGGTGAGGCAGCGAAACAGGTTGCCCAGAGAAGCTGTGGATGCCCCATTCCTGAAGGCATCAAGGCCAGGTTGGAATGGGCCCTGGACAGCCTGATCTAGCAGTTGGTCTGATGGTCAGCAACCCTGCCCACGGCAGGACGTTGGCACTTGGTGATATTTAAGATCTCTTCAACTTAAGCGTTTCTTTGATTCTATGAAAGAGTAAAAGATGGAAATCATATTATGCAATGTTTCCCCCAAAATTTGGCAGAGGCCTGGAAAAATAAATTGAAAGTAAATTAAATAGTAAAAGCACAAAATCATCACAGCTATTAGAAACAGATACTAGAAATAAAACAGAAGCTAAGAAAAAGTGCACACGAACTACAAAAGACAATAAAGCAATTAAGCTGATAAACAGTGGCTGCAGAGAAACCTTTGTTTCTCAACAAAGTTGTTTCAAAGTTCTTTGGAGGATTTCCCTATTGTTCATGGTGGGAGGAGGGTAAAAATTCTTCCTTCAAGTAACCAAGGCACAGCAGTGATGCAAAGTGAGCTCTCTGAGGAAGAGGTCTTGGAGCAAGTAGACCTACCAGCAGTCACTCCCTGGAGCTTCTGAGAGGTTTGAATGAAAACAAAGAAAGTGGCTGAAGTAAGAAAGGTGCTGCTTACAAGGACAAGGCATGAGACCGAGCTCTAGTGGGTCGGCGTTTTCTGGCTCCTGTCTTCATAGAAAGAATTTACAGAGTGGTTGTACCATTTCAGCACAAAGGAAAATCTTGAGATAAAAGTTCTTATTAAGATTCGTAGATTGTATTGAGGAAGCTGAACAGAGGAAAATGGAAATGGTACTACTGCTGCTAAGAACAGTTCCTACAAATAATGACTTGTAGGATGCCAAGTATATTTCCTTGAATAGTCTAGAAAGTAAGGCAAATACTCAGGAATTTATCAAGTCTGTGCGTCTGTTCTCGTGATGGTGATCTGAGTCTTTCCCCTGTTCCCTTATGGCACAGCTCATTAACTACATATGGAAAGGAAAGGAAAATTTGTGAGTGATTTACTCATGCCATGGAGCAGGAGACTAATGAGTGCTTTTTAATTACTTTTGCTGACACAATTACAAATATTAGCATTCATGGAACTATCAGCCTTTTAAAAGCAAATGCCAGGTCCTTGATGTTTGTAGCAGAGGCTGGCTGTGTGGCCTGGTAGGGATGTCCCAGAGGTGTCCCAGGCTGGCAGGTCCCTGCTCAGCCCCAGCTAGAAGGCCAGCAGCCTTGTAAACTACGCACAGGTCTCCACACTAATAAATTTCTGTCCTTTGAGCTTTCTGTCCACTGCAAAGAGGAGCCTGTTGGAGTACCATCAGCTTCATAAATGTGCAGTGGAATTGTGAAATGAAAGGAATTGCAGTGCTGTAAGTGAGGTGGTAATAAAGCCTTAAACATGACCTCTGTGACTTTAGATTAACTTCTTCCTAAGCATTCTTTGATGGCTTTTTACACCAGGTCACTCTGAACGAGCACAGTCACAGCCCTAAAACTGGAAAGGGTTGGCAGAGTTTAATGAACAGGCACCTCTCAGTTTCTTAGGCCAAATTTTGTGGGTAAGTTAATATAAACTAACATTCACGAATGTTCTCATCCAAAAAATATGTGCTGGTTTATAGCTCATTCCTACCACTTGATCATCCATGTATACAACCCGTGGATGCTCTCTGCTGTGGTCTAGAACAGACTAATGCAGCTTGAAGTCTAAATGGCAGATTTGCATAGCTGACCACTTGTGCCTAACTTCCTAAGGCAAAAACAGCGCCCTGTTAAAATAATTGTCTACAACAGTGCTGAGTTAATCTTTGATGAAATGCAGAGGAGCTTTGGATTTCTTATAAACAAACAAAGCTCTGAAAGGCTATTACTGCTACAAAACATTTCCTAGCTTAAGCTTAAAATGCTTTTTATCTCAGGCGCTGTATTTCAAATGAACATGAACTAATCATGCTCTTTTTCATTTGGCAAGCATTGGTTCTCCCAACTCCCACACCCTAAGTTCTGTACAAAGCAAAAATGAACATGGCTTCATTGGCAGAGCAGGAGCTGTTTATCCAGGCTTTAATAACTGGGGAAATCCTGCATGCCCAGATTTGCCATTTTTTGTAATACATGCCTCACTGTAACCAAACCTCTCCCACACAGAACTTCTGAAAGAAGAGGCCCAAATGGCAGCCCATGTATAACCAGTATACAGAGCCCTTCAAAATAAGCTCTTTTCTGCACACAGTCAAGATCTTTCTGAGTCAGCAGTGCTATCTGTTGCTTCCAATTGTGTTACCAGACAAGAAATATTTCTAAACTCCTGACCTAAAACTTGGTCTTCCCACACGTATAACCCTTGCCTGATCATCTCTAGATTCTCTCTTAATCTCCTATGCTCGCACTAGCTCCAAATCCCAACACGGCACTTGGAAGTACTTGCAGGATTGCAGCCAAAATGGAGCTCAGTGGCCACAGTAGCTCTTTTAAGTTAGGAACTACCACAGCAGCTACATTAAACTTCCACTGTAAGACTACAATGAACCTGGAAGCTTTCATACACTTCATGTTTCAGGTCAGATAGGCACATTTCTAAATAGAAAAGGAGAAGGTGGATCTGTTTTCAGATAGGAGGCTGTGTCCAGGGACTACAAGAGGTGAATGGTGGTGCTTAACGAAAACAACATTTCCATCCAGTGGCCTGCAGACCAACAAGACTGTTTTCAAGAGATCTAATAACAGGACAAAAACACTCAGACCCACTGCCTATAGATTTGAATTCAGCATAGTTCCAGATCTCCACTCAGTGTTTGAAAAAAATACTGAAATCCCTTAATGAAGGAGAAGGACAGTAATTAGTCATCGTGGGAAATCACCGTGAAGAAAGGGGGAAGCGTCAGTAAGTCTTTGACAGCAGCAAGACCGGCACCCCTCCCATTATTTAAATGTTGCTTCTGCAATATTTTTGTCTTACAGAGAAGTTGTTACTTTCAACCACTTCCTCGAAGAAGCAGCAGAAAAAGAAGTGAGGGGAAAAGCCAGACTCCAGCACTTCATCGAGAACCTGCTGCAGCGTGTGGATCTGGCAGAAAGGCAGCTAGAGTATTACCAAAATCAGCAGATTGCGTGCAACCACACGGGTGGCAGTGACCACGTGGTAAGCCAGCAGAGTTCCTTCATTAATTGTCACCCACCACTCAGGGGAAAGTGCTCGGCTTCGAATGTGAGTAGGCTCAGAGGGATGAGCTAATTGCTACTCCAGACAGGTTTGGATTTGTACAACATTTCTTTAGACTTATGTTTATTTATGTTTTAACTGCCACTTCGCGTGTTTGTCATGCCACACGTGGAGCGTGTGGTGAGCAGTAAAAGGTGAGTTTCAGACAGTTCTGTACCTCGTTATTGAAACCCGAAAAGTCTCACTCACATGAATTCTGTTTGCTGCTTAGAGCTCTGATGATCTGATGGGTGGTGTGGAAAACAATCTCGAGTTGTAATCTAACGTAACCAGATCCTAGGGTAGTGAACAAAGGCAGCAGCCAGATGAGAACTCCAGCTTTGTGCCCTTACGGCTGCAGTCAGGCACTGGCACGTTAGGGATGGAAAGAATTGCAATAACTGTAAATGCTGCTGCTACACAAAGCCATGCAAAACAAGGCTGGTGCTTCCTTCTTCCTTACAGATACTGCTGCTGAACTGGCTGTCTGTGGGTCTTGGTGGCCGTACAGCAGAAAAATAAACCTGGCAGAACAGCTAACCTGGCAAAGGATGGGAAAGGGAAAAGTGGTGGCAAGGAACTGTGCCATGTGAAAACCACGGTGTTGTTGGTGACCAAACATACCCAATTCCTTACCCTTGCTGTGGTTTCCTGCAGAACCAGTTGTGGGACTAATGGGTCAAACTTGAAGCAGTGAACTGGGAATGAGAAGCAGGGTAGGCCTTGCACTGGCTTGGAGTGGCCACACAGGTAGACTTACTGGCCAGAGAACACTTTCTGAACTATTCTCAGGTCTGCAGCAGTGTGGAAAAGGTTGGAGGAACAACATATAGAAGCACAGTTCATCCCATCTTGACTCCACTGAAGCCAGACTTTATTTCCTTTTGAGCAAAGAAAGGAGCAGAGAGGATAAGAGCAGCCAGAGATGGGAAAGGGTGAGAAGATAGTAATGAAATACTCGTCCGATTGTTATTTTTTTTCCAACTTTGGCTACTTGGCTTTGCTGGAAACACTTTCCATTGCTTCGCATACTGACAGTTTTTTGGAGATCCTGAAGATTTTCAGGAAAGAGGGGGATCCTCGTAGCAGACATGTAAGCCTGCTGGCAATTCGACTTGCTTTCCTGTCAGAGGACTTGTAGGAAGAGTGAGCGGATTCCCCATCAGACTGCACGGACTAGAAACCACTGCTGGCAGAACATTGCTTTTAAGAATAACTGTTTCTGGAAAAGCCCTCATTATTACTATTGAAACTCAGTATTTTCCCTACAATGCATTATATTTATGTGGCAAGTTTTACCCACATGACTTCCACAGTGAATTTCAATTCCAGTGAATACCCCATATTATCTATGTTAAATAGTCACTCTTCCCCATGGAGGTGAGATGAGAGGCATTTGATCACACACTGCAAGAAACAGGCACGTAGCGGTGGAAAGCAGAGGTTCCCCTAGCAACTTGGAAGACAAAGACTTATAGGCAAGAACCACATAAGTGTATATGTGCTGAAACATTGCATAAGACATCTCAGCCCATATCTGTGAGAATGTTGAGTGGGGCTGTAAAGGTGGACCTCAGTATTAAATCTTCTCCCATATTCTTGATGTGTTTACCGGGATCCCTGGCTCAGCAGTGTTCCCTAGGGAAGGCAGTGATTTTTAAGGCAGCTGACCTGCTTTCTGAGTGACTTCAGCATTCCTTTCAGGTCACCCATCCAAATATTGACCAGCCTGACCTTCACGAGGTAATTACAGAAAAGCACACCATGGGATGGCTCCAGACTCCTCTCCAAGACAGATGACAGCAAAGTCAGGCTGGGCACGAGTCCATCTGCAAAGTGTGGACAATACCAGGGACACAGGGAACATTTGCTTGGCTCAGTGACTTCATTAAATGATACTCAAAGGCTCAGTGTGGTGACGCTGACGGGAGATCAATACAAAGAAGCCAGGCGGTACCTGCACTGTTTTAGGCTGAGCTGGCATTAAATGCTTCTTTTCCTGACCCCCAGCGAAAGAGTGGCTAGATAAAGAGATACAAAGCTGTCAACCAAACTCTTGTAAGAAACAAAGCCCTGCAAAGTTGTGCCAACGCTGCAGCTTTGCTGTCCCTACTTAATGTTGAGAATTGGGGTGGGAAAGGCAAGAAACACTTGTCTTCTTGATCTCCAGCCTTGAGTGCTGCTGCAGGAAAGCCAAGGGCTGGTAGCTGAAGCTTCCTAGCTGCTCATATAAAGGAAATGTTATCGCTGCAAAATTAAGGGCTCTGAGAGAAAATTAATTTAATACAGCTTATTCAAGCACTGTTCCTTGTTAATTATCTTCAACACAATAATTACTTCTTATTGTTCCATACTGTTTAATCTAATGTGAAGCATCTCTGTTCAGCCCACACTTGCTTAGCAGTTTACTGTGATTACCATTACGATAAAAATAGTGGGGAGAAATTCCAACCACAAAGTTTTAAATACAAAATAAATTGGAGCAATAATAATCTGTAAAAAGGTTTTTTTCTAAAGTTCTTTTCATGAATATTCTTCTAGTACTAACAGGAGGTAGGAATAGAAATGGGATTTTGAAGACTACACTGCATGTATTTTATCCCCATATCTAAGCAACTTGATAATTTAATATTGATAAATTTTGTTTCTGTTTTCCTTACAGTTTACAGACATTTCATCAAACAAGAAACCCAGATGCCTGTACGTAAGATATCTTACTCTTTTCTTACCTAAAGATGTAACTTGGTGTGCTTACATTGTTGCTTTTGCATTTCAAGTTGAACCAAAAGCCTGAATCAGGCTGGGTTTGATCAGGTTCTGTACCTGAGGGCCATCCATCATTATGTGATGTAATAGAAGAATAAAAAATAATTGCTAAATCAAAATAAAATGAAATATTTTTAAAGAAAAAAAGGATAATGTTATGTAAAAGAAATGACTTTCCCGTTGGACTCTACCAGCCTATTGCAACACTACAGTTCTGGAATCTGTTTGGTAAACACAGACCAAGCTTCAGCTGAAAATATCTTCAGCATTCTGTAGGTAGGAGAGAGACAGTTGTCATTTCCTAACTGACAGTAACACTGTCAACTTAAAAATCGCATGTAAACAGGCAAGTGTCCTCAGAAAATATGGGTGCTAACAACATCTCAGGTTACTCAAGCAGCTGTTCTAGGAGCAGCATAACTAATCTGGGCTGTTTTCCTAAGGTACGGATGACTTTGTGTGTTCTTTTCAGGCCTGGCCTGTCGATTCTATAATATGATTGTACTCGAGGAAGATAGAAATGTAATAAAACCAGTTAAGTTACTGACTTGGTGAGATGAGTCCTTCCACTTGAGAAGTCTTCGGTCTAAATGTAGCGCATTTTAGTAAAATCCATTAATTGCTGACAAATAGTGGGAGTTCAAAGGCACGTGTGAAACTGTTCAGAGGTTTCTGTTTAGCTACTGCTATAGCTCTCCTTTCAGAAGGCACTGGCAAAATCAGCATTCAGTGGTAGCCCCTTTATTTTGAATGAACTTGTCCCATGGAGCATAGAGGAGAAGATGCTCAGAGGGGTAGGGGAGTTTTATTTTGCTCTGCCCATTCTGTGGATGAAGGCAAATTCTGATTTTTCAAAGAGCAGCCTTGAAATGAGGCCAGAGTTGAAGGAAAAAGACACATGAAGAAGAATAAACTTTTTTGGTACCACATTTGTGTTTGAAACATAGGGTCCCTGTGCAATTATGGGAGAAGGAAGGGAAGAGGCACAACCAGAACAGTGTTAGGTTGGACAGTACAGTATCGGTATCTGTTACTGCAAATCAGATACACCAGGAGAATGGCACGGGGAGAACAAAGAGTGAGGTTGTACATCCTTATGGGAGAGGCTGTCACTGTGGCACTCGCAAGCTGCAGCTTTTTCCAGAACTGGCTTTGTCAGTGTGCAATATTGCTTAATTCCCAGAACGATTAATACCAGATAGGTGGTTTCCAGACATGGCAAACTAACATAAATAGCCTTGTGGGAACTCTTAAGAGGCAGCACATCTGCTCTTCTCGTTGATGGTAGCAGCTGGTGCCTACATCCATAGTACTGCTGTTACACTACTTGTACCTGTTGTAAAACATTTTGAGATGATGTTAAGAAGGAGTGTAATGTTCTTAGTTGAACTGTGTTTTAAAGATAAAAGCACAGAGCAGAGGGCATGGCTTAGCTTGCACAGCACCACACATTGAATGGCCTGAGCTCATCAATTTCATCATTTCCTACTGGGCCTGAACCACCACAGAGAGAATAAAGAATTCTGCTTGCTTTGGCCTTTAAAATTTTGTACCCGTCTTCACACCAATTTCTTTATTCTCCTTTCCTCTTCTTCCCTTTCATATTGCAGCCTAAAGGAAATCTAAAGAGTTCAGAGCTGGATGGCCAGCAAAGAGGCAGTTGAGTTTCCTGAGCTACAGAGGTATCCTGGGGCTCGGAGACCAGGCAGTGCTCAGATCCTGCTAGCATACCCCACAGTTCTTGCACCTGCTTTCTGCTGTCATTGGAGCAGCCTTCCAAAGACTGTAGGGACATCTTTGCGGAGGGTTTCTTTGAGTGTTAACGTCCCTTTAGTTAAAGAGGATGTAGACCTGAGCAAGGTGACAGCGCTCCAGTATCAGCAGAATCATATCCTGAATGCTAGTCTAGATGAAGATACATGAGGGGTCCACTGGTAACGTGGAGGAGCTCTTGTAGTGAGAGATGCTTTTGAGTATTGAGAAATGTTGTTCATATTGCAATTGTTTTAAACTTTCAGTCTGGCCCTGTAAAACAAGGATGTTTTCTGCCTTCAAAATGTTACGGGTTTGGGAAATTCTGGACACCTTTCACATTGAAAGATTGAGTAATAATCATTGTTAATCATTATTACTAATTTCAGGAGCCGAGGAAGTCAACACACTTCATATAACATCCCTGACACAAAGCCTCATTCCTTTCAAAAAGGAAGAGGCTTGCTGAAAAAAGCAAAGGAAGAGAAAACCAGTTTGCAGCCAGTCAGATGCTTCTACGAACCTGTTGATTGCCCAAGAGAAATATGGAGAGCACAGAAGAAGGGTGAACCAGTCTGCTCTGCCCGGAAATTGAGCGCAAAGTCCAAGATGGGTAAAAAGACCAAACAGCTGTAGGAGCAGCTAAAGATACACAGTAACACAGGAGCTTGGCTTCAGCAGAACAAACATTGAATGAAGTTAATCATCCCACTTTTTCCTATCCATCTGGCCACACCAAACATATCAAATATAATATAAGGGAATATATACGATATGGCATATTTCTATTATTTAGTAACGCCATTCCCTCTTTGGGCACTAAAAGGGAAGGGACATTTTATTCAGTTTACACGGAGGGTTTTCTATCTATTTATTTATAGAGCTTATTTTAAATGACTGCAGTTATCTTGCGGGGCAATACTGTGGCTGTATGTTTAATTATTTTAGTGGCAGCATGTGGCTTGGTAACTTATTTTACATCTATGCTGTTGCTGAAGTTCAGAAGAATCCATTTAATCGGCACCCAAATAATCACTCTTCCAGCTTAGGTGGGTAGAAGATCAGTGATTAACTGCTACCTGTGCAGGCATACTTAGATGCAAAAAGCTTACCTGAGTTGCTTGGAGGCTGTTAATAGCAGCAGATTGCTACCCTGCCTGTTGGGCGCTTCTCCAGACCTGGCAGTGCAGCCCTCACCCGCACAGTGCACGCTGAGCCCGGGCAGCAGCTGGCAGCAAGCAGCAGCAGCTGGAAGGCAGCGAGTGGCAGAGCGGAGCAGCACACTGCATTGCATGGCACCCTGCGTGAGGCTGTGCCCGGTGTGGGGCACGAGAGGGCTGTGGAGCAGCTGTGATCCTAACTGAAACCCTTCAGATCTTTATGAAGAATCCTTCCAAAGATAATGGATTCTGGAATTTCAACTGCAAACCCAAGAGTAAGGAAGACTGCAGGATGGGATTGCCTGTGTTTACAGTGGTTTGTGCCAATTAAAAGGATCCTTATTCATCAGAGTATATATCAAGATGATTTTTCCATGTGTACAGCTTTTTGGTAACATGAATCTTCATACCATGTTTACAAATAGAAACATCCTGTCCATGTTATCGATGGGATTTGTTTTCTCAAGAAAAAGAATAGGTGGGACAAGTCTGCGTAATTTATTTTTAAATGCTCATATAACAGATGTAAATTGTTTTTGTGGAAGGTGATTTTTACAGTACGTGTCTAGAGATTTGTGAAAAATGTTTTTCATTTTTATAACTGACTGTAAGCAGAAATGAGTTTTAAAAGACAGCGTGTCGCTATGATTACTGCTGCAATAAGCACTGAGCTGCAATATTTTTAGAGCAGATGACCCATCTGTTAGCTCAGATCAGGTAACTACAGATGTCATACATCTGTCAGTGCACGGAGCTCCCAGAAAGTAGCAGAGCGAAGAAAGAGTATTATTCCTCATTTTTATTTTAAATGGTGTTTGTGGAACAATCAGACATATGTTTAAAGACTCTCAACACTGTTTTGATAGAAAGTCACAGTGTGAAACAAATTCAGGTATTTAGTTTGCAATGACGTTTTAATATTTAACTCTGTCACAAGGCCACACTTGGCCTTACACTAACCATTGTGGTGGAGAGGATTTGTCAGTTGTGTTGCATGGGTTTTGGTCAGGTCGTGTGTAATGAGAACATTCTTAGGCAAACCACGTCATAGAAACTACCTTTGATTTTTTCTGCTCCCACCTCCTACAGACATGAAAACAGCCCTTTTTTGAGGATAATGGAAGTGATCTTTAGGAGGTAAATACGTTGTTCCATTCCTTAACTCACTTGGCACTGAAAGTATTATTTTTACATGCCTACCTACTCTGTTTGTCACCAAAGTTAAGTGCAACTACTAGTTCACTGATTAGATATTTATTTTATTATTTATTGCGCCAAAATCTTGACTGTAAGTTGTCCTTTTTGGGGGGAAGAGAAAAAAGAGAGTAAAAGAAGTTGCATGTTCTTAAACTTTTCAAATCCTAATTTATAGTTACTTGCTGAACAGATGCTGGGTTAGTTAATTGAAGAGAAATTGGATTGCACTGTAACCCCAGATAAAAGTTTTTAGAATATAAACATTCTAATAATAAAGTTATATTTCTCAGTTACGGTGTTGTTTAACTTTGTGAAAATACAGTGTTTTTACAGAAGCCTATCCAATAGCAGAGAAAAAGACAGCAAAGAATAGTCCCCTTTGGACTTGGGCCTACTCCTCACACAAAGTGAAATTGAGCAGGAGCTGGATGCCCAGTTCCCAGACGTTTTTACAACACCTTGTCTGTAACTAAAGCCACCTCAGAGCAGCACGTGTGCAGGCTGGGCCCTTACAGGTGACCTTTGCTTAAAACAAAATGTTCTGACACATGTAACGTTATCAGCCAGGAAAACAAGAGACTAATTGAATCCCAGACCTCTAATGAGAGCTCTTCACGCACAAACCACAACGATTCTGAGATGCTCCTGCCAGGCAAACAGAGTGCGTTTTTGAAGCACTTGATTGTATCTGTCCCCTCTCCCCCCATCTCAGTAGTAAAAACAACCTTCTCCTGCCACAGCAGATCTAAAGACATTTGTTTTGTTTTCAAGAGTTGCTGGAAATATTCAGTTAGATATTTGTACTCAGCGGGATGGCCACCAATTAGAGCAGTTACCAAGCCAAACAAATTAGCACTTGTATCATCTCTAATAATCTCTTCCAATGCCACCAGCTCTTTCAGTCTCCTTGAGTGAAGTCCCACTATTCTCTCTCTTTATTCTGCGTCACCGAATAGTTGCCTCTATTTGTTCTTACATCAGGCTAATGCTGATTATTTCCATACATCCTGTCTGAAGTGGTTGGAGTGGACTATTTTAGTGCTTTCTGCAGCAGGCATGGGCATTTATTGTTTTATTTTTTATTTTTTTAGAAAAAAATAATCCCAGAAATGATTTTATGACATGAAACATGCAACAAACTCTTAAAAATAGATCCTGTTATGACATGAACAAAATGTCCTTTCCCATTTTGCTGCTAATGCCACCCCCTAGCCAGACACGTTTTGTAGCCTGGTCTCTTGAATTACCAGCTGAGTGTCTCTCCAAGGAGACACAAGCAGCCCAGGGTCTGCCCTTCTCCCCTGTGAGAAGTGCTGCGCAGGCACCTGTTGGGCAGAAGCACGTGCCAGCCTCAGTGCTGCCTGCAGCCAGGCTGCCCAGTGGCATCTGAGCCAAGCCACGCGGGGCCACCCCCAGCCAGGGGCCCTGTGCAGGGACCAGCCTGGGGCACAAGAACCCAAATAACCCATAGCTTAAAGGACCTGAATCCACTTCTGCACAAAGCAGCTCCTCAATACACCTATGCCTGCCCACGTAGCTCCTCACTTCCCAAGGCTGCTCAGGCCCCTACCAGCACTGCCAACGGTCTGGGACAATGAGAGGTGCAGGGAAATGCTGAACGACGCTGCTGTATGCAGCATGTTCTGAAAACAGGTTTTAAAGGCACAGAGGATCTTCCTCAAAGGGCAGTGTTTGGGGTGGTACCCCTGTCCCTCACCCATCCTGTGGCCAAGGAAGTGTTTCTGCTGTGCTGGGAGCCAAGGGACCCACGGCAGGGGCAGCCAGGTCCATCCGCAAAGCACTGCGCCGATGCACTCCTACAGGCTTCACGTGTTGGCAAATAATTAAAATCACCATCCCAGTTATAATGAAGGAGCTGTAACTCCTTTGTCGGTTCATTTAATTGCCATGGTGACCACACAACCACTAAGAACAGGTTTTATCGCAGCCTTGCCCTACTGAGAGAAAATATTGTTGGAAGCCATCACCTGTGTTTCACCAGAGCTACCTCTCTGCAAAGGGCAGCTGAGGGCAGCGGGCAGAAGGCAAAGCCAGGTCCCAACGAGGTGGGCAGAGCACTGGCTGAAGGACAGGCAGGAGTTCATGTTTCCAGAACCATAGGTGGGGACAATGAAGAGGAAGACACAACTGGCGCAGTCAAAACAGATTAACGCGGCACGTGCTAACGAAGGAGGGCGCAGGGCGCCCATACAGGCTCTGCTCCCTTCTGTTCTTCCACTGGGCTTCAGCAGCTTCACTGCTTTGGTTAACAAGGAATTCGAGCTGTCAGCCCTGCTTCATCCACGTGGCATTCCCACCCCTGGTTTTCCAGGGTGCATCACTAAAGCACTTACAAGAATGGGGTTATTTTTTATTTTGCAGACCTAAAACGTTCCTTCTGTCACAAGTAGATGAAAACCTACATTATGGATACACATCCTCCTAGATTTCATGTCTGGGGTTGTGTTGCACGTGAACCAGGGTGGTGTAGAAAGCCCATCCACCTCCCGGGCAAAAGCTGACACCTTCCCATTTATCTGCGTGAGCAGTCACCCCTGGGGTACAGCTGCCAGGAAGGACCGTCCCATTGTCGTACAGGCCGGTGTGAGTTCAGAGTCAGCCCAGCACATGAGAGCTTACCCTGAAAATCCTCTTTTCAGGGCAAAAACTTGAACAGGCCGGCGAACGGAGGGGGAGCCCCGTGGCCGCTAGGTGGTGATGGCTGACAACGAATCGGCGCCGCACGCCGTCCGGGCTCTGCCCCGCGCTGGGTTCGCTCGCTCCGCAGCGGCTGGGTGCCGGGTAACGGACGGCCTTACCGAAGAGGTGCGGGTGTCGTTTAATTGAGAAAGCTAGAGATGCTTATTGAAGAGGAGACCAACGAGCGAAGTGCTACTAGTGGCCACATGCAGTGAAAGCAGCATCAGCTGTGCCAGTCTCACCACCACACAAACACAACAAATAATCCACGTTTCTTCTGTGGGGGGAGCCAACCTTGTACGCTACCCATTGGCCGCTGGCAAAAAGCAGCATTCTGCACTCGGACAGCCAAAGGCCGAGGCAGAGCGTGTTGGTGATGCACCAGATGCACCAGGATTTTAAGGCACTGTGAGAAATCACTGGTTTTCCTCTCCCCCAGGTGTGCCACCTCAGCAGCACCGGGCGCTGGGACAAACTCCTCGGGCTGTGGGTACCCACACGCTGCCCTGCACCCCCTCCCTGTCCCCTTGTGTGCCCGCAGCTCTTGCCTCCCCTGCCGAGCGCCTCAGTCTGCTTCTTCCTGACCCCAATTAAGAGACTTTATTCTTATTATAGAAATTAAGTCTGCTTGGAACAAAACGGCAATTTTCTGTTATAAAACGATGACTTTCTGAAAGACGTAAGAGGACTAATGCACTCGGCGACAGCTAACGACTACATGCCAAATGGCCCTTTGCTTTTAGCACGCACCCACCTGCTCCTTCATGGCCCGGCGTGTGTGCCCATCTGTGCTGAGCAGCGCACTGGTCGGCGAGGAGATGCCTCTGGTACAGAGCTGCAGGGATGTGCCCCAGGGTGCCAGACTCTGCCACAGGGAAGAAAGGCATGGGCAAAAGGATGGCAGCTGCAGGAGGGGATCTCCTTGTGGCTCTCGCTTAGGGGCTGCTGCACTGCCCATCTCAATGCAAAACAATTCAAGCTACGGTGACTTGCACCCAAGCAAGAGACACAGGAATCTGTGGACATGTTACATCCATCACTCTGATGTTTACCAGTGCAATACACATATGGTCCTGATGAACAGCTCTTGCTGCCCTAAGATAGCTTCAGGAAGCTTTTAAGGTTGCAGATACGTATTTAAAAGGCGGTGACTTTTCCCCCAGACCATGCTAGATGTCCTAACTATATTTCAGCCCAGCTGACAGAGCCCCACTTCCATGTGGGCAATGACTCCCACTCTCCTGAGTGGTTCCCCACCCCAACAAGCAGCAGCACTCAAGAGCTGGCAGCATGGGAGAATGCCCCGTGGTAACGTGAGAGCACAACCACAGATCTGCCACTCACAGAGCAATCCGCGGGCAGAACTTTGTTTCTAGGAAGCAATGGTCAGTTCAGATAACAAGAAATCAGTACAAATCCAGTATTGAAACAAACTACCAGCTCTGAATAGCTGACCCACTTTGTACATAATCTCAGCACAAAATCTTGACTATGAAATTTGAGGCAGGTTGGTTCTAGTTGGTCAACCTGGGAATGAGGAACACGTTCACATGGGGCTTAGAGCAAAGGTTTCTTCCAGATTTAACTTCAGGCCAGACTGCCTTGGTTCTGACAGTGATACAGTGACTAAAATCTTCTGCAAGCAACCTGTTTAGATTATCTGCAGTTCGGTTAGCCATGGAAGTACATGCTGTTGACAGACACAGCTCAAACCTAGCTTCTGAGCACCATGCTATGAGTGTGGTCAGTGCCACTTCCTTCTGGTGGTACACCAAAAACAGCATCGCAGAGCTCTGCTGTGAGCCCTTCCCACCTGTGCGGGTATGTATGGGGTAGTGTGCAGCTCCTGAAAATGGCATTGAGAAAGGCAGGCATACCATGCTAGGATACACACATCTTGTAACTAAAACCCCAAAGTATTTCTTACCCAATCAACCCACAGAATCTCTGGGCTCCAAGTCAAACCATGCTACCCAGTGAGTGTGTGCAGCAGTTACACACCAGTGTGGGTCATCCCACTTGTGCAAGGAGCTGCAGCAAACACGGCTGCTTGCTACAGAGACGTGCTCCTTGTAGCATTTGCAAACGCAGCCAGCCATTACCCCTCTCACCTCCAGTTCCAAAGAAATGTACCACGAGACCACAAGTTGTCAGCATGCTTAACCTTCACCCTTGCACTGAGGATTCAATTCAAAATCGACCTCAAAGCTGTAATCAGCAACAGTGCTCATGCTGTATGTAGAGAAACTTTGATTTTTAGTAACAGACAAAAAGGGAGACTGCAAGCCAAGCCATAGAGTCACTGCAGCAGAACAGCACGCCTCTTCTACAAGTGTGTAATTTCTGGTTGGTAGCGACCTGAAGCAAGGGAATACAAGCAGACCACTGCCAGGTAACACAAGAGAAAACTACACACAGGATAAGGGTCTAATGCTCAGGATGCCTGTGGACATGAACAACGTAATTGTGTCACTAATTGTAGCTCCTAACGAAAATGGCAGTGGGGTTCTTGGGAATTGGATGGACTCACATAACTTGTTATTTTATGTAAATGCCATAATTGGTATGAAAACCCAGCAAATAAAATATGAAAAACAGTGTGAACTACCACTCTTTTATAGGATGGAAAGAATTATCCACAGCTATCCAAGGGCTAGTTTGGTTTTCATACACTTGTGTATAAACCGTGAGTCACTTGACATCATCTTGCCTCCACCTCATTGCAAACATAGAGGTTTTGTTAGTGGCATTTAAGCAGACGGCAGGTATTCCATTGTGTGGAATGGAAAGAAATAGTAGCCATTTGCTTAAGAGGAAGAATTTAGACTCATATTGATACAAGGCGAACAGGGTGAAGAAGAGTACATCAGCAATTGATGGAAATTAAATACTACAGGGGAGAGCTACGGATTATTTCTCCGCTTCCAACAACAGAAGCAACCGGTCCTGATCCTGCCAGCAGACCACAGTCCATCCCATTCGCAATGCTTTGCACAGCTCTGCAGGGAACAAGGTGGTTCCTGACAGCGGGATGCTCCCATAGACTTGACAAGCTTCATGACAAGTACGGAAATGACTCGGCAGCTGCCCTGATTTTGTGCCCCATGCCCTGACAGAGCTTCAGGCAGCCTGGCTGCCACCATTAGCCTGCTGTGATGGGGCACCTCCAGTCTCAGCTTTGTTTTCCACGCTCACAAAACCAGAATAACCATTGCTCCTTTGAACACCAAGCCCTCTTGATAGAGGTTGCTACAATTGCAGTTACTATTGCTGGACATCCAGTAAGCCTCATTGCCCTGTGGTGGAATGTCCAGGTAAGTGGCATGTCCATTATTACAGATAAACTGAGACAGCGAGATGCAAACATAGTAAATTAGCATCAGAATGGAAAAGATGGGTGAGTTGCTTTCAGTTTCCTTCCTTAAAGGATACCAAATGCACACGGGAGTACAGAGGGCCCATCCTAGCGGCTGCTTTAGATTTAAAATGTGCTAACTCATTTTAAGAAATTCCTAATACCTCTCCATTAAACCCCATGTGAATTTTCAACTTCTAAAACTGACACCAATGCCAGGGCTCTGCAGGCCTGCCAAGAGCTGGCAGCTAGCTGGCTGCTTCCTTTGCCGAAGAGGATTTACTCTGAATAACGTTGGCTGGAGGTGGGAGACCTAATTCTATTTCTGGCTGCGCTGGTATAAAACTGGAGTAACGCTCTCTGCAAAAGACAGATGCAATGGTGTAAAGGGATTGCAGTGGGAGAGAACCTGGCTCAGAGGATCTGTTGGTCTATTTCTTTCAAGGACATACGTGTTTGGAAACAGTCAGGAATGCCAAAGCGGCTACAGAGATTTCCAGTGGAAAAGTAGCATTGCTTTCAATAGTCTTAGCTGCTGTGAATAAAAGCAATGAGGATACAGTTAAGTCTGCTTAATAGTTACCCAAAAAGGCTGTTTGCAGTCTGTAAAGCAATATGCCCCTAAGTGTTATGGGTAGCGCACAACTGCTTTAGCAGCAAAACAGGCAAAATATATTGCACGCTGAAATTCCCTTTTTTCCCCTCTAAGCAGAGCTCTGTCAAGCCCTTGCCCTGGAGTCACTGCCACAGGAAAATGCCTCTCAGGGGTTTATTTGCGTTGGGTTGGCTCTCTCTGTTGGTTTGTTTTTACAGAAGGGAGGTATTTCTCTTCAGGCAAACGCACAGAAGGACATTCCCAGTTAGCTTCACAATTACAACATTACACTGTGAGGCCACCCCAAAAGCCTGCTCTGGGTGCACACACAGCACACACAGCAGCTGCTGGTGGTGGCTGGGGCAGCACTTCATGCACTTCCACCCCTCCCCAGCACCTTGCTGTGGGCCTCGAGAGGGGACCATGGCTGAAAGCAGCGGGGCCATCCCACCGCAGCTGTGCTGGCCCCGACACCCGGAGCGACCACCACGAGGACAGAGCGGGACGTGAGACCTTCTGTTCCCTGCCCCGATTGCTTCCACTATCAGGAAATTAATAAAAATGAATACAATACAGGAATACACAAAGGACTACAAATGTCCTCTTTGTTGTATCTGATTTGGACCTGGAGTGTTTCCCAGCTTTGGTCTAGCCACTCGATAATCTGAAGTGGGGAATGCTACATAAATTACTCATTATTCCCACCAGACGAGCTGTCAAAGGCTGCGGAAACGAGTTCATGTACACTTCACCTCTCTCTGGTCTCTCTTTACTCTTCCTTACTCTCCCTTCTGTTGTCAAACACTTCTGTCTCGAGGCACAGAAGGGGAGAAGAAGGGAGGAAATACAGAAACCCTCCACTAAGTGCCTTTGAGTCCTACTTCTGGACAAAAAAGCAGAAGGGTGCAATAAAAGCAGTTGTGCTTACCACCGAACAGCCTCTCCAGCCTCGATGCACGCCTGGTGCTCCCAGTGGCACAGCTACCCAGTGCGAGGCCCGCAGGAAAAACACAGATAGAGCTCCCCTGCTGCCAGAGGTGATCCTTGAGGAGATCTAAGGCAGCTCTGGGGCAGTGCGTTTCTATTTGTTTTCAAAGCAAATCACAACTGTCGGGGAGCTGCACAAACTCCACGTGTGACTGCTGCATGGCAGCGGCCAGTCTGCACAGCGCACCCAGCAGCTCCAGCCTGCAGCTCCCCGTCCACAGCTTCACCACCGCTAAAGGAGCCTCTCACTTCTATTCTTCTCAATTAATCATCATCTTTTGACACCTCCGATCAGTCTCCAGAAGTTGCATTTCTGTCTGTCACCCACCCTTAGGGTTTCCTGTTTGTTGTTGCTCCCACATTACAGATTGTGCGAGCGGCAGAGAGCTGCTGGTCCCTAAAGCGTGTTTCCACACGTGGCTCTGCCCCAAACGCTGGGAAGCACTTGGAGCCCTGAAAAGGCAAGCCCAGATACTGTGTGGCCCTGAAGAGCTAAACGTCATTTCAAGTTTGTGAACGCTTCCTGTCATCACTCTTGGGCCACGCCAAAGGCCTGGAGTGAGCTGTGCCTGGGGTTAGGAGAGATGAAGTTCACACTCCGGTGCCTCAAGTCACTCTCGCGCCCCACCGACCCCTCAGGCACTGCACAGCACGCTGTGTTTGCACACTGAGTGCCAGCAGGCCCCGGGGCCTTGACGAAGGGTGCTGTGCACAGTCCTGCGCCATGGCACCCAGGGCCCACCCAGCACCGCGCCGCCCAGGCACTGCAGCACCGAGGGGATGTTCAGGGAGACCCACCATCCGTCCCATCAGCACAACCAAAATGCTTGGGTGACAGCTGGAGCTGTGCCATGCAGCCTCCCTCAGTGCAGAAGCGGTGCAAAATGCAGACACCTGTTCTCATGGACTCCCCTGCGCGCTGCTTGGATGCATGACAGCTCCAGACCACGCAGAACGGAGAAAAAACGGAGACGGGAAGGCCCCGCAGAGGTCACTGAGTCCAGTCCTCATCCCCAAGGCAGGATCAATTTTCCCCTCATTATTCTTGGCAGGCAGGAATAGAAAGGAACCGAGAAACCAAACTGTGGGGAACTGGGGTAGGCAAAGTGTAACTGGGAGAGCGCTGCTCAGGAAGTGGACTCAACGCGCTTAGTCCAAAAAAAGGAGCCGCAGAGACAGTATCAGGAACCTGACTTCAGCTCCTTTCTGAAAACAAACAAATCTGGAAGCTTTAAAATTCAGGATATGTGTTAAGAACTATTTCATAATCCTTAGTCACCTACACAGTCACCCAACGCGGAAACGCATCATATCACACCCTAATATGCAGTATGCAAATATTTTTGTAATCTAGCGCTAATGATACCAAATATTATTAATATCTCATTTGGCACACTATTGCAAAAACAATATTTAACAACGCATTAGCTGTAGTTGCAGCAAGTGATGTATTTAGCTAATTGTATGCAATTAAGTTAGAATTAAAAGGGGATGTTTCATTATCTTCCTCGCTTTTTGCTAAAAATCTAAGCAGGAAATCCAATAAATGAAAGCTGCTGGAAAATCCCACGAAGCATCAAGCACTGGAAGATGAATATGGCACAAGGCATCACGGGGTGTTCTACCAACCACACTAAAAACCCCATCAAGGCTTAGAGCTACCGCATCGCTACAGCCAGAAATGCAAAGGAAAAATCACACACACGAGAAGAAATGGTTGTGTCCGAACAGCACGGGGAACACAGACACAGTCCTGCATTTAACTTTGCATAGCTTTTCTCTGTATCACACACGTACTCCTTGTGCTTTGGTCAAACCTGGCAATACACGTGGGCAAAAGCCCAAATGTTACAAGAGGCTGCATGCTTCTATTAGGGGTTTGCTCTTTGCTTCAGCACAGTGATTAACAGTTTGAGAACATCAAATGCTGGGATGTGCAGGAGAGGAGGGCTGGGCACTCCCCCCTCACAGCTCCTTGCTGCAGCGAGGTACTAAAAGGACTTCGCACTTGCAGTACTTGTAGCTCAGTAACAAGGACTTTGTGCATACAAATTTGGCCACTTAGAAAATACTCAAACAAGGTATCTGCAACTCACACGCAGACTGAAATACAGCTGCTCACACAGCACTATGTCTCCATTTCCCCCTCTGCTTTGGGAGCAGCACAGGCCCCTCAGAACGTAGGGGCATAGGAAGGTCGGGCTCTGCATTGCCTTTTCCCTCCCAGGCCAGCCCTGGCCCAGCTCCCATGACAGCCACATGTGCTATCAGTGCTATAGGCAGAGCTGGATCGACCCGACACGCCACACATTTAACATCACTAGTTTTAGCATAGCACTTTGGCAACGCGTCAAGACTTTCCTGAAGACTCCAGCTGCTGTTTCTCCTGTCTCACTTAGCACTCACGCAAATGAAAAGTTTTGGTGACACGTTTTGACTTCCGTATGCACATGGCTCTTTCCTTCAGTGCTTTGGAGAGATTCACATCCGCCCCTTCCCATGTCCAATGCACTGGAGAAGCCAAGTTTGCTGGTATTTGGGTCCCACCGCCTGCCCCAGCGACTCCTCCCCAGATGTGAGGAGCAGCAGATGTTACAGCCAACAAGCTGCTTGCCTGCTGCTGGCTGCTATTTCCAGCCTAAACTCACTGAAGACTTTCTCCAGGTACATACTCGTAGCCTGCCAGAGAAACAGGGTGTGATGGGGAAGTAGGGGCAAACCAATGCCCGTCCCTGTCCCCACCTGCTGAGGCAGGCTGCTCGGGCCCGTATGACTCACAGAGCTGGAAACCAAGTAAGCCTAGGGGCAACCTCTCTGTCGGGCTGCACCCCACAGTGCAGAGACCTGCTTGTGGCAGAGGAAAGCTCTCACTCACACAAGGCCCTGGCACTCGGCACCCCCTGCTCCCCTGGCACATTCCTCAGCACCCTGCCACCCAATGGTGGCAACTCAGTGAAGCGTTGCCACTATTTAAATAGCGATTTGCATTTCATTAACGACGCCAACATTTATTTTAATAGAGTTAAATCAGAGTAGCATTTAATTTAATCTTAACAAGATAGTTATTAAGCTAACCAAATATCAATTGATCGTTGAAGAAACCACATTGTGAAACAAATATGTTGAGAAATAAATCTTGCTGCCAGGCCATTAATGCAAAACCACATAAATAATAAACGTCTAATTAGGTTCTCTCTTAATGAAGAGCTCCAACTGTTTGCTCTCTGGGAGGACCACCGCCTCCTGACGTTGTTATGGGAGATAGATGCTGGCGCTGAGCGTTACGCAGGCTGACAAAAACCAGCAGGTGCCTCCCAATGGACCCTGGTCCCTGCGTGACATCTCACTGGCCCAGTCCCACGCTCCCTCTCCATCCCTGCTCGGGGACCTGGTGCTCCTCATCCTGGCCAGGGCACCAGGAGCCGGGCACACACCCACCTTGCTGGCACTGCCCTCCCATGCCCCAGCACAGCAGGCGGTGCTGCCCTGCAAACCACGCAGGGCTGTAGGGGCAGGAACAGCCTGCTACGGCAGATACAAACATTTCCTTTTCCAGCATGGCTAAGGATGTGTCATTTTTGTCCATTTGTACGTGTGGGTATCACTTTCAAGGGTTTGTTTGTTTGCTTATTTAAACACAGACCTCTTACAGGGAGTTATTTTCATAGCTTTTCTGATCATCTGCTCTGCCCGGCTGCATAAAACAGACCAAAAAATTTCACCCAGGCAACTTGGAACTGAGCCTGAAACTTCTGCTTACAGCGTATTATATTACAGGCAGTCTTGATTTAAAGACTTTAAGTGATGGAAGATCTACTGAATCCCTCCACAAGTCACTCTGATGGTTAACTATGCCCACCGTGAAAAATGTGCACCTTTTCCTGAGCCCGAATTTGTCTGGCTTTAATGTTTATTCACAGCCTGTTCCTATGCCTTTTTGTGCCATGTTAAAAAATCGCCAGCAATCAGAAATAAATTATTTGGTCCTGAGGCTACCGGAGGATTAAGGTATAAACAAATTGAGAGCAGACCGAAGCCATTTGTCCATGTGCAGACAACTGCCTAGAAGGCAGCCCAGCAGAGCTTCACAGCCCCAGGCCTGGCTGCTGCTGTGGGAGAGGACAAGGGCTCCACTCCCCTCTGCCAGCATTGTTTTTGGAGGCACACTGCAGCAATTTCAAGGAAATGAGGTCAGAAAGCTGGTTTACTAAAGCATGAGCATGCCTCCAGTAGAAATTTCCCTCTTCTGTTCACAATAATCCATACCTTCTATAACCCCTACCATTATGGTAACCAACATGGCTTCACCAGGGCAAGTCATACCTGACAAACTTGGTGGCCTTTTATGATGGAGTTGCAGTGTCAGTGGATTAAGGAAGAGCAACTGATGTCATCTACCTGGACTTGTGCAAAGCATTTGACACTGTCCTGCATGACATCCTGGTCACCAATTTGGTGAGAAACGGATTTGACAGATGGACTGCTCTCTGGATAAGGAATTGGCTGGATGGTTGCACTCAGAGAGTTGCGGTCAGCGGCTCAATGTGCAAGTGGAGACTGGTGACAAGTCTTGTTCCTCAGGGATCAGTGCTGGGACCAGTGCTATTTAACATCTTTGTACGTGACATGGACAGTGGGATCAAGTGGACCTTCAGCAAGTTTGCAGACCACACTAAGCTGAGTGGTGCAGTTGACATTCTAGAGGGAAGGGATGCCATCCAGAGGGACCTGGACAGGCTTGAGAGGTGAGCCCATGCCAACCCCATGAAGCTCAACAAGGCCAAGTGCAAGGTCCTGCACCTGAGTCAGGCAATCCCAAGCACAGATACAGGTTGGGCAGAGAATGGCTTGAGAGCAGCCCTGAGGAGAAAGATTTGGGAGTGTCGGCTAATGGAAGATTAAACATGAGCTAGCAGTGTGCACCTGCAGCCCAGAAGGCCAACCATATCCTGGGTTGCATCAAGAGAATTGTGACCAACAGGTCGAGGGAAGTGACTCTACCCCTCTACCCTGCTCTTGTGAGATGCCACCTAGATTACTGTGCCAAGTTCTGGGGCCCCCAACACAAGAAGGACATGGAGCTGTTGGAGTGGATCCAGAGGAGGGCCATGAAGATGAACAGGGGGCTGGAGCACCTCCCCTATAAGGACACACCGAGAGAGCTGGTGCTCTGCAGCCTGGAGAAGAGAAGGCTCTGGGGAGACCTTATAGCAGCTTTCTAGTACGCGAAGGGGGCCTGGAGTAAAGCTGGAGAGGGACTTTTTAGAAGGGCATGTAGCAACAGAACAAGGGGAAATGGCTTCAAACTGGGAGAGGATAGATTTAGACTAGATATTAGGAAGAAAATCTTTACTGTGAGGTTGGTAAGAGAGTAGAAGAGGTGAGATTGTGGATGCCCTTGAAGCATTCAAAGGCAAGCCAGATGGGACTTCAAGCAACCTGGTCAAGGGGAAGGTGTCCCTGCCTATGGTGGGGAGGGGGGGGGGAGAGGGCTGGAACTAGATTATCTTAAAGGTCCTTTCCAACCCAAACCATTCTATGATTCTATGATTACATTGGGGCAGCAATTGTAGCTGTTCCACACCAAGGCACAAGGCCTCAGCTGTGAGCATGCACCTACCACTGTGAGACAACCTCACCATGAGGTTAAATGCTGACAGGAGAATTCTGGGGCTAGCTTGGCACAGCTCTGCTTTTCAGCATTGCAGCAGCGAAGCCCTACAGCCCAGCACAGCCATACCCCGGCTGTGCCCCCCAGCTCAGGCTGCCCCTGCCTCTTCTCACAGCACTGAGCAGCAGCAGCAGACCTGCTGGGCACACACATCCTTAATCACAATAAAAGCAGCAGCCGGGATTTGTTGGTGTTAAGTTACACTGATCAGAAGCTGTGATTTCTTAGAGGGAAGCAGGTGTTTTGGAATATGATCTATTTTTTTCAGGAGGATGCGATAAATAGTTTTGAGCAAATTATTTTGTGCCAAATCATCCTGCTTTAAGGCAAATAGTATCCAAGGAGGATTTCACCCCAAATTTTACTCAGCCATCAGCTCAGCAATGACCTTAGGGCAGGATGGGTGATGGCAGCGGGGCAGCCATCCTGCACCAGGTGACTCCCCACCAGAGCTGCAGTCTCGTGCACAGGCAACATATGGCCACCTACACTTGTCTTCCCCTTGCTGTTTTCCAAAAGGGAATGGCATGAAATGGGATGAAAAATTAAGCAAATGAATAGAAAATGTTCTGGACTTTGTGCAGTACAAACAGCTGCTGATCACCACCTGAAACAGCCCAGGGATGCATGTGGGCACAGAGGCGTTGCAGGCTGGGAGAAACGCTTATGTGCCAAGGAGCAGGCAAAGCCGCATCAATCCCGTCACGATGAGGAGATGTGGCATTCGTTAAGACTACCTGTGACCTCTGAGATGATCAGCACCCAACGGGTTACAGAGGGGAGAGCCCGCAGTGCAAACACTGCCAGCATGTCCCTCATTCACAAAAGAGTCAATGATTAACTCCCTCTAATTAGGTGCCACTCCCATTCCACCTCTGTGTTTGGGGTTCTGAAGGGGTTGAGCTGGCAGCCCACAGCCCGTAGCCTTAACAAAGCAATCTCTGCTCCGCAGGACGAGGTGGGACCGGACCAACACCACCCACCCTTTGGCCCTCTTGGTGATGGCAGGTGAAAAATTCACATCCGCTGTTTACTGTCCTGTGATAAATTTTCAATAAAGAACAATAGAGGCTTTTATTTTCCCTCCTGTAACAGCAATTTAAAAAATCACCCACAAATCCTCTCCCAGTTCCCTGCCACAGCCCTGCAAGCCCCCTCACCAGTGCTCATCAGCATAGGAGGGACAGGCAGGAGGGGAGGAGGGCTCCGTCCCTCACAGCCATGCTTCACCACTACGCTGAGCTGCCACACCAAAGCCATTCTCTCTCTGAAGATGTATTTCTATGTTTCCACTCGACCATGCTACTATTTTTTCCAGTGGCAACCCTAAATGCCATGTGGGAGGGACAAGATAGAAAGCTTGAGAGGACAAGATCGCAGGCCCCCAAGGGAACAACTGAAGAAAAGGGTAGATGTGACATTTAGAGACATGGTTTAGAGGGTATGGTGTGATGGGTTGATGGTTGGACTAGGTGATCTGAGTGGTCTTTCCAACCTTTGTGTTAATGTGATTCAATCTCCCCGTGCTCTGCAGCTCCCAGCTGCCCAGGAGGGCCAGGGCAGCTCAGCTGTGCCTGCTGCCACCAGCAGCCCTTTGCCATGCAGTAGCTTGTGATACGTGCTGCAAGAAACTGCAAGCCGAGGGCACTGTACTGGGGCTTAGCAATCATCTTTCTCCTTGTTTCCCTTTTCAGGGTCTCCTAAAAGTTGCTTGGCACAGCATTTCGTTTTCCAGGTATAACCAGTTTGGAAGAAAAAAGGAGAAAAGAAAAGCAAAGCACAGCAAGTGTGCAACAATGTTACTGTGAGCTCAGAAGATGTTAAATGAATTAATTTGCTTCATTCTTAAATTTAATTGGCAAGATTTAATGGTTCACATTGAAAGCATGAATAACTATTTTGTTCAGTGAATGACTATAGTTTAGTGACTCTTGATGTCAGTGTACTTTGCCCAGGGTAAAACTTGCTATATGAATTATTCACTGCTGGGTGGAATGAATGGGCCGTGCTCGTAAACAGAATGCCAACTGTGGTTATTTGACATGACAGGGCACACTTGATGCTGACAAAGGACAATAGTTAATTTACAGTGTGGTACTGGGGCTCAGTCACTCTCCTTAAGATCTTTATAGAAAGCATGGCACTTTTTGTCATGTACTCCACATTAAGATGGATTCTGTGTGCCAGAAAACACTGAAGCATAGCTCACTTTTAAAAATGTTCACTAGTTTAAAGGCAAAAAAAAAAGAAAAAATCTACCTTCCTGTCTTGTTTGGCTGAAACATTGCTCCAAAGAAAATGCGTTTAAGAGCAACTTAAAAATAAATGGAGGAACGCATCTATATATCACTGAAGCATCTTGTCATAGATGCAATAGTTGATAGCTATGAGAACCTCTCCTTGATAGGAAAGGGTCTGGCAGCCTTGCACACAACAGGACCTCGGTCTGGGAACAACTGCACTTTCACCTAAGCTTTTATTTCCAAGACCGGGAGGGAAGAGACCAGGCAAAGTTTCTGCACTGAAGCACTTACAATGAGCAACTGGAGCAGGACATTTTCCCAGCCTTCTTAAAAAGCTGTTGTTTTAATGCAAGCCATTTGTAATCTGGAAAGACAGAACGCAATTCAGCCTGATCTGACAAATGGGCCACAAAAGTTTACTTACGCATAGTAATGATACATTCATCTTTACTTTACACTTCCCAACTGCATGCTTATTGCAAACATCTGTGTTGCTGAAACGACTGGCGTTACAATTCATTTATATGGTTTAAAAACAGTGATAGATGAAAGCGGGAGGGGGAGGGCTGCGAGGCTCTGTTTCCTCCAGAGTTTCACAAACAAATATTTGGTTTCATCTTGGAGCTTTCTTCTGTGAATGGGCTGACTCACTGCCCTGGTGTGTACAGCAATAACTATATGGGTAACTTCCAAACTTGTAACCCAAACACAGGTCCCATGTCTGCAAGTCCTGAGCTGATAACACACCCCATACCTGGAGAAAAGGCTGAAGGAAAGGCCACCAAAAGGCAGCTGTTACTCTCCCACCATGCACCATGCACTGAGAGCAGAGCCATACCCTTCCGTTCTGTGGGTCCACGGATCCCAGCCACGTTCCCCACCCCACATGTCCCCTACAGCACCTCAGCCCTCAATGCCAGCCTCAGATCCAAGCATCCTGTTGCCTCGTGTCAACCTGATAGGCTTTCTGTCAGACTGCGGCACGCTGGGGATGGTGCTTACCCCTGAAACAAGCCTGCCACATGGCCACACTTCCACCCCTCTGGACTCCGGATGGTTGGCACCAATATCGCTACTCGGTGCTGCACACAACAGTGCAGCAAGAACTGAAAGGCAGTTTGCATGGCTAACAGTGAAAGGAGCCATTTCTCTGTGGAACTCTGACCTGTTTGGTATTACGTAGATTTGTTTCTGTACCTGTGCCCAGATCTTCACTTCTGCTTCACAGCAGCACATAAAGTATTGAATTTCTGCACTCCCATTTGGCAAGTGTATAACATTCCTGGGGATTTCAGATACAGGTTAGCGTACCAGCAAGGCTCCCCTCCTCAGACACCAAGATACCATTATCTGACTGCCTTCATTTATGGCACAACATTGTAAACTCTTCATAGTCACAAAGAACATTGCAGTGACCCTCCAGCCAAGCTGACGGGGACACGTACCTGAAGCCCATGCTCCCAGTAACACAAATCACAAGCCATGCAACTTAAAAGAAAAATCTCCCCTAGCTACAGATCACCCTGCCATGGTGAGCTGCTCTAGGTCCTTCATGGGCCCACCTGCCTGCCACACACCTCCAGCTGCAGGAGTGAGGAGGGAAGGGGGAGGCAGGGGTGGGAGAGGGAAACAGCTCACAGAAGAAAGAGTAGTAAAAAGAACACAGTGTGTAAATAAAACAAGCAGTCTGCTTTCCTTTCCTGGTTAAGCTTCATCCCCGCATTCATTAAAAAAAAAAAAAAAAAAAAAAAGCCAGGACTGTACAGCAAAGCATGAGACTGCATTAGGAGGAGCATCTGAATGAAACGCTGTCTCTCTGATAGTTTCCTGTGAGTATGCTCTGCTAACACAGGCCACTTGTAGGAGAGCACAGGGAGAGCAGCTCGCAGTGCTTATGCAATGGTGTGACTGCAGAGTGCCCGAGGAGAGCCAGCTCTTCTCTAGGCCTTTCAGAAAGAAGAGCCTTTGCCTCTGAAGCCTCCAGCTGAGAAGCCATTACCTTGAGGTATGTTTTCCAAACCCTGCTACTTTATTTGCAGGGCTGACTGTTTGTAGACTGAGACATACCTCGCAAATTTTTGTCTTTCAGTACATTCTGGCTGTTTATTTTGTATAGACGTCGGTCCAATTTGAGATCATTTTGTGTCTGGAATGTCTGCAGAATTCAGCCTGTGGGGCAATCACAAGGCAAAGCCAGGCATTTCTGCAGGAAGTGCTTCTTAACACCAAGGACGCTTTGCAGAGATCTGTACCCTGGTGTGTGCATACTATCTGCAAAGACTGACTGCAAGCCACAGGCCTGGATGTTGTTTATTACAGTTTCTACCAGGCCTACAATCTGTCACGCACAGAAAATCTGTTTCTTTGGGGAAAAAAAGAGAGCCACAGAGCTTTCTTTGTTGTCCCTCTGATTGCAGGTATATTACCAGTTAATATAATCCTATCATAAAATACAAAGACGGCCGTAATTGGACATGTTAAATACTACTGATGCAGCAGGCTTCTGGATTGCTAAGCAGTAACTCAGCAGCACTCTCTTGAAGCAGAAGCACAACAAACTCTGCCACTCCTGCTGCTTCTCCCACTATCCTACATAGCACGCTCTTAGACAAAACATGGAGAAGGCATAAGAAGCACACCTTGCCATCTGTGCACATGCAAGCACCAGTCAGCTGAGGGCCACCTGGGAAGAGAAAAAACCCAGCTGCTACCTTACCTTGCAGCCCACAGGGCCATTGCTTGGATCAGATTTTTTGGAAAGACACAAGCGAAGCTCATCCCATAATTTAACCTTTCTGTATTCAAAGCACTGCACAGGAACATCGTCCCTTCCATACGTGGATTCAGTAGGTCTGCGCAGGAAGAGAATCAAGCCAGATTTCATAATTTTTAAGAAGCTCACTACACTGACTGGCAGAGCATGCTCAGATCCGTTTACCGGCTGCCTCACTGCAGCATGAGGTGTCTGCAAGTAACCACAGCAGCACTCGCCACACCGGCATAATTGCATGTGGTGTTCCTGGCAGCAGGAGCTGGTGCTGCTGCCTTTAGCTTACAGCTCATCTACTTGGAGATCCACATTCAGTTGCACGCTTCTAGAGCATGTCCAGGTCCCTCTGGATGGCATCTCTTCCTGCTGTTGTGTTAACAGCACTACTCAGCTTAGTGCCATAAGTAAATTTGCTGAGGGTGTGCTTGATCCCACTGTATGTCATTGATAACAGTGATGAAGAGCACTGATCACAAGATGGGCCCCTGGGGAACACCCAGTGACTGGCCTCCAGCTGGACATAACGTCACTGACCACAACCCTCTGGCTCAGACCATACAGCCAATTTTGTATCCACCTAACAGTACAGCCTTAAATCCATCTCACTCCAATTCAAAGACAACAATGCGGTGTAGGACCATATCAAAAGCCTGAGGATGTCCCTCAGCATCCCCTCCTGGCTTCAGCAGTTGCTGAGTGAAGCTGTCAGGGACACCCCTCTTTTACTTGCTTATCAGCACAGGGATGCACGTTTGGTTCAGATGAACCCAGGGGCTGGGCCTGCCACTGGGCACCTTGGAAGCAACCTTTCCGTTCAGCTTTTTAGGAAGTGAGCAGGGATGCTAGGGGAGGTACCAATGGAAAGGTCTGTGACATGCCTGCATGTGTGCACACAAAGTGTGAATTCCTGTCCCCACATTTGCTGATTCACTTGGCTTCTAAGAGGTGATAGCACTGGGAGAGCTGCCTGGTTTCTCACAAATTCCCTGCCTTTCCTTCCTTGTTCCCAGCTGTCCCAGGCCCCTCGGTCAGCCGTCATCCCCTCATGCCTCTGTCCCATCTCCCATGCATCTGCCTGGAGCACCAATGCCAAAACAAACACACAGCATACAGCAACGTTTCTCAGACTGTTACAGAACCTATTTTAACAGATGACTGATGTCTCTGGAGTAATGTGTGTGGGAAACAGAGATACACTTCACACTTATAGGAAGCTTTGAAAATGTGATACTTCTAGGAATATAAATGACACGGGTTTAAGCATGTTGAGGAGTCTGTTTCCACCCTGCGTCATTTACTTGCGCTGGATTTCAGCAATGCCCATTTCTACAGTAAGTACTTAGATGGCTATCTGAAAAAAATCTTCAATTATGTTCATGAATATGGATAGACCCTGCTTGCTGATGTACAGGACTTTATTTATGCAGGCATAGGACAGTTTGTTGTTGTTCACATCCACAGAAAATATTTCAGCTGTAAGCACCAGTGGGTGCAGTTGTGCATCACATACTCAGTGTGGCCTCTGGGTGCAACGGCTATGTCTGAGCACCAGAAACCTCTCTCAGGCAGACCTATCGGCTAGTTTTCTGCTATATTTCCTTTAACAGGAGGTGAGCCATCAGCTGTAGAAGGGACATTTGCAAGTGTGAAAGCAAATGAAACTGCGGGGGAGGAAGAAGAAGGGAGGACAAGGAGTGCTTTACTGAAGGTGTCAGGAAAATACTATTACTAGATAGGATTCTCTCGACAAAACAATTCATGCAGAAAGGATGCATCAGGGAGGATAGGCACAGTGCTGTGATCTTCAGGAGTGGAGCTCGGGGATGATGTGGATTTGGGCTGTTTGCAAATATCATGCAACACGCTCTTCCAAAGCTCTATATTTTAACAGACACCCACTCATCAAGATAACGTCTCCATTTGGTGAAATCTAATAATTTAGTTCTTGTCATTTGTAACATTTGAGTTCAGAAGCCACGACAATATTTGGTTAAATAAATGCTGTTTATTTCCACAAAAGCCTCACTCCACCCTTGCGTCTTTCAGAGTGGAACTCAAGGTCTGCAAGTGCAGACAGACAACACTGATCTCTGCTGTGCCCTGCATCCATGCAGGGAGGCCACTACACTGAGCAGCTACCCAAAAAGTGTGCACTTCTGGAGAAATCCAGAAGACAAAAAGCAGCCAGTGTTGCTCTCTCCTATAAAGAAGGGACACAACGTATGAGAAGAGGTTTAATGTCACACAGATTGAGAATGGCAGAAGGTGGGAAAAAGCATTCTCTAAAAGACATATTCCTGAAGCTGCTGCAGCAACCTCTCTGCAGGCAGAGCTTCTCATGGAGGCAACTCACAGCCTGCAGGGAAGGAGGGCTGGCCTGCTCGGAGCCCAGGATGAACACCGGGCAGGAAAACAGGCTGTGCCAAGGATCCACACCCGGGATGCGCACATCAGCCCCGCGGAGACCAACACATACACTAAGGATGCTGCACACGAGCATTCTTGCTCTGATTCACAAGTGTAAATATCCATATGTGTGCAGATACAGGACCTTTGCACTTTTTTTCCCAACTGCATTGAAACCGTTACGACTGTAGTGCAGGTGAGGGATTTGGGACAGTTACCCGCACTGCCCTCCTGCAGGTCTGAGAGCGGCATTTGCTCAGAGACATGGCTGGTCCAGAGACCGTGGGCTCACTGCCGTGAGCTTCACTGAGCAGAAGGGGTCTCTGATAACTACTCGTAGGTTCTGTATTCTAATGTTTTGATTGCTGCTAAGGCTGCTTCTCATATGCTTAAATGTACCTTCACGTAATGGGGAATTAGAGTTCACCCATATTTTACTACAGGTTAGTTTGTAACATATGGGAGTAATTGAAAACTAATCTGAATAATTACTGATTTTATTTCATTACTTTTTTGTCCAAATTACTAAAAATTGTTCATACTTTCAAGGGAGCACTTACCTGTCTATTTCTTACTAAGCCCAGATCAGTCAAGATTCAATGAGAATTATGCCACTATCAGGACATTTAAAATCAATGGGTTGTTACAGATATTGAGGGCTTTTAATTTGTATTCTTCTCATTACAATGTTCACTTGCTTAACCCCATTTTTTGTTATATCCCTTCTGACCTGTTGCTGAGCTGTCAGAACTGGAATTTGAAGTAAAAAGGATTTAATGATGTATGGTCAGCTATTCAAGCAATGCTGGTCTTGATCTCCAGATCAGGTATGTGCTCGTATTTTACCAACTTCCCCTTACAGAAGGATAATCCTCATGCTCTCTGGCCAATGTGTTGGTTGCAGTCACACACAGAGAAGCTGTCCAGCAGGAAGCAGTCTTCCTGGGCTCAGCTGATTGCCTGAACCAAGACCACTACTCCTGCGTTGGGAAACTGAGGTCTCTTTGCCAATAGTGCTGCCTTTTTGTAATCAAATGGAAAAAAATAATAAAAAGAAAGAATTGCGAGGCTTGGATTCTACCAATGATTTGACTGAACCACAAGCAAATCAAAGGGAAGATGAAAAGAATTCCTGGGGAAGTATTTATAAACCCACAGGACTGAATGACAGCATCCGAGATTGCTAACAGAGCTAATAGAAGCAAATGCAATACCTTGAGCAGTGATTTTTGAAAGTTCATGGAGAACAGATGAGGTGCCAGAGGATTTCAGAGCAACAAAATACAGCACTCAACTGAGTTATAAAAAGGGGCATCCAGGAATTTACTAACCAATTCATTTAACTTCAATAGCAAGTAAACTATGGAAGGAGTCATAAAGGAGCCATTATGAGAACTTAGAGCAGCCCAGAATCATAAATAATTGGGTGGGAAAGGGCTTTAAGAGGTCATCTACTAATCTCATCAGAAATCTCATAACAGTAAACATTCAGCAAAATATGGTACTCGGATATGCACATGTCAGCTGGTCTTCCTACACATCTGAGGAGAGAAGCCAGCCTTTATTTTGGGGGGGAACATTCCTCGTGAAAAGCCCATTTTATAGTAGGGACTTTGTTACTTTTTCTGCATGGTTTTGTCTCGTTATTGAGCTAAAATCCCCAGAGGTGACAAGAGAAATTACAGCAGCTGGCACAGAAAAGGAAAGCTGTTAAAGCTGATGATCTTTTTCAAATTAATATGTTCTGGACAGAGAACCAGGTGACCTATCATCTAAGGGGTCAGCTCTGATAACATGGGCAGGCAAACGTGGGGACAGCAGGGCTGGACAGGGAGGGAGCTCCGGCAAAGGGAAGGGATAAAAGCAAGCTTCTCCTGCTGAAAAGCATAGCACAGGGGACGAGGGCAAAAGATGCCACTTAATCCAGCGTTCAAGGAAGCTCTTCATCCATTAATCAGACGCTTCTAAAACCTTTACTTCCGCTTGCGCTTCTGTGATTTCTCATTGCACTGTCATGTTCAATGATGACGTTTCAGTCTCAGGTCCTGTCCCAGATGGGGCCAGACAACCCCCAGAGGTCCCCCCCCCGCCTCAGCCCAGCCGTGACTGACATGGAGCTAGCAGAGAAGTTCAGGAGGCTTCATAGCGACTCAGAACAGATTAGAAAACCGCGATAGGGCTCCTGGCACTAACCCCAGCAGGCTGACTTGTAACTTGACCCCCAGCAGAAAACCCCTCATCCTGCGGCACCGAGAGCAGGTGCACCTTAACAGCTTTACCTCTGAAGTGAAATCCCACTCCTTTCCTCCCGCTCACACACAGCTGCTAACTGAGCGAGCCAGACAAGTTCTGAATTTTGAATAAAGTGTTCTGCAACTGCTAAACCTACCTAGGACTTTGGCCTAGCCACATGTATATGTATTTTCTCTCTAAATGCAAAATGACACGAGGCCATTTTGAAAGGAAAGAAAAAAAAGGACAGAAGTTTACTCACCATTACATATAGATGGTAATAACCAAAAGCAATAACCAAACCATGTGAGCAAATTGAATACAGACAAACGGCTATGCTAAATAAGAGAGGAACACCAATTATGTGCTGGAGAGCTCTTATTATATGGCATTCTGATTACCTTAAATTATATTTTTTAACAGACATCCGTTTTTATTTTTGCTTCTAAAACAGGTGAAGTTCCTTTCAAGTATTGACGTCAGCTAGCCTCATCAATTGTTCCTTTAATAGCTCAACTACCACTACAGCCACAAATGCCATGAAAGAGCTAAGCACTCCCTGCACAAAGGGGACGCGGCTTTGTCGTTCTGCAGTGCGTATGCACGGCCTGGTCTTTTACAGCATCGTAATTGATATCGATTTTATGTGGTAGAGGTCCCTCCTTCCACGCGCTGGTCTTTATTTCCACAGAAGAAAGGAAGTTAAAGACACTGTGAGCCATCTTGAAAATAAATCTAATTTTTTCCCTCTTAAAAAAAAAGGTAGTGAATTTAGCACTCATCAGATGCGCTGGATCGAGTCCCTGGCAGGACACCAGCAGGACAGCCAGCCCACACAGAGGCCTGCCCGTGCTGATGGCTGCGTTTTTGGGGTGCCTCTTTGGGCCAGCCAAGCAGCACAGCAGCGACTGCTCGCCATCATCGCAGCCCTCGCTGACCCCAGAGACCAGATACCATGCACTGAGAGCACCACAACCCAGCCCAGCCCAGAACAGAGCCTACTGGTTCCTTTGGCCACCAGCCGACAACACGACAAGTCACATCTCATCCCACTGCGTCCCGTCCTCCCGTTATTTCCTGTCTGGTTCTCCCTTTATGTTTTGATCCCTAATTACTACAAAAGCTTCATCCTCCTCTCTCACAGGAGTTCTGGATTGCACTATTTATTTATCATTGCTATTATTTTAAGGAATCCACAACTCGGACGTTCATGGCGGGGGGGGATGCTACTGTGAACGCCTGCCTAATGGAAAACTTCAGGCTGTGCCAGGTTAAACAAGGAAGGTCAAGAGAGCTGCAAAGGCCAGCTGAGTCCGCGGGAGCACATGAACTTCTGAGGAAGGCAAGAGAAATCTTTTTAAAACACTGCCATGACACTTCTGCTTCCTTCCTGTTTATCCGATGAACTCAGCTGGGGATTTACTTCCAGG
The DNA here is from genome assembly GCF_016699485.2 of Gallus gallus. Taxonomy (NCBI): domain Eukaryota; kingdom Metazoa; phylum Chordata; class Aves; order Galliformes; family Phasianidae; genus Gallus; species Gallus gallus. The sequence goes on along the minus strand of NC_052537.1, from coordinate 8,849,951 downwards.
TGTGAGGAAGGTTTCTGCCTACAGGGACCACAGAGGCTGGAGGCTAATGGCCAGCTGGCCTCTTTCGGCGGCCCCAGTGCCACCAGTGTGGCACACCACAGCCTCGCAGCAGTGCACATCCCGGCAGCCTCCCAGAGCCCTTCAGAACGCTTCCAACCCACTCAGCACAGATGCTGCTGAAATTTTAGCTCCTGTGCTTCAGTCCTCCTCTGCACCCTGAAATGCTCACTGTTACTGAAGTTTTCACTGCTCACAGATTTCAAGTGCCCTTTGGTGCTTTTTTGTTATAGGTACTGTGTTTCTTTAGGACAAGCACCTTCCATGTGCGCAGGGATACTGGTTTCAGCTAGTTGATGGACACATTGGTGTTTGAGGCTCAGATGACAGCCAAATGTTTCTGAAGGCCTGTGGAAACGTGCTCTCCCATAAGATGTCCGGTACTTTTTGTTGCAGTCTGGGCTAAAAATATTACCAGTATAACTCAGAATTCTGTCATTCCCATTGCCCATGGGAGCAGGATGTGCAGAGGCGAGGATCAGCAGACATGAGAAGTTCATTCAGGAGTCTGTCTTTACATTCTTAACATGACCTCAGACACTGTGAGCCCTCCACTCGGCTTTGACCGGAAAGTTTAACTTTTTCCTGACCCCTCCTTAGGGCTAATGGGAAGCAGGAGTCAGAGCCCGGCCATCACCTCAGTCCCGCTTTCCTGCTGTTCTGACAGCCCTTACGTTTCTGTGCCCGCAGTGGTGCCACTGTCCATAATTTGGCCGTGCCTTCCTAAAACTTCTGCCTACCAAGCTCAGCAGAAGGCTGCAGCAGGCTGAGACGCCTCACCTGGTCCTCTGATAGACCAAAGCCAGGGCAAACGGGCATTCCCAGCTGCACCTGGTGGAACCGATGCAGACTGTCATCCATGTTTTCCAAGGATCTGTCTGCTTAGGTCAGGATATTAACCGAGCCCATCTCCTCTCAAGTGGACACAAAGCAAGACTCTGCACACATTCTTTCTGCTCATTTTTTCTCAATCTAAAGTTAAAAGCTCTTCTTTCTGAAGCCTGAAATCTTCCTGATAACCCTGAAGTCCTAACCCAAGTGGCAGTATGATTTGGAATGAGGTGGAGACCACGTGTATAAGATGGAGAAGATACAGAGATTTCATTTCCTACAAATTAATTCTCTGCAAGCTGTGTAAACTTTCCTTAGTATAAACAAAGTCTTTATAGACAAAGATGCTCGGGTTTTTCCCCCCTTTGAATTATTTAGATTAAAAATAGGAATGTGATTTGCTGTCTCGGCGCTTCAGCCAGGACTCAGAAAATGAGAGCTGTTCTTGTTGCCTTCCATAGCAACTTCTGCAAGGGCCTAGCCACAAAACAATGTAAATAAACCTGCAAAGATACAACCTTGCAAAGCTGGATATTACCAAGCAGTCTCGAGTTTCTACAACAGATTGACACGAGTTTGCAGTTACCCCAGTTCAAATGCCTCAATCTCTTACTATAGACAGGCAGTGTGCCTCACTGCAGCACTGTTTGTGCCATTCAGTGGGGCTGTGCCTCCTCAGAGAGCTTGGGGTGCCCTCTTCGGAGATGAAGCACAAGCAGGGACAGGGATGACTCCAAGGCCCAGGAGGGCTTGGCATGCCCCCAGGAGGAGTGGGGAGCATCCCAAACCAGCTTCAGTGGCAATGGAGCTGGTAGCTTGTCTGGGAGCAGTGGCAAGCACTGGGGCTTTAACAACACGGAAGACGCTGGGCTAGAAAACATGAACAGAGGGGAAGACCCCTTCCTCGGAGGGCCCTGGGAGACAAGAAGAACCTTATACTTCAACCTGTGTTTTCTGGTTCAAAAGGCACCCTGCTGGAGCCTGTTAACTAATAAGAACAGAGCCAGGGAGTCCCTGGGAGTCTCCTTTAGTGCCCGCTTTCAGGAAACATGTAGAGTGTCTACCAAGGGGCCTGACTCAGCCTTATTAGAAACTGTACTGCCAAATAGACAAACAAGTCATTACAAACAAGTATAAAAAAACATGAGAAAGCAGCAGTGTCATCCTTTAAAAATAGTCCAGAGCACTTAATTCCCACTCATATTCAAATGTACGTAGGACCAATTAGAGATGCTATTTGCTGTTATTTGTTTTCCTTCATAGTATTATTTCATATCAGTACATTGCATATCATTTAAGAGGAAGAGTGCTTTCATACATCAGAAGACTTTTTGTCTCAACAATGCCCCATGCCAAAAAAATGAACCCAAGAGATTTAAAATGAATGTTGGTGATCACAGAATTGTGGAATGATATAATTGTTTGAGTTGGAAGTGACCCTTAAAGGTCATCTGGTCCAACTCCCCTGCAGTGAGCAGGGACAGGTCGCTCAGAACCTGGTCCAGCCTGACACTGAATGTCTCCAGGGACAGGGCACCTACCACATCTCTGAGCAACCTGTGCATGCACCTCATCTCCCTTATCATAAAAAACTTCTTCCTTATATCCAATCTAAATCTCCCTTCCTTTAATTTGAAACCATTTCCTTTGTCCTGTCACAACACACCCTGCTAAAGGGTCTCCCCTTTCTTTCTTACGGCCCCCTGTTAGAGCCTGAAAGGTCTCCCCGGGGCCTTCTTTTCTCCAGGCTGAACAGCCCCAGCGCTCTCAGCCTGTCCTCCCTGGGGAGGTGTTCCATCTCTTGGAGCACTTCTATGGCCCTCCTCTGGATGTACTCCAACAGGTTCGCATCCCTCCTGTACTGAGGACTCCACATCTGGACGCAGTACTCCAGATGAAGTCTCACAACACAGAGGGGCAGGATCACCTCACTTGCCCCGCTGGCCACACTGCATTTGATGCAGCCCAGGATATGGTTGGCTTTTTGGGCTGCGAGGGCACATTGCTGGCTCATGTCCAGCTTGCCATCCATCAGTACCTGTGATATTTACATATCATTCCAAAAAAAAAAAAAAAAAGAAAGAGAAAGAGAAAGAGAGAAAGAACTCCATGCCTACTATGCCTAAAGACATGATTTCCTTACAGAAGTAGCAGTCACCTCCTCCAAACAATGTTATTTAGGTCAAATAGAGAAGGAAAAAATCACTAGTGCTCACATCCCCCATATGGGCCCAGCTGCTTTCTTCCAATGCTCTGGAACAGCCCATAGGTAGAGTTCATAGCATGCTGCAGGGGCTGAGTGCTTGAGGTTGGGGCTGGTAGCCATAGGGCTGCCTGCTGCTGGACACTTGCAGTACCTCTGGAGCACTTTGGGACGCAATTTGGAGGGCCATTATCTCAGTGACAGCTTGTAGAGAAGACAGTTTGCATGAAGAATAAAATAACCAGGATGTATTTTGTCAATACAAATATCTACATTTTCTCTGAAACAACCTTGCTGGGAAATACTAGATTACCCAGCTCTCTCCCTGCTGGTGATGTGTCTGTAACGCGCGACAGCCTCACACAACTGCAAGGTTACCTCTTTTGTACCACTGCTGCTCAGGACAGTCACCAACAGCCCACAGCTGAGGTGGCAGTTCACAGCTCCACTCTTTATTTTGCTTCCTCTCTCTTCCCTGCCTGTAACACTTGGTCAGATACTACCGTGGTCTGACTTCTCACCAGCAGCGACAATAGATGCTTCCATATTGTTAGTGCTTCAGATTATAAAGCCAAATATGTATTGGAATCTGATTTCTCAATTTTCTTTATTAGATACTTTATCATTTGGTCTCTGTTTTCCAAACTGATTTGTTACTACAGTAAAGCAATTATGCTCTCAAACAAGACCGTAGTGTAAAACCGCAGTCTGTTAAACCGCAGCCCCATGACAGACAAGGCTCAGCAGATGCTAACATGGCCAGTGACAACAGATTTGTTATGGGTGACACTGGGGGCAGGCAGTGACCGCGCGCCTGCGCCTCAGCCAGTGCAACGCAGCCAAACACTGCCTGTCTCACAGCCAGAGCTGCAAGAAACCGGGCAGCTTCCAAATGTTCCAAAGTATCTATTTGTATGATGGTGTCTAAACTCAGCCAAAGGATTGGCGAGCTTCAAAGAAACACATAATTTCCTGTTTAAAACAAGATTAAATGCTGCTACAACCAGCCACAGCAGCATTGCCTTGATGCTGCAACTGGTTTCTCACAGTCTAACCACTACACTTGCACTTCCGTTGCACCGGGGTCCCTTTGCTAAGTACCCCTCTCCACAACCAACAGAGATGCACAGTCCCCAAATCCAAGCCCTGGGCAGCCCCACGTGGTGGCTCCTCAGCTCACTCAGACACGAGGCACAGTGTTGGTGCTGCCCGGTGGGCAGTGCTGCATGTTAGGGGAGAGGCTCCTCAGCCCCAGAGCCGGGCTGGCCAGGAGGAGAGGCTGCCGCTGGCTGCCCGCCAGCACATATTGCACTGCCTTCAGTATTATGCTCCCGCTGAGCGTCCCGTTCCGCATGGAAGAAACGTGCCGGAGGAAATGAACAGGATTTTGCTTTTAAAGGTATTGTGTCAGGTACATTAACAGCTCTACCATACATGTTACTCAGCTCTTCAGAGAGCGCTTGGGTTTCATTTCTGCTGTAATTGTATCAGCATCTTGCTTGGAGCTCTCTTTGGCTTTCCTGCCCCTTAATTTACTTTTCTTTGCAGTCATGTGCTGAGCCGTCTCCCGTGCTCCACTGGCTGCTGAGCCACGGCAAACACATCACACCAAAGCCTCTTAGTGAGTCACCTATGGCTCTTGTTTGCTGTTTTCACTTGCGCAGCAAATGCCAGCTCTGTGTTTAGGACCTATTACTTTAATGATCACACTCTTTTAGCCCTAGCAGTCGCTGAGCAGAGAGACAGTAAAACTGAAGACTTCTGTGGTGGAAAAGCAGTCATTTGTCAGTTTTAACAAAACCTCTGCCACAGAGGTGGCTCGCGGAAAGCGAGGAACTGCTGCCTAGTTATTATAATGGAGTAAAGTGAACATAAACCAGCTGCCATCCAGGCAGCAGCAAGTCATTAAGTGGGACAGCAAGAGGTACCAGATCAGCCCCCCAGCACGGGCACTAGGGGAATGCTGCTCAGCAATTCAGCAGTGGCATTATTTATTCTGTTATTTATTAGTGGGATACGCGAACTTGACAGTGATCCATAAATGACAAGGAGCTAAGAGGTGTATCGAATGCTGGAGCCATACATCATAAATGGAGGATTTAACAAGTTGGAGAAGTGTCAGAGCAATGGGACGTGGGCTGCACCGGGAGCAAGGAGCAAAGGCAGTGCCAGCCAGGCTCACACACCGGGAGCAGGAGAGAGAGGAGGTGGCTGCAGCCTGTGGGCGCACTAACTGCAAGAGGACAGTTCCTGGCTGGAGATGCACAGCACCAAGGCAACTGCAGGTCCGTGGGCTCAGGGCAGAGTGCTGTGCAGCCACGTAGCTCCTGGCTGGGACTGCTGTGGCCTCAGGAAGTGGGATGTGGGTTTCCTGTGCCCTCACCACAGCCACTGCCCCACGTGCCCTGAGCCCACGCCCTGAGGCCACAGCTCCTCCAGCTCTCCACAGCGCTGCTATTGGCAAAGATGCAGCTTTCTAACTTGGGCATTACTCCATACTTTCCAGTCCTTAAATCCAGGCATAATCAGTCTCTCAAGAGTAATTATTGATCCCACAGGCAAATTACAGCTGCCTTTACTCCCCCTGAAGCCATTATGAGCAGATAGTGTGTTTTAAACTGCAGGGTTGTGTCTACACGTCAGCTAAGTGACATTTAAATGAGTTTGCTGGTACCTATGCAGAGATGCTTTTTTCAGCACCGGCCTTTTCTGCCTCAAGTGCAGAGAAAGGGGCAGGCAGTGCAGCTCCCTGTGTCCCCACTGGGCCGGGGGCAGTGCAGGGGCTCCCTGGCAGTGCTCCTGCTGCTGGCTCACCTCCTGTCTGCCCACATCGGTCTGCATGGAGGTGCACACGCTGCCAGAAGGGAAAGTACGGCAGGCAATTCAGGTCTTGAAGAGATTTCTGGCCTGGAACATTGCCTACCTATATACTTCAGGAACTCTGATATGACATTAGCTAGAGCAGCCTGCACCTACAGTAGATTTAGCTTCACTTTAAGTTTCTCATAATTGGAAATAATTCATGCTTAGGTATTCAGTTGAAAGACAGCTGGGACATGCAAGGCATACCATGATGCCTGGAAGAGGAAATCATGCCAAACTAAAAATTCAGGACACCTTTAAGATAGCTCAAGTATGGGGGCCACAACCAGCCGCCCCACTATCACTAATCATCCTTTAAAATCTATACCTACAAATATCTTGGCTTAAACTGGGGCAGCTGTCACAAGCAGATCACATTCACCCTCCATTTAAATGCTTTGAGAGTCCTGGGTGTCAAGATGGAAAGACAAAAGGCTCCCAGAAGCCGGGCTGTGGCACAAAACCAGCCATCCTGGGGAGAGGGGAAGAGTTATTAAAAGTTAATTGCTCCAGGGAGCTAGCAGATGTTAAATACAGTAATTAATTCAGTCTGAAATGGGAGAGCCCTGTCATCGGAGAGCAGCAGTCCATGAGCAGGGGATGGCCAAGACCTTACGAGGTGCCTGTGAAAACACTTTTCATCAGGAAAGGATGCGGGAGAACTAAAGAACAGGCAAGAATGCCAAGCAAGAAAGGAGTCTGCCTCTAAATGTATTTGTAACAAAGATCACTTCTTTGGAAAGAGACACAGTCCTAGCTGTAACAACTGCAGCAAGGGGTCTAGCGCTGAAATTTTGCAAAGATGAACCTGAAGAGCAAGCAAGATGGGAGCATCTCTAGACCAGCGATCCTTGGTGCGACTCCCCAGAGGACCACAGAAGGCAGCCAAGGAACCTGCAGCCCACCAGGGTCATTGCACAGAGCTCTGCCCTCCCACCAGCAGCATTCAGGAGGCACAATTCCGTGGACAGCCAACGCAGAGCGGCCAACCACAGGGATGGCGGGTGGGAGAGCACCCAGGACCTGCCCCAAATAGCAGGCAGGGAAACATCTGGGAATAGACCCCTTGTGGGTTCATAAGGGCAAATCCACATCAACAAAAGATCTCAAGAGGATCTCATGGAAGAAATAAGGGCCCCTCCCCCCTCGATTCTGGCAGTTTCCAGATGGGAAACTGAAATGAAACTTTTTTTGAAATGTTCAGAAACCTTTTGAACCTCATTAGTTTTCATTTCATGTGGCTCTGCACAGAAAAAGTATATAAACCTGCAGCTCTTTTAGATGAAATGATGTAACATTCAGATTATATCGATCGGAGCAGAGAGGGGAGCATTCATCTCAGTAATATTTTAACAAAAGAAGTCATTTTATGCAGTCTTTACAATGCTTTCTTATTTCAGGGGTCATGGGAGCTGCATAACACCAGGTCTTCACAGCCCCAGAAACCAAATTACTTAATTTTGAGGAAACAATACCTGCATGCAATTAGACTCTTGACTTTACTCATGTGAGCAGCCTGAATTAGTGCACGGAGAATACTGCATGCACACACGTGTACGTTTTGGCAGGGTTTGGTTCTTAATCATGTTAATCTTGAAGCATTGCTTTCTTTGTTTTCAGCAGCAAACGTGGCAAAACTGTAACACCATCCACTTTGAAAATCCTGTAAAATCAATTTCAGGGACTTCAAGGAAATCAAAGGAAATGTGATAAAATTAAAATGCTCCCACTTAAATAAAATTTTATTTCCTTTCCAGTAACATATAATATTTAACTAAGAGTTTTAATAAATTCAGTAAAATACGAGCATATTATTAACCTCTTCAAAATGACAATTTACTGTAAAGTCATTACCATTCTGTTCACTCATGTCTGGCCTCTTTGTTTCAAGTCTGTTTTCCCAGCTTACAATATCGGGTCAACAGACTCTAACATAAGTGAGTAATGTGTCTGGAATTTTTCCTTGCAACACCAAACCTCAGAGCAAGCAAAGCTAATAGGGCCATGCTGCGAACAGGACGGGAAGAGGCTTCAGCTGCACCTCCTCTCTCCGTTCTCCATCCCTTCCCCACTTTCCCTTCAAGAGGCTCATCCACAGGCTTGTGTCTGTCCCTGACTTCATTTCCTCCTCTCGCAGCTCTCACGTAGCAGCTGGACTTTTAGAAGTCCAGAAACATGCTTTCTCAGGGTGTAGCAGACAAAAACATTGCAATGCTTCCCACGTCCTCTTTCAAAAACCTGCAGTAATGACCCAGGAAGTCTCAAGGCAAGCTAGTTACTGCAAGGTGGGACAGTCTGATGGATCTACTTGGATAAAAGCGGTTGTGGTCATTTCTTGGGTGCTGCCCAAGGTAACTCGGTGCAATCAGGGTGTGCCCCACTCTTCGCTATCTGCTCCAGCTGGAAACGAAAGCCTGGCAAACAGCAGGGCTTTATTGACAGTGCTGGAAGTGTCATGGAATTGGAGAGGAATGTCGATTTCTTTCCTCAGCACTCGAAATTTCTACAGCCTTCAAGTCTGGGGAAGCAGGGTGTCCTTCTGAAACTTTCTGTCAATAAATCTAGTGTTTTATACGGATATTAGCAAATAAAAACCAAGTTGTGTGAAAAATGTCAGTTCTATTTTTGCCAACAAAAATATAACAGGAAATTGTATGCTTAACATATGTGGAGAACTGCAAAACTGAACCACGGATACGTAACCACTATTATTAAGATTGGTAAATACGGCTGTGGAGGTGAAATGGATAGTGCTGCTGGATATTTTCTTTAATATGAATTCCAGCTATGGTGTCACTTTGCATATGAAGGCAAAGAGAAGACCCTCACAGCTTCAGGAAAGAGAACTGTATTCCTACATTTGATCAGGTATTTCACTTTATCTAGTCCCTTGTATTACAGTGATGGGAAAACCGGTGTACCACGGTATCCAAACTAAACAAATGACTTCCTGAATATACTAATTTCAGAAATGCACCAATAGCTTTGATAGGAAGGTCATAAAGACAAATGTCTTACAGACCAAAAACAAAAAAAGAAAAATCAAGTCAAGCTGCTAAGCCATGAGTTATTTTAAACCATGTCTGGAATCAGAATGAACTGCGGCCTGTCAAGCCCCAGATCTGAATCATGCGAGCAGGTCTCCTTTGGGATGCCCTGGAAAGCCCCATACACAGGCTGTGGCTGTGCTGAGCAGTGAGTCAGCCGAGTGTTCTGCAGCAGGCATGTGGCTCCTCAGGACTACTGTGCCAGAAAGGAGGTACAATGGCCACCACCCGCACGTCCATGTGTCCTCTCCTCTGTCATCTCAGCCACGACACGAGCAAGGAAGGCTGCAAAATACAGCCACCAATACTTCTTATTTATTGGAAGATAAAGGGGTTGGAAGTTTACTGTTTGCTCTTAGAAAGCACTTGTTTCTGTCAATAAGACTTGGCGCGACATGGAGGTGAATTTCTCCAAAAGCTACAGATTTCTAAGCAAAGAAACACTCGTGGCAAACCCGTGCCTTCAGGCTGCACCCTTAAAAGGAAGAAATGGGAATGGAGGCAGGAGGTACCGAAAGTCATCGGAGAGGACTTTGCCTCCAAATCCCCATTCCTGTACCCATCGTGCAGGGATGGAGCAATGCTGAACCATAGTGGGACACTGTGGTGAGGAGCTGGTAACAGGATGGCAGCTACTCCTCACAGCCTCTGATCTCTGCTATTTGGCTTTAGGCTCACACACAAAATAACTTATTTCTGAGCTGCAAAAGACCCAACAGCTCACCAGCCGCCACATTTCTTCAGGCAGCAGTTGCAGACTTCAACATGCACAAACTGAAGTAACTGATCAACTCCAGCAGATCCCAGTTGCCAAACGTCAACATTTACCACCACAATCATGGCAGCTTCTACCGCAGCAAGCATTCTAAAAGGCAAGCATGGCTGCTTCTACCACAGCCCCCACTATCAAGTCCTGGTGAAGTCCTTGGAACTCCTTACAAAGGCAACCACAAGCGCATTTTTACCACGCAGTAACTTTCTCCTGCCAGTGACAGCACAAGAGCTAATTAGTCCCTGAGCCTGGGACAAGGGCACAGCTACTTCAGTGAGGCCGCAGGTACCCATGCGTGGCCAGGAAGGGGCCCCTCTCCTCCAAACATGGGGAGAGGGCTCCGGGCGTGCTGCAGGCTGAGGACTACTGATCCGATTCTTTTCAGATGGGTGATGTGTGACTCAGAGGCAGGAGGTTATTTTTAGGGACGGCCTCAGTCGGCTCCAGATGGACGCACAACAGCCCACCGCTTCCAGCGCCCGGAGCAACTCTGGCAGCCCAGCTGCCGACAGAGCAGCATGCAGTGCAGCTTCGGCCAACACAACACAGGCAGAGGCTGCTGCTCAGTGCCCAACGCTCACCTCAATCTGAGGGCCCTCCCTTGCACAGGTCATCGTCAACAACGCAAGAATGCCTTGGATGGGTGCTGGTTTCCACCTCCCTCCCCTCTCATCAACCATTCCTGAAGCCTCTCCCAAGTCACTGTGTCAGCAAGCAGAGCACCATCCAGCACCGACCGTCTGATGTCCTCTGAGTCAGCCACAGCCGACGAGCCGCAGCTGGCCTGGAATCCTTCCAAAGGCTTTTCGCTTAAGTTTTGTTGCACAATGTCATCTAAATAACCAGTCCCATCCAATTTGTTTCCTTCATGGGTTTAAGGAAATCATATTTCACATCGTGAGGTCTGAAGTTAGGGAAACATCTTAAGGTCAGTGTCCAAAACCGATTCAGACAGCAATACAAATAAACATCGATTGGAAAGAGACACGCAGTCAGGAAAAAACCCTTTTGCGACTAGACTATCGCTTTCAGTAGCATCACACTCTGGAATTTAAGTTTCATCTGTTTCTATGAAAAATATGAAGGAAGTAGCGTATAACCAAGGAATGAATTCCTCCTCGACTGTGCAACGTTTTCCTTCCTGCAGATTTGTCAGGGCGGTCTGTCGGCAAAACTGGCTTAAAGAAATTCAGAGTTTTGGGAGTAAGACTGTGTCATTAAACCTCCTAAGGTACGCACTGATAACATGTCTGGAAGTGAGCTGTGACAGACTGCATTAAAAGCAGCCCAGAACCATAGCTTTCTCATTCTTTTTAGTTTTACCGTGACAGACAGCACTTCTTTGGGAAGGCTGGCATATTTAAAGCAGTTCTACCTTACAACTTTTAAAAGTGCAGTCTGGTCTTAATATGGCCCTGTTCCCAACTGCTTAAAATTTAAATAAAATTTCCAATGACATGGAATTTTGCATTAAAATCACCTCTATCCAAGAGATAGCAAAACCTTAAGATGCTCACAGAGCTACTTCCCACTCAACCAGCTTGTCTGCTCTGCTGCAGGGGACCTGAGTGACTGCCATCCTATATTGTCTTTCTAGTGCATGTTACACTTCTTTTTTGAGATCCGTCTCTGGAAAGTCTGCTAAATCAACGGACTGATTTTGCTCCTAGTATTTGAGTGACCTGGGGAAAACTGCATTATGCCACTTGCCAGGTGAGAGCCCAGGCTGGTGCAGGCTGCCTGCCTGTCCCCTCTTCCTCTGCTGACTCATGTCAAAGCTCTTCTGTTGTCTGCCTCAGAGGAGCAGGTACTGTCCTTTCCCCACGATAACATTGCTGCTGCTCCCCAGCCACCATGGCACAAGGTTTCCATCCAACGCAGAGCTTCCACTGGTGACCAGGCAGAGAAGAAAGGCTAACAGCATATCATCCTACCTGGGAGTTTCAGAAACCAGCAGATTCCACACCAGGGTGGGAAGTGAGTTTTCAGTCTGACTGCTCCTCTTATTTGCTTGTTTTAAGGGCTATGCCGTCTGCAAACAGCAAAGAACTCCTTCTCTGGGCAGCAGCATGCTGCCAAATGCCACAGACTGCAGTAAGGCACAAACATTGCCTGGCTCGCTCCACCCCCAAGCACGAGCAAGAAGTCTATTCAGTACCTCACAGTAAACATCAAGATCTTTCATACCTCAAAGGCATAATTCAAGTAAGGAAAACAAATTTACCTCTTCATTGAAAATCCTACTTCTGGCATAGCCAACTGAATGCATTTCCAAATAAATGGAGAGGAGGAACTCGCAAAGAAAGAGAAGTGCTAATTTGCCTGTGCCTGAATCAAAGCAGTTGCTAGTTGCAGCCATAGGGGCAGCAGCACGCATGGAAGCGCGTGGAAGTGCATTGTTCAGTGGAGTTCCTATTGTAAGAATAAAAGCTTGCACACGGCGAAAATGAGGTACAAAATCTTACATTCTCATCCCTATTAGCACAGTGGGACAATAATATCAGAGATGTTAAGTGGCAGCTGTGTTTGCTCACGCCTGTTGTACAGAGCAGCAAAGAGCATTCAGATTTAGAAAGCTATCGGGCACCCGGTCGCTTTTCACTGAGGTTGTGTCCTATGGCCATCATGTATTATGTGGATAATACACGGTGTTCAAAAGCCCTGAAAAGCTTTTCCTATTGGATTTTACCCTTGAAGAAGCTCATTATGATTTCTAGAGACCAAATTCAGCCCTAAGAACAAGGGGCAAGGCTGGCAAAGTCACTGCTGCTTGAAGCAATAGGTTCCTTGTGTGCAGAGCAGATTGTATGTGCAGGAAAGTATGGCTCACATCCCCAGTTCAGACAAAGCATCGGTGTACGCTGCCAAGCTGGGACCTCAATTCCCAACACCAGTAACAAGGGGAGAAACAGTTCTTAAGAAGTTTGTGGAGTCCCTTCCAAGGAGTGTAGGCTTTCAAAACCTTAATGTCTAAAAGCTCCAACAGATCTAGGAGGATCCACTGCAGCCAGTGGAGACGAGCACAGTGATCTGTTGGGAAGCTTTCCCAAGGGCTGACCCATGTGTTTTCCCTCTGGATGAACCACTTTTTGGACAGCCAGACATGAATCTATCATTTTTACATACACAACAAGACTAGATTTTAACAACATGTAAAAATAATAAGAAATAAACATGCTCAGTGACCAGCCCAAATAGTAATCAATTACACTGACTGTGGCTTTTCTTTTTCCAACCATTTGCAGCTGAAGTATAACTACTGAGAGAAGTAAACAGTAAACTGATAGATGCTACAATGGTTGTGCTCATCATAAACTACTATTCTTACAGCAAAACCCTTCCATCCTGTTTCTTACACTGACTTCTGACTTTAACAAGGCAATCTACAGTGTTCCTTAGAGGAAGTGAGATCTTTCAGCACTCCTGTAATCCATGTGTTCTCACCATGGTGTGGGTAGGCTATTTTACCTAAGAGCCCTTTCACTTTGTCTTCTTGCTCTGCTTCTTGCAGCAGACAGAGAGCATAGAATGTCTTTTACCAGCTGCAATATAGCATAACTTCCCGAGGAAGAGGAAATTGTTGCCAAATTGACAGGTCCCTGCATCAGCATCAGGACAAAATCTGACTCCAGAGTCTTATAAAACCCCAGATAGGATAAGGACCTGGACGGACACCATGGACTCCAATGTGCCAGGATCAGAGTGGTTCGCTGTATGGGCTGCTGACACCCACTGTCAGCCACACTCACCCTGACCGGTCACTGTTCTCAATGGGAGCTGGACCGGAACCTTTGCTCTCTCCTCCACATTTTGGCTGGAGGAGGAATGTTTGCAGTCAGGGTGGGACGGGAAAAATTAAGAGCCTTTTAGGAATAGTATATCCTGAGTTTCCAGAAGCTGTCTAGGTCAGCCCAAAGTCTAGCCAGCTTGTGCACTCATCTCCAGTATTTACACTGACAGTAGGAACAAGCCTGGAACAGCTGCAAATAATTACATCTCTGACCCTCTCAGTAAAGCCCTGTAATGAAGGATACTTCCATTCATGCTTCCGTATAAACGCATCCATACTAAACTTATTTCATTATGGCTAATTCGTATCCAACTGAATTCTTCTAAAAGGTGTGCTTCACAATATCAGTTATCTGACAGCTTCCCTCATATGGGAGAAACATCTGTCTTCTCTGCAGCAGGTTGCACGTGAAGGTTTTCTGTACACACAAACACACACTCACCAGCCCCACCCCAGAGAAAAAAAGCATAAAACAAGGGGTCTCAAAGGCAGCTGCCTTCCTGCTGCACACAGCTGGGTGCCACTGGCAGGGACTCCCACCCCTAGTCACACTCTTCTCCCCCTGCTCCCACCCTCCCAAGCGAGATCCCAAGCCTGCTTCCTGCAGCCTGTACCCAAACCACAATTCGGCCCTCGACTGCATTCCCCACACTGGATCTCTGCCTCCCTCCAGCCCTCCCCGCCACATCTCCACTCCCATGAATCACCTCCCATACCCACACTGCCCAGGGCAGGATGCCTATGCTCCATGCAGAGCCTACCCAATCCTGCACCCAGCTCTGAGACTGCATCCTCAGCCAGGCAGCCTACATCCCACTCTGTGCAGGGCAGAGGTGCAGGCAGCCCCTATGGCTCATTACAACCTGGAGGCTTTGAAGAAGCTGTGTGCCACTACGCCCTATTTGATTTAAGCACCACTAAGACCCAGGTCTGACATCCGCTCGCTCACTCTTGTCATCCTTCACTACTCCGACCGTACAAAGCAAGCCAACAAAGGTTGTGAATTCTCTCAGTATGAGTGGATCTCAGCTGACATGGAAACAATGACCAGCTCCTCAGAGCAACATTGGCACAGGGCATAGACAGAAAGGTGGTTTAGGAACAGAAACGTGAAGGAAAACAGAAACCAGCAACCCTGCTGGCGTGACAGAAGGCATCAAAGCAGAATTTTCTTGTATTTACAGACTCACGCAGTTTATGGGCACAACCAAATGTTTAAGTGAGAAAAAGAATAAATAGTGGATGTGATGATTTATAATCCTTGACGCTCACTGAAGGAATGATTGGGCCATGACAGCAAAGTCATGCTCTCACCTCTCTGCCCTGAAGTTCGATGTCTTTCCTTCCTCTTGCTGTTGGACTCCTAAAACTACAGTCAGAACTAACCTCTCACACAGAACAAAGCTTCAAACACAAACTGATAAAAATAGAGGTGAACACTGCAACAGCCTTAGACTTGGAGTGAGCGACTGAGGAACTCACATTCTGCTGTGCTCTTTGATGAGCTGAGGACCAGCACTCATGCGAGTGTTCCTTCTGCCCTTTCATGATACAAGCTAAAGTAATGAAAACGGAAGCAGCACACAAACCAACTCTGGTTATTCTGATGACTGAATTGAAAAGATTTCCTCCAAGGGATCTGATAATTGAGAAAGCAGATTAGAAAAAAAAGTGGCATAAAATATTACTGTAATCTCTCCGAGACTAGAAAATGTATTACACTGACTAATAAGCAACAGGAAGAGACTTTACATTTCCCTTCACACTTTCATTTCCAGTCACAGAGTTACAGAAGAAATGATTAGGAGGTTGCTTTGTTTCTGGAGCTGGGAAGACAGAAACCACAAGAATTTGGAGTGTTTGAATGCAAGGGTAAAATACAGGCAGTGCTCAGGAAAAGGTGTCAGCTTGCAAGGGGCAGATGGAAAGACCAAGATAATTGATGCTGGTGTTCACTACCTAGTGGAAGCTCACTGTAAATCTTTTGTTCCCCTTCACAGATGATGTTGGTGAAGTTACTTGCAGATGGGCATGGCTGGTGAAAGAGCAATGAACAGGAGAGCTCTGTAAGGCACAGCTTACACCTGCTGGGCTCTCCCTTTGACCGCTGGCTCTCTGAATCAACTGCTGCCTCTTTGCAAGGCCTAAACCACTGCTCAATATTAGTCAGAAGTACAAATCTCTTAAGACAGCACGTATGTTACCAAAATATAACTGGAAGGACAACTAGAAAGTGTCTCAGCAAAGCAGTTCATTTCAGGAGCAGCACATGGTACCAAAATAGCAGGATGCAGAACCACGAAAGCCAACAAAAGTATTTGTTTAATCAGGGAGAAATACCATCATGACAGTTTGGGAGCCTGTATTACCCCTGCTGCCTATCAGAGCTGCAGCTGCTCCCAGTGAGGCATTCACCACCAAACCCCAGCAGAGACAGCATGAAGCCCACGGTAGACAGGCAAGTGTGTCACAGACAGGGATTGCTGTGCTGGCTACTTTCGGCCTGTTTTGTGTGCTCAGTGTGAATTCCTTTCAAGCACTACAAGTCAGACTTCCCTGAGATTGCCAGGAGAAGGGGAAGAGGGAAAAACTAGCTGGCGATCAACTTTAAAGGGAAATGGTATTAATTCCATGCAATAGACTGAAAAGAATAAACATCAGCATTGTCATGTGTCCGTGTGGTGAAAGCAGCTTCCTTAGAGTGCCTGTTCGAATCAAAACACACATCTAGTTTCAGTATTAGTGAAAGGGACAACTGACACGTCACTCAGACTGTTCTGGTGTTTTACTACTGATACTGTGATTTTACGTGTCACTGCTGCACTGTTCCAAGTCCTGCTACTCATGAGATTTGAGCTTTTGGATGCATTACATGGGAGACTGCTGAGTCTCTATGATTTCTAAGCCACTGTTAGATTAGCCCAAATAAATGGTAGACAGATCAGTATTATTTGGCTTGACACTGTCATAAGCAACTTAGGCAAGCGTGGTCCAAAGGAAATACAGAAGGCTGTAAAACTGAACAGAGAAGAGGCAGAGAGCAGTCAACAGCAGTGCATGGATGAGAGGGAAGAACGCAGTGCGCGATACCGGGCCCCACAGCAGAGCTGGCTCTGTTTGGGCATTGCACTGAAGACAGGCAGATAGATTTGGACTCCACGGGTTTGGGATTTTTTTTTTTTTTGGCACCTGTAGGAATGCTCTGGGAAAAAATAAAATAAAATCAGTCCAATGGGGAAAATTTAAAGATGTTTCCGCTATACAGGAAGAAACAGCTTCACAACTATGTGAAGAGACAGCTGTCCAGGCAGCTCATATAAAACTGGTCTCAGTGGCTTCGCAGCACTGTTGGGCAAACACGGCACTGACACAAACAGTTCGGTGACACAGCCCTCCCTGCTCCTCAGGTCCCCTCCGCAGGGGGCGCCACGCTGCTCCTGCCCACCCCACTCCCTTTGCTAGGGCTGGGCACTGCACCCCAGCAAATACAGAAATGACTGGACAGAGTCCTGGAAACAGAGAGGGTAATTAAAAGGCCAGGAAACAGTACCAGCAAGGAAGAGTGGGAAGATGGGATTATTGCAGCTGAAGATGAGAAGGCTAAGGAACACATGAAAGCAGTTTTTGTATACATGAAGGCTGCAGCATGGAGGAAAGGAAGAAAGTACTTTCTAATGTCCATAATACATATAAAAGCATAGGAAGTGGTGGGCTCATTGCACAGCAGGGAAGGTCTGGTTCAGACACGAGATAAACCCTCTCGATGCTGATGGGAAAGAGCAGCTACAGATAGCATCAGGAGGCTGTGAACTTTGCAGCATCTAAGACCGCTTTGGGTAAGTACCCAAAAGTTCAAAGCCAAGAGGAAGCACTGATTTCTGGGCCCCCTCAACTTCACAGCTGAACAGAAATGTTTCTCCTGGCCTCTGGTGAGCCACATCAGGCTGGATCTCATCTTAGGGCAGTTAATCAGGGCCCACTGACCACCACTGGTAATACAGCAGCACAAGCTGCTCTCGCTGCCTTCACCAATTCAAGAGGTATCTGCAATGGTATCTTCCCTTGTAGAGCATAATACAGAAATGAGTGAAATGGAACACTGCAAAAATCAGTTCCAGCATTAACTGGAAAAACTAGATGTTCTTTTAGTGTTATTGGGAACCTATCATACAGAAAATGCATATCATATCAAAAGGTAAAGAAATAGTGCCCTTACTGGCAGAGGTGGTTTTCACCTGCATGGTCAGCTCACCACTTGTTACCCTGAATTATCATCTAGTCCAGCCTCAACACCGTACACTAGAGTGGTTTGTTTTGCTTTGGTCTTCAATCACAATAGCTCATCTCCTGAGAACTCAACAGCTCTCCTGGAGTCACAGAGGAGCTGTCTGTACAGAGCATGGCTGTGCCGTCCTAAGAGAGATGGCAGTGCTCCTCAGGCACCCACTCCTGCCTCCCAGCAGGGAGGATGAACAGCGTGTGGATGCCCATAGCTAAAGCAGGTGAGGCATGACCTTCCCAAGGGGAAGCAACCATCCATCTGTGGGTGTTTTCTCAGCCTATCAAAACACTACGTTTTGATCAGGCCACACCATTCACTTTTGTAGGATGCAGAGGGTAACTGAGACCCAGCACCAGCGCTCGCCCCACGAGAAACCACTCAGCTCTCAGAATTTACTTTCTACTGAATCTGCCCACAAGCTTGTGGGGTGCTTTTTAATATCCAAAAGTGCCTAGATTTTCTCATGTACTTCGCTTCATGTATTTTAAATAAACTCTGAACTTATACTTGCCAGAAGAATAAATGCATCCTTGTTTTCATTCATATTCTAGTTCTGTGGATTTATTTCAGAATTATTTGCGTAATGATTTAGCAGGAGATAAATACAGGTAATAAGAAAAACACTGAACATAGTAAACACATCTGGCACAGAGACATTTACCTTAAACAATTTCTGTTATGTTGAAAAAAAGTGAAAGCTGGATCACAACCTCTTCCAGCATTATCTTCTACACACCCATCATTTATGGCCCCTGAATGCTTCATTTTCCTACTAATGACTGAACTGTTCTGCTATCAACAGGGCTGGAAGTGGGACAGTGAGCGGCACTGGAGCCGGACAGCACTGGGCTCAGCTGGTTCCACTGCTGTGCAAGAGGCTCGCTGACCACCTCTCTCTGCGCGGTACACCAATGTCTCTCATAACAGCAGCAATCTGTCACACGCTGCACAGACTCAGGATTGCCCAGCATGTAGGAAAGTTAATCTGAAGCCACAAGACAGCCACCCATGGCACTTTGCCTCATTGGAGCTAAACAGCAATGGGTTTTTCTTTTTTATAAAGTCATCTCAAGTGCATCAACACCACCCTAAGGTGCAGCTACAAGAAACAGGCAGGCCCAGTCCATTGGGATGCTTAATTCCATTTGTCCATCCAGAAACGGTTCCATCTACAGCTTGGTCCTAGCTTCAAGCCTTTTGTTTTTTTTAAGCAGAAATGTATGATATTAGAGAAATGAAAGGTAAGTAACATAACGAAGCTGTGTTAATATTAAAAAGAGTTGTGCATCAGCAGTTCATATTGAATGGATATCGGCATTATGCTCGCTGGTGCTAGGATACCATGGTGATGGGCCCTGAAGAATTACCAAAAATAGATTAAATGCATGTGGCAAGTGATAATCAGCACAAAATGTTTTCCATACAGTAAAAATGCTGCAGGAAAGCAGAATAATACATTCCATAAATCATCTCAACAGATCATCAAATTGCATACAGACTGCTCATGGATCTGAAAGCATAGTCAAAGATGAACTCCTAAACCCCAAATTGCCAAGAAACCAAAATTGGCACTAGCATCTGCACCTCAAAAATTCAAACCTGAGAGACTGGCAGAGGATCTGCTGTTGCTAGCAAAAATGTATGAAAGGAGCCGAGAGGCTTGGATTTAAAGTAAGAGACATTAATCACTGGGTAACACCTACCACAGTAACCGTGCCTTTCCAGGCCGCTGGAGTCTCATCCCTTTTTGTACTGAGCCAATCAAAATATTAAAAATGTCATTCTTTGAAGCCGTGCTGAGCCAGGCTGCTTCTTCGGTGCTGTAGAAAACAAATCACTCGAAAGTCTCAGTGCTGCCCACTGATGCTGCGGGATGCTCTAAAGACTCGAGCAAGCGCCTGCAGCTCTTGTCTGGGGATGACAGGAGGCAGCGCACCCCACCTTCTCATTAACCACAGCACTCTGCGTTACCACAGAGCGCGTGACATCAAAGGGCCGAACGCTTCAGACACAGCACCGCTCTGTGCTCACAGCTGTCAGCAGCACCTGGCTCAAACCATCCCTTTTTTCACACGTTTCCCTATTTGTTTACGAAAGCAATAGCTACATAAAGTCGCACAGAGAATTTACTAATTGGGATGATTTACCTCTGCCAAGGTGACTTGCTGTACATACACACAAAGGTCGCTGCTCCAAATGTTGGTTACCAATCAACCTATAGGGACTGGAGTCTCAGAAGCAGCATTTCTCAGGCCTGCCAGGTTTTTGGGTCACCCAGTACCAGGCAGGCTGAGGGAGACGGATGGCAGGCCCCACAGAATGCTGTGGGGAACGAAGGGCTGTCCTTAGGCACAGCTAGAGGAAGAAATGGTCAGAGGGGCAGCTTGGGGCAGACACATGGCTTTGGAGCCAGGGTCAATGCAAAACATGCAGGGTCTTTCAACCAGAGCAGCTCTTTGAAGAGAGAAAAACAGCAGAGTTCTCATGAGGCCACTAGGATATATATATATTTTTTTCCAAACATGCAAGAGCAATAGAGAGATCTAATTGCAAAGCCTGTTACTAGGTGACACACCAAGTCCTGACAAACTGTACTGGATGATATTTTGATATATCGGTCTATGCAGCAAACTGTGCCAATAATCCACCTTCCATCATCTCCACTCCTCTGCTTTCCTCCGAGGAAACAAGGCCTCGAGAGCCCATTAGCTGAGAGAAACCTTCTGAAGACCAACAGGTTAAGAACTCAAACCTCCTTGGGCAGTCAGGCTTTTCCGTAGAAAATTAAGAAAACATCCAAAACTGCGGAGAGGGTTTCTCCCAAATTATTTCCCCTGCTGCTAATGAGCAGGACAGGCTGGAGGATTTGCAAGGAAGAAAATAACAAAAAAAGAAAAACCCACAGTGAAAAAGCCAAGAAATTAAGATGTCCTGGTAAAATGATGATTCACAGCACTTCATGCATCTTTTGGGGGCATGAAAGCACTAAATGGACAAGCGTCTCCATTCTCCATGCAATACAGTCCTTTGCTCAAGCACTTCAACTATCAGCCAGGCATATTTACTTTCCAAGCAGTTTAAATTCAAAAGCTTATTAGGATAACAGCAGAAAGGTTCTGCAGGGTTTATGGATCCCAACTGGTGCTAGAGATGCAATGTATCAGGGTATCCCTTGGTGTGCAAGGGACATGGGGCTCAGGGGTGCCTCTTCCATCAGCTCCACCTGTGCACCGAGCTGGAAGGGCAGCAGGAGTCCCCAGGACTGTTACTGCAGCTTCTGTACTCCAGCAACCTTGTGCAATCCCACTTTTACTAACAGATTTCCTTTCCTCCTTCTCCTGCACAGACAGAGAAGCTAAGAGAAAGCACAGGTCCCATCACCTTTCCTGAGAGCACTGGATTTAAACGAGGTGCAAAGTTTCACTGCCAGCTGCTGCTCCTTGGCCACCATCATCCCTTCTGACTGACCACAGTGCACAGCTACAGCATCACATGGCCACGCTAACAGTAAGATCCAAAGGGAGTGACTGAGTTACACTCAAACTCCCCAGCACATGAACCTACTACACTCAACACAGGGCTTGCCAGAGCAAAGCACTGCAACTTTTGTTATCACAAACACTGCTCTGAAATGATGGGAGCGGTTTCACTTTGTCAGCCTCCAGAAGCATAGGAAATTTCGCATAAATTCTGGTATCCACATTGAAATTTGAATTCGGAGACAGCAGTACGAGGAAAACATTTTCTGAAATGAACATGAATAATACCCCCAACCACATCCTATTAAAATTAGCAACTGAAACTCCAGGTGAAGTGGAAGGGTGGCCTGTAGCAGCTCAGTTCCTGGGTTATTGCTATTACTCAGCTCAACCTGACGTGCTCCCTCTCAAAGCATGGTGTCCCCTGGGAGCTCTGCAGTACTGTCCCTCAACACATCTATCTTCTTCACATGACTTTGAGAGGCTTTCTGTGAGCTGGTAAACTCCTCATTAGCAAAAGCAAAGGTCTCTGTGGACAAGGCTTGCTTCCGAGGAAGTAAAGGGAAAAGAATCATCGCATGAAGGACTTAAGCGGGAAATCCCACTACTGACTTCGCAGCAGCTGCTTCTCTCTGTTGTGCAGAGCAGCTTATTGGAGACCCGAAGTTTGAGGTTTCTACTACTACTTCTAGCACGGCAGATCCCTCAAAACATAGGGATCTAAAACTAATAAGACTTCTCAGGCAGAGCTGCCGTGTGCACAAGCAGGAGACGGACGGCATCCACCGGGCGATCTCACTCTCGCCCTTCTCCCACCGAAGCGAACGCGCACCGCGTACCACGGCGCCTCGCGGGCCGGGCGCCGGGACTCACGGCCGGGCTCCGGGGGAGCCGCTCGGCCCCGGCCCGTTCGCAGAGAGCCGACAGAGGGCGCCGGTGCCCCGGGGAGAGCGGCCGGACGGGGCGGCCCGCGGCAGCCGGAGCCCCGCGCCCCCAGCGGGTCCGCACGTGCGGCGGGGGCCGGGCCGGAGCAGCGCGGAGGGCACGGGGCGTTTTGCGCGGCCGGGCGGAGAGCCGCGCGGGTCAGGTGTGCTCACAGCGCTCAGGTGGAAAGGCTGACTCCTGCGGAAACGGTGATACTGGTGGGAAAGCGGGGGTCAGAGAAGAAGCGGCTTTGCTGTTTTTTAAAAGCTACACATATACACAAAGACAGGGCTTTGAAGGTCTGCGCTCTCACAGGAAATTGCACATACTGTAAAAAAAAAATTAAGTACGCATCCAAGATGTGTCGGAAAGGACAGAGAAGCGATTTTCAAAGCGCAGTGCTCTGCTGCTTGTTTACCTCCAGTCGGCAGGCGTGGCAAGCGGCCGCTTCGGAAGCTCGCCTCAGCCTCGGCCGGGCCGACCCCAGCACAGCTCCCATCCCGCACCGCCGCCCGGATGGAAGCAGGGAACCTCAGCAGGAGGGCCGGCAGGGTTTGAGATGTGTGGCTTTTCTGACAGATCGATCTCTTCACTTCCACACGAGGCAAACTAACTGGTTTCTACTTCTTGCGGCTCTGTTGCCAGAACTACTCCTTGCAGGTTGCCTCGAGCGTAACTAAAAAGCTGATTCTCTAAGTCCTGCAAGCTAAAGAGAAGTCTGGCACCCACACTGTGCTCTGGAGCCTGTTCTGAATGTAGGTCACAGAGACAGGCCCGCATCTTCCATCAGCAAGTGCTGCACAGCAGAGCTGAGGGCTGACAGTGGCAGCCTGCAATGGCTTCCTCATTTTATTTGTATTTTTAAGCCAAAAAGCATCTTTAGACTGCAGCCTAAACAAAGCCTTCTGATGACCTCCAAGTGAGTTTGGCCTGAAATACACGGATAACGTGGTGTTCAGAGCACGGCCAGATTCATAACCCAGCTTCAGAAATCAGGGTTCATGAGGGCTTCTTTGCCCCCAGCAGAAGCTCTAGAACCAAAATCACCTGCCTCCCAACCCCCTGCCCCAGACACATTGCTGGTTTGAGTCTAGATTAGGGCCAGGGCCAGAGATTTCTGGAGAAGAACCAGAGCTATGACAGAGTTCGCATGTCCAGCTGGAGAAGCAGAGGATGGGCATCAACAGATCTTCCCTTCAGCTTCTGGCCTGAAGCACACTTATGCTGCATCACCTACGTTAGCATGAGGGTTCCCAAAAACAGCAGCTGCAAGAGTTGTGACCAGCTTTGAATCAGTAGATTCAAGTATCCCGCTCTTCATTTTGGACTCCACACCTCTCAGGAGAAAACTGAGGTTCCTGGTAGCAACAGATCAGCTGCACATCTGGAACTGCTCCTGAGCACCACATGCCCTGAGGATGGAACCTCGGAGCAGCACCAGCAGCTCCACACACCAGTGGCCTTAGCAGAGCACGCGCACTTAGCAACCTGTGGGGCTGCCACCATCAGGTGGAAGTTACAGGATCATACAAAGCTCAAGAAGACCTTCAAGGCACCAAAACATTTTCCACTTAGTTTTGGCCTGAAGTTATCTCACCTGTTGTCAGTCTCCAAAATACACACCCCTTGGATGCATGCAGCAGAGCCACAATTATAACTCATGCCAGGACCTCAGAATGTAGCACCTTTCTTGATCCTAGCTGCCCTGACCCTGAGCCAGAGCTGTGGGCTGGGCCAGGCACCACGGCCTTCAGCTCCACCAGAGGCTGCAGAAGTGGAAGGGATTCACACCAGACCCCTGGGAAGGTCTCGGGGCTTGGTGACAGCAGTGAGCATCACTTGCTGCTTCTCAGCCTCAGGCCATGGGGAACCTGTGACAGCAAGGCCACAGGGCAGAATTAAAACCACTCCCATGCAAGTGGGGTTTGTTGTTGACTTACTAGGTCATTTGTCATTCCAGCTGTGGAAGACTCAAAGGTAAAGAAGTGCCTTCAAAGGCTAGGCTGCTGCCAGTCCTACAGGCAACTTTTACTCCAGCTAAAAACCATACTCAGCCAAGACCATATGAAATCCATCAACTTCAGCTGGTAACAGTGTTCGTTATAGCAGCACAGGCTCAGTAAGATAACTGCAGAGGAAGGGAGAAGTACCAGTGAAAAAGCCACAGAGGGAATGAGCTCAGTATTTCCCTGGCATTATCAGCAGGCCTAGGCACCATCAGCAGGAACGAAAAGGAAAGTCAGATTTGCTCAGGGATGTATGCGGAAGGGAAGTCTGATGGATAAAAGGGCTGAAAGGAACAGAAAAAGCAGGAGCAGGTTGATCTGTAAAAAGAAAAGGTGCAAGAGGAAGGGCAAGAACCAGGACTATATCTGTCACTCGTCTCTCTCCGCCCACTCAGAGAGGCTTCAAAAGAGATCTGGAAAGAGAGAGGAAAAAAAAACTGACAGATATTACTGTTCCAGCCACTGAGTCATGGCAGGAAACTACTGATATTGTAAACTAGTACTATAAGGTCAGACGCTATTTGAGTTTTACCAAGGCTCACTGCAAGGGGAACAATTATTCAGTGCTGAGGATTTGTCCCTTTTGTAATTACTGGTGTTACTGTGGAACTGTTTCATCAAGCTTTGTTTAAAAAAAAAAATCTGCCTTTATTTGAAAACATTTCAGATGTTCTCTTCTTCCTCTTCCTACATCTTTGTTTTTGTTGCTACAGATGCTTAAGGGAAAGACAAGCAGAGAAAGCAGAAGCAGCCTCCGTTCCTCAGAGTGGTACGGGTGCTCGGGCTACTCCAGTTCTTGCAACTGTTGTGCCACAGAAAAAATTGTTCTACTATGATTTTCTTATCTTTCTATCAAATGAGTCACTGAGAGTCGCAACTATCTACACGGCCTTTTCAGATAGACAACATCAGATTTGCCAGCGTAGTGCACATGCAATGGGTGGAATTACTTGGCACAGCCATCCTAATTCCCACAGGAACACAGCAAAGAGGTGACATGGATGTTTTTGCTGTTGGAGGCAAGGCACACTGAACTCAGAAGGGCTCATCAGCCTCCTCTCAGCCCTGAGACGAGCACCCTTACGCTCCTGCCCTGCACAGAACCAGCAGGCCCAGCCACATCTGTCTTTTTTATTCCTTACCAAAAGCTGAGCACTGAGAGCACCACAGGACTCCCAGCTGCCAACCTCAGGCACGTACTGGCTATTGAGGCAAATCATGCAGTTGAGCTGATGAACTGTTCTAGAAAGGTGAAGTGCCACACAGACCCACTGTGCTTAAGAAACAGCAAGTAACTTGGGTTCAGAAATGACATGAGAAGAGGTGACACAGCATGGGACACAGACACTCGAGGAGCTGCTAGCTACGTCCAACTCTTTGTTAACTACAGTTTGTATTCACTTCAGTTTTGTCCCATTGCCCAGGCATGGCCACTACCCACCCCAGCAGACCCTGCCAGGAGGCTCCTGCCCCACTTCGGGGGTTAAGGCATAATGGGATGATTGCACACATCTGCTGCACTAACACACCACGCTAACAAATTTCCATCTCAGTCATCTTAAGCTAATTAGTTCCATAAGTCCCGAGGGTATCTCTCCAGCTTATCTGAGTCACAGCACCAAGCCTGAACCAGCCTCGGTTAAGTACAGTTCAGGAGAAGTTCACATTCTCCAGAATAGCCCAGCACAAGTAATGCCTGCCAAATGAAGGAAGCGAGTCATACCAGTGAAAGACATCAGTGACCCCTGTAAGCAGTTCCTTTCTCTCCCTGCTGCGAACACGAAGCCCAACCAAGCTTGCCACACAAGGCAGGTGGGCAGGGCATTTAATCCAGTGGCACACTGCACAAGGGATGCAAGGCAGCTGTAGGGCTGAAGGCAATGATTGCGCCTCATGCCAAACACAGAGGCACCTGGAGTTGAACCAAGTTGCTGATGAAGAAGAAGTGTAGAATCTCACTACCTTTTCCTGACAGCAGCTTTAAAGGCTGCTTAGTAGCTTTCCTGTTTTAAGAAATAAAATCATTTGTGACATTAGAGAAAAAGAGTCAGAGGCCACGAGTGGTGCACCACAATAACAGAAAGCATGGCAGATCTTCAAAGCGTTTCTGTTAGAGATCATTATCCAAACTAAAAATAAATCTATTCCCTTCTCATCTGGGCTTACAGGTACTGACGATGAAGATGATATGATGATGGTTTCCAGCAGAGGGGCAATATTTGTCTCAGTTTCCACACCAAAAAGCAGCCACGGAAAAGAGCAAAGAATATAATGACTCAGTATCACAGGGCGGAGACTAATTAGCAGCAGATCAGGAGCAAGCAGTGGTCTCTGGAAGAAGGTGCTTTCATAAGCGAGCATGATCTTACTCATCTCCTGTCCTGATCAACTGCAGAGGTTTCCATGAAACAAATGCTAAGTAAGGCTGCCCCACCGTCACACACAAAGCGATAAAAACTTTTGCTTCTTTTGTTTTGGTTTTTGTTTGGTTCTCTGAAGTGCTCCTTTGGGACCTTCCCTATGCTTTACTTCCAGCATCCCGGCCACCCTGGCAGGAGGAAGTCCCACAGTAACCCACATCTCCCCGTACAGTGTGAGTGCTTATCAGTCAGTGCCTCGCTCAGCTCTCAGTTCGCTGAGGACAGATAAATTAAGAGCGACGACAGCACCATCCCTTCACTCAATGCCAATAAGCTACAGGGCCATTTCAGCTATTGCTTCTTTCAAGACATGATACAGCACTCAGTGATTTTTGGACAGTCAGGGAACTGACAGCACCTACCTCTTCCCTTCTTCAAAGACACCGCTAAAACGTTTTACCTAATTAGCTACCACATTACTCCATCTGCAAGGTGAATTTTATTCCTGATGTTACAAACCTGTCACCACTCTGGGTTTATCAGAAAAGTACACTGTGACTACACTGGAAGATTATTCACATCTTATAAATGATGTAGTTGATTTGTCTAGGAATATATTGGGATATGCTGGCAAAACTAAGGTTTGAATTTGGACCTCCTGGGACTCCTGCCTGTTCTCACTGTGACTTGCTGGACTGCCTCCTAGTACAAACCCTTCTTTATGAGAAATATATTGCTTACTTAAGGAAGCTTAAATTCGCAAAAGCCCAAGAATTGATTTGTTTGTTTTTTGTTTTTTTTATCTAAAATAGCAAGCACATTTTTCAGAGACTGATGTTCACTCATTCATACTGAGAGAGGCTTCAGCAATTAGCATTTATCTTTAGCTTTGCAGAGCTGATGGAAGGCATTGACTATGAATTCTCCACTCCTCGGGATAAAATCTAAGGTGAGAGGGAAGCGGGGCTCCTCCCACCATACTCTGCTCCCAGGTGTCCATCAGGTTTTTCCTGCATTTTATCCTGCTGCTGAGCAGCACCAAAACAAGACACATGCTTTTCACTCCAGGATGCTATCAATAAATTACATACCAAGCATGCCAGCTATCACAGAGCACCTTTAGCACTCATACAAAAGCAGTTTTTAAGATCTACAGCTCAGGATTTCTTCCTGAAAGACAACTGGAAGAGGCAGGAAAAGGAACAAGCAGCACACACATACTGGGATAGGTGGGCAGCAAGCCTCTGCAGGTGTTATTTGATCCTTTTGCCCATACAGCCTGGAGCTGAGAGGGCCTGGTTTGGGCCCAGCTCAGCGAGGGCTGCAGGAGAGTCCATCAGGATGCTCTATGAACCAGAAGAGCTGGGGCTGTCTGACAAGCCCCGACCTCCTGGCTGGTGCGGGCATGCACGGAGCACCACAGGGGATGGGAGGCACTCCCTCCCATGATAACCCGTCTGAACTCCACTGATTTGCAAAACGAACAGGGGCAAGTGCAGTATCTATAAAACATTTTGAAGGATCTTAACAATCGCCTCGTTATTTGGTGACCAGGAGTTTGACAAGCGAAGGCGATAGATGCTGCCCACTCACTGCAGCTGAGGTCTGAACCATGCCATCAGTGTGACACAATGATGAGGCCCTGCGGCTCTCTCCTGCCTTGCCGGCCTGTCATTAGAGCATTTCCTCAAGGCAGCAGGAACACTGGCATCCTGTAAATCCTTCTCTCCTAGGCAACAAGCTGACTGACTTCAGTTCCTACATTTCTTTGTTTTATTCATTCATTCTTGACTGTATAACTGGTAGCTCCATCCATGAGGTTTTCTAGTTTTGCAGCCTATGACTGAAACAGCCAAAGTGATCTAGGAACTTGAATCAGCATGTCAGCCTAAGCTGACTTCAGTCTTCCTGCAGCTGTGGCTGGACAGGCCTTTGTCAAAGCCCATCGGGCTATGAAAGACACAAACAGCACTTACCCTAACGCAGCATGATCTGGGTGACCTCTCACACGAGCTGAGAAGGTCTGCAGCAGTTGGTGGTGGGATGGGAAGAGTGATGAGTGGGACAGACAATTTATCTTGAAAATACCATCCACGGCGAATTAAACTTAATGCCTGGGCATTCATGGGAGCAGGCCCTCAGTTTCATACACCTCCGCAGCCTCTAAGGGCACATCAGCACTTGGGCAGCAGCACAAGCAGGAGGCAGCAGTCACACATGTGGGATATGCCCTACCACACAGCCCTTGCCTCTCCCCTCAGAGGACGGCACTGGTGAGAAGTACCCGAGAGCAGCTCAGGGTGCAGTCAGCCCCATCTCCAGGCAGGCCTGGCAGAACCGCACACACTGAGCACAGCGCTGTGCAGAAGTGACTGTATGAACACTGCCCTCCCTGGTCCCTCAGCCTGCCATCCGGGCATGAAATCTGCCTGCTAACTCTCAAACATCACCTCCGCTGGAGGACAACTTCCCCACCATCACAAATTACTTTCCTTGTGAACCATGGCTACAGAAATTACTATGGAGAAAAACACTACAGTACAGAGAAAGTACCATCATGCACACGGAGAGGCATTTTATGTTTCATCATCAGGAACAACAAGAGACATGACAAGAGCCCAGGTAGCTTTCATGGGTCTCACAAAGACCTCCCACGGCCTACCACAGCCAGCCATGTGGCAGCCCACACACCTCCAAGCTCCTCACTGCCCTTATGCATGACAGCTTCAGCAGCCTCGAATCCACATGTGTAACTCTCATATTACCTTCAGTTATATACAAAAAGACTAATTCATTACACTGCTTTAACTAAGGTTTTTTTCCTATCTGCTGGCAAGATCTGTTTTTCCCATACACGTGAGGAAGTTTTCCCAAGTGGTATCAAGGGGAAAAAAATATTTCTTCTGAAGGCTGCCCAAATTACTGAGCTTGCAATGAGTGATGCAATAGCTAGAGTGTAACTAAGAGGACTGAGCTGTGCCTGCTTTGCGGGAGGCACCAGGAGTCCTAGTGAGGTGTCAGCAGATGGTTGTGCCCTGGAGGTATTTCACCTGTGGGAAACAGCTGGCAGAAACGTAGGGGAAGGGGCAGCTGCCTGAACAAATCACCTGACACGGTTTAACAACCCAAGGGCACCTGCAGCATCTGCCTGGGACTCATACTGGCAAAGGACATTCACAAGACCACTGCTCTTCTGCAGCGCCAGCTGGAGCTCAGGCACCTCAAATGGCACTGGCTCACTGCATTTCCATGCCTGAATCACTCTTCTGGAAACTGGGCTAACAGCCACTGGAAAGGCTTGCAACTGCAAGGAGTCGACTTACAGCTCTCCTGTCTGCAGTGTTACAATTACAATTGCACATTAAGGCCTGACATGTGAATATGATAACCTGACAGTAACCACGAAGACACTAAAATGAAGGGTGCACACCCTCTTTGCTGTTTACAAATGTCATGGTCATATGAGACACCAGTCAACCACATCAGGAGACTAAAACTAAACCACAATAGGATATGTTGATAAATATTTATTTCAAAACACCATGGCCTTTTGCATGACTAATGTTAATGTGATTTCAGACTGAGAAGAAAACAACCAACGTTGAGTGCAAGATAACGATATGGGAGTAGTGAAACAGGTACCTACCAACCTCAGCTTTTTATTCTCTGACTTAAAACCATGACCGAGTCTATCAGTCAGTGCTATTGTTGCCTTTAATACACTGGTGGCTACTAATACAGGCTAACTATAATGCCTACAAGTATCATCTACTGCAGCCATTTGCAAACAGTAGGATTCACCTTCCTAGGCCAGGGTAGGCTGGTTTCACGCCCCAAACAGAGCCCATATCACCCAGCCATTAGCAAGTGTCTGCTTGGAGTTTTAAGAGAGCTGTATTCCAAGTTCGGTGATTATCAAGCCATTTTCACAACATTATCTGCTACTCAACGGTTGTTAATTAGCCAGCCCCCTCTCTTCAGCAAGGAGAAGTTACAGCGGATGGAATTCTTCAGAAAAAAAAAAAAGCCCCAAAAGTCCCGATAAAGATTGCAGCCCTTTGTGGCCTACACCATGCTTGTCACAGGGCAGGGAGAGGGAATCAGCCTATCACAGCATGTTGCAATCGCCACGGAAATGTCTTGCTC
Source organism: Gallus gallus (assembly GCF_016699485.2). NCBI lineage: Eukaryota > Metazoa > Chordata > Aves > Galliformes > Phasianidae > Gallus > Gallus gallus. The sequence goes on along the minus strand of NC_052537.1, from coordinate 8,819,192 downwards.
TTCTTGCTTCCTCTCCACCCTTGTTCGGAGAGTTAAGGTAAGGTGGGAAAACAGCCACAGCACTTTGGGCATCCTGCCTGGACACCCAGCACTACAGCAGCAATGCTCCTGCAGCTTGCTCTGTACCTCTGTTGTTCTTTAGCTGCTTTAATGTTTTCTTTAAGCACCACGTCGCTAATTGTTATGAGTTGGGTGAAGAAAATTCAAAGATCACGAGCTGTTCCTGTAGCAGTATATGAACCACACAACATACAATACAGCTAAGGATCTACTGAGGCAAATGGTTCTGAACTGAAAGAACTTGGAGATGTGACTTGACTTGGAGAGAGGGAGGTGCATCCAACATTCACTGCTCTACAGAAGTCTACAGGACAACTGTTCTGACACTTTGCACAACACAAGCTCCGAGTGTAAAAGCATAGCATCCACGTGTGTTTAATGGCCTGGAAGGCCCACAGAAAGAAACACAAAAGCCCCAGGAGGGCTGGAGTTTGCATTTGGCTCTTTGGTCTCCATACACAGAAAAGTGTATCTCTAGTGAAAAGTAATATACACAGCCCAGCACCATGTGCATCATTCACTTTCAATGCAAAAGCATTCAGGGCAGTGAGAAAGTCATCTTATGAATGCTGCAAGACCCTTGAAGAGATAAGTTGCATTCAATTCCTAAGTACATGAAATGCACATAAAAATGAGACCTCCCACCAAGATGGCAGAAAGGTCAAACTAAAGGAGGAGGAAAGGACAGTCAGTTATTTGTGGCAGCTCTCAGGCAAGAACACAAGTAGACATTTCTGAGATACCCCCCACATCAGGACTTGGCCACATTCATAAATAAGTTTCTCTTTCATTGAGAAAACCAGCCACTTCGGAAACACTCTGATGGGCAGCCAGCAACATGAACACCAGGACAGTGTGATATTCCCGTGTTCTGCTAGCTTATGATTATTAGGGAACATTTCCCTTACACAAGGTGCATGATAGAAGTGAGCATGTATAGCAAGGCAAATTCAACCAACACCAGCAGCAGCATTTCAGAAAAATGTTTTCTTCTCAAGTATATATTTGCTCTGCTGGCAACTATACAAGTTCAGAAACTAACAGTGCAGCATGAAGTGATACCTCAAGAAAAACACATACTTTGACATTTGCACTCTGTGTAGAACATGGCTGAAAGCTCATGAACTTTACGAAACATGTTAGCAATCCTGCAGGGTAAATCTGTGGTTGAATCCTGAAGAACTGAAGTCATCAGTTAAAAGGAAGGCAGTAGACTCTAATCCATGTGGTGGAAGAGCTATTTCAAAATGTGAGCTCAACCACGTCCTCTTTATTATCTACTTGCCAACATTCAGTATAGCCTTCCTGAACCTGTAGAAAGTCTTAGAAAACAGCTCCAAGAAGCATGTATTATAGACTTCATCTTAAAAGAAAGGCTTCCCCTGAAAACCAGCTATAATAGTTTGAACATCAACACTGACAACTATATCCACTTTCAGCCCTGGAACAGATTTGTACTTGGAGCTCTCAAACAAAAGGCTGAAGGAAGATCACCATCACTCCAGAACAGAAAACAGCAGGAATTAGTTACACAAGCTCCTAGACTTGACGTTCTAGACTTCAAGTCTCACCTTCCCAAAAACACGGGGGAAATGAAGAGACACTGGAATCTTCACTCCAGAATCTTACAACCATAATCCATCTCCAGTATGTTCCAGGGCGGCAGATCTGCCTAATCCCACCTACCACATCTGCCAGCCCCATCTCATCACACTGCTAAAACAAAGTCAGTTCCGTCCAGTGAACCTGCAGAACCCTTAGACAACAAAAAAGATTGTACCTGAACACAGCACAGAACTCAAAGTACCATCAAGCACTTAACACAAGCAGAAAGCTTCTGCTCAGCTTTGAGTTTTCCACAGCATCATCAATGTAAGGATTAACCTCTGAGCTTACCTGTAGCAGCCATACAGCCGAGAGTTTGCTATGGATTCAGTAATCCTGATGTTTCCACCATATGGGTAGCAAGTTTGACTGCTGTTAACTTCTTTCTGGAAGCAAAGGAAAAAACAGAAAGATGACTCGTAAGCATTTACTGAACACAAATTTACACATTTTCACTAATAACTAGAGGAAAGGAGCAGAAAAAGGGGAACAAAGCTTCAAATCATTTTAATGGTCCTCAAGCCTATATCTTCGCATGTGTTAGGGCAGCAGAGGGATACCATACTGACAGCCTGTGGTCAGTAGAGGAAATATATTATAGAATCACAGAATGACCTGGGTTGAAAAGGACCATAATCACTGAGTTTCAACCCCCCTGCTATGTGCAGGGTCGCCAACCACCAGACCAGGCTGCCCAGAGCCACATCCAGCCCGGCCTTGAATGCCTCCAGGGATGGGGCATCCAAACCTCCTCGGGCAACCTGTTCAGTGCGTCACCACCCTCTGTGAAAAACTTCCTCCTAATATCTAACCTAAACCTCCCCTGTTCCAGTTTAAAACCATTCCCCCTTGTCCTATCACTATCCACCCTCGTAAACAGCCGTTCCCCCTCCTGTTCATATGCTCCCTTCAAGTACTGGAAAGCTGCAATGAGGTCTCCCCGGAGCCTCAATGTCAGCATCTGTGTTGTTGATGAAGACATTGAAGAGCACCGGTCCCAAAGCTGACCCCTGATGGACACCACTTGTGACCAGCCTCCACCCTGATAACTATATCTATATGTCCACATGTGCAAAATCTTCAGAACTGCACTGTTGGAGCCAAATGCTTTGTTGCCAGTGCTCAATGTGACATGGAAAGCACCCAATCCAATTCTGATTTAGCTATGCCAATAGGCCTTCACTACCAGCTCAGTAGGACATAAAAAAAAACAAAACTCCCATAATTTAGTGGGAATCAAAACATACTCCAGCTTCTCTTTTTCACAGGTTGCTTTATGAAGCAGCAGCCCTGGAGCAGATGCTAAGTAGTACGTGATGTTTGGTTTAACTTTCAGACTCCACAGACACTGCGCACACAGCTGAGGCAGAGCTGTGGGAGGCCCAGCAGCTGCTCCCGGCTCAGCCTGGTCTGCAAAACGCACCACTGACACAGTAACAAAACAATCCCCAGCTCACCTCCCCACAAGGCTACTGCTAAACTGCCCTTAGTAAATACTCTCATTTCTGTCACACACACACCCCCCACCCCCTCCCCGAGACTACCTTCAGTCTGTTGAAGGCAGAAAGACCACAAATTCTGCTTATGTCCAAGCTTGGAAGTCCTTTTCCCCTTTGCAAGTGACCTCGCACTGGAAACCACAGCTCCTGAGGGGGTATTTGAGCTCTGTTCAACTTAACGGCTCCTCGGCACGCTCCTTACAAAGAGCAGCGCAGCTCAGGGCAGCACACAGCCGTGATTGCACAGCACAGCCTGTGAGGGAGCACCTCCTAAACTCCTCCTCGGGGCAGGTAAGGGAAAAGGTTGACCAACGCCACCTTAAGACAAAGGAATTCCAATCCCATTGGGATCTTAAAGGGGACATCCCAAAAAAGAGCGCTGAGGAGAGTCACAAATGACGCACCAGTGTGACCTCCAGCCGGGCCCGCCCTGAGGTACCGTCGCATCGCGCGCACCGCGCCTCGCGCCCCAGCCGGGATGCTCCGGGCCCGCGGAACCGTTTGTAGCCGCGGCCCGCCCGCCGGGCCGAGCTGACCAATCGTGTCGCAGAGCGGGAAAGGCGGCGCCCTATGACTGCAGCAGGGAGAACCCGTGCCCGTCCGCTGCGGAGCTGCCTGACGTGGGCGTGGAGAGCGAGAGGGGTGTTGCGTCTGAGAGAAGTTCTGCTCAGGTGCTGGCGGGGAGGAACGGGGCGCGCGTTGCCTGCAAAATGGCTGCTTCGGCCTGCCTAAGGAAGCGGGAGGCCTCGCAGGGGATGTGTCAGCTCCACCTAAGCGCCCACAGGGAAAAATCCGTGTAAAAATACGAGAACGGGAGCTGCAGGAAGGCGGGGCTCCGGTCCCGTGCCCGCTGGGTGCCTGCCTCCCTCCCTCCCGCCTGCAGAGGCACCGGGGAGACCTCGTGGCAAAAATAGCTCCGTGTAAGATAAAGAGGCGCGCTGCAGCTGTCTGGTGGTTGCTGGTAAAAGCCGTGGTGGTGTTACAGAAAGTGGTGGCGAAAAAGGGGAACCGAGAGCCTCCAAGGAGCGGTGGGAAAGCTCGCTGCCCGCAGCGGAAACGCCGAGAGCGGGCCGTGCCGCCGGGCTATGGGCGTGCGGGGACCTCGGGGCCGCGCGGGGACCGCCACGGCCGCTGTGAGACGGTGGCAGCCGGGCGGTGTGGGGATGGGCGCCGTTCCGTCTGCCGGAGCCCAGGAGCGATGCCCGGCCCGGTGACAGCCCGATCCCGAGTGCGGTTGCACCACGGAGACCATCTGTCACTTAGGAGAAGCAGTTCCGTGGGGCTCCAACTCCCGTTTGTTTGCTCGAGCCATAAGGAATAAATCGTAATTAACCCGAATCTTTCTTTGCATTGTGATCTGAGCCAGGCACCGCGCCTAAGTTTAACTTTATACTGCTTTGAGATGCACCCTCTATCCGCAGCAGGTAAAATTCAGATCCCTTCCTTCGATAAAGTCAATGACAGACCTCACTCGCAGGACAGCGTGTGTTGGCAGTGCCGTGCTGTCAGCTGTAAGCTGTGTTGGCAGTGCCGCGCTGTCAGCTGTAAGCGCTGTGTACTCACCGGGGCTTCAGCAGACGTGCATTCTGATTGCCTCCGGTGCACCTGCTTTCGTGATCAAGGATCATTTAATCCCGTAACTTCCCTTGTCCTGATGGAAGAAGAGGGGAAGGTGAATTACTCCTCAGAGTAAGAGCATCTTTTTCAGTGCATGCAACAGTTGTGCTGAGGCTCTCTGTATCATACAGCCACGGGCTGCTGAGATTTATCCCCTCAGAGCTGGGGACAGCGGGGTGGGAGTTCTGAATTACCTCGCATTGAGCCGATTGAAATCAGCAGTGCTTTATATAGATTTTAATATCAGAGAGAGAATAATAGAACAGGATTAAAAATGAATTTTTTTCCTAAGTATATAAACGTTTTCCAAGCCCTCTTGTTTTTAATTTTTCTTCTGTTGCATATCACTTCTACCTTTCTGTTGAAAGCTCCTTTAACAAAACTGGGTTTTTGTTACAGCTGTTGGTAATTATGCAGGCAACACACGTACACAGGGGAAACTGCATGGGCCTCACACGCTGTAAAAGTCAAGATCTTCCATAAATGCAACTACGTTCCTTTGTAGAAGAATAACTAACTTGAGGAAAATACATTAAAATGTCAAAAACCAGTTAAAGAGATATTTAGCAATTCTTAGCAAGAGCTGTGCAAAGTCAAATCCTGCCCAGCTCCGCCTCTCAAGCACCTTCTGGCACAACAGTCTTGCACCCACTGGGTAGGTAGCTGATAATAGTGATGCAATTTTCACATCACCTCAGCTGGGCCTCACGGAGAAAGTCTGCCCGATGGTGTGGATACAGAAGTTTCTAACAAGCCTGTAGATGAAATCATAAAATAAAGTCTCTACCAGTTAAAAGCTGCATGAACGCTATTTGAATGGTCTAACAGTACTATTTGTTTGTACAGCATAAACATCATCTGCATATAGCAGCTCAGCGAGCCCAAAGCTGGGTCTGGCAGTGCCATCTACCCAGGTGACGGTGCACCTTTCTGTCCCCAGGGCCTCCTGGTCTGCAGGACACACACCTCACTGCGAGGCCCAGACGTTGCTCACACACTTGTTGCACGGCCATGTGAGGATCTGCTTAGGTGTCAGTGCACCTGCTTTGCAACAGGCACCTCTGAAGCAGAGAGGATTGGCTGCCCTGTGCACCTGACTGTGAGTGCCACAGCTGCCAACACCTATGGCTGCCCCTTGAAAGGGTGGCCAGGCAAGGGAGATGGGCTGTGTGTGTCCCCAGAAGTCACCTCTTCTGCTTCTAAAGGAAAGATGGAGGAGAGAATACTCTTTCCACACAGCTAGAAAGCCTCAGAGAGCTAATCCATCATAATTTTGGCTTCTTAGCTCTCGGCTGAAAATGAGAGGAAACTGTATAGCTGTGAAGAGCTGGGCCAATGATAATAGTTATGTTTGTTTTCCTAGAGAAAAGCTCATAGATGAAAGAGCCATGGTTCCATCCCCCAGAGAAGCAGGAACAGGTATTTGATAGCCAAAACTATTGAGGATGAAATGCATTCCAGCCTCTTGGTGAGCCCAGCCGCCACCTTCCTCCTCTCTGTATCTTCCAAAGTGGCTGTAATTCTAAGGTCATATAGCACTAAGCAGGCAGAGAAAAGCACAAGAGACAACCAGAAGTTGCATAATTCCCAAACTGATGGGAAGGAAATGTTTTTGAGAATCCCACTAAAATGAATGCCAAAATTGTTCTTAAGCCTTACTTAAGCTTTTATTTAGGGTATTGGATAGATGGCTGCTGTCAGTAGGAAACACTGACCAGTATTGAGGCTACCTAAACAGAGTCCCGAGTGCTTGTGTGTATTTTAGGCACATAGCAGCTCTCTGGTCAAGAATTCTTTCCTTGAACTGAAAAGTCATGTCCTTTGGTGCAGTCTCATAGCCAAAACTGCCATTGTAACAGAGGTCCAAGCATCTCCTTCCCTAGGTGTAGGTGGTTTCAACTCCTGAAGTGGTTATAAGAAGCAATGCCCCGTAGAACACGAAGCTTAGGAGGATGAGTAATATCTGAAGTGTGGAGGCAGTGAGAGATGACCCGCATATTATGTGCTTTTTATTTAATAGTTTATAAATAAATATCAGCTTTCCCCAAACTGTCCCTCAGCCCAGCAATTATATGTTGGCTGATTTCTTGTTAGTGCTGTTCTTTTCTAATAACAAACTGTTCCCAAAGCCTCACATACAGAGTTAGACAATCAAAGCACTGTGTGTGACTTTCCAGTTAATTCATTCAGCTAGCTGCAATTAAAACAATACAATTCAAAGCCTTGTGTGTTTCCCTGCAAAAATACGAACCTTTGGTCGTTACTATTAATATATACAACCTACAAGAAAGAGTTAACAGAGCCCCTTTGTCTTCCCTGCTGTAGTAATTTTTTTATGCTTTTCTGTAGATGTCCCAGCAGTCATTAATATTTCTTTCAGTCACTGTTCTTCAAAAGACACATGCTTTTCATTCAATTGCACAGAAAGAAAAGGAATTCGGTGGGCCAGATTCCCTCTGTGGCCAGATCCGTTCACTACAGCTGCCTGGGGAGGAATTTAGGTGAAGGGTTATCGTCAAGAGGAAAATCGAACTTAGAAGGGAGGAGGTCACCATTTTTGCAGGTACCAATCCAAATTTTGCTCAGATTTCACCTAGAGATTTTACTTAAATATTTCTGGAAAAGCACTTGTTTTAACAAATACTGATTGCTACTCATGCATTTAATGCAAGTGGCGTAAGTTTTAGCACCGATGTAGAGCCATTTCTGTTTTATGGGTCTTCACAAATTAAACTTGATGACAATCTAATTCATATTACACCAATTTCAGAGGTGCAGAAGGGAACAGAAGCTATATCCTGCCCCATGCTACAACGTTCGGGTATTCTAATCGAGCATCTGTGGCTGTCTCCCACACTATCAAGCTCCTTAGATACTGGACATATTTCCATCAACCAAGAGACTGAGCATATCGTGCTCAAAAAGAGGTAACATCCCTACAGTCTGAGGCTGCACTGTGTTTGTCCAAGTCTCACAGCGTTTCCAGACCTTGTACAAGCAAGGTGCATGACAACACTGTCCTAAATAGAAGGCTATACTCCTGACACACTATTATTTGGTATCTTAATTCAGTGTTTAACCTCTAATTTTTGACAGAGATTTTCATTCAACCTACTTCTGCAATAGAATGGCAAGCCACTAATTGTAATCTATAGTTTTAATTATTATGAGCATTTAACTTAAGCTCGGTTACTCAAGAAATAAGTATTCTGCCTACTTCAATAAGATGGTATGAAATTTATTCAAATGTTTACTAAATTATGTGAAGTTGTCGTGGAAGAATATGTTCTGAGAGCTTGTCAGTACAGTCCCTCAGAAGAAGTGACACCAAAATGTGTGTCAGAACAGACTCTTGAAGTCTGATCCAAAAAGAATTCACAGTTTACTCAGTACTCACCTTTATTCTTTTGTTCCAGTACTCAACGGCATGAAAAAGGGGATTAAAAAGCAAAGAACCAAAACCAGCATCTCTTTTCCAGAAGGGTGAAAATATGCCAAGCCCAGTTCTAACTACAGAAATACTTTCCAGTATTTTCTTTCTTTCCAGTTACTGCAGTTCTACAAAGATGTTATTTGGTGACAGATGAAAAGGAAGGCAATTTGGTGAACAAGATACCTATTCCAAAGATCTCCTGATTAAAAGAAAGGCTAATATCTTACTCCTCACACTCCTGACATGACCGTAGGCTTGAAGAGTCTTGCAATCTGTATATAATTTGAATGAAGGAAGTCCAGTTGAAAGACTACATCTCTAATTGTTAATGAACGTTTCCAGCAACAGTTTCACAGCAACAATAACAAAAAAAAATTCTCTGCTTGGAAGAGGTTTTCTTCCAAATGTGTTCTCTTAGCTTAAGTTGCTATAACAGAGATAGCACTAGGCAGATAGCAACTGTATGTGTTCTATAATAAGTATACTTTTCATAAGGCATTTCAAGGCAAACAGATTACTAACACATTTTAAAAGTTAAACTATGTATATCAAGGACCACACTATTGCAGCAAGCTATATACAGTAAGGCACTGTCCATGAAATCAAAGAAATATTTCATATCACATTAATACACTGACATTATTGCCTGACCTATAAATACTGATAATATTTTCATTATCATCTATGTTTAACCTTCTTTATCCTTTCAAATGCCCTTATGCCCAATACGTGAAAACATGTGATAGAGTTCCACATAGTAAGTCCAGAAATCACATCAAGGAAGTTCTTTATTGGTTTCTTTCAATGACTTTCAGATTAAATCTGCTCATTTTATAAATGCAGTAAAGGTTTTTGTTAAGTGTCTAGTCTAAAAACACATGGTTGAAGTTAGTAGGTTTTTTCAATCCAGCAACAAAGGACCCTGCAACTAGAACAAAGTTAATAACTGCTGATGACATACATGCTAGAAGAAAAAAAACAAAACAAAACAAAAAAAAACCCAGTGCCTCACTCCTTAGTATCAGAAGAAGAAAATCATACTTTAGAACTGAAAGAAAATTATGGCGTACACAAAAAGAACAGGTTTGTATAGAAAACTATCAACCTTTCACCTACTCACCTTTCAGGCATTTGCTTCATCAAACTCCCAAGTATCAGTGCAAGAATGAGTATAATTACCAGAATGCCAAGGTAAGAAACAGGCAGACTTTGTAAATCTGTTCACAGTAGTGTTCCAGATTGGTGCTAAAATAAGAGTTATGAGCTACGTTCATTTTAAGTAAATGTAAGAATATCTATACTCAGCTCAGACCTTCTTTAGTCATCATCTATTTGGGAAGAATGGAAGGAATTACTGCTTCCCTAGAAGAGAATTCATTTTTCTCAGTTACAGAATGTGAAAGTGAACAAACTCTGGCCTTTCTCCAGTTCAAGTCAAGGAGAGTTGCATGAGCTGTTCAGCCTCATGACCACACTTACCTACACTGTAGGCTCCCAGATTAAGAGCAGTTGACTGAGCCTTCAGAGCAAGAATGGTTTCAAAATAAAATGCTCTACCCAACAGACGTCAGTGGCACTAACTTACCATCTCACCTTGTAACAGAAGCATACTTGCTTAAAGTTTGCTAGAAGATGTGATTTGTACCAGTCACATCAGGAGAGTAACAGAAACTTGTAGTGACCTTTCAGTCTCATGCAGCTTGAATCATTTATTATGAGTGGATAAGCGTTCTCCTGGCCTTCTAGATCAGGGAAAGGAAGAAAGGCAAAAGAAACCTTGGAGTCCTCCAGAATATCAGCACAGAATCATAGAATGGTTGGGGTTGGGTTGGAAGAGACCGAAAAGATCATCTAGTTCCAACCCCCTGCCACAGGCCTCCCACTAGACCAGGTTGCCCAAATCCCCATCCAACCTGGCTTTGAACATTTCCAGGGATGGGGTATCCCTAATTTCTCTGGGCAACCTGTTTCAGTACCTCACCACCAACACAATAAAGAATTTCTTCCTTACATCTAATCTAAATATACCCGCTTTTAGTTTAAAATCTTTATCTCTCATCCTATCACTGCATGCCCTTGTAGAAAGTCTATCTCTATCTTTCTTATAAGCCTTCTTTAAGAAAAGATGCAGTAAGGTTTCCCTGGAGCCTTCTCTTCTCCAGGCTGAACAACCCCACCTCTCTCAGGCTTTCTTCATAGGAGAGGCTTTCCAACCCCCTGATCATTTTTGTGGCCCTCCTCTGGACTCCCTCTAGCAGGCCCTTGTGTTTCTTGTGATGGGGGTCTGAGAGCTGGATGTGGTGGTACTGCAGGTGGGTTCTCATGAGGAATAGAGAAAGAGAAAGCATCTCCATCTAGGCTCCCATTCAAGTATTTCTGCCCTTGGTTATTGACACTAAACAAGCTCATGGACGCGCAGAATAGTAACACGTTATCAGCAGCTAATAAAATTAAACTAGGCTAGACGGTATTGCTATACTGAACAAAATAGATTCCTCCCTCAAACAGCAAAGACACTAGCACACAAAATAGCGGTGACACAGACCTTCAGCTAGGAACACAGATTGGCAGGCCTTGGCAGGAGTGTGTAAATTCTGTGGTTTGGTCCTAGAGGCTGTGGCTTCAGCCCCAGCTCCCAATTCCCTACCACAAACCACCAGAGACTGTTCAGAGTAAATACAAGGCCAGCTTCTATTCAGCAAGGTCCTGTCATATTCAAATATTATCATGCTAAGGGGCTTCTAGCTTAAATATCCTTCCATAGGCATGGCAACTGAACACAAGCAATAGGTAGGAATGAACTGGCTGGAGCATGAGCTGGCTGAGACCCATTCAGCTTGACAGCCAGGGAAAATGTCTCAGCTGCCTCTCATCTTCGCATGAAGCCTGTCTTATTGGACAGCTATTTGCGAACACAGCTCAGCTGCTTTCTCTGAATCAGACAGAGAGGTGTGCAGATGATGATATTGCCCGGATTCCAGGAGCACCCTGGGGACCGACACCACGCTCCGTTGGTACTTCCCATGAACTTAGCTGAAGGTCTGCATACCAGGAAGGACTGTCTGCTTGCAGTGGTACTAGCAGAGTGGCAGGTGCTTTTGAACCACGCCATGCTCTGTGGTGGGATTTCCAACGTCCAAACGTCATTAACTCAGCCTCTTCTTTCTGAACACTGGGAATAAGGCAAACCCGCATGGGCACGAGCGGTCAAAGCTGCCCAGCATGTTGACACCGGAGCTAGGCTGATGAAAGTCACACGTGGGGCAGCCCCTGCTTTGCATTTTGGTGCAGATGTACACAGAGAAAGGAGCGGAGGCAGAGCTGAGACGGTGGGAAACTTGGCGAGAAGGAGGGCGTCTGTTACTTGAAATCACTCTACAGCACATTACAAATCTGTTAAATCACTGCGGGTTACCCTGTATTTCAGAGTAAATTGGTAACTTTTCAGAGGGAGTGAAGAAACTACCACTCCACTTTTAAATAATGAAAATGCTAAAAAACCTACACTTAACAGCTCTAAAACTGCAGCAAGTCACCCACCAACACCCACTCCTCTTGTCAGCAGGCTTTTTTCAGCTTTGCCTATTATTTGCGTGAAGCCAGAGATGTTTAATGTTTGCTGCCCTTATCTGCTCAACTTTAAGGAGCCTCAAACGTTACAATATGTACCTGGGCCGCTGACCTGTTTCCCCACAGCACTTTGATCTAAATAAGTAACAAACACAGAGTTTCCAAATCATTTGGATTCACTGGCTCTGAGCGCATAGCTGTAAAAAATCTGCTTTAAGATTAACATCCAATTTTATTCATGCCTGAGGCTTCACCACAGCATCTATTTTTGTAAGATTAACAGCAAGATCCCAGTTCTCCAGAAATGTAAAGAGTAACAGCCAGTTGTAAAAGAAATCTGATATTTCCTAATTTGTCCTGCTCGCATCCAGGAAGGCATATTTTCCCAGACCTTCCAATGATGGTTGTAATTTCTACTTGCATTTTTGCACCCACGACACGCAGCGTGTGTATTAATCCTTCTGCCTCCCATTTGCTGAAATGCATTTCTGATGAAACTGTGAGTGCCAAAAAACCACTAGCGCAAATCTCACATGTGCAAAGTATCCCCTGAAAGACAGCTTTTACTCTGGAGGAGTTAAGAAACAGTCATCTTCCTGTACCTTGCACAGAAGCATTTTGGATCATCTAACTTGAAAATGCAAGTACATAAAAGGAGCACTTAATATTCCAGCTAATCCATTTTAAATTAATATACTTGCAAACATTTCTTTTTAACATGGGAATCTGAGGACAAATTGGGGGCCATTTTTAACTTTAACAGCAGAAGAAAAGTTGCTTTAAATAGTGCCTTTGGTATCTGTCAATTAGAGCTATTGCACTGCTGTCAACTTGCGCTCCTTTAGTTCCAGCTTTGCTCCATCCTACACAGATCCGTACAAATCAGTTGTCTCTTCCAAACATGCACTAACCACTGGAAAGTGAAATTAATAAAGTGTGAGAAAAGCTGACTCATAAAGCTGACACTCCTGTGCCCAACAACTCTGGGTTTCTCCCCTCCAGCTAGCTGTTTGAGATAGACAGGCAAAGTGGTAAAAGATTATCAAATTGCAACTGTCACTCCTGACAAAATGCATCTGAATGCTGGAAGGAATTTCAGGTTTTAAGCTAAAGCACCATCCCAAAGAGTTCCTCAGAGCCTGTCAATATCTGTACCTTGGATGGAAAGCTACCACTGAGCACAGTGCGTCCAACATATAGAACCTGCCACGAAATGAAGTTCTTCGTAAGAAAGCTCATCTCAGTCTTGGTTGGTAACAATAACAAGGAGACAAGATGAGACCATCAGTCTCAATTGTGAAGACAATGTTTTCCTCCCATATTATTCTATCTGTCATGTTCCCTTCAGGTTCCAAAGGAATCCCTGTCTCATACATCATTATTTCCCACAAAGCTTGAAAGCCTTCAGGGGGGGTTTCTTCCTGCCCACTGTACCAGCCTTGATGTCTGAGTACCTTCAGAACAGTGACAGAGGCTTCTACCAGCAATAAAGGGGAACATCTGCATACCAATTAAACTGCTGAGCTCTGAAGAGTTAAAAAAAAAAAAAGAGGAGAAAAAAGCCTTGAAAGTAAATCTGAGCCAAGTTCTAATTAATGCCCTAGGCCCCGATTCACCACAGCACTTAGGCATGTAGTTAACTTTAAGCACGTATTAAGTTCCATTGAAGTCAAAAGACAGCATCGAAGAGGCAAACTACATTAGCACAATTTAATACTCTTTGGGCTAATTAATCAGCCATAAAAATTAACTGTGAGAGTGGTATTCCTTATTTTCCTTGCTGTGATACTTACAGATAAAAATGCTTGGATGTGGTTGGAATAAGCAAAAAGCAATACCTTGTTTAGCTGTCTTGGGCTGCTAAGTCCTACGGCTGTAAAGACCAGTCCCAGAGAGCAGCTAAAGGAGCTGAGCTCTCTGCACATTACAGTCTCGCAGTCTAATGTACATACCATCTACTTGGCAGAGGCACACAGGCACTAAAGACACAGCTCTTGTCTTGAGGAGCAGTAATCTAAGAAATGAAAAGAATTGGCAACAGATCAGCAAACCCATCAGGCAACGGATGGCACATCAGAGACAGTTTTATTTTTCTCTATAAAGAAGTGTTTATTCACTGCTGTGCATCAATGTTATTTGTGATGAGAGGTGGCAAGGAAGGGAAGCAAGCAGGGTTGGGTAAACCAGGGGAGCAGAGAGCACATGCAAGTTTGGTGACTACTGGTGAGGTTACCAAGAGAGGCAGTGTCAGGCAGAGCTGTGGAGAGGGCAGCAGTGCTGATATCTAACAGGAAGGTAGACTGGAGTCTGGTCCAGACCTAAATGTGAGCAAAGGCTTAACCCTCTTCAATTTCAGCAGGTCGGAGCCCCGCAAAAAGGGAGCCCACAGCACCATCTCCAAAGAGCTGAATAGTTCCAGGTACAACCAACAAACCAACCGATTTTTGAGCTCCTGCTGACTTCACAAAGGCATGTGTACAACAAACCATTCTGTAAACTGGGATGCGAGGAGAAAAAGTAGTTGATAATCTTCTTGCTGGAATTTCTGCAAAAACGAAAGCAAGGAAAGTTTCCTCAAGTATCACCAAGGCTGCACATGGACCTATGAAAGCTAGGAAAGTGAGAGCAGGGGACATCAACTCCTGACTGACAATACTTCTTTATCTCATGCATTATGGAAACAAAAAGAATAAAAACAAACCCCCAAAATTAGAATGCCACGAGCATAAAACAAAGTACCAGCGTGACTTTGCAGATTAATTTTGAATTTCCTTGCTTTCATTGGTTTAAGAGCCCTATTGTTACTCTCTTGTTTCTTTAATTGCAGACACTAAAAATTCTTTTATCTTTCAAAGTCCTTAAAGTCTGTTATATAAATACGTAATTAAAGCCTCTTTCAACTGGGTATAATTTACTCTACAGTTTACAACAGCTGCACTAGAGCTATTACAGTTTATCATTTAAAAGCCTAATTAAGGGCTTCTTAATTAGTGGATCCTTCAGTCACTAGACTGTGACTATGTAAAAGATGCTTGGCAGCTATCGCATGTTACAAATCTGCATGAAATGTTTGCCTGAAAACAGGGGATGTGCAAGTCCAGAAACACATTAACTGTCCCAGTAGGTCAGTGCATCTCAATGTGCAAACCTCCACATTAAAGCTACATTCTCATCTCCAAGCGCACAGCTCATTTGCAGACATGCTTTTCCCTCGTGCACATGTTGTGGAGAACCACTTCAGTGTCCAGTGCAGGGGTCAGGCTGGGAGACCGCCCAGAGCGGCTCAGTGCCTCCCACTGCACGTCGCACACCTTCCCACGATTTGCTCTGCCACCCAGCTATAACACCCAGGCCAAGCTGAAAGCTGAGTCTGTTCCCTGGGCTCCTCATACAACCTCCTGAATGCAGGACAGTCGAGCCTGGAAAGGACTACTCTCCATCTGTTCCTGTGCCCTTTCCCACAGCATCCCTAGAGCAGCTGCCAGCCTAGCTGGGCTGAGCTGCTATGCCAGTCCTCTCAGATGTGGTGAATCTCATGTTCAAACACACCCAAGAAGATGGGGCTGTGCCCACTGGCTGCTCACGCTGGTTCTCACATGGCTTGTCAAGCGCTTTCTTCAGTGAATTCCATTTCTTGCTGTTGCCATGCTCTCCTCAGCAGCTGTGCCGCTGTGCCGCATTCAGTGGGAAGCTCCTCCGCCGTGCCCAGAGTACTCACATCGCTAGGAGGAGGAAGGAAGATCCATTTACTGCCTCTCACTTATAACCACCAACACACATTTCTCATTAATCACCACTAAATTAGCAGTCCGTCACTGAGATTTTAAGTGCAATCTCTGCCCAGGGATGGTACTGGAACTCCATCATCCTTCACCTCTGGGTGGCACAGTGTGGGGGAGCAGTCAGTGGAGCTATAGTTCAGCTGTACAGGAATCACTCACTGGAACGAGCTCATAGCAGCTCGGAGCTCTCAGGACCTACTGCTCACTGAGCAAGGGCTGGTCCGGACTGCACTCTGGAGCACTGATGGCCTTTTTATGTTTTCACCTGCTTGTAACACAGGAGATCTGTTACAGAGGGTCAGATCTGGGGCCTGCAGTCTTTGAGAGCATTGCTTTAAACAATACAGTGACAAAATCATGAGTTCTTATTGACTGCAGGATAATATAAATCAGCTATTGAAAACCTGTATCATTAGCACTATTGCTTTCCAGTGGTAGATAGCTGCAGTAACGGATTGGCCTTTCCATCTCATCCTCCCACTGGAAAACAACATACACAGGACCAATCAATAACCTGATCTAAGTTACTTGTAAACGTGTCAGGTGCAAATATCTCCCTATCTCAGAGGTTTTAAAGACCAGATACCTTTGCAAAATTTAGGCCAGGCAACAAATTGCTTTGGATAAATTGTTGTTACGGTGGAGAACAGCATTACCAGATCCACCCACATTGTTACAAGGAGGTTTTAAATAGACAGGGAATAAATTTATTACATGCATGCATTACTCTGTGGGGTCAATAGCTCAAGATGTTCCTCTGCAATAGGAAAAGTTCCATATGAAAAGCACTTTTTGTACTATCCATGTTGTTCAAAAGCCTATCTTTGACAGGAAATAACTAGATTATTTCAGCATGGGGGATTGCCACTAATTTCTGTAACTGAAATCCTAAAATACCTTCAAAATCAGTACCAAAATCCACTGTCGTTGCTGGGGCAGGTTTTCCTCCTGTTGTATCACAACGCATTATCCATTCCATTTAGCACTGCCAAATCTGAAGTCAATGGAAACTTCACACATCACAGCCTCATTTCTGCACACAGACCCATGGAAAGGTTACAGAGTGGTGTGTGTGCCTTCCCTATGCAAAGGTGGAATGACTTTTACTCCATCAGCATCATTAAAGCATTCACACACATTTCTTCCCCTGACTCTGCTCTCATTTGCACACTCACAGAGGGGATATATTTAAGACTCTAAAGCAGGTCAGAAGGAAGCTGAAGCACAGTTACGGCCTGCAGGGACAGCCAGGTACCCACGAGGCAGCAGCTGTGCACGGAGTCTTGCTGTGGCACTCTGACTCATGGCAGCCTTTCTGAAGGAGAAAATCACTAGCCTAGGCTTTCTGAAAGGTGAGCTGTCACCTTTGGAGAACCCTTGTAGCAAGCAGCCTACAGAGTCAACTGGGAACTTCACAGGGACAGCGTATTATTTTGAGCTGACTTTCCTAGAAAATGTTGCTCTCCAAATTCCTGGAAACTCTGGTGTCCTCAAACACACACCCTTTTAAACTGCTCCTTGTTGTACAACACTTAAACTACTCAGCTCACAGGGCACTGATGCCCATTTTCTTCAGTATGGAAGTTCAGTGGTATCCAAAGTGATGCCATGGAAAAGATTTTTTCGGAATACATTTCTCACTGACTTTTGTGACACAGAAGCATGGATAGCCCTTCAGAAGAGGGAAGTGCCATAGTACCGTAGTGGTTAGGTTCAGGTGGCTAAAGCCATAAGGAGGAGAAAAGGTTGGAGAGAATTGCTGCCACAAGTGCTGAAAACAGAGCAGAAAATAACATTCTGCTTCAAGGCTAGCAGCTGACTTGCCCCAGCCCCAGGGCTGCTGCCCAATCCCTTGGGTGTTGCAGCCCTATAGGGCTAAAGAGGGGAGATGTATACCTCTACTGTATTTACTTTGCACCAAGGCAGCCCACGGGCCCTTTGTTCCTTATGGATTTGAAAGATCTGGTGAATCAGGGGCAAATTTGGTGCATTCCAGGATGCACTCAAATGGGGAGACTCCCTGTGAAGAAGAAGAAGAAAGAAATGAATCCCTCTGGCAATCAAGAGACTTCTTTTTGATGGGGGCAGGATCGTGGATCATCATTTTATTCAGTCCTCTGCCATTCCACTCCCTGTTTTCAGGGGGTTGATAAATGAAAACACACCACAAGAGCTCAGTGTCTTTCAAAACTTCTCCATTTCACTAACTTGTTCCAACCTCCATCACAGATCTCTCCTTGTCAGCGACTGTACCACCACGATACACCTCTACCCACGCACAAATGCACTGGCTTAAGGTATGCACTGGAATCTCTGTTGAAGGAACAAGCAATCATCCCAGAGACTGACACAGCTGCTATTTGCATGTAAAAGAGGAAAAGAAGGTGCATGACTGAGCCCAAATTAGCATGAGCAAAGCCTCCCACCACATTTGCAAACTACAGCTTGCACAGTGGTGTTAATAGAGGTGCACATTTTCTTCACAAAGAAAGATTTCTACCTCAGCTACATGGAAGCTTACCTAACAGTGGTTCACAGAATTTAAGATCACATGAACTTCCAAATCCCTTTTTCTCTAAAATGTATAGAGTGCTTGAAAAAGAGGAACACAGTGGATGTAGAGTGACCTGGATATGCCCAGGTTTAATTTTGTCTCCGCTTCCAGCCTAATTCCTCAAGCTAGCTACAGCAATGAGAGCAATATTTTCTCAGGCCTCCGTCATTGTACCCCTACGTTTTTGAACATCCAGAAATATTCACAGTGCTCAGCACACTGAAAAGTTAAAACCAAAACAAACAGGACAGATGCAGATCAAACTCTCCATGTCTCACTGCTGTCCTTTGGGAAATGAGGACCACTAACTTCTTTTTCACAATCGGCTCTTTCAAAGGGATGCTGTGGCGAATCATTTATATCTGGAAAATCCTGCTGAAGACACACACTTCATTAAGTGTAAGATCTCTGGATTTTAGCACGATCTCTGGCTCTTCCCATGGCCACATGCACACAAACATCCATGCCTCTGCACATACCTAGTGAATCATAAAAAGTGGCCTCAGCAGACTACTGAAGCAGTGCACTTTTATTAAGGACTGTCCCCCAAACCAAACTGCACTTTGAGCTCTCGTAGCCGAGAAGTTACAGACTCTCTTTACTTTATCATTATGCTTTTATGGAAGCTGTTGGAACAATTTGGTGCCTCCGCTATTTCCGCTGTAACTTTAGCTCCTCTGAGAGACTGGAAAGAATAGTAAATGCAGACGTTAATGGTAATAAAAATCAAAGCTAAGCCCTACATGAAGAGAAATAAATTCCAAAATGAAAAATTCGATTACACAGTACCTGTCTCCTGTCTTGACTTTCTCATTATACGTAGAAATTAACCCCGTCATTAAGTACTTTGATCAGGCTGTACATAAACAGCTTATAATGGCATGAAATCTACCACAGCAAACAGGCAAATGAGCAAGGGGAGAAATACTGACATGTGGGGCTGCTGTCAGACATCAAGTGCTCCTGCTCCCTCAGGGCCAAACTGCTAGAGTAAATGGGGTTATGCCAAGGATGAATCGTTCTCTCCTGGTTGTGCTACTTCTAGAAAGTTTCAGTAATAATATCTAAGAGGCTATCATTTGGAGATCAGTAGCGTCTTTTCAAGATCCTTGAGAGATGTTTAAACGGGGCTGTTGTAGCTGCTCTTAGGCTAAAACTCAGCATGGAAATTCCGAGCCATGACAGAACTGAAGCAGTATGTGGTCAAACCAGTGCAGGTTTCCATTGCTCAGAAATGAGGCATGGCATTATTTCATGTACTCCAATTCCAAACATTTGTCACTTAAACTTGAACTATTTCCAGGCACAAACACATATCATAAGCAAGTTTTCTAGGCACTTGAGTTTGTTTCCTGGTTTGTTTGTTTGTCAGGTTTCTGGAGCAGAAGTTGCCTTCTTCTGGGATGCATTTAACTCAGTGTAACTCCACCTATTTGTGTTACTATCTAGATTTCTTGCACAAATAGATTGCCACACCATTAGAGGTGGTCAGGCCAACAGGGTCTCTTTGTAGCTCTGCCACTGGCCTGCCATAGGTCCCTTACCATCTGCGAGCCCAGGTTTCAAGCAGTCATGTCTGCAATCTGTTCTTTCCACTTCTTTTCTCAGGAGATCCTCAGCGTGGAGCTTGAGTGAGGGTGGCCAGGTACAACCTCTGCCCCAGAGCACCACCTGGGGGTACTCCATTTTGTTTAGAAAGTACAGCTGGTCTGCTCCCCTCTGTTCTCCTGACTGAGCCACTATGGGGCTTCTGGTCATTTGCCAAGTACAACAGACACAGATGTAAGGGAGAAATCCTGACCCATAGAGGAAAAATAGTTTCCCACCGTCTTCAAGATAGCCAAGATTCTACCTTTAACATCGTAATAAAAGATTGGAAAAACACTAAGCAACCTCACAGGTGTTCTATTGTCAATGTATTGCTCAACATATTGCAGAACAGGCATTTTATTATTCCTAAAATCACTAAAGCCCAGTATCTCCCCTGCTTCTCACAATCCATTCCTTTACCCCATTGGTACAGGACACTACAGCAATGTGTTCTTCAAAACTGCCATCACCACAGTTTAGAAAAATACTCAGTTCCAGACCAAAACAGCTCAGACAAAATATCATGGGTGCTTTGTAGCTTCTAAGCATACTGTTCTCACTCTATAAACATGCCAGTTAGGTGCATATAAAAATGGTCCTTTCCGGATCCACAAATACTCAGGTGATCCTTTCTGTACACAGTCGTGCAAAGAATAGAACAATGCTACCCATATACGGCCATGTACCAGGCAAATCATAGTACTGTTTGGGATGGAAATGGAGGCTTTGACCCAAGCTACGGTGGGCAGGAGTCAGGGAGCATGATAAAGGTCTGTAATGGTAGCTGATAGCTGAGCAGAAGCGGGAGGGCTTGTAGTAGATGGGGTGGTAGGAAGGAAAGGCACTCACAGCAGACAGCTGGCAGGGGATGGAGCTAGCTGGAGGCAGCATTTTTACATCTGGCTTTCATGTACTAGACCAAACTCTTTCGACACATGTGTAGTCCCTTGTAATAAAGCAAGAGACATTTCTTTTGAATTTGCAGTTGCTGTTCAAATTCAGTTATTTAAGTACTGCCAGGTATTTTGCCTGCACTAAAAGTTGCAGAAAGGGTGTACCTGAAATTTCTGGCAAATCTAGAAGTGCCTAATTATCTAGGCTGCAAACACACATTATGAATACTAACTACCATACCATCATCATTTGACACTTTTACAATATATCAGCTTCCCTTCTAAAAATAATTCACTATTAATAGCACTTTTATGTAGCTATCAGCAGGCCAGGGATCTCTC
Source organism: Gallus gallus (assembly GCF_016699485.2). Classification (NCBI taxonomy): domain Eukaryota; kingdom Metazoa; phylum Chordata; class Aves; order Galliformes; family Phasianidae; genus Gallus; species Gallus gallus. Next base: position 8,798,247 of record NC_052537.1, on the reverse strand, counting down.
ACAGATCCTATCCCTGAACAATGCATTCATGCATCTCCAGATTTAGCAAGGAAATCAGATTTCAACTGTAAGTCTTCCAGTGATTATTCTTCCATTCACCTGCTCAGGAGTCTGTTTGCTCCTGCTGAATCCAGTGACTGAATCCTGCCTTCACTGGCATGCTGAAATGTACAGAACAAATTGAGGACTGACTTACCTGTGAGAGTATGCGCTGCTGTGGTAATCAATGGAACCACCTAAATACACAGTCAAGGATGCTGTAAACATCCCTCTGATAGCTTGTGCCAGAGCCTGGGAATGCTCCCTAGTACAGCTTTGGAGTTGCTTTAGAATAACTCACAGGTAATGCACCAAAACATATCCATCTGGAAAAGTCTCAATAAGAGGAGCAGAAGCAGCTACAGTGGAACTGCTTTTCAAAACACACTTAATAGCTATTAGGAGGCAAGGCTGGCACCTCATTTTAGGTCTAAAACCAAACTTGGGAAAAAAGGCAGTTGCTCAGGAACCCTAGATGAGTTGCAGGCACTCACTGAGGGTATGTGAAGAAGCTGGCCTACCTACATGACTTTCAGGGAATAGTGAGAATTGTAGTTAAAATAAATGAACCTTTATTAAAGGTTTGCTTTCACTAAACCTTTGCTCCTGCTGTTAAACTGGATTTAAAGCAGTGTGATAACTTTATTTCACTAATTAAAATATTCCAGCCAAGAAGAATAGCTTGTGTCTAAGTGCAGTTGGAATTGCAGGTATGAACGTCTGGCTCCAGAGCAGGAAATGCACTAAGCCCCTCCTGGCAGGAGGTGAGGCCTGGGCCAAACAGAGACTCCCACGTATAACTGTGATACCTGTTGCACCTGCAGCTGCCACTGATGCCAATGGGAATCGTTGGTGTGCAGCACCACTGATGCTTTGTCTCTGGTGGAATGATTTCTTGATCACGAACTCATTGATTACATGATCAGTGTAACAAAGACAAACCCTTGCAATGAACTTGCTTTCAGCCCTCCCACTTGGAGTGGGGTACAGACGTGGGCTCCCCTGTATGAGATCATGTATGAACTCCAGCCACACATCTGAGAAGCTGATATCTCAGTACACCCTCAGCATTCCCTTCAGGGAAAACTTCTCCAGACAGCTGCAGATTTAAGACAGGTCACACCCAAAGAACATCACTTTGATAAGTCCAGGCTTCCCTGTCTTAAGGCTGCGGCTAGAAGAACATAGGCTTACAGAAATGCATGCTAAATGCAACTGCCTTCAGGAGGCAATAAATGTCAGGAAGGCAGCACACCAAGTATTTCCAAGCAGAACAATAGCATGAATCTCCTCAGAACAAGGTCTGACTCCCTTGCATATCTTCAGATCTCAGAAATGTAAAGAGTGTGAGGCATGGGTACCTACAACATCCCTTCTCATTAGCCTTTGTCCTAATGCTCAGCCATTGCTCCACTGCTAAAGAACCAGAAAATCATAGAGAAATACTTCCTTTCCCATGTGCTCCCCAAAGATTCAATAATAAAACAAGTAGAAAGGAAAATAGCATCACTTTCAGAATCTGTCCCTATTACAAAGGTCCTCACTTTATGAATAGCATCGTGGTGTAGCTGCCACAACTGCTTCCATGCACAGCCATCCTTGCTGAGGTATCTTCCCAAAGATGCAGGAATCAGTTGGAGATGGGGTCTGGCTGTCCTCTCATTTTCTCAGCAGTCCATTTTTGCATTCAGGTTTTGTGACTTCTGATGGCTGGCTAGGAAGAGCTGATAGTGACATGGCACAGGTTTCTTGTCAAAATAAGACAATCTTGCATTTTGCAAGTCTCTCTTGGTACTCTTCTGCACCAGAGACTTCATTGCTAGTAACATGGGGCAGTGACTGTAACTGAACAGTGCTCTGTTGAATTTCTTGGAGTGGCAGTGATTTACACCCAAAGATCCTGCACAGTATCCCAGCCATTACTTTGTATATTGTGCACTCTCCTCCTCAACAAGATTAGGTATTATGACTTGGAGAACAGAGTCACTATGAACAAAGACGGTATTAAAAGAGGCATGCTTGCTTCCAAGGTGTAAAAATGATTCCTGGCTTGGGCACTTGGTTCTCAAGTAAACAGCCTGAGGAGGCTGTTGAGGGAGAAAAGCAGAAACTGATAATTCCTTTCTGCAGAATGGGATAAGAAAGAGCTGTGCCTCTAGAAAGGGCTCACTTGATAACACTCTTCTTTCATTTCCAACTGCTGTAATAAGCTGAACGCTCCTAAAAGAACAGCTCTCAAAATCCTCTTGGATTACTCGAGAAACACATATTAATAAGTTATATCAAACCACAGAATCATAGAATGGTTTGGGTTGGAAGGGACCTTTAAGATCATCTAGCTCCAACCCCCTGCTATAGGCAGGGCCAGCTCCCTCCAGACCAGGTTGTTCGAAGTCCCATCCAGCCTGGCCTTGAATGCCAGCAGGGAGGGGACACCCGGAGCTTCTCTGGGCAACCTGTTCCAGCGTCTCACCACCCTCACAGTAAAGAATTTCTCCCCAATATCTAGTCTAAATCTACCCTCTTCCAGTTTAAAGCCATTTACTATGATTGTGGTCTTTTTTACTTATTGCATTTATTTCCCAAGATCATAGACACAAAGGAGTGGAATTATGACAGTAACAGACTCAAAAACAACACTGGAACAAATACTGTCAGCAGCCATAAGCCTCAGTTGGGTAAGTGAGCTTACAGCATGAGCCTGTCCTGTCCAGCCACTGCTACAGTCAGCACTTGCTGCTACAGAGCATCACATTACTGTAGCTGACAACTTTCCCCTCAACTGCTATTTAAATCTGGCTGTAAGAAAAGGAGCCTAAATGAATCATTAAGAAAAGTAGCTACACGTGCCATGACTGCTGGTGGTCACTTTGATGAGGTTTTTTGTTGGTTAGATTTCCTCTGAATCAGGAATCTGAACATCCCATCACTACCTCTGTAGAGACTATTTCCCAGCAGAGAGGAAGGCTGTCTCTGTTAGCCAGCAGCAGTTATAAGGCTGCAGGTATGAAAGGAACAACTGTCCAGATAACACTGCTCTATTTATCTGGTAATTAATGCATAGGAAAATAAGTCTTGAAACAACTCCACTTTCCCTGCTTTACCATCATCACAAGCCAAAAACACATTCAGGTAATTTTTGTCATTGGTTCCAAGTAAAAAGGGAACTGAAGTATTTGCTGATCTGAAATTGTTCATGCTTAGCATTTAAAATGCTCCCCAGAAAGCACCTGACAAGCAAACTTGAAAAAAAAAAACCTGCTTTTTGGGAAATCAGAGGAATGTTTTTTGAGTAACTGGTGGAACAGAGGTACACACAATTTTCATAGGAAATGTGAAAATGAATCAAATGGTTCCATGAGCAGAAGACCACTGCAGCCAGGTTCCTTATTCAGCTGCGTCCAGAGGTTGGATTCCTTGGTACCAAGGAGGCACAAGCCATGACTGACACGTCCCTGCATCTGAGATTGTCATGACATCCTTCTTCCAAGTGTCTCTCTCCACAGCCACTATTCTCCTGGACCTACCTGCATTTTCTTTCCTACATGCAAGCACCTGATTCACTGATACTGGTCAGAAAGGTATTTCCATCCTCCTGTCAAATTTTGATGAAACTAGTGAGGATATTCAAAGTTACACAGAAGAAAGGGCACACTTGCTCTGGTGGCAGGATTTTAGCAGTACGTTTAGAACTCCCCAAACTGTTCAGCACCTGTTTTGCTGTACACCTGAAGAAGAACTTCATCACACCTCCACAGTACTGAGTGTTGTAGGGTGGGACCCATAGAAAGGAGCAGGTTCCCACAAATCCAAGGCCCAGACACGTACTGCAAGCCATTGGGTAGGAACAACTACACCCTGCAAAGGGAGGCCCTCCTTCCAGTGCAGCAATGGGTCAGAAGCAAGGCACAGGACACTTTCATATGGACAAAGGCAGAGATGACATTCTCATCCATCCTTTTTATGCATTATGCAAAACCCAGCTACCTGTGAGAAGAGTAGACTTTATCCAACAGCCCACTGCTTCCCCCCTGGCAGCTAAGCTTTTCTAGTATGGCCAATGCATAACATGAGATTTCAGTGTGGGCAAACAGGAGGCCATACACAAGTCTAGAAGTAAGGGGGTTTATTTCTTACTGACCAACTTGATAGCAGAAGTGCCATGGTCATTCTTTCTAATTTCAGGGTCCTTTTAAATAAAGTTCCACTTCAGAAGCCAAGCATGAAAGGAGAAGAATGAAAACTCTTTGATAGATAAGATATTACAAGAGACTGTCAGAATCTTGGTAGGAGAATGAAATAACACTCTGGATACTGTCATTGAAAACAATAATGAAAGAGTACACCATTTTCTTAACTGAAGTACTATCAAATCTATGTTACTGCCACACAACATATTTTTCCTCCAAAGGTGCCAATTTCAAGCTATGACTATTGATCTCTATCTAACACTCAAAATTAACTGCACTACAAAGGAAAAGTGGCACCAAATCGTTTGAGAACATCAAACAGTAAAAAGCCAATGGGGTCATATCAAGGTCAGAATTTGATGAGTAGGGTGTCAGAAATTTAATCCATTTTGTCTAATATAATGTATAGAGCCAGTATTGTTGGTTGGTTTTTTTTTTTTTTCCTTTCTTTTCTGTAATTTTTTAAGCCAGCTTCTCTGAAAAATGTCACAAAACCAGACCTCAACTTTTTCATGAACTTTTTTCCATGACTGGAGAGAGAAAAGATTAAACGGACTGAAACACAGATGGCAATTATGCCTCTGTTTATTTCCTAATGAGTCACAAGATTATTTTTTGCCTTCTGCCACATCATTTCAGAATACAAGAAAACCTTATCTGAAGGAGACTTGAAGAGGCAAAATAACACTGTTAAAAATCCCAGCCTAACAAGATACTTAAGTGCATTAAAAAACCCAAAACAAAACAAAGCAAAAAAACCTTTAACCATGAGTGAAGTTCCATTCACTTAAAGTCACATTCGGAAATGGTGGGGAAATCTTACCATCAGATGGTGAACATGGTGTCTATCCAATTCAACAGTGGTCTCATTACAAAATATTCAAAAGCTCTTACAGTGGCATGTTGCATTTATATTTAGGCATTTGGAAGATATTATGTTCAGAACTTTGGTTAGAAAATGCTTCCCCTTTGCCTTTCCACCAGGCCCTACCGTGTCCCTTCGCTCTAGCAACCTGATTTGAATCCACATTCTCCCTGAATGCCCAGAATATTCCACAGCCTCAGAAACTTGACTGAACTCACACTCAGATGAAACCTGGATCCAGACAGCCTGGCTGCCTCCCATGTTAGAGGCATTGCAGCTACGATCATCCTGGCCAACCACTGGTTGGCCCTTAAAACTTGGCTGCGGTCACTTTCTTTTAAAACCCAGTTTGAGTAACTGATTTGATAGTGATAACACTGTCTGCTTCTCATATCACAGTCTAGTAATTAGCATACTAATGAAAGGAAGCAGAGGATATGTATTCATCAGGTCAAACCTATGTCTCTCACCTCCACAGGAGGTGCTTTAACCACAGGGATAGGGGATTCCCCTCTTATCCTACTGAAATTGGGCAAGAAATATTCTGGCTTTGACAGTAAAAAGGTTGAACGTTCAGCCCAGTGATTCGGAAACATAGCAGGAAGAGGTGAATCCTTTGAGGGCTCTTCCTATGTTTTAGTCACTAACTCGGGGTAGATAATAAGGATTTGGATCTTGTCAGGAAGAGTTTGATTGTGACCACCCACTTGCTAGCAGAACACAAAATATGCAAAAGAGGATCCATTTTAATAGGAGAGCAAGACAAATTCTCCTCTCTGAAACAGCACAGCCTTCTTGCTGTCTTCAGTGGAATACACTGGCTTTCTGAAGTAGTAGGTACAGGTATCTCTCCTCAGGACATAAGTGGTGCTTCAGAAACACATTTGCCCTCAGGATATTTCTTTTTCCTGGCTCTAGAAGATTTCCTTTTCAGCAGCCAGGGAGTCCTCATGTTTATCTATCTCAAGGAGCTTCAAAGATACGCACAACTGGTGTGGCCAACATAGGACACAGATAGGTTGAATAATTTGTTACCTAAAAATCTAACAACTTGGCAAGGTTGTTTTGGAATGCTATGAATAGAACAGATTTTGGAATGGTGTGCTGCAGAGAATTGGTTTTAGTGAAACGCTGGGTTTCTACCAAAATGACTCTTTTCATCCCAACTGCCTGCTTTGCATGGAAAATGGCACAGAAATTTCCAAATCTGATAAGCAATTCAATATTCTAGTGACTTACTTGAGCTATGGCCTGGATGTTACATCTTTTGCAGACCAATTCCTGCAACTGGACGTCAATTCCCATGATGCATCACAATGGTGCAAGAAGACAGAAAGCTATCGTTCACATTAAAAAAAGCTCTGAGTTTAAGGAAGAACCATAGAAAAAATGGGGTTGGAAGGGAACTCAGAGATCACCTTGTTCCAACTCACCTGCCATTGGCAGAGACACCCCCACTATGGGAAAGAGAATGGGTTCTTCACCTGGAAGACTTAACCATTATACGAATGAGAGGTGGGAACTAGTCACTCTTACCTTGTTCTTTTTCCCCCCAAAAATCTGCCTCTTTCACAGGAAATACAGTATTCCCAATCCATTCTAAATACCTAAGTATTTTCAGGCTATGTTCCTAAAGAAATGAGATTTAGTTGTCAGCACTATGTGTCTATTCATCTGTCAGTGGTCAGTTCTGCATTCCTCCCCTTCATGTCCCATTGACGCCTTTAGAAACTACCTGACACACAGGGAAGGGGGCAGGAGCAGAGGGTGCTGGGTGGGATGAGTAAATGTAAAAATCATTAGTTCTGTCCTGTCATTTTGCAGCCAAGATATATATCTACATGGCAGGTCACTGTCTGAGGTTTGATAGGAAATACTGCCAAATGATAGTGTTTCTTTTCCTTAAAAACAAACAAAGAAACAAACATACAAAAACCAGTTGCAACAACTTACTACTAGGAGTTGTATCGCATGTGAAACTTTCAGTTTCACTACTTACTTATGTGACGTATATACCAAGTGGAGAGGGATCTTACTAAAACCTTCCAGGATGACTACCCTCGTGCCAGTCAGTCTAGACATATTTTAGCAAATACAGAAATGGGATTATATGGCGCTGCTTTTCTGACTCAAATAAACAGAAGAAAAAAAATAATGAAAACAACTACTTGGAAAAAAAAAAGCAACAGGTGAACATCAGCTAAAAACAAGCTTATTCTGAGACGGTGAAATGCTACAATATAGGTTACTGAGGTAAAGCCACTAAAATTCCAAGCACTTTTTCACGTATATTTAAAGCATGTATTAAAGTATATATTTGTCTAAAGAAAAGGTTTCTATATAATCGTAAGTAAGAACCTAAGTTAGCTTTCCCCATTAGAATGGAAACCGGTCTCATTGACTTCTGCATAGCATTTAGTTTTCTGTATTTCTAACTACTGAGTAACTGGGTTTTTATTGTCTGCTCCACTACTTAGCCTACATTATACCTCTTTTTTTAAATGTTTCATTTAAGTGAGTAGAAAATCTCTGATTTCTGAAACTTTACTGCATAGCTTGGAAAAAGGATCATAAAGTACATGGCATGGCCTTAGGAGGAGAAGATATTTGAGTTAAATTATATATATCTGTCTGTCCAAGAAAAGATTTTCTATTTATTTTGAATATATACATACATACATAAATACATTCAGTCCTTTTTCCCAATTCCTGGTAATTCTCCTGGCTTAGTTTCAATATATATATTCCACAGAAAAGGTAAAGGTTACTGGTGTATTAATTTTTCTTCTGTATGATACTGTATGTTTTCAATTAGGCTCACTCCCACAGCGATTTCCATATCTAGCCACTTGCTCTTATTTCTTGATAAGTGATAGCCCCTATCAGGAAGTCGGGGGCGAGTCTGTTACTGCTTTGAGTAAACAGCCTAAAGGTCATTTTAGATGGTGGCTTTTGACACTCTTGGTTCAATAGCCACCCACTAAGGTTGTCATCAGTAAGTTTAAGTTAACCTCATGGAAAAATAGCCTTTCAGTGGGTCCTCTTGTCTGTACAACAGAGCAACCCACCAGTAGGCACTTAACAGTGGAACAAGGAAAATCCTATTAAGTTCTTCTCAGAACTTGTGACAGAGGCATTTGGTCTGGGGTCATGACCCAATTGCTCTAGGTTTTCTCTGAGGTCTGTAAAGTTATGGCAAAGTATTTGAGTTAATGGGGCTTTTCAGTCACAGTGTGTCCACATGGGTGCCACGGTTCTCCTAGCAAGTGCTCAAGGACTTCTTTAACAGGACTTCCCATCCCAGAAAGAAAACACGGGAAAGAACAACATCTTTGCTACAGGAACACAGATGACACCTGCAGGCATGGCTATGCAAGAATATGAAGGCATAAAGCCCATGGTTAACACTGTACCCCCACCCAAACTAGGCTTCTTCAGGTCTTGTTTCTTTTCTGCAGGTCCTGCAAACAGTAATCAGAAGCAGGAACACTTTTGTCAAAATAGATGCATTAAGTGCTGGAGAGTGTTGCCAGCAAAAACTGCCAGTGAGCCTCCACAAGTGAAAGGTTGCCACATCAGTGACACATCTGGCCACCTTCTCCTACACACCTCTCCAGCATGAAAGCAGGAAGAACCCAGCAAACAGACCTAAAGATACTATCATCCTGCAAAAGAAGTATTGCATGACTACGCCTAAGATCTAGAGCAAAGGCCAAAGTACCCACAGGGTTGATACAGCAAATATGCCTTGCAATGACCCTTCTATAGATTGAACTCATGCATCTCCCACAAGGGTCACCACCATCACAGGTAAAATCCAAATTTCTATCCAAAATAATACCTAAGACCCTTTCAAGAAACTTCTCATAAAGAAAGACTATTATCTTCTCAAAATTAGGTACCTCAGGCTCCAATTTATGCATCTGAAAATAAGCATTTCAAAGGTAGTAGAAGAGAACCTGGTAGCCAGGTACCTCAGACTCTCTCCATATTCTCCAGAGTAAAAGCAGTCACTCCAGTAACTAAGGCATTATGCTGGAAGACATGGTCTGTCCACTTTACAAAAGTAGAGAAAGCACAGCACAACCCAAACCTCCTTGTCCAGCTGGAGAAAGGTAAGTCGGAGCTCCTCTCAATACACCAGTGTTGACTGTTAGTTAAAAATGGATTTAATCAGGTAAGGGGGCAGGTTGTGCTGATAAACTATCCCTACTTTTCTATTATGAGAGGTACAGGCTAGTACATGTGTTCCTAAACTTCTACATGAGGTGTACCTTGTATGATCTTTGCTTTATCTCTGTGAAGCTCAAAGAAAAAAGAGAAAAAAAAAGAAAAAAAAGAAAAAAAAACCAGAACCCTGAAGAACAGATGAGGGAAGATAGCAAAAACATGCATATTCTACCTAGATGTTGCCCTCTTTTCAGCGCCAGGTAGCCAGACTACTGCACCCACCAGCCCCTTTGCTTCAAGACATGCACAAGACAGTAGCTACCAGAATACCCTGTTCTTGTCCAGCATGCTTTGTGGGATTTAGCTGCTGTAACTGCGGCCTCCAGCACCTCTCTCACTTTCAGCATGGGCTCTTCTGCTGCCTCTAGAGAGGAAATCCCTGGTTTTTACAAGTCATTCCTAGCACAACAACTCACTAAGGGTGGCATTACCATGTGGGTGCTAACAGATAAAAAGCAAAGAGGACAGATCCCACTGCTATTGCTCTCTTTGCCTCCCTCTTCTCCACGGCAAATAGAGCTCAAGGCTCCAGAGGCCTGGCCTACAGAAAAGCTGTCAAGCCCAATTTCCATTGAGCCTGACACGATATTGTATAGACACAGGGCTCCATTTTCCAGCATATAATTTTCACTGTGCACTAAACAGACAAGAGAGTGTGAAAACTCCCTTTTTGGGTTTGACATTATCATACATACAAGAAAACCATCTGTAGTTTTCAGCTTCAGTTTTTGCTCCAAGTTGGGATCTAACAGTTACTTCTCCCAATATGTCTTCCTGCCCAGCTCCTAGTTCAGTCTACTCCCTACTCCAGCTGCTCGCCTGCCTCTGTAAGCAACATTTGATTTCCAGCACAAAAGTGCCTGAGTGCTTATAATCCCAGAACACATGCTGTACCGCAAAGCAGGCTCCTTGAGTCCAACACTTAACCAAAAATGGTGTCTACATGATAACTGCATGGCCCCAGCACTGTTCCATCTAAATAGTAGAATAGCACAGCTGGGACTTCACGACAGTCCAATATCACAACCTGTCATATCTTTTTCGTGAAAAGAATCTGGATAATGAAAATATAGGCTGTATTTAAGCAATAATACCTTGTGAGAATGTCTAGCAATGTCAAGTGTTTTGAGGAAGGGGTTGTGCCTCTGACTCTTACCCTCACAAGTCAATCCCCGAGAGTCAAAATAACTACCTTAAAAGTCATAATTGCTATTCTCAACAGTAAAACAGATTTTTTTTTCTAATGTACCTTTTTCCATGCTGCAAAGTTAAACATGGCTTGCATGTTACCATGGATATAATTTCATGTTTATAAGAGTGGTCTTCCTGGCAGCTAATGTCTGTACAGGAACAAATAGCAGAGCAGGATTATATTTGGCATTTTGCTCCATTTGTGATAACAGCTAACTACTTGTTTTGTTTTGTTTTATTTTCTATTAACAAGCTTCTAATTTTACTGGAGTTTCTGTAGGAACAGAGTTCATCTCACTAGCACTGAACACATTATGACTGATTCTCCAGTTAGTGTGAGCAGTGCACTGAACTCAGTGGCACTGCTCACTAGAAACAGGGCCATAGTGTCAAGGCCCAGCATGTTTAAGTATTTGCCATGGCTGCCAGCAGACATGTGTACAGTGTACAGCACATGAAAAACATGCTTAATCTCTGCCTGGTAAAGGGTCCACTCTAAACGCAGAGTGCAGAGGTTGAGTTGGAACTTTTAGTCAAAGAAAAAATATGATGAATTCTTAAATTCAGGCAGAGTGAAGTTAGGTTTTCACTTGAGGAGAGGGTCAGTTTTATTCAGTAGGGTCCTAGCAAACTGCCCAGGAAAATGGAAATACTACATTCATATTAACTTGAAATCAGCTGCATTCAAGAAGAGAAGCTAACCGAGTAAGAACAAACTGCAGATTGATAGAAAGGTTAACGTTGCCAGCTCAGAAGTCTCAATGCCTCTTTCTCTTCCAAACTTAATTGCTCGTGCCCCTATCTACTTTAAAAAGTTTGTGTATATTCCTAGCCCTAGTGAACAATTTCTGTGGCAACAGTCACCTCTTCTTCAGCAGGACAGAATTTCACCCTGCAGTGAATAAACCCAGGAATAGCTTTTGGCTGTTGGTTGGTAACAACCGAGATGCTATTGCTAGATCTGAAAATAAGATGGAATTGCACAGACCAATCTGGGGATTACACCACATGATGCCCCTCCAAATCACGCAGCCAGAGTGTTTACCCGTGTCTGTGTGTTGCTGTCATGAAAAATTCAGCACCTATTTCAGCATCAGATACATATCAGTTAAGCTTGACTTCAGCTCTTGAAGTGGGCGGAGAGCATCACCACCCCTTTCCTGTACTGAAGTCTGCAACAAAATTGCATTTTACTCACAAACATATCTGTGGTTCTGTTATGTTGACTTTTTTAAAAAATAATCTCATTGGACAGACAGCACCAGCAAGTTTCTCCACTCGGTGGAGTGTCTTCACAGCCCTCCCACACAGTGAAAATGACTCAGACAAAACTACTAAATTAAGGGCATTGGTATTCTATGTGTTACGCTGGTGTTCATACAAGTAATGCCTTAAACAGTAAATTTCTGAATTAAGCGTTCAGGCAATCTCTTCTGTGCTGCATCTGCCACTGAAACAGAACTGCAACGAAGGTGGGCTGAGGAGGAGGCTATTTGGATCATGGTTTGGGTTGTGTTTTGGCTAGAGCTAAATGTGAGTTTGAGTGAGGTATGCGCGTACTTTCAGACACATCTACTGAACTAATACCATGATATTTGATCTCAATTGATAAGACTGTGCAAAATAAGCTGCCTTGGGAGATTCCCTTCATCTCAGGCAAGAGACTGAAGGCTTTGACTCACAAATGGGGATGATTTCTCTTGGGATGACTAAGCTGATTCCCACTTCTCAACATTCATCTCACCCATCTGCCTGAGGTTCCCCTACTGCAAGTATGGCTTGTGAAACAGCTGCTGAACTGCTAGTTGCAATTCCACGCAGTCAATTAAATTGGCACTTGTATAATTCAATATAAAAGTACATAAAACTACTGCAATTTCATAATCTGCAAATCACACTGTACCTTGCAAGCAAATGAGCCATCCCTGCAGTAGGAGCAAAGTCCTCTGTAAGAAAGCAGAGATGGAGAACTAAAGGCAAGAAGGTTTATGGCTGTCACTCATAAAACCAAGGCTTTGCAGTGAGACCGGCCTTGTGGTCACCTCCTAGAAAAATGGACAGAAAATCCCTGGCCATAAGGTAAGCAGAAGCAAGAAAAAGGAAGGGAGGGGAGAAGGAGGAGGACAGCTAAAGCACCTTCTCAGTTAGGACAGTCTTCCTCTTCACTAGCCAAAAATTGCCAATGAATTTGTGAGATCAAAGTTAGGCCAGAGCAGAGCCAAGAGAACATACTCTTCTGGTTGACCACAATTCCTGCTGAAGCCAGCAAGAATTGTATGTGGGTATCTCAGAGAAGGATATAGAAGCACTGACTCATCTATTGATGAACTCTGGCTCTTTTTCAGTTTGTCAGTGGTCTGCAGAAGGGCATGGTTTTCTCAAATGCTTTTGTTTTTAAAACTGCTGTATAACCTTTACAAATATAGTTCATCATCTGTTACTCAATTAAAACCATGCATTTCCTAGGAGCAACCTGAACTGTGCACTTCCAACACATGCTCTTTCTTCATTCCTCACCACTGGAACATAAATCTTTAATAAAACTAAGTCGCAAAAAGAGACTCACAGATAATGTGTTGCAGCCTCTAGAAATGCTTATGCTGGACTGATCTGCAGTATTTTTACCTGGAGTGCGCAGAATCCTTGTCTGAAGTTCAGCAGACTAGAAAAAAAATACTTCTCTTCCTTGGGTACAACCCAAAACATGTATGTACACTGTATGTACGGCTACCCTGATGCACATTTCCACAGTTCATTGTTTAGCTTTGCCCTTACTCCACCTGAGAAGCAGGGGTCTTACAAGTCCTCCCAAAGTACTAATTTAATGGATCCTTAAAAATCCATCCCCAGAGGAGGTGTGAGGCAATTATTCAGTCTCTTCCTTGCACTGAGGCAGAATAACTAACTTATACCATATCTGAAAAATGCCTGACATACTTGTTCTTATAAAAATTCAGTCAAAGAAGACTCCACTTTATCCTTAAATAACCTGTGCCATGATTTTGCTACTTGTGCAATTTTTCATAATTCTTGAACCCTGTCTGTTTACCTCATCACCTCATTAGGATATTTGTCCAACCAGGCAACTTTGACTGGGTGAAACTACCCCGTCTTACTATCTAGATTTTAATTTGTAATCTAGTCAGAGAATATAACAAAGATCAACAGATAAAAGTTGAGATAACAAAAATATCTACATAATATCACAGAATCATAGAGTGGCTAGATTTGGAAGGGACTTTAAAGATCATCTAGTTCCAACCCCCAGCCGCGGGGTTGAATACCTACTGTTATCTGCCACTCATTCTTTGTTCCTTGGCTAGCAGACCAATAAACTGGGAAATTACATTATTTTAATAATAGTTATTCCTGACAATTAGATTTGTTATCACTTTACAATCTAATTCTGTATAGGCAATCTGACAGTATATTCCACTGTCAAGCAATCCAAATTTTGTTCTTGAGTAGATTTTCAGTTTTACTAGCATTCCCCTCTTTAGATGCACAGGCAAGCCATCCTTCTTACTAAAACTCAAGACTAAAATAACTTCCTAGTAACTTCTAAACTGTGATATATAATGCCCTCAACGCATTTCAAAACTGCAGTACGCTGAGGTGTTTGCCAGGCTGCATTCCCAACCAGTACCTAGCTGAAGTGCCCACTGCCACCAAGGCTTGGCTACAAAGTACATACTTCCAAGAACTGCTCAAGAACTCTTTTTCACTCCTCCCAGAGAAGTGGCTTAAATCAAGCCCACCCATCAAAGAGACTGCTCTTTTTCTAGCTTAGGTCTGTCACATTTATTCATCAGCTTCAGAAGTATGGATAATCTTCAATTATACTACAAACACTTCATTTCTCCAAGCCCATCTTTCTAGAATGAGCTGTGCTGGTACCCCAGTCCTACAATTTGCCCCTGCAAATTTCTAACAGGCCAGTTACGTATTTAATTTGTTTCTATGCTACAACCTTAGGCCCTGTACACATTTCCCGCAGTTGTATTTGCATTGTCCTCTTAACCTTCCAAAGGCACTACTGTGATTTTCTCTCTGTTGACTTTCAAATGTTTTTACTCTGAGTGTTTTGTAATTTTTACTTACCTAGGTAACTTTTGCACTGCCCTCTTTCAAAGTGAGCATAGAGCCGCCTTCTCGCTAGGCTGACGAATGGTGCAGACTCCTATTTCTTCATCACTTGAATGTCACCTCTTCCCAGCAGGCCTGTGTAAGAACATCTGCTGTTATATGGAAAGGGGGATTCTCCTGTCAACACTGAGAAATTCACACCCTCACCTTCAAACTCTGACATCAGCAAGTGCCAAAATATTTTATTTCCATGCTTTTGATGAAAAATGAAATGTTTTGGTACTCCTGAATTGAAACATTTCATTTCAGTGAGTTGAACCAAAGCAGAACATTTTGTTTCAACTCAATTTGACAAACTGTGTTTTATCCATCCAGAATGAGGTTCTCTGACCAAAGTTTTTCCCATGACCCACCAGTATGGTAGGTAAGAATACAGACTGCAATACACTGTTGGTTAGATAATAGAGAGCTGGGGGTGGCTGTAAGAGATAATCAAAATACAAAGTCACCTGTCCCAAAAACACCACAACAGTTCAGGTAGATCATTTAGGCTTAATGTTAAGCAACAAGCTGCAATCTAGCTCAACAAACTGTTTTGAAATGGGTCATACTGACTCAAAGCAAAATATTTCAGTTATACCTTCCTTGTGAGTCCTTAAATCACAACTTCACAGAAACTTTGCATAAAAGTCACATCAACACCAAGTATTTTTTTAACATAATATAATTAGCAACTGTAGAAATAGATCAGTCATCATGAGTTGCTGCGCAAGACCAGAATACTGATTCATACATGCTTCACGTACATTGAACTGCTCTAGGAACCCAGTACTTCTATATCTTCTCCATACCACGACAGTTCAGAAGCAGGTCTTCTCTGTCCAACAGCTTGCACATGATGGGAAATGATGCCAATCATGAGAACTGCCAGAGAATTCTTTTGCAGAAATTAGATGGCAGCAGTCACAATGACATTAGTCATTCACTCCTCAATCTGAGAAGGAACCAAAATGATCATTCATTGACTCTAGAGGCTGCAAAAGACAAGAGGGAAGTGTACTATTTCCCATTCTTATTGCAATCATCACCATACAAAGTGACCAAAGCTGCTATTTTCTGCTCCTGTTCTAGGGAGGGTACTCTTCGCACAGGTTTCAAGAGATTAATTTTGACCTCATTTAATTGCATCATTCTCCTTCTCCTGTACTTGTATGATCAAAATATGACCAAGAAAGGAAATGAAACTAGAAAATGCTAAGCAGTAAGAACACATACAGCCTGATGTCATCAGTCTCTGCACCTTCTATGGATGAGCTGAGATGTGACTGCTGGGTAACGGTGATGGCAACAGAGTGGTATACAGTGGTATACTGTGCCTTCACACACCAGTAGGAAAATCAAGAAAAGCATGACAATTAATAGCTGACACATGAAAGCACACTCACAAGGAACTCTTCCAAAAAGTTGATAGTGAAGCATCAGGAGTGGTTAACTGCAGAAGGTTCAGAGTGGAGACCTTTAAGAATAGATCCAGAAATGACACTGGAACATAGAGCTGTAGCAGCCAATCTAACAAACCATGCAGTCTTCATGCTGCTGAGATCAGTGAGATATGTACCACATAATTCAGTAAGCTGAAGAGAAGTCCGGGAAGAACTGATAGGCAGGAGAGATTGACCAGACCTTATTTTTTTTTTCACACAAGATGATGGTTGGGCCACAGACAGGAACCAGACTACCCAGAGGCCCTGGTCAGGACAGACATCTTTGTATATGATGCTGTCCAAACGTGAGAGGCATCCCTGAAATGCTCAATACTGCACACACCTCCAAGGCACAGGCTGGCCAGCTCTGTATAGATAAGCTCTTGAAGTCCCTTCCAACACTTTGTTACTGGAAGACAAAAGCAGTGAAAAAGAGGATGAAATTTCAGAAACATCAACACTTTTGATAGAGGAGAAAACAGATCAAGTTAATGGCAAAGTAATATTGTAAAGAACAGAATACAAATATTCCACTCAGTAGCTTAGGAAGACCATAGGCCCCAACACACCTGAGGAAACACTGACAAGGGTTTTCAAGGCAGTTGCTTCCCTGGGGTGATATTTTGGTTCACTACCCAATTACAGTTTGCTGTTGAAAGATTTCATGGGATAGAGCCTTAGCTAGAGTAAATAAACAGTGTCTTTCTGCCTTCTGGAAGCACGGCAGCTCTAAGTAGGAGAGGATTCTGCCACTTGTATCAGACTGGCAGGGAGGCTTTCTCAAGGGAGCTATATCTGACAGCTTCACAACGAAGCAAGATGTTATGAAAAACAGCACAAAAATCCAACTCAACAAACACATTTGATACTGACTTTAGAAGTCATGCTAACAGATGGTACCAAATCCATGTGTCAAAGATCACAACTACTTCTTTACATTTCCTATTTTACATCATGGTTTGTTGGGTTTTTTTGGTGGTGGTGTTTTTTTTTTTTTACTTTTGTGCTTCAACCCCAGGGAAACAGAATATAACTCAAGATCTGGAGCTAATTAAACTATAACATACTAAAAGAAGATTTGGCTGTGCTGAGAAATCTGGAGTGTGGTAGAGCAAGACACTCTGTAAGCACTGAGATACCTCCGCATGATTCCTCATAATTATGAAATGATTCAGCTTATCTCTAGAATTAGTCTTAGATTTGAATGACAACACTACAGATAGTGTAGTGCATGCTTGAGTTACATAAATCAGATAATCTAAGACAATATTTATATACGCATAAAAAGATGAGGGACAGCACTACTGAAATAATATCTGTGCTGCAGTTGTTACACATTAAATTACAACAGACAGCTGTACTGAATTCAGTTTCATTCTCTTAAGAAGATGGTATCTAAAGCCTCCTGACTTATCTTTCACATTATGCACTAGAAATAACTTGACCATGGTGGAAGAGGACTCACAGGAGCCCTCATTTTTTTTTATTTTATTTTTTCAGAGAAAAGAGATCTTTCATAAACTGTAAAGATAGCATGTAATTATGATCCAGTGCTTGCTAATAATAAAATGCCTGCTTGTACTGTACTAACCAGGAACATAAAAGGTCCCTTTAGCTCTGATGTGGGGCCCGCTTTGCCCAGTGTGAGCAAAGCAGCAGCGATCTAAAAAGTACAGTTGTGTCCCACAGGAAGGAGAACAAACTTTCAGATCAGAGCATTTTCATACAAGTACACTTCTATTTCCAACAAGAAAAGTGCTTCAATAAGGAAAACTCCAGACTGTAGCTGACCTAGATACACTGCTGGCATAAGGAAGCCAGGAGTGAGGCTTCTGACAGATAAACCCAAGTTAATCTGAGTTCCACCTTGTACTAGACACACATACTTCCATTCTAGCTGTCTAAGTACCTGCCCAAAGCTAAAGCTGCCTTTGCAGTCTTGGCAAATGGGAATCTCTGTCTGTGCCTTGTCGTGCAAGCAATGCTCACTGAAGATGTGGCAAAGAGGAGCATTGGCCATATACAGCATGCTTAAGCATCTGCAGCGTGTCAATTTCCCTGTGGGCAAAACCTGCCATTAAAAGACTTGGAGCACTTCAGGCTCTCTTTATGTTCATTTTCACCTAAACTTTGCTAACTAGAAATTGAACTTATACTTCCCTGGCATTGAGCAAGAAAAAACACGTCTCTTTTAGCCTGAAGTTAATACCTAGCCGAGGCTAGTCATCCGAGCTCTCCTCATCACCAACAGAGAAGGACAGTATCCCTAGATGATTCACTGCCTTACATACCAGATGAATCACTCTGGCTATCTGCACTGAATAGTGAGAGAGTGAGAGAGAGAGAGCCTATACACTTCACTTGGACTAGGTCCCTAGTCTACAGACAGCTCAGGTAGGATGAAATACATCCTATCTAGATGGTCTCCTTCTTTTGAAAGTGTCTTAATGGTTAAGATAAATTAAAAAATAACTTAGATTGTAATTTCTTGACAAAATAACCGTATAAAACTAAGATGAAAGTAGTAATCAAGCAACATTAATATTAATGACCATAAAAGTACAGGTATTCCACATAATATTCACATATGTTACAGCTTACCTGTGCCTGGAAATGTGTATCATATACACCCAATGAGAAGGCCACTGCCAAATAACATGCTGTGTACATTTTCAAAACAGAGAGGAAGAAAAGTAGCCACTGAGCCAAGGTCTTGGAAATCAAGTCATGAAAGTAATTCTGGTGTGATCTGCATGAAACTTTCTATCTAGAATAACACCTGTAACCTTGCCCTTTCAATGCAGCTTTATTTCCTTGGCAGCACAGATGCGGAAGGGGCAGGGAAGAACATGGCTCAGCCAGTGTCAAAACAGCTAGACACCCTTCCACTGGTTTCAAAGTTCTTGAAAGGGGCACAGCGCAAAAGAGGCTGCTGGGGGTCTCTTGGCAACAACAGCATTGACAAGAAGCAGAAGTGACCAAGAGAGCCATAACACTATGCAGAGGTACAACATTTGCACATAGGGACCCTGTTCTACAGTGATCTTCCCCATTTTGCATTGTGGGTTTCTGCCACCCCAATAGAGGACAGTTCAAGCCCCAGTGGAACAGGTTCAGGGACTGAATCAAGTTTGACTGGCTCTGAAACACTCAGCTGTGTGGTGTGACATAGCCCTTTATCTCCTTGCGGGGATGGGATTTTCTGCATTTTCATTCTGAGCACATAGAGCAGGTAGCTAGATGAAATATGGCACAGTCAGCCTCTGAAAAAGCTTGTGGTAGATGTGAAGATTGCAAGAGACCCAAGTCACTCTTCATTTAACACTTTTGATCACTAATTCATTGATTGTTCCCCTCTGAAAAAAAATTTTGAATATCTTTTTTACACAGAAATTTTGATGAGAGTTATCGGGGTATCTTTAAGCATAGATCTGATATAGAGACTGCAGCAGTAGTGAGATACCAGTCTGGCTGAGCTTTTAGCTACCCTGTGGCTGAGGGAGAGCAACAAACGCCCATGTCAGCTACAGTTGGAAAGATGAAGCATTTCTACCTGAGTCTAATCACTGTGTCAGTGCCAGGCACTGACTGCTCCACTAGGCTCTCCATGTTAAGGAGAGTATCCCTCACCAAACAACTTGTAAAAGAAGATCAGTCACATTCAAGTAGATGCCACCAACTGCAATAGGCTTGTTACACAACATGAAGTGAACATTTTAAGAGCAATACTTAAAGCAGTTTGTCCTGAACAACTCCTTATAGGATCCTGTTTCCAAGACTCATAAATTACCCAGGCTGTCTGTTCTATATGTGCTACAGATAGATAACACCACAGAGCAAGAGCAGCAGGAGGACAGACTCTTCCCTATAAGTATTACCTAAATAATAAACATCAGTGCACAAAAGTTTTGAGAATATCAAATACATGCAGTGTTTGTGGCCTATGTTTGCACACACATCAACTGACTTTCTTTTCTCGGTCTGCAATTGACCTCATGATGTTCATTCAAATAACAGACCAGCTTCAAATACAAAGTTATCTTTCCAATGAAATTTTTCAATTGATAACATACTTCCACAATTAAATTAACTAAACTTTTAACTACTCTACAACCTAGCTTTTTAACATGCAAAACTATATAAGTATAGTAATAGAATGGTAGGGAAAAGAAAACATTCTTTATTTAACATAAACATTGATTATAATAATGGACAGCAAATGCCAAAGTAAAAAAATCACTGAGCTCAGGTAGTGAGATGTGGGGCATGCTTTCATTCCATGATACTGCTTCAACTTAGCAAATGGGAAGTTTGGTCTGCATTTGAAGAGGAAATCAACTACATTTTTCTCTAGAAAGGGAATGCGTAAGATTACTCAAGTTATCACAAAAATAAATTTACTAAAACTAATGCCATAGATTAAGTAGTTAGGCACAAAGAAGAACTAAATCTCTTCAGAACTTATTGATTTATGATACCATGTCAAGTTTGGGACATAAATATTTATTATCTCACAGTTCTAGTCCTTCAATACTTAGATTAATGTTATCCATGTCTTTCTAACAACAGGGTATTCAGCTAAGTCCACGCAGCTAGCAGTGACACAATACCCTGTTACCTTTCTCTCCCCACTGAGAAGCAGGGAGCACATTTTATGTTATGTTACATTTATAATTTTATAAATTATTCCATACACAGGTGACACTGCAACACTGGGTACATACAACTGCACCACAGACTACTGTGTTACTCCTGGGGCTGTCTAATAAATCCAAATGAAATTGCCAAGAAGTAGATGGGAGCAGTGTTTCTACATTTGCTCTGGACCGCTGCAAGGAATGTTTCTTTATCTTGCAGAGATGGTCAGTCAGTTTTAGTTTTTTTACCAGATAGTAGGCCGTAGCTTTCATGCAGTTGGCAGCAAGCATGAAAACTATTCCACACATAGCTCAAAACCCAGTACTACTGCTACCAACCTTCGATATCTAATTACACTGAACTTTCTGAATGAGCAGGCTTATAGAAAACAAGACGGATGCTTAAAAGAACAGACAAAGGCGTCCATTAAACATGTGACTTGCATTAACACCAGGAGAGTGGTGCTTGCATATGTGTTACTTACATAAATCATTGTTCTCTACATAAATTACATAATTCCAGTGAACACAAACACATCACCCAAAATGAGGGTGAAAAATAGATAGCGTGAATCCATAGGACTTTGCAGTTATTGTGGGTATTAGAATACTACAAAGTGTGAAATTCTATTTTTTGAAATATATTTGCTATACTTCAAGAAGCTGAACTCCGAGAAATATGAAAAAAATCATAAATCTTAATAAATAGCACAGCACTAATTCAGCATGGCATCTCTAGAGAAATCATTACTTCAGTTCATTGGTGAAAATGGTTTTCACCAGGCATGCATATGAACAAAAAATAAATGAAAATCACTTGTACTGAACTCATCCAGTGAACAAAGCAGGCTGAATACAAAGAGATTTCCAGCTGCATGGCTGCCATGTGCAGGACTGAATTTCCTTAGAGGGCACCACATCATAAGGCAGCAATCTGCCAGGAGGGTGTCAGTGCCAAGGGCTGCTGCTAACGTAAAATCGGGCAACCATACATTCTTTTGCAAACACTGGAGAATGATGAGCAGAAGGGGAGGGAATGAGTGTGCCTCATGGTCTTTTTATGCCTCACCCTTACTACATACAGGTTTTGGTAAGTGCTTTGAAGAGGCGAATCAGGGAATGTTTGTTCTGATGCTGTCCTTCACAGGCAAGGTACTTTCTCTCTGCATTATGTATCTGCCTTATCACTAAGTTCTTCCTGCCAATGATCAAGTCTTCCTAAATACTAGAAGCAGATAGGTAACTTTGAAGGTTTAAGTCCCTGTGCTCTTTTAGCTGGACGTCAGCACTGACCACCTCTTCACTTATGCACGGCATATACAATTGGTGTTTTCAGTGCAAGACTGAAATCTGATCTAAGCCAAGACTTGAGCCAAATATCCTAAGAGAAAGAGAAAAAGGAGAAGAAAAACATCTTCATCTTTTTTTTTCTTTTTTTAACTTCTTTATACAGAGTATTACCAAACAGGCCAATACACAATCCGGCTCACAAAAGTAATTTCTTGAAAGCATATTGGTGGAGTGTTTGTTTCCTTCTCCTTTCAGGCTGAAAAGGAAAATTTTCTGTGAGTTTACTGTAATGAAGTGTTTGTCTCTATCAGAAGCAGTCTGACCTCTCCAGCCACAAGACAAAATACCAGCAGCCCACTCTGTCACTAGTTCACTATTAGGAAATTACATGGGAGGAAAGACACAACACAAAATTCACAAGAAAGAAAAAAAGAAAGAGAAGAAAAAAGAAAAAGACATCAGCAGGGGTGGGAGTGAATGAACAGCTTAATAATGAAGCCTGTAAAAAGGAAAATATCCTCCAGCCAATTGATAATAAAAGGTTACTTGAGGCAAAGGGTCAGCTCCTGGGCAATGTGAAGTGGCCAGCTCCTCCAACCTCAGCAAAGCTACAGAGATTTACAGCAGCTGCAAAAAAAAAGAAAGAAAGAAAGAAAGAAAAAAAAAAAAAGAAAAAAAAAAAGACAGAAAAACCCAGCTATAAAAATGGAATTGGAGGCCCACATTTTGAGAAGATTCCACTCACTTTTAGCATCAGACTGAGGTACAGAGGTGACTCTGAGGGTTTGTTTCTGCGGGGGAGTTCCTGTGAAGTAAGCTGAAGTGTGAATTTACACTGTGTATACTGTTGGGTCTTTAAGTAGGCTGTAAATTCAAAACCTAGCCTACTTTGCAGGGATTTCCCCAAGTAGATAAAAGCCTTAAATTGGCCTTCTAATCATGGAGGCAGACAGAATAAACAGACATTTCCAAAACTCCAGACCCACACAGGAATCTCTCAAATGCAGGTGCAAGTGAGTGCCAGATAACATATACCATAGTCCTGCAAATACCCTTCTTCCTTATCTCCCAAATCCCACTTCCACCATCTCTCTCAGCATCCCTCCGCTTCAAGACACTACCTGCAAACCCCATGCCCCTACCCCAGCTTCATGCCAGATTTCCATGTCTCGGTGCCTGGCTCTTCCCTTCCCCATTCTATATCTAGAGGTCCACATCCTCCTTTGCCCTGACCCTCATGGGGGATGGTAAAATGGTTCTGGTACAAAGGTGTCTCCTATCAGTTCTTTGCCCCTGAACAAACCTAACCATGTCCTGCCAATTCACACCACATCTGTTTCCAAAGGATGGGAAGGCATTGAACCCTTGAGCTACTGGATGCTCTTTGAAGCCTCCTTCAGAAACACAAGGTTAAAGCTATGCAGACAAATGCCATGAAGCTATGCAGACAAATGCCAAGAAGCTGTGCAAGATTGCTGACGCTGTATTGGCTGAAAGATATTTCTAGATGCTGCTGAATGGGGGGCCTGAGGCCTTCAGCAGGAGGAAGAGGATGCATTTAGTAGGACCACAACTTCATCGTAGTCCTGAGGCTGGGTGATCTGGCCATTGACACAATCTAGAGAGAGCAGGTTGCACCACATGAAGCCTGTGCCATTTCCCCAGCACTTGCAGTGTAATACAGTAAAGCATTTAAGCCTTGGCTAATCTTTACTGCCTCTAGAACCCCATACTGCTTTAACAGCTATCTGTACTGTTCTGATGCGCTGGCTCAGGTACTCACTGTATCAGGTAGTCACCAGTATCAACTGAGTCCCCACCTGTGGCTGTACCACTCTAACACACAATGACAGTACTACAACCTTGTGGATCCTTTTCAAGAAGTCTACTTAGTAACATGCTCTGTCATCTAATACAAATGCCAGATTGCTCAAGAACAGTATGGAACACTTCCTCTTCAATGCAATCTCTGACTTTGCAAAGCATGAAGAAGAAATCCAATTAATGCTTACTAGACTGAGCTGTAAGATTGATGAGGGAAGCAAAAACGTATAAGCCATCTTTTGGTGTGAGCAGAAGGAACCAGCCACAGTGAACAGCTACCACATACACTACAGTACCACACACTGTCCCTATCTGCTCCAGCTGGTAACAGCAGTCTGAAGAGCAGGAAGCACATGCTAGCAGGTGCAAGACTGGAAAGGGATCTGAGAGATGCAGACTACAAACCAGTGACTCTTTCAGCACTTGTATAAGTTTCACCTCTGATTTATATGAATATCCTGCACAATACTCATCTCTAAGAACAGAAAAAGCTCAACACAGCATGAGAGCTAAAGACTAAGCTGCAGACCGTTTCCTGCATTCCATTGCCTCAAGCATTCTGTGTGCCCCTTTTTGTTGTACAACTCACAAACATTTGTGTAACTAAGTTGTACAAGCGAAAGTACTTGAAGCCAGCATTTGAGCTTCACAGAGCAGCTTTCAAAGAAAGTGAAGCTTACATTATCTCAGGAGCATTTATTTGGAAGTGTTTGTGCTTTGGCACCAAGTGTTTGCCACCAAGAGCAGCTAAACCCCATCAAGCCACCAGTGTGATTAACAATGGCTCACAAAACACTGTTTTGCACTGATACACAGAGTTAAAAAACAAAACAAAACAAAAAAAGTTGGAGAAATTTTCAAAGGTATATAAATACCCGCAACTGTATCATCAATGTGATGCAAACAGGAAGAAAGTTTGGACAAATTCCTGTGTGTGAATTATTCACTTAACTGAAACAATTTCTTTTTCATCGCAGCCTGACCAGGAAGAAAACCAAGACTACATAAGGCCTGTCATTCAGAGGGAGGAGGAATATGCTAAAGGTTCAAGTTTCATGAAAATAATTAAATCACTCGTTTTGCCTAACAAAACTGCAGGTCTCAGGAGCTGTCTACAAGAAGCGAGTCGTTCCCATGCAAACTGTCAAAGTTTTAAGAACAATAACTTGCTGCTACAGTTTATTTTTGTTTCTGTTTTTTTCAGAAGAACAAAGCATCTGATATCATGTCACTTGCAAACAACAAAGCATGAATGAAAAAAACATACATGTTTCTTACTGAGAATAAACAGATACTCACTTCGCAACAAAACATTTTATAGCACCTAGTGAATAATATGAGGATTTTATGGGAAATTTATGGGATACTACATACCTGCAAACTGATTAACTTCATCCACATACAGTGCAGAACTTGCTTCCCACTCCAGGACAGGGCATTCAAACTGGACCAGACATACTGGAAAACAAAGTGTGGAAAGGTAACACATTCTGAAAAGTGAAATTCTGAGGTTTCACAGGTAATTATGGATATTAATTTGATCTTGTGTCACTGACTTCAGCAATGCAATCTATCGTCAATGATTTCAAAACCACAGCAGCAAGGATGTTTACCTGCTTCCCTACAGGCACCACACACAGTATGTGCACTATGACTAAACTTTATTTAATCCAAGGCCAAGTTGACACAGTGTCCAGTGCCAAGTGCAGCTGGATACAAAGCCACAGGTCAAGTCACAACGCAAGCAGCAATGGATGCACCTGCTCCCTATCCAGCTCTCCGCTCACAAACTGTACTAGAAGGTTAAAAAAAAAATCCTACATGATTATGTAATGAAACCTTGTCTCAGTGCATCTGCAAAACAAGGTGGAAGTTCGACTGAAAAGACAGCCTTAGTTCAGACACTTTGCAGTTCTCAGTCACCTTGTGATCTGAACATCTGTTAATCGACAGCAACGTTGTTAGCATACTCATGCATCTATGTTCTGCATTTTGAATGACCTGCACCATTTAAAAAGTACAGATACTTGAGAGGGATACCCTCACACAACCAGCTCAGATCAGACCATAGCCTAAGGCAACCATGCAGAATCATAGGTAGACAGCAAATTACTGGAGTACAGGGAGAAAATTAGGGAGATAAGGGAGAGCAGTGTGAAAAAACAAAGTAGACAACAGGTGTCAATGTGCAAAGGAGCCTCTGAAATAAACCTGCACACACCTATCATCCTGTCCTTTGAACAGCAAAAGGATGCAGGGACCAATGGTATAATGCTGGGTTTCCACGGGTCTCAAATGTATTACAGGAGTATTTTATTTACCCATATGGTGCACCACTTGGGATAATCTATCTAGATAAATGTATTAACTTTTGAAAGAACATTTTATGCTTTTGATTTTCAGTGTGTGATCTCATTATTCCAACTTAGTTTTAGCCAAAATTCAATGATTATTTTAAATTACTTCAGTTGCAATGACTTCAGAAGCATGGAGAACTGTTCTTTGAGAGAGCTAACCTGTAAAAAGAGCACAGCTCTCCTTGCTCCACCACGTACTTGGGAGTCCTTTCTGCCCTGCTGAATGTAAAATATTTCAGAAAAACAAAATCAGGAAACAAACTGATATTTGGTCAAGAGCTCACGCTGGCTGAATAACTGCGGTATTGGAAACCATCAGCTCTAAAGATGGAAAGTCTGGAGCCAAGAAAAAGGCATTAAAGGATCACTTGGCTTGAGGTTTTACTGGTAAGATCTCCCAACATTTGAAACACGTGAAAGGCTACCTATGGATTTGGTGCCTTGACTTTTTTTCTCCTAACCTTTCTTCAAGAACAGCCAGCAGTATGATCAGCATCAAAGTTTTTCATACTGGGTGCAGTGAGAATTGTTTAAAATGTCACTCCATGACTCAACATGCAGAAATGCTGCAGGGTCATGGCACCGCTTCTTCCCTCCCCAGCCTGCACCTATTGCCCTCGTCTGCCTTTTCCCAGGAAAACACAAAACACACACACACACACACACAAAAGAGAATTCTACATATACTACAGATTGAATGTGGCTGGTTTCTAAGTAGAGATCTCTAAGTAGAGATCTGTTCAGATCTCCCTGGGTTGCCTTTTGTTTTCTTAGAGCTTCCAAGAAAATATTGCTCAGAAGCAATGAAGGCCAACTGTTCTTGGAGAAAGGCATACGGCAACCAGCAAATCTAGCAAGGCTGCACAGTCATTTTGAAAGAGGCTTGGAAAATCCTAACACTGCTAAAATTTATCTTCATAACTGCTGACAAGATCTAGTAAAAAGTTGGGGCTGTGCTCATGCATTTCATTGCCTTTCATAAGCCAAGATCTTATTAGCAAATAATTTTTTCCGAAGTTCAAAAGCCAAACTGTTGTGCATGCCTATTGCTTGTAGCAAAGTTAATAGCTCTTGTTGACAAAGTGTTTTCAAAGTACTGACATACATAATCATGTTATACTTGGGTACATCAGCCATTTGTTAAAAATCTGTCACATTCAGGCTCACCTGATCACCGTATCTGTATGTGGCAGTCTTCTTGACCGTGGTAGATGGGATGAACAAGAGCCTCAACGAGAAAGGCAAGTAACTGTGCTGCAGAGCAGGAGGAGAACCAGTCCAGAGGCTAAACATCGTAAGCCAAGAAAACCTAAGATCAGTTCTGCAACATATTTCCTTACACAGACTTACATCATTAATTCTCTCTGTGTCTCTGTTCTGTAAAATTGTACTTTTATATGACAGGCTCTGAGAATAAACACAGTATGAAGTGGCATACTGACAAGGAACATGGAAATGAGTCTCTGAGTCTCTGATAACTTCCCATTACCAATCAGTCATTTTTAACACTCAAAATGAATGATCCCAGAGAAATTACAATGGAAACTACTCACAAGAGACTGAAAAATCAACAGATTCCTGAACTGAATTCAGTTTCACGAGTATATGCTTAGAAGGATTCATTTCCCATGATGATACCATTTGGAAAGCAGTCTTTCAAAATTATAAGCAAAGCAAATCACCATCTAACAGCAATGCTATTTCTCTGCACTGGTCACAGTGACCAAGGAAGCCTTTCAAGTCATGAAGAACACAACCGGGATGTCTTGAGAAAAACACCTACAAAAACAGCATATCCCAAACCTGAGACTCTTGCATATTATTTTTGCACACTTTTTAATGGTGCTGATGTTACACAGCGCAGCTAGCCCCTTCAAAAATGCTAGGACAGAATCCATCCTGAAATACTGAACTGCAGTAACCTCAACACAGGTGCCAACTTTCCTGAGGACTTCTTTACCCTGAGGAGAAGGCAGACACCGCAGAACTTAGAGTTAACTTACCTATGACCCTTCTCATATGAACTTACTCACTGGACAGCACTGTTTCATTGGACAAAACCACCCCACAACTCTTCTTCTAAGATGTATGTTAAGGGGCCAGCATCTTTTTATTTTTTTCAAACACGTCTACCCAGCCAGTCACCTTCCTTTTCTCTTTCTGAGAGTGATTACTTTGCAGTACAGATCACTGTGACTTGTTCACCCCCTGTATTCCTTAGGGCTGTATGTTCTGCCAGCATCTGTAACATGGACTAGTAGATTCTGAGCATTTCCTGCCCTGTCACCACTGCTGCCCTCAGGTTTCACAGGGTGCCTCTATAGTAGTTGGGATCTGGAGCGTGCTTTTTATGACAGCCCCTCAGTCTCTCCACATACAGTGCTGTGCTTGCGTCAAAGAGCAGCCCCACACTGCTACCTAACTCCTCACCATCCACCCACCAAAAAAAAAAAAAAAAAAAAAAACCAAGAAAGTGAAAAGCAAAATAACCAACCAATCAACGAAAAAAAAAACCCAACAAACAGTCTGATACCTTTCCTCTCAGATAGCATCTCTAGTGAACCACAACTTTTGAACTGTTAACATTATGGGCTAACCTTTATCAAAATTGTTATTATTCAGGTCCTTGCTCACCTCACTGTAATGTGAAACTCACCTCTTCCCTTCCACCACTTTCTACTCCTTCTTTCTCTCTTTTGTATCTTCTTGTTCTATTTTACCATAATAGTTTCGAATAAAGTTTGAGCTCATCACTGCACCAAATGCATCTGAAATAACTCCTCCATCTTCCACGATTTCTTTGATTTTCTGAAAGTGAATTTTTATGCAAGTTATATCAGAGCGATCTGGAACTTCAGCATATCTTTAAAAATGTCACTTCCTCTAGTTCAGCCAGATGCAGCATGGCTTTTCTCTTTGCATAGTGTGCCAACTCAGGACCTAAGAAACTGAATGGAAGGACCTCAGCTGACTGCAACAGGCAGTCCCCTAACTTCATTTAGTTAAGTCGTTTAAACAACTGATACTGTTTTATGTTAAATTTCATGACTGTGTGACATTCAGGGATAACCACGTATGTTCTGTGTCTTTGGCAAATACACTTTTCCTATTATGCAATCTGAAAAAATACTGGTTTTGTTCTAATGTAATTGTAAGAATCAAATTTATATACAAGACCTTTAGAAAACAGAGACCCACCTCTAAATGCAAAGAACAAACATTTGCATTACCTATTTATATTAAAATATGCAGAAATTTCCAAAGTATTCAGTCAACTTATAAATTTTTATAACTTCTTCAAATTGTTAACATTTTTTTAACACACAGCATTATTTCAGCTTTGTGGAAAGCTCAATAACAATCTTTCTGGTCTGGAAAAAAGGAAAGAACATTATAATAGAGAATGCAGAATAAATAAAAACAAAACAGTACAAGCCGTACATCCACACATACAAAGACAACTTTCATGGTGAGCTATAAGCAATTATAATAACACAATGTGCTGCATGTTGATTTCACCAGTGAAAAGAATTTCTCCAGTTATTGAAGACTTTCCTGGCAGAATCTCAGAAAAAAAATCTGACATTCTCCCAATCTGACTTCTGTGCAATGCAAGTCATGCACATTTTAAACACTGATGAATAATGCTGCCTTTCTTCTATGAACTGTTAACAGCTGTAGAAACTATTATAGCCTGCTTATAACCATGTCTCTGTAGTCAATACTCTCCAGACACTTAGCAATACTAAAGCTATTCCTGGGGCTAAACTAGAATTGCAATGCGAATACAAAGTTTGATTTATGTTGAAATGCAACAACAAACATCTGATCTTTCCTTTTTTAAATGGTCATTCATACAAACACGAGTATCAGCTGCATAACTAGAAAGTGATGTACCGAATTTCTAGAAATCAGACAAAGGAAGACCACCCACAGTTACCTTCAAGAACAATAGTTTTGTCGGAGGCTGGAAGATTGCTGGTGAAGGTACTCTGTGCAGCCATGCTTTTCCTAAAGTCCTCATGGCGAAGCTGTGGCTTACGAGTGATGTTTCAATCATCTAATTTTTTCAGGTCTTCTGAAATACACCAATTTGATCAGCAGCTCAGTACCACACCTTGGCGCTGCTCACCATCAGCTGCACTCAGGCTGATCACAGGCTCAGTGGACTCCCTAATAAAATGGTCCAGATGCATCCGAGAGGAACTTGAGGCCTCTATCTGCCAACGTCATTCTTTCACATCCCAAAGCACAGGGGGGAGCTGGATGTTTTTGAAATGATGACTGGAAAGAGAGAAGAGAAGGCACATACGGAACAAGAACAAACGTTGAAGTACGTGCAGAATTGGAGATCTGACCCATAGACTGATGCATATCACTAAAATTTAACAGAAAACCGATGTGTTGAAAAGCTGGTTTTGATTTCTCATTCAAACTGCTATCCAAGTTCATTTATTTTTCAATGCATCGTCATCTTTCAATTAATGAAAACACATAAGTAAATATGATTAGATTTGTGAACAGTTTGTGATCTCTGACAGATAACAATTTAATTTGACCAGTAACAGTAATAAATGGAAGCTAACTTGAAGAAATATGCCCTTCCTCCAGGAGGATATCTTAAATCAGTCAGGAACAGTGTAAAGATATCAAATTAATGCTTCAACACCTTCAAGACTAATTTTAAATTGCAGAGGAATGGGTAGCTGTTAAGAGTATCTAGAAAAGTAAAAGACGAGCTAATTGTTCAGTTCATTGTTAGTTTTTCCTCTTTTGTGGATTACCCTTTAAAGGCAATTAAGCATTCTTCCTAGTAGAAGTTTCAGCATGCACCAGTATTCCCCACATAGCAGAGGCACACCTCCACCTTCTCCAGCAGGTACACAAGCACCAGCATAGCCTGTCTGCCCTTCAGTTCCCCCAGATTTTATCAAATAGAGAGCTGCAGATACAGTCCCAGCACTTGGCTGGGGAAAAATTGTAATTGGTCATATCTATGGCACATGCAGAATTGCTTTCCTAAAAGCCCCCAAAAGTCACTTTGCATGGCCATTCCTGACAGGTTTGGAACAGAATACATCTGTTTGGTCCTGCACTTTGGCCACAGCAACCCCAGGCAATGCTACAGGCTTGGGGCTGGAAGACTGTGTAGAGGAAATGAACCTGGGGGTATTGGTCAATGCTCAGCTGAACATGAGCCAGCAGTGTGCACAGGTGGCCAAGAAGGCCTATGGCATCAAGGCTTGTATCAGAAATAGTGTAGCCAGCAGGAGCAGGGAAATGATTGTCCCTCTGTAGGCAGCTCTGGTGAGGCTGCACTTCAAGTACCGTGTTCAGTTTTGGGCCCCTCACTTCAAGAAAGACACTGAGGTCCTGGAGTGTGTCCAGAGAAGGGCAATGAAGCTGTGAGGGGTCTGGAGCACAAGTCTCATGAGGAGTAGTTGAGGGAGCTGAGATTGAACAATCTGGACAAGAGGAGGCTCAGGGGTGACCTTATGGCTCTCTAAAACTGCCTGAAGGGAGGTTGAGGTGAGGTGGGGGTCAGCCTCTTCTCCCAGGTAACAGCAATATGATGAGAGGGAATGGCCTCAAGTGGCACCAGGGAAGGTTCAGACAGTAGTGCTGACCCTTATTATGGGGTCTTTCTTACAAAGCATCCTTCATCTTCTCCTGCTCCAAATCCTTCTTCCTGCCTCTTTGAACAATCTTATCTTAATTTAGGTTCTGTATCTTTGCTCCCTTTTTCTCCTTATTTCTTGATCTGCAATTCATATTTGCTAACTTTGTCATACTTTGAAAGGTCCTTCAGGCAGAGTACATGGTTGTTGGGTTTTTCCTTCCCTTTTCTATAACATGGTACATTATTTAAAAGTTTTCCCATACCAATGGAAAGAAATGATCAGTTTACAATACTAAACATATAGAAGAAAAATGTATGCACTTAGAGGGGAAGAGGACCCACTATTTTCATAAATTCTAATAGGTACTCAAGAAATTGCTTATTTTTCAAAAACACTAAACATGTACAATGCAGTAAGACTTAGACATTGCTGGATATTTTGGATAGTTTGGAAAAAAAGCAGAAGACAGGTACCAAGGTTACTAGAACCCATCATATCTTTTAGTCTGGGAATTTCAGCTCAGCTGTTTCTTAGTTCAGCACAGCCACAAGCCAATACCACAATCAGAATTCTACAGGGACTGCAGATGGGAAAAAAGAAGTTAAATTCAAACCAACCAATTTCCAAGGTCATGTATTTGAAAGCAGGGCAGGAGGGGGTCAAACAGCCTTACAAAAC
This sequence comes from Gallus gallus, assembly GCF_016699485.2. NCBI lineage: Eukaryota > Metazoa > Chordata > Aves > Galliformes > Phasianidae > Gallus > Gallus gallus. The sequence goes on along the minus strand of NC_052537.1, from coordinate 8,765,755 downwards.
ACACCAAGTACAAATTGCACAGCTACAAAATACTCACAGGTATTCTCTCAGCACTAGCTTGTCTTAAACTCAGTCATCAGTAGCTCTGTTGAGCAAAGTAAGAAAGATCAGGCTGTGGGTCACAAGAGCAGATAATTTACAATGAAAGGCTGACACCAAACCACGTGGAAAATTAAGCAGCTTGGACTGAAGGCAAACTTAGAGAGAGGGTAAACGAACAGCTATTTTGCCAATCCCTATTGAGCACAAAATAGCATTTTGCTACTGGGTGCAAATAACACACATGAAGCACACTAACAGCTGCAAGATAGGCGGGAAAAGCCAAATAACCTTCTGGAAAGGAAGAAAGGAAGAAAGGAAGAAAGGAAGAAAGGAAGAAAGGAAGAAAGGAAGAAAGGAAGAAAGGAAGAAAGGAAGAAAGGAAGAAAGGAAGAAAGGAAGAAAGGAAGAAAGGAAGAAAGGAAGAAAGGAAGAAAGGAAGAAAGGAAGAAAGGAAGAAAGGAAGAAAGGAAGAAAGGAAGAAAGGAAGAAAGGAAGAAAGGAAGAAAGGAAGAAAGAAAAAAGATTTCAAGTGATTTCATCCATCACAAATGATAAAGAAAACTGAAAACTCTCCAGCACACAGGCACGCCACAAATATGAAAACGGAGCTCCCCAGCAATGGGGTCAGAAAGATCTGACCCTTGGCACTAATTCTGTAATGAGAAATCTTTCAGACTGATTACCTCCTTATCTGTCTACATATATAAAATCATGGATAACGGAAAAACTCTCAAGCAATATTCTAAGCTGCATTTATGTTACAATAATTACATGTAGGCTGCTCAGAAGTGAACGGTAACCAATACCATTACCATAACACATCCATGCAAACATTTATAATGTGTTCATCATAGCAAGGAAGGACCAGGAATGTGAACACACAGAGCAAACAACGCTGCTAATGCTTCCCATTTTGGCTGGTAATGCTGTGTTAGTGCAGTCCACAGGCAGGTGCTGTCATTTCTGACAAGCCTGTTGGGTAGCAGTGACAGGAATCTGTCAGATGCTGCCCACACACGGGCCATGTCCCACATGGCATGTTGACCTCCAAGGAAGAATTTTCACTTTAAATTTCTACTGGGAAATGTTACATATACCAGCTTACAATGTGTAATGTATTACAGAGAAATGGTGAAGCACAACGGTCGAGACAAAACAATAGGAAATAGCCTCCAAAGACAGTAGTGGAGTTGCCAGGGCACATGCTGTGTTGGATCAGAGAAACAGGTTGGATCTTTGTGACTGAGGTGTGTTTGCCTCATCCAACAAGGTAATGGACAAAGGCACTTCCAAGCTGCCTGTGCAGTTCCCTGAACTTGTGGTTGCCAAAGGATTAGTGGTGTCGTAACAACTACTTAAAGCAGCCTCAGGCTTTGCCAAAAATAAACCACAAGTGCCTTTACCCTTGCGAAATCATGTTCACACCATTCACACTGCTTTTCCCCCAGAAAAAAAAGCCCCGTGCCAATGCATAAGATGGGTGTCAAAGACTGTTGATGTTACCTCAACACAACTAGCAACCACACAGCCTGTCGCCTGATTATCCCTTAAACCAAGGCTGCTTACTCCAGCTTCCTACCTACTTTACACCACAAAGTTCATGGAGAATATGAGCAACCAGTTTCATTTCCTAGTAGGTAATAAAATATAGGAGGCTTTTGACTAAGTATCTAGCAGAAGAACATTTGCACACCAATCCATGGCAATTCAGGGTGCTTCTGCTTCTGTGCAGAGGTTATCAGATCCGTAGCAGAACAATAAAAGTGAGCAAGAGTACCTTGCATTCAAGCAGTCCAGTGAAATGTCCAGCAGTTTAAATGGACAGGGAAGGTAGCTTTAATCCAAGCTATCGGACTTGCCACCTGAGCCTCTGAGACAAACATATAAGTTCCCTCTCTTGACTCTGCTGTGAGCAAGCCTGCCTCTGCAGTGGAGGAAATGAACTAGATGGGTGGCAATAACTTCAGCTGCAGCACAACGGGAACTTGGTTTGGTAAGTCAGGCAATGAGATAAGTTCAGTACTGTCTCTTTAACAAAAAGTAAGAGGACTCTGAAATTATTACTTTTGCTTTTGGAAATTGTATTAAGACCAGTGCAGAAAATGGTAGCAAAGAAGTGATTCATGAACACCAACAAAGTGATTCACCAGTGCTTTGCTAGGAAGTGATATCATCCCCACACATCTCCATGAGAATGGCAGAAGAGAGGCATTGTTCCATAGGACAGGAAAGTGCCATATTCTCCAGAAGAAAAATATTAAATCTGCAGGTGTGTATGGCAAACTAGAGGGGCATACTGTCAGTGCTCTAGGTACTGGATTCAACTGCCCCTCTCCAAGACTGTCAGATGCTTATAAGTACTGCTGAAGAATACCAGAACATTTCCAATATGATCAAGGATCAACCACAAACTCTGGATATATTTTAAAATTACTCTAGCGCAACTAGATACTCCACTACCTTCCCAAGCTGATCTATCACTCCTTGGCCCATTCCTCAAGCCACAAACAGTAAAACCCTTCCTGGCTCCCCACTTAGTAGCCCTCATCTGTGTGCTCCTGCATTCTCTTACCTTAGTCCTGCATTCTCTCAGACCCACAATATTGCCTCCACATCCCAAAATGGGCTCTCTTGCGAAGGTTCTATATGCCTTGGTAGCATCACTCTCCAGCCCTTTGCTCTACCCAGCATGGTTATCCCATTCCCAGGTGTGCCAGGGCTGCACACATGTATGCAGCTGCTGTGGAGGCAGAAAGCAAGGCAGTATTAGCTTTCAGTGTGTATGCTGTATGCTGTCTTCAAGGGTGACATGCTTGCTAACTGTTTTTTTCAGCTTTTAAAACTCTATCTCATGTGGGCCACGACCATGCTCTCCGCAGTTATTCTGGGTGGTATCAGCTTGTCAGCACCTCAAAGCCCTAAGTACTCTGCTATGCCTTGTAATTCATGATCTGCCCTTTGCAAAGCAGGCAGCAGTAGGCTTGCAGCTCTATAACTACTGAACTCACGATGACAGGTTGACATTGCCTGGACTAAGAGGATTTTATTTCTGTCAGTCATTTCTTCTCTTCAGCCTGTCCTGTGTGCCAAGATGTCAGCGTCCTACCCCCTAGTTCACTTGATAGCAATGATTCTCCCTCACCCACAACCTTCTTCTCATAGCACTTTTCCTTTCAGCGCCTAACATCAGCAGCCTACAGCACATGAAACACAATAAAAGCAGTGCTGCTTTCCTCCCTAACCTCCTGCCAAGCTGTCCCTGAGACCAGGGCCAGATCAAATCCATGGAACTGCCAGAGAAGTGAGCCGTCAATTTTGGGAATCACTCATTTCTCCCAAACTTCTTCAATTCCCAGTAGGAAAGTTGGTGAACCCACTGCGACACAGACAGCAGAGGCCACTGAGAAATCAAGGCTTTGGGATCAAAACAAAGCAGCGTTAGAGAAGTCATCTGCAAAGGAATCACAGAATATCCTGAGACAGAATGGACCCATAAGGATCATCAAGTCCAAAGGCACCAAGGGGAGAACAAGTCCTGTGCAATACAACGTGAAAGCAAGTTGTGAGTATTTATTCTGCAGTTGCTCCTAATATCCCAGCAGGGAATGGCCTTTTCATGCAACCCATATCCTCCAGTTAGCCAAATTCAGCTTCCTGTAGACCAGTGCTGCGGATGTGTGCAGACAGGGCCCAGAACTGAGTAGGTGTGGGATTTCTGATATGTCCAGTCATGCTTAGTCTAGGCAGGATGAAGAACAACTCCTTATGCAGCCCATCCACATTACTGGCTTCACCTACACAAGTAAGCAAGCCATTTACCAGCCTTCTACCTCAGTCTTTAAAGTAGCACCCAAAGAACAGACTGCAATGAGGTGGCTCCGTCCAGCACAGAGGTGCCCTCAGCTTCACACACAGTGGCAGACAGCTTGAATCCCAGAGACTGCAAATCTAGAAGGACGAAGTAGTCAGAGGGAGGAGACAGGAAATATGCTTCTCCTAACACTCAAATGGGGAACTTGATTGCATGATTTTCCCGTGTGGTAGGGCACTAGGTTGAATATATTCTTGAAACAGCTTCAGTGTTCCTGTATATTAGATAAGATCTTAGGGGAACTCAATCAGCAATGGAAAATGGAAATGTCCCTTCCTCTGGCCAAACGCACAAAAAGCACTGGGCCTGATTTTCCACCGGTGACATTCACTTAAGGTCATTGTAACCCCAACATTAACAGTTACTTCTGATACACTTAAATAAGAAGAACATCTAATTTTCAGTTTGGCTTAGAGAAAAAGACACTGTTTGAAGCAAACGAGCATAAGTAACCTATTACCAAACACTGGTAGAGAGAATTTCACTTTGGTGAACATATTCCTTCAAGTTATTTCTATGATCCAGATAAGCAGGAACTACTGTAGTCATCTCTTTAAAAATTACCATCAGTTAATCAGTCCTGTATTACAGTGTTTCATTCCAAATAGTCTCCTTGGTGCACTACGCAGCACTTCCTTTAAGTCATGGAGGGATACTCCAGAGAGAGCAGACAGGAATCGATCAGAGATACCCACTTAATCTCAATTACCAAGAAAAGTGAAGGGTTCAATCTTCTGTGTAGTATAAAACCTCATGTACCACAGGAACAGAAGCCTAAAGGCCACAAAGTACTTTCACTCTGTGTGTGCATCTTCCAGTGATGTCAGCTGAATGCAAGCTTCTGCTTCTCAGCCAGTACAACTTTTTCCAGAAAGTATTTTCATAAATGCTCCCCCAACTCTGGGCTTACATTTACGTCCCAACTAAATTCAGTGTCTCTCCACATCACCCGCATCTGAACCAACTGTCAGTTTTACAGAGAAAAAGAAGAAAAGAAAAAAAAAAGCACAAATAAAATTTACGTCATCAAATTCTGGAGGTTCTTTGAAAGATGAAAGCATTTTTAAATGTTGGCCTCGGGAAATATGTTCTCTGCTCAGATGAGCTTGAATAGGATGAACACATTCCAGGCATAAGGACAGCTGATAACTTATGGTAAGGTTAGCAGAGCTGAAGAACTCAAGAACATGAAGGTGGCTGAGGCTAACAGGTATCATTTCACCAAAGGACACGAGAGCAGAGTTCCTCCACTTGGCTCCTGAAGCTCAGATGAGGAGGGACAGAGTGCTAAGCTACTAAAATGCAATTGACCACAATTGTCTTCTAAGCTCTTGGATCTAGACTGCCCTTGTTCCAAAGGTGCAATACTGCACGAAATGCACAGCATACAGCGGAACAGAAGAACAGCCATTTTCAACTTATGCTTCTCATTAAGCTTTCAAATTCTGCACACAGAGTCAGCCCATTTTATCTTTTTGGTTACATTACAATACCTTTATACTAAAACAACCAAATTCTTGCTATCGAGCCCTTTTTTTCACTGTAATCATATGTCACCATTGAAGTAAAACAGATTCACACAGAAAGACTGTGATGAGCTAATCGAAGTAAAAGATAATGAATCAACTGTTTCTGTACACAAAATAAAAATCTGTTGTTACAAAGCAGCTAATGAACTGTTTCTGCCTTCAGTTACGTTATAGGTTGGCCTCTCGGATCCCAGGACTTATCATCACCTTTGCTCTCTCCATCACAGTCAAATACATCAGTCAAACCAGAAGATCCGTGCTAACAGTTTGTATTTCTACCAATTAAATAATGATTTGCCTTTTTCGAAGTCACTTAGAGTCACACAACTACTTGCACGTACAGCCACTTTACCCCTGGACTCCTGCTTTTATTCCCAAATACAAGAAAGCATTAGAGTTGACCAGATCTGCTCCCATTTGCCCTAGTGCTACATCACGTCACTTCCACCAAGAGCGACAAGTTGCTGATCTCTGTACCACACACAGGGCAGCAGGACTCTGTCAGGATACCTTTTCACTGAGCTAACTGCCACTAGCAGTGACTTGTCCTGACTGCAGCATGGGTGGACTGCAGGGTTTCTGTTCTGCAGCACACACGGCTCCTTGCACTGCCCTCTGACTCCTAGGGAGCTGCACGCGTCCCTCCAAGGTCCTGTGTCACAGACAGAACAGAGCAGGCTGCATAACCCCCTCCATTCATTTGATTTACAAGAATTAAATCATGCTGAGTAACACTGAACAAAAGACAAAACTGTTTCTAGTGTATTTACACACAATAAAATGAACCAATACGGCAAACAAACTGTACGCAACGTGCCCTATTATTAACTGAAGCCAGAAGAAATACTCTTCAGTACTTCCAGTGCTTATAAACACATGCTTCTGTCCTGAGTAACCCAGACCTTCCAGCAATTACTTAGCCCTCAAAGCTCCAAGCCATGTTTTCTCCACACCATGCACTCACAAGGGCTCACAGAAGGTCACATATAATTGGTCCCCAGCCCTGCTCCTTCCAAGCCCTCAGCGCTGAAGTCAGGCTTTCCTCCATCACCAGATTGCTCTGTTTAATTCTCCTGAGCTCCCTTCACCTACTGCACACCATGGTCACTGCCACACTGCCAAGCATGGTGCTGTGCAGGGCACAGCAGTAAAGGACAGGCATCTCGGTGCCAGAGCACAGCAGAACACCACACCAAGCAGCGTTCTGCTGTCAGCGACGGGGCAGCCACAGTGTGCACAAGGGCATGCACAGCAACAGTCTGACAACAGAAATCATAACAGTGTTGCCCTTATGTGCTCACAACAGCTGGGCTAGGAGCTGTTGTTCTGCTCTTTTACAGGTATAACGTTTACAGCTTCATATCCTTCCTTTCTTTTTGGTACCATAATAAGGCAATTAGCAGGTATAAAAAATGAGACTGAGCAAGACAGGATGGGATACGTCAAGAGGTGCAGCTCTCAGTGCCAAGCAGTGCTGGCCAAACAAGCTGACATTCCTCCCAGCATGCAGCCTGCCCTCAGCTGGGATTCACACAGCATCCCATGCAGAAGCACCCGGCAGGACTGTGTGTCCTTCTGCAGATGCATGTTTTCTGTCACCCTGCACAACATTAACAACCACGTAGCCCAAGAAGCAAACTTCCCCAAATGCTTCCCCTTGTATAAAAGGAAAAGTAATTTACTGCACAGTAAATTATCCATCTTGTCTACTGACCCATGTCAAAAAACAAAAAAACCACCAAGAGCCCTCTTGTGCCACCCCTCCACTGAGTGATAATTTAATTGAGGAGAGAAACTTGACGAGTCACAGCACATAATTCTGACAGAAATTCATTTGTCTTATTTTCCCCCTGCTAGAATTCATGGAAGTGGAAGATTGTCATCATTTTCAAGTAGGAGATGTTGAACTGAGTTTTAACTCTCTGATAAGCCTAGAAAAGAAGGTAAAGGGCCAGCTTCTCTAAGCAGGAACCTGAAGAGGCTCAGCTGAAGTGAGAGGAGACGAGGTGAGAACTAAGAGATTCAGATAATTGCATTCCAACCATGTATAGCCAGACTGGTACACAAAGAAACCGGCTGTATAAATGGAGAATTAGTGTCTCAGTAAAGAAGCAGTATGTATATATATGTTGATTATGCTCAACACTGCAATCCTCCAAAAAAACACATGTGCACAAGCACATTAAACTTACAAAAAGGGCTCTTCACAGCTTGAAAAAGACAGCCATCAGGCTGCTTGGGCAGCCTCACTTGTGCCTGCTTGTGTAAAGAATCAGTGGCGTCACACTGTTACACGCTACTTCCCTATAATGTAGTAAGTGGGTACCTTTAGGTCTTTCTGTTCTGCCTCAGACACCCATACGCTGACATGATGTACACAGGCTCTACATGTTTTATCTAGCACACACACATATACACAAAAAAAGAAACTGCTGCATTTAGCATTCCGTATTCACATTATATATTTATATACACACATACAAACAGGTGCAGGTGACCTTTCACACACAAACGGAGATTTTTAATAAATTCTCAAGTATTTCTCACTATTAATGGAATCCCTTCCCAATGTTGCTTTTCTGCCCCCATACCAGAGCAGCAGGGTAGAAGATATTCTGTGCCGAGCCCCCCCAGTCGCATCAGTAGAAGGCAAATCCAAAAAGTCACACGAATGAGGCCGTTATTCCCCCTGCGCACCAAGAAGGACCTCATAGATTTTGTTAGGTGAAAGAAGTGCACAAAGTCACTCAACCGTTCTGTGGGCTTATGGTTCTGTTCGCATCTCCATAAAGCATCTTAAATTTTAGTGTACACATAAAAATACAAATACAGTTCTCTGTAAGCAATGGCAACCCTTTGCATGTGCTGGGCACTGCATACACAGGACTCTTTGCAGGATTAGGCCTGTAAAGTACGTACCTAAATGCTGGTAAAACGTGTTTACATAATCCGTAAATAGATAAAGAAAAGTACATTCACACCAGCTACTGGGGAATGAAAACAAATCGTTTTTCTACTGCTAAAAGTACTGAATCACCTACCATCTGGTTTGGAAGAAAAAGGACTCACTCTAATTCAGCTGTGAAGAAAATCCTATCTAAAAAAAGTAATCACATGCTAAATCCCCCTACGTTCAATTTCCAGTCATTTTAACATGGAGACATGACAGAGCATTGTTTTCCTGGAAAAGAAAGAGAAAAAAGAATAGTAAGAAAGACGTGAAGTTGTTAGGCCCTGATCCTGCAAACTGCAGATCCTTAGCTTCAGGGAACAGTGGAAGCTATTTCTCAGGAAAAGCTGAGTCTACGTATCAGCTTCTGCTGGAAGGCATCCTAATTTCCTAGGAAAAATCTGACACACACTTGCTAGCACGCTGTGAAATGCTAAAGTAAAATCTAGATACTAAATATCTGAACTAATTTCCCTTTATACACTGTCAACATTCATTTTTTCCTCAGTCATGGAAGACAGATACACATATGTGTAGGGTAGCACGGTGCAGAAGCGGTGTGTTACTGACAAGTGTATCACTGCAACTGAAGAAGAGCATATGGTCACACACACGCTCCAAGTACTACTTTTGTCTTCCAAGTAGTCAAGGCCTGGATGAGGACCACAACTCCGAGAGAGATCAATACAGCTGTGTGGGTGGCTTTAAGAGCCCGTGGGGCCCGGCCTCTTGCCTCCGCTTGCTCCAGTCCACCTCTCCCTTATTCAAACACTTGCACAGAACTCCCTTCTTCCATCCCAAGGTCTCGAGGAGTTAAATATGGACTCTTTATCTACAGGACAAAGACAGATCTCACTGGAAAACTGACTGATTAACCTAAATGCTACGAACACCTGAAAATATTGAAAGAAATTTCCCCACCTCGCTAAATATTTTACCCACTAAATTTTACCGCTCACCTCTTTTCCTTCCACGAAAGCCTTCCATGTAAAAAAAAAAAATCTATAATTTATTTAAAATAGAAAAGATGTTCCTTGGCTATTCCTCAAATATGACTTTTTCTTTCCTTCTTAAATCTAACACTATTGATTAACCCTGTAGAGATCCTCACAAGGATAGATTTGATCTCAAAATTTAATAAGAAACAACAAAAAATCTCTCACTAAAAAGAGACTCTTAGAACAATGTGTTACAGCCCAGATGTATACCCAAGGGTGATTAAGTTACTGTGGCTTCATACGTTCCTTACTGCTTATCACCTGCGTGACAACTGTACAGTCCTCACTCATGATTGTGAAATAGAAGGGCTTAGCTTAAAGATAGTCCATGCTAAAGCTTTGTGGTGGTGAGGGAAGGCTGTGGGTGAGCATCAAACAGGCTACAGTGACTCAGCTGCAGAGCAGTAACTCTTTAAGCCACAGATGTAGGATTACTTAAGGCCTTGCTAGTAACCTGGGGAAAGCTGTCCTGTGATCACTATCTCGTGTAGCACAAGAAGTGGTAGACCCACATTTAACACCCTCTGGGACCTCAGAGCTGGTAAATTATCTACGTCCAGCTCATAGGCTAAAAGAGAACAGAATCACACCTTACACTAATACTAAAGCACTCGAATAATGCATATTATCTCGATGCAGGCAAAAGTAAACACAGAGCTGTAGTGATACTGGGAGGAACAGACATGCACTGGAACACAAGGCTTTCCTTGCAAAGCAACTTTCCCCATCACTGCCAGATGACGAGGCCTCTGCAGCCTCTGCATGCAGAGTGGGCCTTTCCCCTGGGTCATATGAACACAACCCTCTCTTACCATTTGGAAGTCAGCTGCTGAGGGGAGGGCTAAAGGCCAAGAGAACTGCTTCCAAACAGAGATGACCTTGCAAGCTCTCTCCCACCCTCTGCTCTCTCACTGCGTAACCGAAACGGGACCCTCGGGATTCTCCTAAAAAGTCACGGGGAGAGAAAAAAAGTAAGTGGAGTGCTGACGTAACAGCAGCTGGGGGGGCCTCAAGGATCTGTCAGCCAGTGACGGTGGGAGAACTGAATGGACGGGGATGTGGTTTCAGAAATGGCAGAGAGAGCCCTGCTCCAGCAGGCGGGTGTCACGCTGTGCCCCATCTGCCACAACCGAGCGGGTGCCGATGCTCCACTTTGCTGCAGCGTTTCACCCACGCCGCACGGCCCCAGCTCGAAAGCAGGATCTTCCACACAGGAGATAAGCCCCGTGTGCTAGGAGAGAGTCAGGACCACAGCCAAGTATGGCTTTTGTTCTGTATCAAATATCACAGGAAGCAGATTTCAACTTTCCCAACAGGTTTTAAACAGCACTTAAATTAACAGTAAATTGTATCAGTAAGATGATACATAACTCATGCATTTTGCTGCTTTGGAATGCGTTTATGTAAAAATAATGCTGAAATTATTTTAATACAATCATATATAAAGATATGCAACGAAGAAATCACAAGTCGTTTTAAGTAAGTCATGCAACATTTTTATCTGTGTCTCTTCTGCCTGTTTCTGTCAGTTGAAAGATGAAAAGTGATAGTCCAAATCACAGCGTTCTGTACATTTAATGTTAACCAATATAATTAGTGACTCCCGTTTGTTTCTAATTACGTTCTTCAGAAAACAGTACCCGTGCATCTTCTGTTGATACTTTGCTTTGAAAGTTATGCCAGTAATGAGAACGACAATTCTGGACTCAGAATTACACTTGCAAATTGAGCTGTGGGCTTCTTTAATCTACATAACCATCAAAGGAATCTTCTACCTTCCTGCCTGTATCTGCACACTCAGTGTTACGGGCACTTCAACAAAATTATTCACACTTATTCTAAATTTTAGATTTATAAGTCAGATTTGTCCCAAGTCAGATAATCTTTTGAAACACTAAAGATATATGACAAACAGCGATAACTCCCCACAGCCACTAGCAGATTTCTCCCTCTTCCCCTGTCTCTTTGAATTGCCAGGACTGTATACAACCGGTGGAAGTACCCCGCAGCTCCACTGCTGCTGGAGGGCAGAGTGCCACTACACAAGTGGCTCTGGGCAGAGATGTCTTCCCGCAAATGACACACCAGCAAGGGAGCACATGAAGGGAAAGCAGTTTCTAACCACACCTGTAAATGTCTCCTTCCTCCTAGGCAGGATTGGTCCTAGACAGTCAGAGAGTTCAGAAGAAATGAGGCCACAACTTCACACTTCCAGTCATCACAATCTAACCTAAATGTAGTCAGGGACATCAGCACGGATCTGATTGGCATCAGCAGAAACCATGAAATCAGAGGAGCTCTGCTCAGAAGATTAGAATAAGGCTCATTATTTCTGCAGACTCACACACAGGGAGAAAAGCACGCCACACAGCCTTTCCTACTCTGAGTCACTCCAACAGCTCCAAGCCGTTCAGCAGCAACTTGTCAATAAAATTCATTAATGATGTATTTTATACAGAAATAGCGTATTTAACTGACAGGCTACAACAAATGAAGCGTTACAGCAAGGTGTGAACTGCGTGCTTAATAGAGTAAATGAAATACAGGATAGGTGTCAGTAAAGAAGTGGTAAAAGTGAGCGAGAGTCCAATGTTACACAGATCTGCTCAAAGTTTGGTATCCACATGAACCTAATTCCCCTCCTGATCTCAGTTCAGTTACATCGAGCGCTCCTTTGCACTTCTACTGACTTAGAAATTCTCTGATGAATAACTGATAATCAACTTTCTTTTACGTAAGCCATTATTACTGGAGAAACAGCAAATATTACAGACATGTTTGTCTTCACTCTTTCCAGACTTGTTCTCATCATAATCATATCTGCCTGATATTTGTATTTCTCACTCTGATTGGTGGTAGCTTTATAAAACAAACAACTATACCCTTGCATAACGAGTAGCACGAACAGTGTGAAAATTTCTTAGACACAGTCTTATTTTTTGTCCTACGTGAATACACCTCTGCAGTCACTGGCAACATTACGACAGAGGATGGTTTCTGTACTGCCTCACCAAGTTGTACACCTTGTGAAATATCCCAGCACCACGACACAACGTGCTAACAGCCAACCACTGACCTTCTCGGTAGGCGCCTGTCATTGTTCTCCATTCGGGACTTTTGGTTTACCAATGATTACAGGTAATTCTAACTTCTCGAACCGAATCAAGAGGATCTGGGAAGCAGCTCCTAGAAGAAAGTGAAAATGAGTAGGGGATACTTCACAGATCGGGGAAAATTGTAACACGTAACAGTAATCGAGAAGCGAAAAGCTAAAAAAACTGGTAGTTTCACAGGAGAGTTCAGGTAGCAGGGAGAGGAGCTCAGAAGTGGTGGAGAGGGGGTGGAAAGAAAATAGATGTAACAGTTCTGAATACATTCTCTATGTGAGGAAAAAACCAACAAACACAGCAGGAGGCCAAAACTGTAACCTGAGCCTGACCTCCCTCACGCTGGTTTTATCATAAAACCACCGTGCTGAACTTTGGTCATTGCATCACCGATACAAAGTAGTCTCAAAGCCCAAACAAGCAACTACAATGTGGTTGTTTTTTTCCTTTCCATGCATTCAAGATGGTAGCTGTTAGCTAGATGATGCTAGAACATCATCTTTCGGATAATAATGATGTCAATATATTTGTTAGCTGGCTGGACAACTTGCTTTTCAGTGCTGGTTGTTTTGCACGTTTTTTTTTTCTTATATATCACTGAACTGAAAAAATGTGGGTGTGATGTAACATTTAGCTGGAACGTTAAGTGCCAAAGACAATTTTTTGTCCACATCAAACCAGTACAGTAGTTAAAAACATTGCGGATTGTAGGTTATGCAAAACATAAAGCTTGTCACCAATGTAATATGGCACCAGGAACGTTCACAGGAAGATATTCTTAAGATCTTTCAAAATCTTAATAAACATCCTTGCACAAAGGTGATTCATGGTTTACAGAGTGATAAGCACAAAGGGTCCAGTAACTCACCTGGTATCAACCAGCAAGTCAAGATCAAGCAGAGATGCAGAGCTCAAAGTCCTGGTTTTCCATGCTGATTGTCCTTGCAATGGCATGCTAGGCAAGCGCACAGAGTCCTACCACTACCAAGCATTTCTGCTTCCACAAAACAGTCTAATTTTGTGCTGCACAGGAAAAGAATCAGTGTTGGAAAGTAAGCATTTTAGCAATCACTTCCAAGCATAAAATGTAATTGCTGAGTGAGAACACAAATAGACCCCAAGCCAATGCTGAGATGATAGATGATTATCACCGATAACAATAACTGCCAAAAATTCCAGCCCGTACCTCCATGATTAAACTGACAAACCAAGCACAGGGGGCTGAACAGAAAAGCAGACTGAACAATGAGACTTGCAAACCTCTCGGTGTCTGTCAGTACCCCATGTGTCAGCCAGTATGGCAACGGGGAGGCCGTGACTGTCCCCAACAGTTCCCTCCAATACCCAGGGCCATGGGCTACTAAAGGCTGACTCCGCTGCTCACCCCTAAGCACAGATCTCTGCCCCCTTGTCCCAGGTGTGCTGCCAGCTGCAGAAACACGCTCCAACACTGGCACTGGAGAGAGAAATGCTTTTAAAGTACCTGTGTCAGAACAGACAGAGCCACGTTGTGTATGGATTTGGTTGGAACTCAAAACTGGCAACTCGACTGAGCACTCCGAGAAGGAGAATCAGTTACACCGTGACCTAAACTTGCATTCTGTGCATCGCTGATGTATGAAAAGTGGGAAATAGGTTTGGGAAGAGGGTTCCAAATCACTAACCCTTGTTAGCAGCACCAGCATCCCAGCCCTCAGCGGGCCATCACACACCGGCCATACTTCTGATTCCTACGTATGAATGCGGTACGTAATACTGCAAGGCCACACACATCTGTCTTAAGTTTAATGCACATCTGAAGAACTCAACTTGTCTGTAATCGGGAAAACACACCTGTTTATGTTGCTTTTAAAGGAAGTTACTGAGCTCGGTGGCTGCAGCCCCCGGAGCCCTACCCAGCTGCTCGTCAGAACCGTCACGGGCCGTGCCCACAGCACAGCAGTAGCCGGGCGCCTGACACCTGCTCCGAGAATCGGACTCGAGGCGGCACGAGTCTGTACGTTCCCGCGATCAGAGCGCAGTTTTCGAAGTTTGAAACCGCTCTGGCCGGCCGCCCTCGCGCTGCCGGGAGCCGCGGTGCGCGGAGGACCCGGAGGGAACGGGGACGGCCCTCGGCGCCCCGCGCACCCCCGCCCCAAGATGGCGGCCGCCCCTCACGCCGCCTCCCGACCCCGCGGCCCCTCGCGCGCCGCCCGCGGAGCGCGGCCTCCGGCAGAGCCGCCCCCTCGCGCCAGCGCCGCCGGGAGCCGTAGTCCTCCTCCCGCCCCCGCCGCCCTCCGCCCCGCGCCCTCGCCGCCGCCGTGCCGGGACCGCCCCCGCGCCGTCCGAGGGGCGGCGGGCAGAGGCGCGGTGCGGCGCGGGGGCGGCGGAGGCGAGGGACGGCGAGCGGAGGGCGGCGGACTACGGGCCCCGTGGTGCACGGCGACGCGGGCGCGCCTGCGCGTCTGGGCGGTCGCGGGAGGAAGCGGCGGGAGGAAGCGACGGGAGCGCCTGGCGCGGGCGGGCGCGCGGGGCCGGGCCGGACCGGACCGGGCCGGGAGCCGCCATGCCCCGGGACAACATGGCCTCCCTGATCCAGCGGGTGGCGCGGCAGGCGCGCATCACCTTCCGCAGCCCCGCGGGACCGGCCTTCGGGGAGAACCTGCACCGGCTGCAGCAGCTGCTGGACGAGGTGCGCGCCGAGGACCTGCACTTAGCGCCGCAGGGACCGGCGGCGGCGGCGGGGGGCGCGGGGTGCCCGCGGGCCGGCGCCGTGCCGCCCGTCAGCTACATGCACATCTGCGAGACCGAGAGCTTCAGCATGGGCGTGTTCCTGCTGCGCGGCGGCGCCTGCATCCCGCTGCACGACCACCCGGGGATGAACGGCATGCTGAAGGTGCTGTACGGCACGCTGCGCATCGCCTGCATGGACGCGCTGCCCGCCGCCGCCGCCCCGCCGCCGCCGCCCGCCCCGGGGCCGTGCCTGCGCGCCCTGCTGCGCTCCCGGCAGCACTACACGCCCGCCTCGCCGCCCTGCCTGCTCTCGCCGCACACCGACAACCTGCACCAGATCGACGCGGTGGAGGGCCCCGCCGCCTTCCTCGACATCCTGGCGCCGCCCTACGACCCCGAGCACGGCCGGGACTGCCACTACTACCGCCTGCTGGAGGGGCCGCCGGCCGGCGCCGAGCCCGCGCTGCCGAGGGAGGTGTGGCTGCTGGAGACCGCGCCGGCCGCCGACTTCTGGTGCGGGGGAGAGCCGTACCCGGGGCCCCGCGTCTGCCCCTGAGGCGGCGCCCGCCGCGCGCCGGCCCTCGGGACCGGAGGGAACGCCGCGGAGCGCCCGGCCGCGAGGGGAGGCGGACATCGGCGCGGGGAGCCCCGCCCGGCCCGGCCCGGCCCGTCCGACCGCGAGAGGACGGCGCCCCGGGCCGCGGCTCGGCCCTCCGCCGGGATCGCGTCGCTCCCGCCGGGGGAAAGGCCGCCGGCACGGGCTGCTCGGAAGGCCGCGCGCCGAGGACCGCCCGGGGCAATAAAGTGACGGTGTATTTATTTCTTGTGGCTGACGTGCGGTGATGGAGGAGTGGCGCGGTCCGTTTCTACTCGACTGAGCGTTCGGAAAACAACCCAGCGCCCTGCGTGCGTCGCCGGGGCTTCGGTGAAAGGGGAGGGTCGGGCTCCGGCAGAGCGAACGCAATGAGAACCCTCCCGGGGCCGCCGCCCCCACCCCCACGCTGCTGGGAGCGCCGCACCGCCTTCCCCCGGCGGCTCCGGGACGGGCTCCGCTACAGATGGACCGAACTGCCAAATCCCACCCCGGGGCGACTCTCGGGGCGGGCGGCGCTCCGCGGATACGCAGCGGTGTGCGCGGGGTGGGAGTGGAGTGAGTTCCCCTCCTGAGGGACGGTGTCGGGTCCCCAGTTACCATTTAACAGTTCTTTACAGCGTTACGTGTCAGATCCAGCTCTTAGAACTGAAGTTACAGAGCATTCCTATGCATGTTCCCTCAGCCGGGAGGAGACCCGCAGCTGCTAATTAACTGTGCTTGGAAGTTCTCATACAGTAGTGGCCGAGGGGAGCGGAAGCTGTGGGCATTGTTAGAGAAGACCGCTGCTGTCCCATGGATGCTGCTGTACGACACTACTCACTTGCCTGTAACCTATAGATACGTATATCCCTCTGTACACACACCCTAGGTTCAGATAGGATTTGACCTGATAACTCCTCTCCAAAAGGTCTGTGTTTTTCTACGGACAAGTGAACACTGAGCTGTGGAAGCCTCGTGGTTTCGCTCTTTATACTATTTATAAAGATTACTTTTTCGTAAGGCTTTTAAATAAACGTAGCGTAGAAGAGACGCGGCGCATTTTGCCTTGCTGTGCTGTAAGCAGCCTTGAGATACAGCGTGTCCTCAGCGGGGGATGCGATCTTTCTAACGGGAGAAACTTTCTCTAGAGGTGAGGTACCTGTTTGTGCTGCAGGGAATGGCCCGGTGCCTCCGATGGCAGAGCACGCCGTGCCATGGGCTCCAGCCCGGGTCACCTGGTGGGAATGTGAACACAACCCCACTTCCTAAGGGATGTTAGCAGCCTGCTCCAGAAACTGTCCCACAACCAGCCTTCGCGTTTCTTTGCGCATTTATAAAAGCAGACTTGTTTTTCCTGTACAATTGCTTGGATGGGTGAATTTTTAAGTGATTCTGATACAGCATCGCTTTTTTAACTGGGGAGGGCGGGGGGGAGGGGAGGGCAGGAAGGGCTGCAGAAGAATGAATGTAAAACACCGTCAGCGTTATGCATACACATTAATGCTTTTGCAAGGAAAAATTGGTGGAAATTATTTTGGTCAATTTCCATTTATTCTTACAGCACTGTGGAGCGTCTGATGTTTCTGCAGCGGGCTTACCTGTTTTTCCTGGAATTCCCCTGCAGCTTAGCATTAGTTAATGTGCAACAATTCTCTATCAGGCGTAGTCATTAACTGTAATGCAGTGCCTCGGAATGGCACAGCCTGTGTTTCTCACTCGCTCCAGCACTAAATGAAGACTCATCCTTTTCCTGAAGCCCACAAAGACAGCGTGCTGCATGCAAACAGCGGTACTGGAAAAACAAACTGCAACAAAGAGCATTTCGGTTCTGTATCTCATCTCTCTATCCTCCCCTTAGGTCTCTCTTGTTGCTCTTAATTTTTCCTCCATGTGTAAGACCTAGTCAAGACATGTAATGGGATAGGACTTCAGTGCACCTTTCCACAGAGGACAGCGTGGTCCCTCACGCTGTAGAGTGCTGTGAACAGTTGTGGCAAAACCATTTTGTTTTGTTTTAAATAACGGTGTTAGCATCAAAGTATTAAAGTCATCGTGTCAGAAAAAAAAAGAGCAAAGAGAGCCTGAGATGCATTAAAGAAAAGCCTCTTCTTGCTTATTCAGTGATTGAAACTTACTTCACGTGTTCTGGATATCTGTAAGCAGAAGGTTTGAGTCTGTAATGCTGTTCCTTCTCTCTGCAGTCTGTTTATTGTGTTTTCACAACAGCAAAGTCACTGTTATTGCTGAGTTACAGAATAAATACGGGATATCTCACCACCGACCAGTCATTACTTTCCTCCGCAAGTGTGACAAGTGTGGTAACGCGACTTTCTTTTGCCTGGCAGCCCAAATGGTGCAGTCAGCCCTTCTTTGACGGGCAGTGCCTACATCTGAGTTCTCCTGTAGACACATCTAGGCACGCGTGGTACTGCAGCTTATGAAGCCAGTTGTTACTGTAAAGCAAAGGCACGGGTTTAAGGCTGCTGCTACCGTTACACAGTGTAAAGTTTCTCGCAGCTGTACGCTAGGTACTGGCAGTGTCCTTAATTCAGCTCACTTACAATTTCTGTGTTGACTTCTGCTCTTTGCTGGGGTCTTGTTCTTGCGGCAGGGCTGCACTCAGTAGTTTGGAGGCCGCGAGCAGAGCCTTGGCTCATGCACTTGAGTAGCTGAGAGCCTGAGCTGATGCACGACGCTCCGGCTGTGACCAAGCCATGGTTATCCAAGGCTGTGGCGCTGCTTGGGGGAGCCCAGCATTGCCCGTCTGCCTTCCTGCACCGTGGCCCGGTGATGCCGACTGAGGACTCCACGACTCTGTGAGGTTGTGCTCCGCGGCCGAGACACGCCATGTGCCACCTCTCCGGCAGACAGCCGCTGTCCCTTCGGGAGCCTGGGAACGTGTGGGACCAGGTGGCAAAGCTGCCCCAGCTAAGATGAGGGGAGGCGAAAGCTCATGAGAGCTGTGCGAGGGTGGCAGGGCACTGAGTAGAGGGGCTCACGGCTAGCCCCACTCCTCAGCTTCTTTGTGCCCAGCTTTGGAGGCCTGTTTCACTTCCAGCTCCGAAGAGCAGCTGCTCCAAGAGCCAGCACCCGTTCCAGGAGGAAGGCAGCAGGAAGTTTCAATGGAAAAGGCAGGCAGCGGGCTGCCGGTGGCTTCAGTTGGAACAGCCGTGCCAGGGCTGTGCCAGGGCTCACCGCAGTGCTGGGCTGCTTGCAGCTGTCCCGGGCTCCACAGCACAGCCCCGCACCACCAGCAGCCCCGGCCGGGTCAGCATCTTCAAAAATAACTTACAGAAGGTTAAAAAAAAAAAAAAAAGAAGAAGAAAAAAAAATAAAAAGAAAGAAAAAAAGAAAGAAAGAGGAAGAGAAAAAAAAAAAAAAAAGGAAAAAAAAGCAGCGTCGCGGCCAGGCCGATGTGCGGGGGAAAGCCCGGCTCGGGCGGGGGGGCGGCCGGCGCAGCCCCGGACTCGCTGTGCCGGAGCCCACTCGGGACAGCCGCCCCGGGCCGCGGAACGCGGCGCTGAGTCACACCGCCCGCCCGCTCCCACCGCCGCCGGCGCGGCTCTCGCCTCCGACGGGAATCCCCGCGGCCGGCAGCGCGGCTCGGCACAGCGGGGCCGGGGCCGGCGGGGAGCCCCCCTCCCCCGGCAGGCACCTACGGAAATAACGGTGTCAGCGTGGAATAATTAAGAGATTTATTCGTCGTCGCTTATAAACGCCGTGAGCGCCGACCCTGCCGTCGAAGGGCTATGTACAGAGCGGCGGGAGGGAGCCCCGTCCCGCAGCTGCCGCCCGCGGCCGCACACGGCCGTGCCGCCGCCCGCACCCCGCGGCGCAGATCGGGCCGGGCCCGCCGGGTGCGCTCGTCCAGCCCGGGCCCTTCCCCACCCCCCCCCCCCGCAGACGCAACACTCTTCGGTCACCGTAAAGACAAAAAAAACCAACCCCAACCAGTGCGTACAAAAATATAGTCTCTAAAAAAAAAAAAAAAAAAAAATCCCAATATTAATAGGCAGAAATGTACAGCCATACTACAACCAGGGAGGGAAGGCAAACTTTCCGGTCTCGGCGTCGCCGCTGTCGTCGGAGCGGATCGGTAAGGCACCCCCCACATGCAGCCGGGTACGGGCTCACACCACACAAGGCACCAAGGACACCTCACCACGACGGCACCGCATGCATCCGTCCTCCCGCCGCAGCCCCTATGTACAGCCGTCGGCCCCGCCCGGCCCGGCACCCCGCGCCCCCGGGGCTCCGCGCCGCCCCCGCGCCCCGCGCCCCGCGCCCGGCTCAGGGCGTCCGCGTCCGCGCCGCGCAGGGACCCAGGGCGGCCCCGCTGCCGCCGGCTCCGGGCTGCGGGGCGGCGGCGGTCCCCGCGCCCTTGCGCTCCTTCTGGCGCAGGTGGATCTTGGTGTGCCGCTTCCTCTCGTCGGAGCGGGCGAACTTCCTTCCGCAGAAGTCGCAGGCGAAGGGCTTCTCGCCGGTGTGCGTGCGGATGTGGGTGGTGAGGTGGTCGCTGCGGCTGAAGTTGCGCATGCAGATGCGGCACTGGAAGGGCTTGTGGCCCGTGTGGATGCGGATGTGCCGGGTGAGCTCGTCGGAGCGCGAGAAGCGGCGGTCGCAGCCCTCGGCGGGGCAGGGGTAGGGCCGCTCGTGCACCGGCGTCTTGCTGGGCCGGTTGGGGTACTTGCGGGGCCGCAGGATGGGCCGCAGCGGCAGGTGGTGCGGGCTGTAGGCGCCCGCGGGCAGCCGCGCGCCCTCCCCAGCGCCGCCGCCGCCGCCGCCGCCTCCGGGGGCAGAGCCGGGAGCGGCGCCCGCCGGGGCCGCCCCCATGGTGAAGTTGCGGATGGTGGAGAGCGGCGTGAGCGGCGGCGGGACGCGGAGCGAGTCGAGGGGGCAGGGGAAGGGCTTGCGGTCGGGGCCGGCGTGCAGCTCCCGCTGGCACTGGGGCGGCGGGAAGAAGCCGCCGTACTCGGGGATGACGGTGAAGAGCCCGCCGTCGGCCGCCGCCGCCTTCGGGGAGGGGTAGGAGGGCGGCGGGGGGAAGGGCAGCGCCCCGCCGCCGGCGGCGGGCAGGAAGGCCGAGGAGGGGTCCTGCGGGTACAGCTCCCCGCAGCCCGAGTAGGGCGGCGGCGGCGGCGAGTAGAGGTGCTCCAGCTCGGCCGGCGGGCCCTGCGCCATGCCGCAGCCCAGCGCCCCGGGCAGCGCGCCGGGAGAGGCGGCGGAGGCGGCGGTGGCCGAGGAGGAGGCGGAGGAGGCGGCGGAGGAGGCGGCGGAGGCGGCGGAGGCGGGCGCGCTGACCCCCTGCAGGATGCCCGCGCTCACGATGTTGATGATGCCCTCGGGGTAGCAGCCGGCGCCGGGGTACTGCGGGTCGATGGAGAACTTGCCCATGTAGGTGAAGGTCTGGTTGCGGGAGGTCGGGGCGCCGGGCGCGAAGCCGCCGCCGTAGGGGAGCTCCAGGGCCCGCTTGTCACCCATGTCCACGCCGAGCATGCCGTCTGGGGGCGAGGCGAGGCGCCGGTCAGCTCCGCGAGCCTCCCCGGCCCCGGCAGCCGCCCGGGGGGCGCGGGGCTGCGGCGCGCACGAGTCGCGCCCCGGCCTCTCCCCCGAGCGGCGCCCCGAGGGACCCCGGCCGGGCGATCCCCGGGGGGGGCCGCCGCCCCCGCCCGCCCCCGCAGCCGCCCTCCCGCCCGCCGCCCCGGCCTCGCCGCCCCGCACCTGCGCGGCCGCGCGGCTCCGCTTACCTGCGGCCACGCCGCTCATCTGGTCGAACGGCCCCGCGGGGTCGGCATTGGGGAAGATCGCGACCGAAGTCGGCAGCGCGGCGGCGATGTCATCCGCGGGGTAGATGCCCTCGGGCAGCTGGTGCGGGAACCCGCCGAGGGGCACCGGGATCTTGTCCGCCGCCTTGGCGGTCATCATGGGGGCGGCGGGCGGCCCGGGGAGCCGCGCTCCCGGCCGGCGGCGGGCGATCGGGGCGGGGACGGGGCTCTCCCCTGCCTCCCGCTACCGACGCGGGGGGATCGCGGGGAGCCGGCGCGGAGCGGGCATGTGCGGGCGGGCGGCCGCCCCGTCGCGGCGGTGCCCCGGGAGAGCCGCGCTCCCGCCGCAGCTCGCGCTGGAGGACAAGTCTGGCGGTAACTATTTATGGGGGCCCCCTGAATGCCCGGGACGTCACTGCCCATATAAGGACTGAGGAACGGGGCCCGGCGGTCACGTGGGCGCCCGCGTGCGGCCCCGCCGCCCCGCGCCCGCCCCGGCCCCCCGCGCCCCGCGCCCCGCGGAGGCGGCCCCGGCCCGCCCCGGCCCCGCGCGGCCCCCCGGGGGCCGCCGCCGCGCCGGCAGCGCCCCTCTGCCCGCCGCCGCCGAGGGGGTATTCCGGTGGCGGGGCCCTTGTCCTAAAAAGGCGAAGATCCGGCCCCGCCCCGCTGCCCTTTTTAGGGCTCGTTCCGGAAAAATTAAAGCTCGGAAAGCAGAGGAGGTCCCGGGGCCGCCCCGCCGGACCCCGCTCGCTTTCTTAGCAGCCCGTGACCGCAGAGCGGCGGGTCGGGAAAGCGCCGCGCTCGCAGAGCCCCGCTTCTCCTTTTCGCTCTTTTTTTTTCTCTCTCTCTCTCAATTACGGGTGGAAAGAGCTGCCGAGCGCGGCGGCGCGGCGCTGCTTTTTTGGAAAGCGTCTGATCTATAAATACCGCCGCGAACGCGGAGCCGCGCCGGCTGCCGACGAGAGCTCCTCGGCGGGGCCCGGGCGGGCCGGGGGCGGCGGGGGCGCCGAGCTCCTCCCGGAGCCCCCTGCCCCGCCGGCGCCCGGCTCAGCGCCGCGCAGTGGAACCGGAGCCAACTGCAGCGCGGCCCCGACGGCGGAGCGCACCGCACCTGCCCCGCCGCTGCCGACCCGTCGGCCCTGCGGCTGCCGGGCGCGGACGGAAGCTTCTGCTCGCCCTGCCCGCAGCCCTCCGGCGCGGCTCTCCCGCTCGGACCTCGCTCCCTCTCCTCTCCGTCCCGAACCAGCCCCCGGCAGTCAGCGCAGCCGCTGCCCCGTCGCCAGCGCCGTTTCCGCTCCCGTTTCTTATTTTCTGTGCACGCCACCTCTTTCTGTACGACCTCTCCCATAATAAGGGGATCAAACCAAAGAGTGCTTAAATTCTTGCCTTTTTTTTCTTGCTTTTTTCCCGAGTGCTAAAAATAACCTCCCCTGTGCCTCCCTTCCCAAGAGGAGCCAGTCTTTCATATGCTGTTCCCAAGCTCAGAGCTCGCAGCCCCTACATCTTCTTGCTGATGAGGGTGTCAGATGTAATTATTGTTGAAAGCCGCATCCCATGTTACGTTCTTGTCACTAATCTCATTACTTAGGAATATTTCATCTCCTGACTGTTTATTCCCGCTTTTAGGAAAACAACTCTCCCGTATGATCTGCAGCGTGCAAGGCCCCTTGTCAGAGGCATGCAGGGATAAAAAACATCAACAGCCCAAGCAGCAGTAAGACACAGCCACATACGAGATGCCGCAAAAGCACACTCCTCCTCCGAAGCAACGAGCCAAAGCATAAGCTAAAAGGCTAAACACATTTCCACCTTGCATTTTTAACTGCAGATCGCAATATGTGCGGGTTTGAGTACATGACAGCGTATGCTCAGGTGTCTCAATGGAGTGTGGACTTACCTCCGTGGTGGTCTCAAATGCCGTCATCTGTCTCACAGGCTCCACTCCGGTCCTGCAGCACCTTGCGCCCAGCTGAGAAAGGCTGTCTCAAGTGCTCAGTTTTTGTTTCAGTGCCTTTGGTGATGTTCCAGTTTCAGTGCTTCTCCAGTCACTGCAGAACCCAGGCGAGACAGGAGCGTAGCTAAAAAAGTCAAAGTTTCAGGGGCATTTGTCACGCTTTCTAAGGAACTACAGGCATAAACCTAGATATTTTCCTATTCCTGATCTGGGAAGTGCACACGGTAATTAGGAGATGTATCATTCTTTGTGGGGTTTTTTTTTTGGTATATGTTAATATACAAAGATTTTGTTACTGGTTCTTTCTAGCGCTTAACGCACAGCCAATACAGTTTGGCACGTGAGACTTAGCTGAAAGAAAGCTCGTGTTCCATTTCGGTAGGATTCTAGATATTTTCGTTTAAAAAAACACAATCTCAATTTAAAAGTTAAATTGTGACAGAGAGACAGAGAGAGAGAGACAGGTTCTGGGAAATTTGACTGAGAAGTAGGAGCAATTGTATTGTACCTTTCCATTACAGCTGAGCTATAATTGGCCTCGTCACTACTATGAAAGAACAAAATATTGGAATCTGTTGTGCAGGGGGACAAGTGACTTTACACTAATCTGAGAAACACGTAGCCTACATACAGCATCCTCTGTCCTGAAAAACATGGTGGAGGTGTGGCGATACTAGACAGGATCTTCCTCTATTACATCCTCTGTGCCCACTGATGAGGCTCACAGAAAGAAGAACCAAGGTTCTGCATCCCACTTTAACCTCCCCGTAGCTCAGCTCCACCTTTGGGCTAACATGGCAAACGTAACGTTCTTCCACTGTGGCAAGGATTCAAAGACTGACACGAATAAGGAATACTGCTGTTAGTTGATGTAGGTGGGTAATTTAAAGAGCCTTCTTAAGGGCGGGTTAAATTGTGCCTGATGTCCAGCCTTTACATGGACAACCAAGTCACTCATCTTCTCTCATTGGGAGCTTCGTCTGCAGGCAGCAGGATCTGGTGGTGCAAGGCAAGATGGAAACATAGTGCTTGGTCTTCAGGAAGATGTTGACAGATGAAACTCAAATGTTTCGGGTCCCTTCTCAGATATTTGTGCTGCAGTGCTCTGCATGTGTTTTGTGCCTTTGATCCTCATTTGGCTGATTATACCAGACTCCAGGGGTAGGTCGTCCAACTCGCACTGACGTCAATGAGCCTTACACGCAAAAAATCCTACTGATTCCTGTGGTTCCTACAAGCCACGTGGTTTCATATGACGGACAGATTGTTGGTGTAAATTGCCAAAGCCCCACTCACACCAAGAGAGAAGCTGCACTTCAGTGGCCCCGTGTGCGTGCAAGTCTCTGGTTTCCCCCTGGACCCTGCGGCTTCCAAAGGCAGAACTACCAAATTTGCAGCCCCCTCCTCTGAAGCCAGTCAAGGTATTTTCACTAATTGATTTCAGATCATTCAGCAGTGAATCGGCAATGAACACAGAAACGCACACTGATTTTGTTTGGGAACCTTCCATTTTGGGACTCTCCAAAGGACAGAAGGTTTACTCTTCCATGGAGTGTCCTGCTTTCTCCCGGTACCTGCGTGACATGTCTGTCTGGATATAGCACTGACTATAGCACTGACTATAGAGCTGAAGGGCTGAACTTCTTTTTCACTCCCAATTTCTTTGAAACTTCCCCCCCTCTTCACCCCATACTTTTTTGTACTTGCTCTTTTAAAAAGGTGTTAGCTGTTGTTGCACTGGGTACATTTTCCTGCACTTCTCTACTGCAAGTACCTGAGACATTGTCCTTGTTGCTGCACCTGAGCTTGAGAGTGGCTGAAGAAGAAAAGGCAGCTCATCATCTGCAGGAACTGGCAGCACCATTTAACCAGTTTAACTTCACACGTTTGTGTTGCTCCAGGGGGTTGCTATGCCTTTGTTGCAAAACTCATCTGACCTCGTGCGCCAACAACAGTGATACCAGTAGGTCTGCCTGGGAAACACACCCTGCCAGTTCCACTGTGCACCTCGCTGCGTTAGGGGATGTTAGCATGGCCTCAGCTCAGCTGGGAGCTGGGTCTTGCTCCTCAATCAGAGGTGAGTGACCCTGTCTTCTGATGATAGCGAGGGAAGCCTGTCCTAAGTTTGTGCTGGATTCAAGGTGGGGTTTGTGGGTGTATCTTTTGTTGTGGTGCAGGTTGGTTTTTTGTTTGTTTTGGTGTTGTTTCTTTTTCTGTTTTGGTTTTGTTTGTTTGTTTGTTTTTAACGTTTCACATAAAAGAGAAGTTCTTGTCTCTGAAGCCGTATTTCAGAATTTCACAGATCTGCCCTCTTTCAATGAGCGTAGATAGGTCTGGCATGTCCGCACAGGAAGAAATACTTGTTTACTAACGCTTTATTTTGCCAGGGCTGTCTGCTGGATTCCCAGTCAAAAGCCACTTGCCACAGAACTGATACAGGCTCTCAGCCCATAGTGGCTGGCAACTGAAGTCCAGCACCCAGCCAGGGAAATGTGGGGTAAACGTGAGCCTACAGAAAGCAGCTAGCTGCCTGAGTGCTGGCATGCTGAGGGAAGGGGGTGGTTAGGGAGCAGAGGAGGAGGCATCCCAGTCTACCCTTAATTACAGTACCTTAAAACCACACTCTGCTGTTTTCAGCCAAGGCTCCTTGTTGTCTTAGGATGCGTGCCTGTAAATGTGAAATAAGTAAATGACTTTATTGTGAGGATTTGGCACAGGAGAGCCGTAGCAGCATCCCAAATGGTTATTTAAATATCAATAACATTTTCTAATTCAGGCTACAGAAATTAAACAAACTTGTGTGGACTCAGCAAGTTACTAGTATAACTGCGTGTGGCCATAAACAAATACACGTAACATAACAGAGAAAACTTCCAGTCAAATAAAAGCAACCGTAATCTTAGTCACCCCAAATCTATTTTTGTTTACAGACGACTCATTCTCGTTATTAAACACGCAGAACACTTCCTGGATATTCCCGTACACGCTCGAGAGCATACATTATTGGATCGGTACTCCTGTCTCTGCTCACCTCGCACAGCCCCGCGGGGACGGAGCGGCCCGCCGGCCGCGGCACGGAGCGTGTGCGGCTCCACTGCCCTCTCCTGGGAGCAGGCAAGCCGGAGTTCTAGAGGACTCGGGCTGCGGAGCAGAAAGCTGCGTCTCAGGTCAATGCTCATGGTGTTTCGCCGTGAAAGGCCCCTCCAAAGCTTTGCGCCACGGATGTGCTATCTATGGAGACACAAAACACAGCCTGGGTGGGTCACAGATCCCACTGTCAGAGCAGCAGGGCTGCCTGATAGTTGCAGTCCCACAGGCTACAACCTCTCTCTCCCCATAGAATTAAGGTCAGATGCCAAGTGCCCCAGAGAGGCAGTGGGAACACACCACGGAGGGGGCATCCCAGCCCAGTGGCCCTCCACAGCCTGTCCCGTGGGGCTGGGAGCACAGGGCAGCAGCCAGGAGGGCACTCTGCTCACTGCCACCTGCAGGATTTCTCACTGCCCAGGAGCCTGGCACCAACCACGTCACCCGGCCCAGAAGTTTCCCAGGTTGTCTGCAAACTGTACACTGCTCTGGGTCTGAAGATGGCTGTTCCTGCACGTGTGTATAAGCTGAGTGGATAAAATAACAGCTCTGTATGATGTTTGCCTTGAAAACAACAACAAAAGAAGTTGCATCTCATGACAGGGAAAACGGATATAGCTAATACCACATACCATCCACTTGACAAGACTCTCAAAATAATGACGACTTTGTCTCTGAATAGCAATAGTCTGACTGCTAAGCTTTGCTTTCCAGTCCCATCTTCCTAAAGCAGCTTCATTTACTCTCATATTTCCTGCTCTAACGTGTCTCCTGTATTTTGTGTAAATATCTCTTGTTCAATAGCCGCACCAGTCCTTCAGTCCAGAGTGAGACTGATAAAGCACATCCCTTAACAATGCGAGCAGCCTTCTTCCTTGAAGGACCGAAATAAGAGAAGTATAGCAAGTGTCACACTTTCAGCTCCGGTGGTCCCAATACCTTGCATTTGAGCACTCAGAAAGCTTGCCCAGGCTTTCCAGATAAACCCAGTTTATAGCAAATGGAACTGGGTAAGGCTCCAGAACTGGGTAAGGCTCCTTAATCTCAGCTGAAGAGTAAGGTCGTGTATCACATCTCTTTTCAGCAAACCAGGAGAGAAGGAACTCTAGCACCATTTTCCAACCAGTCGTCTGAGAAGAGAAGCAGAGCAGCTCTGGGGAATGTTTCTCAGAAACTTCCCAACCCTCCAGGGAAGCTAGAGCCATTCACTGGATTTCTGGATTGCCAAGGACTCCTTTGTGTTTGCCCTATCTGTGTGCTGTTCTTCACAACCTGTTTCCATTCATTCTCATGTCTTTGTTGCCTTAGTCTTAAACCAGTCTGCCGTGAGCCTCGAAACCCCTCATCTCTTTGCTCCGGGTAAATCAGTCTGAGGGTGGCTCTGACTTTTCCTGAGTTTTTATCATCATTTGTTTCCTGCTCCCGAGGGCATGCTTAGATGCTCGTCTCACCAGAAGACCATCCCGACTGCAGACTTCTGAGAAGAGCACTGAGGTTCAGTGCCAGCAAATTTACCCAGTGGATGGCTTTCTGTCTGAAACAGCCAACAAAGTTTTTTTGGAGCAGACAATTTTTTAAAAATCCCACAAGAGATTAAAATAAGCAACTTGTTTTGCTTTAAAATTTCTAGGACCAGATCTTCAAGCAGTGTAAATTAGCATAAGTTTTCTGATGCTCTAACCCTTACAATCTGAGTGCAAGTCAAAATTGGGCATGGTTTTATTTAAGGTTTGGTTACTTTTCAAGGCTGAAATTCAAACAGCTTCTCAGGGTGGGCACGGTCCTTCTTTATTCTGTATTTGGGTTGCTCCCACCTCTTTTGCTGGAGTTTATTTCTATCTTTGATTTATTTTCTCTGCTGAGATGTACTGTCCGTACTCTTTCACCTTTCCTCTCATTCACGTCTCTCTCTTTACTCTCTATTGTCCAACCTTTTCAGCTCCTTTTCTCTCTTCCCCCTCCTGTCTTTCCTCTTCCTTGGTAGTTCCTTTTCCTTCCCCCTTATCTCAGCAATCGCTGCCAACAGCTATATTTGGAATAGAGTGGGAACAAGCTATTCTTGTGACTTTACTTTGAAATAACTGAGAGGAGCAGATGATTTTCTTTGAACAAATAGAGGATACATCGAGGAGAAGGCAGGCTAGTAATGTCAAAATTACACTGTTAGGGAATACCTGCCCAGCAGGTTTGTCTTTCCCAACTCTCAGGATACCTTGACTAGCTATGGGCTTTTTGTTTGCTCTGTTTTAGCTTTAAATCCTTTTGTGCAAAATTCCTCTTTCCAGCTTAGTAGTACGGGGTCCTAGCAAGGCCTAACTCTTCATCATGGCATTTGGGCACTGACACATCAAGGGGAATGACTGCCACCTAGAATCTCAGATGCTAGAATTAGCTGAAACAGGATATATACTTGTTTAGCACTTGAACTCAATGCTGTTGTATGTTCTAGTGTAGTCACAGGATACAGTTACAGTGTCTCACTTTGAATAGGCTAGCACAGAAAAATGCTGGGAGGAACAACTTCCTATCGTGCAATGTGATTTCTCAATGTCCTCTCACATAAACTCCTCATCACCACCTGTTCCTCATCACCACGGTCATTTAAACTGGTGCAAGCAATGCATTAGCATAGCCAACAAGATCCAGAGCTATATGAAGAGGACAAAACAGAATGTATTTCCCCCTGTACTCTGTATTACTGTGTTTATATGATTAACTCCCACATTGGCAAACCAAACAAGAAAGGAGGCCAAATGAGAAATTCAACATTATAACTTAGCATTTTGAGCCTGTGCCAGAAGAAGACCCAAGTATATTTGTCTGCTCTGAAGAGAAGCAGGTTCTAGTAAAACCATTCTGCTGTACACGCATTCGTGTGTGAAACTGCTTCATACAAAGAAAGCTATGCTAAATTATATGCAGAAAGATGTAGGGAAAAGATCTTTAGTTGCAAGTTAAAAAATCAAAGGAAGGAAGGCTGCTAAATGTTTAGACAAGAAGCCAGAAGGAAATGATTCTTCCATCCATTGAGGACTTTCTGGAATTTTATATATCAGCTAACACAGACCATCATGCTAACATGGAGCTCCTCAGTCGTCTCTGCAAGAATTGTTAATACATTCAGTTTGCCAACAGAAAATGCATCCGCAGCAATATTTTAGGCAGGTCAACTTGGCAGAGTTGCAACGTTTTTTTATCAGACTATCTGATAGAAAAACAGGTAGTCTTCAAGCAAACAGATCCTTTTCCAGCTTCATGCTTCTACTACCACCACCCTACATATCTTGAACGTGCCATACCACATGGAATCTAAGCAAGGTGAAGAAGACTAAAAGTTGACATTGAGTTTCAGCTCTCCTCTAAGTCCTAGAGATTGCTGAGCGTCTCTTTGGGCTCCTGCCCCTTAAAACTGAGCGAAGGAGAATTTGGCATATGCTGCAGACATATATTAATGTTTCATATTGAATTAAATGTAAGTGCAAGACTAGGTATGTTCCATCTGTATCAGGTAAGTTTTTTTGCAATTTTGTACTGCCATAGAAAACAAATATATTTATATACGTATAAGCCACAGGTTGGCAGACACAAATGAACGTCCAGGTATTTGGAGAGCACTGCTAAATCCATGGTGAACTCAGAGAGAATTTAGCCTTCCCCTGCTTCTTCTCAACTCTTGTATCATCCTCACCAACTTGCAAGCTTTCCTCTCTACCTCCTCAACTCCACACTTTATGCACAGCTGAGTAAGAAAACCACAAAGAACATCTGAAAAATAATCTTTAGGTATAGGGCTCACAGTAGACTACATGGGGTACAGACCCCTGCTCAAGAAAGAGCTAAGTTACAGCTGTATGGTTACTAACAAGTCCAACAAGTCAGCACTCACTGGCCCTGGCACTGGAAACCACTTCCAGGATTCTCAGCAGCGCCCAATGTACCCTAGCTTTTTAAAACTGAGCAGGTGCAGACATGACTAGAGCTTGTCAGTATCTAAGCCACAACTAAACACCATCAGAATTTGCAAAATAGGCTTTCCCCAACCTCCTTGGTCTGGAACAGCTGAGATGATGAACAATTTCTGAACCCTTTTTACCACTACTCAGAATTGAGGGAATTTTTCTGCCCGAAGTCAGTCACCCTCCCCCACAGTGTTACATGCTGGATTCAGCCCCCTCTTCTGCCTGAACACATCTGAGCGTGTGTATTCAATCTCATAGAATGGAACCCAAAATCAAATTTTAGTCATTCTGGGTTCTGCCTTGGTCTCTGACACAGATTTTGTGCTTTACATTGAGCCAGCAGGACTGGCTCCACAGGGAGGTGAGGGAACCTGCCTGGAGAAGAACTAAGAGCCAGTAGGAATATGTAGCTTGTGTCTTGACTTCCACGCTCTGGCTTCAAGCAGGTCATGAGAAATGTACAGGCTGTGCATTTGGAAGGGCTAATGAGAAAACTAAGTACTGCATTACAGGTAGATACAACCAGCAAGAACTTGCCAAGCATCCCAAGAGAGATGATCACTGTTGCCATAACGCTCTAAGTACCTGAGAAGAAAAGGTGTGCAAAAAGAGCAGCAGAGAAGAGGTGATGTTTTGTACTTTCGTCTGTGAGAAATATCAAAGATGGGGAAGTATTCCCCCTGTGATGTACAATGGACTGCCCTTAAAGCTAGGCTGAATAATCATCATAATACGAAACCCATCTTGCAATTCAGGGCAGCACTTCTGTTGGTGCATCACTAAAATCACCAAGTCTGCAGTGTGCCTGAAGGGGCTGACCAGAGCTGGTCTGGACTTTGCAGGCCTTCTGAATAGCACACCTTATTATAACATGATTTAAAGTTGACAACATGTCTGAAAACACACATAATGTCAGAGAAGGAATGAAATGTTGCTTCTCTCTCTCTCTCCTCCCCAACCTCATTACAGGCTAAGGAAAAATAATGTATGGAGAATAATACTTCACCATCCAAAGAGTTTTTTTGGTTTCTAAATCTAGTGAAGAGTCATTGTATATTTTGACAGAAAAATGAATCAAAATAATAAAGTGAATACAAAATTATATTGCTGTCAATAATTTAATTTACACAAAATAGCACTGTGACATGGTAATTGTTATATATGATGCAGCATTCAGTATAATATTTGGAGAATGCATTATAGAAAGTCAACATTTAACTACTAAAATCAACTTACATAATCAAAGCTGTCAGGGAATCTTTACAGTTTTATATTAATTTGAATGTAATTTACTATAGATGTGTCATTCTTAGAGGTGCTTACAATAGTTAATGATCTCTGCTTTTCCATTATAAAATCCTATTTTCAAAGGCTTATAACTTGGTCTTAAGAACTCTCAGCCCTCCGGCACATTTTCCTTTTCCTTTCAAAAACTACGTTAGACATTTTAAACTTTTCTCTCAGAGCAGAAAGTGTGGTTACTTTCAAAATTCATTTTGAGGATTTGCTAATTTGCTGCTTGCTAACCAGGGATCTCAGAAAAAAAAAAGGTTCATCATGGTAGCTGAAGGTAACATTTCAGTTAGATTCTTTTCTTCTATTTTCCTGAATATTTTACCTCTGAGACCATTTTTCTTGCTTTTCTTGTAGAGTCTAAGTAAGCATCTTCCAATACTGCATCCAAACCTACTCTGCATCCTTCCTTTTCTCCTCGCTTTGTAAACAACAAAGATGAACCAGAAATTGCTCACATCTCTTAAAGGTTATCCATTCAAATCAGAGCAACAGCAAATCTGACTGACTTGCTGGAAAGTCTGTGTAAAGAAACTTTCCATCTGTGGGAACAGGGCGGATTAAGACAACTGCCCTTTACCCCAGTCAATGTTGCCTCACTGTGCCCTTGCCCTTCACTCAGCCTACCTTTGTTGCTCCCCCAGTACTGTGGATGGATCCCTCTTGAGTAGCAGCCACGTGCTCGCTGTGCTTACACAGCCTCCAGCACTGCTGGGTCCTGGGATGATGACTGTTCCTGACTGCTGGCCATAGGCACTTTACCACAACACTCTGAGGCTCTGGATTTCAAGATCTGTTTGAACATGGCAGGAAGAGGAAAGCCAGGGGGTTGGCAGCATTTAGTTGCTTCAGTGCTTTCTGCCCCAGAGCTAAGATATTGAAGACCAATTTTCCATAAACACTTTTTACTACCAAGGTTATGCTGTTACAGGTTATAATAAACTCAGGATTTGAAAGGCAATTTGACAACACAAATATATTATCTGTAATGGAAGCAAAGTCAATTATTGGCTTGTCTTCTTTGGTAGACCTGCTTCAGGTCAGGGTCCTGTTTTCCTAAATCCTGCTCAGATTCACTTTCGTTGTTTTTGTTTGTTTGTTTTTTTAAATTCATGCCTGTTATGTGTCATTTTGGGTTCCCCATCCCCTATCTTTCTCTGGCCTCAGACATTAGAGTCAATGTGCACAACTGTATCCAAAAGCTAAAATCAACGATTGCCATGTAACCAGCTAGATTTGCACAGCTGTCATTTGTTCAGCATCCCTTCAATTTCTGTTTGAGAATAAGGGCTTTTTCAAGCATTTGTGGTACTCTACTCTAGCCACTTCCTTGGTCAGTGCCAACACGTAGGCAAAATGCTTCCTTCCATTTTTTGCAACATCTCCTTTCTTCCTTGTTTGACAAAACAAATATATCACTCTCTAATAATTCAGTTATGTCACCAATCAGGTGGGAATCTCCTTTCCCTTATGCATGTTGAGAACAGCTCTGTAGCTTTGGACAAAAGATCTGCTGCTTACATATCATATTTTTGAAGCTGAAAAGTAAACTCTGTCCCAGGCATGTTTTTCTGATAACGGACTTCATTCAAGAAAAACATGATCATATTTAGACTGGATAAAACTCATAACTGATTTAGGAGTACCAAGGCAGTGAGATGGCGTAACTCTTATCTGGGACAGACTACAACAAGAAAAATGCTATTGAGAAAAAACGTCCATTTGATTCTCTAGATTCATTACTTGGTGGTACAAAGGAACTCTAGAAATGACTCTGTCCCCCCTTGGACATTCAATTGGACATAAGCATGGTGAGCATCTGGATAAACTATATTCTATAAACACATTTGACACACTTAAGACGTTTATTCTATTATTGGGGGAAAAAAAAAACCAAAAACCAAAACTTTAAAACTGGCTGTAGAATACTGGCTAAAAGTTTTTAGATGTTATTTCCACATTCTGTGTGTTGAGAAATCAGACCTAAATGATTAAACTTACAAATTGTCAGAGTAGTCAATGACTGCATGGATCTCTCCTTCCACAGAATGAATGGGACCTGACAGACACAGGACCTTAGGGGACGTTCTTCCAGATTCTTACATATTCATTGTCCCTCACAGGAAAAAATCCAGCAGACCGGTTTATCTCCATTCAATATTTTTACTTCTTGAACCTCAATGAAGAGGTTTTTCTCTGATGTAGGTAGCACTGCCCGCTCTCCTGAGGTTGACACCCACTTCATTCAAGTATTCCTAGTGCAACAGGGATGTTAGTGGCTTCTGGCTCTCAGCCAACATCCCACACATTTCCTCTGTAGCAAAAATGCCTTAATTCTGACCCACTGTCTTTCAAGTAGATAGTGAAAAAATTCAGTCACAAAGAGCTTTGCTTTTATCTGTGCTTCTCTTTCAGAGAGATCAGGGGAAAAAAAAAAAAAAGGGGGGGGGGGGGGGGAAATCAGACATTTTCCTTTTCTTTTTCAAGGTCCGTGTCAGCAAGGGTGAGGTTTAGTGAGTGTTGCTGTTAGCATTACAGCCCAAAGAGAAGCTGAAGGCATTCAGACAGTGGTGCTCACAGATCTGAGTAAAGGGAGTTTGCAAGCAGTATAACAGCAGAGGGAGTGGATCACGTTGCCTGTCATCATGCTACTGACTGTATCCAGTACCGCTCCTACTCAGCAGCTCTTCCACAAACCACTCTTTCTGAATCAGTTCAACCACCAGCTACTGTAAGAGAGCCTGTATTTTTCAGGCAGAGAACTGAAAAAAAGATCAGAAGGAACAGAAACTCTTGGCTGCCAGCTGAACTTTTCCATCTTTGCCACAGATACAAAGAACACTGCTGATGTTATCTGATAACTAGAGTGCAGCATGTTCTGAGCCCAGCATCTGAACAGGTAAGAAGAGAGTGTACAAACTTGTGAACTCAGCATATTATAGGCCTGATTCTGCCACCACTAATGGTTTCAAGTTGTGACAAATTCTGCAACACATGCATTCTTACACCCACAAATGCCAAACCAGTGCATGGGGGAGAAAAAAAAGGGCACTGTGGAACAAAGCTGTCCATTTCACAACCCCATTGCACAGAACCCTAGGGGAAAACAGCAGAGATAACAGGTCTGATAATCATTAATCCAGCTGAGCATAGGTGAGGAGATGTACAGTGATGTTTACAGGGGAATGTGGAACCCAGGATTGCAACCTGGAATACCAGAAGGGCCAAAATCAGAAGCCAGGGAGAAGAAAAGTGTTGGAAAACCATTTAGTTACTTCAACAATGTATGCTGCTGTCAGGGTGAAAACAAAAAAACAAAACAGCAACAAAAAGCCCTACCCTCCAAGGTAACAAGTTATGGAACCATAAATATTTGGGAGAATGGGTTAAGAGAATAAACATAAATGAAAAAGGTACACAAAAAGCAAACCCCAGAGATAATGACAACTCAGGAAAAAAAAAAAATCAACAACTGCAAGGCAGATGGCTCAATCTTGTAATACACGTAATCTACCTTATTGAAGAGAATAAAGTCTGGATGACATAAGACAGATAACTAAAATGGAAAGAAAGGAATTGAAAGAAACCATTACATTGACCTTTCATAAATAAAATTTGCACACATGCAAATTTGAGAAGCGTGATGGCTGGAAGTTTGGAGACAATAAGGAAAATATTCAATTCTTGGTACCAGGGATAAACATGGATTTTGAATGGTGACTAGATGTACACCATGCTGCTCCAGGTGATTACAGTCTTGGAAAAGTTGCATGGAAAGCTAAAAACTTGAGGAACAAAACCAACACAGTAAAGAGAATACAAGTTAAAATACAACTGGAAAAAAATGACAGCAGGAATGATTTCAGAAAAAGAGTTTGGATAAATTGGATGAAACAGAGGAAAAGACTGAGACCTGTCATTGCCATGACACTTGCATTACATCTCACTTCCAAGTGCTGAGTCCAATTTGGAAGAAGGCAAGAAGCAGAATATTCTCTTTATGGCGAAAAAAAGCCTTCTTTCTTTTGCAAGTTCCTGTGTCAGTAGCCATTTTATGGGGCTGCCAATCATGGCAAATCAACTGAAAAGCCAGATCATTTTCTAAAGCATCTACCTTCCTAGAGAAAGATTTGAAAGTTGTCTGTGTACAATCCAGCTGCTGCTTTTAATCTTTTCCTGACAACAGTAGTTGTTTTATTACTTTGACAGTCATTTTCAGCCCATGAATAGTACCACAGTCCTTGTAAGATAGGAAAATTCTTTTGATCTACAATTTCATAAGGTTTAGCAATGGACAAAGGATTTTTCTGGTACACTTGATCACACACTTGCTGAAGTTTAGGCTTAGAGCCATTAAAAAGGCACTGAACCACCCTTCTGGAGAAAAACAAAAATCCTTTTTGATGAATAATGACTGCCAGAAAAAAAAATAATTTTTTACAAAAATAATATGTACTAATGGAAAATTAAGAGCAGAGTTGTTCCCAAAATAACTTTGACACATAGCCAAAACCAATCATAACTTTCACAGTTTTAATATAGTGTCATCTATAGGATAGAAAGTGTGGATGCAAGATATGCATTGTAGGTAGGTATAAAAAGGGAAGGCATTTCTAGCTGTCTGTAGTAACTAAGTGGAACTTAGAGAGAAGGTTCAGAGGGAGAAGGTTCAGGCAGTCACAGAGTAGTTTTCTAGCTTAATTGCTTATTCTATTTGCTCTACAAATAAGAAATGTATGCTTTGTGTATATCTACCAATGGGGAATATGTAGATAAGATGTTGAATTACAGCCTCATTTATATGAGGCCTCTTATCTAAAAAAAAAAAGTGCAGCGGAGGGTATATATATATGTACATACACATACGTAAGTATATATATATATATATATATACACACACACACACTATATATATATATATAGTATAGTATATATACTACACTATTACGTACATATATACCATGTAAAACTCATCATATCTCCACGCTTTTTTAGTAACTGAACTAATGAAGTCTGGCTTGATTTCCTTTGAAAATGGTGTGTCTGTTGCATAAGGACATTCATTTCTAAAAATCCACATCAAGTTTATTATTTAAGCAGAGTAAAAAGAAACGATCTTCTCTTTTGCTCGGTGCAGTTAGAAATCAGTTGTATTGACAATTAGACAAGACTGGTCAGAAAGAGATTAAAGAAAGATTCAGGAAGGACAGGATTTCCTCTCCCTCTCCCTGAATTGTTCAATTATTCACTTATTTGCAGTATTTCTCAAACAAAAGCATTGGATTTCCTACATTTCACTAGGTAGCTTCAATTTATAATCTTTTGAAATTTCCACTGAATTCTCTGAGGTCATATTTTCTGGCAAAACATCATCCTGACCCCTACAGTCATGAGAAAAATATTTTGCTCCAGTATTTTCAGACATTTTCAGACATATTACAAACTGCTCTTCGGTTTCACTACATTCTCTTGACAAAATGCTGGTACTTCTCTGTATAATTATTATTATTAAAAAAAAAAAAAAAAGAAAAGGAAAAGAAAGAAAGGAAAGAAGAAAGAAGGAAAAAAGGAAAAGAAAAGAAAAAGGTACAAGTCTTCCACAATTAGCCTGAACTGACCCTGGTATCACTGACCTGAAGAGATCAGCTCCCAGTTCAAAAAGAGAACTTCACCTCTGTTTCTCTAATTTTCCAGGATTCTAAATGAAAGACTATTTAAAGGCCCAACCTTGTTCAAGCCACTTTAAGCTATGTTTTCAACTCCACTGTTTTGGGATAATGTAAAACTCTGAGCTTTGTACATGCAAAATTTTTCTTTCCATTCCTTCTTCCAGACTAGGAAGACTCTGAAGAAATAACTTCATTTTCATTGTTGTTAGTTCTATTTAGAAGTTGCTGCAGTACATCAGCTTCTTGCATCAGACTGTGTGCACAATGTGCGCGAGCATTTGCCCACTCAGCTCTGTTAACTGAGTAATTCCCTTTCCTTATTTACTGCTAGCATTTCCCTTTTAGATTTCAGTTCACCAAGGAGGGAAAGATGCACTTAGGAAAACACAGCCCTGTGTTTCTGCATACCTTCTGCCAACATCTTGCAGTGCTTTGGATAAAGTATTTTGCAATAAAAAATGAATGAAAATTTGAAAGCAGAGTTATGCTCTCATAACCTATTCAAACAAAAGAATACATGTGGATGTACTCTTCTCTAAGCACTGTGCACGATCAAGGGGAGCTCTGGCCCTACCAAAACGAGGAGCACTCACCCCAGACAAAGGAACTTGTTGCTGCTGACTGTTCCCAGCACAGAAACGATTGGGGAGTTCTTGCTAACCCAAATTGCCACCAGTTGCCATTATGCAGCTGCCAAGGACATCATCGCATGTACAAAGCAGCAGCTCCAGAAAGCTTGCAGGAACTTTGTGGGAATGGGACTAGTTAAACTTCAGAGTGCAGTCATACTTATTTAACTGACAATTTACGTCTGCAAAAGCATCACTTTCTTCACAAATTATTCATCAAAAGATCAGCTCCATGCTTTCTGATTCACAATACTGACTTTCAGGATATTTAATCTAATAAATTTGAGGTAGGTATAAATAAACAAATGTGGCATCATGCTAAATTACTTAATTAAGCACCAAGTTACACAGCGTTATAAGTATACACGACATTAGGAGCTTGTGCAAGACATGTCTGTAAAAAGGACAGAATACTATTGACATGATCAGAAACTTATAGCTTTGCCTATTTTGGCTAAAAATGTGTTATTATTTTTCAAGTTGTAATTGACTGTTTTAGAACATAATATCTCTATGTGATGTTTCTATGTTCTAAACATAGTACATGAGAGCAATCTGACTACTTCAGTGTTCTGTCTCTGGCAATAAGCAATTTTTTACAGAGAAACATATAAAACTGCATGTTTAGAGCCATCCTCTCCTTGTATGCTCACTGACATGACAACAAACTGAGCTAGAGCTCAGAGCTAGCTAGAGCTGGTCTATATCACATTCAAAAGTTACTGACAGACAGCTTTTCTCATGGGAGATACCACTTGGTCACATTAGCATCTCTCATGCTTCAAATGCTTTGAATATACCATATACCACAAATGTTAGAGTATGCAATTTGTTGTTAAAATGACGATTTACTTCAGAATTTCAGCTGTGAGATATGGCAAATCTTTCACCAGTCTGTTTGGGATGAGAAAAACAATAAAGAGCTTTACACCTTGGAAGGTGAAGAAAATAGAAAGAAAAATGTAAGTTCCCTTCTCAACAGGAAATAAAGGACCGTGGCATCAGTCTCTCGACATCAACAGGCTAAATCAGTTCATCTCTTGCAGAAGGAGACAAGTGTTCTCTTACGAATTACAGTTCCAGTTGAAGTTTGCCTGCGTAGCTGAGCAAATCATAAACATAAGGCCCTTTATTAGCAGATACAGCTTTTCCAGGGACAGAATGCTGACTGGGAAATCACTTACTTCCTAGACGTCCAGAATTTCAGTCATCAGCCTCGAGACAAAAGAAAAGGAAAGGCCAAGAGGCACTAAACTGTGCTTATAACGTCCCTTCTGAAAAAACCTTTTCCAAACACTCATGGGTGAGTGTCTGCTTTTCTTCAGATTCAGCACTCACACCTCCTTACCTTGCTCCTTGATGTGATGGTAAATGTTGCAGCAATCACATTCTCTCACATCTTTCTGTGGAGGAAGGATACTTGTTTTCTCCTCGATTCACTTACCTTGCCTGAGCTATCAGCCAATATCCAGTACCGCTGGATCAGGGAGCCTGTTGCAAAATGTAGATCACTGTTCGCTCAGTTTCATGGTAATCTAAAAAAGAAATTACACAGACATTAAAAAAAAAAAAAAAAAAAAGTTTAAACATCTAAAGAAGGACTCCTGTGGCCAATAATGCTCTCACACCTCATTTCTCTGTTATTCTCTCAGCAGTCAGTCCTGACTGGGGTATTGCAGCATCATTCCAACAGCTTGGCAGAAGAACTGTCAAATCCCGTTTCCCAGTTCCCATGTTCTCACACAAATCAGAAACCACTTTGTATTACTGGATTACGAGGAGCCATCCTCTAGGGTAACAGAGACAAAGTATACATAAGAAAAAGGATGAAATATCAAAAATAGCTCTGCAGCATTTGCGTAGGTTTTATACGTATTGTACGAATTTACCTGTTATCCAAAAATTCTTACTTAAATGAGAGCATTTAGTTTGAAGACTGGAGGAAGTGGAATTTCATACAAACATATGAGGCTGCATTACAACCACAGATGTTTCTTTTGAACACACAATGCTGTAACAGTACAAAAATGGAAACCTTTTAAGGGTGATGTTGATGAAGCCCCACATTTGCATATCGATGTTTCTAAACCCAAAAGACTCACCTCCATTAAAGGTCTCCTCAGTTTTCTATGAACAGTTCTATAAACAGAGGAAATGTCCGTATCTCTGACAAACTCAGCACTGATATAAACTTTTTCTTTTAAAGTGTTCAGAACATTTTCAATAAATGAGACAATATTGTGATACATATTAAGATCTCTTAATA
Source organism: Gallus gallus (assembly GCF_016699485.2). Taxonomy (NCBI): domain Eukaryota; kingdom Metazoa; phylum Chordata; class Aves; order Galliformes; family Phasianidae; genus Gallus; species Gallus gallus. Next base: position 8,725,350 of record NC_052537.1, on the reverse strand, counting down.
GAAAGGAGAACATGTTGCTAACAAGTTTCTGAAGCTGGATATGTGGGACTGCTGATTTTCTTTTCATTATTAAATTTGGAGGAAATTGCAGACTTGATTGTAATCTTGTCCTTTAGCACTTCTTTGCTGAGAAATACCCTCACTGTATGTTTAAATTTAATTTAACAAATATGCCTTAAAAATAGGGGTTTTGAAAAACCAAGTGTCCTGCATCCTCGGTACCGAAAGGTGAAGTGGGCTATATTTAGAATCACATTTGCAGAAAGCGAGCACCTCGATAAATGTTCTGTGTGGCCATTTGTGACAGAAGGTTGTGTGTTTGCCAATGCAACCTTCATTTTTTACTTTAATAGTACAAGCCAGAATAAATATTGTCTCCACTCCTGTGACAGCCCTTTGATAAAGCAGACTTGGCCCAGTTGATTAGGAATACGTGTCAAACACAGATAATGGGGGAACCCCTTTCACCAGTGTCATACAACCTCAACAACCATAATGAGACCAATTTAACGAGCCTTCTGTTTTACAAGAGATATTAATTGCAGTCCCGTCACATAACGTACAACTCACGATCAAATATGTAAAAAGGAAGGAGATTGAATTTCATTCCATTTTTGTCACGATTATAAATTTTCTTGTGGCATCATGGATCTCCACACTGCTGATCTAAATATTCCGGGTGGCTGACATCACCATAGAACAGTCCCTATTGTTATGAAGACTGTTGAACACCAGAAGAATGCCAGGCTTCTTGTTCACCTTTCTGCCATTTTTATTTTTATTCTACCCTAGGCAACCTCTTCTTCCTTTTTTCCCCCCTTATTTTATTTCTATCTTTGTATTAGGTTGGTTGCTTGGTGCTGTTGTTTTACTAAGAACACAATGAGAGTGCGCTTTACAAAAAGAAGACACCATTCCCATGTACACATTCATGAAGCTGCTTCCTCATCTCTCACTAGTATGTTATTCCAGCAAATGCTTTTGCAAGTGTCTTCTTCAGAGCAGCTCAGAGACTTGCAATTAAGCATACATGTAAGTGTTGCACTGGACTGGAGTAGAAATTATACTTAGACATGCAAATCAGAACTCTCCATTCAGTATTCCAGAAGATAGATCCTCATCCAATTACTCTTTATAGCTGAACATGTGCTCTCCATTTGTGTGTCATAAAATCTTTGCATTGCTAAAGCACACACTCTCAGATAGGACTCCTTCGATTGAGGGAGAGGATCACCCTGCCAGGTGACAGATGCTCCCGGCTGCAACACAGCATCAGGGATGCTCTCCCACACTGCATCCTCACCTGTGTGTCAGAGCAGCTGCAGGCTGATCACCTGTACGTGGCAGATGCTGAGCAGTGGGTGCTGCCTGCACGTGCATCACAGCACTGTTCAGCTTTTGTTCACCAGATTGCATGCCTGCTTGTGGTGGTGATTTACTTTTAAAATTAGTTCTAACAAACATACTGTCACTTCAGCAGATGTAATGTACTTTCTAACCATATCAAGGGTTTCTTTTTGCCAGGGGTACATCTGCAAGGAAACACAGTGGCTCTACAGCCATGACTGCAATATATTCTGCTCCAAATTATTCCCAAATTATAGCAAAGTAGTAGAAACTTAGAAAAATCTTAGTTCTTATTCCTAATTCAGTCATCAGGTCAGGACAACTCAGATTGTTCTGAGATACTGCAACAGCTGAACCTTAAGGCAGTTGAGAACCCTAAACTTTTCGTCCTGGCACTGCCAGGAACTCCAAAAATGAGTTATGGACAGCCTGTATTCCCACTGTATTGGCCATAGGAAGGTTGACTTTTTCTCTTGACTGAAAAGAAGTCCAAAGATGGGCTAAGATTAGCAAAAAGATGGGTTATTTTTTCTACAAAGTATATTAGGAGAGTTGCAGGGGTATTTAGCACTTAGGAAAGGCTTTACGTGCAAGCCCGAGTTGCTACTGCAGACAGCCTGGGACATCACAATAGATTCTAAAGCTGCTTGCTGTAAGAGCCCAGGCGAGACCAAGGTGACCTGCTGAGTCTGAAGGGACTTTGGGTGATGTGTCAGGCAGTTTCTAAGAAACGTTCATACACTGCTACCATGAGTGAAGTCTGTCATTTTTTTTTGCACAAAGCTTGCAGATTCAGGAAACACGGTGCTGAAATTCAGTCAGTCACACACGTGCTGTAGAATTTAAAGCATGGTGTGTCAGCCAAATGAAATACAACACTGAAACATTGGCTTTCTCAAGCCTAGCTTTATACAGGAAAATATTTGTTTGCTTTAGGACATCTCTCTGAGAGACAGGGGTTCCTAAATCCCATCTTCAAGTATTGAACCAGGGTCAGTCAGGCTCAAAGATGCAATTATGTATTTTGGAGTCCTAACGCTTATTTTAAAAATCCCAGCTAGAGTTTATCTGCATTTTAAGTACCTGAGTAACTTCATGAATCCTGTCCAAGGAGTTTAATTTGCCCCTGAAAACAGGTGTTTTAAAAATTATAAATATGCAATTCACAATAGTAAGAGCTCAGCACTTGTTCCTATACTTGCTGGACCAGAAAGCAAGTCTGGCACTGGAAAGCGCAGCTCTTCACTGCTCATATGGAAATTCTGAGGTCATTCCAGGTGACCCTATGCAGAGATAAAAGGACCGATAGAGTTTCTGTGAGCAGTGTTCTGATCGTAAGAAAAAAAGAAAATAGAGATGTGAGCGCATTCTCTGGTAAAATTGTTGATTTATACTTCCATGATTATTTAATGATTCTTTAAACATTTTCATTAATGGAAAATAATATGGTAAGGCAGTGTGATGTACTATTTCATACTCTGCACACTGAGCATATCCTTTTCAGAAAAAGGAAAAGAAGAATTTCAGAAAAGTGTCATGTATGTATAAGCTACTAAACTAAAGACAGAAAGTTATCTTCTAGGAGTTCCCTTCCACATTCTGAACGTGAAGGAGTACACTAGAATACTGATAACTCAGTGCAGTATTTTACTGTTGGAAAATACAGTAGTTTTCAGTAATTGAAAAGACTTATCAAGAAAAGAAAGATTGGGTACGTTAACTAATTTTGATTGTCTTTTGTACTGTCACATCATGAGCAAATAAGAAACTCAGGTACCTAAAAGCAGGATTTGCTCTCTCCTGCAGGGAGATCGCTTACCCACTGAGCTGGGACAGACCCTTTTCTGTGACCTCTATGAAAGTTGCCCCCGGCTCCCCCAGCAGTTAACACGTTCTGAAGATCATCCTTTGTCTCAATGCTGCTGGTCACATACTGGCAAAGGACTGCTACACTGAAATCAATCAAACAAACTGCTCCGAGCTTTAATCTCTTGCACAACAGCTAAAGCAACAGAGAGTGCCATCTCACAAGTCCTGTATTTGTAAGCATTCAGCAGAAGAAATGTATGTGACAGATTGCCTTCTCTGTGATCAACATGTCGATTGATATTTTTACCTTGTTCTGTGATAGCTGCTTCTAAAATAAAGCACTTAATGAGTAAATAAGAGCAAGAGCAAATTGGTCCACGTTAACAGAATTTCAATGACCGTGATAAAACCAGGGGTATCCAGAAAACAAGCCTTCCAGTTTACAGGAAAACTCAATTTCCCAACTGTCAACACAGACCTGACAGAAAAAAACATCTAGACTTCACAGGACCAGCATTAAAATGCCCCCAAAGTGGTGCTCCCCAGCTCTGCTATCTGCACAAGGAATGAAGTACAGTATTCTTGTGTTTTTTTTAATGGCTTTTCCAGGACATCTGAAATGCCTCAGGAGAACAGACATATGACATCCTGTGGACCCCTCGGTTTGCTTGTCCTACAGCGGCCATTCAGCTCTGGGATTCTGTGAACAACGAAAGTACCCGATAGCCCTTACTGAAGGTGGTAGCACATCTTAGCCTTTCAGCAAACATCACAAACCTGCAGCCCAGGTCAACGCCCCCACCTTTACTAAAAGTTAAAGGTAATGGTTAATGTCCAGGTCAGCTGAACAGAACACACGTGTTATCCTGAGGTATGATATTATGAGCTGGGTAGCATGTGTGAAAAGTGTCGCTAGCTGGTCCCCTCTCGGCTACTGTTAAAAGATGATGCTTTTTATTCCAGAGGAAGTTAGAATACTTTATGCTCACAAAGTATTTAAAATGCAACTACTTCAAAAAGGCAGGCTACAACTGAAGTTTTCAGCAGTGGCTTTCAGAACCCCACCCTCAGCAAAGCAGAAAGAAAAGAAACAGGAGCTCAGCATTTCCCACAAATAGGTCTGTGTAAAACCCCCAGGCCAAAAATACTCTTCAGACATCCTCAGAAAGCATAAAAGATCAAAAGTTGGTCTCAGCCCTGCGTATCTGAATTGCTAATAGTTGCTCAGTACTGTCTCCATCTGCACTGTCACACAATGAGGATTAGAGGTAATCGTGTTTTTAAGGAAAGGGAATGTTTCACATTGCCATAAGCACCTTCGAGATTCAGATCCAAAACTATGATTTAACATTTTCTGGTTTGCCCTGCACCAGGTTTTCCAATCTCCAGTTAATGAACAGCTGCACCAGTGCTGCACTGCTCTCATGTGCTCAATAACAACGGGACACTGCAAAGCTACAAAGGCTCGTCCTGTCCATTTAACCAGCATGTCACAAGGAGACAAAGCACAATGCAGGCCTGTGAAAAGTCCACCCACAAACTTCATTTCACACTATGGAATGAGGCACTTGAGTCCTCTGTCTTCCTGCTCACAAATGAGTTCACACGACAACAACTTGAGCATTTTGGAGACTGCAGCATACAGCCTTTCAAAAAGTCATTTTTAATTTTTTTTTTAAATCATAACGAAAAATATTTTACTCCTTTTTATTAATTCTCTCTTCTTTGAAACTGCTGTGTTCAGTGCAGTTTAAAATGTAACACCAAACAATTAAACAGAGCTAAACAATTAAACAGAAAAGCCATGTTATCTGACTAAAAAAAGAAAACCAAAACCCCAAAAAACCCCAACCCTAACACCATAGCATTCAGCATACATAGAATCACAGCACAGAGAATATAAAAATCTATTACCAGAAATATACCTTTTATCATTATCAAAACAATTTGGTTTTGTAAAGTTAAAAATCCATTGTGCCATTGGTTATCAAAAAGGGTGAAATTTATTGTATCCATTCAATTCAATTTACAACCAAACATCCATTATAGTGGCACAGAGCAACCAAAGGGCTGGACTCCCTCTGCACACACACACGTACAAACACACACTCATCTTGGAAAAAAACTGGCAGAACAGCCACACCACTTCAAGAGGAGGGGCTAACAGAGCAACAAAATCAAGTATCAACCACCAGAAAAAGACATCCTCAGTGCAGCTATATTTGGAGAGCAGTGTTATGTTGCTACTGTGGTGTGTTGGTGGGATTGTACAAAGAATTTAGTGTCAGAGAGAAAAGAAGCAAGAAGAAAGGGACAGTGTAGAAGACTAAAAACTAATGCTATAGAAGTGTATTTTCCCCAAATAGAATGATGGAAATTAGTGAGGACTTATTCAAAGAAAATATTCCTGAAATAAATCTGTTTTGTAAGTATTTGAATCTTGCCTATTTGTTTTCATTCCAATTTTATGAGCCCTCAAATAACTGTTCTAAGCATCTGATTTTATAATTAATCAATTACCTTCATGGGGAACAATGAGGAAGTCGGAACACTTTTCTGAAATGAGGAGTCAGCCGATGGCTCAGGTTTACCAGCACTGCTCATCTTCAGCCTTTTTGAAAATTCATAGGCAAATTTCCCCACCAGTGTCCTCCTGCAGTAGTCTCAGCAGGATAAAGCACCAGCATTTACATTTGTTGTTTCAGCCATGATAAGATGGAAGATATCTTTCTGCAAAGCAAAAGGAGATTGATTATTTTTTGTTAAAATAGCATGCAAGAAATAGGTCAGACTCTGCAATACCCTAAACATTTTCCCCAAAAAAGCTCCAGATGCAGCAGGGTGGATCTAAGGCATAGTTCTAGGATCTTTTACCTGAATGTACTTTCTTCTGCTTATTATTCCAACAACAGTTATACCAAGAAAGGTCTATAGCTAAGCACGATCAGTACAAAACATGGTGCTGCCAAAAATATTATAAGACAACTAACATCGGCTTAAACCTACAGTCCTGCTATGTCATTTGTATAAAAGTTAAGGATCTGTTTTAGTCACCCCATTTAAGTATAGACACTGCTGCTCCTTTGACTTGACAAGGATATTTCCCAGACTAAGGATCACAGAAGTCAGCAAACATGCAAGTCCTTATAATCAGGAGAAAGAAGCATTTAAATATCCTTATGATTAAGTGAGGGCATTAAAAAACAATTCTGGTACACAGGTGAGCACAATGAAATCATGTTAACAAACCTTGTGCAGATACAGCTGGAACAGGATATGGCCCTCAGAGCCAGCTGAATGCTCCATAAAGCCAGGCGAGAGATCCTCAGATGGCCAAATCACATCCTCCTCTCTAGAAAAGAAAAAAGAAAAGAAAACAAAAGAACATTTTGAAGTTCATTGCTTGTGCCAGTCTGCCTCAGTTAAAGTCACTGAACAAAACTGTAGGAATGAAAAACAACTTTTCTAGTAACTTCTGCAAAAAATTAGCTAAAGGATTGTGATAGGAGCTGGATAAATGACATTTTGGTTGTCTTCTCAGGAATTCTTTTGAAAAAAAGCATGAAAATAGACGAACAAATTAATCACCGCAGACTTTTCCTTGTGATTACATGACCTATGCAGTTCCAGAGGGGAAAGTGCTCCTCCATAACCAGGCTGTTAAGAAACTACCCTGCAAATAAGATCTTTCTCTCTTTATTGTAATGGGTCTTGACATTGACATTGTCATGTTAATTTGCCAATTCAATCACGGTATTTGCTTGAATTGAAGCAGAGAAGACATATGAACATCAGCCACCAACTAAGTACATGAAGAACAAAAGCTATCCTTTTATGGTCAGTGGCACTTCATGTAGTTTTCTTTCAGCAGAAGGAATGGTGAGATACAGGAAAAATACAGACTGGCTAAATTGTAACAGTTATCTTCTCCTTTTGGGTTGGGGGGGAAGAACCTTACTAGTGTGGGTGAGCAGAAAGATTCACCAAATGATTTGCCAGATCGTATCTCCCAAAGAAAGCGAGCCAAAATTTTATTACAGCTGAAATAAACTGGCAGCGGATTTGGTTGTAACAAAGACACCCCTCCAAGCATGAAGCTTACCATTTTGTGGCTACCATGGTTGTGCCACTGCCCGATCCCCATTTGGGAAGGGGTTTGAGGCAGAGGAGCAGAAGAATTGAATGCAACCTATAAATGACAACCAACCAGAATGAAGGGACCGTGTGCTGCATACTAGTACCTGCAGAAGATTCATGGAACCAGACTGAATAGGTACAAAGACACATCTGCCAACTCAAGAAGAAAAGAAATTGAGAAACGTGAAATAGTTTGTACACTTTCTACAAGCACCTTGCAGATGCAAGCCCCAAAGATAGAGAGAGACTGATTGTTGTCTTACTTTGTAAACAGAAACCTTTGTTTCTTTGGAAGAATCTGGAGTGATCCAAAATCCTTGGAGAGGGCTTTCATTTACTTTATTTTACCTCCATCCTTCTCACATATGCATTCAGTCTCATGCTGATTTACAGTCAACTGCATATGTGTGGTGCTTGAGTAGATATATAAAAAAAAACCCATTGCTGCCCCACCTCATTTCCTGGGGGAAGATATGCCTTTACTAGAGACAGATTGATTACTAAGAACATGAGAGCTGAACAATATATACGTTTACATGTAATTACATACTGCGCAAATGCAAAGCTTTGGTTCAATTGAAGGCAGCAATCTCAGAAGGAACCAGCTGGCGACATGAATTGGTTGAAATTAATGACTCTCAGAGATAGATAATACAGAATTCAGCATCAAGTTGTACCTCTGGTTAAGTTCACAAACGAGTGTCTCAAGAAGTAACAAATGTATAAAGTGAAATCATAAGCAATGGACAAAAAACTGTAACCTGTTAATCAAAACTGAAAGGTCTTACAAGGCCACTGATTTGCAGGTGGATATCCAATAGAAATGTGATACTGTAGACCTGATATAAAAGAACTCTCTTAATCTCTTTTTTCACATGCATAAGTAACTCACACAGCATACAGATGTCATATCTCTAGCAAACAATTCATTTAAAATCATTTATGTACAGCAGAAAATGTATTTTAATAGTACTTTTCTAAAGGTCAGATAATGCAAAGGAAAACAGGTAAAAAGGAAACCAAAGCTTATCCAAGTGATAATTCCAATGTCCTACTAGAAGCTTATATAACATAATGCTGTTGAAAAATAACGGTACAAAATGAACGGGAGTAAGCTGCCTGGCAGGATCACGATTAAGACTTAGGAAATTCCCATTAAATCAGTTTGTCCCAAGTTTACTCTTTCTTACAACAGCATAAGCAAGCATACTCTTAGATATAACAGTATATATTAAACAATATGAAAGTATAATATTCTCTTTCTAGTAGAAGTGTTCCAAATGACGGGACTTGGCTTCAGATCTGATTTTCACTCTCCCCACACTCTGGGAAAGACCACATGCCATGTATAGACAAAATTGTTCTGTGGTAAAAAATAAGAATCAGTTATGAAATTCTCTTTCCAAAACTCCCAGGCCCCAGAATTCAGACAGACTCTGAACTGATGGGACTCCCTACATTCTCTAGCTTGCCAGTCAAGCTTTTCTCTAAGAGCTGCTTTGAGGCCAGGCCAGGACAAGTTGGTCCTCCTGATTTATATGTGACAGTGCCTGGTGTTACACTTACACTTATGTCTCAGATGGGCCACACTTTCCAAAAGTCAGCTTGCATTTCCCTCCATTTCTAGACAGTACAAATAAATGCTTACAAACGCATCAGGGTAAATTCAGCTTAACAACAGAAACTAATGGACTATGAAAAGCAGTTACTATTTGCAAGCCCCTAAGAGCAAAAATGTCAACACCCAGCCTAGCTAAAGTCGTGGCAGTATACATACACATATGTATATATCCTGGGGAGCTTAGAATAACTTTAAGGCATATTTTGCCTCTACTTTTTATGTTAGTGTGCTTCTGACTACACTCTGAAGCCATTAATTCTAACAGTCCAAGATGTTCTCCCCTTCAGGAGAAAACAGCAAGACATTCTAAACTAGGTGGGCAGTGACTTCTTGAACAACAATAACCATAATAATGTTGTCAGATCACCCTTCTCACTTTTCATTTGACACAGTAACTGTGTCTACCATCTCAAGTTATTGCAGTAGGTAAGCAACACATCATATTTCTCCTGTAATTATCAGTATGTTTGTGCAGATACAGCTATTCCCAGATTTCCAAGAATATTCCCAAAGAGCTGAGTTTGAAAAAAAAAAATGAACACAGTATTTTATACCACAAAAGAACATCAGTTGTCTGCTTACAGCTTGGGCAGATTCTAAAGAGTAGAAGATTTAGTGTCCCTACCTTATTGTTCCTCAAGCAAAGGGCTTGGACAAGCATCTGACCGCAGGAGCAGAAGGTTTCTACTTCATCAGCACTGAGGAGACACCAGCCTCCTGCAAGGACAGGGTCTATCTCACCTGATAACTTCTTTCTTATAGTGCCATGCAATTTACCTGATATTGTGCAGACACTCATTCAGTCATCCAGAAGCTATGTGCCAAACATCTTGGAGCCCTTTAGAATAAGACACTCTTACTTCTTTACTGTACAACACGGCCTGAATAGCCAGGGCCATGTCTGTACTGGATCTACTGTGTATTAATAGAACTCTTTACTAACTTAATGATGTCAGCAGAGCTACACTGAACTTACACCAGAGAGTTAGGCCACTCTGCATTGGCATTTTTGTACCAGAGGCACTGGCTGCTCATACACTGCATCTTTGACTTGTCCTGCCTCTGCAGATGGAGAGGGTACAGTCAGTCGCTGGAGAGGCTAGTCTAGATTTTTTAATTGTTCTATGGCAGGCCAATTGTTACTCAGTCAAAGCTCTTTCCACCCTCAGAAGCCAGAAATGGAGAATGTTGATCAAGATTACTTCCAGTCAGCTCAGTGCCCTATCATGTCGGAGTTGTTCATACTGTAGACTTGCACAATTAGAGATCAGATTTTAAACTTTCTCACAACTTGCAGTAGGACATAATTGCCAAATCCTTTTGCAGTGAGAACCATTACAAATTCGGCAGTTGCTGAAACACCAATCCCCTTTTATTATTCTATTTAAGGTGTTTTAATATGCATCATGGTCCACAGCTGTCATTCACCTGAAGCACATGTTGTAATGTCTTGAGTTTACCAAGTGAGTCAAGGCATTGGGGTTCAGTAGTTCCCACTAATGTGGGCTGTCACACAAAGAAGCAAAAGAACAGTTTCTGGGGAGCCACAAGCAAAGCAGCATCTTAGTAGGCAGGTTTATCATGCACCTTCTCAACTTGCAATGAGTGTTCAGACAACACTGGCATGACACAGGCAATGCATCTAGAGCGGGCTGTGTGCAAGAGGCTTGAGTGGGCTGTAAGACATAGGTTAGTTAGACTTGGTCTTGGTGATGAAAGGTCCTTCTGAGCCTGGAAAAATGGCTCCCAGCAGTCTGAGGAGCAATGTGACAAAGTTGTGTCCCTGTCCACATCAGAATTGGTTGAGTGTGGCAAAATAATGTTATGTTTTTCCCACCTAACAAACTGTGAGAAGCTAAACTACTCAACTTACTTCATCTAGCCTTCAGAATCAATCAAGCACATGAGGAACCTGTAAAATGGAAGTTTTTGTCCAGGAAAGAGAACTGAAAAAGACCCGTGGAGTCAGAAAGTCATTTCTACACAAGCCAAACTGTTTCTCCACACACCATACATATCCCAACCCCCTTTATTACTATCTGATGCCACTGTAGAGGCCACAGAGGACATTCCTGTGACACCTTCTAATTCTCTGGCTTTGGATCTTTTGCACTGATGGTCCAAATTTGATTAGAGGCTGCTTGGAAGCGTCATCATTTGGGAAAAGAAGGAATAAGATGGATGGATGCTTTGTGGACCAGTCGGAAGGAGAAGTACCTGGCAAGTCTATTGGCCTAATGTAACACAGAACAGTATCATTTTTACTGAATTTTCAAATGTTACGTTGAAGAAAAAAACATACTTTGAAAGAACAACTCCAGATACTGCAGAAGAGAAAGCCAAATCAAGTATATAGTTAAGGAAAAAGTACTAATCACAGAAAGGAATTTGAGTAGATTTACTCACTGGGTCAATCACCCAAACCAGTGCCTGAATTCTTTATTTGTGTATTACAAGCATGTCAGGAAAGAGAGCAGGTAAAATGTTCTTCCTCAGAAATCTCCTACACTGAAGCAGTCAACAATCTTAGCTACCTGAATACATTTTAAATCTGTGCTGAGCTCTTGAAAATGAAAGGGATTATTTTTAACAAAAGAATTAACGAAGAAAAGAAATTAAAGGCAGCAGCAGGCTCCTAGCTACCTATAACTCCAGGTGAAAAATCTTTTCCTTTTAGAAAGAATTAATGTTACAAAATGGGATTTGTTTAGTATGCTATTACACAGCTTTATTGTCTTTAATTTCTCTATTTGCTCACCTTATGGAGAAAGAAAACAGAAATTAAAAACAAAAGCTGATAGTAAGCATACATTAAGAAATACGAAGAATCATGGGACCAACTGACCACTTCAGTGATTATGAAAACTGTAAACTATTTAAAGAGATTACTTTTCACTGCTCTTCATTAGGTTCTTATTACCTCAGTCATTAACATTTGGCTCTTATTATTATGATTGTGAAATACTGCTCACAGTAATGGACAAAGAAAGTTGACGTGGCTATCTTGATTAACTCATCAATAATCATTTGGAATAATTTTTCTTCATTCACTGGATGAATCATTCACATGTCCTTTTAATAATGCACATTGTTGCACAGTAAATTAGCATTAAGATTACCCACCTTTGGGAGCTACATTATTCTTCAAAGCCTTTCTCAAAAGAGATAGGAAATGTGAATTTTACTTAAAAAAAAAAAAAAAGAAGAAGAAAAATAAAAAAAGAATTTTCAGAAAACAAAGACTTCTTTGTATGTTTTCAGTACAGCAAGACATGTAGCCCTTGGATTATGCAACTGAACTCAACCTTTAAGCCACTGTATACTTGAGAACATGTGAAAAACATATTCCCCATCTATTTAATTCTTCTCAGGAGAGTAAATCAAATCTCTCCTTTCTCCTAAGGCAAATATAAAACTGAATCATGAATTGAAATTACCTTTTTGTGCACAGATACGAACATAAAAGGACACTGGCTGGCTGTGGATCTGACCTTGCAAACCTCCACTCAAATGGGGTTTCATAGCTGGTTGTGACTGCACACTCTGACTGTACATGTGGAAGTAGGCCTTGATAGGCCAGTCTTGTCTCTGTGGAAAGCCCTGACAAGTCAGTTTCTTGCTAAGGTTCACCCTCAAAGGACAGGAGGTGAACTTCTAGCTCTCAAGTCATACCATGGTCACTGTGGCAGGTAATAAACTATATCAGCTCTTTGCAGCAACATTGCTCACATCTCAAATATTATTTTCTGTGAAACAGCAGTGAGATGGCATTTTATCCACCTCTTCCCTGCAAAAGACAACACTAACAGCCAAGGCAATTGTTGAGATACTCAAGTAGCTTGGCTTTTCCCATCTCAATATATATTGCTTTATCTAAATATTTATTGCTACATCTTTTCATCCAAAAATCACGACATGCTTCCTCTCTGAAAGTGCATCGAGCAGCTGTAATATAAGTTACGCATTTGCTACCCATTTTAGCTCTGAGGAAAGGCAAGCTACTACTTTTACATTCCTGCTGGCTGCCATCACTTGAAAGTAACAACCACAAGTCAGGACACCAAGCCATCAGCTGCAGCCAGAGTCACGTTATCAAAAAGAGTAAAACAAAATAGAGGAATAGTGCTCGGTCCATACTACGCTTCCTCACCCTGAAGCAACTTGGAGCTCAGGAGCTTCCTGAGCAAGGAAGTCCTTGTATTTAATGGAGGGCTTTTTTTCTTCCATTGATTTTTCTAATCTACTTTCAAACCATACAAGCCAGTTACAATCTGCAGCATCCTGTGGTGGTGACCTTGAGTTTTACTGCACACTGTGAGAAGTAACATCTTCTGCTTGTTTTCAGTCTGCAATCTGATAAATTTATTTCAATGGCTTCTGGTTGTTGCATAGAAGGAGACAAGGAATAGTAATTCCTTTGGCACTTTTTTTGTGACTGACAGGATCTTACAGTTTCCATAAACTCTTCATCCATTATTTCTCTTCCATGCAAAGTGCTAACCTTTCAGCGGCAATGACCAAACAGTTTTTCGTGTTTTCTGTACCTTCTTCTTTTCCTAAATCTGTTCATGTGTACTCTTTTCCTCCACTTCTAAGCACTGACTAAACGTTCTCAGAATCTATGATAATGCCATCATGGTGGTAATCAGTTCTGAGCTTGTTACTGTACACGCAGTGTCAATTGTGTTTTTTCCCCTCATATATGCTAGTTTGCTTTAATCTGTACTGAATTTCATCTGCCTTTTTATTTCCTGGACACTCTGTAGCAAGAAAGTCTTCTGTAAATTTTTTAAGTCCTTTTTGGTGTTTTTATTTACCTGCCCTAAATAATGTCACAGCAGTGAGCACATTCATTTTGCCATCACCCACTTCACAAGCAATTATCTATGAAGATGGAAAATAGCTCAGGACCAGTACTGGTTCCCAAGGAACTATCCTGTGACATCTCTACATTGAACAGCTCAATTATTTATTCTCGTTCCTTGTTTCTTACCTTTTAATAGCTCACTGATGCATGTGAAGAACTTCCTTCTTTTCAGTTCTTTCATAATCTTTCAGTTTTTTCATCATCTTTCATCATTCTTTCTTTTTTAGGAAACTTCAGGAAGGGGCCACATAGTCCAAAACTGGTGAAGAGAAGAAAGAAGAAATCACTTCCGTTTCCTTATCTCCTACTTTCCCTCATTCAGAAACACACACTGCAAGTACAGTTTGCCATGAAAAAAATCCTTCTGAAGACTACTGAATTTTGTCTTCTTGTAAATGGTCTTTCTGAAATAGCACAGTTGCCAGTTGTTGTTATATGGTTATTCTTATAATCACAAGAAAATCGCCAAGAACCATCTAATTAATTCTTACAAAGAAAAAACTGTTTCACGAGAAGGAAGTTACTGTTGGGGATAGAGAAGGAGAATAACATTTGTTTGATAGTTAGGATTAATTGGAAAATAAACTGTGTAATGGATGCTTGTGAAGGAATAAATAACGCAATGGAATATTCAGGTCATTTTCCTATCTTTATGAACAACAATCTATATCAATACCCCACTCATAGAGATGGAAATAAATACTACATAAATATTAAAATACTTTTTATAGTTACAATGGGAAAGACATCTTCCTGTACTTTACAGCTGAAATAGCGTTAATCTGCTCTTTTCTCTCCGTGCTTTATGTAGCAGCTATTTCGGCATGCTGAATCTGCCTGCTGAGTGAGGAGGGCAGCTGTTCATCTGGTGCACATTTCCACTGCAACAGCTCCGGCAGGAACATTTGCACCTCCAGCCAACGCTATTGGCATCAATGGTGCCAGCGGGATTTGCAAGATTTCCGCTCTTCTATACACCTATCATATGACAACACTTGAATTGTGTAGGTTTGTCATTTCAGGAGACACGATTCAAGATCTCTTGAACATATTCTCAAAGCTCAGAAAGAATATAAACAAAGGAAATGACATGTGGTTTTATGATCACTGCTATAAAATATTTTATCAGCTGAAGGACAGTACCCCAAATTGCAATGTATATTCACTTGAGTGAATCTCAGTTAACTAGGTAGTTCTCTTAATTTTGCTAGCTTTTACTTACTCTAGCTTCTATGTGTGCTAGCAGATCACTGTGCGTGTTGGGTTTGTGAAGGGATCTGGCCTGCCAGCTGAGCATTTAAACATATGGAAGTAAAAATATTTTCCCATCAAATGCTACAATTTGCTGAATGAGAAATAATTCCATTTTCTCCCTCCTGCTGCCCTGTTGGTTTTTGTTTTTCTTTCAGTTTGAAAACATAGGTGCCTTGAAAATTCACCACAGAGGAAAAAGCAAACAACAAATAACAACAACAAAAAGACAGAAGTGAAATTGAGACTTAGAAATGTAATTAGTTGTTTTGCTTATACAATCCAGTTCTTATATTTAAGAAGGAACTGAATTTCTTTCCATCAAAAAGTACAACCTTTTCCTAAGGAGAAAATTTTGAACAAAATTCCACTTTCCAGTTGGATACTGTTTTGGCTGAGAAGCTTTCACCGGGCTTATTAGCACAGAAAGGAGATGCAACACAGTGTCTGTTTCCCTTTTCATCATTATAGGAAGAAGTATTTATATAGAAATTGTCTACATGCAGTTCAAAGTCTTTCACGTTCTCAGCTCGGTATAATTATTGGTTTTCACAACGACTGCATTTGCAAATATTTTTCTGGTGCATATTTTTGTAAAAACATTTATGTTTCATTGTTCTTTTGTTCCCAGAAAACTGTCCTCTTAGCTACCCTTAATTAAGAAGACGTCGTACTTTTGGTCCATATTCATCTTTTCATTAATAATTAATGTATCATAAAGATAATGATGCTCAGTGAACCAATTGTTTTTCTTCATTATGTGACAAACCAAAAGTTGCTATTTGACTCATCACCCAAGAATCAAAATCGCATCACAGAAGCAGAACTTTTTGAGCTGTAAGTAGTGAGAGTGTGGAAATGAGCAAAAAGAAATGACTTTACTTTTCTGCTCCAGTACTCAAAACATGGTGGGTCTACTACACACAGTGAAAGCTATTTATGTGCTGATGAACCTGATATGCATTAACAAGTTCACTTGAGGATTTATGCAGTACTGTTATACAATCCTAAAAGACACTGTTGGAAACCATAAAAATAACTGCAAAAAAAGAAATCTTTTCAGTTAGTAAAATACGAATAGATAAGATTCTTCAATTTATTAAAATGTTCCCACCTGTGAAAAGTTCAGTGCCATTAACACTGTGCAGTTTGGCACAAAAGAAGTAGTGAGAGAACTGGATCGCTAGCTACAAAGAGGAAGACTCAGCTCTACAGTAACACACACGCAGGGCTGACCCACAGCCACATAAAGTCAGCTTAATACCTCATGAAGTCTAAGTGGACAAAAACAACTAAACACTATTTCCAAAAAGATACTGTTTCCAAAGAGCACAATAAAGGAATGGTAAGAAATAATGAACACAAATATTTATCTTTCCATTATGTACATATATTTGGTTTAATCATATTTAAAAAGAGAGGACAGTAGGATCACTGGCTTTTCTGCCATTTTGAAGCACGATACTCCTTTAATATTCCACTGTTCTTCAGACATGGATTACATGTGACCAAATCAGTTCAGATTTCATCTAACTGAATGAAATCGGGCTCTGCTCTATAGCAAATATGTAAATGCTAAAAATAGCTGCTTGCTCTAGAGTTAATCACAGCACCACACCCCATTCCCAAAATGGCTCCAGTGAACAGGAGGTCTGAGGGAAGCATCCAAGAGTTTGAAAGCAGCTGGACTGGAGAGCACATTTATGTAAAAACTGGACACTGTGTCACCTACAGCTGTACATCAATTTAGTATAATCTTTAAACTGATGCAGCTGTGCTATTAACAACAGGGTAGACTGAGCTTGTGGTACAACAGCAGACATATTATCAGCATTAATCAAGTAACAAAAGCAATCACCTTCTTAAATCTCAGTATGTACAGATTTTCCAGTATAAGTCAGAATAGAACTGGTTTGTTTCGTGTATTAAATGTTACATTATGTTGACATTTTTTAAATTAGCATCTGCTGCCTGCAGTCAGCTTGCTTCATTGATCTCTCTATTCTGCCTTGTTTTTGTTTCCAAGTATTTTTTCTTTTAAATCTATCGTTTAAAATTATTCATAATAAAATAATTAAAAGAATAATGTTACTTTTAAAACATATTCTTGGCAATTTAGGTGCTTTTTAGGGATAACACACCAACTTGATTTTCACGCTTTAAAAATTAACCTACTCTTAGGTTGAGCCTGTGCTTGCATTCAAAGTCCACTTAATTTTGTAACTTGGTTAAAAAACAATAACCCTAGTGGTGAAGACATATTAACCTAGTTTTATGATGCACTAAATAAAGCTCGAGTGAACAAAAATAATCACAATGGGAAAATTTTGATGTTGCAAAATTCTGAGCACCCAACATAAAAGCAATAAGCAGTTTCTGTGGTTCTCCCAGCTCCTAAGGCTGTATGGACTGCCTGGCTCTGTGCTGGAGACCCTGCAGGAGCTACTGGCAAACACAGGACAGAAGAAGCAAACTGACCTCTGGATGACAAGCTGATGCTGACCCCAACAGCTAGGATGTCATTTGGCTATACCCCCTGGAGCCCTCTGCTTTGTTGAGAGAAAGAGGGCACCCGCTCCTCCAAAGGGGAAAGGTCCCTTGTGTTCTAGGAGCCCCAGCCCCTGCTGTTTGCTCAGTACTGCTCCTCCACACTGGCTGTGGGATGACAAGGAAGGGGAAGAACCACGAGGGCAAGGGGCTTTGAGATAGCTCTTCAGTGCCTCCATCTTTGCCATTTTCTTATGTTTCATGACAAACAAATTGCAGCCAACATTGTGAACTTTATCTGAAGCACTCACATGAGCCCTAAAAACACGATCCAATTCTTTCCCACAGCACTTTCTTGTGAGTAAGTCTCTAAAAAGCTCAGTTACTGTCTAGGCCTTTTCATCGACTTTTTTTTACATACATCAATAAACAAGTAGTTGCAAAAGGTTCTGAAACAGCTGCGAAATAGCATGAGTCACATATCAATTGGCAAAACATGAATACTGTGAGTGACAAGTGTTTCACAGCCAGATTTTTCTTGTAATGCTGAGTAAGTGCAAAGAAGGGCCAGGACCTGGTTCTGGGAAGCTCCTTCCTTGGTGTGTCCCAGGCAATTTCTGGAAGAAAAGCCTTCCTGATGGGTAAGACCTCTCTCTCAGTGCTTTCTCTTGCCACACTTTCTTCTGCAGCCTCCCATTATGGACTGTAAAATGACCTAGAGCTGCAAAAACCAAACATCTCCTGTCTGCATAGGGACACCCCCATCCGTGTAGGTACACTGTGATACAAGAATGTGTGCTGCTGCACTAGCACAAACTGTAAGAGGGCTCTGCCTGTGCATTTGGGCGGGTGAGCCCTCCTGCACTGACAGCTAGAGGTATTACTAGACCTTGAGATGTTACTGAAAGCCACGTGCATTTTGGTGCTTTCCCTCAAGGTGCTCATCCCTCTTAGAGATGTGTTGTTGAGGAAAACTCCTTGTGTTTATTATTTTAAATGCTGCTAGACAGCAAATTTGGCCTCATAAGAAATGTTAGATGGACACTTTCCTGAAGCTCAGAGCATGAGCAATTAAACCCTCAAACAGCTTGTTTCAAAGTCTTCTGATTCTTAGGCAAATCTGTTTTTCTTTCCCCTTCATCTGACTCCTGATTTCCCCAGAATTGAAGAGATACTGGTGCAGCTTACAACAGCAGTTGTTAGCACATTACCTACCACCCATGCTTGCATTCTTGGTGAGGACACAGGCCCGTGTACAGTCTCATACATGCAACTGCTGGCTTGTCTTATCTCTCTCCCTCCCCCGAAATGTCCTAGCTTAGGCCTTGGGACAATAAAGGGCATGCAGGCTACTTTTTTATTCTTTGAAACACCCCCGGAAAATCATTCCCAGGCAGAGGAATGCTCACTATGGCCATACCCAGTTGCGCTCGAATAGCAGGTCTGCATGACAAAACTGCTTAACGCTATCTCATTCACCACCACTATTTGCTTGCCTTGGATTTCTTGCCTTTCACTTCCTGCATGTAGAGAAGATGTGGAGGAGCGCCCTTAGCAGGTGGGGTGAAAAATACCAAATAGAAGGGCCTTTTGCACAAAAACTGAGAAATGCTTTCAGCTAAATGTGCAAGCACCTAATCCCCCTGTCTGCATCTTCTTCAGGTTTCAGTATATCTAGCTGTGCTTCAAGCTGTTTCCACCCACAGTTAATCACCCAGCCACCCTTTCTTATGCATATAATAAAACAAACAGTAAGCATGCAAAAAAGTAGCCTTTCACTGTGTTGCTCAGAGTTACCCCATCATATTAACGAATCTGTTTGTCAGAATACAACTGCTACAAGTTTACCTGAATGCTCAGAGTTTGTCATTTCATGGCTGGAGGCTGTGCATTGCAAATAATGCAAGCACTAAAATCATAGCCAGTGCCAGCTGCCCTGTGGGAGGGACTATAAACTCTGCAGCCAGAGTAAACAGCAGGATACTTTGAGTGACCACTGCTTCATCCTCCCACACATATCTTATTCATCTCATCTCCTTTTGATGACATTAAAAGCTGCTGTAGCATAAAAAGAAATATTAATCTGCAAGAGAAATATGAAGAGCAATTTAATACTCAGGCAAGCTAACAGATCTGAAAGCATGGAATAGCTGTTACTGTCATCAACCAGGTTTCTAACTGAACATAAGTTTTGGTAAGTAATGCTTGTCAAGAAGTACAGAAGAAGAGACAATATGTGGAATATTTAACTCTTTAGATATTGAAAAAGTTGCATCCAAGTCGTTGTGCAGAAGACCCAAGCAACATTTCAAAGAGTTCTCTTGTTTACCACAGTTTTGAATGTTACCATTCTTCCTTCTCAGAGGTTCACTACATTATTATTACTTCATCAAAAAGTTGGTACAAATAAATAGAAAGGAGAAATGTGATACTGAACTTCTGGGTAACATTATGTCTTTCATGCACAAAACATCCAGGCAGGTGCTTTTGGACAAGCGGTGTAAAGCTCTGCTGCTAAACCCATAACAGGGTTAGTGTGAACACAGGAACACAAGGGACTGCTTAAAAAAAAACCTTCTATCAATCTTTGCAGAAGAGTCGATTCTTCCATACACCAGCTCAAATCTGCTGAGCTTAACAGGTCTAATTTTCAGCATACAGCAATGGGATACCCAAGACAGTCCCGCAGTTACCATCCCAGTTAAATTCTGGTACGGAAAAAGCCCATGCAATCTTCAGAAGAAGCCCAAACAAAGACTCAGCAGCTGGCCATTGTGGCTTTAACTAATCAGAGAGAAACCACCTGCAGTAATACCCCCTTTTCTGTTTTCTCCCAGCAGAACCTTTCCAAATGATGATTAATCACTGAGTAAACTGAACAACTGACAATGACATAATGACAAAGGGAAGGCAGAGAGGGGCTCCGGCACTGGTGGATGTGGCTCGAGCATGGGTGGGTGGAACAACCAAAGAAGATGGATGGCCTGAAAACGCTTGACACTTAAGTATCTCCTGTGTAGCAGGAGGATGGCTATGCTAAAGCGAACTGCCAGCTTCAAGCAAATAATGCTCTACACAGCAAGCTGACACACTTCCTTCAGCTGTCAGCAGCAACGCAGAGGGGCAGCTTCCTCAGGAATGAACTAATGAGGCCTTTAATTGGGATGTGAAGCTGAGATAATAACAGAAATAAGAGATACTGTAAATGACAGGATAATCCATTACAGTGGAAAGCATTGAGAATGTTCTACTGATTATATCCACAGATTATCCTACCTATGTCCCTACTAATTTGAAAAATGATGAATCATAGGGTTCAAACAGGACTCAGATGAGTCAATTAGACTAAGTAGTGATATCAAAAGCTCATATTTTCTACACTTAGGAATCAAGCATGTTTTGCCTAACAACAAACAAAAATGAGCTGTACTTCATGCTCTCAGTTGACCAAGTCATTAGCAACATGGAAGAGTGCTTCTTCAAGTTTTCTGAATCTTCAGATACTCTTGCCCCACAGAGTCCTTTCTGGCAGACATTTATGAACAGGAAAAAACATTTGCAGGAAATGAAATATTGTCTTGCAGCATTCTGCTAATTCCACTTCTAATTCTGTCAGTTCAGGGTTATGTTAGCTGTTTCACTGAGTATCAGTGCAATGAGGAAACTTTAACTGCTATTAGCCAAACTCTGCACATTCAGTACTCAGACCAAAACTGAGTTCCAGTGTCCATCTGGAGTACCACTTCTTCCCTTATTTAAATCATGCTCTCCCCAAAGTTGAAATGCAAGTGCTGTGCAGTAAGCCTTAGAGACAATTTTGCTGTGCATTGCGGTTTGGGCAGTAACCTGCACTAACGCAGAATAATCAAGTATCTCCACCTGCTTAGAGATACATGGATATTAAACACCTTATTGTCTTTGAAAACATTGCTGATCACTTGATTTTAAAGGTGCTTTGAACTGAACAAATAAGGGTGGTTTGGCTCAGCCTGGTGCTAGTTTTGCACCAGACAAAACAAGAAGCAAAATCTGAATAATGTCAAGAGGAATCAATCCTCTGCTTACTAGTTTCGTTATTGATTTTGTTTCATATTAGGAAAGTAGTACAGGTGCAAAAGAGGACTTGTACATAATTATATATGTATTAAAAAAATATGTTGATATTGTGTTTGGGTTCTTTTTTTGGGGGGGGGGGGGGGGGGAGGGTAAATAAATCCTATGTGCTTTTATTTTAGCTTCAGGTTCAGTTGGAGTATTTTTCATTTTGAATTACTGAAAAGCAGGAATATTGCCGTGTATTTGAAAACTGCTGTATTTTCTACATCTCAAAAGGCTTTTTTTTTTTTTTTTTTTTTTGTGGGCAGCAAACATTCACAAATCACTTCGTCTACTTAGAATATAAATTAACTCCAATTTCATTCCAATTATAACAATTTGCATTTTCTCACTGATTTAACAGAAAAGTTAAACAGACAATTAGGACGAGAAATACTGCAACGATGCATCTGCACTTCCAGACTTTAGCCTATGTCAGTATTTTTATAGTTTACTTCTTCGGTTAATTGTTTAGTAAGGTTTCATTTTACCTAACATTTTCTATAAAAGGTCTCTGTCGCCAAATGCAGCTTTAAAATACCGTAGCTTTGAAAAATAAATAGAAATAGACATTTGAGGACTGAAAGATATACAAACCCCAAGTAACTCCCTGCAGACAGAACCGATTGTTCAGAAGCATTTATGCTACAAAACCAGAATCTTGTCAACTTGCTCGGGAAGGAACTTGCTCAGAGTACTCTTCAGTAAAAAGCAGTGCAGAGACCACTCCATCTGTATGATACCCCATCTCAGCACAGGAGGTACATGAACCGCATGCTACGACACACAGTTCTGTGCAACAGGCTCGCTGTTGCCATATGATGAAAGCTGTATTTGGCTCTGTCCAAGACGCCTCCATCCCCCACCTCCACAGCTCAAAGCGCCTCCTCAGCAGTACTGGCACATTCCAACTTTCCCATTTCAGCTATAAGACGGAGCAAGAGAAGAGTGAGAGTGCGTATGAACAGTATCATAGCACTTAGAATAAGGCTTAGAGTCCACACATTGCTCAAAGACTAGCTGGGTATTCTGATTTCAGCTCAGAGACTGCTTAACCTTCAGTGGCCTAAGCCATTCTGAAGCCAGGGTTCAGCTCCCAGGCTCACTCATGAACTCCCAGAAATGTTGTCTGTCTTTAATTACAATGCTGTAGGACTGCCAAAAATACCCTGAAAGGGCTCCTGAGTGTGTGCACATTTTCAATTTTTATTCATCCACCCTGCCATATATATTTGCTCCATTCTTCCACCATATCAAAATGTTCCTTATGACAGAACATGTCATAAGGATTGTGCAGTGATTATGTGCAGGATAGCTGTACTACTGTGTTTATGTTTCATGTTAACTGCTCTCATTCCTTAAAAATCACATCACACGCAATAGATGGTCAGAATCTTCCATTAAAAAAAAGTACTCAAAACTGGTCTTGCTCTTTCATTTGTACGATCAGTACTAATTGTTGTGAAAGATATCCCATGTCAGTCTCCTTCAATATCTTCCAAAATCTCCAGTCACCTTGAGAAGTCTTACCTCTTCCACAAAGAATCAAGCCTCTTATCCAACTGGTCTAGACTTGGACCTCAATACTGTACACTCCAATTGTTTCACACAGTCCCTTGTTGAAGAATAACAGATAATTTGAGGTGGTTATTCAGTGATAAAAGCACAACCTTTCCTATAGAAAAGAAAAATTTATTTTCAGCTCTGCTCAGACTCCAGTAATCGTTGTCAAATTTGCTAAATACTCCGTCTCTACATTGACATCTTTCTATTACAGCACAGACTTTCCCATTGACTTCTGGAATTTCATTCGGTGATCATTTCTGTCTTCTCAAAGATTATCACTAGTCATAGCCACACTAGTTGGAGCTTCTTGATGCTATTTTTTTCTATGCATTTCTACTTCCACATCTGTATTTTTTGGTAAAAAACCAACAAACAAAAACCACCAACAAAACAAACAAAAAAAACCCAGTCGTCTTCCAATGTCCATTGCCAACAAATATTCCCTTAAGTAGGGCACATGTATTTCTTTTGATTCAGACAGGATCAGGAGATGAAGATAAAATGCTCTGAGGAAAACCTCTCTATCCGCATTTCTTCTTGCTTCATATTTATCAGAGTTCTCTTCACTTGCTCTTCAGAACTAAGTTCTGCTGGTCTTTGAAATGTACAGATAAGAATTTTAAAAGGTTCAGCAACAGAAAAGGCCAGAGAAATTGTGAATGAGCAGGGAAGAACAGATAATTTACTTTGTTACTACTATTCTTTTTTTTTTAGAAACTTCTTTTCTGAATTCTTACAATAACATACACCCCAATGAGAGAGGAAGTAGTAGAAGAGAAATAGGAAAGTACAGACAGTGCATTTTCCCTTCAAAATGTTTAAAACATCTTGTGCTGCTTCTTTGCAACAGTGAAGATTGATGTCTTTTTTAGGATAATGCATCAAGAAACTACATTACAAAAAATACCAGTCTTCTTTCAGCTAGTTCTCTGCATGTGGCAGGATACTGGTGAAAATCAGCAAATTTGGGATGTTAATGTTCAACCAGGTACAGTGAAGGGTGTAAAGCACTTAAAGACAGATCAGTTCGACAGACTCTGCACTCCAGCCTATTTAGCTAGGCATGTACTTTAGTTGTAAGTTGCCTTGTTTAATTAGCTGCTGAGGTGTTCCATCTTCATCCCTAGTGCCTCATGTCTCATAGGATGCAGAAGCAATCATTGCTTGGGACTATGACAGAGCAGGGCTTGATTGTTCTACAAGATGTCCCAAGGATGGGGACCAGACACTGTTGATTAGTCATTAACTTTGCAATTCTTAACATCTTTTTCTTTTTCTTTTTTTTTTTTTTCTTTTCTTTTCTTTCAGAGATGCTAAGACAGTCACAGACACTTTGGAAAGATCCAAAGTGCTGTGTAGAAGATGACAGATTGCTTTGTGTATTTTAAAAAGGGCTGATTTCAGCAGGCTCTACCACCAGAGCAATTTAAGAATGAGAAAAGCATAGGAAGAGATGGTGGAATTTCTAAGATAATTAAAAAAATATACATTAACACACACGCGTGTTTAAAATGTACATAGAGATGTCTCTATTGAATGTATTTCTAATACAATTCATATGCAGTATCAAAGCATGTCTTGCTGAAAACTCCTACAAAAAACAGTTTCTAGCAATTAGCAAAATTCCCCAGTCCATACATAGGTTTTTGTTACTTGTACAGAGGGAAAACAAGAGACCTGTGTAAGAAAAAGAGGAGGTGGACGGGACCAAATAGCATAGAACTGGCTGTAAAGACCACCCTACATAAGTGCACTTTTAAAAAATGTAATTCCAGGTACTGTGTTCAATGCAAACTGCCTGAAGATTTTTGCAACATCAACTCTTTCTATCCTGATATTCCATTCAGATGCTGCAAAAGGATTTCTAGGAGCTCTGCTGCAGGGTATTATTACTATTTTTGAATATATACAAGGTTAGGTTATGCATTTAGAGTCTTAGTTAGATAATAGTCTAGATTTTCATATCTTCTGCTTGCTCTCAACTACAAATGACTAAGTAAGAAAGAAAATTTCAAGACTGCTCATGAAAACAACTTTAGTCCAATGTTGGCTGGAGTAGTATTCACAGTAGTATGCATCAGTTTGAACAGTTCAAGTTAGTAAGCCCATTCTCCTAACCTTTGAACTTTCTCTTTCCATCTTTACAAGAAAGTGTTGCAGAGAAGGGCATAGCAACCAAGCCTTGATATTACTGCAAAGCATTCAGTATTTTTCAGCCATTTCAGTTTGTTGTTGGACTCACTGAGACCACAGAAGAACACAGACCTCTGGCAGAGATCTGCCCTTACATGCTAGGCAGAGATCCAAGCCTCACAATTCCATTTACATGATTTTACAACATGGTGAAACTGGCACCTTGATTTGCAACATCCCAGACGGGGTGAATTCACCTCAGAGATGACCATGAGAATGATTTTTTGACCAGCCTGACATCCCATACCTATTGGCCACAGAAATCACGACGGCACTGAGAAAGCACTCATCTACCCACGAGAGTCAGCTTAATTTTTTCAACCTAGTATCTCCCTTCCCTTGTTTAGCTAGATGGGATTATGCTTCCAGTCCCTCTCAGATTTACCAAGATACAGTTGGGATGACAACAATGCCATTTCCAGCTACCTACCTAGCACCTCTGGGAGCAGAAGAAGCACCAGCCTTTCAGCTACCACAGCTCATACCCTGTGTGCCCCCTGAAAGCAAACCACCAAAGGGCACTTCATCTATCTGACTTGTCCCAGAGGCCACTAGACAGCCTTCCAAACTAAGCAACAGCTGCAGGACACTCAGGAAGCTACTGCCTTCTGGCTAAGGCACATAGTGCCTGCCATGCAAGAACTTTGCACCCTTTGAATGGCAAGGACAGCCCCAGAACTATAAAGATTTGTGGTCACAGACAGACTGTTTGCATCAGTTCCCAGACCCAATTGCCTTTACTCTTCCATTATACCTCCCCTGTCAACCATAGCTTGAGTGCACTGAGATTCAGAACCCAGCCAGTTACCAATGCATCAGAAAGGCAGTTTTTAAGGAGGTTCTTGAAAGGTTTTGCAAGAGACAGTAATTTTTTGCATTCCTTCTCCAAGTCCTTTAATTGACACGAAGTAAAAGTTGTGTGATTTACATGTTCCTGGAAAGGATGGAAACAGCTATTTTTAACTGTATCACTTGCTTTTAATTCCATCATTCAATTAGACATATATTTTAGCTTCAGGAAACTTTCTTTTCAAGAGGTGAAATGCCAGCACAGTACACTTGCAAAACCATTAGCTGTCAAAATAAAACAGCCTTCATATTCACAGAACAACAAGATCAACTGCACGCGACGGAAATAAGATGGCAGCGCACTTTTACTTCTCAGCAGCCAGTGCAGTGTTTTCTGTATTAAATTTAATAGGCATTTTACATGGGATGTCAGATATTTTTGACTCTGCAAATAGGGATCTTTCTTTAGGAAAAAAAAAATAATAAAAAATTGAGGTTTCCTGCTGCTTATACAGGGAAATCATTGAGGAATAGCATGGAACTGCAGCCTTACACTAGCAATGACTAGGTACTCATCATTTTTAAAAACAATGTCACAAAAGCTATTTCTACGCTGTCACTCTTAAGAATAATTAGTTTCCATCAAAGCAACAGATTATCTGTTCATGTTGTCCACTGGGTCATTACAATGGGCAACCAATACAGATAAATGGTATCTAATCTTTTCTGCTCTTCTATTGGACTGATTGATGGTTATAACATCTCCAATATTATAAGGCAGAAAAATTATGCTGACATTTAGAAGCAAAAGCACAGAAAGATAAAACTAAGTACAAAGCACAACCAACACCATAAAAAAAAAAAGGAAAAAAAAAGAAGGAAAAAAAGAAAAGAAATAGCTAAAGACAAATAGAATAGAAAAACAAATGACAATTAAGCCAAAAGAGAATTATAGAGGGGAACAGTTATACGTTGTGGGTGGCAAGGAGCTCAATTAATTATAGAACATGAAGGGAAATCCAGGCATTTCCATGAGATGTTATTAAAAGACATATTGACTGAGCTTTCTTTACATGTTTTGCCCTAGAAAAAGACAAAAGGATTTCCCTGGTATCGATTTGTTCCTGGAACTGGTCGACTTTAAGCCATGAAGAATAACCTAATGAGAAGTGGCTGGGCAGCAAACAAGAAAGAACGAATTGCTGCCACTGACACTCACATTTGTGAGCTTCCATATATTATTGCCTTTTTCAATTTAGCATTTGTTCATATTGCTTGTCAGAAACCATTAAACCACGAAATATTCTCTAAACTAAAAAGGGTCAGCCTATCAGTTATTCATCTACAAATATGCAAATAATCACAATTTTCAGTCAAACCGCTCAAGAATATTAGCATTTTTAACTAACTGGCGGGATCTGCCATTTCCTGCAAGGTACTAAACACTATGAGCTGCTCCCAGTGAGGAGGGAGGTACTCAACATGTTGGAATAGCAACCTTTTCCTCCTAGCATTGAAGGCATTAATTCCATATTCATCTGCTGCATCCTCTGCTGCAGAAGTTTTGCAGCCATAGCAAAACGACCACAAGACCTTCTTCCAGCCAAAGCAGCTGGATGAGGCTTAGGTGGCCTGGCTGTGTGACAGCCTGTGGGATGAGGACCTCTTAGCATTGTCTCGCTAGCAGAGATAACAAAAGCGTCTGCTTTGCTGTGATGGCCTAATCCCAGCCATGACAGAACCACTACACAGGCAATGACCAGAAGAAATTCAGAGTATTTCTCACCAGGATTACATATACTAATATGAGAAGAATAAGCAGCTTTACGCTAATAATTAATATTGCACTAAAGCTGGCTTCTTTCCATGAGATCAATGGCTTGCTTGTTGTAAATGTCGTCCCTTATGTACTTAACTATTGTCCTCATAGTTGTGATTCTTCAAGCAGTTCTGTGCAGCATTCACAGATTGAAAATAATTTTCTATTGTGAGGAATATATACAGCAGGAAAACTGCTCTCAATCTATGCATCCACGGTCCGGTAGCCACCTCCAAACTTCTACAATTAAAAGTATGTTTCTTCTTACTTCCTACTATACACCTTTTTGATTTATCAGAAACCGTCCCTCACTTCCACCTCTAAAATTTTGTCTATCAGCTGGTGTTGTCATTTCTCTGGGACACACATAATATTGACTCTCAGGCAGCAGAATGATTCAGTATGCAATCTTTCTATGGAGTAATAGCTTACAGAATATCAAGGACATCGGTGGTTGTGGTATGCCTCAGGCAGGCATGAACCAAATAGGGTGTTGACTACACCAATGTTCAGAGATTAATACCTTTATAAAGAACTGTCTCCACATACGCTGTCATTGAGTTTTAAGTTTTCACTCTTACTCATCCAGGTCACTGCTTCTGGGAAGAATAAATCATAGAGCTACGCTTAATCCATTTATAATTCCTACTCAGAATGAAATGTTTCCTCCATAAGACCTCTAAAAAACCCCTGTCTCAAATGCAACAAATGCCAAAATACTGACACACTGTCTGAATGAAAAAATACAAGGTTTCCATCACACCATTTGTAATATTCCATTAATTTCTAAAAACAGCAATAGTTTATTGTTATATTTTTACTTCGTATTTGGTTTGGAATTAATTTTTTGTTGTTGTTGTTTTGAACAGCACAGATGAATTTTTCATTCCATAAGACTATTTTAATTTCAGGACACTAAAACATATTAATTAAAAATGAAAAATGTGTTCAAATCAAGCTATCACACAGATTCCATTCCATTTAGCTTGGTTTTGAAAGGGAAATATTTTATTTAAAGCTTCATAACTGTCTCTTTTAATTGCCTATTCAGATCTCTTGAAATGATTGTGTAAGTTGCACATATCGTATATACCAGCCCTGAGGGACAATTATGGTACATATGGCATCTGAAATACGTCTTCACATGATATTTCAAATATTAGCTTATAAATATCAAGTTAATACCGATACCTGCAAATAAACGGCATAGTACAACCAAAATTTTCTGTATAAACTTCAAAAATATATGCACAAGTCCACAATCTATATTTCAAAACTGTCTATATCAAGCAACAACTTGAAAATGGAATTCTACACTGCAGAACTATCTGAACTGTGAGGTGCAATAGACTTTGACAGCGAGGCATTTCATTCCTCTAAGTATATCCCAAGGCTTTAGGATACTCTGTAGTCCTGTTTGTTTTTATTTGAAATGAAAATTTTCTCATCCAAGCCTTTGACATAGAAAAATACATCACATGATTTCTCCAGTTGTACAATAATTTGGCGAAAACTTCTTTAATGACAAGGAATTTGGCATTAATTTATAAAAAGCAAAGACTGAAATCTGAAGATCTAGTGCTGTTGTCAAAGTTTTCTAAATGTTATGCTCAATATTTTGTTTCTCTTTTGTTCTGTTTTTGTTGTAGTTGTTATTTTTCTTTAGGCTAACAGATAACTGCAGGGTCGAGATAGGATTGAGATTGATAAAATCAATCAGTCTGTCATTTACCTAGTAGAAAACAATAGGACTTATCACACTTCAAAGCAAACACAAGTCCAAAGCAGCTCTGAAATTTGGAGCTAATTTGAGGAGCAACAGGAAGCACCTCTAAAAAAAAGTGAAAACTTTTCAGTTCATGATGGCCAAAGGGGGCTCGTATCTGAATTTGTATATGAATAAGGAAACTGTCTTCTGATTCTTTGAGCTCTACTCTTCCCAGCTAGACTTCCTGCATACATCAGATATTTCACTCTTACTGCTATGAACTAGAACTTGTGCAAAATTATTTTGTCTTTTTCTACCTGCTAAAGAAAATGGGGTAATATAATTTCAAGTCTGAGGTATTAGCTCTTCCTCTCAATGGCTCGTATTATAATACTTAAGTTTCCTCAATATGTCCTCTATTTTTAGAAAATAATGGAATCAGAATAAAAAGATGAAACTTTCCACAAATGGAGACCCAGATACAACACAGATTAAGTCAATCTAAATCCTTCAAGATTTTTTAAACATTCCACTCTGGTTTTTTTTACATCAATTTAAATTCCTAAGTGAAAAGTCACTTGAACTAAAAATGTAACTTTTTATTTAAAGAAAATCCAAAGAAACATTTCCATAGTTTCAAAGCTTTTCTTCCATATTTTTTAAACAAATACTGTGTTAAAAATTTTCCTCCTCCTCCCTCCCCCTGAAATACAGCTTTGATTTCACAGTCTTATTTTCTCAGGAAAAATATTGAAGTACTATTGACTACCTTTACTGACAAACATGGGAACCTTTAATCCCATGAGGGTTGCTGGGCAGTAATACAATCTCTCTCCTCAGAATATCTGACTTGGTGCAATTGTACAAATTAGGGGACATTGTCTACTTATCAGTCTCCTTGTGAGAAGTAAATTTCAAGAGATGATAATGCTCTGATGTTACATGTGATATAGCTGAGTGAATGAATGTAAAGTAGGAGGAAAAGAAACTGTTTTATCTACTTTTTTCTTCCCTTCTGTTGTCTGTTTATGCTGTGACATTTTCTTGTTTTAGCTCTCTTCTGCTTCTTTGGAAATTAAATGAGATCCAGTATCTCAGAGACTACTGGCACTTATGGATTAGTGAAGCTAACGTAAGAGCAATTAGCTGGGAAAAAGAAGAAACTAATTGCTTGAATCTGAGTTAAAAAAAAATCCTACCTCAAAAATCAGAAGTAAAGGTGAGGCTTGATAAAGAAAGTCAAGCCTTAGAAAATCAAGGCAAAAGAAGGGGCAGGCAGTGTATCTATCTTGAATTACAAAATTGAGAAGAATGGATGAAGGGATGGTGGGGATGAAATGACACTGAAAGAACATTAGCCTCGTGCATTCAGCCTCACCAGCAATCTGCCAGCTGGCACCAACATTTTCTAAACATATCCAAGACACTGAGAACGAGATGTTGAAAGCAATCAATTGTACTCAATGGATACCAGAGAACCACAGGCATATTCCTCCTGATTGCCAGAGCAGTTAAGTCTCATGTATTGTACAGGAGTAGAGTATGTTTGGAAAACCATCCTGACAGCTATGTTCCTTCTGAGTTGTTGAGTGCCTGAGCTCAATTTTTATCAGTCTGAACAAGAGTGAATCTACCTAACCCTCAATGAAAATAAAAGGGTATTTGTGGAGTTATGTCCCTCTGTCAGCACCAGCAGCTATACATGTTATCATAAAGCTGTGTTCACTGTAAAATCTGATATCCTATTAGAAAAAATAACTAGAGGTATAGATACACACTTTCCTATGCAAGTTGTTAAGTTAATCTGAAGCTCTAACTTGTGACCTACTTTCTAAACACAACTTTATTTACATCTCTGATATACTACTGATTTTGATTAAACTTTTTTTTTTTTTTAATCTAGCTTGTGCTCAGAAGGCACTATTCCACACTATAACCAAGTTTGAAAGGCTGTTTTGCAGTTTTGCCTGGAAGGGCACAAACAAGCAACTTTACAAAGCTCATCAGGAGAAACCCACAAAAAACTTTTCTTTCTTTTTCATATTTTTGGACCTCTAAAACTAAACCCACCATTATGTCATATGAAAATTTCTAACCTGATAAAAAACTCGTAATTGCTGATGAAAAAGTCATGTAACAAATTACAGACAGAATTTCACTTTGCATCTTGTAAGATGGTGAACAAGACAGTATTATGCAAACAGAACTTCTGACAGCAGTTTACCTGGGAAAGACAGAGATGAAGGGCAGCAGACTTGACAAGTCTGAGTCCTGCTGTTCCCTGGCAAACCTGATGAAAGACAACACACTTGTGTGCAAGTATCCATGCAGTGGATCATCCAGTCAGCCTAGCCCACAGGCTCAGGAAGTATTAGATTCCTATCATCCAGGTTTTCAGGTTGGTTCACAAAATAAAGAAGAAAAGGTTATTGAAATGCACAGTGTCTAATTTTAAGCATTTGACTTAAGTACTATATATCATACTTTGAGGGCATCATTCTTCTGCATCTGAGTATATGCACAGAGCTTGCCTGATCTGCCTTGATTCAAACCTTGGCAGTAAATATGAGTGGGAGGAGGTATGTCCCTCAGAGTACCCTTAAAGAAAGAAAATATCCCACTTAAAACTGTTAGCTGCTTGCCTAGCCACAGCCACAACACCTCTTCTTTGAGATTCAGCTGGGACAATGGATTGTGGTAGCACTGTCACGCCTGGCTACCTGCACCCGAGCTGGTAGGGTACAAGGACCTTAGAGTGTGAGTACTTCCCCCTCTCACAGGCAACAATTCCAGGTCTTTCACAATAAGACCCTTAATGATCCAGTTTTCTCTCTAATCTAAGCTGCACAAGCACATAGACACCCAGACCGCCCAGCTGAAGCTCAGGCAGGCCTAATGTATCTCCAGTTGTAAGTACTCTGAAAAGTAAATGAACTGAATGCTTGCAGCAGAACGCATAAATATGGTAACCAATATTAACTTTTTCACCAGTCAGAATAATGGAAAAGCTGCAATGAGTATAACTTTACCAACTCTGTCAGGACAGTTTACAGGGTAGGTGGTTGAGACACAGAGTCCCCATTACCTCACTGTTTGAGCTTCTTGGAGGCCATGGTCAGGTAGGGGGCCAGAAAGAGCCAGTTCTGTGATTTCCTTCTGACTTTGTGAACAAACAACCCTCTCAAGATCACCATTCCTGCTAGCACTGAATGTACTGCCATTTACAAAAGGTCAAACTGGATTCACTGGTGATTAATTCAATGGACAGTTTGATTTTTGCATTTGCTGCCACACTTCAAAGCAAGAACTAAGAACACACTGTAAACATAAATCTTGCCATCAAACTAATTCCATAACTAATGGTTACAGAAAAGATAAAGTTCCTTGTTCGAGACCAGATGCATTTTCAAAAGCTCTTCTACCTGATTATGTGCCCACACACTTCAGAGGTATCTATGTGTTACATGCTGAGAATAGCTTACGTGCTCCAGTCATAGGAGAAAGAGTTTCTTGGCTCTGTACTAACATGCACTGAGCAAAACTTCACTTTTCAGCTATGAAAGAGATAAATATTTCTGTGATAGGAAACTAAGTGCTTGGAAAAAGGCTGTTTCATTAGTAGAGGGAAATCTAAATTCACACAGGACATGCCTAACCATATCTAGACCAAGACATTTTTGAGAAATATAGTTTTGTTTTAAAATGGCACATTTGAAAGTAAAGATATTTCTGTTCAACCTGATTGAGTTTAAGTTAAAATTCTCCAAATGGACTACTAAACCAAAGAGAGTAGATATTTGAACAGCTAAGGAACTTTCTCTGATTAACTAAAAGCAGGTCAGGGAAACATACTTAAATTAGTATCAATGTGAGCAGAAGAAATGAAAGCATTTACTACTTCTATCTTCTGCACTGTTCTACCCTAGCAATACCCGTGACAGTATGAGACCCAACTTATTTACCAGGGAACCCATCCCACTCCAGTACTTCTAATCACACAAACCCATTAGTCTCTGGGATATTGAAAATGCAATGGGAGTATGAGAAGAGTGGTAATAAAAACTGCAGTAAGGTTATTTTTCAGTAAAGTAAGAACCAAATCTAATATTCTAACACTGAGTTAGTAGTTCTTAGACCCCCTTGAAAAGGCTTTGTTGTTCTACTGTTGACTGACAGGGACTCCAACTAGAACAACTGTATGTGTAGACGCAAAATGTTTCACAAAATGCCACTTAGCCACAGGCATGGCATTAAGCAGTATTCCAAACTGAGATCTGTATCCTTGCATTTCAATAACTACAGTCCTACCTACTTAGTAAATCTGAACATGACATAAGCCATTAAGTTTCTCAGGAGTCATTACTGTTCTCCAACTAGATGAGATAAGGGTTTTTAGTAATTATTTTTCCAGTGCTATCACTGGAACTTCACAGACAAGAGACAAAACCGACCTATGTAACAGCTTACTTAAAACAAGCTGTAACAAGTTGGAGTGCACAGAAAAGACAAAAGGCTACATCAAAACATTTCATCATTGTTCCCTCAAGTAACAATATAATTTGGTATGTCCCAGAGCATATTGGTAACAATACATCTACACAGAGAGTTTAGCCCACGCTCAATCTCAAACTTTTCTTCACACACCCTGCATAAAAGTCTTCAGACTTAAGTTACAGAGCTTGCCCTCTTGCCTGCTGGGTATATTGAGCCAAAATCCAGGACTGGGTGTCCTTGGTGTTCCACATCAGGGAAGGAGAATGTAAAAAGTAGCCGGACTTGAATTCTGAGCAGGAACTTCTGCTCATATTTGCTCATTTGAAAGTCAGTCCTAAAAGCAATACTTACTCCGATGAACAATTCAACCTCTCATTCTCTTTCCCCAACTGACCTAAACTTCAGTCTTTCCTTTCAAAGGCACTCCAAAGTCCAGTGGACTGCCTCCCTCTTCACATCCACTGGCACTTCTTTTTCATCTGCTTACTCCAAGTAAAAGTTGTAAGTACAAAATTACCTGCTTCTAAATCCATGCAGACGGATGCATAAGCTTTTCAGGGATGAATGTTAACTCATTGCACTGGCACATAAATCTGCTGATGTTGGTCTGGGAAATCAAGTGTTGACTGTTTCCAAGTTTCTTGGATACTCAGTGGCACAGCATATTTTGTAAGAGCTAAAGAGCTGTGTATCATCACCTATCTCTGAAGATGATATGGAAAAATAAAAAGGAAGAAAAAGAGCATATACTACAGAGAATAAGGGAAAAAAGTACATTTACAGTAAATCTAGTAAAAAATCCATGTTCAACAGGGTTGTGCATGCCACGGAGTCATAAAATTATCCTTACCACTTCTCATGTGGATAAACTTTACCATAATAAGGTGTGGTAGAGGCAGTGAGACACAGTAAGACAGAAAGTCAGAGAACTGGAAAACAGAAAATCTGTTCAAGACTTGTGCAGAATGTCTAGTCAGACATCCATTTATTGCAAGACAGGTAAAAGATACCAGCACTGCAGACTGACACATAGTGGGTTATAATTGATAGTCAATGGAGAATCTCACAATTAAATAAGAGGCACACTCAGGAAGAAGCAGAGTTTGACAATAGTCATTTTTGTCAAAGCATCGTATTTGAAGTAGTGGAAAAGACAGTGTCCTTGGGAAATTCTGTCCTTTCTGCCAAGAAGGAATTGTAATTTTCCTGTTCTACAACTAAAATTCTGCAGTTACCTCCACTGGCTGGCCAGTCAAAAGAAGCAATTCTTCCACTATAGTTGGCATTAATATGGCTTCATCTTTAATAGTGTGCTGTTCTGTTCTCCAAAATGTAAAAAGGTTGGTAAGGGCTCTTTAAAGTATCCAGAGGAGGGCAACTGAGCTGGTAAAAGGGCTGGAGGGCATGTCCTGGGAGGAGAACCTGAGGACACTTGGGTTGTCTAGTCTGAGGGATGTTAAGAGGTGATCTCCTCACTCTTTGCAATTTTCTGAGGAGGGGAAGTGCAGAGGGAGTTGCTGGGCTCTGCTCCTGGGAAACCATGACAGGATGCATGGGAATGGAACAAAGCTGCAGCAGGAGAGATTCAGATTGGACTTAAGAAACCATTTCTTTACCCTGAGGATGCTCAAACACTGGAACAGGCTTTCTAGAGGGGTGGTTGTTTCCCCACACCTGCCGATGTTCAAGAGATGTTTGGACAATACCTCCATTAATATGCTTTAAATTTTTCATTAGCCCTGAAAAGGTCAGCCAGCTGAATTACATATCCACTCCACCACTCTGGCATGCTGTTTTCAGGAGGCAGGGGCTGGGGGAGAAGCCCTGGGAAAATGGGAGCTGCTGCTGCTACCTGCCATCTGACCTTTTGCAACAGTGCATGCTCAGATTCCTGGAAAGCCACTCTGCAGCTCATTCCCCTGTCCAGCAGCACTGACATCCTATTCTCCCTAGGAAGAACAAGCGGTATGTCTCAAGTTCTTTGAAAGGGTCTCAGAGAAGAGGTAGGAGAAAGGCAGGTCTATACTATCTGCCAGAGTGGACTTCCTTCAGTTGTCTATTTATAAGAAATAGACAGGACTGCAAAATTTCCCTCTATGATTTTGATTGCATACGTAAGAGATAGCTGTGCCTCTGTCAACTCACTGTGGTTTCTGAGTAAATGATAAAATAGATGGCACTTTTTGAACACATCACATGAGTGAGATGCAGCTCCAGATACATGCGCATACATAGATGATAACAACGTCTTTGCTGTCACCATATTCTGCAAAGCGACAAAAGCATTAAACCAAATAGGCCAAAAGAAAGCATGTATGCACTGTAAGTAAAGCCAGCACCTAAGCCTGAGTTTGGAACAGGGTGTTGAGCTTGATTCAGAAGATCCTATTTTTTGCCAGTTTACGTCAAATGTATTTGAAAGGAGTATTTGCTCTTAGCAGTCAGGTGTGTACACATACAGCATCGGAACAAACACGATTCTCACAAATTAATAACTAGTTTAAAACCCTGCAGTTTTTCCCTATACAAACCTAACATCCTGTAATGGGTTGAGCTGCTGTTATTACTGTTTTACAGTAATTCAAGTTCCAGTGAAAAGTATTTTTCACTCTAATCTCTTTAACATTCTCAATACAAATTGGCACAGCTTGTCTTAAACCTACTATTTACCAAAGTGAAAAGATTTCCAGGTATAAGGAAGATGCAATATTATCTGTTATAGATCAAAAAATAATAAAGCTTATGATAGGATGATTTTTTATTTTTCACATATCTAAGTCTATATATTGTCTGGTATTGTTTCACCATTGTCTCATCACCAAGATTAACATTAAATCAAACAATGAATTATTCATGAGGTGTGAATAAATGGAATTAGCCTTTCTAGCATTCGCTCTGTAAATCGCATCTTCTGGATAAATGCCTTTTTTTTTTTTTTTTTTTAATGTCTGAACACCAGAAATAATGACCTGGCTTGCAGCCTTGCTAGATTAGCTCTTAGTTAGGGTGATATTTTTAGATGAACATAGGTCTCATCAACCAAGAGATGTCAGGTCTGCTATCACTCCTGTCAGCTTCCTAACTTCCAACGATTTCCCTCTCCATCCCTAAACTCTGTGTTCACCCCTAGTAGCCATGGTACCTGGAGCTCAGATGATTTGTTGAGATTGACTCATTATCTACAGTGTTGTAACAGCAGTTAGAATCTGAATGACATTCAATTAAAATGATATTAGCAGCTCAGGAGTGATTTTGTTTAATTTACTCCTACTCAGATGTAAAAACATTAGTGACTTTTTTAATTGGACCTCATAATGTCTAACTCCTACTCAAATGCAATGAAATTAAAGACTTTGGTGGCTAAATACCGCTTAATTTACTCCTACCCATCTATAATGACATTAAAGATGCTTTGGGGTAGATATTGTTTCCAATCATTTATATTCAAAAGAAATCTGAGCTTATAGGTACTATTATTGAGCATATAATAAAATCATACAAGAAATGGATCTATACGGTAGGGGATAGTTGGTTACAAGTAATATTAAAAAGTAATCATTCATTTTTAATGCAGGGATATTAAAAAGTAATGTTAAACACAGGAATTTGTAAAGTTTTCTGCTCTTCGCAGACTCTTCAAGGACGCAATCCTTTTTATATTCAGTGTG
This sequence comes from Gallus gallus, assembly GCF_016699485.2. Taxonomy (NCBI): domain Eukaryota; kingdom Metazoa; phylum Chordata; class Aves; order Galliformes; family Phasianidae; genus Gallus; species Gallus gallus. The sequence continues at coordinate 8,687,499 of NC_052537.1, read as the reverse complement.
TGGTTTTACATGAAACGTTTTTATTAAATTGCACATGGTTTTAAAATCTTTCTTATGTGGTATTTATATGATAAATCCAATGCTGACTCGTGTCATTATGGGGATAGACAGCAAAACATGCATTTCAGTAATGGAGTTCATTTTGCTCCGTAACTGTTTGTAATACAGCTTAATGCATTCTCCTAAAGTTCAAACATTTCAGAGGAGTATGTGGTTCTCTATCACATTTACACTAGATTGCCTCCTTTTTAAAGATGAATTCTCCTGTACTGAGGTGATGCTGTTTGCTTCTAATGCAAGCACCTGCTGCATGTTTGGAAACAATCATCAGGCTGGACCATCCTTCACGCCTCTTTTACACAACAATCCCATTGATTTGGCCTTTGGCATATTCTTTTCTTCCCCTTTCCAGCTTTAAAAAGCAAAATCATTATTAAAAATGCCTCCCCTTGCTCATCTAAAGTTCTAATTATTAAAACAAAAAGCATTTACAAAATTTCACTTATATTTGTATTATGGAGACAACCCACGCATATAACAGATTTGCTACTGAGATGGCAGAACAAGATTCCTTCTTTAGTCTTGCACTCTCATCTAGCATGTGGCTATTGAAATGTTCACATGGAAAGGCTTTTCCAGGTAAGTAGCATGAAGCATTGCCAAAGGAGAGAGGAGAGGAGCCCTCCAGGGAGCACTGGCTGTTGGGCTGTGTGTGCTATAAAATCCCATATTACAGCCGCATATTTGTGAGCATCTGTTTCAAGGTCACAGCTTCTCCTATTCTACCTTTGCTGACAGTACTATCCAAAACCAGTATGGGTTGACACAGTGATGCTCTGGTGGGAAAAGGGACATTCTATTTACATGAGAAGCTCTCAGAGTAAGAATGCTGTTATACATTTGGATATGGCTCAGCTGTCAATAGATAATCATTACAATTTTGTAAAACGAATCCACTTCCAATATTTAATATGTTTACTCTAGATATGATCAGTGTAATCATCTCTATTTAAATGGTTAACAGCGACCACTGTGCATTTCAATTTTTATTGTCACTACATCTTTCTCTCACCACTTCTGATATCTCCCTTTGTAGACCAGGCTCTGAAGGACTTATTGGCAACTAGTACAATAAAATGGAGAGGAAGCACCGTTACAATGTGTTGAGTAAACTGAACATTTCTGGACAATTTCTGCAACAGAAAACACCAATACAGCTTTTTAGAGAAGGAGGAGAACATAGAAAGCAGTATTAACTGATTAAATTGTGACATTCCAGTTTTACTGGAGTCTGAAACAGATACAAAAAATACATTGTCTTCAACATCTCAGATATTAAAGGAATCATTAACAGAATACAGTTCCAAATACCTTGCACATATAGTGAAAATAATCCAATAGAATAAATTCATGTGTGAAATGACAAATTTCAATATACACAGTTTAATACATATTTGGCTGCGCCAAAGTCTCTCAGGATGCAGCACATTAAAGCACAAAGACTCAGATTTGACTGTAGGGTTTTATGTACTCCCTCTGAAGCCAGAAGAATGTTTAAGGCTAAAGATACTGTGATCAACATGAAGTCCTTTAATGGACTGAGACTGAAATGCCTACATTGTGCAGAGATGCTACATATCAACAAGGCATTTTAGACTAACAAAGAATTAAAGAGAATTTATACCTTCAGTAGGAAAAGAGAAAAATCTGTATAATCACCCTTTTCTAAGATAGGTGTTTAAGTGTCAAATTTAAAACACCAGTTTGTCTACATTTAGTTCCCCTCCTCAGTTAACATGGGCTATAAGCAGAAAACTTCCCATCAAGTGCAGTCCTCGACAGCCATAGGAAAATGCAGCCCCAGAGGGGCCACATCTTACCGGCTCTTTGTCACCAGGCTGCTCATCAGGCAACCCAGTTCAGTCTTCACAGTGTAATCACAGCCCATTTACAAGGCACCCAAATTCCCAGTATAGGTTCATGACCCAGTACACATAACACTCAAACAGTCCATATCCTCTCCTGCCTAACCTCATTCTATAAAGCCATTATTTAATACATGCACTACCAAACCTCATACTTCTATATTTTTCAGCTTTCTGGAACAACAACGAAGTTTTCTTTGTTTTCTATATCTCAAGCAAATGAAACGTTCCTGTTACAATTAGTTTAGAGTTGTTTTGGCAAAGAGGAAGATACTCTTCATTTCCATTGTGGAAATTTTAATAAACAGCACCCTCAAGAGGATTAGCATTCACTTCTCTCACTGTTTGGAAAAAAAAAAAAAATCAGTTGCTATGCTACCACTTTTAAATACAGCTAGAATCATTTCCAAGGGTTACTTAAGGTGTTTAACTGCAGAACGAATGCTGTGCGGAAATCCATGTACACGCAAATATTCTCAGTCATCAGTGCTGCCACGGTAGCCCTGAGGCACCTGTATGGCTGCAAAACTGAGGTTTACCAAGACCAAACAGATAATCAGTTCCCATTATGAGAGGATCCTTTAAGGAGGTGACTCTGGAAAGGGATCAGGGAACTGGCTTCTTAGAAGCGTTCTGCTGCTCTCCAAGTTTGGGAAGTTCCTTGTGAGAAATGTAAAGAGAGGTCTCTGATGTCTTTGATGTTTTGCTAATGAGGGTGATGAGTCCCATGGCCATCCTGGCCTTCTGCTTGAGGGCATGTACCGGTTCCTTATACTGCATTGGGATGAAATCTGGACACATACTATGGATATTTGGAAAGGAAGCACAACAGCTATACCCCAGGCTGAGTAACAGGAAGACTGACTGGAACTAAGGGCATGCTGCAAGTGCCCATGGTCCTCAGGATGGACAACATGTCATCAGCTGGGGACAGCTTCTAGGAAGATTATAGCTTCTGACCCTGTAAATCTCAGCTGGACAAAAGTCATCTTCAGAGACTTGGAGGACAGTGACTTGTGTGATGGTAACAGAGATCTGAAAAATCATGTCTCAGAACAGAAAATGGATAATCTAGACAAAAAAAAACAACACAAAAAACAAGATTTGCAGAGCATCAGAAAAGGTACCTTGCTTTATGCTACCATTTGGTTGAGTGTATATATTTTCTATGTAGAAGTTACACTGTCCAGATGTCTTTCCTCTCTTTCACTGATCCTTCAAACTAAACACGTATTATACAAGGGGTGCTCCAAAAGTAATGCCTCCTATTTTATTCTGTTGGTCTACAACATCAGAGGCAGATGTTGGTAGTACAGCAGTAGGGGTCGAGCCTTCTCACCAATTATTTGTTACATGTTGTCTGACAAAATGATGTCTGACATGGAAGTGCAGATGAAGCAAAGGTGTGGAACTGAATTACCCCATGTGGAAAAAAAAATGCACCTTTTGACATTCATCAACACTTGCTGAATGTCTGTGGAGATCTACAGTGGATGTGAGCACAGTGAGGCAGTAGGTGATGTGTTTCAGCAGTGGTGACAGAAACAGTGGGTCATTTCCATTGGTGCAGATTTTTATGACCACCGCCCTCGGTCACAGTGGTGACTGTGTTAAAAAACAGTGTTTTATAGCTGAGAATTTGCTTTACCAAATAGTGTTATTGTGCTCTTCATAGCTGCAGTCATTTCCATGGGGAAAAAAAAAAAAATTGGAGGCATTACTTTCAGAGCAACCCATGTATTACATACCAGTAAAAGTGTTTTGTTGGCTTCTTAGTGATAGCTTCACTGACAAGAAAGATCTCAAAAAATACCAGAACACACTACGTTAACACAGCAATAATTTATGAAGTGAATACAATTGATTCCCATTTGGATATTTCTCTCCCATGTGTTCACAATACTCACATAGAATAAATCAGATCTTCAATATTCAGTTTTAAAAGAAGCAAAACTCACATTAAACACTGAACATGAAAAGCCAGTTAAATAATCCAGAATAATTATTTTACATTTGACCTAATGAAGTGATTTTCAAAGGCAATGCATTGTGTTCTCACTCTGAAGCAAAACTGCCCTCAAAATTTATTCTATGTGCAAATCTGCTGTTTGGCTTTTTTGTTTTAGTTGTGAGCATTTTCTCTATGCGGATCAATTCTTAATGTAATTTGTATGGATTAAAAAAATATCCCTACCATTTAAAAGTCACTGATCTAAAGAGGCCTAAGCCACGATAGCCTGCTGGAGAGTAAGCAGATTCATGCTTAATGTTGTTTCAGAAGAACATGAATTCCTAGGGAGGGGACTCCTAGATACAGATGTGAATGGGACTGTCAGAGAGACCATTTAATCCACTTGCAGAAAGGATGCTGCTTTGTCAAATCAGACTTGACAATTCAGAACTGTTTTCAGTTACACTTTCATACAAAGAATTTAAAATAATTTTTTAATAAGTATTATTACTTTTTTTTAGATGTCTTTATTAAAGCTAGAAATGAGATGATACTTGTACGCTGAAGAAAATTTAGGCAGAAATAACTTGATCTGATAATTCTTCCCTGGAACAACAATAAACAGCTGCTTATCTGTGATCATTCTACTTGGCTGTAGCCTTAACTTAGATATCCAAACTTCCAAGATTAGTCTAATTATTCTGATGTAATTAACTTCCTCCCCTTCTCCCGAGCTTTACCACCTTTTCCAAGCATGTCTGGCAAATTTTCTGGCACAAAAGCCTACTGAAATTTACTGATTGCTTACCTCATTTGCCATGTAATTTTGGTTAATTATTTTACAGTCTCTCTCTATATAGGCTACATATGAGTAAGAGAGGCTAATGCGTAGTCATCACCACTGTCTTTTAATTGCTTTACCCATTTTGAGATAAAAATGGTCCCGAAATTTTTGTATAACTCCTAATTAAGAATTCATTATTTTTACTCTTCCAGAGTAGTATAATGTATTGGGGTGAAAATACAGCTTAACCTACATTTCACACTCAGCCATATTCCTTCTTACGCCGTAGGTAACAAATGAGGTTCGTGAATCAGCTGAAAATCTCGACAATCCTAAGCTACAAATGCCAAACAGGAAGAGCACATCTGAGAAAAACAAGCCTCTTAAACTGAACGAATGAACAACAATGATGCGTGGGTTGTGCTTTCTATGCAGCAAACTCTGGGAAGACCTTTCTGTGAACAGCTATCTGGTAACAATTGAAGGCACTTTGGTGTTCCTACTCGCCTCCCACAGCCCTTTGTATCAGCAGCACGGCAGAGTCAGTCTGACAGCAAGATTCCTTTCTCATTTGAAATTTCAGGTACTGTAACTCAGCTTAGTGCTGCACAAAGGGATTGAGTGGTTGCATATGCACAGGAGAGAAATTTCTCAATGGACAGTGCTGAGGGTGCTGCACAAACTATTATCTGAGTTACGCCAAATAAATCACCTTCTGCCAAGTAACATTTTGTCACTTTGCTTTCCCTGACTTACACAAAGTAGTGCCCCTCATTTTCAAATGAACAAACTAAAGCCAGAGAACATCTGCCTACAGCCCTACCTATGCTGCACACAAGAACCTGTGCTGTTTGCAGCTCTCTCCCAGTTAGTTGCAGGGGTAAGGTGAAAAAGCCTCCCGAGTTTAAAGCACCATTAGGTTCTCAAATACTCAGCTGAAAACAATAACATAAAACTCTATAAAAATGGAAAGGAGTGGAAGAGAATAAAGTTAATTCTCACATCCTAAGCTTAGTGGAAGCGACATTTCCCCATTATTCTCACAGGTCCACTGGAGAGATACTGGACCTGAATATAAAAATTAAGTGTGAACATCAGCAAATCATTTTCAACTTGCAAGATGCAGTCTGCTAGAAGTAACTCTTCATACTATTGCTTTGCATTCAAATTATTAAGGAATAAGTAAAAGTACTTGCAAGAATTAATTCATCATATAGGAGACTGCTGCAGTAAGGACAAGAACATCAGAAATGGCCAATCCATACTGCTCTTCTCCCTCCAGCCCCAAACAAGATCTACATATTCCAGCAACCAAAGAACAAGGAACTGTTAACTTTGACCTTCAGAGTTCATCCCAGAAAGTAATCCCCTTTGACTGCTAAAGGGCAGAGCTCCCTTGACTACACAGAATTGCAGATAGAAGCAGTATAAAGCTTCTTACATCAAAGGAGGGCTGCAGATTTTACATGGACGTAACAAACCCTTTTAATTGTGCAGAAACTTCCCTTCCATCTCAGCAGAAGGCCGGGTCTCAAATACCTCCTCAATGATATGAGAAACAGACTCTGACCTGTTCACTTCCCCTCTTGCCAAAACAGGCTACAATTAAAAAATATATATTTATTTACGTATTTATTTATTTATTCCCCCCCAGGCATTTAAAATCCCAGTCACTGGAATCAGGGTCTGACAACTGCCAGTTTATTTGGACTCCTTTACCTCACTGACACGCCAGAGTTTACTCCAGGCAGTAGTAGTATCACTCCAGAGTTTTCCACTCATAAAGAAAAAACAACAGATGCTACTAGGAGGAAATAACTTCAAGCACTCCAGAGCAATTGTTACATTTCTAAAGATGACCTTTTCTCATCCCCTTCCATCAAAAAATGACCTAAATAGAATCTTTCTGTAGGCTTTTAGGAGCTCCTGTTCGTGGCTTTCCACGCAAATTGGCGACACCGTTTGTCCAGCTACAACTAAAGATCAAACACCGTTTAGAGACACCACATTCCTGAAGTGCTTTCTTCTAGCCCAAATCTGTGAATATGAAGGAGAAGAACATGCTTTACAAGAAGGATTGGAACTACATTACAAGCAGTTTTACCTTCATAGTGGTGAACAGCGTTGCCCAAAAATTTAAAGCTGTACAAGGGACACTTACATGCAGCATCCATCTGCACAAAAACGTGGACAAATAACTGCCTAATAGAAGTGTTTCAACATTCATTGCCTTAGCATTTGCAAGCCATTTCAGGTCCTATGCTAGAAAGCACTCACAAAAGCTGGAAATATTAGTTTAGATCGTATTTTCTGCATTTTTCTCCTCTCGTTCTTAATTTTGAAGGACAACTGCAATTGCAGTTCATCCGTTTAGTCTTATCCTAAAGTCATTATTTGTTATGATGCTGTTCCTGCCTTCAGCTACAAAGAAAATGACTATCCCTACCCCCTCACAGGCAGGATTAACAGCCACAGAAAATGAGTTATGGCTAGTCTAACTGACAGGAGCTCAGAAGCAAATTCGTTTTCAGAAGTCCACCTAGAGCCCAGGAAAGAATTCTGAAAAGTGTCTTCTTAACACTTCTTCACAGATAGGTAACACAACGTGTTTTTCTTCATCACCAGTCTGCACACTCAAGACAAACGCTGAGACCTGTGTGTACCCAAGGCAGCGTGTGAATTACGTGATGTGAAGTAAATGGTGTAACACCTATACAGAGCTTCTGCACACATACCTAACATTTTAAATGTAAAAATATATATTTAAAATATTGTCAGAATGGGTGAATAATTTTATTTATAGGTGGAATAGCAATTTTACTTACGTCTTCATCAGTCTCTAAAGAAGCCAGCTAAACAGAGGAAGACAGGCTAGCGAGGAGTAAGATTGTTTACAAATGTATTAACACACAAATAGGTGGTAACTGGCCTCCTTACTTCTTTTCTATCCATAATTTCACCTTTCTTAACAGAATTGGTGCCAGATGGAGCTGCATGGGCTTATTTCTGCTGAATTTAGCTTAGAAGATTCATAGATCCTGTTCTGACTGTTCTTAATGCCCTTTATCAGTAGATTGATGAGTACGCTCATCCCCCTAGCTCTAAACTAAGCTGTTATCCAGGTAGCTTATGACTGCTTCCAGCTTTTTGTCCAGAGCTCAGAACAGAGCTCCCAAATCAGCTGGACACAAGTCACTGTAGGATGAAAATATAGACTAGATGGTGATATACTGCTCCTTGCCTATACAGTTTGACACCGCGCAATGATGATCTCCGAACAGCCTTCCGAAGTGGTACTATTTCAGTTTAGAGATCAGCTTACAAACAGTGGTTTGAGACTATTTAGACTATAATGCATAGACCTTGTGTTGAAAAGACACTGTGTGGAATTTTAGATTGTTTGCCTAAAATCAGACAGCTTAAAAGAACACGATAAATACATGGCATCTGCATTCTGAAAATATTTTGAAGGGATCTGTTTTTGAAGTTATTATAGTGTGAAAATGTATGCATCTATCTGCAACTGCTTCACAAAAGTAACAGGACTCTGCATTCAAAGCAATCAAGAATTGAAAACTTGATAAATATGAAATGCTTACAAAAAGTAAAAGAAGGTATGAGGCAAATAATAGCCTTTAAAAAAGCTGCACCTAATCAACACAGGATTCCAGAGCACACAGTAAGTGCACTTCACGTTACACTTCTATGGCATGTAAGTGCCATAGACTGCAAGTCATCGGGAACGTTCTGTATGTTATATACAGCCATATACATATATGGCTGAAGATCCACCTGTGCACTTCTGCCACTACAAAGTGCTCCACAGATGATCCAGCTCATAAAAAATGAATTCCCTACACAGATCCAGACCGTAGGATGAGGGCTTCTTGTCACAAAGATCAGGAAAACAGTGCCACATCTCTCAGTTTACCTGGACCTTACCTTAATTGCTTCACGCGCAGAAGCTTAAGGATTTACCGATTTAAACAACATTTGGAAAGTCTTCCGATGTTTATCAAAATACTTTTGAGCACTGACTGAAGTCTTACTCTCTTGGACACATTATCTCCAAAGCTGGGATAGATGCTCTACTAAATTAGGCCATACATTACCTTTCTATATTAAAAAAAGTAGATGGAAATATTGCCTTACATTCATTTTAATACAATCATGTAATTTGAGGTTTATAGAGCCATGCATAAAGCATTTGTTTTTCCACCTATAACAAAACTGATCCATTAACTCTGGCAATATTTTTAGTACGTATTTTGTTACAAAAGCATTAAGACACGTTATGAATCATTCTGGCATTATGAGAGTTAATAGAATACTACGTATTTTTCAGCATTATTAATATTTAGTGTCGTTCAGTAAATTAAAAAATCAAGTTTAACTAAGGTTAAAAATATCTGATGATACAGTACATAGATGATTGTAAATGTATATTAATGAAGCTTTACACAATTGACTGGATATCTTTTCGTTAATCACTCACAAAACCATGCCAAACATATATCAAAGACTTCAGCTCTTTTTTCATCCAATCTTCCGACATTTCATTATTATGGTTACCTGATTAATGGATGCAATAATATATGTGGCATGACATGATATGTTCACATTAAATTTTAATCAAATATTACTAAATTCAGAAAACATTAAGTAAATCATGACAGATGAGGCAATATTGCTGTTCTGTCATATTGATGGTTATAGAAACTCACTCTGAAGAGTTACAGATTAAGGAGAAGTAAATGTTATGAGGAAATAGAAGTATTTCAAGTTTAACTAGTTGGTTCTTTTAAAATTGCCTTCCAGCCAAAGCCTGAATATGAGATCCATCAAAAGTATTCCAATGTCTGTAACTGATATGAATGTTTTGTTTTCTTCTACTGCAAGTTGTCCTGTTCTTTCAAAAGCATAGTTTAACAAACACTCTGCAGAAAGACCCTTCCCAAAAGATGATAGCCTAAGTAGTAAAAAATAACATTATTCTTCACTGCAGCTGGGAGAAATGTATCCTGATTTATGTAAAACATCGCTGTGATCTAAGAAGCTGAGTGTCTGACACATGGAATACAGTTGGTCTGCTCAATTTTACCCAAATGATGCTGTTACAGCTTTGCAGAGCATGTACAGGGAGATAAATGGTGGGTTAGTGCTCTTATGTTAGATGTGCAAATTTAAAATGGTTTCACCCTGGGAAACAAGAGAATGTGCCTCTAATGCTACAGGCAATAGCTTTCTTCTCAGCTTTAAGCCAGTAAAGAATCTGTTGATTTGAAAGTCTGGAACCCATATTTAGCAACATTTCTGTATTGCACTCTTAACTGGCAGCAAGGAAACAAAATTCAGAACCAGCTTTTCACTGCTGTGTTTCAAAACTGAAAAGCTACTAAGTATATTTATCTACTCAAACTTCCTGTCCAGTGAAAAGTTAGATGGGATTTGCTTTTGTTGTCCTATGCCTGCCTTGGACATCTCTCTCTCTCTTAACGCTTTAACTGGAGATTCAACTTACAATTTCAAGGCATTATTCTTTTTTTTTTTAAATGAGAGAGTGGTGAGGTGCTGGCACAGGCTGTCCAGAGAGGCTGTGGATGCCCTATCCCTGGATGTGTTCAAGACCAGGCTGGATGGGACCCTGGGCAACCTGCTCTAGTACCAGATCTGGAGGTTGGTGGCCCTGCCTGTGGCAGGGGAGTTGGAGCTTGATGATCCTTGGATCCCTTCCTATCCAAGCCATTCCACGATTCTATGAAAATACTTATCCAGAGTATAATTTATCTCCATGTTACGAAACCTAGATGATGCTTCAGAAGAAAGGCGATGAATCCTAAATACCAATACCGAAGGGACAAATAACGAAAAAAAAAAGATGTCTGTAACAGAACAGTTTAAGCAAAAACTATAATGAAAAGAAACATCCCAAAGAGTGCCTAGAAAGAAATGTTCTTAGGGGTCAATTCTAAACTTTCAGTGTTAGAATCCATGATTATGTTTGCACAGAATTTTAATTCCATAGCAAAAAACTCTCTTCTTTCACTTGTTTGTACCTTAAAGAATAAAAATGGAAGTGTTCTTGTCATATGACCATCTTTTTGATAGCCTCTGATATCAAGATGTCAAACACCACTGGATCTTGTGATGAGTATGTGAAGTATTGTGCAAGTCTTGCGTAACTGTTTAATTGATTACATTGGAAAATGTAGCGCATTGCCTTGGCAAAGTGACCTTTCCAAAGTCTATTTGTTTCTTCATATCCTGATTTCACTTTCAATAATCCCTCCTGTCTTGAAAGATTATAAGGGATGTAATACTGTCTTGTGTTATGCGTACATATGTGCCACAGGGGAACTCTCAGTACATACATTACAAAAAAATACTAAGCAATTTTGCAATTATACCCTGATTATGAAGAGCAATAAATATTAAACATGTTTAGTTGGAACTCTTTTTTTTTTTTTGGACCACTTGTCTTTTGCAAAACTTCATTCCATATAGAGTATTTTAAGGGAAAGCATATAGGTAATAAATGGAGAGAAAGAAGGAAATCAGAATGCTAAAATGGAGATCACCAAGTGGGATTAATTGTGAAGGAGCTCTGATGATCCATCCTGGTATAGCTCAGCTGAGCTGTTGGGGAAGCTCATACTGATTAGAGTTGTGGTGCAAGGATTCCATTTCAACACCTTGTTGCTATAAAAAGGGAGTTTGGAATTTTTTAAGTGTGACGAGCTCATAGAACATAATGGGAACAGTTATGAGAATAATTAAGGGAAATCACTACTTCATCTTCCTTCATAGCCAGATAAGTTTTGTACAGTTAAAAGATTAAATAGCACAAAATTTCTGTGTGTGTAAAACCTAATAAACATGGAAGAATACATCCAAACCCACAGCTGTTACCGCAGGCAAACTCCCACTGGTGTTGGCACCTCATACGATGCAGAGAAGAGTGCAAATACTTCAAACAAAATTGCCTGGAAAGGTTTGATTTGCTCTCACTTGATTAATTGAATGAGTACATTACAAGTCAGGTTTGCAGCTCTTGCTTTTCTCAGGAATTGAAACATATCAGAAAAAAAAAAGGTAACTCAATGTCCTTGGTAAAGTTTAGAATCAGATCATGATGTTATGGATCAGACCTCCAAAAACAAAAACAAACAAGCAAAAAAAACCCAAAACAAACAAAAACACCCACCAAAGAAACAACACACCACCACTCCCCGCTCCAAAAAAAAAAAACCAAACCAAACCAAACCAAAAAAAAACCTGCTGGCCTCCTCTAGAATCCTTTGTTAACACCAAGATCCATCTTTTAAATGTCCCCCATACTCTTATAGTCTACAGGATACAGTCAAATACCAGATTTCTCGTCAGAAAATCAACTTGAATTGGGCCTCTTCCTTTGTATTTCAGTCTGGGAGAGGAAAAACAAAACAAATCAGAAAGATTCTGTGAACTCAAGATAGGCACTGCTCATTAAAGGATTTAAAAAAATATCCTTTAACAAAGTAAAGCTGCTAAACAAACATACTTATGTCCAACATTTTTATCCTCAGAAGCCAGAGCTGAAGGGTGTTTTATTTTTGAGGAGAGGGCCAGATGAGAGAAGCATTATCCAGCTGCCTGTAGCAGCATTTAGGAAAGCAGTAACAGAAGCAAAGGGGCAGCTGGCACGTTCAAAGATGGAATTGCAGATCTGTGCTGGGGAAATAGGGGCAGGCCTGGGTGTTATAGGTGAGAAGGGATTTGTGGCAAAGATGGGAAACTGATGAAAGGGAGGGTGGTGGCTTTACAGCAGATCGGTAGGAGGGGATATGTATTAAGAAATGTTAGGAAGACAACTTAGGGCAATAGAACACGAGCAAAATACATCGACATCCTCACATCCCCATGCTTGAATTCCTATCACTGCTTTCAAACACCCAGAGTATGACACCTACTTTTGCTATCAGTTGAGATCAGGGAAAGATTCAGTGTACCAACTCTTCACCATTATGCACTCACAAAAGACTGAAAATAGTTAAGTTTCTGCTCAGCTAAATACCGAGAGATTACAAAAACAGAATTTTCCTGGTATCTTGCACCTGGACTAAGCAGTGTAAAGGTATACTACTTAGCCTTTCACCATTCCCACCAGATCCTTTACCTAAATTAGTTATACCGAGCAAAGAAATCACACTATAAATATAATTAGTTACTTGGAACTTGATCTAAAGCCTAATGAAATCAGTAGAAAGCTTACAGAGAGAATGAGCTATAAAGAAAATATTAGTTTGATTGCTGTGGGCAAAACTACTTTCAGATCTAAGCAGAGGATTTAGCTATCTTATTCTGCAAGCAATGAGAAAATATCTTCTTGATTCTAAAACTAAAATAAGACACTAATTAATTCTAGAACTCCACAGTCACATACTTTACTTCTTATTATGCAGGAATTAAATAGTTTCTTTTTTAAATAGTAATATTAAATTTAAAAAAAAGCATTTAATTTAAATGGTTGTGGTTCCTCTTTTCAGTAAACACATGTGAAGGCATACATTTTATTTAAATATAATAAATACAGCTAAAATCATGCATCTGGGTCAATCCTCTGCATGTAATCAGGATTATGAAAATTTAGTTTTTCTTTTCCTATCTTTCTCAATAAGTGGCCTATGTACATATGACTGGAAATTTATTCAGACATGGTCTTGGTTGTGTTCTTGTTCTTTAGCTCACCAGTTGGTTCTTCCTGGTAAATCTGACTAGATGTCTAATCGTATCGGTTGCTCTGGCAGCTAAGGGAAGTGCCAAATCATGGCTGCTGTTTTCTAAGCTGTGCAAAAATTCTTTTGAAAATAAGAATTCTCATGGTAAGGCATCTTAGTTGAAAGTTTTCTGTCCATTTTAATGGCTGGCTCTTTTGTGGTGTTTTTTGTTTTGTTGCTGTTTTCTGTTCGTTTGCTTTCTGTTCTGACTGCTGACCACATGTAATTGTAAGGGGAAAAGTCAGAGAGGATCTTAAGTCAAAATCCGAATAGACACAAAAGGAGGAAGAAAGGTGACAGGAAAGGGATTTCATTTAGTTCATGCCTTCTCCTAAATTTCATTCTCTGAGAGCTCTCCCAGCTCTCCGGAAGAGGTTCCTTCAGCCCCAGCTGTCAAAGCCCTCCTTCATGCACCGCCTTACACAAGCCCCTCTGAGGCATTCCCCAGAGGCAACCTGAAGGGACACAGCACATCTAAGCGGAGGTCCTGAATCCGGTTATTCTGAAAAAATCTGACAAATGGAAGTAGGCCCATCAGTCCAATGGCTCTGTACATGTGTGGTGGGAAATAAATTGTCAGAGATATAGGGGAATCCCTTTTGTTTCAAAAGTGCTTCTTCAAAAGGAACAGACTTCCCCAGCTCTCTTTGAGGACGGCACTGTGTGGGAGGCTCTGCGGGCCCTCCTACAATGCCGTGACTGAGAAGCCTGTCTTTAACTGGAGCTTAACTGAAAATGCACAGTCCAGATAAAATGCAAAGGCACAAAGAGTAAATAAAGAAGTAGTCAATGCTAAGAGAAGTGTGGGCTGAGGAATTCTGCCTCCTAAGGAGGTGACAGTCAAATGAAGCTAGCTCATCATGTGTGTCAAAAGCATCAGACAGGTAAATAGCAATTCCACACTTCCCTCCTACTCTAAAATTCCACCCTTAAAACACAGGGTATTTTAGGAAGCTTCCTGCTGACAGGCACATCCTGCCCAGAATTACATTTTAATAGTTCTTCTTTTAGACAAACATTTAATTTACACTTATACAGTCAGCATGATATTCCCATGCAGTCCCTAGGGAGGAGCAAAACATGCAAAACACAGAAAAGACGGTAATGAAAAGAAATAATCATCTTGTTTTCACTGATGAGTTTACAGATAATGGAGTAAGCTATTTACTGATTTATTGTGGATCTGTTTTCTCTGGAGGACAACTTTGTCTCTTTTAGAACAACTCTGCAGATACTGCTAAAACATGGAAGCCATTTTCAGCCCAGGGCAGAGACAACTTTAAGTGAATATACAGGACCCAGCACACCAGGATTTTAGATGAAATCCTATAACGTGTCCCAAGATCATCCCTTGAGCAAAGGAGACCTCCCATACAAACTTAGATTTTGAATTAGTAAAAATGAGAACTATTTCGCATCGCAACTAACATTAGTTAATTGTTGAGGCATTACTTATCTTCTACAACAGCTTCAGGAATTGGCAACATGATACTTCTTAAAGGAAGAGGGAGCAAAGATACTTTCATGTCGCCATTGTCAAAAGCACTAGCTATTCATCAGGAAACAAATAAACAACAAATCACAGTAGATACCGATTGCCTTGACTATAGCATTGCAAACACCAACGTGATGGCTCTGAAGCAAACTGTATATTAGTAGCAGCTCTTAAACCACAAGATTTTAAAAAATAAACTTGTCAATGCTCTTTTTATTTGCTTTGGGCTTTTTAATCTCTCCAAAGCCACTCTAGACGTATGAGAAACAAAACATTTGACACAGAAATTGTGGAAAACACCCAGTTTAAGCCTCTGCCAACGGTCCCCAGCTGGGCCTGGCCAGGTCCCCTGAGGGTTGTACTGTCACTGCCTGCCTTGCTGGAAGCACAGTGCTGCTGGCTACTTGAACGACAGACACACTGTAACATCTTGGCTCAGCTCAGCAATATGGCTCCTAAACTTTCATTGTGTTGGTTACATTTTCCCCACTACCTTAGTTTCCATTCTACAAGCAGTAAACTGGCTGGGTCTTACTCCTTTTTGCACTGCAGGTATCGTTCCTTGAAACGGACAATGACAGTCTCTTAAACCCAGTAAATCAAAATGTCTTTCCTGTGCCTCCAGCAGGAGTAATGGAAAACATTTCTCAGAACCAGGTTGTTTTATTTCTAAGAAAGCATTTGACCTAATGATCTACTTTGGCAAATTGGTATGATTTATGGAGAACTGATGAGCACAGTAAAAAACAGACACGTAGCTTCTTGCCATGAGTCAAACTTTTTACGCAAAATTCAAAAATATACACAAACAGATCAGCAATAGAGTTTAACAGCAAACAAAAAAATATCTGCAGTTTAGTCAGCAAAGATGAGCAAAAGTGCTCGTAGAGTGGTGAGAAATAACAGCTTGACAATATGCAACTTAACTGCCAGTGTATATAAAATCTCACCCTACATAATGTTTAGTAATCTTCAAAATTTGCCACCGGATTAATGCAGCATGGCAAAGGATGACCAACCAGCTAAGTTTTTGAGGAAGAACTTCTTTACTGTGACGGTGACAGAGCACTGGAACAGTCTACTCAGAGAGGCTGTGGAGTATCCTTCTCTAGAGATATTCAGAACCCATGTGGATGCTTTCCTGTGTGACCTACTGTAGGGAACCTGCTTTAGCAGAGGACTAGGTAAGATGACCTCCAGAGGTCCTTTCCAGCCCCTACAATTCTATGATTCTGTGTAAGATCTCAGAGAGAAAGAAAATCAGCAAACTGTGACACATTAACTCAGTACAACTTCATTAACAATTGAAAAAACAACTTCTGTGCTTGGGTGTAAAGATTTTTAGCAGTTATTCCTACTGTAGTGCTGCTGGCAAGATGGAGAAAAGGATCAGACAGCAGGAACAGGGAACACATGGGATGGTCACCATGGGATTTACACTCCCACAGGTGACAGATAAATGTTATCTCTTCCTGAGTGCACATGTATGTGTATGTCTGTATTTGTGCATGAGCTAATGGGAAGAAGGGAACAATAAGCATTTGAAATCAATTAAACTGTATCATCTTGTATGTCCAAGCACCCTTGGCGAAGCACCAAGTAGCCTTTCTTCTCCATCCTGGCTGACCTATCTCTTTGATGGCTGATAGAGAACAACTTCACCTATCTACTACTCAATCAGCTGGCTCCAGATCAAAACCACCCTGGACTACACGGGATCTGACTTGGTGCTACATTGTTAAACCAAGCAATACATAAATTATTGCAAATGAGAACAGGAACTAGTAAAGTACCTTACAGAAGTACTGTGCCGAAAGAAACAACGTTGTCTAACCACATGAGGTGAAGGAAAACTCCCCCCAGCACTGCAGCGTTGCAGAGCCAGTCCCCACAGCGCAGGCATGGCCGAGAGCTACAGCACATCAGGCATGTAGGCTCCCTCAGAGAGACCACAGGCGCCCGTGATGTCTGAGGATCACATCTACAAAGGGAACAAAGGGAATCCTGGGCTTTTGCTTGCCGTTAATTAGATTTTTACTTCTTGTTTTCGAGGTGCCTCACCTTTCCCCCTACCTTCTGTCCTCTTTTCTCCCTTGTTTTCTTCCCCTCATTGCCCTTTCACTCCATTACACCTGTGGCTTTATAAACTCAGGCCATCCTTAGCACCTGTGGAAGTTATACTCAATCAGGGCAGTTTTTGTCTCCCAGCCTTTGTAAAATGTAACACTATACAGATAAGGACGATCACCAGCAATTAGCTGTCCAGCTCATTGGCTGTTCAGCAGTGTGCTTAGATCGACGTGTCACTAATCTCAGGGGATCTTATTTGGATGACGAATGCCAGCAGCCTGTCAGCACGTACCTGATCGTGAGGCAGTGTTAGCACCCGTGTCACTGTCATGTTTTCACGTGCTGCAATCACAGACACAACTCAATGAATGACGAGACACTGCGGCGCACTGTTGCCTCTCCCCGTCACGCAGCGAGCTGTACTAGCTGCCTGTTTAGGGCTGAAGGCACGGGCCGGACCCCACTTTCACCGGCCCGCCACACGGACGGCGCTGCTCCCCTCACACCGAGCCCCAGCAGCAGCAGCCGCCGCGCGCGCCCTCGGGCGGGAAGACAGCTGCGCTCGAGCCGAGCGCGAGACCCGTTGTTGGCGGGCGAGACGGGGAGAGGCGGGAACGCCTCTGTCTCGCGAGACTCTGTCTCTCGCGAGGCGTCGCGGCGCCGTGGCGGAAGCCGCTGCCGTGTTTACAAGCCGCCGGGGCGGGGCCGGGGGAGGAGCGGCGCCGGCGGCCGGGCCGGGCCGGGGCACCGGGGGCGGCGAGGAGGCCGCTTCTGCGCCCATGTGCCCGCAGCCCCCACCGTCCATGGAAGTGATGGAGGGGCCCCTCAACCTGGTGAGCGCGCGGCCGCGAGGCGGGGGGCGGTCTCGTCAGCGCGGGGTGACCGCCGCCCTTAGCGCGGGGAGCGGGCAGCGGAGCGCCCTTCCTGCCGTCCGCAGCACCTGTTCCGTCCCGTGCCAGGCGCCGGGAGGCGGCGGTGGGGCCGCGCAGCGCTGCCGGCAGGCTGGCAGAGCCCCGTTGGGCGCTCCGGGCTGCCCGGTGCCGGAGCAGGTAGGGGACCGCCCCAGGGCTGTGCCGTGAGGACACAGGCCGTCAGGGGCGGCCTGACTGCGAGCTGGGGGCAGGGAGGGCGCTGCCCGGCGGGGGGCGCGTAGGTGACACAGGCCCCACCTATACCAGCTTCAAGAGTTGAGAGACTACTCGGGCCAGCTCCTGACTAGGTGATTTTTTTTTACCTCACAGGATGAAGTGCCTTAATATCTTTAAATCAGTAACAACTCTGCTAAAGTCTCTGAGGTGCTTTAATTACAATGCACGAAAGCTGCAGCTTCGTAGAAGCTAATCGGGTTTTAAACAGCCTGAACTAGGAGCCTGCTACCACACAGATAAGATCCAGGGCGAAGACCCGTTAATTCTCCAGTTAAAAGCCTTGGAAATTGCATATTGACCGTACCTTAGGCACAGTGATGCGCTGAGCTTTTTTGAAGACCACCCTTGGCCCAGCAGTGCAGCCATCCTGTCTTCAGGTGTGGGATGCAGAAGCAGCCATGCAGGCCTTGCAGACCTGTGTCGGTTGAGTTTTTCCAATCCACACTCCAGCCTGCTGCCAGCCCTGCTGGGTACAAAGTCAGACAAACTTTCAGGATAGTGATGGAGGAGGGAAAGCTTATTGCTGTTTGCAGGCATTCTGGAAACTTTTTAAAAGTAGATCCAGTGTAAGGAGAAACTAACTGAATGTTCTATAGCAAGTGACTGTAAGTAGCAACTTACTGGCAGTGCAGATATCACCGGTTAGCAGTGTTTCTGACCGAGGCTGTGCCATAAGGATTGTGAGTGACAGGAGTATGACTAAAGCTTGGCTTCAGCCTTAACAGATGATCTTTTCACCACAACAGTAGACTGCAATTACCACACCTGCCTAGCACCAGACTAGAAATAAGATCAAGATAGTTCTACGTAACGGATGATACAGGAAAATGTTGTCTTCTGTAGTCCTATACAGAAAGTTAGGAAGTTGCCAGCACATATGTTCCTACTCCATTGAAGGGCGTATCCCGAAACACTCACTTTTTCTGAAACTGCTGTACTGTGGATGATCTTATGTAGGAAAACACACTCTTTTCAGGCTGTACCAAGTATTTTAAGTTTTTCCAAGTTCCATTCACTGTCACACTGCAGATGAATTTCAGATTTGCAGCATTTAGGGAAGGTGCCAATCCTCCAGTAAGGGAATGTTCATTCAAGTTATTGATGCTGTTCCTGATCATTCACTTTACTTGCTTCTCATGAAAATCTCTTACATAAAACTGGGTCACATGGATTTGAAAACCACAGTGTTTTCCAGAGTTGCCATTAGGAGGGCAATAGAGAGAAAGAAAAGCAACAACTACCCCTAAGCTATTATGTGGTATTGTGTACACTCATAGTTAGGTTTACTTATCTGATGTCAATGACTCTTGTTTTAAGTACAAGATACTTTCCTTCTTTCAGTGTGCTGGTGTTTGCTAATTCTAATGTAATAGTTTTTCCTGTATTTAAGGCTTTTCTTTAGAATTGCTCTAGCTCTTGGGTGTTGCTCACATTGTATTTGAAAGCTTGTTAGTCTTAGTTACTTGAAAGCATTGACACTGTCCTAATTTTTGTGGGGAAGTGAACTGAAAAGAAATCCTTAGTAGTTATGCAGTATCCTAATGTCACAATTCTGCCAACATTTAGCACACTCACCACACTTAAATGTTATATTGGTGGTGTTCAGTTATGTATTTCATTATTTGCTTAGCCTTCCTAATTACACGTGGCATGCCATACCTTGTATTCTGCTGACTTCAATTACTTTAAGTTTCTATCCCTTGAAATATAAACATTAAATATTTGGATAAAAGTAGCTGGCCTTAATCAAGGCCTTAAGCTAACAAAGTTTTCTTTTTCTTAAGTTTAACTATATTTTGGTTTCCACAGTTCTCTGATTTATGTAAGTAGCTCTTGAGAAATACTGCTTTGCTTTCCCAGCTGGTTTCAACACCTAGGTGGTGTGCTGTTTGTTTTCCAATTTAATGGAGTTTTAATGGATGATCCTCAGGTCTAATGACTTCAATGAGAAATGCACCTACCATTTTAGAGTTTGGCCTTTAGTTCATATATGTTTTTTTTTTTTTAAACTTATGTTTTGCCTTTGTTGCATGCTTAACATATAATTACTCTGAGTCTAAACCCATCTTCTTTAACCTTCTTAGGGCTTGTGCTATAGTACTAACTAGTGATTTGATTTTTCCACTGAGCTGTCCTCAAGGTGTCTATTGTACCCAATGATACTTCATTTAGGAATAAGAAACAACTTTTCCAAAATTCATTACCACCCTCCAACTCGCTAGAGCTTTGGGGAAGCTCTGAGACTTCAGCATTTATCTCTTCCTCTTGCCTTCTTCCTTCCCCTTTCTCTGTCTCCTGCCCCCTGTCTGCTTTTACAGCGTGCTGCGTGCTTTGCAGACAAGAAACATCATTGCACTACGAAGCAGTGGGTTAAAGACCTGGTGCTTATTATTTTGCTGGTAAGGAAGCTAGATCTTCAGCTCTGCAAATACAGTATTTAGGGTATGCCATGGAACTTAGAACTGGTATGAGCGAAGAACTGTTCCTGCACCTACAGGCAGCCCCACAGTGGATATCTAGTCCAGCTAAACATTTGATTCCATACTTAAGAAGCATACAGGTGACCACAAGAAGTTTGGAAGTAGTATGAGGCAAATAGTATCAATCTCAAGAAGAAATGAAAAAGCAGTGTTGCTCACTGAATGCAGTCCAGTACCCAGAACTTTGTAATACCTCTCTGCTTTTCTGTAAGGTGCCTTCTAAGGAACCTCTACCTTTTATTCCTACTACATGATAATAGCATTTCATAAAGCATATAAGAAATAATGCTAATTCTGATGAATACTATTTTCTATACATTTCTTGAAGTGTAAGGGAAGTGTGAAGAGCTGTTTTGATGAAAACTAGAAGGCATGGACTGGCAACTGCTATAAAAATAATGCAACAAAGCATATACTGCAAGAATTGTATGTAATGAAAATGTTTAAATGCTAATGCTGTAAGACATTAGTAGCAGTTACTCCAATGCAAGCCAGTCAACAGTCTGCATTAACAGCTGGTTTGTAAGTTAAGTGAGTAGTCTATCCACATGAGGGGAAAATAGCAGTCCAAGTGCACAGTATGTAAGAGCAAGAGCAAAAAGAGAACGCATGTATGAAAGCTTACTAGGGACCAAAGCATTTCAACCACACAGGCCAGTGTGTCTGAGATTCAGTACTACCCTGCACCTCTGTTGTTTTGATTGGAGAAGACAGACAGATGTTCATGTACAGAAATATCCACTGAATCCTGTTTGTGGTTTCCCCAGTTTTTACTTTATTTTCTAAATAAAGCACAATTAGAAAGCTGCTGTACTTGCTCATCCAATCTAAAATGGAAAAAAAAGAGGGAGATGCACTCAGTTCTGAACTCAGACTAGAGAAAACAAGCTTTTAGACAAGAATCTCATAGGAATACCTAGTGAAGTCTATTTTTACTGTAGCAATAAAATCATTGGCTTTCTCTTTAACAGCATAATATATATGGGAGTATTCTTTTCAGCTAGGAGAAAAGTAAGGTTTGCACCAGAGGCAGCAGCATAGCTGAGAAAAGTGACTGAAGCTACTGAGGTGATCCACAGGCTATTCAGCTGAACAGCCTCTTCTCCAGTAACCCCCTTGGAAACCTCGATAATGTTGTATTCAGTCAAATAATTACTACTAGAAGTACAACACCAAGCTCTCCTGTGTAGTACGTATAGCAGCTTACAGTAGCTTCCAGTCAAGAACAGAAGTAACTAAGCAGTAGGTCATTTGCAGAAGCATTATTTCCTCACTGGTTCTGCACCTTTCTGCTGCGTCACGCTGGCATTACTGACTGGTACATGTATATTATAGAGCCACGTGGTATGGCTCTGAGGAAGCATGCCTAGTAGAGTTTGATAGACCAAAATGAAGCAGCCTCCTGGAGGCCCAGTGACGCAGCATACTGAAGCCTTTCTGCACCGCTTATTTGAAGTGTTTGTCCCAGAGATAGTCTGTTCACTCCACAGCCTCTCTGGGCAGCCTGTCCCAATGCTGAACCACTCTCACAGTAATGAAGTTCTTCTTCTTGTTACTGTGGAGCTTCCTGTGTTTCAGTTTCTCCCTTATTCTATTGCTGCACATTGCTGAAAAGAACCTGTATCAACTTGACTCCTGTACTTTAGATATTTATAAACAGTGATGAGATCCCCCTTAGCCTTCTCTACTCCAGGCTCAAGAGTCTCAGGTCTCTCAGCCTTTCCTCGTATGGGAGCATTTAGGCATATAAGCATTTAGCTCATAACCTGCAGTTACTGTGACCTGTGTAGTACTATCTGTGGAACTGTATACAGGGAGACAGAAAGCACGAGAACTGTAGGTATATGAAATGGCTTTGAAAACCAGCTTAAAGTATTTAGTCCATTTAATATGGACAAAAAGGAAGAGCATGAGGTTAACTTTAGTATGCATTAGGTAAAGAAGATACCGCAACTTAATGAGTTTGCAGGTCATCAGAGAAGAGATCTGCCACTATGCCTGCATGGGGTTTTGCAGACTCCACCTAGGCCGAGCATTGTGAATCTGAGTTCATTTCATGCCAGATATCTTAATCACATTTGCATGGAGAGGAGCGTTTTATTTTAAATTTGGAATAGGTTGGGAACACACGCATAGTCAATTAGAGCTATTCAGTGATTAATGTTGGTTGGCAAAATGACAATAACATGGTTGCTTGTCTGCCCATGTATTTAAATTCTCATACTATTGCTTACAATAGAGTTGAACTTTAACATCTTTACAGTTCAGTAAGAAGTGACTGAAGAGTCTGTTAATATTGAGAATACTTATTTTGCTCAATAGTCACACTAACCTGTAATTTACAGTCGAGTCATTGTTCTGTCAACCTTGCTAAGTACAGGCTTTAAGATACAAAATTGAATGAGCATGTGGCTAGTGGTATTGGTTGAGCAGCCACAATGGATCCTGCCTTTGTTTGTTTCTCCTTTAGTTGACTTTATCTTTCTCTCAAGCACACAGTGAATATTTTGAAGGGGGCTTACTTCTGTCTATAAAGCTACACATTGCAGTTTCTTTAGGTCTAGTGGCAAACATATTGCCCTTGTTTAGTGTAAGTTACAGCACAATTCTTAAAAAAATATATATTTCTGTTTATTGTAACTGCCTGTAAATATAAGCATTTTCTATTTTTTTATTATTAAAATACACATATATTTAATAGATGGCTGTAATTTATTCTTGGATCTCTCAGGTGACGTTTCACACTAGCATTCTCTTCATTCCATTTGTCAGTGCAAATGCAGACATAAACATACAAACATTTCCAGGTTCACTCTTTCCAGGTAAAAATAGGTTTAAGAGGTACCTGTGTTTGTGTGGCACTGACAGAGCATTTGTGCGTGGAGGAGGCAACGAGGCACCACCTAACCCCCTCTCTGTGGCCTGTGGCTGTAAAAATCCACATGGAAGGTACTCTGCATACTCTTGTACGTTACTGAAGTGACATGATCTGCATTTTCTCTTTCTTCCTTTCCCCAATATACAATCTTAGACATGAGAGCCATGTATCCTTAAGGAAACAAACCACCAAACAGATTACTCATCTCTCAGAAAAATACCTTCACCTTTGCTTTCAGCAATAAGAAAACATAGGTATCTATCCCTTCTAGGAAAAAAAAAAAAAGCAAAAAGCTAGTACCTACAGTTCATAGCATAAAATAGAGGATATTATCAGCAGACTTCGGTTGCACTTGCAACATTTATGAACATGTATTGCATGTGACTTGTTTTGCAGTGCCTTTTCCTCAGGACCCTTTATTTTAGCAGCTGGATTTTCCTGTCTTTATTTTTTAAATTTGATTATTGTAATCTCTCACTATGATCTCTGATTCATAATCACACTACAACACATCATTTATTAGAGAGTCCCTTAAAATTAAGGAAGAAAGATGTAAGTCTAAGATATTACACAAGGTTTTGTCTAGTAAAGAACAGAACAAAATGCACTTGAAACTATTTCAACTATAGGAGGACTGTTGCAAATAACTGCTCTGAAGAGAGGGTAGTGGACTTCCATATGGTTTGGGTTTTTTTTGTTTGAAGGTTGAGAGAGTAGTAGTAAGTGTGGCAAGTGGGCTACGTGGCTTTGTTTCATGTGGCCTGCAGTTGCATCATTATCTAGTTCATATGGGAAAGAAAAAGTAAAGTATTAATTTTGGACTACTAAAGAAAACTTTAGGCAAAAAATAATAATAAAAAAATCTGTATTACCACATTAGAGGGGGATTTGGTTATTCTTCTGACTCTGTTGCTCAAAGATTACATATACAGTAGTTTGGGTTAGTTGGGTGCAGAATCACATAGGAACATTTCTCTGAAATATCAGTACCAACTTACAAACGCAGAGCTCATCCCTTAGTACCTCAGCTACAGCTGGAAAGCGAGAAAAGCTGTCTAACTTACCTTCTGCAGCTCATCCAGCAGAGTTCAGGCATTATAGAAAGGCACACGCTAATCTCTTAGGAACTAAATGCATTGAAGGAACTTGAGGAAGCTTTTTAGATTGATCATCTATTACTCACACCTGCTTCCTCTTACATGAGTCAAGTTGCTACACCTGTCCATTTGCTTACTGGGAATTCCTGCTCCTCTGGATGGAGAGGGATGTCTGGAAGTAGTTGTCCAACTGCTTCACCCCTCCAATTCCATAGCTTCTTAAAGAAATTGTAATTATTCGTACACAACATCCTACAGATATTTCCAACACGGCTGCTGGGAGAGGAAAGAAAATTCAGTTAAACTTGTTGCAATTACTCATCAGCTGTTCCTGCAGTCATTACAGCAGCAGTACCAAAGTCAAAGCAGTCCTTTTTGATTCTGTTAAGAACCAGCAGAGTAACTTCAGAATTGCTGGTGTAAACACCTTTGTGTAGCATGAGATGGGATTGGGGATAGACTTAAAACCATTCTTTTTCCACTTTATGGTATAGGATAAATTCTTCCATTGCCAGATTTATAATGGGATACAGACCACTCTGGATGCTGTGTTGCCAAGTGTAACTGAGTGCTAAGAGTAACCCAGCAAACAAGACTAGATGTAGATGCTTCTCCATGATAGTGACATATTAAGCATTCAAATCCTTATGTTGCAGATTTTTCACTTGCTTTTAGGAAACAAGCTGCACAACTTTCTTCAAACTGCTGGGTTTTGTATATTCTACAATGGAAATGGGAGAATTTCCTTCATCCTTGCACAATCATCTAATTGGAAGAAGCATTCGGAAGGTGGAATAAATATCATTTTTTTCCTTGTTAAGCTGGCAGGAAAATGCTAAGAAAGAGGAATTTCTTTCCTCCCAGCTAACTGCAAGGTACCTAGCTTTCTCATAGCAGGCTCTGCTGGATCACTGGTTTACTCAGCTTCTGTTGTTTCCACTGGGGAAGTCTGCTGCCCTGCAGCAGAGTGTGATGTCCTGGTATCTGTATATTTTGATGGAATAGTGAGAAAGGCATTTTGACCTTGCAGTCAAAGAATACTGACTTTTCTTTTTGCTAGTATTGTTTTCCAAACTGTTCATTCATGGCCTAGCCTAACTTCTTTACACACCCTTGAACTTCACTGGGAGTTAACTGAGAATGGAAATAATTTAATTGCACCATGAAAGAACAGCTGACAGTCCTCAGATGTTCTGCATGTGAGTTGAATAAGACCATCCTCCAGTAGTTTAAAATGTATGAAAATAACCTTTGAAAACAGTCAGTTTCAAATTCTAATTTGTAGAAACTATCAGATGGAACTAGTCCCCTTGCTTGTTGAATTGCTTTCTTAGATCTTTTGTCTCTAGCTGCCTTGCTTTTTAGACTTGTCTATGCAGTTTGCAGAAGAAGCTGTATCAATTCTAATTTATCGAATAAATTGCTTTGCAAAGCTGTAGCTCAGGTGTTTTTGTGTGCATGACATAGCTAATTTGTAACTGAAAGACCTACCGTGAGTAACTGAGGAGTTGACTCAATTTGAACTGATACTTGTTTCCCATGGGAAATAAGCTTCTCTTTTTGGCACATGTCATTTGTAGGAGTCTATAAAAAAAGGCCATAAAATAGATGATTTTCCAATAGAAAAACACTTTGCTGAGATTATTTAACCTCAGGGCAGAAGAAATAGGGATTGCTGACACAGTGCTGTGAGGACTGAATGAAAATGAGGAGGAAGAATATCACTAGTATTTGTTGTGAAGAATCAGGGAGGTTTTGATGTTTGTTTGTTGTTTTTGTTTTAATACATACTACATTAGCATATAAAATCAGCTTTTAGAAAGCAGAATGTCTAAATGTGGCTAAATAGCTCCTAGAGATTGCTTAAGAACAAATAATTCCCAAAAGGATGTTGGTTTTTTTTTTTACAAGTTGTTGTCTTCTGTGGTTTCAGAACTGCTAAAATTCTAGTAGAAAATAGAATTTACTGTTACGGTGTAGAGGTTAAATTGATTTGAAGGACAAAGGTGACAAATTCATCTACATTTGAGAACCTTTCTTTTAAAAATGGATATTAGTATCATGTTAGTCTTGATAGAATCACATAGCTGTCTTGTTTGGATTATCTTACCTTTGATGCTTCTACCAAGATGTCAGAATGACTGGTTCTGATATCTTAAGGTATGGACAAATGCTGCCATTCTGATAGTGCTCTTGGAACATGCTTCAAGAGAGTCAGTGACTTACATTCACCAAACATCTGGAGTCTGATCTATTGTATGTGTCTGTCTGGGAGGGAATAGGGAATTTGTATCGGTCAGAGATAAAACTGCAGAGGTGGACAGCAGGCCCTCAGCCCTCTTGCCCTTATAAATTCCCTCCGTGTGGATTTGCAAAAGGCTTTCTTGAGAAACCATAATCTTTAAAGACACAAACAGGCAAAAAACGTCAGTTTCTTAAGTTGCTTTGTGTTGTTTCACAAAGCCCATGCCTGCTACTTCATGTCTGTTTACTTCAAATTCAGAGTGTAGTAGAGCAGTCACGAATCGTGGGCATTACTGTCAGTCTTACCGCTTTGGTGGTCATGGCCATTCATACGACGTAACTTGCCTTGGAGAAGGAGCCATAAAATCCGTATCTTGTAGTAATGACAAAAAGATTTGCTTTCATGAATGCTGCAGTGCCGTTTATGTAATACTCTTTCTCACTAAGTGTATGCAAATATTTGCAGCAATTGCTTGCTTTCAGCAACATCTTCAGCCTACCCTTGTGGTTTACATTAGTAGCTTACAGATGCTGGTATAGACTTAACTGCTGTACAGCAAGGATGTGACTTTGATACCTTTAACTGTGGCTGTGCTGATTCCAATATGAGGTGGAAGCAAAAATTCCAAGGTCTTCTCCGCTTTCTTCAACCAAGAGGCAAAGCAGAAACATTTCATTTTCCAGCTCTATAATTCAAGTATCTTACATTCTTCTGGGTAAATTGGTCCTAAATACTTTCCATCATCAGGTAACTTTGGTGATCTTTTTACACAGCTGCAGTGAATGCCTGCCTCTGATGAAGAAGATGAACTTTCAGAGGAGAGTTTCAAAGAATTTTACTATATGCACACCATCTTTGCTGCATTAACAAACTTCAGTTCATACCTGTGCAGTACAGACTCTTGTGACATAGTATTAAAAAATAAACTAAGTTACAGACCTCAGAAAGGACTCAGAGATTTGTGACTAAAAGCCTGGGAATTGGAATTAGTCGAAGATTCTTAGCTGTACTGATTACTTGTAAAACATATATAACTATTTGTTGGTTAACCCTCATTGATGTAATGCTCTTTTTAATTTTAAGGCTCACCAGCAGAGCAGAAAAGCAGACCGCTTGTTGGCAGCAGGGAAATATGAAGAAGCCATTTCTTGTCACAGAAAAGCTGCCGGTGAGTAGGTATTTCTCACATTCCAGTCTTCAAAATAAGTTTATATATCTACATGCTTCATGGGACTAATTATCTAGTTACTTATAAGGTATTCTTTTTATTCTTCAAGTGTGAACTTTTTTTTTTCAAACCAGATTACAGACCTTTTAGAAACTTTAACATGAGCAGCCGAAGTCAGAAATTCCCAAAGTTGATGTTGTTGGGGGTGGTTATCACTGTCAAGGCAGTTCTTGATTCAAGACAAAGGCAACTCTTTGTGTCATGTACAAACTACAGCTGGGATCCCACTTCAAGCTGGTTTTGCTTTGCACTTCCTTTTCATTTCTTTCATGGCTGAAGTAATATGCTCTCTGTTGGTAAAGCAAATACACAGACTTTTGTACTAGTTTATTTATTTCTCATTCCTAATGTTTGAGTCAAGACAACTGAAAACAAGTGGTGAGCTCAGCTTCCCTAGAACTTGAGGACAGCAGAGTGCATCACAGACTTAGTGCTGTGACTAGCAGTTCCTCCTAAGCAACTCTTTGTTCCTCTACCTGTCCATTTAACTAGTCATGCTTAATTATTTGTGTTGCAGTCCATCAGTTGTCTGACAGCGTGGCAACTGCTTGGCAGAAGAAGAAAGAGGAGGTCTTAGTTGGTGTAATGAGTAGAACATTTACAGTGACAGGGCTTGTGTGCAGAAAAAAAAGTGGCTTCTCCAAACATCGTAACCTAGATACCAGGCATTCTCCCTTTCCATTCATAAATACTAGGAAACCTCATAGAATGAAAAACCTGCAACTTATGAATACCGAGAGCAACAAGGGATAGCACATCCCCCGATATGCAGACTTCTTCTGGCTTCCTTCACTTCATATACCAAGGCAAAACCCAATGTATTGAATGTTTCTTGCTTTTCTTCAGTTGATGATTCTGTATCATTATCTTATAACCTGAATTTGGTTAAGAATTTCTTACGTTTTGCCATTTTCAACACTAGCAAGGTATGATTGAAGTCTGAAGTGCTGCTCTGACACTAAGCCAGCACATTTTCTCGTTTGGAGGGGAAGTTAATGAAAAAAGTGGAGAACAACAGACTGTACCCTTTCATCAAGAATATAACTAAAGCATGACTTAATAACACAGGTGTATTATTGTAAGAGAGTATTTTACTTACTACGTTTGTGTTAAATAGCATGGATGTTAATAATCCAGTTCTTCTTAGCCATGTTTCTTCCCTTCATGGAAAAAGTTCTTTGGCAACTTTCTGGAAAAGACTGCCATGATAGTAAGCTCTTGTCCTCTGAAAAACAAATTGTCTCAATCTGAGCAACCAGGATGCCATGGTAAGGGTGTAGAACGTATTACCTGATCTTAATGGTAATTTTTTCAGATTTTTGAGAAACAGTGGGTTTTTCCAGCCGCTGTAGTTTGGTAAATACTTTGCCTTTTGACTGTTTCTTTTATGTAAGTGTTCAAAATATGGAAAGTATGAAGCTTTTTCTTAGCTTTTAAGGAAATGTACAGACATTATAACCTTGCCCTAAACATTCATTAATTTTATCTTCCACAGCATACCTTACAGAAGCTATGAAGCTGACCCAGTCAGAGCAGGTGAGAGCCACATGCAGTGGATGCCAGAACTCTATGTATATGCATCTTATATTGTGCCCTGATGATCATAGTCCTGTTGTAGTCTGCATTGTTTTCTGAGACCCACAGCAACTACAGTGGGAATTCTAAAAGTGCAGATATGCTTGTCTTTCCTGAGAGTTTTTGCAAGCTTATGTAAGGCAGGGATGAGACAGTAGTAACACATCCAGGGCTTCCCCAGCAACCTTTTCTAGTCTGCAAGGTGTCTTCAAGGAGGTGATACAACTAGTTTCATGGTTAACTTTTGCTGTGAAGCACTTAGGCTGTTTTCCTGAGACAAAAGTAGCAGTTCGTCTACAGCATGCCAAGTGAATCTCTACTTCCTTGGTGTTTTATTGCATATCAGTTGAACTCCCTGTGCATCTGCTCAGGAGTATCAACGATCTGGCTAGTGACTTGCCAAAAAAAAAAATATTAAACATTAACGCCTTAACAATACCAGTAGTTATACTAGATTTGGGTGACATATCTTAAACTCTTGCATTGTAAAAGTGGAGAGCATTTCTTGTTGGATTTAGTATCTGAATAACAAAGGCTCCTCCTCGCCCTGGGGCATGCAATGATGCTGTTTATGTAAATATTTACATGCTTGTAACTTTACTAGAGTGAATATTCAGATGGATTAAGGATCAGCAATTAAATTGTTTAATCTTGTTCTTACTCAGGCTCAGCTATCACTGGAATTACAAAGGGATAGTCACATGAAACAGTTACTGCTCATCCAGGAGAGGTGGAAAAGGGCAAAGAGAGAGGAAAAGATGAAAGCTCAGCAGAATGCGGACAAAGAATTAGCTGCACATCTTCAGACTTCTTTTAAGCCATCAGCTGAAGAATCTGATGATCAAAATGTGTTGATTCCTGTGACCCAGAAATACAGCCCTTCCACAGAGAAGCATCTACAGGATATTCAGGGTGTCTTTGACAGGGACCCGGATACACTGTTATTTCTGCTTCAGAAAAAAAATGAGCCAGTGGAAACATGTATTGGGAGTAAAGCTCCAAAAGATGACAAAACAATAATAGAAGAGCAGGCAACCAAAATTGCAGATTTAAAGCGGCATGTAGAATTTCTGGTAGCTGAAAATGAGAGATTGAGAAGGGAGAATAAGCAGTTAAAAGCAGAAAGAGCGAGACTCCAAAAATCTCCAGTAGAGAAGGAGTTGGATGTAGATGCTGACTTTGTAGAGAAGTCAGAGTTGTGGGGTCTGCAGCAACACTCAGAAACTGCTTCTTCAGCTGCATCTTGGCAGGACTTTGCAACAACTGCTGGGAAGGCAAAGGACATTCCAATACCCAACCTTCCCCCTCTGGACATCCCATCCCCTGAACTCCCTCTGCTGGAACTCTCTGAAGATATGCTGAAAGGACTGATGAATAGTTAAAAAAACAGGAATAAAAAGTGCTCTATGTAGTTACCTAAACCAAGAAAAGGGAAAACCACCAGGACAATGATAGCCTGAGGGCAGAAACATCTTAACACAATCCTACTGTTGGAGAAAAGGCATTAAAGCAACTTTGTTACTGTGAAATACACATCATATCTAATCTACTTCATAAAATCTAAAGGTACCATAACTGGTATAAGATGGCGAGCTCTTTAGTCTTTCTCCCAATGTTTCAAACCAAATGACTGCCTGGAGAATGTTTCATGTAACACAATCCTTCAGGGGTTTAAAGTATACTATATGTAATAGTTATCTATATTGCCATAAATGATGGTGCAGAACCTAACTGTTGCGGTTGCCAGTTGGCTGCCACTTCATATTGAAAAATGCTTTCTAGCATGAATTTAAACTGTGCATTTCATTATGCATAACTTTGTTAATTCAGATACAGTGCAATTTATACACCTCCTAGATGGATTTATGTGCCACACTCTGTACCCCTGACCAAGTTAACCTCAAGTCAGGAGAGACTGAAATTTCCATTCTATGAAGGAACCAACTTATTACTTCTGTTGATAAGTTTTTGGGGGTTATCTGTTTACATAACTAATCAGGGTGCATCGAATCTAGCTATTGGTTTCTGTATAAAGTGACATTGTTAAAAAAAAATCTATACTTAAGAAAAATACCCTTTTTGTTTTTGGTGATGCGTGAATGGAAGTAATTCTAGCTGGCAGTATTTGATTGAAAAAGAAATCGTTTACAGCTTAACCTGATTCAAAAAGGATATGAAAATAAAAACCAAGGTGTTTTGACACCAAGCATGTGTTAAATCTGTGCAAATGTTGGGGGGTATAAAAACAAATTTATACTAATGGTGTTAGTACACAGTGTACGCCTGAAGTTCTGCGTTCATCCGTCAGCAGATACTGGAAAGCTGGGATGAACTCAGAGTGCTATGCTGGTATGTAATGTGACTTGGCTAACAGCTTGCTTCTAACACTGGCAGGCAGGGGAGACCTCAGAGGAAGCGGTACTGTGCATCTGCACAGAGCCAGGCTGCTGGAAACAGAATAAGTGGTGCTGTGAGAGCTGCACACAGCATGTGGACAGGTGGTGTCTGAGGTGGGCACTGGCTGCCCACAGCATCAGCCAGCCCTGGCCAGCACTGGTTATGCTCTGGACCCAGGCTTCCTGCAGGAGGGAGGTGTGAGGGAGCCACGGGTAAGGGAGGCATTAGTTAACTTTAGCTGTTACTGATTAATGAAAAGCGTTGAGTGTTGCAAGCAAACTCATTTTAAGTTGTTCTTGTTACAGTGTAAGCTTGCTTTCTAAGCCTGCTTTTGTTTTTCCAGAATAGGTGTGAGGTACAGCAAGAACACCTTGTGCTGTGCAATTCTCCCCATGCCTCTGTGTACCTGGGCTGTTGCATTGCTTGCTTGAAAGGACGTAGGGACTTCAGGCTAGGAAAAGCTAGAGGAGCAAAGGTAAGAGGTCCCTTGTACTGAATTGCAGCAGGCAGTTCATATTTCTGGGGGGAAAAAAGTTATTCTGCTGTTGCAAGAGTTGCAGCAGATGGTCCTGAAGAGCAGTGGTGATGAAGTAACCTGTTCTGGCCAGCCCCAGCCCGCTGCTCTCAGAGAAGGACAAGTGATGGTCTCTACTGTCACCTGCTGCCTCCCCAGCTGCTAGGTCATCAGGCAGTACAGTGTACTGATTTTGTTCATGTAAAGCAAAGTTTTTTTTGGTACATACTCACAGGAAGGAAATAAATTATTTAAGCAGGTGCCCATCTCCTGCCACTGCCAGGGCTGTTCACTACAGACAGACATCTCAGCTGCCTGCAGACAGCAGGTATAGGGGAGTAGGAAGCAATGTGCAGCCTGGCTGCCTCTGCTGAAGGATTGGGATTCTTCAAAGGGGCAGGGTCACAGCATGCTCTGCCTCCTGGTGTTAGAGCGTGGCCGCTTGTCACTTCTTATCACTGCATAAACAGTACAGCAGATCTGAAGGAAGCTGCTGCTTTGTAGGAAGACATCCAAGAAGGGGAGAACTCCATGCTGCTACTTTCGGAAGTGCTGTTAACACTTTTCTCCCTTCTGCAATTCAGCTGTTTGTGCTGTTTGCTGCAGTGTGCCACCCACAGTACACAAGAATGCTTCTGAAATCAAACTTAGGGCATCACGGTTTAACACAGACAGTTTTCTGTTCCTGTGAGTGGTGCAGTACCAAGACTGGATGTAACATTCTCTGTAATAGGACAGGTGCTTCCAGACTGCAGTGTGAGCAAAACTGGCATTACATGACCCATGGGGAAAACAGCTTCTTGTGCAGTGCATAGCCCATCCTAAACGTGGAGCAGATGGTAGCACTGAGGTCAGAGCATGGCCTGGCACCCAACTCGTGTGCTCCTGCTGGAAGGAGGGCCCAAGCCTCCTCCCTGCCTTCCCTGCAAAGAGCCAGGGTGGGAGCAGATGGGGCCTTCCCTTCTGACAGCATGGGACATTCGTGAGAACATCTCACAGCTGACTTCTCCCTATGAAAGTGCTTTATGTTCCAGGCAGAAAGCCGAGTGAGTGGAATAAGACCAAATATTGTGGTTTTGCTAAGTAAGGGACCATTCAGTCTGTGCTTAGAGCTGAGCAGTCACGTGGTCCATTTAAATAACGGCAGATGTTGTATAAGGAATACTACGAGAGTGCAAGTTTGATAGCTGCATAGGGATAGATCTAAGGAAATTCTCCTCGAGCCCTGTCAGCAACCAGCTCGCACCCCAACCATTGAGAACTGCTTTAAATAACCATTGCTTTTCAGTTTGCTCGGGTTCTGGCGTCGTCAAACGACCAAAAGCGCTCGGGGTGTTCCCTCCTCGCAGTAGCGGCTCAACCTGCGCGCCCCGCCCCCGGAGGGCCGTTCTGCCCTCCCGGCCTGCCCGCTCCTGGGGCGGCCGCGGCGTTCTGGGGCCCTCTGCTGGACGCCCGCCGCCGTGCGGCTCCAGCCAGAGCGCCCGCCCACTCCTCCCCGGCTGTCGCCGCGGCAGCGAGCTTCTCTCCCGGCTCGTGCAGAGTAACGAGTACAGCGTTCACATAAGGTAAGTGAAGCAAGCTGCGTGAGCTACGGCAGCAGCAACACAATGTGAAGTTACAAATGGTCAGAGCGAGTAACCAAAGCCTTGCACAGCCAGTGGAAAGGTTCCCATGGGCCTTAAATTGGATCGGTATTGCTTTATAGGATGTAACAAAACCCTGTGGTCCATTATGTCAAAGTGTCTCACCAAGAACCAATTTTAAGCATGTGTCCAGACACCGACTGCTATTCATAGCCTTCGTTTACCACAGAAACCACTCTGTTTTGGAGCAGGGAAGTGTTATCCCTGCTGAACGCAGCCAACATACGCATTGCAGAACCTGCAATTACCCGGTCCCTGACTATACCCCACAAAGAGGAAACCAAGGAACAGCAGCTGGGAGGCAACGTGGAACCTCCTGGGAATGAAATCTGCAGACCACAGATTTAAGCGGTACTTAAAATGACAGCTAAACCCAAATCGTAGCAGCATGGGTTTTACATTTTGGTCTTACATAAAAGGAAAGTTGGATGTGGTGACCTCTTCCTCTGAGAGCACTTCTGTCATCAGGGACATCTTTGGTTCTAAACTCTTTGTCCTCGTGTCAGCAGCAGCTCTTCGGCCATCCACAGCTCCTGTTGACCAGCTCCCAGCACCAGAGACTGCTGTGACAGACTCGACTCTGAGCTGAGCTGTGCAGAGAGGTGATGGCAGCTGTGCAGATACAGGATCTCTCAGATACAGCTTGAAATAACTTCGAATTTATTTCATGTCTGTCCTCCCTGTTTTAAGAGAACATAATGAAGGATGGTTCTTTAAAAATATGAAATGAAAGCAGGCCAGAAAATAGATAATAAAATCCCTTGCTTATTATAACTAAACATACAGTAGAAAACAAAGTCAATCAGTACAGCTGTCCAGAAGGCCTCAGCAGCAAGGTGGTACCCCAAACCACATAAAATCCAGGCAGCATTTGCAAGACCTTTCTGCCTGAATGTGACACATGGAGCTTAACCATACCAAGGTGCATCGCTTCCTAAATCCCCAGTGCTATGGCTGTCTTCCCCCACCTCCTTTCACTCCCATCTTTGTTTTGCAATCCCAAGAAACCTAACCTTGCCTAGGCCCTGCACCATTTGCTGCATGAGTTAAGGCAATATTGAGATCAAACAACATGAAATCCTCAGAGCTGTACAAATACAGGATTTCCTGCCTT
This sequence comes from Gallus gallus, assembly GCF_016699485.2. Classification (NCBI taxonomy): domain Eukaryota; kingdom Metazoa; phylum Chordata; class Aves; order Galliformes; family Phasianidae; genus Gallus; species Gallus gallus. Next base: position 8,652,199 of record NC_052537.1, on the reverse strand, counting down.
GGAGCTGCTAACCCTACACTGTAATCCCACTAAGGAAGCACAGAGCTATGATAAACCACATGGCCCGGGACTGAAGAGAGCAACAGAGAATACAACATGTGGTATGGCTGAAAGGTACCGAGAATGTTTGCTTTGATGTGCAACAACAAAAATTCTCTGTCTACCACTTTGCTTTAGAGAGGTCCGTGTTTAAAGTGCAGCTGTAATGCATCAGGTAAAACACATTGCTCTGAGGCAACATTTTCCTACCAGCTATATATAGGTTGTAACTTCCTTTTCAAAACCTACAAAAACAAATGAAAAAGCACAGAGGTTAGTTTGTGTATGTCTGATGCTACGGATCGTTTGCCCCTCAGTCAGAGTTTCCTTGGTCGCCCTGCTGAGATGGAAAGAAGGGATGTGGCTGTGGATACCGCATCAGAGCAGCCCCTGCGGCCCCATGGGTCACATGCATCATGGGAACAAAAAGGCCACGAAGGGAAACTGAAGGGGACCTGCACTTCTGTGAAAAAAGAGCAAGTCAAAGGGTGGGACGCAGGAACATAGCGGAGAGCTGAGGTTGTACTTTGAGGCAGGGCTGGGGGTTAGGAGGGAAAGGCATTGCGAAGCCTCAGTGTGAGTCGTAGCAGGAGGAGGCAGCACATCCAGTGCGGATGTGGGGGAGAGCACAAACATCCTGCACGGGAAAGTGGCAGAACGGGGCACAGTGGCTGTGGAAGGAGGAAGGAAGGGAAATTCCCAGTCATGAGTGCTGGGTGGAGAAGGCTGTCAGTTGTGAGAGCAAGAGAGGGCTTCACAAGATGTCACGGGAGAGAGTATGAACAGAATTACCACCTACGGAGAAGGTCAGAGAGCATGAGAACGTAGTGCTGATCAGATGGAGCTTTGGCTTACACAGATCTGAGCAATTTCCGCCGAGCTGCAAGAGTAGAGTAAACAGATTTTAACTTCAGATTGTCACAGCCCGGTATTGCCTGACGTGTAAGAGGGAACAGCTTCACTGCTGGCAATTCCAGCAACCTCGTAACTTCTGTTGGAGCTGAAATGTACACAGACATCCACCCATGCTGAAACAGCTCAGATCACGGCAGCCCACTTTGTTCTGTGCAGATTGCTTACTTCTCGTTTGTTACCTCTGCAGTTAAAACAGGAAGAATGTTCCATGCTCTTTTCATGTGCGTCTGTACAGCGGACGGCAGTGAGGAGCTGGAAGGGGTGAGGGTAAGAAGGGTGGATGCGGAGAGGAGGATGTGCAGTTTAGATGAGTTTGAGATGTGAACTTTCACAGGGAAAAAAAAAAAAAAAATCAGAGTTTCAAAGAGAGTAAAGATCAAGACAGAGCTTGATCTGAATGGGAAGCTGGTAAAAGATAATAGTACTTTATATTCTTGTCCTAGAAGATGGATGAAAACATTTCTGCACTCAAACAGTTGTGGCTGCTATCACTGAATACTTCAGCTGTATTAAAATAGTTGAGACCAGAAAATCTCCTACAAAGATTTTAGAAAAGAGAGCACGTGCCCGTACTGTCTTACAGAACACAAAAATGGCCAAGAGGAAAAAAACTGATCTGAAAACAACCCCCTGGCCCTGACACCAGCTCTGAAAATCCTGCTTGGCTCTGGCCGTAAGCCTAACGCTAACCCCGCTTCCTGCGCTCATTTCCTGTAATAGCAGCCAGGAGCTCAACTTCATTGTGAAGGAGCCAGAAATCTTAAGACAAGGAAAAGCTGAATTTGGTATACCCATTTAAAAGAACAGAATTTTGGCCTCTTATACCGCTCACACTGGGAGTAGCCATAACCTTTAACACTTTCTGTGGTCTGCTAATGCAGCACACAGCACGTGACTCGCAGTCTTTTTATGCTGATAGTATGAAGTGCTTTACAGCACTCCCTGTTGTGCTCAGTTTGTGCCACGTTTCACTTGTTCAGTGCTTCTGGCATCTTCCCCTGCCGTTAGTTACGGAGGAAACACCGTCACAGTTGTGGGCAGTTTATAAGGACATTGCAAATGACGTGCAAAACACATCAGGTTTTTGCACAGTGCAAATCTATCAGATATACCCTTTAACCACAAGTCTTCATACTTCTAGCGTAACCACTGTATCAGTTTACTTCACATAAACTCTTCTAAGCAAACCAAATGGATAGTTGAACTATGGTGGCTCTACAGTGAGGTCCTATTTATGCAGTTGAAACTTTTTTTGATCTTATCAACTTATCTTTGCGAAGAAAGCATCAAAGACCTACTTACCCTGGTAGGGCTGTGCAGCATCTCACTCAGCATTGAAGCTTGATCCCATCTGTTCTCTCTCCAAAATGAGATTTTTGTCTTCAAACCTGTCCATCTCTCTGCTCTTTCTCTGAGAGGATCCTTGCTGTTTCTCACCAGTTTCAACCATGAGTTCTCATGGATTAACATCTCTCACATTCTTACGGATTCATCAACAGAAGTGGAAGAGGAACAGGTGGTCACGAAGAACTTGAACAGTCACACTTGGAAATCAGAATGAGCCACTGCTCAGCGATTCACTGGGCATGAGCGGAGGTGAGGACTGGCATCTCCACTGTCAGAGCTGTGCAGGGTGAGGGCAGCCTTCAGTTCCCTCGGGGCCAGCGCTCAGACATCCAAAAGTGCCTGGGTGCTCCTGGCGCAGCACTCTGGGACAGGGAAGCATCTGGCATGGCTCAAAGCAGAGCAGGGAGCCCCCGAGGCTTTACCAGGACAGACAGCGACGTGACACCTTCTGCCAGGAACCAGAGAAATGAGAAATTCCATTCAACCCCAGCACAAAGGGCAGCTGTGGTGACAGCCCACAGGCCGTGCCCTAACAACTGCTCTTTGTATGGGAAAAATGAGTGAGGGGGAGGGAACGCGACCTGACGCTCTGCACCAGGAACGCACATTTCAGTGGTCTTCACACATCTCACAGATGTTTAAAGTACTGCACCAGAACACATGGAAAACAACATTCAGACTTGAGATAAAAAGGTACTCATTTGCAGCTAACACAGTCTGGTTCTGTGCTACACACAGCATGGAGCAAGGTGCTGCATTTCACTGGGTGTGAACCAGGGAATCAGCTGCAACTACTAACGTTATCCTCAATATATCTCTTAAAAACCTCAAACTAGTTCAAACTAGTTAAATAAGGAACTTTACTGCTGGACCCCCACATCTTGTATCTCAGTTATCTTCAGGTAATTCATACGCAACTTCTTTTTGTATGCCCCAGTCCTGTCAGACTCCTTGGCCCTGGGAGCAGGACACTGACTGCCCTGCTGTGGCACACAGCTGCCTCCAGCACTGCACATAGGAACCAGAATGTTCAGCTAGTTCAATTGTGATACAGGTTGATGTACAATTCCAACTTTTCAGACCACTTTGCACTATTACTGGGACTGCAAAAAGCCAAGATGCTATTAAAAACGATTTCCACTAGAAATTCCTTTTCCCCTTCACCCAAAATACATACAGGATTACTGAAGACAGAACATAAGCAATGTTTGAGTTGTTTTATTCTGAGAGACTCTCTTTGGCTCAGCCCCAGGGCTGTGCTGCGCTGCAGCACTCCCTTGGCAGTTTTGCTTCTAACCCAGAGAGGGCAGAAGGGCGCCCAGCAGCTGCACAGAATGCCTCTGTTCTGTGTTAGAGCCAAAGACCTACAGTGGACACATTGGCAGTTACTGGGAGTGAACAACTTGGGCTGTCACAGCGATGCCACAAACAGAAAATGAACACCAGACAACATCTGATAAAGTCCTTTTAATGGAAAATGTAAAACCCCTTTCAACTTCAATGTACAAAGCATGTGTAACACTTGCACTTTTAACAAATTAAAGCAAGCCAATGTTTTAAAAAAATACATCATTGAATGTATATATGTATATATTTACATAGCATATTAAGTTTAATATTTAGCTTTAAAAGTTCACATAAATTTTACCAAAATGAGACAATTTTTAAATAAATTACACCTTTTGAAAACGTTTAATTGTACACTGAATAGCTTCAATAAAATACTGAAGTGTCTGTATTTAATATCTACTTTATATACTTTATATTTTACAAAGTTTACAATTATTTGGCAGTAATTTTCAGATTATGACATGACTGCTGTGCGGACTCAGCAAGATCCCAAATGCAGGCAATAGCTGGTGTTTGTGTCCTACTCTCACAGTAACTGTCTCAATGTAGTGAAAAATATCGGAATTATTTTAGCAAACTGTACAAGTCACATTTACATTTGATCAACAATATAGCATAGAATTTTGTGTTTGTTTTTTTTTTTTTCCAAAAATAAATACATCATCTTAAATCTTTAACATTTAACAAACTTCATGTACATTATAATACAGGACAGCAGAACGCTGCTTTGTTGTTTGCAAGTCTAACACAGAGTCACAGTGGCTGTGATATGAAGCTCTACCGTTGCAGTGTCATTAACAATACGATGACTATATTTTCTTGGCACTGATGGTTTGTGAAGCTTTAATTAGTGTGCATACCATTCGTCTATTAGAAAAAATAACCCCTTTTTTTGCCGTTAACACAAAAAAAAAACAACAGAGAGAGCTTAGTTTTCTTCCATATCTTCCATTTCACTTTCATGGATCTTCAAAGCTCTCACCATTTCTTTAACTGCATGATACAAGATATTTTTAACCTGCAAGAACATCAGAGAGTTTAGTAAGACCCGCTCCTCAGGACATCCTACAAATAACTGCATTTAGGACTAAGCGGGGTGGATTTCTAAAAAAAAAAAAAAAAAAAAAAAAAAAGGAAGGCTGAAGAACCAAGTCAGAGGAAAAGGAAACACCTTTTTCCACATTCTAAATTATAACGTGAAATAAATAAATAAAAGCAGCAACTCCAGGGAGAGTCATTTACACCCCCTGGCGCTGCTGCTGCTGCTCATTGTTATTCTGTGTGAACAGCAGCAAGGAGGGATCTCCACGGCTGTGCCGCACCTCAATGAGCCCCAGCACGCCCTGCCTTCACCTCCCCGAGCAGGAGTCATTTCCTACCTGCAGTTTATCATCATAATTGATTTCTTCCTTTGACAGCCTCAGCTCCTGTGTTAGGTGAAATGACTGTACAAGATGTTCTGGAGACACAAAGTCTTCGGTTACTTGAACGCAGCTGTGAAAATTTTGCACCTATCCAAAATAAAAATAGGACGGCTATTGTTAGCATTTTGGGGTTATTCTACTCTACGAGCACGTGCTTCTCAGACTGAAGAGCACCTTTATGCTGTTTATGTAGAGAGCAATTAACTTAGACAAGTTGGCTTCTGGTGAAAGGTACACCTGGGACGATGCGTGTTTGCCTCTGTTCTGGCGCTTCTTCCCCCAGCTGACATTTGCTCTACGCACCCTCCTGTGCCATTCCCCCCTCTGCTGCTGCCAGCATCACTGCAGGGCCACCTCCAGAGCAGCATGCCGGGCCTTGGATCAGCACACCTCAGGTACCCACACACACTGGGCGGCCGTGCCCAACCTGTCAGGCAGAACTCGCTGTGCTCACTGGGAAGGACGTGCAAGTCAGTATATTTCAAAGGAAAAAAAAAGCCATGGACAGAGGGATGTCCAGAAGAACACTTATTTTTCCTTCAACCACTGCTTCTACAGATGAGAGTGTCTATGAGAGAAACAGAAACCATCTGCTGTCACCAGGTCCCATCTGGAGAGGCAGGAGACAGGAAAACATGCTCCCTGGTTGGGCCTGGCTGCCAGTTCCCTTTTTTCTTCTTCCAGCAGATAAACTACAGTGCTTCACCCCCAAACCTCTACAGCATACACCATTCTTCAGCATATCAACACCCTCCTCTCCCCCAAAATCTAACAGCAGCTCATCAAGTTGTGCAAGCTCAATTCTGCAAACTTACCAAGTTCTGGGGCGTTGGGAGGGCTACCTCTGCTACTGCAGCAAGCAGTCCCAACCCTGCTCCATACTGATAAGAGCTCTGGGGATTTTAAACCCATGTCTAGCAACATCAAGGTGTTTTTGATGTACAGCCCCCAGTTTCTGTTGTGATGCCTGACATTCAACAAACCTCTGGGACCTACACAGCTGAGGACATGGCACTTCATTTTAAAATTATTTTCTTCTTCAAAAAACACTGCCTGGTTTATAAGGCAGCTCGCAGGTGAAATCCTGAAGAGTGACGTAGCTTGACACCAGCATCACGTGAGGTTTCTGCAACCACATAGAAGGCACAGCAGAACTGTTCCCTTCTGCGGATGCCACACAGCCTCAGCTTCCCACTTGCAGAAGCCGCAGGTGAGGAAAGAGCTGCAGAGGTGCCACCAGAGGCGCCCACTGGTGCTCAGGGAACTTGCTAGAGCCGCAGGAGAAACCGCGCTGCACAGTGGGTGGCTGGCTCCAGCCCCCGTCCCTTGCAGGCTTCTCACCCATTTCAAGTCCATACCCGCCCTTGTTTTGCTTTTTGCCGCATGCAAATCCCACCCAGCTCTTTCACTTTCTCCTCACTGAGACTCTCACTGAGATGTTACCAATTTAGTCTTCCTCCATCACAGAACTGACAGTGTTTGCTGCCGTCACATCGCTCATTTTGCTGTGCCTTACGCCTCCTTCCCAGGCAGTGCCTGTCTTATCTCAGGGGAAGGCAGATTTTACCTTGCCTGCCTGCTACCACAGGAATGCCCTGCCGACAGCCCACAGGCAGTTCTACTTGTATGCACTTAGAAAACCAACTGAGAATGACACACACAAGTATGTTTAGCAACGACTCCCCTGAGGTCCACAGGGCGAGGATGACAACACTCCCACGGCTGTGCCAGTTCCTGCCGAGCTCACGAACAGCTTTATCCCCTGCCCATGGGAAGCAGCAGTGTCCCCTTGGCCATTCTGGAGCACCAGCAGGGCAGGAGGACAGGGCTAGGGCTGCCCTGCTCTCAGCTGGCCCCATCCTGTCCTCATGCAGAGCTCCCAGCTCAGGCTCTGCACACACAAGCCCCAGGCCCTGTCACTCCCACTTATCAGAACATCTCCATGATGTCGTACTACCTGCAGCAGGTTATTATACAATGTGTAATCCTGCTGTTAAATCAAGATAATGCAGCTATAAAAAAACAACATTATAATAACCTGTTCTACTATGAGCAATTTTTGCATTTAGTCTTAACAACACACTACTGCAAATTTGGGTATCACCAAACTAAGACCAGGGAGGGCATCCCTGGAGGAGGACTGTGACAAAGGATGACTCAGTACGGAGCCACAGAAAGGGTGTATCTTTCCAAAGAACAACTACAAAGCCATTGTTTCAGCTAGGAATGCTTACAGGGGAGCTGAGGGCTCCTTGTCACAAGTGCTGGAGAAGTAAAGAGATCCCCTCTTGGTACAGCTAAGTAGGAGATACAAACCTATCTAGCAAGACTCAAGTTATATTCAAGGACATATCCGCACAGAGGCTAGTCCAGTGCTATTGCTTTTTGGAAGCAAAAGGAACAGTTTATGCTACCATAAAATACCAAGAACAAACTAAGCCAGATGCAAATCCCTAGAAGCTGGAAAGAAAAACTACACGTACAACAAAGAAATCTGAACAACCTCTGCCATGTTTGTGCAGAAAAATTCTAGGGCAGCAGTCAGAAACATGAGACAACAAACCCAACTGGTTCCAGGATGAAAGCATCTGACTACACCGCACAGTGATCACAGGCAAATGGGCTCCCTACCTCCATGCACTGGCCTCATTTCCTCTGTTCCACAACATTACAGATGAGCAAATAAAAATAAAAATGTTAATTTACCACCAAATTTGCTATCCACTGTTAGCCAGTTTTAGCTATTAAAGATTCATTATGTGCATGTAAATCTGAAACACTTAACATGTAAACCTGAAATGCTTAACATGTAAACTTAACCTGGTGCATATTCTTGTTCAGACTTATTTTTAAGTGTTTAAATGCATTCTGTATGTGTGAAGTGTTGGTACTGATCCCTAAGGTCAGTATTTATACATCTTTATATAGAGCACCATATACATGAAAGAACATGATGCTTTCATTTCCTCCTACGTGGCAGATTCACAGGAACTTACTGAAGATGAAAAGGTTCTCAGCTTCACCCACTAAGGTTTTAAAAACACCATGTTATTAACTCCTTGGTGCCAGAAGCTAGAGCATTACCACTTCAAAAGCAATCTGGAGTTTGAAGCCAAGGAGATAAAGATGACAGTGGTCTTATTTTTGGCTCTGAAACCTACAGACTGCAGTGAAGCCTGGAACAGTCTTACAACTTCATGTTTTGTATTGTGTGCCTTATATAAATGCCTCACGCTTTATAATACAATTTTCTCTGTGTGTTTATGATTCTCTGTGGGTTCCCTTTTCAGTCTTGTATCTGAGATGATCTCCCTTGTTTCAAGAGATCCGAGTAAGGTTAATGAAGAAGACAATACAAATCCTACTGACTGGGAATACAAATTGCTACAGCCTAACAAAGCTAAGAATACCAACAAGCCAGACATGCCTTCACCCTTCTGTAAGGGCTTAAAAGCACCAGCCCCTGGAGCATGGCGTGGGGAAAGGCAATCTGCAACCCAGCATCTGATAATTTGGGTTCTCTCACTTTCTTTGGCACAAAAAAATCTGCACAGATCATCTGGGATTAACACACCATCATGTGAAACCCACCTAAAGAGAAAAATGACAGAGGAAACTAGTCTGGGAAAGGGACTTCTTGCTTTCCAAGGCCAATAAGACTGGGGACTTGACATTTGTCACTGCTATGACTTTTTTTATTTTTAGCTTAACACAGAAAACCCCGCTGCATTGGCACAGCAAGCCGCTGCTCCCTCTGTGCTCCAAAGAGATGGTGATTGGAAGCTGCTCTGCAGATAAGAAACCAAACGGCACGGCCTTCAGAAGGGCCTGACCTTGGTTGAACCCGAGAGGAGATCACTGATAAACCTTTAATAGCAAGATGGTTTACAACCCCTATTGCATGATGGGGATGCTCCTCACTCCTTGACTGTCAGCCACCTAATTGTGGTGCTTGACAGATGGGAAGGCAGCAAGAAAGCAGGCTCCACTTCCTGTTTTAACAAGACAAAATTCACAGGGGAAGGAACAAGGAACAACCAAAGAGAATCATCTGGTGAAAAATTCTTTGGTAATAAAAAAGCAAAGTAACAAAATGTATGTGCTGAGGACTAAAGCTTGCTACGCAAATCCACATATCATTTCTCCAGAGGTGCTCTATTGGTAACACTTCTTATTACAGAACTGCAAATAGGATCAGCCTAGCTGCTGCCCAAGTGAAACTGCTGCTTCTGATGGTAAGGAAAGCTGCTGCAGTCAGCTGCTGCTGACTGATGTACCTTCTGTGTACAAAGGAACTTACTGTGCAGTGGAAAACCAACACCCACATTCTGTTGCAGAACCACCTTGCTAATTACACCCAAGCTTTCTCCATAATTCCCCTATGGCTGAAGGCAGAAAACAAGAAGACACCTGACATCCAGGTATTACTCTGTTTGGGTTCCTTCCCTGCCTCTCCAGGGCTAAGTTAACCTTGGGTTTACCTAGCCCAAGTAAACCTAAGGTAGGTTAGGGAAGTTAACCTGACATTGTCATAACTAGCACCTGTTTATTTAGAAAATTTGCAAATGAAATGACACGAGGAAAAGGGGGTTACTAATGATATGAACATTTTTTCATTTTGAAGGAAAAATTGAACAGTTTACATATCAAATGTTGAAATTCTTTGTTAGTAGCAGCTAGTTATCTATACAAGTTGATCAAGTTTATAGAGCATTCCTATGCAGTAATAGCTACCAGTAAAAAAATCAAATCTGAATTATTTTATGATACTTATGTTACTGAATCCCGCATGCCTTTGAACATGAGTATTTTACCTGATGAAGTGCTCCTGCTGGTAGAATAATAGCATCACCAAGAAACTGAATAACCGTACAGGTTTTTACACCGTATTCCTCAAGAAGTCTTTGGCGAAGTTTTTTGTTCACATACCAACTCTGATCACGTATTGGATCGTGCTCTGGTAAAACTTCCAAGCCTTGCTCTTTTGCTATCTGTAAGTACAGAAAAGATCTCAAAGTTACTTTTAAAAGAAGCTGAACGTTTGCAGGTTACCTACAAAGCAGCAGTACCATTCATGATTTATATTAAAAAAAATAAAAATACTTCCCAACACAGTGGCACTGCAACAACCATTTCTTATTAAGTTAATCGCAGGGGAACGAGCATCACCCTCAATCAATTGCTAATTAATGAATCAGTGACTACAAAACAAACAAACAAACAAAAAACTGAACAACCAAGACAGATCCAATCCATCCATCATGATGAAAAGTGCCTCTTCCGTTTTAAGTCTGTTGCTTCCAGAGTTTCACCATGTCCCTTAATTGCTCTGGTAGAAGAAACTCCAAATAACATCCATTATCCACCTATTCTATTGCATTCACCAGTTTGCTCACCACAGCCACTCCCAGCTCTTTTCCAAACTGAAAGGCCATCGTCTACTTAATGAGCATCACATTTCTGAATAAACAGAAAAGACTGGATGTATAATTCATAGCCTCCTGGAATTAGCTGTGTTTTTGTTCGCTAGTGCTCATTTTCTCCCACAGTTCAGCTTGTCAAAGAGCAAATGTTCGCGTCACCAGAGGACAGCTCCCGTGGGACTGAAACCCAGGCATACAGTCCGAGAGAATCTTTCTGCTACATTTCTTACGTGTTCTCTGCTTGCAGTAGAGACACTGGCCTCCAGCTCACTTACAGACCCCTTCAGTTTAGGCAGTAAAACTCATCAAATTACTGCCACAGTAGAGGAGAGAAGGCTTCTTTTGTAGATTTTTCTGTGAGCAACTGCTTCGGTGATATTTTGGTATTTCTAGGTCATCCATCAAGACTGCCTTCTATAACACAAAAACATGCTGCAGGCAGGGCTCAGGAAACTGTCTCCAACACGATATCTCTGCGTAACGGCATTGATTGCTGCCATCAGCCCAGTGGCAGACGTTCATCCTACGTTTTTAAGACAGAACCTAAGGGGTTCTAAGTTGGCTCTGACTTGCTCATCACATGCTGCATAAAGAAGATCTGCACAGTAGCTAGTGTTGCAGACTTCTGACCTCATGTACATTATTCCCACTGCTTTCCTCTTCACTAAGAGACAAGGAATGTTGTTCTTTGTCTGAGCTAATGAAGACTAGTCCTTATGAAGACTGGTAAGCTGCTGGACTGTAGGGGTTGTTCTTCTTTTATTGGGACCATTCACAAGTATTTCAGCATCCGATAACACAACTATTTCAGAAAAGGGTTACTATGAAAACACTAGTAAGAAAAAAACAAAGCAGCATATTTGGAAAGAGTTTAAAATAATCTCCATGTTTTCCTGTAAATCTAACCTTCTGCAGAAATTCTCGGATCTTGTCAGCATCTTTGCCAGCATAAATATGCCATAAAGCACCAGGTAATTCACTTGAATCTTTCAACCGCTTCCTTAAGAGGTCATCCAAATCTTCTTCTTCAAACTTCTTCAGTACTCCTAAGATTTAACAAAAATTTTTTTGAGGAGCACAACAGTGGCAGAACTGAAACAAAACATCTTTTCCAACTTCTCATGTGAGACCACACAGACCAAAGTTTGGCAAATAAAACAGAAGCACCCAGATGACCTTTCTCTTCCTGTCTGTACTTAGGAAGTTAGTAGAGCACACGTGCTCTAATGATCCTTATCGCTACGTTTAGTCTTTAAACATTTTTTACCTCTCTTGAATTTGATAGAACACATCTGTCTACTTGAAATATTCTCCTCCCTGAAATACACAAGCATGGCTTGGACAAGAAAAATAGAAGATAAAAAGGTTTTTTTCCACAGTTAGTGGTTGTTTATTCAATACCAATTCAATTCAGCAGCACAGCTAGCCAAGAATCAAGACTTCTGCCCACGCGATAAGTTTTGGTAGTATTAACTCTGGGCATTTACAAGGCAAAAGAAAGACAGCAAACCATAGACTGCACTTCTATTATCACACCCATAAGCTACATTCGCCTATTATGGAACCAGAGAACAACAGAGTAAGGAAAGTAAACGAAACTACTTCTGTGATTGAAGGACTTCCACATAAAGCAACGAACCTCACAGAGAGGACTGACATACACTAATTTAAGCTCCCCAGTGATGAAAAATTACATCACAGCCCAGATTGAATATGCAAACAGTGCATCCAAAGGGAGCACTGAGGATTTGGCAAATACATCACCCTGACATAAATGTTAGAAGTAGCAGTTTCTGAGAACGTCCTTTGTCTTGCGCTTCCATTAGGCCTGACAGCCCCAGCTTAGGAGCGGTACACCACTTACAGGTAGTAACAACAATAACAATACGTTTGAAGACTTTCAAATACAACTCCATAATTCATAAATGGCAATGTATTTCAGATAGAATTCATTTGTGGACAAATCTTCCGTGAGGCAATCTCCCACATTTAAGCAAGTACTTCAGGCACTTCAAAGAAAGCAGTGTCAATTTAAAAAGTGACTTATCATTCAACCTATTCACACCTCCTACAATGAGCTGCCTTTACCTGACTTGGAAAGTACTCCATTTCCTTTTGCTATGCCAACATAAACGAGGATGTTCACTACATCCGAAACTTCTATATGGAGATTTGTAGTTCCTATATCATGATCTTTAGTAGCAGCCACACCTATGTTACAAGATAAAAATATAAAGTAAAATTAAGATCAATACAAAGGAAAGAATATTTATATATACGTGTACATATATATACACACACACACACATATATATATGTGCACACACACGTATATATATATTTAGATGTCTGGCTATAAACCAACTTCCTAAAAAACCCCCCAAAAGAAAAATAAATAAATTTTAGTTCTAAGACGTAAAAAAAAAAAACATATATTTAACTCAAAATGACATAAAAACCTTAAGCCTTACAGCAGCATTACATATCACTATTACAATTCAGTTCTTCAGATCCACACCTTGATTGCTATCTTAAAGGATATATGGATTTATTATTTTTTTTTAATATCACAGTCCTCATAAATCACAGCTATTTTCTTGTGGTGTTAAAACCATTTATAGGACAGAACTGAACAAGTCTGTTTGCCAAAGAAGGAGCAGCTGGTGAAGGTCTGAGGGAAACAGTATTTTCTGAACCGATCTCTGAGCGCACAGTATACAATACAGATAAAAATTATGACAAGTTCTGCCATTTGTTTATGACTGGAATTATAAACACTAATACTTTGTGAAGTATTTTCTCACATGGAATTGCTGAAGATGAGATCTCTGTGTTAAAGTAACGAACCATTTATATGCTTGAGGAGACTGCAACAGCAGAAGAGAAGATCAGAAGAAAGGCAGAAGAATATAAACTTCCATGTTTCTGAGGTACAGGTACTGTTAATAAGCCAGTCAGTAAAGGATTTCTTCAACACTGGGTCAGTAACTATCCTCCAACCACGCTCAGATTTTTATCAAGCAATATTATACAACATTCTGCAGTTTTAAGGGAAGAGCTACCTGCTACACTTTTAGGGCACACTCACCATAAGCACTGCATAGTCTGGGTCCCAAATCTGGACGGACAAAAAATCCTGGCAGATGAGAAGCCAAATTCAATTTCCCTTCTGGACTACAATATTCAGGCAAGGGTAAACTTTTTAGTAAGTCTTCATATCTGAAGAAAGGCAAAAAAAAAAAAAAGAATTTGTGTCATTTACATGTAGAGATAAAAATCAACAGAGACTGACGTTAGAGTATCTAAATATTAAACTCAAATACCTTGCTGGCATCATAGCCTTGAAATCTTCACCAGAAGGCCAATCTTTCAATTTCAGTAAAGCTGTTTCTCCATTTTTCACTTTCTGCCGTTCTGCAAGTAACACAGGAATTACTAAGAATGAGTATACTGCAGGTGTTTTACGTTATTAAACAAAAATATGTGCTTGTAACATTAACCTGCCTATACAAGACTTCATACATAAGAAAGGGGATTATTAAGTCAGAGAATTCAAGAAAAACACAAAACAAACTCAACCAGGTAAGGAACCAGTTATGTTGTTTGGTTTCTCAGTGAGATCTAACCGAGGAAACTCTGTTAGTGTATCTCAAATTCTGCTAAGGTACAAAATGCAAGTTTTCATTATGCTCTCTTTAAATAACTGGCTAGAGCTTTCTCGGTGAACTGAATTTCTTTCAAAGCCTCAAGATCGATAAAGTATATTATTAACTGTTGTTTCTAACACCGACTGTGTTTAGAGTCTATGGAGTAATAAATTCAAAATAACATACTTGAAACGTCTTCAAAACCATCCCAGAACTCCTTGACGTTGGTGTTTGAAATAATACTGTCTTTGCAATTCAAGATATCAGCTTGCTGGTTTCCAAAATCTAGACTAATGGACTCAGCTTTCCACAGGCTGAAGTTCATTTTCTTATGCATACCGGACACTAGAACAGGCTGTGTAGAGAAAAAAGGAAAAAAAGTACTTATCCTTTCTGGAGAAAAGCACATCCTTCAACTAAATTGTAGTACAAATGCTTCTGAAAGGTGCACTGAAGGCTCTGGTTGTACTGAGCTGCTATCAAAACTTCCAACAGTAACCATACCCAAGACATTATACAGATTTCTGAAGGTTTTATCTCTGTAATAGTAATTCTTTCTTCGTTACCAACAGTTTATTTCAGTTTGAACTACATAAGGTTCATACCTGGTGTAACATCTAATCACTTTTGCCCACTGTAATAAAACATGACATAATGCTTTCAGACACGGAGACAGGCAAACTTTGTCCCGTAACCCTGTAACGTAACTCCTTCACCAGACTTCACACCGAGGTCACCTTACAGACAGAACTGCTCAATACTTACCCTCCCTTGTTTCCAGCACTCTTTGAAGAGCTTCCAGTTGTTGTTGTTTTTATGGTCTCTGAGCCACAAAACATGTTTATCACAGATCCAAGAATACTGAATATCACTGTACAACTTATTGCCATCATCCTGAATACATTTTCTGTCATCCTTTGGCTCATCTTTTACTTCAGATTTTACATTAATCTTTGGTGCTCTATTTGGTGGAATCTTGTTTTCTACCACTGAAGCAATGATGTCATCGAGAATGTTTGGCATAGTCCTTCCACTCTTGCCACTCTATTAGAAAACAAACAGAAGTGTATTTTAAGAACGTGAAAACAATACAATACATCTAAAGCAATACACCTATCAGACTGCTTGAATTACAATATACCAGAACAAATGTTGCAGATTTTCAAATCCCAAAAGGAAGACCCATACACTTACTGCTGTTCCCGTGGAGTAAACCGGAGCAAAAGCAATACCAGCATCAGTAGAACCCAGACGCAGTTTGCCTGCTGTTGTTGTTAACAGATCTCGTAAGGTTGAGCCCTGCTCATTGTTCTGGGATGCAGTAGGGGAGCTTTTGCAGTTTTGGGACTCCAAATTATCCTGGTCTTTCTCCTCCTTTGAATGTTTTCCAGAAGGACACTCTTTGTTTTCTAAAACAAAAACAATCACTGGGAGTTTACACTGTTGCATGCAGACACAGTAACACTGTTATGCCGCATTGTATAGCGGTGGTTAATATACTGTAGCACTACAGCACCAGAAAACACACCAGAGGATGAACCTGATCCTTCAAAGTGCAAACTCTGCGACCATGAAAACGCCTTCCTCAGCACCTCAGACACACAGCTGAATATCTGTCACAGATGAGAGATGCTTTGGCCAGAAATACTGCCCCATTACACATGCATTCTACTAGTGGATCTTCTGGCAACTGATTCTGATGCCAGTGGGAGAAAGCACTGATGTTTCTAGGTTAAAAATAAGGGGAAAAATATCATCATCTTTTCTTCTTGCTAATCAAGAAATAGAGTGAACTATTCCTAGCGAACTGAATTACCTATTACCGGTGCCCCCAAATCACGCATGTGGTTTGACAACATGAAACCCATACCTTTCTTTTCTTCTCTGGCTTTCTGCTCTGCAAGATCAGCCAACCAATGCAGCGGTGACTGGGATTCGGGCGGCGTCAGCTTGCTGTCTGTGCTGACATCGCTCCTCGGACTCGTATTGCCGTTTGTCTCAGACTTCGGAGGAGTGTTCTGCTGCTGAGACTCAGGCATGCACAGAGAAATTTTATTACTGTGATTAAGGACATTCTGCAAAACCTGTAAAGAACAAATTTAAGTATATAACTTTGCTTTAACGCATACAGAAGACAATGATAGCACTTAACCACTGTAAATGCAAATTAAAACGTCACTGACACTGCTCAAACGTCAAAATCCACGTGCAGCAGGCAGAGCACTGTGTATGCACACACACTGCAGACTCACCTGAGACACACCGTTCATTGCTGGGAGCTTGCCAGCTTGCATGCTTTGCTTGCTAGTACACTGACAGTGGGACTTTATTTCAAATTTGTCTCTAATACTGTGCATAGCATCCAGAAGATCTGTCAAAACTAGAAGACAATTGAGAAGAAAATGATCAGCATTTCTTCCTGTCAGTCGTTTTGCTGCCCTCTGTACAGTACACACACTGCAGAGTCAAAATATTACCTGGATATCTTTTAAAAACTTCCTTTAAAAACTACTGAATATTTTGAACCCCCCTCTGTATTCCCATCACTTGGCACAGAGCAGGCCAGTCAGTCACTCAGCACTGTTCAGCACGTACATCGCCGCTTCATTTAATGAAACTGTCGAACTACACACTGAAGTGAGCCATTTCTGGGCAAAAAAAATTAGTATGTGATCGTGTAATTTAAGTCTGTTTGGTAACGGATATGCACAGAACAAGAAAGCGGAGGGCATGCAGGCAGGCATCGCTGTGCCATTTCCAGGTGAGTGGTTCATTCACAATTTAAAATTAAAACCTGTTCTGAGGAGCTCACAATTTGGAATCCAACCAACCTTTATTTCTACCTGAACTAACATGCAACAAATCATTAAAAAAAACACATCATCTGTGTCTGTATTTCCAGCCTAAAATAACTTGGCAATTTATTTAACGCACTTAAAGGTACATTTGGGTTTTCATCTCCGTGCTCTGTATCAGTGCTACTGAACATCACAGAGGCAGTTGTGTAACGACCACATCTAACCACACTTTTGCATAAAACTTGTTTGGATATAAGCAAAAGTCTGAATTTTGGGATTACTGCCCATTTTGCATTAATCACAAGCTCCCTCACTGCTTTCTACCTTATGATGCTCAAGCAGATGTCCAGCCAGAACTGTGAATCTTTTCTTTCTTTACTGAGGAGCAAGGAGAGACAGAAAACAAACTGCACAGTACTGAGATAACGAACAGTGAGAAACAAATCTCTGAAGAATTGGTGCCACGTAATGCTCTTTGATAGCGCTGTTCTAAAACTTTCTATTAACATCGAAGTAAAGCTTTATTAGCACATTCTGGCTGCTTTATTCTGCTTTGGAAAGGTACCAACCAGTCTTCAGCAAACACCCTGAGTGCCCTCACTGCCTGTCCCACAAGCCCCTTCAGACACCTGCCAGCCTACACCTCCTCCTCTCATCACCACATGCAGCAGCCCAGAACCACTTGCCTTCCCGCAAAGATTTGACACACTTGGCAGGTTTCTAAGTGGAAAACGAGAAGTTTCAAGAAACTACTCTGGTTTCTCTTTACAGAAGGATCTGAGGAAAGAAAAAAAATCCACCATCCTGCTTGTTTACAGGTGGCCTTACCAGAGCCTGGGATAATCTGTGTTGGCATCAGGTGCTTGTGATCATGAGGCTGGCCCTTCACACACTTCATCCAGGCGTACAGTTCCTTATCTGTAAAGCAATCCCAATTGTTTTACTTTACTTAAATGACACACAGAGATAATGTATTCTGATTGTTTTTAGCTAGAAACACTGTTCTACACATACTGTAAAAGCCTTCTGCACTGGTATTCTGTATGACAGATATTTGCATTCAACATCTTCTCAAAATAAAGAAAAGAATGAACTGTTTTAATATTATTGAAATCTGAAGTAGCAGTGTTGGTAATGCAGACCCTCATCAACAACCTCAGAGCTTCAAAGCACATCCCCTTTATATTCAAGGAGCAGCCAACTGTAAGGCAGAGACTCAGAGAGGGCCAACCAAGCCAGAAAGATCAACTGACAGGTGAATTAGTTCTGATTCGGGCTAACACACTGCCACATCAAAGTTACTGGTGGCACAAAGGAGAGGGAAATTGCATCACAGATTTCTGTCAGATTAAAGCAACCATGAAACCACATCCTGTATGTGCTGGTTGAAAATCATCTGGGGCAGCAGGGAGGGATGAGCTGGTAAGAGAGAGAGCAGCTCTGTCCCGGCCAGAAAGAAGGTGCAGCGTAAAGACGAGAGAAAGAATGAGAGTGAGCACTGTGTGGCCAAGCAGCCAGTCGCCAATCTGCTATGGGTTTTGGGCCGCAAGAGGAACACGGTTTCTCTCTCAATTGCCAGCCTTGCATCCCGCCCACTGAACCGCTACTTCTCAAAGACCCTTCAAAACTTTTCACCAGTTTGCTCCGCTTCTGATAGTTAGCAACACAACCTGAATACACCAGAAGATGCATTTAGCACGCTTAGAGCATTATTTTTTGCACTGTAATGTACAGAGCCTACCAGATGCTCCTTGCACACAAGCATTCAATCCGTTGGCTATTTTGACATCTCTGCAACTTGTAACACATTGAAATATAAATCAAATGCATACAACATGAATATAAATCAAAACCACATACACACGTATCCCGCTAACGTATTTTATCACTGAAATGCCGAAACGTGGCACTCTACTTGATGGTGCCAGGAACCGTACGAAGGTGAAAACAGACACACAATCATTCATCTTCTAAAGTAATAAGAAAAGTCATTGATAAATACCTAAATATTGAACGCTTGAACCTCTAACATTCCTGCTGAAGCAGTGGGAAACCAGTGTATTCTCCATTACATCTAGCAACTGTAAAAACAACTACCAGTTCCAGGAAAAATGGTGTAATATAAAGTGGTATTATACAGAGAAGGGTGGGTGGTTCTCAACTTTGTAAGGCTGCCAAAGTAAAGGTCTACACGAACCCTGCAGTATCATGAGAAGTAAAGCTGCAGAGAGGGAAAATATACTTCTGCTTCTGCGTGTAATGCTGTGATGAACAGCAAAGAGAAATGCTTCCCCGCTGAAAGACTGAAGCCCGCTTCTGTACCCTGTTTTTTTAAACTTTGAAGATGTTTTACTAACATTTTCCTGGCTGGATAACACAGGCTATAAAAAGCCTCTGATTGCATGTTCCCACTAGGGTAAATAATATTCGGAGTATATCCCAAGCCACACCAGACAAATGCACACACATGTGCACACGCAGCCTTAAGCCAGTTAAGAGCTGCTGGAGCAGCCTCCCATACTTAAAGCATTAACGACTGTTCTCGGTGTTGGAAAACACCAGCGCTCGTTCCCCAGAAACTTCGATGAAAATCTCAGAGAGTATCTATTAACCGCAGCGCTGGAGGCTGCTCGCTGACAGCCAAGGACAAAGTGGATGAGAATCTCTCAATTTACTAAAGATCTGCCATCTAATACTCGCACATTATTTTGCTAACATTTCACATATGTGACATTACGTTGCTATGACAAACATGGAAATGCTTTTCTAAACAGCATTATACTTGAATCTTTTCCTGGCACAGCATCTCACCACAGGACCGTGCCAGGGCACAATGCCTGCCACCCAGGGAAGGCAGCCCTTTCAAACCAGCCTGAACAGCCATGTCACGGCAGAGCTGATGGCCAGACCCATCTTCCAAGCCCTTCCCCATCTCAGCTGCAACCAGGCTGGGTCGCTCAGAAATCGGTCGGTCCTGTTACACCTTCCTGTGCACGAAGGCAGACATTTCCATTAAAGCACAGCAATTAGATTAAACTGAGTATGTGTATAGCCTGCTGAATTCTTAAACCTCCACTAATACTTATTTTAAGTACCCTGTCAACTATTTTTTCCTGTCTTACCTTTTCAGTAATAAGGAAGTAGGCTAAGTCAGTATGACAATCCATGTATTTCTGAAGAGAAAACTTCAGAAAGCACTGACACCAAGCCCTAACGGCAGGGAGCTATCACAGAACAGGGAGGTGGAAAGTCAGTCTTGCAGCAGTAGAACAAGATTCATCCTTGAGGGGCAGGCACAAGCAATCCAAGACAGTGCTCACAAGGCAAAGTGGATAAAGACCTAAGGCAGCCCCTCCTCAGCTGCCTTCTGAACCATTCTACGTTTACTTACCGAAAAGGAAAAAAAAGAGGTGAAATTAATAGACACCGAAACACAGAAGTCCTAACTTAATGCTTTACAGAAAGTCAGTCACTCTTAACGGGTCGGCAGCTTTGTAACAAATGAGAACAAACAGCAAATACAATACTCCGGTTCACAAAGAACTGACCTCTAGAACTTTTTCTTTCCTTCGCCTTGTAACAATCGAGGCAGACCACAAATCCACATTTTTGGCAGACCCAGTGGATGTTAAATAATGTGGCTTCACATGCATCACACATCTCACGGACTCCTCTCACTGCTCTCTTCCATGCAATTTTGGCTGAAATACAAAATAAGCAGAATAAAAGGACGGAAATTTAAATGCAAGGCACAGAATGAACGGACCTAATAAATGAGGCATTCGTGATTTTCCCCTCAGATGCAACCAGGCGTGGAGAAGGAAAGTGATCATTCATAAACAGGCCACCAACATTTATTCCCTTAGCTGCATCACACGGCATCCCCATCAATGCTTGTGTCAGTACACACAAAGAGATTAAAGCATTCAAAACCAAAGACTAAAATAATACAGAAAGAATATTCCCACTCAACGTATGTGCTACAAGTACGATGAAGGACTTCTTTAAAACATACTTTTAACTCCCAAGAAATGAAAGCTGGGTTTTCACCTTGCTGCCTGCAGGATACATTTCATCTCAAAACAGCTGAGCTGGCAAGGTGGATGCTGAAGGGGGGCGCCTGCCCTGGGGGGAACTCCCTGCAGCCCCACAGCCCGCTGAGGAAGGCTCCTGGCCCTTCCCCACATACCCCCATACAAAGCAAGTGCTCAGAAGGAGGCAGCAGGTCATAGCAAGCACGAGCACTTCAATAAAACTGCGGAACACAGAGAACAGAGAATCTGAGAGTTCCTTACCGTCTTTTTTCACCCAGGACATGGCTGTTTTCTCCGATGTTACCAACTGACAAAACTTGTCCCCTATGATATCTAAAATATATTTACAAGTTTCCAGGTCCAGTTCATCATCTTCATAGTTTTCATGTGTCCATAAACTCAGTGCCTCATCATCATACTGATCAGGAGAGGAGAAACCATCTATCCTAACCACTCCGTTTTTACTAAAAGATAACCTACAAATGAAAACAAACAGTTTAACTGCATGTGTCATTACATTCTGTGGCTTACTTTAGTTATTACTTTACCTTACTGCTTAGGTCTTAAAAACAAGTAAATGTTTTCTATCTGTTCTACCATCTTGTCACTTAAAAATGAATTTTGCCATCAAAAATGGTTTTAAAACAAACAGCAAGGAGATATAAAACCTTTTAGGCAGACTATGTACTGGATTCAATTTACTATTCATTCTCTCTCTGTAACATTTAATGCTGCTTTAAAATGGCAGACGGAAAAGCTGTCTTGTTTGTTTGGCTGAAGTTTGGGTCCACCTACTCCTCACCTTTAATTCTCACAGCATCTGTGACAGCAACCACTCAGTGACTCTATTTTACAGCTTTTCCAATCCTACTGCTTTCAACCTCAGAAAACAGGAGTCAGAACACTACACTGAAGCCTATCTAGGCAGGATAAATCGCCAATACAAGATGACATTTTCGTATCAGCTGATTTCCCACCATTAAAATAACTGAAGGCTTTCCTGCGATCCTACTCAACACCACCCGACTAGCCATACCCATAGTTAGCCTATTTTAAGCAGTCAGTTACTCTATCTCTCATAATTCACCAAGCATATATGATTATTATAATACTTAAGGAATATCACAGCAGTGTTGGTAAAGCAGTCCCACATTCAGAAGTACAAAAAACACGATATTCCCATTTGCACAGAAGAAAAGATGAGCTTTCAGTTACAATAATGACTACCAATAGCAGAGGAAGCCTCATTTACAATTCAATTCCTACTACCTAAACAATGAAAATAATTAAAAAGCTGTAAAATATACCACATTAAATTAAAAACATTTGTACTTTAAATTCCATGACAGTGTTTGGAAACGTTGGCAAAGTTTTATTACCAATGTTGTCTCTTTCATGCAGGAGAAGCAGCTCACAATCTATCACTGCCACACTGGGAAGCAAATATTCTTTATGCCAATGTATTCTGAGTCCAACCTTCAAACAAACCCTTTCAGGACTACTGACTTTTCCAACTAAAGCTCTGTTCCAAAAAATTAAACTCCATCTGGGGAACAGCAATGTCCTTTCCAACACGCGTTGGATCTGTATCACCAGCAGAGCCCACATCCCAATTAATGCCGTTTAGATTCATGCTGACAGTCGTGCTGCTGTGCCATGCATGCTATGCTGCATTCCTCCTGATCTGCGAGGCTCCCTGGTTTGCCAGAACTGGGAAAAGGGAGGGCACAACTCCTCCGTCCTCAGAAAACTCCCATAAAGCCTTAAGCAGCGCCCCCACCACCTACCGGCACAAGAACAATTATGAATGAGTGCAACTCAGCGGTTGTACAACTTGTCCGGAGCGACTGCAGGCTGCCTTTGGAAAATGCCACTTCAAATGTCAGACACCTGTGACAGTGATGTGCCCTACCCTCCTGCCTGCCAAAGGTACACCGGGCAGCTGTGCTCATTAGTACTATAAAAGCCTCAAATAGAAGCGCAGTCAATCCAGAAAAGAAGCAAGAAATACACGTGTAAATACCACGCCTTTTATCAGGCAAAGTGAGCCAGAATAATCAGAGAAGCTTTCCAGCACACAAGCCCTTTGTCATCATCATTTTTAAAAGTTCAGAACACCAGAGATCAGGAAACCGCTGCACTTACCGTCGGAAGTAGTAAAACCTACAGAACACCGGTGAGTGAGTTGGTTCTTCACCCTTCTTGCTTCTTATTAACCTACATTCTCTGCATTTTTGCAAATTTGGTCCAATTTCGGAGCACGAATCATCCTGCAAGAAGGACTCTCCTGTTTGCTTCAGCTTCTTCACTTTGCGCCAATCCTTTAACACCGAGCGAGGTATTCCAGCTGCAAAAGTGAGAGGGGTTTCAGACGAGGCAGCAGCTGCCCTTGTACTCGGGGCAGGCTCAGATCAGCCAGCACTCTGCGCTACTACGCGTGCATCTCTGACACCCACAGCGTTCTTCACCATCACGGCCGTTTTCCCTCCTGTCAGCACCAAAGTCTAAAAACTTAAACACACCGCCTTCTGTGTTAAGTGTGCCGTTCACAAAGGATTCCACTAAAGCCATTTGCAAAATCTCCCTCTTAGAAACGCACAAGGTAACACAGTGCTTCAAGAAAGAAAGGTTTACATTTTGTTTCAAGTGAAAATGTGTGCAAGGCAACAATCCAATGAATGGAAGCATCAAAAAATGTAAAAACCCTGTTTCTTCAGAATTTGTTGTGCTGAGAATTCCAGAAGAGCAGTTCTAAACCCACGCAGCTCCCCTGAGCGCAGTGTAAAGCACCAAGCGTGAGGAAGCACGGAATCCCTTCACTCACTTTCAAACATGTTGGCTGTGGCAAACCAAGAAGTAACGTCCTACTTTTGACTGAACAGACCGGCCCATCTAACGCTCTCAAATTGAGTAATACGTGTAATTCTCACATACGCGTTTTGAAACTGAACCCTGTTGTTATTTAACCAGGCTTTCGATTTAACGACTCTTCTAAGCAGTGCCGGTTTCCACCTGCAGAGATAGCAGTATCTGTCCTTTAATCTACCACTGCTCTTCAAAGTTCACATCCTGTGAACACAGACCTGATGCGGGATGGCAGAGGTGAGGATGCTAACTCTGAACTTGGTACCCGGGTTCAGATCAGTATTTTGCCACAGACTTCGTGTACAAACACTGCAGGTGACAGACTCTATGCCTCAGTTCACTGCCCACAACATACACTGACTCATCTGAGGAGCACAAAGGTAACTGGACTAAAACTTGAGAGTAAAAGGACGAAGTACAGTTTGCTAGTCCAAGAAGAAAGTTTACTGCACTGGATCCAGAGATGCTGGGAGACATCTGGTAGCTGCCAGACTCCAGGCTCTGTGGGCAGGCAGTTGGAGGACCCCCAGCTCTCGCAGGACTGCAACATTCCTGCTTTGCAGGAGGGAGCCTTGCAGCCCGCCGCTCCCAGCGCTCTGGCTAGCACGCAGCTCCCACAGCTTTCAGCAATGGCACTGGGACAACGCAGCTTTCAGCCCTGTCAGCATTCAGATACCACCCACGTGGTGACTGCCACCGAGCCCCCACACTGCAGCAGTTATCTTCAGCCACCTGCAGGGCCCAGGCAGCCGCTCCCCAGGGCCTTCCCCTTCCTGAAGGCTCCAAGCTGAGCATGGTTTGGGATGAACCTTTGGGGAAAGCCCTCTTTGTAAGAGGGCTTTGTAAGAAAATCTCTGACCGTCCCTCTCAAATTGTAATGATACTGACCCAAAATATCTGACAGAACTATCAAAAATGTTGATTAACTTAACAGGCCATGTCTGAGAAGGACTGTGGGTCTATCCAGATACCAAGAGAAGTAGGTAAGCTCACAAAGCTGCTATCATGGAATAGAGCCACAATGTTAAGGTACAGTACGTAGCCTGTGCTACAGACGGCACAGCAGAACACCTGAAGCTCCCACCCATTTTTGGACCTGAATTCCAGGAAACAACTCTGTAACGTACCACCATACATTGCTTTTGCAGCTGTGTAACGCCAGCTGGGACAAGACGACACTGCTTTCCCTTAAGTTATCTAATGAACCTTTCTACAACAAACCATTAAAAAAATATTTTGCAACAATACAAAGGTCACCAAGACCCAACGTGTCACATCTGTGTCTACAGTTCACTTAAAAAAAAAAAAAAAAAAAAAGGGGAAACCAGGACAAACTTAGAGACATTTAAAAGGCGTGTTCTCTTATCATCCCTTTAGCTGGAAGAAAGAACAAGAACAAGAACTAATACTATTGCTGGACCCAAGCCAAAATACCTCAGACAGATTGCAACACTGCCAGGACGTGGTACGACATAGGCAGCGAGTGTTCTCAGATACAAGAAGGGGAACTTTACATACCGGGCAGTGAAAAGCCAAAGAATGCAATTGCATGGAGCAGCGCTCATTTTCTTACTAACCGTAGTTCAAAATTCTTGCAAAAAGTAATTTAGTCGTAGACTTTCTCATGCTCAACCAGAACAAAGACAAAAGAATACTCCTTACAGAAGAATAAATTAGGATAAAAACCAGGGTTAAGTTCTTGAATAAAACCCCGCCTGCTGGCAGACCAGTTTCTCTTTTTGAGATAAACCCACTTACAACCCGGTATGCGAAGCATCATTACATATAAATTGAAATTCCCATTTCCCTACACGTCCTTAAACAAGAGCAATGTTAGCGCCACGCAATCAATACACATTCTTGTCAGGAGCGTGAAGTGACTCTCCCTCAAAGCTCTCATTAGATTAACCAAATCGTAACAGAGTGGCATCAGGCTCTCAAGGAACTGCCTCCGGCTTTCTGATCAAAGGACAAATTAAAGTTCAACAATGGAGAATCTCCACCTCCAGCAGAACTCTAAAAATAAACGCACACCAAAAATTCAGTACGAGATGCGTAACTAACTCTATGCATCAGTCTGTTCCACTACGACAGACAGCATAAACCAGTTTGTTTACTGCTTATTTTTAGGCCAAGAACCAGTCTGTACACATACACATAAAACGCTGAATTTCTTAAACTGGGATACCTCAGAGGGCCCCAAGCCCGATAAACCCAACCGGTGCTTTTCCATGAGCACCGGTTAACGCTTTTCCCAGGCACGGCCCCTCCAGGATTCACACTGCCAGGGTTTACACGAGCTTGTCTCTTCCAGATCAGATCAATATACTCACTGCTGTTACTGCCGCTCTGCAACTTCAGCTTGCTTTTCTCTTTGGCACTCCTGCTAAGGACACCATTTGGTTTTACTTCTTCCTCCGCATCACCCTTTTTCCTCTGCAAATCGTTCTGTTTCTTTTTGTAAGTTGGCTTGGGCTGCCTCTTAGTCCTTTGCTCTGACTTGCTCTCGCTTTCATCAGAGTCTCCGCTTTCAGAGCCAGACTCGTAAGTTCGTTTTGCTTTTCTCCTAGGGTGCTTATCTTCCTTCACAAACTTATCTGCCAAGATTTTACTATCTATGTTATTTTGCAGATCATTTGATGTAGAAGCTATTAAATTGACAGTACACGGCTTAATAATTTCTGAAACGCTGTTCCCTGAATTCTCTTTTTTATTAGTGTTTTTATCCTCCTCTGAATGCCTTGTCAGCCAAGCCTTTTTCAGTTTAGTGTGGTAGTTTGGCTGACTCGCCTGGGAAGTTTGCCCACTGCCTACAGAGTTTGCTTTGTTTATTGTATTACAGACGATAGCACTGTCTAGGGAGAGAGAGGTTGAAAATGTCTGATTTTTCACAGAGTTGGACTCGGTCTCGCTGGGGTTACTACTTCGAAACTGAGCTGCGGCCAACGCCGCCTTGTGCTTTTTCAAATGGACGAAGTCGGCAGAGGTGGAGAACCCCGGGCCGGGCTGCGCAGCGCTGCCTGCCTTGCCAGGGGCGGGTGCAGCTGGCGCTGGAGTGCTGCCCTTGTGCTCCTGGGCCGGTGCTGCCGCCTGACCTGCGGCTCTCGAGCCGGCACTCTCCAGCGGCGCGCAGGCCAGGGCTGTGCTTGACAAGGAATAAGTCACTTCTGAGCTGCCCCAGCTCAACACACTGGTAGTTGTGGCCGCCGATGTGGTCACGTCCATTTTGGTACTGCAGATCATAGCTGTGGTAGGGGTGACAGAACGAGCAACGGTGCCTTGTGAGACAGCTGGAAATTTCTTTTCATACTGTGTGCGAGCACTGTCTGAGTTCATATTTGGCAGAATGACTCTTCCAGTCTCCCTGGCTTCCGCTGTTTTCAGGCAATCTGCTTGATTTGTCACAGCTGAAGATCTCTCACTGACTCGATCTTTGGAAGTTGACTGCACCGCTGCTACGCACTCGTATTTCGTGCTAGAAGGAGGACGTACAATAACAGATGCAGTGGCGGACTGTGCCTTTCCACTCGCCCTCTCACCATGCCAGTCCACCTTTTCATTAGCGGCGGTGTTGTTAGACTTCCACGCTTCTGATAAATTCTGATCAGAAGAGCCCTTGTAAACAGTCTGAGCCTCCTTAGGTTCAGGTACTAAAGTTGGTGGTTTCTGCAATTCCTGTATCTTACCACCACCAGCATTAACAGGTTGAACAGGGGTCAGAGTGGGAGGTGAAAGGCTGCTGTAGCTGCTTTCCTTCTTCTCCAGGTTCTGGTGCACAGGGGGATGAAACACAGGTGCTCTGTGCAAGGCAGGCATGCTTCGGAGTGTATTTGAAGATGAGACTGACAACTGAGTAGGGCTCCTGCTGTCATTTCTAAAAGAACCAACCGAGTGAGATTGCACGGACTGTGAAAGCTGCTCAGGTACCTTGCTCACGGAGCCCTCGCTCTCAGGTTGGTGCTTAATTAGAGGGGGAGGCTTTGAGAGTGAAGAAATGTAAGAAGGAAGAGACTGGGGGCTGGCTGCTGTTGAAGGACAATTAGTTTGCTTATCAACATATGCACTCGAAGCCTCCTTGGACGGGTAAGATCTTGGTGGTTCATTCACCACACTATTAGACAAGGTGGTGAAATAGTTGCTCTGTGGCAAACTCTGCGGAACCGAATGCTTCATTTTGTACAGTTCTGACACAGAGCGTTCTGCATCTTTGTCATACTTTACTGAATGGCTTTTGGGACTTGAAGATAAGGATGTTACCCTGGAATAGTTCTCTCTCTCTCCCTCCAGTGCCTTCATTTTAGCTGTAAAAGGAGCAACTTCAATACTTTCTTGGAGTATTCGCCTGTGTTCTTCTTTGTATTTGCTCAGTCGCTCCCCTGTCTCCTGTGGCGGCCTTGGCAGCTGGTTCAACATTGGATCTGCAAAATGTCTGTGCATATGGCTCTCCTTCGCCGCCTGTGTTCTGCTTTGCTCCAGCTCTGTCTTTATCGGTGCAGTCGTAGCAGAACGTAAAGGTTCAATAAATGCTTTCCTCTCCAGTTCTCTGTTTGAAAAAGGTCATACAGACACAGTTTAGTTTGAAAGTATCACAGCAAGCTAAACAGAAGACTTTTCTTTCCATGCTCTGAACAAAGTTATCTATTAACACAAAATAAACTTTTCTTTATATTAGGCACAGTTTTCAAAAGTCATCAGATGACTCAGGAACTCAAGTACCATTAAAAGTCAACAGGGCAGAGTCTATTTTGCAGCACGCCGACAAACTTTTCCCTATCACAGGCATCCACGTTTGCAAACAAACTAAAACGAAGCTAGAAGACAACATCAGCTGCTGAAATGTACCCTCCTGTCCTGCACTCTATTACACCATGCACAGAGCAGGGACTGTTCAGCCTGGAGAAGAGGAGGCTCCAGGGGGATCTTTTCAACGTCTATATATAGCTGAAGAGAAAGGGCAAAGACAATGGAGCCTGGCACTTTTCAGTGGTGCCTCGTGGCAAGAGACTGTGGTGAGCTGGGGGTCAGCCTCTCCTCCCATGTAACTAGCAAAAGGATGAAGGGGAATGGCCTCAAGTGGCACCAGGGGAGTTCCGGTTGGACGTTAGGAAAAACTCCTCTCCAAGAGGTGCTGGAATGGGCTGCCCAGGGAGTCACCATCCCTGCAAGTGTTCAAGAAACACTTTGATATTGTACTGAGAGATGTGGTGTAGCGGAAATCAGTGGTGATCAGTGGAAAGCTGGACTGGATCATGTCAGAGCTCTTTTCCCAACCTTGGTGATTCTATGATTCTAAGAGGTGACAAGAGGCAGTGAGCAAAAACTGGAGCACTGGAGGTTCCCTCTAAACACCAGAAAGCGCTTCTGTGCTATGCAGGTGTCAGAGCACTTGCACAGGCTGCCTGGAGAGGCTGGGGAGTCTGTTCCCTGAACACCTTTGGAAGTCACCTGGACACGGTCCTGGGCACACTGCTCTGGGTGTCCCTGCTGGAGCAGGGTGGGACCAGAGCCAGAGGGTCCCACCACCCTCAGGGCACGCTGTGATACTGGGAGTTAGAACAGCAGTGGACTTACTCTTTGTGATGCTCTACTATGCTTTTGGACAATGGCGGACTAGAGTGCGTTGCCAGTTTGAGAGGCCGAAGGGGTTCCGCACTGGATGGTCGCACAGGAATGTGACTCAGCAATCCAAGGCTGTCAGCTGAGGTCACAGGGGTGGGCTGGTGTAACCACGGGCTGGGAGTATTCTGTTAACAACAACACAGGAAAAGTCAGATTTCAAGGAAATCACGGGATCTTCAGGACAGTATCACAAGAGGTACTGTATCCAGTCCTAACAATGAGCACAGTGAAATATTTTATTTCAGCAACAAATCAAATTCAGTAAATAAAATTTAACATTTTGAATCACTTTTTGATCAACTGGAACATCTGATTATATTTCCTGCTAGACTTCCAGCATACAAGATAATTTACATATATCAGAAGCATTCTTAGAAAATGTTACTATTTAAATATTCAGCAGGAATTGTTAATTTACAGATTAGCATCTCAAGTTCCTTCTTCAAAATCACCAAGCCAATGACAGTCTGACGGCACCTGACTTCAGTTACTAATGAGACAACCATGAGGCGCTCAGTATCTTACAAGAAGTACTACCTTCTGAAGGACTAACCAGATTTAGTACTTCTGGAAAACAACTTCAACTCTATAACAAGTCTCAATATAAACAGTACAAGCATCTCTTTTCTGGTTGATTCCTCTCCTTCCCCCCCCCCCCAGTGATTAAGTATGATAATCCCAATTAATCTTCTTTATGTTGCCACATATTTTTATACAGCATAATTTCATAATCAGCACGCTATTAAAATCATAAACATATACATCTGCCACACTCTGCAATATGGCAGTTGCAGAGAATGCCCAATTTTCTACCATATACCTAAATATTTAAGGACCTGGCAATGTCAATCAGCTTCTATTTGTGCATCTTTTCTGAAAGCTTTGGAACAGCACTGCAAAACGGCCCATGAGCAGCTCTCAGGCTTCTTCCCCTCTCCCATTCAAGGCCCCCTTAGGAAAACTATGTGCTGAATTGCAGCCTGGGCAGAAAGGGAAAGCGCTCTGCTGGGAAATGCTGGTCAAGTGTTAGGGACGGGCCTGGAAGGAGGGATGGGGACAGAAAGCAGAGCTCCCAGGCACACCCCGAAGTCTCTCAGTGCTGTTCCACCCCTCACTCCTGGAACTGCCCAGCAGTTCTTTGCTCCCCCCCAGTACATCCCTCTCCCTCTCCCCAGCCTTGCTGACTACCAGAAGAGAAACAATGCAGTAAAGAGCAGCAAAGCTCTCAGGATGCGCACAGGCACAGAGTACAAAATAAATCTGCAGGTGCTACAGCTTTGAAGTTCTCATTTCTAGACTTTTGAATATTTAAAGCAACCACTTGGGTTTTAGCACTAAGTCTGAGTGCACACATCTGCTGGGCTAGGAGTTCCCACGCTGTGGCGAGTTCCCACAAATAGCCTGTAAGCTGCATTACAGTATTATGCAAAGAGACCCATCACCTTCTCCCTAGAGGAGTTGGGGAACATCTGACCGAGCACCAAGCATTGCCCAAACAGCCTCACAACTCCACCTGCAACCAGCTGCGGCCCAGCCCAAGGACCTGCGGCCTTCCTTCAGCAGCACAGCTCCCTGCGCGCCAAGGGTGGCTGCTCCTATTGCTCCAGCTGCAACACAGATCCCTTTCTCCCTTCACGGCATCCATGCAAACTCTTTCTGGAAACGCCCATTCTGGGGTTCTAAGACATATTTAAAAAAGGCCTCCAGTGCCAGAGCCAGAAGACAAGTCACCACAAGACAACTGCCACAGATCAACATAATTAAAAAGCTACGTGCCTCGGTATGCATGGCTGCATGCTTCAGGCAGCCAAAGTGAAAACAGTCTATCATACATTCGTCAAAATGGACTTCAGTACAGGGTGGAGCAAGTAGCTACATGAAGCGATAAATCCACCTTTGGTTTTCCCTTAAAGCTGCTGCATTCGACTTTATCACAGTTTAGATCAAACTGGCTTTGTATTACAAGGCCAACTCAAACTGAGTGTTTGGGAAAGACTCAGCCACAATGGTTTGGCTTTACTCAGGAATGAGGATGGGGAAGAATAGCCTTCCCCGCGATGAAAAGGAAAACAATCCTTATAACCATTCAGAAACTCCAAGCTTTGACGCAAAGGCTTACAATTTGGCAGGAGGACCACTGTCAGTGACATGCCTTTTGTGGTCCCTGTGAAAACCTGCCCAAATTAGGCCAAGTTGGAAGCCTCTAAAATCAGTACATACACGCTCAGTTTGAGTGAAGCTGGCAGTAAAGCTCTCCCAAGCTTGTCTGTGCTACACATGCTCCATCTTACACTGCTCCTATAACGTGCCTGCAAGGAGCATGCTGTATCCTAAGCCTGAAGGAACTGAGAAAACTTTTCCTGTAGTTGCAGTCTCCGCCTGCCAACCAATGCCACAGCACTGGGTTAAAATCAACTGATTCCTCCTGAGGCTTCAGTGGATACACTTAGTGCAGAGACAGAGGAGTCCCCCTGAACTGAGTACAGAGGAGAAGAAAGCAGCTGAGAAGGCAAACAGGAACGGAGCGGGAGAAAAGGAGGTGCCAATGAAAGGCACACAGACAGGTGTTAAGCAGAAGAGGAATGAGCGTTCAGTTCCAGATTTACAAATGCTACACAGTATTTCCCTTCAGACCTTCCCATTGGATTTGGACTCCTTCAGTCCCAGCCGTTCTCCATTTCCTGGCACGCACACTCAACATTTTACTGTGCAGACAACTGTCATACCTCCTCTAGTACATATCTCATTTAATGGCTTCCATGGTTTAGGTTAGAAAGCATTCGCCCTGCGGACTTACAGTCCCAAATTTGCTGGCCAACCTCACTTGGTGATTAACTAAAACTAAACAGTTCACCTTAGTTTACAATGTTGAGGAAATCAAGGTCTGGAAGAACTCCTTACTCACATCCATCGTGAAACAACAGCTATCACTGGATTTCCATTTCTAATTCTACATATATACAGGAACATCGCATACTGTGACACACTTGGTGTGACTCAAACTATCGTGTCCGCACCTAGGAAACCAGTACTGGAAGACACCAGCCTCAGCTAAGCACGTACTTAGGAAATCAGCACGACTTACCCTTCTCAAGGAAGCCTCTGTGTTAACAGGAGTTTCTGGGTGGACCCATTTCGAGGAGGGAAGGCCGAGTCCTGAGTAAGCATGTGTTCCATTTGGATACTGCCAAATAATTGGATAAAGCCCTAGCTGATTATAGGAAGCAGAAGGATGAGCTTGTCCGAGAAGATGTGGAGACTGGTGTTGTAACATCTGTTGCTGCTGCTGGTGCGCTAATGCCAAATGGCTTAGGCTGCTAGCATGAGCAGTCTCTAGTCGCGGGTGGCCACCCAGCAAGGAGGCAGCAGGCACTCCAGGCAACACTGCAGGAAGTAGATGAGGGTGATGAACGGAATGGTGAGGGGCGGTACTAAGGGGGTGAGTGTTAATAGCAGACAAGGGGGTCTGAGTTGAAGACCCAGGCAGCAGATGGGATGAACCAGTTAATGCAGGATGATGAGCATTTGGATTTAAACAGGTTCGGTGGGATGAGGAATGCAGAGGATAATTATGCTGATGCAAAAAAGGTGAAATGTGATTAGTTCCTGTTTCTTGTCCAATCAGAGTGGGGTCCCTGTACACCGTGAAATGTTCGTTCTTGTCAATGATAAGAGGACTTTTAGTAGCTTCTAGAGCGCTAACTCTAGCTGGAACTGGATGAAAACTAGACCTAGGCAAATCATGATCGGTTTTATTGGCTGACCTTGTTAATCCAGGAGCATGGCTGTTTTGGGAACTAACCTTAGACTTCACAGTATCAGAAGATGGGGTGAATTTAGGCTTAACGTCAGGTGACTTTGTTTTAGGATGATCAACTGAAGCACTAGGTTTTGACTTCACAGAATCAGGGACTGGACTTTGTTTACGCAGTTTACTGTCTTCTGCTACAGAAGCTACATTTAACGAAGACATAAACGAGCCATACGGCACTTTTTCTTTTTCAGGATTTAAATGTTCATTTGCTTTCACAACACCAGGTTGCATCAAATCCATTTTGTTTACAACACAGCTAACCCAACTTTGATCAGCTTCCTGCTTTCGTGCTTCAAGGAAATTTGCATTTGCAAACTGCTGTTTTAAATCGCTGCTGTGAGATTCTATTTTCTGAACCGTTTGCAATCCAAAGGTACTTGCAGCATTATCCTGGCTCTCCTTTTCAGAGTTGTTTTTACTAGTTTTATCAACAACGCTTTTCGGAGTAGGAGGTTTGGGTACAAACTGCTCATTTTTTAATTCTGCAGCATGATGTTTTTCTGCATTGCACTCCTGAACATGTGGATCCTTGGAATTCTGCTCGTAAGGTGTCGGCTGCTCTGCTGCATGGAGAGAAGGCTTTTCCTGCTGATCCAAGAGCGATGACTTCAGCCTTTCTGGCTCTTCACGCTTTTTATCCTCCTGTACTTCATCCCATGGAGACCGCCTATCTGTTAGTGTCTGTTCTACTCTCTCAACAGTTTGAGATTTTCCTTCTTCTCCATTTATCTTTGAAGTGTTCTTGCTTTTTAACTCATTCTCTGAGTTTTGCTCTGAGGATGAATCTGTTAATCTTTTATTTGAGATTTCTGAGTCACTGCTCTCAGAGTAATCTGAGATATTGTCTGTCCGCAGTCTCTTCATATTTAATTTCTTTTCATCCTCTTCAGGTTTTCTTCTTTTACTAAGGAAGTGTTTATTTTTGTTTTTGGGGTTTTCTGTTAAAAAACAACACACACACATTCATCAGTTTCAGCCTAGCGCCTTTTGAAGAAGCTCTCCCTCGCTTTCCCATTACCATTCTTACCTCCTCGACCTATATAATCAAATCTTTCCTCTTTCACCTTCTCTTCATCAGGCATGCTGCTATCAGAACCTTTCCGCTTATTTGGCCTAGTATTCCTCTGCTGCTGGTGCTGGTGAGAATTCTGTTTTGGTGCAGTTTGGGAATTCATTGCTGGTCTGGGACTATTTGCTTGTGCACGTGTATAATGACCCTAAAAATAATTTTGTGGTTAACAGACTTAAACGCAATTTTAATTAGCAACTCTAAACACATATTGTTAATATTCACTGCATACAAGAAAATTTAGGTAAAAAGATAAATGTATCTACGTGAACTGTGTTGCTGTTCTGGTTGGAACGAGACCGCCGGCGTGAAGTGATGCCAATATTTTCACCTTTCAACAAAGAGTGAACAACGTCATCTAGAAAAGTCATCTGAACCATAGAAGGATCAACATTCTGAGGTTCTAATACCTAGTTATTGAGAGAAAAAAAAAAAAGGGAAAACAAATAATCAGCAGATGCTCGGACACTGTCCAACCAACATTTCCTCTATCAGTGTTCAGCAGTCTACGCTGAGTGCTAAAGGTAAACTAGAGAAAAGCCTACTTAATACTGACACGTACAACTGATATGCAAAGTCATTCTCAAAGGCTGGGAATAGAGTAAAAACAAAGCAAACATATCCTTTAATTGTATTTTAAAGATAAATGTTTCCCCCCTTTTCTTGTTTTTCTTTCTCTTTTTCTTTTAATGCCACCACTTCACTGCTCCTTCCTTTATAAATACCTTCAAATTTGAAACTAAAAGATACTGAGATCTTCATAGGGGGTCATCTTTAAGTAGTGCTTAAAATG
The DNA here is from genome assembly GCF_016699485.2 of Gallus gallus. Lineage (NCBI taxonomy): Eukaryota > Metazoa > Chordata > Aves > Galliformes > Phasianidae > Gallus > Gallus gallus. The sequence goes on along the minus strand of NC_052537.1, from coordinate 8,617,062 downwards.
ATCAAAAATTTTGTGATGTTTACTGCAGAAATACACTGCAATACTGCTTCCAGCAGTTGCTTCCAGTACAACTTCTGAAGGAGAAGCAGCAGAACAACCAGAGGATAGAACTCTTGCCAGTGAGAGAGAATAGTTCAAAAAGAAAGAAATGCTCAACAGATCTTTAACCAATGTGTTGCAAAGTGAGAACATTAATATTTGGGGAAAATCATTAGAGCAAATGAAGGGAAAGCACAGACTTGAGCAATAGACTATTCTTAAATTCATATTGTCCCACATGATTTGGTCAGTCATTTCAAGGCAGATGGGTCATTTGCTATATTAATGTTGAATCACTGCTCTGGTCTCCTGAAACACAATTCATTACTGCCACTAAAAACACCACCATTAATTCCTTTTGTAATGTCAGTTTCAGGATCACAACTAAAACCCACTGTAGTAAATGTAAATTAGGCAAATTAGGCTGCAGCAAAGGCTTTATTCAATATATTGTGGAAAGTGGATATTTCAGTTGCTTAGAAGAACTAATTCTTACTGGAGCACTGGAAGATTTCAGCACATAGAGAAGAAATCCTCAACAGAGCTGACAGGGAAGACCAGTTCTTAGAACTGGATCACTTCACTTCAAAGACTTGGCTAGTCAAACAGCGACAACAGAAGAAAAGCAGAACTGTAGGGATGGAATTAATCACATCATTGCGCAAACGTTCAGCTTGAGGATGCCATGAATGGCCAGTCCAATGCAGAGTCGGGCTGAATTTTCAGCAGAGAAACTAACAGACTTGTCCTGATGGGGGTGAACTGCTTAATGCTTTTCAGAGTACCACAAAAAATGGGAAAGCTCAGAATGCATAGTTTATTTGAAGACTGTTTTCCAACAGCACAAACTCACCTGGTCATTCATAACAACCATAGTGCGGGTGAAGAGATCATGATGAGTAATGATCCCAGTAAACCACTGGGTGGCAGAATCCTGTCTGTACACTCTCACCCTATAACCATTTAAGGAGTACGGACCTTCGGGAAGGGAAGAAATAAGAAAGCCATTAAGGAAATCAGAAAAAGAAAAAAAAAACATTAATAGGCTTGCCTTGTTTTTTAAGCTTCATAGCAAAAGTATGATGTGAATGGCATGGACAGCAAGCTACCAGCAATTCCAGCACAGCACTGTCTGTGGATTTTACTTTAATTCAGGAAGACATTTTGGAATGCAAATGGTACATCTTAATGCCAACATTTTCAACATACAATTCTGTTATCTAACTAAATCTTTCTGCAATCTTCATGACAAACGATGGGAAAATTCCTGTCTACAAACAGCAACCACAGAAAAGTAACCTGAAAGGCTAGAAAGTGGCAGCAGCAGGTTATACAGAAGCTATTTAATAGGCCAGTCACATGCCCAGATGCTTTGCTGGCAAAACGGTTCAGATTTTGGTGTTTAGGCTCTGTATCTGCCAAGTCTTTCCCATAAGTGACCACAGAGTTTCTCTCTATTACAACAGTCAAAAGGCAGCTGAGCGATCCGGGCCCAGCTATGGCCCCACAAAACATTCAAAAATACACACACTAGGAAGACTGCTTCTCTTTTAAGATACACCAACTGCAAAGAAACTCCACACACCGACCTGGAAAAATTAGTTTAATTCATCTCCAAAAGCCCGCAGGGAGGGAGGAAGGAAAATGGCATGATACAGTATTAAGTTTATAGCTCATTTCAAGACCCAGAAATCGAGGCTCAACAGTTTTATTCATGTTCAGTGTCTCACCTGACCATCAGGACTCTAAGTTCCATGGCACTTAGGCTTTATATAGCACTTCACGTGATCAAGTAAGTGCTGTCACTAAGCTCAGTTTGCTGTGGTTTTCGCTACTTCCGCAACCAAACCCCAAGTCAGGCAGACAGGAACTGAAGTAAAACCAGCCACTGCCAAGCTGGGAAAAGCCTAACTTAAACGATTCACTTAAGAGTGCCGGGTTGTTCAGCAGCACAGGTGAGGACAGGACTGCCCTGTCTTTCTAGCCCCTGCCCATCATATTAAGCAAGCTTCAGTGTCTGCAACAAGCAGGACAAGTGACAGCCTTCTCAACTAAAACACCCATATTCACACTTCTGGGTCCACTATACTCTGCGCAAGAAACATTGTGATCACAAAGATTTCTTAATGCTAACATTTAAGAGATGAATAGAAGTACAAAACAATATAGATGTAGACATTTCCAAGTGGTCTAGGGGCTTAATCTTGGAACCTCAGAATGACCTTATCTAGGCTTCCGAACAGCAGAGAAAACAGGAACACCATGCAATGGCACCCTTCTTTTGCCCACATCCACCTCACTCACTGCACCACTGCGAACTCGAATCCCACTGAACCACACAAGCCACTGGAGTTAGCTCATCCCCAGTGCGTGTTTCCAGCTGCACAGCCAGGGTCACAGCAGCACCAGGGCAGTCACTGCCTGGCACAGACATGCAGAGGCAGAAAAAGGACAAAAAAATCTAAAAACTTATGTCCCACATTCCTGGTCTTGGACCAGACCGGCCTCCCATGGGGACACATTTCTCGGTGGCTTCTCTCCAATCCCTACTCCACATGCCCCTGCCAAATGCATCGAGCTCAGCTCCCACACTTCTGCCTGCATCAACCACATTCTCCATGTCTCAAGTCCCTCCCAGCCATCCCACAGCTTCGCCAGTGTCTTTCTGTGCAATGCTCCACTCCCACCCTCCTACTCCAGCTCTCCCTCTTTTCCATCCTACTGCTAACTGCACAAAGATTTCCAGACTCAGTCTTGCTTAACCAGATCCAGCCTCTCCTCTCACTCCAACTTCTTGCCTCATTTTAGCATTTACGATTCCCGATCGCCGGCTTCCAAATCCTTTCCCAGTCTTCTCAGTTTTCAAGCTCTATCCACCCTTCTCCATCAACTTCCAGCTCCTCTCGTATTCTTCTGCGCTGACCCAGTGCCAACTTCTTCCCTCACACTTCTTGCTCTCATCTGTGTCTGTCATTCATCCAGCCTTTATCCTATCTACTTGCAAAACAGACTTTCTCCACCTTTAAAAACAGTGTGGCTTATTCTGTGTTGCTGGGTGCCAGAAAGGAGAAAGATGAAGCTGTGGTTATGCGACACCGGATGGCCCAGCTCCAGCCCGACCCAGCCCCAAGCAGCCATTACAGGAAAGGCCTGTCTTTGTCTGCAGCCCCTGCCTGAATCATGCTTGGCTACACACTGTTGAAAGAGCACGTGTAGGGCTACCAGGAAATATCTCCAGTGCTGAAGCAGTCTCAGTGTTTCAAGAGAATTACTGTATATTCTGCCTCAGATACTGTAGCGATAATAAAACTGATATGGAAAAAAATATAGCTGAGATTTTAATCGTTAAAAAAATCAAAGCCACTTCACTGAATTAGTTCTGTGAACTGGTTTTGCTTTTCCCAACAGCTTTCTAAGTTTGGCAGCTGTTTGCTTCACACAAGGAACAAACCACTTTCCGGCCAAAGCTCCGCAGCGTGCTGCTCGGACTGCCACCCAACGAACACATCACCTGGGACAGCTTTTTCCTTGTCTCACTTCTTGTACCTGGAGCAGTTCTGACTGAATGACCCTTCCTCAAACTGCCACACTTCCTCGCAGGCATTCAGAACCAGATCTTAATGTTCTCCTCCAAACCTCCTGTTTTCCCAGAAAAAGAGTTCTGACAGCAATAGATATGCAATGAGGAAAAGGCTGAATCCTAAAAATGGTGTAGAGGACGGCAGCAACCTTAACAGATGGGTTTGGATAGAGCAGGAGTGAAAAACGTTGCTCAAGCTGCAGGGAACAGGAAAACAGTGATACAGAGAAGGTAAAGAAAAAGCGAATGGAGGGGAGGAGAAAGGAAGGATTACGTGAGTAGCTGACAGCAGCCAGCACTGCCAGGGAGCTCCCCCTGAGTCACTGACGTGTGCGCAGACAAGGGAGGCTGGTATGCAAGGATGCCTCTGCTGGTCTCAGCTCTTCATCCAAAATTCTCCTGATCTGGTTCCCCTCAATGCATCCAAGCATCCATTTGATAAACTATGTATTTTATATATAGACACACACACACACGTAAATCATTGATTTCTGTAATACATATGTGTGAATGACACAAAGACAGCTCCTGGAATGATGGGATGGACCTAAGTGAGCTCTGTGTATGAAGCATTGGCAGTTTCATCTATACGACTACCCTGATGTTGCTGGGGCTTTGCTCAAGTACTGCTTCTGTACCTGTGTACACAGAGACTTTTATAAATGCCTTTTTATTATTCTTTCATTACTCTCATGAAACATAATAAACAAGTTCAATTTCAGTTTCCTTTCCATAGAGCCCCAAATTGACTCCACATCACCTCCTGGTCCAGTTTTGGACGAAATTCACCAACAGACTATTAGTTCATGCTGTATCTGGCGATATTAAGATAAAATCCAAAATGCCTAATACTAGCCTATTGATTTCCTATCTACACAATTCTGTGCATTGCTTCTTCAGCACCTTTTCTCTGTGACCCATGGCAACAGACCCATCTAAGCAAATTAAAAACTACACAAAAGGAAGGACGAAGTTGCGGGGCTGGGTTTGTTCACTCGTTTTTTGGTTTTGCAGCATCTGTATTATACTTACCATATTTCTCATCTTAGTTTACCAAAGAAACCTGACAGCAAGGAAATCTCAGTCCCATTCTTAAAATACCAGATTATTTACTGCTCTCTTCCCAATCTTCATTTATAAAACAACCACTTAAGCATTTCTGCCAAAAGCTGCTTTGCTGTGAGACAGGGATTTTAGCCCAGACCCACAGAGGTTGGCTTCTGCTTCCCAGTGCTACAAATGCCTCTGCAGAGCTACCTGGCTGTCAGATCTGCAGAAAGTTAATGAACACACTGCAAACACATATAGTATTTAAAGCATTAGCAAGACTGAGCCAAAATAATTTATTCCAATTCATACCGATTTCCAAATAACTTGTATCTGTGATTGCAATTGATCTGAAAGATGCTTTTTAACTGGGGCCAGGTCAATTTGAAAGTACTCATCTGTGACAGAACTGTGAAGAACCAGGCACAAATCGCTACCTGCAAAGCTCTCACACAGAACTTTAACACTGACAGTGCACAGAACAGTTTTAGGCAGACTAGAGAGGGTGTGGTTGCCCTTCATACACTTTACAACCAATGTTATAAAACATCTCCATTTCAGACATGATATTCAGCTTTTGCTGTAAACGCTAAGACATCAAATGAGTTACAAACAGGCTGAAGAAGTCATGCACAGCTTCTTACACAGGCTTGTTTTCTTCTTTTAACAAACACTCCCCAGAACACCGAGTTAGAAATATATCCTCCATTATACCACACGTGCTATGGGAAGAGCCCCACACAGCTAATGGCCTTAATCTAGCTAACACAGAATAAAAATAACACAATTCCCAAATAATTACCTTGCATAAAAATCTCCTGAACCTTTTGCTCCTTTACCCAGGCTTTTACTTCCTCATGTAACTGCGGGTTATCCCTGAGAACTGGGTTTAGACTGTCTACGTCGTCCTAAAGTAGAGATTAGAAAAAGAACCATATGTTATGTTTACTCGCAACATTTCTGTTTATTTTCCTAAATGTATCTTAGGGCACAATATTAAGTCGTTTGATGCTGATTTTACCAATTCCCTACAAATCCCTGCGTTACCTTTAGAAAAAACAGAACAAAACAACTCTGAAGTGCAACGCAGCACTAGAAGTTATTTCACGGGAGCACAGTATGTCAGGGCCTGCATGTGGCCAGACTTGTAAGCTATTAATAGGATCACACTTTCATAAATACTGTCTTACTACAAGCTAAAATTAGCCTACAAAGACTTCAGTGTTTACAGGTATGCGGAAAGAATTAAGCAGTAATTAAATGAATCAAAAGTTTTCCCTCATTTTTGCGTATTTGTCAAATTTAATACAGAGAAATTGAGCATAAACAGACAAAAAAGCAAAGACAACATTTAAGAGATACCTGTATAGCAAGAGAAAGAAACACCATTACTATTCCTCCATGTGGTAAGCCTTTGTTAATTAAACAATTTCCAATAGGGCGTGCTTTAATTTCCATGTCACTTCTGGAAGTTTCTTTTTCACCGTTTGAGAGTGGACAAACTCCGGCAATTAAGTCCTAAAAAGGGCCAGGGCATCCATTTCATATCCCTGAAAGCACAGCTTAAACCATCCCTCATCTCTGGGCCCTTTGAAGGACTATTTCTCTGCATTTCAGAGCAAATCCTCCATTTCTGCCTTTGAGGCTGCGGTAGAGAAATAAGGCTGTGGTGCAGCCCGGTGCCTCCCCGTGCAAAGGCGGCCCTGGAAATCCGCGAGCTGCAGAACGCTCATTTGTGCTGAGAGAACTTCAGACAGCTAAAATCATCAGAGTGGTTCTCAACATACAAAATGTAAAATGCTTTATCAGTGCTGCAGCTGAGATCAAGTAATTTCTTTCCTTGATCTCCAACAAGTTCCTTGATGTTTCACAATTCATTATGAAGAGCTCCAGCCGCAGCATACGAAGATACAAGCAACGCTCGGAGAATCATGCTCTGCTGCCAGGCCCTCGAGTGACATGAGCAATTTCTCTCCGTTCATCTGAATGAGATTATTCCTGCTAACTCACTGATCACAGGATGTCTATTTCAAATTCAACGCTCACTTCCTGACACTTGAAGATGAGCCATGCTCCATAATGGAGAGCGCAGCGACGCTTCAGCTATTAGAGGAAATTATTTCAGTCTCTCCTTGCGCTTTTGAAAAGGATACAGCCACAGATGCAAAAGGAACGGCCAAGGTGATCTTTATAACACATGTGATGTGGAATGAAGGAAAAGCAAAAAGGAAGCTAACACGACCTTGGCCATCGGGTTAAAATCACAAAGCAGACAAAGGCGCTGCTGAAATTATCAGAGGAGCAGGGTGGGCCATGCTAGAATTTATTCAGGAGGGGCAGAGTAGCAAAATGCTTCCTCTCCTGAGGCAATCAAAATGGATATGATCTGCTCTACTTTCATTTGCAAACCCATCTTTGGATCGATTCCCTACCCAGAGGTAACGGCTCTGAAAGGAGGGCATGATTTGGCAGGGAGCCCCACCGACGCTGCGGCTGTAGCCGTGCAGTGACCCCCTACCCCACTGCCAGGCACTGTCACAGCAGCTGCGGGAGACACCCATCCCCACAACTTCATAGAATCATTATGGCTGGAAAAGACCTCTGAGATCATCTAGTCCAACCATCCACCTACCACCAAGGCTGCTCACTAAACTATGCTCCTTCGTACCATGTTTCACCATGCAGATCCACAAACTTATGCCATCAACTGAGGCACTGCAACAGTGAATCCTGGCTGACCTAAAAAATGCAGCTAACTCAGATCTTGTACATTCGAGCTCCTTCGATCCCCTTTAGGGCACCACTACTCTCGTTTCAAGACTTACACATTAGTTAGGCACCCAGAAATTGGACTTGAAATGTTAATGTTATTTTAATTCCATCAGTTCCTTCTGCAAAGTTTCTGAACTTTACTTTTTCTTGAAACATACAATGTTTCATTAGTCCTGTTTCTGAAGGCAACGCATGCTGCTTTTCTCTTGGATTTCACATCCTTCCCAACCATCTTTGCTTTCTTTGAACTTAAAACACTGAAGATAACAGTGAACCCACTGACAACACACCTGGAGCTTCTTTGTTCCTAATGTGACACACAACGTACTGGCATTGCTGACTGACACTCTGACTGAGTGCTTTGTCTGGACACCTAGAAAAGGAGACTGAACTTCACTTTGTGTTTCTTTCCTCACTCTTGGAGAACTGTGAGCTCATGTCAAAAATGAGCTCAAAAAAAGCAGAACAGGGATCGAAGACCCATTACACAAACTGCATGCAGGTAAGACTGGGATTATGTAGAGGATACCAAAGAGAATTCAAGGTTTATAAACACACATATGCACAAAATACGCATTTAACACATCATCAGTCACTGCACTAAAGAAAGTATTTTGATTCTAGACGTGCACGTGCTATATATTCTGGTCAATGTAAATCAGAATGGCAAAGCAAAATTGTAACAAGTAAAGCTCAATGTCGAGACACTTAAAAAATGGTTCCTGAAATCTCAAAAAATTATCACCTACTTATATATAAAAATATGTATGCCACGATTGATGTTTTTCCATCATTAGTCTTAAATTTGAGTATCTAGAAAACAGGAAACTATTGCAGAATGTGTTAAAACTGGACACTGATGGCCTTAACCAAACTGTTTTATCACAAAAACGGCAATGAGAAGAAGGCTGATATCTGCAGTCTCTTCCCTGTCTTAGAACTAAGGATGAGCAGATGACTGCAGTACCCAGTCTCTTTTCTTAGACTGCATGTATATTGTTCAAGAAGAAACAACTCCACTCAACTGATACGAATACTGGCAATTAAGGCCTTCAAGTTTTCCTTTCCTTCTTGGCTGAACTGGAAGGATTGATGGAATAACCCACAAAAGAATTAACTGCCCCACAGGGTTTTCCTCTAGAATGTTCCTCATTTGAAAGGAGTTTTACTCACAAAAATAAACACAGTCCCCCTCTCAAACCAGTTTTTCCACAAGTCTTGGAATACATCCTCCAGAAGGATGCTAATCCTGGTTTGAAACCCTTATGAAATGCAAATCCAATAAATGGGACTGCAATTTTCCTTTTTTAAACCTACTGTAGGATGCTCTTTATGTATGTCATACAGCAGTGGCCCCTGTTTCAACGACGACTACATGCACTAGCAGGAAGAAGGCAAAGGGCTTATGGACCACAAAGATACGGCAGGAGTAATCCTTCCTGCCCTTCTGGGAGCCAGGCACATGACATAATGTGACTACCACAAGTGTGCCAACCTGCACCAGGTTTTACAGGTCTTTGCTGCTATTTTTCCTTCCTGCCAGACCGACAGAGGAATTCACCTCTGGTGGAGTGGACTCTGCTTAATTATCCAAACCGTACTTGAGTCTGATCTGTGTTTCCTAAGATGGTAATTCTCATGCACTGGACTTCTACCAGTCCTAAGGAGCATCAAGATCACTTACAGTGCTTCTGAATTCCTGTCAGCCGTGAATCAAACAGGAATTTCAAAGTGAGCATCCGCGGAAAAGGAAGATAAAATCCAAACACGTACATAGCTCTACTTCAAGCCCTACCCACAAACAAAATACTGCTTCCCACACTGACAGGCATCCTTGGATGAACAGAATGTGCATGCTGCCCAAAAAGCCATCCCAAGTGCCTTCTGAAAGGTTCAAATGACTGCAAGTTCCTTTTCCTTTTTCATCAGTAGGTTATGTCTGTGGTGGCAGTGCTCCCACAACTCTATCTTTCCAGCAAGCTTTGTACTATCAAACCAACATGTCTCCTCAGCATTTTAAAATGCATTTTAAAGTCACCCTTCACAAATTTGAGAGACAGAAACAAATTCAATGAATTGAGAAATGAAAGCCCAGAACATGACACAAAAACTCAAGAGTACACTCAAGAGCAGCTTCCATCTCCACCCACGATCATGCTGAGTGCGTACTGCTCATAGAAAGGTACGCTAAGTCCACCACCAGCTGTCAATGCTTTCTTGTCAGTGAAAACGAGGAGAGCTGATGATATGTATTTCAGGAAAATCAGTCATGGAAAGCTGTGGCTTCTGTTATTCAAAAACAAAACAGAACAAAACAAAAATTGGTGCCTCAAAGACCAAATCTCAACTCATGTCGTACATTAAAAAACAGCAAGTGTTTATTTGGGAGATCTCCCTCCTTGGCCAGAGAATCCACATTTGGCTTCAAAGCATAAAGGTCATCTCTTCAGCATCAGTAGGAACTCATTTCAGCTAGCGTTTTACAGAGAACAACTAAGTAGATTTTGCAGTCCTCGCAGAGGTCAACACCACATTAGTCCTCACCATCTGTGGCTTAATTAACTATAGCTTCCTCTGGCTGCTTAGAGGTTTTCTGATGATTTAGGACACGAATTAAATGAAAAGTAGTACATAACCAACCTGAGAGTCATGCTTACAATGTTTACACAGAACAAGCTGCACATAAGAATAGGCATTTCATTAGTGTTTTAATGGTAGAAGGACTCATTTAAATTCAAACAGTGCAAATGAAAAATTCAGAGCTCAAAGAGTCAGAAGCTTGCACCTTCTGTTTCCTGATCATGCGCATTTTACCCAGTTCAATTGCCTAATATTTAGATTTCCCTGTATTTTTGACCACACCACTTACCAACATTGCTTTTGCATCTTAAGAAACGCATTGTTTGCGAGTCTGTGCAGTATATTACTCCTTCACTTCATCCATATCTGCATTGCTTCAAAACAGAGTGAAGTTGCCTCAAAGTCATTTCACCATAAAGATATCCCAGATCTATATTCATAAGATGGATGTATTTTTCCCTCAAGCTGCAAAATCTTGTTTCTTCTCATCTCATCGGTGAACATCTTGAGATAGTTTCCAATGATAAGCTGCTTTTTCTTCCCCTTTTGCACCAAATAATTTAAAAATTGCATGGGCTTCAACTGCAGGGAGATTCAATCTGGGAATATTCTGTGAAACACAGTCTAAGACTGCCACAGCACTCTTCAGAGAGCAGATGCAGCAAAAAGTATTGGTAGTCAAACCTAGACTGCCGACCATTTACACTGGCCCATTAATGCCATCTTTTTAGAAGAAAAATTTCCCCCATTAAAAAACAATCAAACAAGCAAAACAAAACAAAGCCATGTGAAGACCTGGCTTCAAACACACTCACATCCATGCACTCACCATCTGAAACGTGTGCAGAACTGTCTCCTTGCTTCCACTCCTTGGTAACCAGCCTTCTTTTTTTCCCCCTTTTTGTCTTATTGCATCACTTGACATAGACATCATTTTATCACTCATCTGTAATCATCTTCCAGTCATCACAACCTTTTGTTTTTAACAAACCTTACACCTAAATAGCAATCTGCCTGACAATGAGTTAAAAAAAGAAAAAAAACAAGTCTGGACAGGCAGGTTATCAGAGATCTTCACAGGACATTACCTATGAATTGCTAACTCTCCTCTGCCAAGCTACAAGACTTTTCTCCAGCAGCAGCAGATGAGAATCCAACTAAAACGCAGAGAAGGCTGCAGCGACAGGTCCCCCAAGCAGCATCACCCAGAGCAGCCACTGTTGAGGCCAAGCGAACCACACTGCTTGCATTCTTGCAAAGCAAAAGTCGACTTTAACTGAGACTAAAATTAATAGTGTTCCACGTCTTCCTACACCCATGCGTATCCCCTTGGCATGTTCTTTTAAGAAGCTGTTTTCTGAGCCGCTTCCAAAGGCCAGCTGGCTGCCACACCGCTGTGCTGGGAGCAGTCAGCAGCAGGCTGTGCTGCTCCTCGGAGGCTGCTGGCCACAAGCAGACTTCAAGAGGCTAACCACTTCTGGGGGAGACCGTAACTTCCCGGTTTACCTTAAACGGCTTTGTCTGCCCAGAGCAGAGGCTCAGGCTTGTAGGCGATGCTGGTGCTCTCTATGTAAACCCAACCCACACTTGACCTATTTTCTGGTGCTCCCGAGTGCACGGTCACCACTTGCCTCATGCAAACCCAACTGCTGCTGGCTACTCGTGAACCAGTTTCACCAGGCTGGAGGGCACAGCCTTGACCCCTAGGCCCAGCCACAGATCGAGCTGAGTGCTGCCGTGCAGCTTGTGAGGCACACAGAGAGGACAGAAACACGTCCTCCTTCTACGAGAGGCTCTGAATGCACTCTTAGCAGAGGGACAGACAGATCTTCTGGACCACACATGTTTAAGACTACAGGATCTTTGCAGTGTGCAATAGCACTACCCCTGAATAGAAAGTCAGTGCTACAGGAAAAGGAGACGAAGGCTAAAAATTCAGTCACTTTTCAACTGTCAGTTAACTTAACATCTGTCAGGAAAAGCTATCAACAATTTTCTGCTCCTCACTCTTCCTTATGCCTAACACTTCTCCCCACATGCTCTTCCTTCCTTATTTCATCTGCACAATACTTAAAAGAGTTGACATGATTCTGAATTATAATTACCAGGTTTGAAAATTAGAGGGAGTAGGGCTGTGCACATTTCTCCAATTTCTCCAAGTCATGATTTTAAGCTAGATGAAGTATTGCTGCACAGATTTGTTCAGTTGTGCAAGAATAATTCACACCGCTAAGAATATCAACCAACTTCTATCAAAAATATAAAAGGTTATGCTATGAAAAATATATTAGTTAAGAGCATAAATTATGCAGAAGAAAACCCCACTTACAATCAAGCATTTTCCCAGATTTTAGCTCACAAACACAAAAACAAGCAGAGACATTTGCCTTGCTGGGGGACTACCGATGTCTCAGGTGGAACATGCCCACTGAAAACCTTGCTTCTTACAAGTCAGCTCATTATTCCATACCTGTAGGTGAAAATCCAGTACAGAGAGGTAGAAGGAAGATGAGAGCAGCACGTGGAATAAGCACACAACAGGGAAGCAAGCAGCCGTCAATACAGAAGCAAAAGCAATGCTCAGCCAGACAGATGCTGCCACATGCAACTTAAAAACTGCACTGGTAACTGCTACAGTAGTTTCTTCTTTGAAAAACAGAGATTAAAAGAAGATGACCCTTACACTCCTGGTTATGTCACCCTCTCTGAGCATCTGGGATAAATGCTGTCATCGTAATCCCAATCTGAGTCCTGATCTGATTTGCAGATTAGGAAGGAAACAGAAGAACTATTTGTTTCAACTGCGTGGGACAGAAAGCGGAATCTCCTGATGTAATTTCACACCCGATTTAAAGACTTCCCCAAATAAGCAGCTCCTACCCCTTGAACTGATGGCCTGTCAGCTTGCATTTGCAAAGCCACGGTAACCACTCCTGCTGCTTACTTTCTTCTCTACCTACAAATAAATGAAAGCCCAAGTGATCAGCACTTCCTCCATGCCTTTTTCCTCCATCACAGCCATACACATGCTTCTCTTTTGTTTTCCAAGGATTAATGCTTCTTGCCCATCACTGCAGGCTCCACACATCTACCACCACCATCTCAGCAATACCCTGATTACTCCCAATTATGCATTTTCTCAACTCCAGGAGAGACAGGGAATATCAGACCAACCCTACAGCCAGCAACTCTGAAGCCACGTGGGGACATCAGACCAAACCTTTGAGTCACTCAGTAAGCAACTCAATGCCACTACTGTAGTTATCTATGGGAAAAGAAACCTCAAAGTGCAGACGTTTCCCTGAAGCAAACAACTAGCAGAGACAAGTTAATGCTAACGAGGGGAGTAGCTAACTGAGCAGATCGAAGAAAAATCTTTTCTGTGTCGGTATTAAAATCTAAACACAGCCTCCAACACCTCGTGAATCACAAGCAGCTTTCAGAAGGTATCTAACTACTGTCCAAATAGTATCACCTAAAGGACAAGCTGTATGGATGGAGGCGTCTCCAGGCAAAAAGAAGGTGTATTCCTATGACCATCAGCAGTCTGGAAAAAATGGGCTGCTCCAAAGGCAGCTCAGCATCTCTAGAAGTCAAGCTAGGAGCTCAGTTCTTGATCTGGGACAGGTATTTTCAGGAAACACACCCTGGCATTAGGGCTAGCAGAAATCACTTGCAGCAGCTTGTGTTGGCTGAGGTGGAAAGCGGTGCACTGCCAGCATAGTTAATGACAGAGCAGACATCGCACCTCTTGTCTACAGGTGATCTATCTACCAGCAAGTCTTTATCAGTTGCACTGCTCAGCAACACAGTATTCTTTGACAAAACTACTGATAACTACAAGTTTAATGCATTACAAAGCAAAGGTCTCTCCATTCAATCTGCAGAAGTAAACCATAAAACACCATCCAGCATACAGCAGATGGATGACAGCACCTGTCACCGCCTCCCAAAACGTCCACCTGAGTATCTCACTCCTACGTCCGACTCTCAGCTTGGTAGCGGACAACCATTAACTCAGAATATCAGCAGCCATTCTGCAAACGCCCTCAATTTCTATTGCTTTTTTAAACCAACCCCGAACTGTTCAGGAGCTCTGGGATCACGCGACTTCTGAACTCTCCGTAACTCATGAGGACTATGGGCAGAACACAAAACTTTCCCAGTAATAAAAACATCTTAACTGTTCTTCTGTTGAAAGGAAAGAATATAACTGGTGTCTTCAAAAAATCCTTCCAAGCCAGCTACAACATGCTGCATGGGTTTCAGAGGACTTTGGTCTGCTTAATTACTATCCCATTAGTGTTTTCTGTTCCAGCAGCTTTCGGAGGTTTGTCTGAAATTGTATTTCTTCAACTACTGCTATAAAGTAGCACTGGCCAACATGCCAATAATATGAAAGCAGTGGAGACTAAAAATCATTTCTCTCATGCTGCAAACGGCCACCACCATCCTAAGAATTAACTTTTCAAAGTTAATTTCCAATAGGATTGAAGGGAAAGCTGCACAGAAGCAATGTATGTGGGCTGAGAAAACAATCTGGCCGTTTTCTTGCAGAACCTCCTTCAGAAAGCTGCACTCTCCTGGTATCGGGGACAGAGGCACAAAGGCTGGGTGTAGAACAGCCAGCCCATCACTGTGCAAACATGGAGATGCAGCCATCATCGTGTACTTTTTCATGCTAAGAGCTCTATTCTGACCTACCGGAGCCATTTTAGGTATTTCCCTATAAATAACAGAAGCCTGACCAGCTGGGATGCATATCATATTTGGATCAACACTGCAACACTGTGCAGCTCCAGAGAAAGCAGTAGCTATGTCTTTTTATAGAACAGATGAATAATGGTCTTGTAAAGAGGAAAGACTGAATTGTTAATGAGCAAACATGGATGTTTCAGTTGTTCCTGCAATGAAGTCCTTGGGGTAAACTTGAGGAAGTCACTTAGGCATTAAAACTACTACAGCACTCAACTTTAACTGCAACTTGCAGAAGGCTGCAGAGAACAGTTCTCATGTAGCACAGACTCTGGACTCCAAATGAGTACTTCTGGCAGAGGTAATTTCAAGCAGGTATCTGAGAAGAAAACATTACGAGGTAGCAGCCATGTAAGGATTACAATTAGCTGGGGTACTCCACTTCCCCTTCTGCCATGCCTTTGCGGAAGCCTACTAAACATACTGCCTCACAGACCTCGTAATGCCAGTCATTTAAACCCACACAAATCCAAGAAAATCATAAATCTGACTCTTCCTTTCAAGTAGAATTCATGGATCTCTGCATAAATGAGGTTTTTCATCATGTCAGTCACCATTCCTTACCTCCAATTTCTCAACTGTAAAACTTCGGGGAGGAACATGATTGATCCTTTCCACGTAAAGCTGCTCCAAAACCCTGTACTTTCCTCATTTAAAGAGCACACTAAGTAAAAACTACAGATTGCTGTGCTGTTCTGTCGGGGGAAGGAGCAATAACAAACACAATCATGAACATCTCACCATGTTAGCTATCATGCTTATTATCAGGTCAAATTTAAGCTGAAACTCAAATTCTGGTAAAAATCCACATCAATAACATTTGAAGTTTCCTCCCCCCCCAACCAAAACGCAGGAAAGAGTGCTCCTCCCTCCTCCATGTAAGCACTCCTTCTCAAGGGCTGCAGGATTTTCCTCATCCAAGTTGCAGGGCTCCCCAGGGCGCTAGGAATTCCCAGTCCTAGCAGACAGCAACTATTTGGGAAAGCGCCAGTTGGTTATAAAAAGTGAAACCAGCTTCTCTAGGAGCTGACTTCGTATCTGCACTATGAAAATAGTGCTGGTCAAGATGTCATGTAAGAAAAACACTCATGAAAAAAAACTTTCATTTTTAATAAATCAAATGTGCAGACTGGCAATGCTCAAGGTCAGAGAGCTGAGGACAAGGAGCCTCTCTTACGCCTGAGCAGTATTTTCCACAGGCATTTACTGGTGAAAAAAAATAACCATTTGTGACCAAACACAGGACGTTCCCTACCCAGAAACAGCGGGCAGATGTGTAAACCCAGTAACATTGAGACTGCTTTTCAGAAGTACTTCCATGGAAGGCTTGGACCTTACCTTTTGGGGAGAAAAAAAGTTTTGTTCCATATGCTCTGTTTCAAACTCCCCAATTTTCACAGTATTTATTTCAATCCTACCTACTGGTGTAGAATTCATGAGTCAAACCGTTTAAGTGACTGCAAATCTGGAAAAACCATGGGACGGGTCTAACAGGTTTTGCTCTGCTGTCACAGAGAAAGCTGCAGGCCTAGGGATGTTCCTTCGACTGCAGCCCCGAGTCCCAGCCCTGCTGCAGCTCCCCCAATGGGGCCCAGGCCCCTCCTGAGGCCCAAGGCCCTCCAGCCAGCACTCTCAGGCCCTGGAGCTGCAGCCCTGCTTGTGAGGCGTGCTGCCTGCCGGTCTCCCCCACACCACTTGTGTCCTCAAGGCCCATCAGACCCAAAGCAACTCTGCTCCTGGGTCAAACATCGCTGACATTTGGGGCAACAGGAGAGAGGCAAGAGAGCGTGACTAAATAAGCTTTCTTTTCCTTAAGAAATTATGGCAAAATGGGTACAACTCTATTCCACTTACTCTGCGAATAAAAACAGCTCAGGTCCTTGGAAACGCAACTCTTACTTGAAGGGAAACACAAGGACAGGCCAAGGACCTGATGCGCACCTCTTTCCATTCTGCAAATGGAGGACGTGACTCCCTGCCTCACTCCTCTCTCCTTACATCCACTCAGATGCAACTCTTCTGTACCACACTCGTAGCAGGCGGTGAAGGCTGGCATGAGTCATCTGACCCACTTCTAGCTGGATGCAGCCTTTTGCTTTCCTTCACATTGGGAACTTACACTTAAACATAGATGTGTCACTAACAAGATGTTTAGATCATCGCTTCTTATGATGCTGCCAGAGAGGCCAGCTGGACTGACGATGGGTGGTCCAGACACCAGAGATATGGTAAGGAATGGAGGCAGCTTTTAAAGACAATGCTGAGAAGAGTTAAAGATGCAGAAAGTGGTGTGCTTCTGCCATCCGTGGTGGAAACAAAGCCAAACATGGTCACAGCTGCCAGCTGGTCAGCACCCAGAGCTCCTGGGCTGCTTCTGTCAACCTCAAAGGGTGGGACCAACCCCAAACCTCCTGCCTGCCTGGTCAGTGGAAGTGCAAGTTTATGGGAAAAGCAATTGTAGCTGCAGAAGCTATTTTTAAGCCTCAAGCCCAAAGCAGAAGTCTGTACTGTATGATTATGGGCTGCTTAAATTACATACAGAAAAATACCTTATTTTACTCCCTGTTTCAACATGCTTAATTTATTTTTTTTCTTAAACAGTGCATGCTGTTACTACACAAGCCCTGCTACACCACTGGTTTGTTTGTAGGAGCAAGGCGATTAAACCCAAAGGCATCCAAGCCTGAAATACCCAGTATCTGTCTGTAATAACTAGAAAAGGAGAGTGCTGGAGTTGCACAACACGCCCTTCTCATGCCTTACCTCATGGCATATAGAACTTGAATTTGTAATATAGCTAATAGTCCTTAGATCCTCTGTCTGAGGTTCTATTTCATGGTTAGTAGGCAAGATTATTAGTATTATTATTACTAGAACAATCATTAAGGTGTGTTAGACATTTGACCGGTCAACTCTCAAGCATGCAGTGCACATTCAGGAGAGGAGCAAAGTGCTCACACCTATCATTTCGCATGCAGTATCTCCCACAGGGGATTTCGTGGTGCCCTATCTTCACATCTAGAACCTTCAGTACAGAGGTATACAGGCTGACCTTTCCATTCTGAAATACCAAAGCAATCAGCCTTATCTTTAAAGAAAACTACTAATAAAAAAAATACTCCTTTGGGAAACTGTGGACTAGCAGGTTGGACTGAAGAAAATCCCACCACAGAGAACTGAACTGCGCTCCTGATTCACTCCCTTGCTCGACTCATTTTGTTTGTACTTTTTTTTTTTTGAAAACCCATCACGCAGGGGACTTTCTGAAGATTGTGTGCACGCCCTTCCACTTCCTTCCTTGAGTGGTGAAATACCCTCTCACAGGAAGTGTAACCATTATGAAGGAACTTAATTTGAATTCTCTGCACTGCCTCAACTGCGCACATTTGTTCCAGTGCTGTGTGCTCACAAATGCTCTGGAAACTATCTAGCTAAAACATGCACACACACACAAAAGCCCCTGCGAGGAGGCAGTGCTTTAAGTCACACCACGGAGCAGCTGTGCTGGGAGGGCAGGGAGCCAGCAGAACCCCAGCACTATCTGCGAGCACACTCCTGCTCTGCCCAACCCAGGCAGAGCTATAAAGCACTGAGCCTTGAACAAAGCATGCTTTTTCCTGGTTTTTCCACACAGGTGTTTCGGTATGGAAAAGTAGAATGTAACATGGTTTTTGTTATTTTACATTTGCTCCTCTGAAGCGTGAGACAACTCAGCCCAGCTGTAGAGCTGGAGCTCAGCTTTTCAGCGCTGAGAGCAGAAGCACCAGCTCCAGCACAGCGGTGCCTGGTACTGCCAACCACCACCCAGACAGAGACACCAGCAGATGAGATCGCACACACCGCACACTGAGCTTTAATTCTTCTTATCCCCATCTACAGCCCTTAAAGAAAACTGCAGCGCTCAAACAAAGTAAGGCATCATCTGTTGCTTCACATGCTACATGTAATACATCTAACAGACACATCAATGGCCACAAAATGGTACTGTGAAGCAAAAAAGTTTTGCTTTTAATTATTTGTGTAGGCTTACTGTAGTTTCACTTATTCTAACAACAAATGCACATGAAAGCATGTGTCTATAGCAAATGCCCCCGTAAAAGCCCACCAACTGTGGGTTTTCACTTGGTGAGCCATCACAAAACATACGTGATACACTGGGACTGCAAAACAGAAAAATATTAGGAAGATGTGGTCTTACAATTTGATATGCAAGTCCATTCCTTACAGATACTATTTTAACAAAAAAATGCATGCTGTAAATATTCTGTCCATCGCTTCCTGTACAGGAATGTCATTTTCATTTCATTGCTACGCAAATTACCACAGCAAAATACATTTGCATCTGCTTTCTCCTCAGGATCCTCTCGCCACCACCATAAGAAGAATGACATGACTACATGGTCTGACCAGCCCAGATTAATGAATGAGTCACTCTCAGTCACACACAAGTTTCATGTAGACAATAATACCGTTTGTATCCTCTATGAAGCAACCCAGAGAAAAGCTGCCGGAAACAAGTTGTGGGTCAGTGTTTAAGGCACCACACGTGCAGAATCCAAGGCATTTTCATGGAGAAGGGCAAGATTCAAAGCAGCATACGTGTGTGGGAAAAAAAGAAACATCACAAAGCACTTAGATAGAAAGAACAAGCCCTTGGTAAATAAAACACCGTGGAAATGGGGGAAAAGAATGGAAAAAGACTAGTACAGCACAGCTGCACACCCTACTTAGAGTAGTAATATTCACCGAGCTTTTACGAAGCTCCTAACAATTGAAACACGCTCATTTATGCAAAGAGCAGACATGGCATGGGAATCTGCGGTTCACGATTCCCCAGCGAGTCCTGCCAAAGTGTCTTTACTCTGATTCTGTAAGAACCACTTCTGGTAACGAGAGTAATTTAGTTCTTTGCCTACTCCAACTTTGTTTTTCCTGCCAAGGCTGAGAGCGTGCCAAGTGCGCTGTTTTCTTTGCCTTGAGCAGTTGTCACCTTCAAACCGGACAGCACCACCTTATTCATGAAGCCCTTTAGCCCAAGAGTTATGTTAAACAGCCCTGTGTTTTGATGAGAACTGGTCTGAGCAGAACTCATACCAAACGCTCGTCTGCTGCCCATTACAGTATTACAAGTGCACTCAACGATGGGAAAAATTACTCAGTAGTTAAGAATTGTATCTGAAGTGAAATGGAGTCTTCCCACACAGATTCAAACTTTGTTTGCTTTGGCAGAAAGGTGCTGGAATTTTAGGCACTAGCAGCAAAATGCAATAAAAAAAGCATTCAGATCACCATGGTCTCTGGAGGACTTCATATTGAAAACGCACAGCCATGAGAGCTTAAACCAAAAACCGAAAACATTTAGAAAGACTTATAGTTATCTCCGCAAAGAACGGTTCCTCGGTTTTGTCCTCTGCTCAAAAACAAGTCAGCAGTGTTCCAAACCAAACAAGGGAGAAAAAGGCCAGTTTTTGTACTTCTGAGAAAAGCAGATTCTCACAGGAAGTTTATATGGGGTTTATCTTGGATCTTGTTCTCGTGGCAAAGAGAACGAAGGCCCTCCAATAAAACAAGGGGGTGGGGAGGAGAGGGGGCAGGTAAAAGCCACCTTACATTCGGTGAGATGGAGCTAGAAATGCACAGCCTGATTTCCAAAATTAACAGAAAATAACAAGCAGAATGAACAAATAGTAACCATCTTCCTATTGAGGTATATTTCATGAGCAAACAGTTACATTATGATAAAATTAATATCTGTGTAGTGCGCTGCCAGTACTTAATTTGGTTAACGCTTCAAAATGGTCTCCGTTCTCTTAAAAGTATAAACACTCAGTGAAGTTCTCACCTGTACCACTAAACTGTAACACTCGGCTTTTTCAGGCCTGCAAAGAGACACCCCTACGAATGCAGTTTCCAACATTTCTTATAATCATTAAAAATAAAAATCTTTGCAGTACTCATCAGTGAGCTCAATGTTCTTCCATGTATCTCTACATCCAAACTCTGAGCAACATCCAGTTAAGATGCAAATTTTTGATGCCTTTTTACTCACAAGGAATCTCCACCAGCAACCTTCTCGCAACGATAAAGTGATGAAAGCATTTAGATGTCTGTTGTCCCCAGGCTATTCACAATGCAGGCCGATCAGCAGCCCCCACCTCAGGCTTTATCAGGTAGCTGCCTGGTCCAAGAAGGGTGGAACAACCTCACCTTTCACACAGCAGTTGCCCTCTACGTGCCACACAAGGCCAGGAGTCAGGGAGATGAAGACTGTACCTGGAACTGTTTTTCACAAGCTAATGCATTCTACTGGTCTCTGGTGAAGAACTTTTGAAAATGAACCTGCTAATGCTGTTAATGACAGTACTATTTACAAAGATGGCACCCAGTCAGCTGTTCACAAAGGATGTTTTCAAAAATGACACCTTCAATTTGTACGCGCCTTCCCAAATGGAAGCAGTTCAGGGTCTGAGACCATCAGCAAATAATCCCTGACGAAGGACCTAAAATGTGCGCGGTATCGCTGTGTTGCTGCCAGCCAGGCTTGGCAACAAGGCTGTTTTACAAAAGGCAGTCCTTCCCTGAGATTCAATTTGTTTTGCTCAGCTTGTCTTGTGAGAAATGATCCACCGCCAAAAGGAGACTGATTACTGTTACTGGAATGAACGTTATCAAAGACACGATCTTGACAGATTTCACGCAAAGGACAGACGCTAGCGCAAGTATTTGCTTTGTAAAATGAATCTGTGAGATTGCGGTTGGGCTCTGAGGGTGAATTTACACTTCATGGCTCAGCTGATTTAAGAGGCTGCCGCTGCCAAAGGAGGATATCCCACTGCGTTGCGTCATCCCGGCCCCCCCACCCAGCAGGCTGCAGCGCTCGCTGCACCCTCTGCTAATCCAGCTCAGATCGCTGGCACCACCCCCCTTTCTGAAAGGCAGGGCTGACCTAGCTAGCGTGGGCTTCTGACAGTGGGAAGTGTCCTTCTCACCAAAGTCAAGCTGTCAGAGCAGCTCGAGCCGCAGCACCTCACTTCACCCTGAGGAGAGGCGGCGAGCTTCCCCGCTGCAGGGAGAGGCTGAGCAGCAGCAGCCCTGCCACGAGCTGAACCTCCCTCTCCTTTCCCCAGCATTCTCTCCAAGTCGCTTCTCTTTTTCTAGCTCTATATTTGGTATTGGGAAAAAACGTCTTGGTGGGGGAGGGAACAAGGGGTGTCAGGACAAAATTACATAGCATTTATTCAGGGCCATCTGTTATTCCAAGACTCAAAGTACTATTTCTGTATCACTGCAGTGTACCATCCCAGCCATAGGAAGGAATTTATGGCTATTCTAATTGCGATCGGTCTCATGCAAGCTGAAGTATCAAATGCTTTTCTATTTATCACAAAAGATTTTTAGACCTTCTTTCAGGGAGGGGAACAACCGTCATGATTTCTCCATTAAATACACGCACATTAATATACGAACGCATTTCTAATTAATGAAGAAGGCATTAAAAATCAAAGCTACTGCAACTTTTAGTAGGCTTAGAAACAACAGCACAAAACAGTTTATTTTTAAAACAAGAAAAACAGTTTTCCTGCTAATCGTTCTCAAACAAACAGTAAGACAAGCATCACTGTCCTGCTGCAAAGGCCTAGAAATCAAAGCCTGGTTTCAGGAGGACAGATACTGTCTTTTATCTGCTCTACAATTAACTGCACTGATTAACCTTTAAAAGGATCAGATATTTCATTTAAAAGGTGGCTCGATGGCAGTAGCTGCGCGCCGCTCCTAAGCACCATCAAATTCCCCAGACCAGACGTAATCTTTCACAAAATGAGGACCACTCACTGCCCATAATCAATAGGAAATGGCTCCTGCAGCACAGAACCTGACTGTGGAAAGGACTTCTCACGCCCTTCACATAACAACCACAGGGATTTTAACTCGGTTAACGTGCAGTACGCATACGCTGACCACACCGCTTACCTGATAGGGCTGAAAGGCACTATCTTCAGTTACAAAATCCAGCTGTTTGTCCACAAGGAATTCTACTGCAGTAATCGAATCGTATACACTTTTTCCAACCAAGGGCTTGAATGTCTATTGAAAAAAGGAAGAAAATGAACAAATTATAAAAAGCTCGGCACATCAAACCCTCAGGACTGCATAAACACTGACGCAGTACTCCTTCCATCAAAGCAAGTTAAAACAGAGTAACAATTGCTAATTAGACACAAAAGGAGAGGTTTGTGTTTTTCGCCTTTCCTTTGCTCCGTCGGTGGAAAAACCAGCAAGAAAAGGGAACTGCAACATACATTCTTCCTTTCCCTCATTGTTCTTGAGCAAGAGTGTTTACCACAGAAGCTCAAAGTGCAGGAGCACGATTATATCTTAAACATACAGCTTAGCACGCAGATCCTCTCCCCGCCTGCAGGACCAGCTAGCGCAGCGGTAATTACAGCGAGGACACTGAAGTGGAAACAACTGCAGACACGAGAACGCTCCCCTTCCTGTTCTGAAATCGTTCACCTTGCCTCAAGTCAACCCTCTCATTTCCCTGAGCCTCTGCATCTCCTCGGCGGCCGCCCGCCTCCCCCGCAGCCGCTCCTCCCTGCAGCAGCCAGCTGCTCCGCACAGCCGCTCGCCCGCGCCTCAGCCGGCCCCGTGCCAGGAGGCCTGGACGCGCTCCGCCAGCGAGGGCAGGCCGCGGGCCGCGGTGCCATCTGGCCGCAGAGCCGCACAAAGCGGCCCCCGGCCCCCCCGCAGCGGGCTCTGCGCAGGCGGGCGGAGGGAACGCTGACGGAAAGAGCTCTCCCGGAGAGGGGCTGAGCAGTCCCTGCGTGCTGGCAGGCTTCCCTGAAACGGAGCGCGGCTGTGCCGAAAGGAGATGAGTCAGGTGGAAAGGAAATCCCAGCGGATGGAGGGGAGAGAATGCGGCTGGCTCTGAAGGCAGACGGCGAGCGGCGAGAGGAAGGCACTAACGAAGAGCAGAACGAGCAGAGCGCGAGGGGAAACGCGGAGGAACTGAAAACCGGGAAAGAAGTGAAAATGGGGCTGAGGGAAAGCAGCAATGGAAAGCTGCCCTCCGGGACCTGACTAAAACCAGAATTCGGGAGAAGACGAAGAGGAGAAACAAAGGCCGCCGTGCCCTGCAGGTCACCCCAGCTGCGCCGGCCCATCGCACACAGGCCGAGGCTGAGGTGGTTGCATGCGGCGGCGGAAGGCCCCAGGGCCACTGCAGGGCAGTGAGCTGCCCACAGCCGTCCACGTGTCAGCCGCAGCCATGGACGGAGCTCAGGGTGCCGCTCCGCTCTGCAGAAGCGGTGCCCTGCGCCTCCCTCCCAGCGCAGCCCACATCCCCGGGGAGCTGAAGCCGTGCCCTCGCTAAGCAAAGGAGCGCCTTTTGTTGGGGCTGCATCTTACTTTCTAATAAACACCACCCCATGCTACAAACGTACAGATTTAGCACGCTGCATCCTCCTTTCTGTTTTATTTAAGGTTCTACCTCAGTCGTTACCCTTTCTTGTGCAAGCAAGGGGAGAAAACACCACCCCATTGGGCAGCCAGCCACCTCGGTGACACGCTAACTGGATGAAAGGGCGAGGAGGGCAGGGGAGCACGATAATATTCTAACTGCAGCCTGCATGGCAAATAGTTATTTAACCTCTAATGGCTCAGAAAGGCCCTTTGCTCTCGCCCCACCGTTCCAGACCGGTTCTCGCAGCGCTAATGGTTTGAGTTAGGAGGGTGGAGCTCACAGCACCGCATTGCAAAGCATGAGTGTACAAACCCACAAGTGGATAAACTTTCCTTCCAAATGTCAGTGCCGAAGCCTTTGGGTTTTTCATTTGCCCCCAGGTCTAAGCAGACGCCGCCCAACTTTTTCACACCATTCCCCTTCCTTTCCGTCCCATTATTCAGGTCAGGAAACGCATTTCTGAGCACAAACAGGACATACCACGTGGTTGGCTGAAAGGAGACTGCGTGGAATGCGGCTGCAGTTATCGCTCGGGATTTAGAAAAGACGACAGATCAAGGTGCGGGTGAGCCACCGGTTTATCTTACTGCCGGTATTAAAAGAACCAGTTCCAAATATAGATCTGCAAGCGCGATTACGCCAAGGAGAGAAACGTAATGCCTCCTCATTTGCTTTCACAGATCTAAGCCTCCAGACAGGCCAACGCCCCCTAAATACACATGTGAAGGATGCGGGCCATCCCACAAGCACAGAGGAAAAATATGTAAATAAATAAAGCAAAGCTATGCCATGTCACACACGTCCTCCTACAGAGACGGCTGCTCTGCCGCACATAAGCTGCCATCTGTCAGGCCCTGGAGAACCTCCACAGTGCCAAAGCACCACCAAACCCCACCCTTCAGAAGCTGCCTTCTGGGGACGGCCGGCCAAGTCCGCGCGCCTCGGGCTGGGGGCAGGGCAGGGCACCGGGGCACTCGAGCAGGGACGGGGACGGACGTGACCCAACCTCACACCGTGCGCGCACAAAGGCAGCCAGGCCGGGCGCTCCGCAGGCAGCAGCCAGCTGCTGGAGGCAAGCACGCGGGACGTGCAGCGACACGAACACGGGCTGAGGAGCTCCCTGCGGAGGAAGGCACTCCCTTTTCCATTCCCAAGCAGAGGACGAGCCCAGGGAGGCTGGAACCAGCACAAACTCAACCCCACGCTCAAGTCTCCCCTCCGTGCTGGCACCGAGCCTTCTTTGACATCCGCGTTAACTCCGCTCCCTGAAGGCCGCGATTAGGAGCACACGCTCAATTTTAAGTGACATCTGACTTCGGCGCTCTTCTGAACCGCTGCTTTCAAATAAAGAACCCCGAAGCCCCCCTGCTTTATCTCACCAGCTCAGACCGCCCGCTCGGAGCCCTGCCCACCGCGGCTGCCCAACCCCCCGACCCCGCGGGGTCCCCCCTCGCCGCCCCGGCAGTACCACAGCCCCCGGCCTGGGTCTCGCCGCCGCCCCCGGGGCCGCGCACGCCAACCCCGCTCAGCTCACGGAGACGTTAATCTGCAGGTGCCGTCGGGAAAACTTTTCCACGCGGCGCGGAGCTCCTCGGCCGGCATTAGCGCGGCGCTGGCACCTCCCGTTATGACAGTCGTTACGCTCCGGGATGGCCGCTCCTCCTCCACAGAAGAACGCCGCGCTGCGGGGCCGGCACCGGGGCCGGCTCCCCCGCCCTCCGCTCCGCTCCGCTCCCGGCGCAGCGGGCTGCAGCGCGGCCGTTACGGGACGGTCCCCGCGGTCCGAGAGCGACGTGGCCGTTGGGCGGCCGGGGCCGCCACGAGGCCGTACCCCTCCCGCAGCGCCGCGAGCCGCGGCCGCCGCCGGAGCCGTTCCCGGCGACGCACCCCGACCGTTGGCGCCCGGCCCGGCCCGGCTCGCGAGCCCGGAAGGCAGGCTCCGACGGCCGGCTCCTCGCCCCGTCCGCCCCCGCCGCGTGGCCGTGCCCGCCGCACAAAGCCCGGCCCGGCCCGGCCGCCCCCCGCGAACAAAGGAGCGCGGGGCCCCGCGGAAGGAACGGAGGGAGAGAGGGAGGAGGGAAGGGTCCCCGCCGCGCCCCCGCTCACACGCACCTGGCTCCGCGCCCCGCGGCGCGCCCGGCCCGGCCCGCGGGACCTCCGCGCCCGTGGCCGCCTTTGAACAGCGAGCAAAATGGAGCGCGCCGCGCCGCTTCCGGGTCGGGCCGGGCCGGGCGGCCGCGGCGGGGGCGGGCCGGCGGGAGGGGAGAGCCGAGAGGAGGAGGAGGAGAAGGAGGAAGGAGGCCGCCGCCTTTGTGGGCTTAGCGCGCAGCTGGCGCCGCCGCGGAGGCCCCGGCGCGTCCCCGCCGCTGGCGCATGGCGCTGCGCCGCTCGCGGGAGGGCGCGGGGCGGAGCGGGGCCGGGGGGCGGCGCGCGGCGGCCACGTCCCGCGGGGCGGAGCGCGGGCACGTGGGGGCGGCGGGGTAACCCCGCGCCGAGGGAACGGCGGTGCGGGGCGCCGGGCTGCGCCCGGTGCGGTCCCTGAGCGGCACGGCCGTAACGCGGCCCTGGGGTTCGGCTCACGTACGCGGCCGCCTGGAGAGAAACGACGAAATCACGGGGGAGGCGGGGAGAGAGGCGTCGTTTCCTCCGAGCCCTTTAAACTGAGCGCAGCTGCGCGCTCCTTAGCTCACGGAAAAAGTACCAAACGCGCACTTGGCCGAGCAAGTACGAGAATAACGGGAAATCGATGCCCGAGCACCTCGGTGTTCTCATCCCGAGCCCTTCCAGTGATGTCAGCCCGGGGTCTGACGCAGCAGCAAACCCGGGGACGGTGCACACCCACGGCTGCTGTTGGCACCAGGGCCCGTCCCTGAGTGCACGCAGCGGCACTGCATCGCGGGCACTGCGGACCTAGAGCGCACACGCTGCCTGCAGGACGGGCCGGCGACACTGTATTAATAGGCTGTGACTAGGTAACAGGGAATATTAATACCAGGGCGGCAGCACCCATTCAAATACCACCCCAGGATCTGGCTACAAGCACCCAGGGGCAGGAGCGCCGGGGGGAGCAGTGACCCGCGCTGCAGCTGCCTCAGCTGGGGCTGCTTTAGGGAAATGCCTTCGGAGGGCAGAGATGCCGCAGAGCTGCCGCCGGTGTGACTGCTGGGTGCTAAATGTGTCACAGCAACACAACGCTGGGCTCACGTCCTCACTGCTGACCGCATACACAGCAATATGTAAGTGTGTATCATTACATGCGCGCACCGACTGGCCACGTAAAAGCACTAATGCTGACTCTTAAGCAACAATTTTAAACATCACGATCCGGAAGCCTATGGAAAATAATTGTACCAAGATGGTTACATTCGCCAAGCAGCGCACCTGGGCACAGTCGGTTAATAGGCACAGGACAGCAGCACGACTCCCACTGCCGCCCGCAGAACAGAGCGCCTTTGTTCCGGGCACTGCCAGCCCCCACCAACAGGCAGCGCGCAGCCCTGCGCTCAGCAAACATGCCGTGACCTTCAATTACTGCCCTGGCTGGCTGCCACAGGATGCGTGTACTGCTGCTCACACCGCCTGCCCTACTTTGCAGATAATCGCTACCACTACAGATAATCGTTAGGATCGATGGAGTAGGGTGAACGCACACTCCTGGGGCTCGCAGCAGCAGCACGGGGGCCCAGCTGGCAGGACAGCCACATTGCAGGGGCTGTGTGTTCAGAAACTGCATGAAGTACCCCCGCTGACATACCACTTGCTGTTTGTTCAGAGGTGGAAAGCACACGGCTTGTATGGCACAAGAAATACTTTTTTTTTCCCCCTTTCCCCCCCTGCTCCCAGCAGCCCTTAAGGCCGCCCAGCTCTCCTCTCACACGTGGCCGTGGGGCCAGCCCAGCCTCTAGCTGCCTGCTGGCCGCTCAGCAGCACCTGCCGGGTTGGCCTCCTGCACGGCCAGCGGCACCACATGGCCGGGGACACGGTAAGGGCAGGGGGACACCAACACACGCACAGGGCCAGGGCTCTGCTGAACCCCACTCTGGGTACCTGAAGGGATTAATCCCCCAAACACACGGAACCCAGGGAGCGCGTGCATGTGATGCTGCCGGCTCGGAAAGAACACGTGAATAAATATTTAACCTTTAAAACAAACAAACGAAAGGGATTTAAATCCGTCTCCATAACTGAAATTAGCCTTTTTCTACTCATCTCCTGCTTGTGCATGCCCCACATTTCCTGAGCGAGGCAGATGGTTTCCTAGGGACAATCCTGCAGAAATAGCACAGCATGCGAGCGGAGCTGCACGGCTGCTCTGCTGACGTCGCCGTGCACACCAGCTGAGTGCAAATGGTGCGCTTCAGTGCAGGAGCCAAAGTCCAAAGGAGAATTTGTGTGCATGAAACAATCGCTACTGCTAGGGCTGCAACCACGTAACAGAGTCACTGCCGTGCCAGTCCACGTGCAACCTTGCCTCCTGGGTGATGTGCAGACACCGCTTGGGGACAGCCACACGTGCCAGAACTTCACCGGGCCATCTTCAGCAATTCCTCAGAATTGAGGAGCAGAAGACAACGGTGGGCGTGGAGAAACATGAGCAGCACCACCAGCAGTACACCAGCCCATCTGCGCTAACCAGTTCTGCAGTCATTTCAAATTGATCTGATTTCAAACACGGTTTCTACCTTTGCAGCATTTTCAACCAGCTTCTGAAGTCTCTCGTGCCCTTTCACCAGGAGCCGTCGTGGAACGCTCTCAGTGCTGCGTGCACCAACATGACAGTGCAATTTTCCCCCATTGCTTCATCCGACACCAGCACTGTAATCGCAGCTCTGGCAATGAGCTCTGTTAGCAAACTTTCCCTACTTCTGTGGTTGAACCGATGTCCCTGTTACAAACAGGCTCGGTAAAAGAAAAGCCAGAAGCATGGCATTAAAGAACAATCACTGAAGGCAACAGTACTGCACAAGCTTTCTTATTTCATGGAAAAAGCGGGGCTTAAATAATCAGCAAGCTTCAGAAACCACGTATTTTCACGTTCGCAAATAATTTCAGACACAGTTATTTTCATTTCTCCCATTACAAACCCCAATCCCGCGTACAAGGATTGCTTTTCCAGGTCTGAGCTACCTACATCGCATTTTACAATTGCTCTCTGCGGTTTCATTTCTTCCCAGTCCATTTACACCTTCCACGGTTCACTTTCCATTAGCAGCCTGTCACCGGCGCTTGCTCTGCCTCTCCTCTGCATTATGCCATTCACAGGCACCGGCCCTTACACTGGAAACACAGAGCTGTGCTCTAAGGCCAGATTTATAATTCACATGCAGAGACAAAATACTTGAGCAGCCTCTCACACATCCCTCTGTGAATTGCCAGCTCAAGCCCAGTGCTGCTGTAACAGACCCCACTTCCCTATACCCCCCCTCTGTCAGCTGAGCACCACTGCCATGACCTCTGCCACTCACTCGAGTCCAATCACATCAGTGTCACCTTTAAGTGTGACCTTCCCACTCCCTATCCTGAGTCTGGATTACACGAAACTCCTGCAGGGTTTCTGAAACACAAGTTTTTCTGCTCCTTCTATAGTTAAGAGCACCAGCCCACACTTATTTGCATTCTGATTACTCAAGCCCTAATTAATGCATACGTGCCCAGCTCAGATCTGCTCACAGAGCTGTCTCAGACACCTCCAGCCCACAGCCCACTATTGGCTCTCCTGCTCCCAGCATCACATCACACTGCACTTTCACAATGTCTCCTGATCTGACTATTGCTCATTTATCAATTTCAGGAACAGCTTACTGGCAGCACTCACAAAACTGATGCATTAACATCTTTCAATTTTCTCTCAACGGCTTCCCTGCTGTAATGACCTCTAAACTCTTGACCACTACTTTACAGAAGTCTTACCTTATTCTCTCATAAGGAATGCCTCTTATTTCAAACCTGCCTGTATACAGACACATGAGCTCTGCTCTGGACTTACTCTCAGGTTTTAACTCTTCGGAGAAAAGAATCCGTCTTATCCCACATTTGTTGTACAGCTGACTGCACAATGAAATCCTGGTCTTTCACATGGGTTTCCCAGTGCCATGGTAACATGCTACAGCAGTAATTAACCTTGGGACTGGATTCTGTCTTCCACAAAGCAAGCACAACACTTGCAGGATCATAATGTTCTTACCCACACTCCTTCTGCAATATTCATCAAACCCTTTCTAACTTGGGTGCCATCCATATTTTTCAATATTCATGCTCCTTCAGCCTCCTTGCTTCCCTCACAACAGTGCCAAGCTCCTCCAGCTCATTTCTTGGCATTTTTCTCTTCTTCCATCCCTACTGCCAACATTCACAACATTCTTGCATCCTTTTCCCCTTGAACTGACTGGATCCATTTATCCACCCTCCTTCCAGCCTCGCCTCCAGCAAAACAACCCAACCTAGAACACCAGCTTTGGGATTCTAGCATCCACTGCATTGCTGCTCTTTGATTCAGCATCCGGCAACATGTCTCCTAAATCCCACTAACTGCAGTCCATCGGGCTCCACCTTTTGCCCTCCCACTGCTTCCTGCCTCCTCTCATGCTTCATTCCATGTGCTTCTTTGGAGCACAGCTCCCCTCCCAAAAGCCACCTGGACCTGCGGTCATAGGCGTCCTTTCTGTTCTCCCTCACTGGAGCTCAACTACCTGCCTCAACTTTTCCACCTCACCCCCTATACCTTTAACTTCAATCTTCAGAGCAGTATTTTCCCTAATTCTGCTGGGTGTTTTTTTAGTTCCCCTGCCCTACAACTCTTTCCTTTGTCTAAGCCGTACTCTCCACCTGCTGCATCTGAGTCTTCTCTCTTAAGCAGACTGCATTTCACTTTACATTTTTGGTTTTGCTCTTCTCCCAGAGAGCTCTTGGTGCATCCTCACCATGCAGACCCTGGGCACACAGCCTGCTGGCTCCATCTGAAGGTGCCCCAGGGCAGGGCGCAGGTCAGAGGGGCCTTGCTCCAGGCACTGCTTCCTGGTACTGCAGAGCTGAGAATGCGCCAGTGCTGACATTTTCCATTCCCACAGCCCCACAGCAGTATCCAAGCAACTCCCATAGCAGCAAATGCTCCCTGTGTGCCTGCTGCCACACCCAGGACACACAACTGTGCTACTGACATCATGCTTAAGGGTCACCTCAGTCATCTGTAATGACTCAGTTAAGCAGAAAGGCTCTACAGGGAGCAGGATTGTCTCCTAAAACAGCTGGAAGAAAGAAGAAGGCCTCTTAAACAGGAGCTCGTGTTTGGAAGTATCTCAGACAACAAAAGCCTCAAAAGCCTGTAAAACATGAAGTGCAGGAATCTTCCTGAAAGCTCAGGAACAGAGAGCAGGATTTCAGAAGAACACGTCCCACAGAAGCTAGAAAAGGGAAATATCCACTTATCATATGAATGAACGCATTACAGAGAAACCCAGATTCGTTTCCTGAGAAGCCCAAGACTCTTCAACAAGACCATCCCTCCAGTCTTTGTGTTTACTCCCTTTTACTGACAGCAGTGTATTTCACTGTTTGTTAGGAAGCACAACAGCTGCAGAATAAATGCACTTCTAAATATAATAAATTTGCAATACATTCAGAAGGGGCTTTTTTTTCATGAACGCTGTTGTGAGATGACAACAACTTCCTCCTTCCCTACACCCACTGTCTCCAAAGAGCCAGAGGTTACACTTGCCAGCTCTGCACTTCCTATCTGGCGATCAGGGTCTGGGGATTTCCTTACTGGGGAACAGCCCATCAGGGCAGGAGGGGATGGCTCTGTTCCGGACCCCGTGCCTGTGCACTCTTTTAGTTCCAGCTTGCTGGGGGTGAGGTCCCGCTTGGCCATCTCTGTTTTGAAATACATCTTTTTTATATTCTAAACGTGTACACATTAGGTATAACTGAATACCTTGACAGCAATATTTTCATATTTTTAAACACTAAGATTTAAGTATTAGGCTACATTGATACAGTGCGTTTCAATTAACTTTGTACAGTGTCCCACCTGAGCGAGACAACATCCTGGTCTATAACGCTCAAATAACAATACCATTCATCTCACCTTCATGTGTCATGTAACCAAGGAGAGATACAATCTAGTTTCAGGCTATAATCGGAAACATCTTTTAACCTTTCTGAGCAGTATTTTTTACTGCTACGGCTGTTTTATAATTGTATTGTGACTGCGTCAGACTTCCTACACAGCTGCTAATACGCTGCTTTGATGCCCGACTCTGGCATATAAGAGGCCTGGGAGAACTTCTCAAAGACAATTTATTCCTTGCAGGACGAACTATAGCCATAAACCACCATGACGTCGAGGTAAAAACTTACACTTGATAATAAAAAGTGGAGTAGCAATAACAGAAGGAGCAGGCAGTGTTTCAGTCAGTGCATCCCTGCACCAGGATAACGCCGGACTATGCTGAAACACCACCAGCATCACCTAGTTAAAAAACTCAGAACCTAACCCAGATATCACACCGCACCACCCCCCTCCTCCAGGCAGCGTTATTTTTAGGCTCTCACATCTGTCCTCCTACACACTTGTCCAGCAGCAACCTCGACGGGCACTTTCTTCCTTTCAGGAAAACACAGGACAGATGGTGTTGAAACCATCTCTCTCTCAGATAACAAGTTTGCCGTTTTTTATAAATTCACTCATCTCCAAACTGTGACAGCTGCGAGTTTAAAGATAAAACTGAAATGATCCAGATCTTGCTCATCTCCTTTCTCTAGGGCCTCTGAAAGGTCACAGAGTTCCTCACTTAAGTACCCCACCGAGCATGAAATGCATTCCTTTTCCAAGCTCAACCATACTGGTGGTTGTTGGAAAGGAACTATAGGACACTGCCGTGTTTGGGCTTTGTTTTTTCTTTTTCAAGTTTGTGTCTTAGGCCTGTGTTGTAAATTCAGGATCTTCAGGATCTGTTTGTGTAGTACACCAGACAGTATTTACCTCCAAGGTCTATTTATAGCACTAGTTACATTCCCTCATTCCTCCCATGACAGCACTCACGACGATGTCACTATCCCGCACTAACTGCTCCCACCTATGCCTCTTGTTAGACGGCAGTCCCACACCCTGGTCAGCCTCACAGTCCTCCCATGCGTCCCACCGAGTTTGAGTTCATCCTTCTCCACCATGGCCCACTAGAATTAGGTATGTTATTTTAAAAACAGGCTCGTGGCTGTTAGTTGTACGGAGACATTGGACTCCTCTATTCCAGGAACACATCCCGGGCATGCCAGAGCCCTGCCTGGGATCTTCTGAACGTCACACAGCAGGTTCACAGCCCTCCTCTGCCTGACCAGAAGGGCCAGACCTGCTCCGTGCCAGTGCTTCCAGTGGATAAGCTCTCATCTACATTTGCCATCTGCTCCTAAATCCACGACTTTAACATTCTGTTCCACCTCTATTACTTCACTTCTCAAGGACGTTCAATTTTAGCTGCATAAAAAAAACCCCTCATCCTCCGTGTTAAGGACTACCTCCTATTTTGTACCACCTGCACGTTGAATCAAATGTAATCAATTAGCCCAAACATTTCAGAGAAAATACCACGCACGTCATTCCCAAAGTGTGTGAAGAACTCCTGGCACTCAGACTTACTTCACCACTACACTGCTCCACCTATTTCAACACTACATAGCTAATGTCTTATAAGCTAATTCCTATCTAATTTACGTTCACGCTAATAATCCCCATCTTCCTCTGATTGCTCATCACTTGACGCACTGTGGAATGCATTACAGAAGTCACGATGAATGATATTAGTCGCATTTTCTTGCCTTGGCACAAAGCCGACCAGCCGTTTGGTTCAAGTGGGTCCATGATGCAGCTTTTGGAGCTGCTGCTGACAAGACCAGCCCATGATTAAGGGAAGGGAAGCAAACACAAAGCAGATATAATCAGTCTATTTGTAAACACTTAAAATAAAACAAAGCGGTGAGTAAAAGCCAGTATGAATTCCAGAAGAATAAATTATGTCAAAGCAAATATCCTTTTCAAGCAGAAGAGCAGAGTTGAAAAGCAGATCTATATCCCGACTTTAATAAGGTTTTTGACACCGTCTGCTGTGACGTTTACATATGCAAAGTAAAGAGATTAGATCCAAATGAAACCAATGTAATGTAGACAGACATCAAGAAAAAAATAATTAGAAAACATCGCTGGTTCACCGTCAAAATACGTATTTAGAATGGAGTTCCCAAAGTCACCTACGCTGGGCCTGCTCTCATTTGCTGCTTTCATTACTGACCCAGGCGATAGAACACAGACTGCATTTATTAAATTGACAACCAAGCAGCTTGGTAGGACTGCAAATTGCATTGGAGGACAAAAAGACATACTGGAAAAATGGTCTGAGGGGAAAAACAAAAATGCAGAGCATCACACATAGGCAGGAGCAGTCAGCTGCAGAAACACGGAGCAGCAAAGGAGTTGCATATGAAAAAAACCAGGTTACGTTCAAATGCACAACTGCTACAAGCTGGCAGAACTATGCTGTAGAAGTGCACACACAGTACTGGAAGACGTGAACGCTGGTACGACCTGCGTTCTGCATCCATAAGGCCTCAGCTGGAGAACTACGTAATGAGCAGAGTTCTGGACGCTGCTCCTCAAAGACAGGCATGTGCTCCAAAGAGCAATGCAATGAGCAGTGCTTTGGAAAACACCGTTGATGAATACAGACCGAAGGGACTGGGGAGGGGAACCAGAGCAGGGTGTGTCTTCACACAGGAAAACAGGATGCTGCAAGGAATAATAGCCTCTACAGCAGACATAATAAACTTTAACAGCCTTCATTTAGATTAGATGATCTCAAGGTCTTTTTCAGTCTCATGATTCCAAAGCATCTCTGCAGGGTCACTTATGCTTCTCAAATAAAACAGCACTTATAAACACATCCCTAAATTAATGCTACATTTAAGTCTGCTTTCATTACGCCACCTCCCCTTGGCCCGGCTTCTCTCAGCA
Source organism: Gallus gallus (assembly GCF_016699485.2). Classification (NCBI taxonomy): domain Eukaryota; kingdom Metazoa; phylum Chordata; class Aves; order Galliformes; family Phasianidae; genus Gallus; species Gallus gallus. The sequence continues at coordinate 8,581,824 of NC_052537.1, read as the reverse complement.
GCCACAGACTGGTAGTATTTAGGGGGCTGCAGTGCAGAAGGAATTGCCTCAAGCCCATCTCCCTGCCAGAAACACTTGAGTACTTTCACGTGCTTGGCGGTGCCAGCTTCTCCACCTTGCCCTGCTGCGGCCTCGCCTCGAGCACTGGGTGCAGGTTTGGGCCCCACACTGTAAGAGGAACAGAAAGCTGATAGAGAGCATCCAAAGGAGGGCTGCAGGGGTGGCGTGGGGCCTCCAGGGCCAGGTGTACGAGGAGCAGCTGAGTCCCTGGGTGTGCTCAGCACAGAGCAGAGCAAGCTGAGGGGAGGCCTCATGGCGGCTGCAGCTCTCACAGGGAGCGGAGGGTCAGCACCGAGCTCTCTTGTGACAGTGACACGACCCGAGGGGATGGCATGAAGCTGAGACAGAGAGGGGTCAGGCTGGATATCAATAAAAGGTTCTGCACCAGGCGGAGGTCGGGCACTGGAACGGGATCCTCAGTTACAGCACTGAGCTGCAAGAGCTCGGGGAACATTTGGACACCGCTCTGAGAGAGAGGGTTTGGGTTTTAGGTGGTCCTATGTGGAGGACTTGATGATCCTTGTGGGTCCCTTCCAACTCGGGACATTCTGTGGTTGTCTGATTCTCTCTGTATTAATCCCACCTTTGGACTCCCCTCAATGGAGCACAATGAGACTTACTTGCTGGCTGGGAAAAGCACTGTCAGCTCGTGCCCAACATGAAGGCCACAGGCTTGCCTTATTTATTTAGGAAATGAATTATTTTAAAAGATAAGTATTGAATCACAAACAATCTCTTTGAAATAGCTGTATTGTACTTTACTCCATTTTCTTTAATCTCCCAAGTCCTTGATTATTCTAACTTTCAAAAATGCCTTCCAAAGCTTTCCATATTTATACAGAGGGCAGACTGACAGCCTTTTAATTGCATGCATAATTCTTCCCTTCCCCCTCCTTATGTAGGCACTGCTTCCTCCAATCACTGGTACCACCCTGAAGGAAAGATTAGCTAAAATAGTTACAATCAGCGCTAATTCCTTCCTAATTCTGAGCTGGAAATTTCCCCGTGTCTGAGTATTTTATGATCTTTAAGTCACTCCTTCTGGTTGTAGTAATTACCATTCTCTTACTATACATCTTGCCTTTTCCTTCACAGCTATTATCATCCTCACTTGAAATTCAGCCAAAAATTTAATGCTTTATATCTAATGTTTCAGACGCATGTTATCATTATTTTCTACCCTTCTTATCATACAAAAGCTTTTTTTGTTTTGTTTTGTTTTCACGTAATTTGCAAGATCAGATTTTGCTTTGAGAAGCAAAGATATCCAAAGTCTTCCTCTCCTTCTTTGCTCTCGGGCTTCCTGCTTACTGGACATCTTCATTCTGGATATTCACCTTTTTTTGTTTGTACACCAGGAGAACTTAGTTAAGATTTGTCTGGAAACTGAACCTCATGTCTGACTTCACAACATTTGGGCTCCTTACGTTTACAGTCAGTTTTTACTTATTTGAATTTACTAAGATTTGAAACTCGAATTCCAAGCTGACCTACCTTCATCTATTTCTTCCTTGCACTTTAAACCAAGTCATCTCACGACTGCCCAGCGTGCAACGCTCAACTGTGCTTAATCTGACTAACTGTCAGAGTATGGAATGGGACGACACCCAGAGCAGCCCCAGCCTCTCACGCTCCCTCCCTGCAGCCCAGTCCAGCAGAGCTCACCCTGTCACCCGACTGACTCATTTGCTCGCAGTCACCTTGCTGATGTAACTCTCATCTTGGCCACACGACTGCTGGGATCAGCTAGGCAGGGGCAGGAACAATGAAGCCAGCCCTTTCCGCAGCTGATTAAGCAAAATGTGAAACTGCCTCTTCAATCCAAAATGATTTTCTAGAATATCATTGCTGCTTTTCAAAACGATGCCTGAAGTACCGATGAGTTCCTGTTGGTTAAGTGACTAGTTGAATGAAGAAACTTGCCAGCGATCACATCCAGGAATATCCTGGCCCTACCATTTCTTCTCTAATCTCTACCTGGGAAAGTAAGCCACCTCATAACAAGCAGTATTTATCTAACAACACTACAGAGATTGTTATCCCTATTCAGGTCTAACCCTGGAGCTAGTAACAGATTCTTTACTCCTTCTGTCATCTTTCTCCAAAAGCGATTTTAAGCCAAACTGATTTTGGTCTGTCCTTTTCACACCAAGATATTTTTTCTAGTGTACTATATAATTACTACTGCACAGCTTCTGCAGCACAAAGAGCTTTAATGCATATAGTCTAATTACTAATAGTATTCTACCATGCTTCTGCTACTTGGCATTTTATCCCCAGTGCTGTCAGAAGCTCAAATTTCTGCGTTTTGTTGCCCAGGGTCTCAATATGTATACAAAACATCTCAGTTGTTTCTTAGTAACAACATCCTATTATCCAGTCTAAATCTTTCCCTAGCTGCAATGCCTGATTATGATTTTCCTTAACCTTGGAACTCTTTCCTTTCTCAATTAGTACCGGTCTTCCATCCACTGGCACTTTTCCATATGCTGAGACAGAAACGAGGGTTTACCCAGCACCTCCCTGCTGAGAGCTGAAGACTGAATGGAAGTAGTATAGGTTGGGAAAAGCTTTTTCCTTGCAGCGAGGTTCCCAGCAACTGCACTAGCCTTCTTCTCTAAGGCAATTCTTCTGCATAGTTGGAGGTAGAGCCTGCCTGTAAGAGTGATTTCCTCAGGGCTCTCCTCCCCTCCAGGGACTGTAATTCCACTTACGAGCACCAGAATATCCACTTTATGTCTTCCAGTATGGTTTGCACATCTGTAATCCACCATGGCAGAAAATTTGCTGCCATTTATGCTATCTCAAATGCTAACGATGGAGTCTTTCCTTCCCACTCCCACTCAAATCCCTTCAGGACTTTTCTCAGCTTTCTCATTCTCCCTTATCTTCTCATTCAGCAACTTCAAAAGTCCCTCCAAGCTGCCTGCAACTCCTCAGCCACACAAGCATTCTCTTAATTCTTGGATCTGTTTTAAGTGCCAGCACCATCTCCAGCTGCATCTTGAGCTTCCCCCTGCTTCTTTTCTTCCTTTCACTTTTAAGCTCTATCATTGATTTCACGCATACTATATTTAGTCATCTTTATTAAATCTGCCATTCTTCAGGTTTCCTCCACTGCTCCCATGATTATAACTCATCTCTTTCATGTCCTTGCCTTCAAGAAGGACACACACCGAACTCACTTGATGCACTCACCGCACAGCAACTGCTTATCAGCAGCTCGACTTCTGAAACCTTTTGTCTGAAGCAGCTTCAGCCCTTCAATTAGTTTAGCTGGGATTAGCAGCACAGCAAGAATCAATTTCACATTTGAGTTCAAATGCTGTCCATAATTTCATCCAAATCAAACAGCAGTCAGAAGATGCACTCATTCACTGATCCTCAAGAAACATATCTTTGTGGGTCTTTTTTTGTTTGTTTTGTTGGTTGTTTTTTTTTTTTTTTTAATAATTTCTTCCCCTGAGCAGGGGTCCCATGCTGCCTTTGTTGACCCTTATTAAAACCTCAGTGCTTTATAACCAGCTACTGTGTCAGAGATGTTTTGACGATTCCCATGGAAGCCTATCCAAACTTGGCAGTTGGAGGTCCCTGAAATACCTCCTACAACGCACGTTTAAGTGAGAAAGGCTGGCAAGGGGCTCCCTCCCCCTGTGCTCACCGCTCTTGACCAGCAGGGCCACAAGTATCAGCCACCTCTGCACCCAGCACAAAACCAGAAGGGAGAAGCAAGCTCAGAAGAAAGCACAGGGGACAGGAAAAGAACCACAAAAAGGGTGAGAAAGAATAAACGGTGACAAGTTGTGTGCTAACAGTTTTTTAAACTACATCCTTCTGGTTTGGCCTAGCAAGCCATGCACAGCTGATAGCAAATAACCAATAAATCATGCCGGCATGAAAGCTGGGAGCATTCAAAAGTTTTGATGTTTTGTTTCATCCATTTAAGCTATCATCAAGCTCCACGTAGTCAAGATATGAAGGAAGCAGTGGGTGGAAGACTAACAAATGAAGCCTTCTTTTATATTCTCATTTTGATAAAATGATTTTAAGATTTTATTCCCTCCCCACCCCTAAAATGCCAAGAAAAAGCTTTCCAGGAGTTAGGAATTGAGGGAACACAAATTCACATTCGGCTGTGAATTACAACCATTCAGCCTATTGAAAGAAAAACGCACAACTCTTTTCCAATGAATATCAAAGACAAGACAGTACTGAGGAATAAGCACAGACACTTTTAGGACTCTTTTTCCTTATGAAAAAGAAAACAGCCTGGGGTACCTGCATAGGGATGTTTAACTTCTCTCTCCCAGGCATCATTCAGTCTCTGAAAGAGACTTCTGTGGTAAGAACCACAGCATGGCTTAGGTTGGAACGGACCCGAAAGATCATCTAGTTCTGATCCCCCTGCAACGGGCAGGGTTGCCAACCCTTAGATCAGGTGAGATTTTCTATAGATATTGCCAGGTCTGCTAATCCCCAAAAGAAAACAGTTAAAGAGATACATTGTCAGATTTGAGTTCATTTCTGCAGAAGCAACTTTGTATTAAGTAGCCATAACTGCGGCTTTAATGAAGAACTACATAGGTGCCTGGTGTATGGAGGTGAAACAGAATATCTCTAGCTATAGAAGAGCTGTCAGACTCAAATGTATTGACAAAAATTGCACCTCCCACTGTCATCAGCTAATTTAGCTTGAAGGCAAAGAGAAAAGATTTCAGGAAAATACCAATGGACTTGAGAAATAGATATGAATGTAACGAAGCAGTGGCTCGTTGTCACAGCGGACTCTAAATTAGGTTTCCATACTTAGAAACACCACCTTTCTTTTGAGGATAGCAATCTGCTAGAGTTGAAGGGCAAGAGAATTTGTAAGAAGTTGGTGCAGGAGCTCCTGCACATGAGCACGAGTGGTAAAAGAGAGTAAAGTGAAATCATATGTAATGAATGTAATTGTCACATGTAATTATAAGACCAAAATTAAAACGAATCTTGTAGAAGATGGGAAGCACACGAAAATTGAAAGTGAAGATTAACTTAGTTAAGTTCTACATCTTTAAAGAAATTAAAAGGACAAAGCTATTCATTCCATTACGAACTTTTTATTTATGACCCGTCAAACAGGAATGAATTAAAACACTACAGTGACACCAGATATCTGTGCCAGCAGTAGTGCTGCACTTATTAAGTCTATGCGTGACAATTGACACTTCTATTTCAGAACAGAAGAAAAATTTACTGTATTAAAGCTTAGTGGTTTAATTTCTTCTCCATCTGTCAATCCAGTACGACACATCACCTCTCCCACAAGCCTTACTCCACCTGCTATTTTGTAAAAATATTAAGGATTTTTCTTCCCTTGCATATTTATTTTTTCCCTAGCCCTCAGCTGCTCCTTTGACACAGACTTCAGAAAACTGATCCTCTGCAAGTGAAAAAGCCATTTCAAGTAAACCCTATGCGTGAAAATTGCTCCTCCTCCACTTTTTGCCTTTCAGTTGGTCTCGTTCTCGTTGTCACAGAAACATTCCCAGTCTGCGGTTATTAAAAATAGTCAAGGTGACCCTAACTCATTTATTTAGTGTATACAACTTCCAGCAACTCCAGATGTTCCATCCGAAATACGTCCAATATATTCTCATTTCAATCCTAACCAGACACCAAATACTCAAGGCCAGAAAAGTAGGAAAAAAGCGACTTGCTGAGCAAAGCTGCAGAATTAAAAAAAAAAAAACCTGCACCAGGCCAAGTGTGATGGGTGCTGTGTTACAAAGCACCTCGACTCACACCTACGTGGTAGGAGGGCAAAAGGAATACAAAGAAATATTGAATTAGCCACAGGACTAGAACATAAAAATTATTTAGGCCCCCCTCAAAGGCAGTTCCTAACAGTACGCAGCATGTATGTAATCCTCACAGCCGACCACATAGCTGTTACCTTGGTGTTTAAACATTTAGCAGCACATTGGCAAGTCACTGGAATACTTTTCTGGCTCCGTGCAAAACCGCCCTGCCAAATCACATTTCAGCCTTCGTTCTGTCAGCCATGATTCTCTTAGAGAAAAGATGAAACCCATTCTTTTTGTTCTCCGCTCCTCGCAGCTCTGCCTCTCACATGTAAGCACTTGGGGCTTTGTCTCTTTCTAATGGACAAAAGCACTTTCTCTGTGATGCACAGACACAGCTCACTGAACGCTAGATTATAACTGCCTTAATAGTATGAAATATATACTTGATTGGAGTCAGCATTATGCTGCACAAGCTGGCCCTTCCAAACAAAGAACTCTAAAGCTAAAAACTATGCTTTAAGGGCCAAATGATGAGGGTGTGAAAGAGAAAGAAAGCTATTCATGGCAGCTCTGTTGAGAAGGCCTCAGGCCACAAAAGGCAGCCTGCAGCAGAATGCAGGGCACGGCCATGGTGCCACTTGTACACATCTTATATGTGGCCCAAGACAATTTCTCTTCACTCAAGAGCAGCCCAGGCAAGCCAGAAGGTTGGACACGCATGCTCTAGAGCCTCCCTCCTACCTCTGGGGCAGACGGTGCTGAGAGTTGAACTCAGAGTGCCAAATGCCCCCCTCTTCTTTCCTTCAGTGAAGTCTGTAGGAAAAACTTAGAGACGAATAGCACAAGTGAACAAACGAGGCTATGCAGACACAGCACACTCAGATTTCCTGTTACTGGTGACATCGCCTTTGCTCATTTTAGAAAGCATAATAGAGAAGAAGTTTCTCCCTTGAGATAGAAGTAACACCTAACAACTCTTATAACATAGATAATCTTTCCTTTAGTCTGAGAAGGAACGGCTTAGTAGAAAAAGATCAACTCTGTTTTGCACATTTACAGAATCCGAATTCCTTCAAGTCCTCCGTCTTAGCAAAGCCTATGTGTTACCGTGCCAAACAGAACTCCTGTCCTAAAGCAGCACAGCTACGTGGCAACATCTCAGGCCCCTACGTTCACTGAACCACTCGTTAGCCACTCCACCTCTTGCACAACAGGGCAGTGGGGCAATGAAATGCTGACATCCGAAAAGGGAAGCCTGGCTTCAAGATCTTCTTACAGCCTGATTCAGAAGAAAGGTTTCCTTCCCTCCCTGCCCAGGAACCTGACCCTCCGCCGGGCAGGGACTGCCAGGGCCAACAGCCTTCCTGGAAGGCTGCCATGAGACCTCCCCGTAGCTCAGAGCAGCAGGCTGTTTAGCCAACATCTATTTTGGTGGCAACTTCAGCCATCTGCCAATGGCTACTGGTCTAATCCACCTTGGTTTGCCAGTTTATATGGATTTCTCTGCTGGAAACTAAAGTTCTCTGCACCTCTACCATGCTATTACAGCTGATGGGGTAAAAAAACACCAAAAACATATGCTTTAACTAGTATGATGCATATGATTCTCCATACCAGAAATTACCGGATTTTAGAGGGTGTCAACCCTCTAATCTGAAGTCCGTGAAGTCTTTGGTGAAGGACAGAGAAGAAATATTTTATACCGAGTTTTGCAGAACAATTTTCCATAGTTATCACATCAGGACATCTCAAATTACTGCCATTTTTCCCACACTGAAAGTGGAGTCTAGATGAATATCAGTCTCAGAAGTACCATAAAATCATAGAATGGCTTAGGTTGGAAGGGACCCCAAGGATCAAAGAGTTCCAACTCCCCTGCCACAGGCAGGGCCACCAACCTCCAGGCCTGGTACTAGGCCAGGTTGCCCAGGGAAATATCAGTGTTTGTTAATTAAATGCTCCTATTTCCATATTTACAAATGAAGGGTTTCAAATGGGACTGATCAAAACCTACCAAGCTTCTGAAAGCAGTAGTCTTAAATTATGCAGATCTTGGGCCTACCGAACAAATAGAAAAGGCTTACTGTGTTACGGTGTCGATTTAGCTAAAAATCTGTGTAAGAGAATGACTTTTTCCTAATAGATTAAGTAAAAATATTAAATAATATGAGGTGATACTCAGAAAAGCACATGTAAGAAAAGAACAGTTCCTACAGTAACAACTGAACTGATACAGATGCAGGGCAGAGTGACCACAATACATGCACGTACTGTTTACAAAACCTTACTAGAGCCTATGTAAATATATTCACGATAGAAATTAGAAAGAAAACCCTCTTCTGCTTCGGATTACTTCCCTGAACTGTAGATTACCCCCTTTCTTACTCACAGTTGAAGTAATGTAAAATAACAGTGGTTCACCGGTAGAATTCAGCCCATGACATTCATTTCCCCACAGAAGCAGTGGGTGACAGATGCAGCCACTGCACAGAGTTCATCTGCAGCTGAGGTGGAGGAGCAGCCCCATCAGCAGCCTTTTGCTGTTTCAAGTAGCAAAAATCCACATCCTTTTTCTAGCATGTGTTTGATGTGAGGAAAGCTTACCCTCAGCACAAAGGCCAGGAAGTCCCTGGCTGGGCTGGTAGTGCACGCCTCCCTCCCCTGCAAGAGGGCTTCTGTCAGGCCGGGCTTCCCAACAAGTCATGCACTGCAGCACCTCTATCCTGCAGCGTGTGGTTCCTCTTATAACTTCCCAATCTACTGCCTCTGCTGCTCTGAAGAATCAAGCACACGTCCCTGCATCTGTTCATTCACACTGCATTTCAGGACATTTCCACAAATGAGATCTTCTTCAGAATTAAGGGGAAAAAATAAAGACTCCGCCTTCTTCCAAACTACAGGCGTGGGGCAGCAGACCAAAGCATGACCTGCACCTACTCCTTCATGTTCCTCTGAGTTCAGAGAAACCTCTTCCATCCTCTCAAAGATAACCACCCTGGCTGAAAAACCTCAAACACGAGGAACAGTGGCTGACAGAGCAGCCCAGGGCGGGGCTGTAAAAAAGCAGCCTCTCATCACAGGTCTCAACGTGCAGAGCTGCTATCAAAACATTCACAGCACTATCACAAAACACAAGGGATGCCAGCTGGCACGTTTGCTCACTGTACGTGTGAGATGCTCACTGCCTGGCACAGTGCACCCAGTGCTGGGACCTGATGTGCGTGCTGCAGTACTGCGTGGCTCCTCCTGGCCACGGGCACCGCGTGCGGCCCACCCGAAGCTCTACCAAAACATCTCCACGTTTGCACATTGTGCCCACCGGAGAAGATCAAGATGTGTTTATTTCACAACAACACATGTTAAAAAAAAATCAGTGCAAGCATGGTACCTTTGCAAACGTTTGTGTTTAGCCGATGGGGTGATCCAGGTGCTGAGTTGTACTTCTAAGTGTATTCCTCTACAGGAGATGCTCACGTGTGTGGGTACTTTTGAAGCGTGGAAGTATAACTGCACATCAAATCCCACTCTGTACCTTAAGACCTCAAAATACTGACCTACGGCACAACTTAAATCCATATGTGCAACTGTTCATGCAGGTAGAACGCTGCAGCGGGCTGCCAACATTTGCACAGAGGACAACCATTCCTTGAAAGCAGCTTACAGAAGGCTTTCCCCAGGAAACTTTGTGGCAGTATCACATTACTGTACCGCCTTGGACTTTTACTTCTGAGAAAAAAGAAAAAAAAAAAAAGTGGCTTCCCCATATCAATTTGCTCAGCTCCTGAGATGCCAAGCCCTCTCTGACAAGGCTTTGTTGCCACTAATGCAGTGATCAGCTTAGCTGGCCCCTCACCTGACAACCCCTCCAACTCTTGTCCTTCTCTGATGGTTTCAGAGCAGCTGACTGCACTGCCCTGTTAGCAGACACTAATGGCAGGAAGCCGTCTTCTAGCAGCTCCACTCTTCTCCTTACAGCGTGCAGCTGCGCTGATAACTGCATTCAAAGCAACGACCCTCACACGGAGAGCCCAAGGGTCCGGCTGAGGAAGCAGAGAAGCACTGCCTTTTATCTCTGTGCCCCACAGACATGTCAGCGGTAGCCCTCAACACAGGCCAGACAGGATCACTGTGAAGCTCGACCTCAGCAACGGCCTCACTGGGTTTTGCTATCTTGCATTTCCAAAGCTCAAAACAAAACCATATACAAACTTAGGGATTATGTGGATTTCCCACCAAAGTCACAAAGACCACAAGCTGAAAATTATGGAGTATTTCGTCTTGCTGCATTAATTTTTCTGGTAAAGCATACTTTAAGCCAGCCCCAGAAGATTTTGATGGAACAGCTACTCCAGACACGTTGAAGCCCTGGGTGAGAAATCCTTCAGGCTGACAATAGCCAGGGCTGTGCACAGCAGCCTGTGCTGCGGCATTAAAGCTGGGGCGGTCACGAGGGGCTGGGGCAGCGCTGGGCATTAGCACTGCTGCTAGCGAGGGGAAGGGAAGAAAACAGCCAGGCCCAGAATCTGGCTTGACAGCTTCAGTTCTTTGTGCTGCTGACATCATCTATCCTATCTCGTCTTCGTGGAGGAGGCTGAAATCACTACAGAGGGTTATTCAGTTCAGTGCAGGGGCACAAGAGGACAAAGAGAAACTTCTAGGAGGGCAGAAAAATAACTGAAGAAGGCATGTCAAAATAGAACAGCCTAATTCCCTCTCTGACCACACGTACAGCTCTCTGAACCACATAAAAGGATGTTAAGAGGAAAAAAATATCAGAAAGCTAAAAAGGAATCAAAAAGGCAATCTTTTCTACAGAAACTAGCTGACACAATCTTGTCTGAGTGGTATAGAACAGAAGAAGGAACTGGTCGCTCTCCAGCTCCCCCTCTTCCTTCACAAGGCCACAAGCAGCTCAGCCAAGGTCCCTGCCTGCTCCCAGCCCTCCCCACAGCCTCGGTTGCCCCACGGAGGCAGGAGGGGGACACACAGTGACCCAGCAGTGCTGGCAAGTAGCGGTTTACGGACCGACTTCCTGAGCCAAGCCCACATCCTATTTCATCCTTTCCTCTGTGAGTCAGTGCAACTGCCCGCTGTGTCCACGTGCTTGTTTTTTTTGTTGTTACCATCACAGCACAGCATTGTGCAGCAAGGGCAATGTGGTAATATCTTCATTCCTTTTTGGATAAAGCACTTCCGTTTGCTTCCCGTGGCCCTTCTTCTTCTTCTATCCCTTGCCACTATCAAACAAATCCTAGAGCGAACACCAAGACCAAAAGAGCATGCTGTAAAAAAGATCAACTAAGAGCATGTGACCACTATCTGCTCTCTGGAACGATGCTACAATATTTGGTAGAACGATCAATGAGACAGCTAGTGGTATTCCACTACCAAAATATTTTCTTCTTAAATGCAAACGCTTCTGCATTGAAGAGTACCTGACACAGCTGACACTTCTAGGAAATCAGTGCCTCTCTCATGTGAGAGATGAGCAACAACCCCAAACAAAACATTTTAAGATTGCACTGTTTCTCTACAATCCTGAAATAAGCTTGCATTTGTACAGATCTACATCAGTTTTAACTTGCTTGTTATTGTCCCTAATTAAAAAGCTTGCTCAGATGAACATTTTTATGTATTTATTTCATGCATTTAAAGAGGTTTCCAACAAGAGCTCTTCTCACAGAAAAGCACTGTAACTAATTTCTCTGCAAGATCTTCATGATCTTACAGATGAGATATTAGAAGAAAACATTAGCAAGACAAGGCTGATGTAAAGAGATGGTATCAAAGAATACTACTATGTAAAGACAGCAGACCAACTGATGCAGGGCAGCAAGGAGATCCGCAAGCACACAGTATCTTCAGACCATCGCAAGTCTCAGAGGAAAGTCAGACTTTTCCCAGTTTCTTTACTTCACAAACACTTCTCTATGATGACAATCGTGCCACTGTGTTCTGCACAAACTCCGAAAGAGCATTTTGAATCATTATTTTGGGTGAGCTTTCGTTAAAATGCTTCCTAAGACTGCGTGTTCAAAAAGAAGTTTGCCAAAGAAGCTGTGAGCAAATACACACATGGAACAGAAGAAAGATGTATTGATGTTATTTGCAAGTTCATACAAAAGGTCCCTTTACACTTCACCAGAAAGTGAGAAAAGGATCCTTCATGTGGTTCTTGCAAGTTTGAAGTCTAGAACCCCTATAAGGTTCTAGATTCCAAGAGAGCACACTGAATGGCAGCAACAACCCATGAGGCATCCATCAACAGATCCTCCTGGACAGAAAGGAAACACACTGCAGTTTATTCTCCAAAGGTTGTGTGTATGGAAACACAGTTTTTTATTATTACAGAAATACAAAGTGAACTTGATTCTGCGCTATACCAGCTTAAAGGCAATCCGACTTCAATTCCATTTGAGCGCAAAGCGTTATTAAGAACTTTAATAAAGGAGGAAAACAAAGTATATGTCTTCATAATTGATACTTCTTGATAAGAAAACTATTCCATGCGTTAGAAAGTAGAGCAGAAACTATGTTTGAAGAATGCTGGAAATGAGCCCTAGATAGTCCTTGACCTAAAGTAAACATTAAAAAAATGCTTAGTTAATTAAAGACACCTGATCATTTCTATTTTTACAGCATCAGCAATGGAACGGAACAACTGAATTCTTGATTAACATTTAATATACCACACACCAGGACACCATACACTCAGTTCAACAAAAATACTGTTTGTATTAATTTTTCAGTGGCTGACTTTGCAACCTCGGTAATGGCTGTAAAAGCGAGAGTTGTTTTTTCTGTGATCTCCAAGACTCAAAATGGAAACCGATATTACAGAAAGTCAACCATGAGGAAGTATACCAACCTCACGGAGATACCAGCAGTCTCATCTGAGCTCTAATATTCCACTTACCCACCAAGCGAAGCACATGTGAGGCGTGGAAGGCGTGGGGGCCCCTAACTAGAACTACATGTTTTCTCTCTCTCTCTCTAAAACAATTCTCTCCCCTGAAAGAAAACGATAGTTTGAGATTAGGATCTCCTTCTGCTTCCAAAACCGAATACCAAGCGTGTGGCTGCTCACAAGCCAAGCAGCTCTGTTCCTCCAATAGCTGAGGAACCGGAGGCCCTGGCAGGCTGCCACGGAACACAAATCCAGAAGACCTTGCTCAAAACCAACCTCCCTCATCAGCCGCCTTTTGAGCTAAGGAGCCTAAAAACCTGTGCTGCAAGGCAGACACAGGAGCTGGAACGGTATTTAAACAGAAGGCTGTTCAGACCAGTCCCTAGAAGGAGATGAAAGCCTATGTAAATGAGCCCCGTAATTAGCTGGTAGGCAAGTTCTGGTGCTCAGGACTCGCAGGTTTTATTTTTAGCTCTGATAGGAAGCATGCCTTTTTAGAGATGTAACCCTCTGCCCGGCCAGTCCCAGCCGGCCCTTGTGCTTTCAGTGCTCTTACCACTTCAGGCAAGGAAATGACAGTACTTCTTGAAGGTTTTCCTCTAACAGTTACACGATATGGAGGAGACTTCATACTCATACTGCTAATCCTATACAACCGCACGTATGAGAGGTGCCGCAGCCAGAATTAATGCATAATTAATTTCATACTTACACTTCCTGCAAAATAACCGAGTGACATTTGAAGAACTATCTGCTTGGCTCAGATGATAAGACCGCACATGGCACGGGAGACGCATTAAAACAGATCTTGCTAATAGGAAGAACACCCGAGCCTCACAGAAACGGAGCAGCTAGACCTCGCACGCATTGAAGAAATGTTTCACCTGCAAAGTAGTCCCTGACGGCCCAAAAATACGACATCCTTACACCGTATCGGAGGGTTCTCCTCCCCCTCCTTACGGTACGACCTTTTCCTTCTGCGGTGAGCGCAGCACCTCACTTTCATTTCACACCGTGCCCCGTCGCCCTGAGCCGCGGATGGCGCGGCGGCCGCAGTGCCCGCAGGAGCAGCGCCGTGACTCACCGCACCCCGCGGGCACCGCCTGCCGCAGGCCGCTGCTGACTCAGGCAGATGCTGCTGCGCGGGCGGCTGCGTTCCCGGGGCCGCTGCGTATGATTCACGCGCAGCACAGTGCCAAAACCAAAAGAACAGATCAACACGAGCAGACAGCAAATACTAAGCCTGCTCTTTGACTCTTACGTGCAAACAGCCTCCAGTGTGACTCTAACAACTGGCCTTTCCGCCTCAGTAAGCACGTTACAAATTTACCACCTTCGACGTTTTGGCCATGTAAGCACCCCAGAGAAACATAAGAGGCGCCTGACACCGAAGGCGGTGTTTTCCATCAGCTGTTCCCTCCCAGCAGGCTGCGGTGGGGGTCCTGACATCAAAGGGTCACTCTACAGCCAAAGAACACCTTCCCATTTCATGCAATCCAGCATTCCTTTGGACCCCTCAAAAAGCGAACCAGTGCATTTCTTAGACAGGGGGAAAGGACAACGTGTGACAGAGCTTTTGAGCTGTGCTGTCTGAGTGCGGCACGACGCAGTTCCAGCACTAACAGCAAGCCACAGACGAGCCTGGCCAACAGTCCTGCCAGTTTTCTACACAGCAGGATGCGGTCCTACAATAAAGAGCTGCATCGACTCCATTAACAGTGCTGGAAACATGTCATGAAAAATGAACCAATTTCCAGAGCTTGTTACAGCCCCCCAGATACTGCTGCAGGCTTTACATACCACTTGCAGCATTTTCCAGGAGAACACGGTTGTCCAGAGAAAGTAGCAATTCCTAATGAGCATTTTCTTTCTTAAAGAACAAATCTGTACCTAAGTCAGGTCCTGTTATCCTTCTGATGTTCTTCGATATGACTTTGTTCCTTCCTACACATAAAGCAGAGCCAGACTAGAAGAATCAATGCTGCTGACTGCAATTTAAAGGTTTCATTAGCAAGAAGTTTCATTTTCCATTCTCACTAACGTACATTGCCTTCTTCCCAGTATAACCACCCCTAAGTATAGCAGTAAATAACTGGCTCAGAAAAACAGAATTTGAGACCGGTACGAATATGGCAATCAAACAATTAAAACACGTATGCATTTGATAAGGCTACAGTTTGAGATCTGCACCATAATGCGTGAATATAAATTTGTAACTCATTTTTCCCACAAAAGGCTACTGTTAGAGGACAGTGTGACATGCCTGACCAAGATAGGTAGGTCTCTGGTACTCCATGGCTTGATAAACAGAAAAATATCCATGTTCACACCTCTGTCTGTATACCTACCTGTATGCCTTCTATCCTTCCCATCACTCATCCTCCATACACTGGAAATTGAGTAAGTCGCCATGCTCTTTTGGCACTTAGTTTCCAGAGCCTTTTCTTGCCTCCTTCTGCTGTTACAATGATTATTATAAAATTAGGACTACCTGTATACTACATTGACAATTTATCACACTTTTGACGTGAAAAACACAGAGAAATAGTCAATATGTATGAAAAATATCTCCCAAATAAATCTGTTAACTGGGTAACGTGTTTCCCACAGCAGGTCATGCTCACTGAGTAGTGTATCGCTCTGCCCTCCCTCTGCCAACTGAAGATGAACACGAGGCTTAAATACCACGTGCAGCATCACGCAGCAGTGACAGGCTGCATGGTAACACAGCCCCCTGGATATGGCAGTGATGCTCCTCCCAGAGCAGCAACTCATTCCTGTGAGGCAGCACAGCACAGTACTTTGGGGATTGCATCAACAAGCCCAGGCGCCGCTCTGTGGGGCATCAGCTCCGATCTGGGACACCCAAGAGCATGGCAGCACGGCTAGGCCACGGCTCACAGCAAGCGGGTGTCCTGCCAGGTGCTCTGTGCCCAGGGCTGGGCTCAGGTAGGGGAGCCCTGCAAGCAGCCACAGCCCCTCGGCTTGCTGTGGCCTGCATGGCCGTGCTGTCAGCTGGACACATGGGCACACATCCTGGCCCTGAAATGGCACCGTGTCAGGTGACCAGCTATGCAAGCTGTCACACGGAAACACCAGCTTTGTCTTAGTGACGTGTCTGTGAGCAGTTGCACGCTGCACATCCTGTGAACTGGTTCAACTCACTGTGCACAACAATACCAGCACGCAGCATTCAGCTCCAAAAGGGGAACCACGGAACGGAACTGAGTGCATGAAAAATCCTGTCCTCAGAAGATACCAAGGATTGCTTGGAGGAGCCATTCATTGCGAACACTGCTGTACTGCACAGAAATGCCAAGCTCCAGTGCCACCGCCCTCAGGCTGGCTCCCAAGCAAAGCAGTGAGCTGCGGGCACCCTGTGTGTGAGGCACGTACCGGCACCACGACACAGGAGGGAAAGGAGGATCAGGGCACTGAGCGAATGCCAAATGGCTCTCAGGAACTGTAAGGGAATGAGAGGAGGAACAAATGGCACGCTGACATGCTGCGTCTACATTTGTAATGTCTGCTTTTTTTTTTTTTTTTTGTCTAGACTACTATGGTTTCAAGTTTCCTTGCAGAATTAAGGTTACCGAGGCTGAATTCTTAGCAGACATGAAACCAGAGTTCCCATAAGGGGAGTGCTCTGAGAAGGGAGATGTGAAGCTAATGAGCAGCCCTTAAGGTACTGGAGGTGTCAAGAAGCACTGGTTTTAAGACCTGACCTCAAAGATCGTGTTCCACACGCTGCCCTGGCATGCCACGCTGCAGGCGCAGGGTTCAAAAAGGATGTCTGCAGGACCTGCTGTCTGCTACAGCCACAGGAAGAAAGCCATTGCTAAATGGCATGTCTGAACATCCTCAGAAATCTGCTTAGCCCCTTCTAGAACAACATTAACGGGCTGAGAAGCCATTGCTCTGTCCCTACAGGCTTAGGACATCCTGGAAGGGAAAAGCTTTCTCTGTCTTACACAAAGAATATCTACAATCCGTCTGAGACGACCGCCCTACAGTCATCAGTCTTGTGAAACATAAGGCAAAGAGAGGAAGAAGAGAATGGAGCAGAATGGTGTATCCCCTCAACGTCACAATTGTCTGAACTGAAATTCACAAAGGAGGGATCAGTAATCCCCCAAACCTAGACAGTGTGAAGAATCTGTGGAGCACTGCTGCTCTGAGCACCACCCAGCTCCTCAGTCCTGGCCGTGCAGAAGCAGTGGAGGGGTCAGTGTCCTGCTTCCAGCTTTCCTTCTGAAAGCTCCAATGAAAGCTGTGCATGTGGAGTCCCTCACGTGGGATTCTAAGCACACAACCACACATCCTCCTTTGGATAGTCAGTGCTTGACTCAACACCCCCCCCTGGGATCAGTGCAAGGGACCCTCCCCATCCCTTCCTCCAAAAATAACATCACGAAAACATTGCCATGATGGGGAAAAAGAAAAAAAAAAAAAAAAAAACCTCTGAATTCAACTCTCTTCTGATCAGCAGTTTTCCATGGCAGCCATAATTTTCCCTTCAAAGGTAAGATGAGGACAACAGCTACCACCAACAGCACTTAACTCAGTAGGTAGGAGCTACGTGCTGCAGTGACAGCACGGAATCATTCAATCCACCTTCAGCCTCTCTTTGCTGATGTGAGAACAAAGACTCCCTCTTCCAACACCAGGGAGCTTCTGCATCAGCTCTCTGAATGTGGAGGATGACCTTATATCCTGGCAGTCACTTGTTTGAGAAAGCTGTGCTTCAGCATATACCTCATCCTGGCTATGAGTAGGAAAAGAGAGCGTGCAGCGCCTGCTAGAGACTGAGCCTTGCGTGGTAACAGATTCTATCTAGGCAAACAAAAGCTGATGCTGAAATGATAAAGAAACAATCAAAGCAACCAGAAAGGAAGGTAACCAGCACAACTACGCTGCGATGTTTGCATTCCATCCCCAGGACCCCTCACACCTAAGCTTTTTACTTCTTTGCTGAATTCCCAGTTTCCTCTTTCCTGCCAGCAATCTCTATCCCAATGCCTGCCCCTCAGGCAGCTCGAGACGTGCTGGTATTGCTTGCAGTTTTATCAAACGGCAGCAGAGAATTAACTCAGGCACCAGCCATGCCTCGGAACCAAACACGAGCAGTTCAAGCAGACACCCCTACCTCTTTCACACCCACCTGTTACTGACAGCATCTCCCTTCAGACAAAGATACAACCTCACATCAAGACAAGCGGCACATCCTGGAGGTGAAGGCAGAAGTGACCGAATCCTCCCCTCCCAGCTCAGCAGCAATCCCAGCAGACAGAATAGCAGTTACAGATCAACAGAGCCAAAATTTTTGGCTGACTGCTGAAATCTTATCAAAATGGGAAACTGACCAAGATTAAAAGGAAAAAAAAAAAATCTTTCCTACTCCCATGCCCAAGGATCCTAAGCACTGACAAATCATCTCACGTCTTGCCACAAAACTGCTCAAGAAAATGATTTCTCAGTAATAGAATAATGTTCCCAGCCTTTGTGGTTGCACGCTGAGCCTAACACTATTGCCAGGCTGCAAATCATCGCTTGTGTGAGTCTGCAGAAATGACTCAGGTCTGTACAGTGCCCTGTTAATCTCAGAGCAGAGCACTACCCAGTCCACTTCCACGTGGTCAAAAGTCTGGTGTTTCTCCACATACAGCAGAAAGATGGATGTTTTTTTTACTAAGGAACTCGATCATTTAGTTGCAGTCTGGAACTATGTTATTTCCCCCACCCCACAACAGCTCCCACTTGTAAGCTAGTCCCTCAAAGGGTGGCTAACCTATAAGCAATAAAATGTAAGGAAGATAACACACATCTTGTCTGCAAGGCAGGAGAGGCAGAAATACGTGCTGGAGAACTCATCAAAGCCACTGAGGAAGAAGGGGAGTGGGCAAAGATTCCATGAAGGTGGATCCAAGCTGCAGGCAATGACACCCAACATGCTGCAGAAGACAGGAACTGCGCACAACAGATGACTTGGAAGAGCACAATGATAAAGCCAGTGGTCAAGAATTACAATGGTTGAAAACATACAGGATTGAAAATGATCTTACATATGGATTTTCTTTTTTCTTATCTCTTCTACACTGATGAGAAGACCATCTGAAGACATTACAGCCTTAAAAAAACCAACAATATTGATTAGCCCTACTAATTACAATTAATTTGTGGGAAGTTCATACATTCTCATAACTAGTTTTGAAAATGGAAGAATATACACTGGTTTCTGATAAATTAAAATGGCTGTTGCCTGCGTATTTGATTACCATTATTCTTCGGCTACTCATAGCTTTTTATCATGGCTGAAAACAGAATTTCAAGTAAGAAGCAAATACCTGCTTTGGCGTAACGATTTATTTTCCATAAGAAATTTGATATAGACAGTTACTGGTTCTTCTCCACTTACTCACTTCTTAAAGTCAAAATGTTATTGCTAGCCAACATAACAATAGTATTCAGAATTTCATGTGTTTTATAAATCTTGCAGTGACTTCCCTGTTATCTCCCACCTTCATCTCTCCCTTATGAAAATAAACATGTCCTTTCGGTCATTTCAAAGAATCTCAAAAGGCATCTAGTGAAAATCTGGACTATGGTACTTCTCTGGAACCATCCTAGGAAAGGAAGCTGTAGCAACAGATTGAGAGTCACAAAGTACACGCTGAGGCTCTAGTTAGAACAGTTGAAAAAACGACGTACATTAAGGAAAACCATTTCCTAATGGAAAGTAACTAGTGTGTGCCTTTCATAGCCTCACTGCGCCAGAAGCATCCATTGCTCATTAACACATCTGTACTTTCTTTAAATAACTACTAAAAACAAACAAACAAACAAAAAAAAAAACAACCAAAAAAAAAAAGAGATCAGTGCCATGTTGTAAATATATTACCTAAAGCATACATTAAAGTGCCATGATATATAAAAGGGAACTTGAATCCTATAAAAATTGGCAGAGGGGGAAAATAGCCCCTCTGTCTCTTCTGTTATCCAGAATTTGCCTAAGACAACATAAACAAAGGCCCTATGGAGGGGTTATACCAAGCGCAAAAGGAGATGGCAGAACCTGTAATCCCTTCTAGCCCTACTAATTCTTTTTGTAGCTAAGGGCAGACAGACACAGGACCAGTGAAATGACATCCAGCAGAGTTAACCTTCCCTGTCTGGGCATTTGTAACAGTCATCCTTCTGGCTTTCACTTCTATTTTGTGCACGCATTCATCAAGTTTAAAGGGATGACATTGGTCACTTTGCCTCTTCAAAAGCAAGCTCGTTTTAGTTATTCAGAGGAGGGTTTAAAAGCCCAGTAAAAGGCACAGTGGTTTTTCTAATAAACAATCTAGTACACAACGCTACGTGTGCCAATACTGTCATTTGTATTGAAGGAACTCCAAGTACGTCTATCGTTAAAAATTGTGCAACTGCAGCAGCCAAAGATGTTGAAATCGACATTCTACGGCAGTGGCAGAAACTTCACAGACATGTGCCAAAATATGATTAATCGCAGTTCACTGGGTATTTTGATAGTAACAAAGGAAAATAGCTCACTGCAGAATAACCGTGTGATCAATTAGGAATGCCAGCAAGCACCACTGTAAGCATAATCCTCTACTATTACGAATACCACAGTGCTTATATACCCAGAACAACTGCCAAGATGGAGCACGTATACAACACAGACGGAAGATTAGAACTGTTAATAAGAGAGCATTTGGAAAACACATAAAGTTGTTTTCTTCCCCATGAGAAGTTCATCTGAGATGATGCACGTCTGAAGGAAGTATGAATCGCTGCATATTGAGACAGACAGCTGATCTGCGTTTCTACCTGACCACATTTGGAAGGGGATGAAATGAGGCAAAGAAAAATCCACAGCAGGTTCTCTCCATACCGCACGCACCGGTCAGACGTACAACCACCAGATGCAATGCCTTAGCTGCCAAACCAAGCCAAGCGCTGCTCTGCCAGCCCTGCCCCGTCACAGCGCTGCTGCCTGCAGCCTGCCCCACCAGCACACTTGGCCGCATCCAGCTGAGCTCCATGCAATTCTTTGTGACTTGTAGCAGTAACTCACCCAACAAGTTACTGGTTGCTATAAATTCTGACGCAATCTCCACTCCTGCTTTTTCTGCAGGATGGAAGCTAGGATCTTACCAGGAAGTAGACAAGTATCAATTAAGTTCTCACCACTTCATAAATAAATACACACAGTGATTCCATTTAACTGTTAGGTTATTTCCAGTACAGTAAGGTTCCAAAGGATCTCCTTGGCAATGCAGTTTCCCTACAATCTTCAGCGAATTGCCCCCAGTATTATTAACTCTCCATTTACGAATCAATGGCACCACAAGCTGGGGGGGTTGGAAATAGCTGATCTTTGAGGTCCTTCCCAATACAGGCCATTCTACGACTCCATGAGTCTTAAAAGATGACTGCACACAAATACCTGCTGGCCCTGCTTGCCAATAAAGGTTCATCAGCCAATGCTTTAACAGCTCTCAAATAAAAAAAAAATGCTTCTTATTTGGTAATAATTAGGTCTGTCCTAAGAAGTCTGCAGGACACACTCCGAAAGCTGAAGGCACTGCCCAGTCTTCAGAACTCAAACCGTTAGCATCATGTTGCAGAATTTAGTTAAGGATCTCACTCTGCCAAATTTGGAGCAGCTGCTTATGGAGATACTGAGCCCTCTGGTACACAACCCGTTACTAAGAAGGTTCCTAAAAGAGAATGTATTTTCCTGTGTCTTCAAGCTTTTCCTCCAATAGCCTACAAAGATACACCCCAAAATTTTGTAGTGCTTTTGATATCTTGATGTGAAATGAAAGTCTGCATTAAAAGTAATAAAAAAATGCTTTATGGACCATTACTTCAAGCGCTGTAAGTAATAAAAGTACTGCAATTTAGAATAGTAAAAGCACTGTATGCAAACCACCCCTGGACAAATGGAAAAGCCAACACACTTCAGACAGTTGGTTAGAATAAAGTCATTTAGTCCAGAAAGACCACTAAGATCACCTGGTTGAACCATCAAGCCATGCCTCTGACTGTTCTAGGCGACATCACTCAGTGTGACATCCATCCTTTCCTTGAACACCTCCAGGGATGGTGACTCCACCACCTCCCTGGGCTATTCCAGGCAAAAATACCAAACCGCACGCACATGTTCTCTAAAAACACAGATACATCTTAAATGCAAAATGAATGCAAAAAGTATCTATGCAGCACATTGATGGATTTTGGTTCTACTCATATCAATATATAGCTTTGTTGTTATACTTTGAAAACAGCTAAACTCATCAACCAACTATAATAAGTACTATTTGGCTCACTTCAGGATTCACCTTGGTGGTTCAAAGGCATCTGTTCAGCCGGCTCTACAACACAGTATTTTATTCTTACTGTGAGGGTCCTGGTACCATCGGTAGCAATGCAGTATATGCATTAAAAATCCCAGTGAGGCCCTTCAATGAAATATGAAAGAATTTTTCAATAACACCCAGAACTAAAGCCATGAACAGAAATATAGTCGTGCATCATTTCTTAGGTACTTACCCGATGACTTAAGACTCAGAACTGATGAGTTATTTCAAATTGAAGTACCCAAGATTTCCTCAGAATGATGCATTACACATAAGAACAGCTCATTTTTTCTTAAACAGTTCTGTTCAAAAATTGAATATTGAGAGATTTCATGTAGATTTCTGACAATTGTTTAATTAACGGACCACGTCCTCTTCATAAAGCAATAAAATTGGAACACAGAAGCAGCTAGTAAAAGATCAAAAAGCTTAATAAAATACTTCTTTCTGCCCATGACTGGTGTAGATCCTATGACAGTCAGTAGACAAAAAATAAACGTTCTATCTTTATTTCTGTTAATAATTCACCCATCTGTAAACAAGTTGTCAGACTTACTCAGGGTCAGCTGAGGTCAGACAAGTTTCTTTAGTAAAATATTAATTACCACTAAAGGATATTACTTTCAAACAAAGACCTATTCCCTAATCAATGGAATAAAACCACCTGAGCTGAAACTAATGGATTATTTTGACTGCTTACAAAGTCAGTCTAATGAACTTTTCCGGAATGATTTGGAGGTGATTGTCCCTCTCTACTCTGCCCTTGTGAGGCCCCATTTGGGGTACTGTGTCCAGGTATGGAGCCCCCAGTACAAGAAAGACAGAGAACTGTTGGAGAGGGTCCAGAGGAGGGCCACAAAGATGATCAGGGGGATGCAGCACCTCCCTACGAAGACAGGCTGAGGGAGATGGACTTGTTCAGCCTGGAGAACAGAAGGCTGTGGGGTGACCTCATTGCAGCCTTTCAGTACCTAAAGGGAGCCTACGAACAGGAGGGGAGTCAACTCTTTGGAAGGGTAGACAATAGCAGGACAAGGGGAAACGGCTTTAAGTTGAAGGAGGGAAGATTTAGGTTGGATGTCAGGGGGAAGTTCTTTACTATGAGAGTGGTGAGGTGCTGGAATGGGCTGCCCAGAAAGGTTGTGGATGCCCTGTCCCTGGAGGTGTTCAAGGCCAGGTTGGATGAGGCACTGGGCAGCCTGGTCTAGTATTAAATGTGGAGGTTGGTGACCCTGCCTGTGGCAAGGGGGGGGGGGGGCTGGAGATTCATGATCCTTGAGGTCCCTTTCAACCCAGGCCATTCTGTGATTCTGTGTGGCTCCTGAAGACTTTACATAGCTCTCACCTGACAGTTCTTAGCATTATGTTGACTCACTTTCTGGTATAAAAAAAATGTTGCTTCTATTGCACAGTGTTTTACACCTGCAGTGCATGCTAAAAAATGTAAGATAACTTATGTTAAAGAATTACCACTAGCCACTGCTGAAGGAGCCCCTGTGCCTCACTTCAAGAAAGAATGGTTATGACAAAAAAAAAATCCACATGTTGCTGTGTCCTTCTCCCATTCACGTGCACATCCCATGCAGCAGAAAGCAAAGTGCTGTACAACCACACATATGACAAAGTAGCTGCTTTTCAATACTTAACGACTTCTTAAAATGGCTTCAGCACTGCTCATACTTTGCTTCAGACAGACATCCACCCTGCAGGACGTACACTGCAAACAGTAAATGCAAATGTCTTCAGTTGAAGCTTTTGCTTTTTCTCTGAAGAAGTCCCTGGAAGTTCACTTTGACACATCCAGCCCTTAACTCTACTTCCTGATGCAGCCCAGGGCCGGGAGGATGTCACTGGGAGGGCAGGAGAAGGGCAGCAGTGGAACAACACACTCCCACAGCCCTACTGCCCCGGCACGCTCAGAGGGGACGCGCCCTGAGCCCCCGACAGGTGCCTGGCAGAAATGAAGTAACCGCAGACTGCGGACACCGAGGGTATGAAATACAGATTGCGTCCCAGCGAGCGTCCCCATGCAGGCTGAGCACCTGGAGCGGGCAGGCAGCTCCTCAACTACATTCCCATGTTCCTCTTTTTCCACAAGCTAATATAAATTAAAAATCCCAGATGAGCATTGTCAAGTCACAGCTGGAACAGCCTAGGCAGTACTGGAAGCTGCTGCAGAGACTTTGTCTTTTTGTGGCTCACAAGAACCTGTTATATGATGAAGAAATCAGGCTTAAATGCATTGTGGAGAAGTCATTTATAGTATTTTAGCATCTACGACAAAGAAGAAAGGCAGCCTTTTGCTACCAGCGCTCAAATTAGTCTGCTTTAGTGCAGCTGAAAGCCTGCAACAGCTGCCAGCAAAATAACTTTCTGTTAATGATAGCTAACTACTGAGCCCTCTTGCTTTAAAACCTTTTTTCAAATGCTGAGCACTAAGAGCACAGAATGGCACACTGAGATCAAAATACAATAAACCAGAAATGATAAATTCTATTCAGGTACAGATGCGTAACAGTAATAAGTGACAGATACGTTCACAAGCACTTAATCACCTACACAGTATGTTTTTATATAACGTGGAAGGAGCGTGAGTGTGC
The DNA here is from genome assembly GCF_016699485.2 of Gallus gallus. NCBI lineage: Eukaryota > Metazoa > Chordata > Aves > Galliformes > Phasianidae > Gallus > Gallus gallus. The sequence continues at coordinate 8,557,103 of NC_052537.1, read as the reverse complement.
ACACAGCCCAAGGGACAGAGATTGCTGATCTTGCTGAAATGCGGGGGGAGATTGGGGGCAAGCAAAAGAACAGAAAAGGGGAGCTAATAGCACTGTCCCTCCAACAGCAGGGAGAGATTGGCTAGACTTGTTGTGAAACCACATGTGTAACGGATGGAGCTAGAAGTCTGTTAGCTTTTTGTTGGTCTGACCCTTTTATGGAGCAGGGGCACTTTAAAAATCACTGCCATTACACCACTGAGCTCCAATTCTGAGCTGCAGAGTGAGATGTTTATTTTTTTTCCCAAGCTCCGTCAAAAGCACACAAAGACGGCAGCATTTTCCTACCAGCGGCATTCCAGCAACCCGGGTAACACACTGACCCCATGATCCACGATTTGAAGCACTATCATTTTCTTCCACTCTGTTTCCTCCTTACCCCTAATACCAACATCCTGTTCCACGCCATCAGGGCTCGAAGGACCGAAGGCTTCCACAACCTGTGCTATCAATTCTTTTCCTGCGTTACCAGAACCAGTCTTTTAATTCTTATTTATTTAAGATCCCCCAACTTGGTTCTTGCAACTCAAAATTTTCCATAGGAAAGATGACCTTAGAGGAAACGGTTGCCTTGTTGCTGCAGTAGGGCACGAGGCCGTATGTATCCCAACAGTAACATACAAGTGATGGAAATGATTTTTCAGAAAATGCTTTGCACTGTGGGTGGGTTCTCCACGCTGCTATACGTTGAAGGTATGCATTAAGACAGCACATTATGGGCTTCACAACAACACCCAGCATAACCTGCTGGAATTCTGGGAAAAGAGGAAAAGAAACTCATAAAACTCTAATTATGCCTTCAGTAAGTCATCTTACCCAAGTCAGCATGAAGAGAGCAGCGCTTCAGTACTGCACAGCTGACATGTCATTAATGCACAGAAGCAGCAGTGGAGATTTGAGCAGTGGGTGGCTTTCAAAATTAGCTGCCAAGAGGATTTGACAGGTGTAAAACCCAGCTGCTCCTCCCTGCTATCACAAGAAAAACACCGAGCTGTTGCTTGTAGATGGAAGTTTTCTGGCACAGCTCTGCTCATCCTGGGCAGCCACCACTCGGCTGGAGGACAAGTACTGTGCTGACATCCTTCTCTCACTGTACAGCTTCTCAACAGGAATGGGTCAATAGACACTAGTATCATTATTATACATAAATGTGAGTGTATTTGTAAATATACATAAATACATATAAAACCCACACTTCTATAATACATTATCACTTAGACAAACAGCAACAAACAGGCTATTAGTGACCAGAATGACAGAGATGTACAAAAAGCACTGTAAGCATTCAGTCTTTCCTCCAAATCACAGAATCGTAGGAGTTGGAAAGGACCTCTGGAGATCACCTAGTCCAACCTCCCAAATCCCACGCTTCGGAAGCTGACTCCAAAACACCACTGAAACAGCCAACAGCATCCACTTGCCTATATCCTCTCATCACTACATCTCCCAGGTTGAGCTGATTCTTCTAGTTCAAGGCAGTTGAGATGGATCTAGAGAGCCACAAAGCCATTCATTCTCTTCAGCACTAATGGAATATTTGTTCTCATAAACACTATGAAAAATCAAAGACTGAGATGTCCTAGTTAATCCCACACGACACAGCATGGCTTTTTGCTTTTTCTGTCTGAAGAAGCTGTGGAAGGGGTCAACACTGATGCTGTACGTGTGAAGAATGCAGTCCAGATACACCTAACCAGCTTTGAGCAAGTTGATGGGGATTGCAACAGGAACATAACCAAAGCACCAGTTTCATCACGCATTATAAAGCCCAAGTGCATGCAGATATCCTGCACCAAGCTTCCTGCAAGCTGCTGCCTGAACTGCCCAGCTTGGTGATAGAACCTCACAAAACTTGATTTGTGTCTTCTGTAGAAACACATACAAATTGCCATCAGCGTTTCACCGCTGCCTTTTGAAGAGGTGCGAGTGACAGAGGCATGGTCAGCTGGGAGTGCTGCTTAATGCTACAGCTGAAAGATGCTAGGCAGTACACTGCTATTTATTTTGGGTAATCCTTGGACAGAAAGAGGAAATGCTTTACCAGCAGGAAGCAACCTGAAGCGCAGAGACTTCCAGGATGCTGTGACACAGTGAAGAAACCTTCTCTAGAGGATCAGCCCAAGTGGCAGCTCTCAGGCCTGTAGGATCAAAATGCCTTGTGGTGCTATTACCCCAGGGCTAGCTTCTAAAACAGAACACCCTATTTTATTTGGGATTCTGGCACTTCTGCAAATGAATTTAACATTCAAAACACTTCTCTGTACTGAACTCAATTACAAAAAGCAGTCTACCTATTTAACATATGGAAGTATGCTTTACAAAGCTCTCGAAACCTCTCAAAAACTGGTCTCCATTACTGAGAATCTCGAAATTAGCATGAGCAAAGAAAAACAAACAAAAAGTACAAGCTTGCCATTGGCAATACCTTAGGACAACATCTTTGGAACAAGGAATCGTATGCAGTAGGGTGAAACGAACAAGAAGTACAAGGGCCACAGACAAACCTTCCCCTGCAGCGTGTTTTTCCACTCTATCGCTCTCTCCCACAGTGGGAGGCTGCGGGACAACACCCACATTTCACAATGAGGTGTCTGGGGAGACACATCTCAGTCTACAGCTGTTCATCTGGGGCACGTCCTGGGAAGGTAATGGCCTCTGCTTAGCAGCCGGCACGGAGAGCAACAGCTACCAGTAAGCAGCAGTTTAAAAAGCCAGTGCCAAAGTACACAGGCGGGATGTGGTACTGCTTGAGACATTTATGTTCTGTGGGAATATTACAGTAACATACTCTCCAACAAAATAATCTCTGAACCATCTCCAAGTGCTGTTTCTGTGCGTTACTGTCTTTCACAATGCAGCAAAAATCAGGTCACTGCTGCTGTGCTGAGTCAGTTACTTAAATTTTCTCTTCCTCAAGCACTAAAGTGTCTTAAATCTCTCTTACGAAGCTGACAATTTCCAGGCACGTTCTTCCTCTGCAGTGTGCATCCCACCACGACCCCACTCTAGCAGGTATACAAACACCAGATTTTGGATGCAGAGAATGGAGATGCTGAAAAAAAACCACGAGTAGTTTTGATCGATTTTCCTGGGAGCATCAGCACTTCTTCCCCTCAAATCTGAAAAAACTCCAAGCCTTCATGAATTCCTAGGCCTCTGGAGCACAAGACTTCACTCTGCCTCTCTCTTATTTTCCATATATGCAGCAACCTCCTTTGTGAACTTATTCTTTCTCAGCACAGAATATTCGGAATGCCTGACAATGACTTCATTGTGGTATCTACCAGCGTATACCTCTATTAGCCTTGTTCAGAGGCAGAAGAGGCCGTTGTGCAATGTGTCAAAAGGCAGAGGGCAAGTTGGCGGCATCTACAGGAACTCCTCACCTTGAAGGAGAGCAGTCTGATTCGTGAGACCACCACATAAGAGAGAAACTTGCTAAAAACATTAAAATTAGACCATCGAGACAAGAAAGAAAACAAATTCTTGAGAGACTGAAAAGGCTGCAGCGCATCACAGTGTAAAAAAGAACGAACAAGGGACCTGTTCTACTTTCCATCATCATGCCAAAAATAAAGAATTATATTTGTCTCCAGAATATCCGGAAGCTCTGCAGAAGGTGGTTGTTCAAACTGTACTTTTTCCTCTGGAGTGGTGACACAAATGCCATTAAGCTGGCGCTATATAAGCATCTGCTTCATAATCCAACACAAGCGAGCCTGCTGAAAGCAGACTGCACTCAAGCGGAAGGATTCTGCAACGCGCAGCTGAGGCAGGGAGGGGGGAAGGCTGCATGAGGTCAGAGCAACGAGTCTGTCCTCCACATCACCACAAACACTCCTCCTCCTTAGTTTTACCACCAAGCAATGCAGCACACAGTCGGCACGTGAACACACAGGTTTGTTACACCTCACCAGAACAAATGCATAGTCTACCACTTGACCAACCTCATTCCTCTGTAAGGCAACCTCCTCATCAGCATGAGGCTCAGACTGACAGCCTAGGTCCCACAGGTGCCACTGGCACTGTCTGCTGTAAACCAACTGCAAATTCTCACAGTGCAGAAGAGTTACCGAGCGCATGTGAAGACCCACTCTTTGTTCCTGGCTTTGTTATAAGCCTGGCTGGGGCCCTGTATTCTTGCAGAGCTCTGGACAGAGTCCCAGGAAAGATTGTTCTCAAGCCACTGGTTTAGCAATGACTTCACTTGTTCCAAGAAAAAGTCAGGCAAACAGACATACGTTTTTTTTAGCGGGCTGGGGAATTGAGCTGCTCCTGCAGCCATCCTCCCCCAGGCAATGAGCATATTCTGGATCTCCTCATTAAGCACATTTTAGCTTATATTAAAATTCCAATATACTCTTCAGAAATGTACCACTGGAGTAGAACCAGTTCTTGTCGTATGCCAGCCTTGAAACTGGCAGTGATACAGTTACTGCAGGACTTCATATTAGCTGAGATTATAGGGCAAATACCTTGGTTTGACAAGGTAAGCACTGTACAGCTAGCGAAGCACAGCCTCCACGTTCAAACCATTAGAGAAATAGTACGGATTCTTCTGATTTATTATACATGAATTTATACTGAATTCAAAAGCAAACTCTGGAGACAGCACTGTTTTATTTATAGATATAAGGATAGGCACCGCACACTTGACAAAATACCCAGGAGAGCACAGAAAACCCTTAACCAATCACCTCTGCCTGCATGGAACCTTCCCAGGTACCCAGCTCTGCCCTTCCAGATGAAGGAACCATTCCCCCACTTTTCGTCATATTTGATTCAGTCAAATCATTCCCTCTTCTGGCTTCGACCCCGCAGAATAATGCCAGTTTCTTCCAAAAGGAAAACTGCCAAAATAAAGAATAATTTTCCTTCCCCTATTCTACAAAACTCTTTTCCTTTCTGCTTGCATGTGCAGAAGTTTCTCAAGCGTTCTCCCATTCAAGGCATTTGCTTTCCCTTATCTCCAGTTACAATCCTTCCCTATCTGCTCTTGGCTCCTTTTCCTCAACGCACAAACTTGCCATAATCTATCCATCTTAAACTCATTTAGTCTTAATTGCTTTTTCAATTATCCTTCTTCCCTTATTTTCTTTCCAAGATGACGGAAAAATCCCTTAAAATGGCTGTCTAAAATTTCCTTTATTTCTATCCATAGACCTTCAATGATAAACTTCCATTTCATCGTGTTACTGATATTTCCATCGCTTCTCCATAGCAAAGATTCCTCTTCCTTAAAAATATAAAGTTGATGCTATTAAAGAAACCCCACAATTTAGTTTTCCACCTCGGTGTCCTCCCTTAGTCTATCACCTTTAACTTTCTTCCACATCATTTTACCATTCTCTGAGCGTGTCTCTAGCGGATTCTGTCCTCAGTTCACTCTTTTTCTCTCTCTACACTTTATTTTTAGGTATTTTTATGTTCAGCTAGAGGGAGAATAATTAAATTCAAACTGACAGCTCACAGAAGCATCTTGTTTTGTCCATATGAGTATCTTGGCTCTCCATTGTCACCCTGCCCACACACTCACATCCACCTCCCTTGCTGGCTGCTAAGAAGATACCATCACAGCCTTAAGCCTCCAGACTTAGCTGTACAATAGGCATGACTGTATCACTGATCTGAAACATCCTAATACCCAGACTATTTCTAAATCAGAGACAATGATTTACTCCCCCTTAAATACAACCATTCTTTTCCGCCCATCGATAAAAAAAAAAGATCCCTCATCTCAATTTCTTCAAAGTTGTTTTCAGAGGAATTCAGAAGCAATTTTGCCTCATTTCCCAGGTACTGGTAATTCCTCTAGTCCAACACCTTCAGCCTGTCACTCTGTTTTTGTACTGTCTATTTGTAGCTCCCTCATTTACCAAACTGAACCGATGCCTTCAGTTGCAGTACTTTATACAGGCTATTTTTCTTAATCCTTCACTATGGAAATACATACTAATTTCTACTACCAACTTATTATGTTTTCAAAATCCATACTACTACTTCATACTACTCCATCAGCTAAGAAGGCTTCTCCTGCACTGACATCCGTAAAACATCTCCATTAGTTCCTTGCAAACACTCTTCCCTAACTCTTAGGCTACATTTAGGCTTGACATCACTTGTCACTGTTTTCTTTTTGCTTCTCTCCTTGCCTGCACTGACTTCGACTTGCTATACTGCCTGTAAGCTCTCTAAGATAGGGATAGTCTTTTCTTCTGAGCTTGTACAGCACCCAGCACAGCTGAGCACTTTTGAACCCAGAAATGCTATGGTTAATGCCACCTGCATTCTTATAAAGCTATTTATGAGGCATCGCCATCACAGCTTCCTTTGTGCTCTAGAGGCAGCTCCCAGCTACAGCGGCCAGCCAGGCGGCCCAGGATTTCTCCTCTGCTCTGTCCAGGAAAACCATCTCACAAGAAGGAAAAGCATCCAAACACAGCATGAATGGGCATTACACTTCCCTTATTTTATAGCAGGCTTTCAGAGATAGTTAGCCACCAGCAGCAGCCATCCTCATACAATGAAGCACGCTGCCACCAAGGCTCCAGGCCCAGTTGCTGAAAATTTACCAGAAGTGAATGAGGTAGGATCAGAAAGGATAATCTAATGATAAAAAACACTGAAGTCAGGGGAAAATCCATCCCTACCTCTGTTACAGAGGTTTTAAACAAGGAGTAAGAGGCAGCAGTTCTTATTTCCTCACTCTCTTAGCACCTGGCCCAGGAGCATACAGCCTTAGAACACAGCTAGACAAGGCCAGCAGAAGCACTGCTTCCACTAACAGCCACACCACAGGCATTCAAATTAGCACATGTGGTGACCAAGTTGAACTCCAGCAATTTCACACATGAAGTGGAGATTACAGCGCATCTCACAATTGAATAATAAAAGAAATTGGTAATTGTGAAGTACGCAGTGGTGACTCCCTACAGAAAAACCCACAGAAGTTACAGACCTTGCTTCTGATCAAGTTTAGTTTGAATACCACCCAGGAAATACAGAGTATGTTGATGAAAGAAGAGAAAAACAAAAGGTGATAAGGATCTAAAATAAACGAGCACTTTCCATTTATTATGTTTAGTAAGTCCAAGATCCAGTAGCATGTACTACTTGAACATAGTAAAATATTGCTTTGCTACACACATACTGGGTACCTAAAATAAATTGTACCAGAAACTCTTGTTTTGGTGTTTAATAAGACGACAAGACAGTACATGAATAATTTTTCAATATACTTCCATCACTGGGAAACATTTGAGACTTTTCATTTAGTAACTATGGCAAGATAGCTCTTGTAAATCACATCAGCAACAAGGACTTAACATGAAAGTGCAGATATTCCCCTCAGTGTTGTGCAACCAATATTTCTACCACCTTTTCCACTGCTCCTCTATTTTTAAGAAGTCTTGTTCTAACTTAGAAAATGCCCTTTCACAGATGTCACACGCTACATCAGTGTTCAGACAGGCTGGAAATGAAGAACGTACTTAGGATGGCAATTTGAGCAGTCTCCGTGTTCACCAGGTCCTGGTGGGCTCAGTGCAGCTCCTGATAAGGAGCAGAACTTTGGGAGGGCTCCATGGAAGGCATCTGCTCTAATCTGAGTTAATATTCTGTACCTCCGCTTTCCCTTGAAGAAGGGTTTTCTGGAATAGGGATGGATGAGAGTTTGACACAGAAAACAACTCTTAGAACATTTGCAAGCCGGCCAAGCACAAATGCTGAGAACTTGTCATCTTACCATCTGGAAACCGTGCCCTAACAAGCTACTGAGCCCTGTGTTGGGCTACATGATTTGAATTTTATTTATTTTTTTAATGCAAAAGCAGGAGGTTGACCTTGTACAGATCTTTCCAGTCCCATAAGCTACCTCAGGAACTCCAACATTAAAGTAGGAATTTAAAAAACAGTTGATAAAACAGGGGTGGAAGAAGTTTCTGCCTTTAGCTGGATCAGATGAAGTTTGGATAAGTCTGTACTGAGAAGAAGGTGCAACTGAAACATGCTCAGGCGTCAGCAAAGACGTGCCTTTATCTTGGTGACAGGATCACCAACTAAACTAGAAAACATTCTAGAAAGTCAGCTCTTCAAAGTCCAAGAAGAACCTCCATACCCTAGAGAGTGAGACTAAAGGCATAAAAAATAACCAAGTACGCAGATACTGTATTCCAACTTGCTAACAGATTTTAAAATATTCATCTCAATCAGGGCGACATGGGTGGTATCAAAGAGCAAGTGACATTACTCAGTAAAACCAAAAATTCTCTCTCAAGGATATATTAAGATGAAACTGAAAATTTGGTTGTACAAGGAAGTACCTGAGAGAGCCTGCACATCCAAAATTTCACCATGTTTTACACATTAACACAATCATTCAAGGTAAGTCAAGAAGGAATAATAAGCAGAAGCAAGTCCCGTCCTGAACAACCTCTTCCCATAGCAAAGCCAGGACTAAAATTGCAGATACTGAGCTTCACATTATTAAACATACCTAAAATGTCCCCTTCCTCACCATTTCGAGGAATTGGGTGGAGCTCCCTTGTCACCTGACAATCCCAGAGAAATCTTCCACAACTTTCTATAAATCAACAACACCAATAGTTCCTAAAGCCTCAGAACTATTTGGATCTTCTGATGAGGGTGGTGAGGCATAGATGAGGTGGTGCCCATAGATGTGGTTGATGCCCCATCCCTGGAGACTTTCAAGGTGAGGCTTGAAGGACCAGGCCCTGGGCAACCTGATCAAGCCGTGCATGTCCCTGTTCACTGTTGAGGAGTTGGACATGGTGACCTTTAAAGGTCCCTTCCAACTCTAAGGATTCTATAATTCTAGGTTTTTTACACTACTAGAAGTGTTACTGGGGAAAAAGATGGGGAGCAGGGGGTACATGTTTATTCCTTAAAGGATCATCTCATCAGATTCTTGGTATTCACCAGATCTACCTAAAGATGCATCAACAACAAACACAGCATCCAAACAATCCTCTGCAACTCTATGCTTGGGCATCGATTCAGAGAGGAAGTGTCACAACTGTCACCTCATAAGCCAGCAAAGCAATTGTCACTTCATTGATATTTCTTCACTTTTCTCATCTTTCTGATCTTTGATCCAAATATTAGATATGCTCAAGTCCCGTAAAGAAGGTGTTATAAGCTTACGGGCTTCTTTTCCATCTTAGTTTCAATCCTCCACAGAGCAGAAGAGGCGTTCCTATTAAGTTAATACTTATTAGATGCTCTGACCATGTAAAGAGCCATTAGTTCTACGCTGTCACTCAGACTAGGTTTGCAGTGCTTTAAGCTGATTTAAAAATGAGTCTGAGTGACTTGCCACATCACACCCACCCTCTAATCTCAAACACAGTTTGTTAGTATTTTCTTGTCCTTTTCTTACCCTCCTCCCTCTCCACACTCACCACATTTCACAACCACCACCACCAAAGTAAACTAGCTGGTTTCCTAAGGAGCACAGCATTAGAGACATTAAAATAGTTCAATAAACGAGACTGCTGAAGCATCTTACCAATGCAGGCCATTGAATTTGTTTGATCTTTGATCCCTGAGTCTGGCTTGGGTCCTTTCTTTTCGCCCAGACCAGCTGGTACTCCACCAAGAAGGTTGCAAAATCTTCATAAACTTTAACCCATTCTCGCTTTTCCCATTCAAGGTCATCAAATTCCACGTATACCTGGAGAAGTTTAAGAACAAGAACAGATACACATTATTACTTGTACACAGCACGGGAGAATCTACATGCACTTTTGAAAGCACGTGTTTTAAAATTTCATGTGAGAGCTTAGTATTATCCCTTTTACTGTTATGGTATTGAAATGACAATTCAATCAGTTCCCGCACCACAGAAGAAATGTTTTCTTTCAGCAGAGCACGTGTGCTGAAGAGATGAAGAGTTCATCTGCCAAAACATAGCTGTTAATGTTGGGTGTCTTATCCCATGATTGAGAAGTGTGACACTAAATACTAACATATTTCGATAAGCTCTGAGAACAATTCCTATTATCTGTTCAAATATTTATCATACTTAAATTAATGCAAACTAATCAACCAAACAAAAAAAACGCAGCTTCAAGGATTAAAAACAAAACAAAACAAAAAAAACCCCAAAAAAGCAGTCAGTTGGAAGAGAACCAGAAAGAGAAGGAGCACCATAAGCCCTCTGGTGCTCCGTGTACCTCCAACACACAGTTCTGAGCTCCCAGCTCCACCTGCAGAAGCCGCTCGGTACCTTGCCGTTTGAACCCTTATGAGATCCCACTCCTTTTGGCTTAATAAATAAATACATAAAACATTCACAACACCACACTTCTCATTTCCAGCTAAATCACCTCGGAGCCAGTTTGCATCTATATGATCTCGTGCCACTGCTGTCCTACATGTACATGTTACTGGGCTATCCCCAACGCACAGCTGGAGAACAACCAGAACCTCCCTCAGCTGCACTTCGCAAGCTGACCATGCCAAGTCATCTGTCTCCTCTGGTAAAGGGAGGAGGGAACACACAGCCAAGAAGTTATACAAATATTATCCACATTAGGAAACGAGAACTTAGTTCATTAAGCATTACATTACAAGATCACTTTTTTTTAAACTATATATTTTTTTCCTGCTTTTATAATGCACTTTACAACGCTGCTAAGAAGAAACACCCCTTCCTATAGAAAGCACCACTGCTTGTCACAGTCTGGAGGAGGACAGGGCAAGTTGCTTTGCTCTCCTGAATTTCAGCTCTCAGTTACACCCATCTCAACTTCTGAAACCGGAGCTTCTTCCTCCATCTTCTGAGAACTTACATTGCTGTCACTGAAAAATTCTTGTCTAGGTTCAGTTAATTTTAGGCCTGCAACATACTTCCTTGTCTAGACTGCCTGTCTCACACTTGTGAGACGCGTGCTGCACAGCGCTCCTGCTCATCTCATCCCTCTCCCTTCGGTGCACACAACTTAAATTTACACCGAGCCCATACCAAAATTCGTCTTCCCAGTTTTCCCCTCTCACAGATGCTCTTTTTTTTTAAACCCACATGACTTCCACCCTGTTCCTGCACTCCCCCTATCTCTCTGAAAGCATGAGTCTGATTACAATAATAACCCACTGCAGTTACTCTCTTCTGTGGCAGCCCACAGTCACGTCTCCACTTAAAATCTGCACGGCTATGCAGACGACAGAGCTGGTTCTGCTCCTCCCGCACTGCCGCCCTCACTCATCCACAGCTCCCCTCCTACTGCAGCATTTGTATCAGCTCTACTGAATAGTTCATACAGAAAGGACCCTCCTGCCTCAGCTGTTCGTTATTAAACTGCCGCCTGTTATTCTAGCAAGAGAGCGGAAAGATGTTGTCATTTGGTCCATTGTGAAGACCACTGTCAGTGATAGCATAGTCCAAACCGTTCCCCGAAGTCCTCTTGCTCCCCACCCCTCCTGCTGCTCATCCCACTCAGTGACCCTGGGCCGGGCAAAGCGTGCTTCTGTAATACCTGGGCAGCGTGTGATGGGGTGGGGGGGCCGAGCACAAGGCTGAGCACAGCTGAGGGGTTAAAAACAAGAGACAACGGGAATCAAGAGAGCAAACGTTTTTGAAAAACACAGATAAGCCTAAACTGGATCCAGCAGTTGAGAAACAGTCACACTACAACACGCTGCGCCTTCTGGATCCCTGCCAGAACTCGTGGATAACTGCAATGCAATCTAGTGTTGTGCGTGCAAGATCTGCACCCCAAACAACCCCAAATCTGGTGCAACGGCGGAGGGAGTTACCGTGAGCTGTATGAGGGCCTCCTGGCACCGAGCAGCCAGGTCTGCAAAGGAGCAGCTCAGGGGAAGCGGGGTAGGGAGAGTGGCATGGGGCCAGCTGCACTGCCCGGGGCACCGCATCCCATCCGCCCACAGCCCCACGGGGAGCCACGCTGCCAGCCTCACCACGCTCCTGTGTCCGTGCCAAGTCTATTAGCTACCCCCGGCTTTCCAGAGTTCATTTCTGAAAGGCAGCAGCAGCACGGGGAAAACGCGGAGCACAACCTTTCACCCATTCTTTGTTAGCGAATACGTGCTCAAAACAGGAAAACGTGTTACACATTTTTGTGAGGCAAGAGTAAAGGCTGCCTGAAGCAAACAGGGCTCCCCTCTCCCTGGACACTGTGCTGCCGCACAGAGAAGAGCAGCACGAGTGCATGAAAGGGAGTAAAGGGAATAAAAAGGGGAAAGAAGAACAAAAGCCATCCAGCAGCCTGTGCCAGAAAGCAAAACACGGAGCCAAGCCGAGCCCCGCCAAGAAGCAGGGAGCCTGAAAGCACTCCATCTTCTTGCTTCGCTGGCGGAACTGTGCACAGCAAAAGCCCCTCCAACATCTGCCTCCTTAGGAGCGTATGTTGATTTTGAGATTGTTCAGCCAAATCGTGCTTCCTTGCCCCGTCAGCTACACAGCAGTTTGTTTTGCCAGAGCCGCTCTAGACCTCTCACCACGTACACACTTGCGCAGAAAGGGAGAATTCCCCCTGGGCTGATATTACAGTTATAATTGGCATTAACGCGCTAATTTTGTAACTCGCTATTTTCCAACAGGAAGCAGCATAAGCCCACAGCACGTTTTTCCAAGTAAAGCAAGACAACAAATTAACGTTCAGCAGTCAGCCAAACAATTGCAACAAAATATCACCGTTCCAAAGCCAAAACACAACAACCATGGTGCAATTTTCAATGTGCAGCACCACGCTCCAGCCTTTTCCAGTCACCAGTGCTCCAAATAAATACGCCTGACCACACAAACCCTGCGGCTCTCTGAACAGTCACGAACACACCGTGCCCTGCACAGAGCTGGGCAGTGCCGCCCACATGCCCAGCACCAGGGATGCAGCCACACCGCCTGCACGCTGCCACAGCCTGGCTTGATCTGAGGACAAGTGCTGGTGGCTGCTAAGCTTCCATCCCTGTGTGCTAAAATGACTCATTTTAGCTGATTGGCACTTAAGAAATACAGGTCATTTCTCTCCTAAGTGACGGCAGATGCACCAGTCACCGTGCTTCCAGTGCTATACCAAAGCCTGCACCAGGAGTTGTGATGTACAGTTCCCTGTTTCTCACCTAAGGACTTTCACTGAAATATTTATGTTGAGTGCAATTGAGCATCTCTTATAATATGCACTTAATAAGGCAAGAAACCCACTTCATTTGTACCATTTGAATATTCTTTCAACACAAATTGGACTACTGGCTTCAAGGTGAGTCCCAGGGCCTATTAAGTTCTATCCTTAATGTTTCTAAACTAAAACAAAGACTATTCTATACACTATATACATCTGTACTGCATGAAAGTAAGGGTTGAAAACTCAAAACTCAGCTGCTAAAAGTTATCTTGAAGTTCAGCATTCTTAGGTACACAGCCTGAAGGATCACGGAATGGCTTGGGTTGGAGGTGACTGTGTGCCACCGAGCTCCAACGCCTGCCGCGGGCTGGCTGCTGCCCACAGCCCCATCCCATCCAACCCGGCCTTCAAGGCCTCCAGGGATGGGGCACCACAGCTCTTCTGGGCAGCCTGTGCCAGAGCCTCACCGCCATCTGAGTAATGTGTTTTCTCCCAGCATCTAACCCAAATCTCTCCTCTTTTAGCTTAAAGCCATTTCCCCTTGTCCTATGCTTAAAAAGCCTGGCATGTAATCCAGACAACATGTAGGCCAGACCGCCTGCTTTCCAGCCCCTCCAACACAAAAATGTACGCCTTGATACAATTTAGCAGAGGTTTACTTTGAAAGCTACTATGTTTAAAATAACCACATCTCAATGGCAATAAATAAAATCTCCTACAAGAAATTTTCACTCGTAGTACCACCCAGAGGAAAAGCAAATTTCCGTTGGATGCCTCCAACGAGCACACAGTAACGTAGAGGATGAGAAAACAAACAGTAAGATGTAGGACAAGATGCCCACGCTGGCGAATGAAAACGCAAGCCCGTAACAGCACTTCCCTCCCCACATCCTCCAGTATCAGCTGTAAGCTGCAGGCTTTAACTGCATGTATCCGCAATGGGACTTCTGGCACCGGCCCACTTCTGGCCCAGCGAGGAGACTGCTGGAGTTCCCGTTGCTAGGGCACACCTCGCCCCAGGGGAAGGCCCACAGCCCCAGCCAAGCCGCCATGGAGCCGGGCATCCCAAGGTGAGCAGCGAGCACAGCCCTGTGGGCAGACAGGGAGAGAAGGACAGCCAGAGGCACAAGCTCCGCACGGCCTCGGTGCTCTGCTGGGCCACAGCAGTCTTTTTTAGCATTTTGCGGAGCTGCAAATTAAAACCACGTACCCTAAGCTCTGAGAAACTTCTCCATTTACATACTGAAACGGACGCGACTGCCAAGTACTGAGCTGGTATAAACTAAAGCTACTTGTACGTACACAGGGAACGCGGCCAGGAAGAGTGTTTTTATAAAACCTAATCTTCCCATCCTGTTCCCAATATCCCTGCCTTCTCAGGTTTTTACAGATCGTTTCTTTGATGGAAACGGCATTACCCAGCAGCCAAGCCTTTCTAAATATATCTTTAACTAATCAAATGCAATCAAAGCACAATTTACTATAAAGCAAAACAGCTTAACACAGTAAAATTATTACTGTGTTATACAAGTGCTACCCATTTCCGCATGGAAAAGCAATGAAAATGCAACTGAAGACAGCAGAAGGGTTTCTCTTTAATAAGGAGCTTGCAACGTGGTTATATGCTTCCAAAATATCCCCCATCCTTGTCATTCACATTGCAATTTTCACAGCCACTCCACATTAAAAAACTCTTAGTGTCATCATACTCCTTTGCTTTCTACATCAAAGTGCTATACAGCTGCATCTTACAGACAGTACAAGTAAAGCAGTAGAGAAAAAAAGATGGGTATTTGAGAATATATTGGCATCAGCCCACACAGCCTAAGGAAACCCTAAACAAATGTTGGAATAACAGCATCGGATTGGTTTCAAACTAACAAATTCTTCAGTATTATGAGTTTTATTGCCTCTATGCATCCCTAAAAACAGTTTCCACCAATCTGGAAGATATTCTTTCTTAAACACAAGTTCTTCACTTGCATTTGTAGACCAGAAAGTATTTACTTTCAACACACAAAGCAATACTAAAAGTGCTGCGTATTTTTAGCTGGAGTGAGCAGACATGCACAACGTCACAGCAAGCCTTCAGGAGATCTGGAAGGATTCTCAGTGAAGTTGGCACACATCTGTTAATCATACTTGTACATTTCTTCCACTGTTTAAGGAACATCACAGCTTCTCTCTGAAACACAGGACCTCCGCATTAACCTCATCACCAGGACAAAGCCGTAGCTAAGTCCAATTTCAAAGGAAAGAACATGGAAAGCCTCTTCAGAGACAAGACCAAATATTTATAGTGCTAGTTACCTTACGCTTCTGCATCTCTTAAAGAAAAAAACAGGAAGTGCTTTGGACAAAGATTCAAATCTGCATGTTCATTTTAATTGTTTGAGGAGCTTGCAAGTAAAAACATCTAAATGGCAGCTTTTGCCCCCACGAATCTAAGGATTTTAGCACACTTTCTCTTAAATGTAAAGAGGACATCATGCAATTCATTTGCTTTTTGAGACAAAGATGCCATCTTCTGAGATGTGCTATGAAAGCAAAAGGGACGACTCTTCAAAGTCCCCTTCGACATTGCCCACCACCATGAAGCATCATACCAATCGATTATTCTCAAGACCTTAATTCCTTCTTCACTCCGAGGAACGCAGTACAGGCACATTATATCCCAGAGGCAGCCCTCAGCTACAACCCAGAAAGCTGAAGTGCACAAAGGAAGAACTAAATCTATAGAGCATCAAGCCTTTGCTGTTTCAGAGCTCCTGGAAGTCAACTTCTTATGCAATCCCACCATGTTTCAGTAATGGTAATTAAGTCAGAGCTTGCCTGCTGCACAATGGCTTCCAGCTCCTCCTGCTTGTTGCCCACACTGCATGCACTGGCATAGATGCACTTCAGCTGAGTCATCGGCCTCGCTCCCCCCAGTCCCAGCACTGCTCCCCATGGCTCATGTCTAGTGAGCCTTGTTTTATTCCCTTCCCGCTTCATACCTACTTTAAAGCCCTCTCTCAATGAGCCCTGCCAGCTGCTGGGCTAGGATCCCTTTCCCCCTTTTGAGACAGGTGAGACCCATCCACAGCCATCAGGCCAGGTGCTGAGTACACTGCCCCAGGGTTGAAAAAGCCAAAATTCCTGTGATGGCACCAGCCTCTCAGCCACTCAGCCATGTATTTATCAGATGGGTTTTCTAATCCTCTCAGCATCTCTTGCTGTCGCTGAAAGGACAGAGAACACTACCTGTACTCCTGCACCATCCACTAACGGCCCCAACCCCCAAAGTCCCTTCTGATAGCCCCAAGGCTTCTCTCAGTGACTTCATCTCTGTCAGCATGAACCATCAGGAAAGCGTAATAATCAGAGACTTATAATAATCAGAGACTTCCAGTGCCAAGGCAGCTCAATATACTTCATACACTGATGAACAAGTAAGACAGCCCTGATCTCTTGTTCCGGCCTCTAACTAAACTGGAGATGCACGCCTGCTGAAAAACATGTCAAATATATGCCATATGCAGGAGGAAACAGGAACAGATGGAGCAAAGAATCCATGCTTCAGTAAACGTGAATTTTCAAGGTAGCTCCCTTATATCTTAAAGCATCAGGACAGTTATTTAAATAAAAACATTTGTTTCAAACAGATAGCAGTCTCAAGATGCACTATGGGGAAACAATAAGCATAGAAATGAACAGTGTATGCAACAGGCTTAATTTTGAAATGCTAGTTTTGCACTCCCTGGAATTCATGCCTGAGCACTGACAACAAGTAAGTTTAGGAGAAAAGATGCAGATAAAAATGGCTGCAGAAGTGAAGAAAACTGCCAGTACATTGTACCAAGGTGCTGCTGCCTGTAGCTTGGATTGCTAAGCAACCAGCACACCGTGTAGAGTATCAATAAGGTCACAAGGACGGTGAGTGAGGAAAAAAGCATCCTACTAGGATGCCTCAATACCACCTCTGGTGAATAAAGATGTACATTTCAAAAAGCAGACGTGTCTTCCATGCATCATTTTAAAACACATATTCCATACAGAAATGAGAGACAGAGAAAACACGCACTACGTTGCATTGAAGGAAACAGTATTTATATTTCGTGCCATTCAGGGTTTTAAATGAGCTTCTCAAAAAGAATTGTCTCCCAAACAGAGTCCGCAGGAATGCAAGATTTTATTTGAAAGGTGTCTGACTCACTGGCGGTACTTAGAATATTTGACATACTTTGCAAACCTTTTCTCCAAATTCAGATGGCAAAGCCAGGCGACGCACAAACCAAAAATTAACTTATGACCATGCTGGGATTTTCAAGCACACCTAAGCCAAGTGTTACCGCTTTCAAAAGGCTTTAGATGCCAAAAAACACAGTGAATTTCTCATCTGAAATGAGAAATAAAAGCAACATTGAAATTTCAAGAATGTATTAACTACTAAATCATAGCAGCACCTAGTTAAAATACACCCATTACACAACAGTTCCCTGGTCCTGCAGACTTGGAAAGAAAGTCTTTCAAATTCTTTGTCGTCAGCAACGTAGGAAACTTTCCTTACCGTATCTAACCATAATTTAGATGTCACGTTAATTCCTAAAAGCCACTGTTGCAAAGTCTCAATCAGTTACTTCTTAAAAAGATGTTGCTGTTTTTCAAACTATATACACCTACATTTGCAGATCTGACAGACGACTGGATGGAGATAAGGCCATTTCAAGCACCGATGGTTAACCAATAAGCGTTAATAGCTGCAGGTGATTGTGGCAGTGCACTGGCAGTACCTCATGAAAGCAAGAGGACAGTTAGCCTCGCTGGTTGTCAGAGGCCACAGAGCACTACAGGAGACTGGAATGAAGCACATGGTAACAGCAATTGCTTACTGCTCAGACAGAAGTGGTTCACTGCTGCTCTTTGTCCCCAGGTCTTGAGCTCTGCTGCGGCAGCAGCACTCACCAACCACCCGGCAACACTGTGCCAGAGATGTTTTCCCCAGGCCTGTTCCCAGTCACCTGCAGCAATGTGGGCACACAGCCTGGCACAATGCACTGCTGCTCTTCAGCCAGAGCACGGGAGCTGTGAGGGCGATGCACAAGTATGATGAGAGCAGTCAGGAAATGAAGAGGAAAGAAGAAAGAAGAGCAAGAAGACAATATATTGTATTTTATACATAATTTCCAACTACCGAGTCAAGTTCTTCCGTCTTCTGATGACAACAAAGTATTTGCTCCTATACTCAAGAACAAGGATCTTAAACAACAAGCCAACAAAGCAATTCTCATCGGGTACTTTTCCAAGTAAAATTTGCCAAGAGTATCAAGACAAGAATCATGAAAGGTAAAAGAAACTTGGTTAAATATTTATCTGCTCCATTGATTATTATCCACTAAAACGTTGGAAGGTATTCCCCAGAAGTGTATTCCTTCATAAAAGAACCAGAAATATGTGAGAATGAAGCTAATGTACTCTATTAATTAAATCCTGATCTTTCATCCGAGAAGTAATATCTACTCAGTCTTGACAGTAACTCGCTATCTCCCTTCTTCTTTGTGAAATGCTATTTATAATGCCAGTCTGCAATCTGCTTCTCCTAGTCCTGCTTAAATCGGGTCTAAGCTGCATAATAAAGAGCACAAATAGTTTCTATGTTCTTTCTAGCTAGGACCCAGACATATTTTATTGCCGTTGTGTTTCACTTTTTTGTTCTGCAGATGTGAATCACACCCTGCTTGCAGCCTCCCTTCAGCTTGGTGGTGCCATTCTGCGCTACCCCACCTGCAGAGCCCCTCCTTGGCTGCCTCACTGAGAGACTGCTTCAGGCCTCTGGGTTTCAGCCTCCTCTATGTCATCCTTCAGAGCCACACCTCTGTCCCACAGTGTTTATCTCTGTCTACCCCTTTATACCAGAGACATCAGTCCTTCAAAAATAAACGCTCATATAACCTTCTGATGTGCCCAAAAGCTTGAAGACACCTGCTAGCAAGGGATCCACAACCAAAACCTGCAGAAGTTACGCATTAGCTGCGGCATTAGAGAAGGAAAACAAAATCCATGCTAACAGGGTGAAGCTTCAAAAGGTTAAGATTTTTCGGATGTGTTTTTTCCTTTATTTTTGTGTTTGACAGTGAATTCCAAGGCCAGACCTTCCACAGAGAACTGAGGCGCTACAGTTCCTGTTCCATCACCGCATACAGGTCCACAAACTGGGACCAAGGTTCATTCTAGCTCTGAACTGAGCTATCTTCAGTGGAGATTGGGATCTGGGCTGGTGAGCAAACAACATTAGTAAACATGCTGCCAAAATTCAGCACAATTTTGGGAGCAAAACCACAGCTTCGTCCATTTCCTACTGTGTCCCACTTCACCTGCTCAACCTCGGCGGCCACTGCTCAGTTACAGATATCTGTAATTTGATCTGATACTTCACCAAAGCATTACAATTCTGTAGATAGTGTATAAACTTCCAAGAAACAGAAGTACTGTCACGCACCAAGGCAACCCTCTTTTCATCTCACAATCCTAAATAAACGTTTTCTATCAGAGCGATGACTTATTAGCACTGCACACGGACTGTTTGGTCCCAGCTTCACCGGATACCTTTCGTGCTTCAAAAACCTTCTGCCAGATTTGTTTTAACAAACTTTAGAGATGCAGGTTTGAGTCGGCAGTTTCTGCCCTGAGTTCATGATGCAGAGCAAGTCACAACAATCACCATTTCAGCACCCATATGGTAGAACAGAAGCAGAATCATTCCAATCCAATTTTACCTGTTTTGACAGGTATCCTTACATGATAACAAACGCAGTGTAGATGTTTGTGGGCTTCCAGGTGCTGCTGAGGTGTTTCAGTATAAAGCATCCATGATCACAGAGCCAGAGCTGACCAGCTCCCATGAACAGCTGCCTGCTTCGCCGTGCTGCCTCTAAGGTCACAGCGCAGAAAGGACTTCAGCCAAACGGAGTTCTTCATGCCTATCAACTTCAGAAGTATAGGGGTGGAAAATACTTCTGCAGGTCACAGGAAACCTCTCTCAATGTTTGCCTGCTAGTGTTACTGGGAAGATACAATTCTGCACACTCGTCTAATTTTTTTTCCATCTTGCAAGCAAATGTGTCAAGTATGTGAGCAAGGTGGTTCAACTTTTTACAGTGCACCTAATCCTTAACTAAGTATTAACCAATCTCAGTACCACAATTCTCCTAACTAACCTTAATTGCATGGAAAAAAGAAATCTCATACCATACCTTACTTCATCATGAGAAATTGCCCAAGAAATGTCAAATATAGCACTGCTCAAAAAAAAAAAAAAAAAAAAAAGCCAAGAAAATATAACATTAGGGATTTTCTGCTGTCCTGGCAATTTTTTGCAAAGATCTTTCTAAGGCAAAATAATAGATCCATTAGATAGCTCCAAAAACCCTTAATACTTAAGCTCACAGTTAAAGATACAAAAACAAAGCACTTGCAACGAGTATACATAAAGAGCTGCTTAATTAATCAAATAAATAACCTTAATTACTGTATTAGCCATCTCTAACTTTCTGACACTGAAAAGCTCAAATGGGCACTTCCTATAATAACAGCAAGGAAAGTATTTTCAAGTAAGTGGCATTTTGAAGATGGCGATGCTAAATGAAAAAGGCATTTGCTCCTGCACAACAGTGTTACAGGCTGTAAGTGAGAGCTGTGCCTGCAACTTCAAAAACAGTCCTCCTGCAACTCAGGGGCATCCTAAAGAGAACAAAAAAGCATTAACTCAGAACCACAGGTAATTTGCTCACCATATGTGCAAGTTTCTAGGAAAGCAAAACAGCTTTTCTTTTTGTCTAAGGCAGCTCCTAAATGCTACATGGGATACATACAACAGATGACCTACTGCACTGACTGATGTTTATGGAAGTTACTTAAATCCTTTAAAGAACAGAACAATTAAAATGTGAAGCCTGAAGTATGAATGTGCAGACTGGCACTTCTCATCTGTCTCCTTCCTTCCTTACTTCCCCTGTAAGATCTCATGGGCTTAAAGTTTAGTTTCATGCAACCCTTGACTCATCCTTCTATAAGGAAAATGAAGACCAGTCTCCATTTAGTATTGAGCACTCATTCTGCATTTGCAGGTTTTTTTTTCCTTGAGAAGCTTCCCTGCAAATCAGAATTACATTTTAAATTTGGATTTTAATGAGAATGTGTCAGAAAGGTATCATTACCAGCAGCAAGTTCCTGTCTGTCACAATACCAACACACCTCAGAGCTGCTTCGAGTTTTCTAAATGACCAAATAACTTCCCTGCCAGGAAAACCAACACACTATAAGAAGATACCTTTGACTCAAGGAGTCACCAGCTATAGAATTCTTAGTGGTGTGATATATATATATATACATATATAAAACACAAATATTTACTGATAGTAACAAAGACATGAATCTGTTTTCAAAATACATCAGAGAATGGCACCTGAGGCGCCCTACCATGCTCTACAAACGCCTTCTGCTTCACTCCATAAGCTACTTAAAAACTGAACGTTATGTCTAAAATTAGTCCTCACCTCCTTCAAACTGTACATACAGTACACCTCGTGTTCCAGCAGACCTACCATGGATGAGGAAGGAATGATTCCGACTCACAAAATATCACCTAAGCATCCAAGACAAAAAAGGGCACTCAGCTGTCTTTCTTCTACCATCAAACATATTAATACAGGATTAACTTAAAAGAATGTGATGAATATTCCTGAAAGTAATGTTATTATTGCTTTTCTCGTGGCTTCTGATAGACCTGTCTCACTGTGGCACCAATACGTCACATATCAGAGAGCATGGAGCGTTATCAATGTCTGCAATCACTCACGGACAAATACAGGCACCAGTATTTTTATTCAGTGATGTATGAAAACTAATGGCATTTAAAAAAGAAAGAAAAAAAGAAAGCAAGTCTTCCTCCCATGCATTTCACTTCCCACAGAGCCAGTAAGGCAGAGCTGCCCCACTCCCATCACTGCACTGGAAAGAAGGGGGGAGGAGGAAATGCGGCTGCTAAAACCCATTCCTAAATCCCCCTTAGGGTGGGAAGGAGGAGGTCACGGATGAACAGACAACAGACACCAACGTTAACCCATTCAGGGAAAGACCACAGCTGCTACCTCACCATCAGAGGAGATGGGGGCTGAACAAACACGACTCACAAGCAACGCTACATGGTCTAAACACAAGGAAGGGGAATTTCTCTCATTCTGCTCTGAAGAAGCGATAAGAACACCGCACACATCCAAAAATCCCTAATATGGTTTGGTACACAGATTATTAGATACCAAAACGAGCTGCCAAAGAACTCTGGCACAAGTACATGGGAATCATTAAGAAACACACCCGACGAGTTCTGTAATGCTGGAAAAATTAGGTGTTCCTGAGCACTGTGAGCAAAGGGCAGAGATTTCCAGGTTTCCCAACCTGGGAAATCTCAGGTTGTGTGGCTTCTCCCACCAGCACGCCCCTGACTCGCTGCCAGGCATGGCGGGGCGCACCGTACTCAAGGAAATCTGCAATGGCCAAATTGGGTGAGCCCCCCACCCCAAAAGGCACACAAGTACCCGAATTACCTAGTGCCAAGACAAGAGAAATCCTTCTGCAACCGATTCTGCAACTTAAACCTACAAACAGGCAAACCGCTCCTTGTGTTTTTTTCACATTAAACCCCTAATCCTTTAAATAATTTCTCTTCCCACATGTAACACACTGAAAAACAATTGTAAAGCTCTGAGGAAAGCCAGCACCTGCAGGAAAGGGTTTTATCTGGCAACTGCTGGTGTTGTTGAGTTATTCATCACATAAATCTCCTATGAGGTCCCACCTCTTTCCTGTACTTCTAACTGCTGGAGTTTGAGAAAACAGACCTCGTTTCATGCCGAACTCCCACCACCGAGCAGCTGAATCTCCTACACTGCTTAGAATGCAGTTCGTGAGAGCAGACTTTGCATGGAGTCATGCAACATCCTGTTCTGAGCCAAGGGCTCCAGATGGGATATGTTTCACTGCTGCCTCCCCCTCCCCAACCCGTTTGGGCTCGTCCTTTTTTCTTTGAAAGCGTTTATCCCCAGCTGATGCTCCAACAGCATGCTAAAACTGACCTTTAAGTCAAATACGGGCAAAGCCAAAACTTACTTAAAATCTAAATTAAAAAAAAAAAAGAAAAAAAGAAAAATTAAAATCCACTTAAATTATCAAAATATTTTTATCAGCTAATCAATTATCAAAGCTACGTATCAAGAAAAGAAGTTATTTGCTGCAGCTCAGGAAAATCTGCCTTGCTTCACAACGCTTGCTGATCGTTTAAAAGCTTGGCGTTGTCACGCATGTTACCAATCTAGTGGAAGTTCTCATCGACACAACAAGGAACAAGCTGTCTCGCCTGCCCATCACTCTGAATGCTGGCAGCTTCTCAAACATCTGCTAAAGGTCAGATTTCCACTGCATGGAACCAATCAATGAGGCTACACAGCGCTCCCAGTGCCATTGGCAGAGCCAAACAAAGACCACTGTTTCACATCAGCAAAGAAACTCAGCCTGCAATCTCCCCAGCGCTGCTAGCAAAGCCTGCTCTTCTGTCGCCGCACAGCACTCCCCTACCTGCAACGCCTGCACAGTTTGTCTGGCCGTGCTTTTTAGCAGCAGACACGAGTGACTTCGTGCCTACCCATCCTCTCCTGCATTGTTAAGTGGTGCCCAGAAAGTACCACGTACGCAGAAGAAATGTTACTGAAGAAAGAAATGAACAACTACACACTGAAACTAAGGGGGCTGTGATGTATTTAAATGTTAATCATCGTGTAAACAAACACTTTCAGAAAACTGAATGTTCACCCACCTGGTGCCTTTGTTCCAGCCCCACGACTGCAAAAAAAGCAAAACCCTCCCCTGCTCAATTCCAAAGCAAGATCCTAGGGTTAAAACCCAGCCTGAGATCATTACACTCTGCCCTAAAATCCTTGCTAAGCAACCTCAGAAATATAATCCCGGCATCCTACCAGATTAGGGAATTGTTGGCTCCCGCTAAAAACAGCATGCTCTGTATTTCAGCAGCTTATCGCATGCCATAAGAACGGTGCTTTAGTGAGAGCATATGCATAAGAAATAAATGATCGATTCCAGCACCGCTGAAAAGCTGAGCTTGTTCTATTTTTACAGATAAAGTATTATTTTATGTGGATAATCTGGCACTGATTTACAAGGAAAGCCTTCCGCACGCTGGATAGGAGGGCCAATTACAAAACACTGTTGGAATTCGGGGACTTTTTTGTTTTTTTATTTTAAATTCTTGTGCATGCTGCTAAGTGATCCTCGCGATCACTTTAGGCTTCAACAAAATAAAAGAAATACCATTTTTAATTTCAGAGCAAACGCTGAAGCAGCCGGGAGGATGGATGCACACGTAACCCCACATAGCTCCCAGCACTGAAACCAAACGCTGTGGAGAAGGGTCAGCAGAAACCACATCTGGGAAGGATACCAAACAGGGTTAACTTCTCCAGCCTTTCCGTGCACACGGAACCATACCATTATGGGGGGCTTTAAGCCACGCATGCCTGTTTTCAGACGATTTTGGATGAAATCACAGTAACCCCACGCAGCTGTGAGTTGGGACACCCAGTCTCTGTGCCGCCTGGTAACTGCAGTCGGCGCACGCAGTGCACCTGGCCCAGCGTCACCGAGTACGCAGCTTGGGCCACGGCCAGCAAACAAGGAAGAGATGTTAGAAGTGAGCTGGAGGACCTGCAACGACCAGTTTTATGAGTCCAGGCCGAGTGCCAAAGCACTGCTTTGAACTCCGTGTGACGTGGCTACGACAGCTCCCACCCAGCCCATGAGCAGCAGTGCTGTGCTGCAGTGCACACCCAGCGCTCAGCATACTCAGCTGGGGTCACTCCGTCTGCATGGGGACTGCACCCAGAGCTGCTGCGGGACCCACCAGGGCCACCTCACCCACGTGCCTGAGCTGCACCTCGTTAGTGGGGTCAGAGCTTGTCTCAAAGCAGAGGGAACAGAGAAAGGAAGCTGCCCAAATGCCGCCCCACACAGCTGGATGGTGAGCGATGGAGCTAGCAAAAGCAGAGATGGCAACTGCGTATCTGCTAGCCATGCGTTACTGAAATGTTTCCTCCTTCCATTTACCCACCTTGCTGGCTAATTCAGATGCAGCATGTTTCACACACCCAACAGAAGCATAAAAAAAGAAATGTGTAGTTCAGAAAGTATCAGGAACAAAACTAAGCTGCAGGTCCTGCTGCTGCAAAACAGCTGTAAATGTGTCCTGGCTGCCTGTGCCTTACCCAGTGTTTCATGGTTCCAAATGCATAAGGCAGTGCTCCTCTGGACTGGTGAGTCTGCTTTGTTTAACTGGGATCCACTCCACAGGGCCTTCCTCTGTACAAGGTGGGTGAGAAGCTGCTTACACGGAGCATGAAAGATGGGTCAAAGGAACCACCAGAAGAGAATGACACGCAGACTGAGTCACATCACCCCCTTAGAATCAAAGGAAGCATTTTACACAGGGAAGATGGGCTCATGACTTACAAAAAAGCCCCCTAAGTTTAAAATATGTTATTATTAATCATATGTACCACGATGAACTGCAAAAGCAGCTAAATGCAGGCTTTCACAAACAGAACAGCTAATTCCATTTTCCTTGAATTTCTCAAAAACCAACCAACCAAACAACAAGCTATTTGCTTACAGCATTATTCTGAAATGTGTGGTTTTACCGTCCCAGGTGTTTGGATGATGACTACACTCTTCCTCCCTCCTAAATTACTGATCACATTTCTCTACCTTGGTAGTTCATTTTATTTTGCAGCAGTGCATCGAAGCTACAAAGCACGGCAGGTGGGACCACTCAAGCAGGGCTGACAGCGTTACCATTCCTGACATCTCAGTGCTCCATTTTGCAACCTGTATCCTTAATTAAGTTTTGCACTGGAATAACAAGGAATACAAGACAATATGAAATGGCATAAATGATGCCATTAACTAGAGCTGCCAAGATGCTTTTATCTCAGCGATGCCTGCAGATTTTTTGCACTTTGGTTTCGTCTTTTTTTCAGCATTTTGAAAACCACACTAGACAGCCAGCTAAATCAACTGGTTTTGTTCTTTACATCTTCTTGTTGTGTACCCCTGCACATAGCACTTGAGATACTCCCCCTACTCTTGCAAGGCTGTGAATAGTCAGAGGTAAGAAAGTTTAGCCAAAGCATCAAAAATGAAGTCGAGTTAGAAAGCATAATTGTACATAATCCATGAACCCACAGTAGCTCAACTTTGAGTTAACTGTAAGCAAAGAAGGCAGCCTGTGAAGCTAATCAAGCATACCACACAACATAACAATTACCCCAATATATCTGTCCCAAGATTACAAAATGCCTAAGAGGAAAGAAGAAAAGCCACCCGAGTCCCCGCCCTGCCACGGACCAAGCAGAAAGTCAGCAGCATGCGCCCACCAGCAGGGCAAACCAGAGAGCAGCACAGCGGGTACGGCCACAGCTGCCACCACGCACGTGGTGCCTCTTACATGAGTGGAGGTAACAGTGGCACTGATGTAACACCTGCTTACTGCATATCAGCCAAATCAATGACCGCTTTGTACGCTTCATGCAGCACAAAGAATATTCTGTTCTTACTGCAAGCGCCCAAGTGTAATAAACCCAAGACACGGGCAGAAAAAAGTTTCGTCTTGCCCAAGCTTGCAAATGCCAGATCTCATCACTGCTCTGGCATCATTACCTGACCCGTAATTCACACATTAGCACTCGGAGCTAGCCCGTTCCAATTAGCAGACCCCGCGGGGCCAATTAATAAAATCTCACGCAGGTGACAGCTACCAACATCTCAGAGGTTAAACACAGCTGACACACCCCAGCAGTGGCTACAGTAGGACTGGAGAACACGAATATCTTTAAGACATTTCTCTAATGAATATAATTGTTATACTCATTATACCCAATTATACTCACAAGCTATTAGTAATCAACTCCAGGAACCAGACCTACCCCGTGCAGCCCAGCAGCTGAAGGGACTTGTCAGTATCGGGCTCTTGCAGTCTAATGAAGACAGCTTGCAGATGGCAACAGCTACTAACACACTGCTACAGAGGTTCTCCCACTGTAGCACCACACCACAAGAGGATGAGGAAAACACTTGAGCAGCCCCACAATGCCTTGCTTTTTTTTAAGCAGGTAAAAGTTCCTGACTTGTTGCTGTTCGTCTCTATCTGCTCAGGATCTCCCCACTTCTATTGTTGTGACATTCATTCATTCATTCCACAAATGCAAACACATTCAGGATCACTTGATAGACAGGAGTACTGCAATTACCAAATCTGACAAGAACGCTCACTTTATCCTTACCTCCCAGAATTAGCATCCCTCCATATTTCATTAAATACCCAGGCGGTATTCAATTATCTCTCACAGTAGCATTGCGTAAACAACCTACCAACTGCTATCATCAGCTTCTTATTTAATTCATCTACCAGCCGGCCTGCCAGCCCAATTTCACAGAAGAAATGAGCTGAGACAAAACACCATCATACGGTCAGCTAAATCTGAGCGTGGAGGGAAAACAACAGCAAGGAAACAGGCCCCCAAAAGCAGTACCTCCATGGTTTTTTCGGAGCTCTGCCCTGGTGTTTCAAAGTCTATCTCCACTGATGGTTGGCATCCAGCACTTACTGGTACTAAAGGCACGGATACAAATGACAAGGTATACCAGTGACAAGGAATGCTACCTTAACAGGTCTGCCTGCTCGTGTTTGTGCATAGCTCAAGCCCAGCAAGCAACATGGACACATCCCAAGCCATTAATTCTCCCAGAAATCCAGTGACAGACTGAAGTTTTCCTTCACCTGAAACAGAAATCAAAGACTTAAACATAGTACATAATGAACGTGCTCATCTAACAACAGTTTAGTCTCTGGTTTCAGTTCACGGTGCTATCGTTTGAAAGGCGATTTGATTTCCACCTAACAGCTGAGTCTTCATGAAGGATGAACAGATGTCCCCAAATCTGCAAATCGGATTTGTAATTGCAAATTCTGAACTCTCCTATGCCATTTCAACAGCAAAACTTGGTTTTCTGTGAATCCCCATGTCTGCACGGAGACAGCTTGTAGTAGCCCAGTTCAGAACCCTGTTACATAGGAGTAGGTAGTAAAAAGGTCTCAGTGACCTACTCCACAACACACACACAGCTTTACAGATTATATCTTGCTTCATTGCCTCTACTGATAAACAGCAGCTCATACAGGACAAACCTTTCATACCATTCACTGCTTTATTTGACTGTTCTTTTTCCAGAATAAACTTCTGTCCCAGAATCAGAAGTGTGGTCTCTTACATTCCAAAACATACTCTCATCCCATTACTCTACAGTCCTTCTCGGAGCTGCACTTTTTATTCCAGTACCTGGAGCTCCCTGCCTCCAAGCCCTCCAACCTCTCAGAGCATCCTGACGCTTCACCTCGTTCCCACCCACGCCACGTAAACGCAGTGAGACAAATTCCTGGAGAGCTGTGCCAACAAAGGACACAGGGGGGTGTGCCCAATCGAACAGATCTCCAAAGCTGCCAGTAAGAGAAATCAGCAGAGCTGGAAGAGAAGGGGCAGGGAAAAATGAGCCTCAGCAGTAAGGCTCACTTCTCACCATTTACTCACTCGCTATCACATGATAACCTAAAAAGAAAAGAGGAAAACACATGTGCAAATTAAGTACGGTTCTTTACATACAGATCTATTTTTTCTGTCCGATAAAGCCTAGAAACTTCCCCTGGTTTCTAGATTAATCATGGAGAGGTGGAAGAGTTGTTATCATTATAAAGTTTAAATAGACTTCAAGCAGTGACAGATTAAGTACTTTTAGACAACTAGTCTCCATTACACTACACCATTTTTGTTTCAAACCATTATATTACAAATTGAAATAGTTGTAAAAACGAAGAAAAGGGAAGAGGCAAAAAGCTCAGTGTAACAGGTCTAAATCATTTCTTATACTCTAAAACCATTTTCCAGGACAGTGCATCTGCTACCTAGTAACTGCCTCCCACCACACTAACATTTACTGAACAGGAAAGAACAGTTTCTACACTCTCAACAAACTCCTGGCTAGGCACTCAAATGCTTGTAGAGAGTAGACCTTCAAAATTATGTTCCTGACAGTTGGGGTGAGGGGAAACTTGGGAGAAGACAATCCCTTTTCTTCTTATGGTGGGTGTGGATGTGGTTTGTGTAACTACCCATTTTGGGGCAAGCAGAAACACATGAAAATAAAGCAGAAAAACAGAACCAGAAGCTGCTGGCTGGATGAGTGTACTTGGCAGAAAAGGCACCAACTCACTTCGGGTACTCTTCAGGATGTACTCAAACCACTGCAAAACATCAAAACTGTTTCATAATACAAAGACACACATACAAGCAGTACGCAGAGCATCTTCACCCATCTCTCACAGCCTCAAGTAACCACTAAAAGTCAAGAATGACCTTCCAGACAGGTGAAAGGCCCCGTCAGCCAACAGCAAAGCACGTGTGCCATATTTCAGCGCTAGGACAGCACACTGAGCTGACAGCAGCTGAGGGTCAGCTGGAATCCACAGCTTCTGTGGGCTGCACCAGCACTGACCTGTCGGGCAGAGGGCCCTGGTGTTTTGGAAGCCATCAGTCAAGTTGTCCTGACACACCGCCCCCCCAAAAAAGAGGACAGGGAACATAATGATTTAAACACTTCATACACACACACAGGCACCTTACCCCAAGTCACTTACACCTTCAAACACAGCATCCTGGAAAGGCTTGCAATAGATTAGGACTGGGACATAGTCTGAGAAAACCAGAAACTCCTGAGGAGGAAGAGCTGCAATTCTTGTAGCAGCCTAGAAAGTTTCCTTCTGAAAGGGCTATGGGGTCCTTATCTAGGAACGCTGTACCTGCCCAGCAACACTAGACCCCTAAGCACTGCAGAGCTGCTGATTTATCTGTGCAGAGATAATGTCATACATATCGCAAGTCATGACTCGCAGGGTAATCTACCCCTTCTGTGAAGCTGCCAAATGGCAACAGCCAGGCTTCAGATTGCTTCCAACTACTGAACGGGTCAGACAGAAACTATCGATCAACTTTCTTCCAGAGAACAAAAATATCCAGAAAGCTGTGGGCTTATGATTAAGAAATGCAACTTATACTACATAAAGCTCAATGTTTTCAAACCAGATACTTCACTGCTTTAGTCTGCCCACTGCCTTATTTAAGAGCTGAAAGCAGAAGTCTACAAAACCAAGCCTCTGGATGGGTCAATTTTCCTGCAGCCAGAAAACAACACAGGCACGCAACTGCAGTCAACAGGAAGGAAACATATGCCCTATGTGACTGGGAAAATACCTATGAATTCTCCTTGTAGTTGGAAAGAATTATATGTGCTTTGGAAAGACCACGCTAGAAAACAGAGTAAGCAATCCACAAACACGTGCAAGTGTTGCATGTGACGTCACGAATCATTTGAAATCACTGAAGCATTAGATCTACCATCACTGAATGGCCTGCGCTGGAAGCGGCCTTAAAGATCATCCAGTTCCAACCTCGTCAAGGGCAGGGCTGCCACCCACCAGATCAGGGCCCCAGCCAACCCGGCCTTGAACACATCCAGGAATGGGGCATCCACAGCTTTTCTGTGCCTCACCGCTGTGATACGCCCCACTATGCTAGAAAGATGTTTTTCTGCAAAACTAGACATCCAAATGCAACCAAAAAGAACTGGATAACGTACACCTCATCAAGGAAAGGACTCTGACATAGCAAAACCACTTTCTTCTGAAAAGGTTTGTTAAAATTAAGAAGGTGGGAAAATAATAATCTGGAAGCGGATAGCAATTAAAAAAGCAATTATAACGCAAGGTCGGTTTGGTTTTTTAGTTCCCTGCCAGTAGAAATTTGTGTTTGCTACACTGAATTGTAAACAGAACGGCCTACCACATCTACCAAATAACCTCCAGGGATCTGACCGTATTTCCTTGTCAATGTGAGCTTCAGCCTCTCAAATAACATGACCTAAAACAAGCAACATAATTCCACTGGAGTAAAGAACTGCAGTTGCAAGGGCTTCTTCCAGCACACTTGTATTTAATTCACATGCTAGGATTGCATTAAAAAAAAAAAAAAGCAAAACCACATCAAAGCATAACAACAAAGATTGCAGAGTTTCAGTAAATCTGCTTCACTTCTGCCAAAAGCATTTACACATTACAGCATAATGACCGCAGTTATAAGGCAGCAATTACCGTTCCGTTTACCTCAGAGCTCCACACGCACTCCATGTGAGCAGAGGGAGCTCCCTGCAGCAGCCGGGCTCGGGGTCAGCTCCCTCGCTGCCCTGGCTCCGGCCCCAGCACAAGGGTCAAGGCAACCCGCGTGGCTGCAGCGCAAACGAGCTCGAGCTGCGTGAGCAGAGGGCAGACCGCAGGTTGGCAAGTATGGAACATTTCTAAGCACAATTGTTATATTAAGTAACAGCCTTTTGCTCAAGTATCCATGCACATGACTCTCACTTAGCAGCCTGGTGGTGCAGGAGATGGAAGCTAGAAATTCAGCTGATGGATCAGTTAGCTCTCGCTGCATCTGTTCTCAGGGCTTCCATCAGCACATTGCTGGCCTTCTGCACACACGGAAACCACGCAGCCTCTCTCCAAGCCCTCGCCGCAAAGACCACACTGAAACATGCTCGGAGGACAGGCTGAGATGTTACTGAACAAGTTCCAATACGCAGTCGAGTGTTTGTTGCTATCATTTGTTGTTATGCGTCAATTTGTAATCCAATTTAGTACTCTGAGACAAAAATTGCTCTTCCCACAGTCAAAGGAAACAAAATAATCTGGGCATTACGCAAGCAAGTCTTGTTGTACACAAACACGGCATTTCACATAACCAGACTGCATCATTTTGTTTCTGACTGCAGTAAGAGACGGGCATTCTGGACAGATGAAAATGATTCTCAGACAGTTTGAGAAATAAATCTTAAGTTTAATTGTTACTCAGAAGAAAAGCCATGGAAGTCAGGGAGCATTTCAATGTGACATTTAACCCGGAGGTAGCTGTGGTTTGCTTTCCTTGCAGCAGCTCTACTGATTACAGAAGAGCACGATCAGTAAGCCGATCCTATGTAGAAATCAAGCCACTGGTCAGCAGTGTTTCAGTGCACCAGCCTGCAGAACGAATGCATCACATAGCTGCACCTTCAGTAAATCCAGCCTGATAGAGATGGAAGTGCAATGGAAAGGAAGAAACACCAGGTTTCAGAGCAACCCCGTGCCACGCTAGGTGCTGTATGAAGCTACTGTTGCACAGCGAATAGGAGGGTTACCTCCCAGCCCCAAGCAGCAGTCACTAAAAGCCTCCCTTTGTTGGCCAGGAACAAGCAACACAGATTCCAGTGTGCGTCCATGGATTTAGTGCCATTAACATCTGAACGGAGGTAAACTCTGAATTCCCCTGACGGGAGGATCCGCGTAAATAAATCCCGCTGTACAAGATCAGATAAACAGAACCAGCGAGGCCATTCCAGAACTAGTGAGATTACCTGGCCCTTTCCCAGTCCTGCAGGAGAAGCAATCCATCAGCACGGAGCCTGTCCTCCTGCCAGGATACCAACCTCTGCAGCAGGAACAGATCTCCCTGAGGCATTACTCATTCGAGGGGCACTCTGCTCAGAACAGACTGTTTTAGAGACTATTTAATGAACCAGAGGTTTTGCTGCACAGAAGGTCTGCTAATTTGTTGATCTCTGCAGGGCTGTGTAATGTTTCCGATTTACAGCCCATCGGCCCATGCCTGGGCTGCCTCACAGCAGCTACTTGCCTCCCCGCTCACGTACCACCGACCTGCCCGGCTGTTCTTCGCTGCCTCTATTTCCACGCCGAATCAGAAGGAAAGGTTTTCATGTTTGCGACCGTTTCAAAGAGCTGGTGTGAAATTTATTAATCATTGATCAAATGACTGGCTGGCAGCTAAAGAACAAACACCTTTCCAAGACAAACTTTTTCACCATTCATTCAATGCTGAAAACAGGCCTCGCAGGTGGGTTTTTATAGGTTTGGGGTTTTTTTAATTAAACAAAGTAGCTGCCTGACCGATGTAACCCTTGTAAGCACCATCAAGTAGGTATACATTTCTTAAGCACAGAATGACACCTATTTATTGCTGCTGTGTGCGGCTTGTATGCTCAGTAACCAATTATTTTGCATTGGAAATGTGCCTTGATGGATATCTTCCACACCCTGGAAACCAAAATCCACTGCAGATGACACAGACTGCAGCAGCCAGATTTGACCTTTTAACACTGACCTGCTGATCTCTAGGGAAAACAAATCACAAATGATTCTGTTTT
The DNA here is from genome assembly GCF_016699485.2 of Gallus gallus. Lineage (NCBI taxonomy): Eukaryota > Metazoa > Chordata > Aves > Galliformes > Phasianidae > Gallus > Gallus gallus. The sequence continues at coordinate 8,523,561 of NC_052537.1, read as the reverse complement.
CTGACAAGATGATTCAGGCATCTCTGTGTCAATGGATAACTATACCTGCAGACTTTGCTACCAGATAACGCACAAACTTTTGTCAACTGCTTATCCACAGAGCTGCAATGAGAAAACCAGACAAAAGTTTTGCCTATATTTGCACTAAGCAAGTTTGTTCAAAGTTGAGTTAACATGTTGTCACCTAACTTCCCCTTAGGAATACCAAAATATTGCTGATCGGGACCCTATGTCTGTAATAACACCAGTATCTGCTACATCAAGAGACTGAGATCATCTCCAACCATTAACCATTACCCAGGACAGTTTATTAGGGTCTGCTATCAAGCTTGCTCTGGGTTTGTCAGAGATATCGGTGGTTGTTTCTCATTGAATTTTGATAGCACAGCTTGATAATAAACCATCCTACTTGGAGAAATAAGGGGGAAAAAAAAAGAAAGAAAAAACTTACAGATATCCGTCTACCTACACGATTAAATTTCTTTCATGCATCGTTTTTACTTCTAATTGCCATGACTGCTAGAAGGAGTTTCAAAATACTGTAAAGATACTCAAAATCATTGGAAGTTATCCAATTTATGTGGTTGGCATGGTGTGATGTTGTGGAAACAGAAAATAATGTGGCCCACAGACCTTTGGCAAGCGTTAAACCATCCTCTTTCATGGTAAAAGTAGTCTATTCTAGGCAGCTGTCTGAAAAGTGCTAACACAGCCAGTGATATCAGCCCAAATGCATGGCAGAACCACATCACTTCCAAAAGGCCGCCAATGCTGTTGGTTCCTTTCGGTAGCTCTTGAAAGTCCTCTACTTAGAAGTCACCAAGCACAGGGGGCACCAGCATACTGAGATTCCACTGGGGACAGGAGTAAGAAAAACTTCCATGAAAATGGATCAACTCCACCTGCTTCACCTCACTCATATCATTTGTCTCATTGAAATCACAGCTGACAGAAGGAATAAAGTCTCGGTTTACCAGTCAACTTTGAGGAAATCACATTAGAAACTACTTTGGTAGCCAGAGATCTGGTCTAAAGCGCACAAGGATGGCAGGGAATTACACATCCTCCTCTCCTGAGAGAGCCAGGAAGAGAAAGACCTCGAGCAAAGGATATTCTGAGTCACTTCGCTCAGCTCCATAAACCTCACTTGAGCATTGCACTGAGGTACAGCACTGCACCCTTGGAACTTAGCAGCTTCTTCTCCATTTTCCTTTTACTAACGACTTCAGTGCAAATACACAAAGCTTCTTCCTCATCTCAGCCCTTTTACACTCAAAATGCACCAACATTCATTTTCCCAGAGTTTCTACTGCCCAGGTTATGAACCCTCTGCCAGCAAACACAACCAGCCTCAATCACACTGCCGTGCCAGAGAGCCAACTAAAGCACCCCTATAGGTAAAGGAAAAGCCAGAAAAAAATGGCATCAGACAAGAATTTTTGCCACACCTCTAAATAATGAGAGCTCTGGTACTGATTACAGCTGCTCAAAGTAAAGAGCAGCTGCTGAGCAAAGTTGTTTTAGATTAGGGCATGTCACAAGTTAACGCATTACAAGTAGGAAGCAAACACTCTTGCTGGCAATCATAAATACAGGGGGATTGTAATACTGGTGTCTGAAACATCAAAGCACATGCCAGCACTCATGAGAGGATCAGGTTTTCATCACCTTAGCCAAGGCAAGGCGCAGCTTGCAATTAATAGGTCTTTTCTTCCTTTGTTCTCGGGACAAAACTCATTATGTTGAAGATGATTTCTGTCTCCTCAAAGCAATCACCGATTATGAATGGCATCTAATAAAGCGATGAAACAACCATTCTCAGAAGCCTTCCACACACCATCGCAAGCTTCTGAAAGCCTCCCTGCCGCACCTGGCTGCAAGGGCTTGTTTTGGGACAAATAGACTTTCTATGACTCTATCTCACTTCTTTCATTTTCACTCCCTGCATCCCTACTTCAGACTTCTTTGTCTTCCGCACACGTTCTTCTCCAAGCTTAGAAACCCACATCTAGGCTCCAAGTGTCCTAAAACAGAGTCCAGTTCCATAAGAGGAACAGCCTGTAAAGCTGGCTGAGGGACTTGGCTATGCCTTATCTATTTTAAGTGGCTCCCAAACATTCTGGACCACTGACAGCAGTCAGTATTTCTTCCACAAAGCACCTTAATCAAAATGGAGAAGCAATGCAGTTTTGCATGCATCTTGTTGGCTTCCTGGGCCCACCCATGACACACAGATCTCAGTTCTAATGTAAGGGAGTGCATTACCGCGGAGCAGAGGCATATGTACATAAAGCTACACAAAGAAACAACATGCATAGCAAAGCAGCTACCAGGAACAAACCTCCTGGCACAAGGGACAGCGAGTTCACTGCAACACTCTGCCCAAGCATGGTAAAACACTCTGACAGGTCTAAATGCCCTTCATGCCCTTGCGAGCGGCACCAAGGCATGAAGGGAGAGCCCACATTCAGTCCTTTATGTACGACTGATGGTGAAGCCTTGCCAAACCTCCTATGCAGGGGCCGTCTGCCAAGAGTGACTCTTGACTTACAGACTCACTGCGTGGTTAATTCAGTAACAGCAAAGATAGTCATTTAACTTTCGAAAAGTCTGATTTTATCACTGCTTCAAGCTTTAGGAAGTAAGGTATTTTGGAAGAAAAAAAAAAAACAACTGTTCCAAGTACGAAAACTCTTTCCACTTGAATTATTTTTTCAAAATGCAAACACAAAACTACACCAGCAGTCTGAACACTAATATGAATGTTAAATAGAGGAAAATGCTTATGGCCAACCAGTTCCAAACAGAGTCTTTAAAGTCCTTCTCTTCACATGTTGATTTTACAGTATTTATTAGGAAAATTTCCCATCTGAAAATAAAAATTAAATTTGTAGGACTGCTACTGCAGCTGCGAACATAATGCTGTTTTTCTTTCATTTCTGTTTGCAGGACAAACTACAAATGGTCCCTTCCAAAGCCTTATTGATGGCTCAATTATAGTTTATGTTGTCATGCCCTCGGCATGACAATATCCCCCATTCTCTGCTGTATGAAGAGCTCAAGCCTTTCCTGCCCTCAGGCCCTGAGAGAGACTACTTGCTTGTATGTACAGAGCAGGACGGAGCCAGAGGGACTCGAAACTGCAGAGATAACAGGCAGGCGGGAGGTAAGGAATGCACTGGCCAAGCAGTTTGGGTGACATCAGTCCATCAGCAAAAGAGGAAAACCTAGGACCAGACACAGTGTTTTTCACTGTCCCCTTTGGTGTTGAGTTGCCTTCTTTGTTTCTGAAGTGCGAGAGTAAAGCAAAGGACAAATAAACCAAGGAAATATCAAGTTGGCAGTGCTCCTTTTGTGACAGAAAAAAAGAAATTGAGATATAAAAGGTAGTTTCCAACATTGCGTTATCCATATTTGTGGCTTCCAAGTTTGTGATAGCCTGGAAATTCAGACCTCCTCCCATCAGCAGCCTTTCCAAAGACTTCTGAGTTGCACAAATGATTTCCCTGCTTCCCTTCCTTCTCCTCCCCCTCTGTCTCTTGAGAACCGCCCGAAGGCAAATCTAATTGGAACCTTGCACTGGCTGCAAACATACCATGAATGAGACCATAACCCCACTCTGCAGCAGGCCAAGGCCCGCACAGGAGGAGCAGCAGGCTGATGCTGAGTGTGCCCATGCAGGAGGAGCAGCAGGCTGATGCTGAGCGTGCCCAGGGGTGCCCCGCAGCCAGGCGGTGCTCCCACCCCGTGAGCCGCACACAGCACCCTCAGCAAAACGCGCTGTGCTGCACAGCGAGGACCCTGCGTGCACCCACCCTGTGCCGGGTGCTGGGCTGCGGGCATGGATCTGCTTACAGCCAAGGAAGGATATCATTAACTATTAATAACGAAAAGGCTGCAATGCAGACAGCTTGAAATCTGGTACAGCTTACTAAATCACAACTGCACATGAGACCATTGTACTACTGCACAATGACAGCAGCTCCGCGGCTCAGCATCCTTACCTTGAAACCTCGCTTTAAGTAGGAAATTCAGTGTTTATCTGAAGGCCACGCAGCACATCTCTGCAGCCACACAGCAGCAATTTGCAAGAGAGCCCTTTGGAAAAAATTAGTAAAATTCTTACAGATAAAATTTCAGTTTAAGAGTAGGTTCTTCTGAACCAGGATGCTTCGTGCCAAGCGATTTACAGACAGTATTTGCTATTTGGTGAGATAAAGAATAACTACTGTTTTCCAGAACGACAGGACAAAGGGCCCAAAGCAACCATGGGAGAGAAGAGAGAAGGCCTGGGTCACACTGTGCTGCCATCAGAACCGAAGATGGGCAGTGCCAGGTGGTTCAGAGCTGTGCGTAAATCAGGGGACGATCAGCGAGGGGCAGCCCCACTGCTGTTGGCCTTACCACTCCTGTGCTCTCCTTTCCCAAGTGACATAGCTATCCTGTAGTACGGAATATATATTTTTAAGAATAGTGAATTTCACCACAGCTGGCCCTAGTCTTCAGTCTCAGAGTAGAGAAGGTCATCTGCGCAAATGGGTTTTGCTTGAGGACAGAAAATTAAAAAATAAAGAACCATTAGCAGATCTTTAATTTAGCTTTTTTAAGTTAATACAGTTGTACAGATGACATTGAAACCATGTTGGAGATACAGGAATAATTGGTAAAAACTGTAGAAGTGGCAATAGCCACATGAGGAAAGGGCAGCAAGCTCACACAGGACAGCAGTACAGCAAGAGCCACAGGCAGCAGGAGGGAGGTCTGCTTACTGCAACAGCAGTGCGATGAGGAAGATGACACAACTGGAGTCATAACCGCATCAGGAAAAGCCCTGCATGTGCTTTAAGTGTTAACTTGCCTCTTTTATTTTATGATGGGATTTGAATGTAGCAATCCTCTACCTCTGGGAGTAAAAGTAAAAACCCTGGAAAAATATTAAATGTTAATAAAACTGGGGGGAAAAAAAACAAAAAAAACCCTTTCTTTCTCAGGCATGAGAAAGCAGCACAGCTCAGTGTTCCATTTCTTTTTCAAGAACAGAAGCTGGCAGCCTCTCAAAGCTTTTGGGACGGTATTACTTTTTCCCTTACACTTGAAGTTAAGCATGCTGGTAACATTTTTCCCCCAGCCTTCCCATTCCCACCAAGCTTGGAACGTGGCAGGAGCCAGCAGCCTCACTGCCACAGACATGAGACACCAGAAGACAGCAGTGATTTACAGCATCTTGACTTAGCAGCAGACAGAGGACACCTATTCCTCTCTGTGCTCAGCAGGCCTGGAATTGGGCTGAGGGCAGAGGCCGTGCTCTGCAGCGGCAGCTGGTAGAAGCGGGTGACCGGACATCCCGAGAGGCTCCGTGCACACCAGGACCTGAAGCAGTTTTCACTAAAGCTATGATTCCTGCACAAGAGCCAATGTTTGCTGGAACACGCCACAAACTCCTTCTGGTAGGATCAAATCAGAGGTTTTGGTTCTCGTGTTCACAGACACCCCAAATTCTGACATACCCAGTGGAGACGTGCAGCCATGCATGCAAACACCACCAGAAGTGGTTTATTTAGAGTGTAAGATATTAATACAGAAAAAGACAAAATGGAAGGACTTGATGTTGAAAGGCAATAAATCACTTATGCTTTAAAAAACAAATCTATATCCTCTGCATAAAGCCAGGAAGAGGCTTTGTTTCTTGCTAGCATTTAAATGTCTGCCTAGTCAGTCAATCTCAAGTTTTACATGTCTATTTACGTACGTTTCATAGAAAATGGGTATGATTCATCTCTTTTTGCTGTTTGTGAAGGCAAGGTGCATTTACATGATCCAAATAAATCATCTGCTGAGAATACAAGTGAAAATGCTGTCTGAGCAGCCAGGATCAGAGGCTTCTTCTAAAAAGCATCTTTGCATGACAAAAGTTAACGCTACATTAGACAGCTTTTCATTAGCAGGAAGCTAATAAATTGATATCCTCAAGTAATTAATTACAAAGACTCTCTGTGCAACAGCAAATCTCACAGCAAACACGTCCGTTCGGCTTTCATCAAGACGTTTCACCAATGTACGAGCTTCAGCGTGAGGAAGACAGTGCCGGATGAACTGAGTTTCTAACAGGCCACAAACCTGCTAGATCTCAGCAGCACAAAGCACGCTCGGCTCTGAGCAGCAAGTCAAGCACTAGCAATGACCACCACGGCTTGGGTTCTTTAAAAAGATCCGCACTTTATCAGGAGGTTATTCCTTTTGAAGTGCAGCTCCATTTCCTTGTCCCTGGGAGCACAACCTCTGGGCAGCGCTACAGCTTTGCAGGAACCCATGGGTTTTTCCATCCGTAAAGCAGAAAGTTTTAGCTCACATACAAAATCAAGACTCACATTAAGGTTAGACAGAGGCTTGGTAACATACAGCAGAACGGTGAGAGGGGATCACAGGGCCTGAAATACATCCTGTTGTGCGTCTCGATAGGAAATAGAAAGCTATTTTAACTCCGATGATTAATCACTAACAAAGGAAGATGGATTCCTTCAAATAAGCCTGAATGCCTTCTGTGGAAAATATGCTTACATTAAACGTATTCTGATAACTCAGAAAGACAACCTAGAGAAAAACTTCATCATCTCAAATGTTCAATAGATCCTTATTAATAGATTATCTAAATTGATTACTTCTTTTTTTGTCAGCAGTGCTGGACACTAATTATGGTTCAGGACTTCACTGTGTTGTGTGCCGCACTGACAGCTAGAGACTGGCTCCACCAATAAACCAGAGCAGACTGTACCAGCAGGTGTCAGCTACGTGGGTCCTGCAGCTGCCTTGCGTCTGCAGCACAGCAGCTCGTTTATCCGACCAAAGAGTTTGGGCTCCTACCTGGCAACAGATTTATTAGGCCAGAGTGTCACATAAGCAAAACCAGGCCTAGGAGAAAGGTAGGCAAAGACCAGCTAAGAAAACACTATGGAGAAACTGGACCCACCGATCTGCAAACAAAAATAAAAGCAGCACCTGACGATTCAAATCTGCAAGATACTGTGACTTGGTTTGCCCAAACTTTCAGTCAGTGCACGACAACTGTTTTAATTGGGAGCAGAACTGATAGCGAATGAAGAAGTGACTACCTAGCACAGAGCTCACAAATCAGTTGGTGATGTTCGTGCTGCTTTCAAAGGCTCCCTTTTGCCCAAAATAGGAAGCTGGCTCCCGTCCCAGCACTTAGCAGATACATTAGCACCAGACAATGACTTGTCAACACATCCAGCGCCACCACAGCAAACACATTCCACAACACAGACACCAAAATCCTGGGATCTCGCACCTGCACCATCCAGAATGCAGCATCCCTCATCCAGGGCACTCCATGCCTTGTGGAAGCTAGGCAGTCGCTGTAATAGCAGAGCTCATTAAGGTGACATTTATAAAGACAGAAATATCCAGCTGCCAGAGCAGGACGTCGCTCAGAAAATAATCATCTCTGCTCTCTTTGCCCCGATCCACAGGGGAAACCTAAAGAAATGTATTCCAAGAATGAGAGCCGGGTACCAAAAACCACGATCTCTGTAGATACCAAGTGCCACAACCCCAATTATTTCACTCCCCTCCATTCGCCTCTTTGGGTTCGAAAAGTAAAGCTATGTTATTTTTCTTGTCCCGGAAGATGAACTTCCTTTGGCACTTCTTCCACTCCCTCTTCCCACCCGCTCTATTACTCAGCTCTATTACTTCCCTTTCAAACACAAAGGACTTGAGGGGAAAAGACTGGACGAGCTTTTCAGCATTAACGACACCAAACCACCTATTAACAGTTTCTCTACCTTTGAAACAGGGCTTGTCTGCACTCTAATAAAACTACAAAATAATGTCTGTCTTTCAAGGAGCGCTGTTTTTTCTTCACACTTTTCCAAATTTAGATCTCACTTCTCATTTGTCCTTTTATCAGACAGCCTACACTACGTACAGAGGGAAGGAAAGCTACACTCGATTCAGCCCATAAAAGTGTTTCCCTACAAAGGCACATTTCCTCCCATCAGAGAAGGGCAAGGTAGGAAAATCTCATAGATTATCAGAGCAAAGAACTAGAGAAGACAGAATTTGGGTTTAGCTGCAGTCGGCTTTCTCTCCCCACTCACGGATCAGCACACCCACCTCTGAGGACCCAGGCACTGCTACAGAACCTGTTCTCAATCACGCTCCTTGACAGAACTCCATGACATGCTGCACTACTGTCCTTCATCTAGTGGGACTTCCTTGTTTACCACATTTGATAGTTCAATCTTTTTAGGAACCTTTGAACAAACTGATTTCCTATTTCTACTTCGGCAGAGATGAAGTAAGTCTAGAGAACGTCTACTTTACCATCTCATGATGATACCTACGGCTATCTTGATTTTTCAGGCACACCCATTTTCAGGACTCCTACATCTCAGTCTGGATCCTTAAATTATTACAGCCCACTCTTGTGAGTAGGAGTTGAAAATGGAAAAAATACTCTTCTTTCATGCACCCAGCTTTGGTTCTTCTCAACAACACCAGTCCTGTAGGCTTAAAAACAAAGAAGGCAAAGAAAAAAAAATAATAAAGCAAAGGAAAAAAAAACACAAGGGAGGACAGCTTAACAGCACTCATATTCTCTGCCAAGACAGAATTCTTTCTGTTCCTGCCTATTTTCCCCAGACACCTCCACCTCCTCTTTCCCCGTTAAACTAAACCAATATGTTCACACAGCTAAGTGTTCCAACAACTTGGTCAATATAAAATATTCATAGAAGCTCCAAATCTACCAAATGAGGATAGTCCTTCGCTCTTAATTCAAAAGGCATAAAGCCTCCGAGCATTACAAGCACACTGGCGGTTTTAACTCCCCTGGCAACTCTGTAAAGCTGTCCTACTGTAGAAGAAGTAAGAAGCAAATCACAAGGGTATCTGACGATAGGGTGGTCCAGATTTCACCAGCAGGTTGGAGATGTTAAAACAGGAAGGTGTCACAAACCCTACTTAACACCTAAAATTTTGTTAGGCAAAACTGAACGAATACCAATCAGAACATATGGAGCATTTCTTCTGTCTTTCTTGACGCAACCACAGAAGTGATGAGCTTGGCTTGTGACCAATTTGACATCTTGACAGATTAGTCAGCTCCTCACAGCAAAAGGAACTCAACTATTGTTATGTGCTTAGGCAATCTACGTTCGTTTGACTATTACTCAACTCTTGTGCCACTCCCAATTGTTTAAATCTCTACGACAAAGAGAAAAATCAAGAGGTCATTAGCCACATCTATAACATAAAACACAACATATAACCCAACTAATATACAAATAAGCCCACTGATAACTCAAGGTGCCACCAATCCTTGCCATCAAAACGCCAGTGACTGCTGGCTTACAGAATCACTGTGAGCATTCAAGCTTTCTGAAATCAGTAATCATTTAAATTTCTACTAGAAATACTATGAAGGTACCTTGGTCCCACTTACCACTCAGTTTCCTAAACCACAAATGGTCTGCACACAGAGCTGAAAATCAGCAGTGCAATCCATCTCAAAGATGACTTCCCAGATTCACAGCAAAGAACAGAAAATGCGTGGAAGAGACAAAAAATCCTTTCCCTGTGCAGGGAGAAGAAAAATCTATACCGTCCTTAAAACAGGAGCTGAATCAGACTATTTAGCACAATCCTATGGTTCGGATCACGGAAACCAGTTAAACTCACTCATCGACACTAACCTGCATAGTTCGCAGCCTCAAGCAAAACGTGGCTGAAACAGAGCTTTCAGTGTTCATTCCAGTATTGTTTCTATCAGCTCCTCCACGGTCCTTACACTCAGACCTGCATTTCAGCCTTACCTAGGTTCATACCTCGCTTATTTACACCATTTTTCCCTTTGGTCTTCAGAGAATCCAGCTCAACACACACCCGTTCACAAATGCTGCTACACAATTCTGTACTACACACCCTATTGCAGTGACAGCGATTGGTCTCATGTGCATCATTGTGCCTTTTTTCTCTACCAACGTAACTTTCAGAGACTCAGCTGCACAGTGCCAAGTCCTGCTTCTGATCCACCTTGGATCAAAATCTGTCATTGGCTGCTTTAAAAAAAGAAACACCTTAGAGTTTCATTCCTGGCTGTCCTTTATGTTTGACAAACATAACCAAGAAACAGCCCTCAAGTTACTTTCAGAAATCTCTTTCACATCTCCTCTGTCAAGAGGTTTCCCAAAGGCTCGGCGGTGGTACACAAACACCTCCTGAGGTCCTCATTCCAGCTCCCTCTCCTCATGGATTGTAAACTCTGAGGCTCAGATGATTTTAGTTCTGTGTTTACACAGCACCTACCACAGCGTGGTCTTGGTCAAAGAGTCCTGCAAAGCAAACAGAGTTGCGTGGACACAGAAACACACAGAAATGGTAATCTCAGCAGTTCCAGCACAGTGACTTGGCAGAGGTTTATCATGTGAGTCACAGTCTGTTTACCCTAGAACATCTCTGTCTTACCTTCAGACAAACATAATCACACACAAAGCCGTTTAGGTTAACCATCTCCAATCTTTCAGATCACCGAAAACAAAAATCACAGCCCTCCACTAAATCTTTGCTCTATTTATTACCTGCAGAGCCCAAGAGCCAGCAGACCAGCGCAATCATCTACTGCTAACAGCAGTACCCTTCATGTCTTCGTTAAGACAAATGACCAATAGCTTCAGTAGCTTTACACTTCACATTAAAAATGGAAGTAACGAGTTGTAAATAATACCTTACTGCCTGAGAGAAGGGAGGTTTCCTGGGGGCCTTCCACTTTAAGGATGTGCCTGAGAAACCTGAAATATCTTGACCATAGTAAGACGCAGTAAAGAAATCTGAGATACAGAGAAATTACAACGTTGCTCATCAGTGGGGTATAGAGGGAACAGAAAATGCTCAACAGGCCCTAGGACAACATGAGATGGAGTGTTTTGCACAGGATGATAAAAGATCAAGAGTAATATTAACAATTTTGCCTCGTGCATCCAGAAGGAAAGCAGTCTAATCTTCGCACGTTTATGCTTACATGACAGTATGACATCTTTTTCCCTGCATAACACTTGCTATTGCCAACGTTCTTATGCTAAGTACCTTGGAGGTTTGCTATTCTTAACATTAGAAGGTAAGAAAAACACAGAACACAGCAAGGTGCACATGGCTGTTATTTTGCAGCACTCATCTTGAAGCACCTTCACAATGCCTTCGAGTTGGAAGTGCAATCCTATTAACCACTCTATGGGAAGGTTTGAAGATTCCTTTGTCATTCGTTTTTATAGTAACATTTAGAACACTTTTTGCTGTATGCTTTCTTCCTCAGGAATCTATTTCCCACAGAGCACACATGCTGTAAGTTACAGACACAGAGTTGAAGCCAGTCCCGGCGGCTACCCACCCTTCACACTGTTAAGGGTCACATTTGGTGTGACTCCACTGAAGTGGGATTTCATTCTCCTCCAGACTGGTAGTAAAATCTCTCACTATACTATTTGAACAAGTATTTTCCATTTTAAATAATGCTGAGTTGGAAAAAAGTTTAAAGGTAACAGGCGGGGGCTTGGAACTTGATGTTCCTTGGGGTCCCTCCCAACCCAGGCCATCCTATGATTCTATTCAGAAATAACCAATGAAGAAACAGAAAATCACTTCCAAGCACAACTTAACAGCACGCACTGCCCTTAGTCCATCCTGACTGCGCACCACAAGAGCCTTCACCACTACAATGCCATAACCACAGAACCCACAACCCTAGCTCTTTTCTCTCAGTCAACGATAACAGCAAAACACAGCACAGGTGATTACAGCAGCAATTGTCAAGCTCTGTAGCAAGATACTCAGATGTGACCACGTGCAGATACGCCCTGTGCTGGTGGTGAGGAGGCTGCTGCTGCAGCAGGATGCCTGGGGCTCCAGAATCTGTGCTGCCCACTGCTCCACTGGCAGGCTACAAAAGAAAGGTATGGGCTGTGGGCGATGCTGGCAGCAATGTGGTGAAGAAAGCACTTGGTATTAATTAGAAGTAGCTTTCAAATACTTTCAGCTTGCATATTTAAGTTATATGTCACTGTCTTCTAACCTCAGAGAAAAAAAAAATGAAAGAAAAGGTTAATTCTGTTGATCTGTGGGTTCAGACAGTAAGCTCACCCTCTAGAGACTTTGAATAGCTGGAGGGTGGATAAAGCTGCAGTCAGTTTGCACTTTACCAGACATCTGATAAACTAATCTTCATCAAGGCTACCTGCCTGTTGGAGCCCTCATAACTAACACAATTCAATTGCAGCCTTAGTTAAAAATCAGCTGCAAGGGCAGTCAGCAAGAAGCACAAACTCAGAGTGGGCCGCATGTGCACAGACACACACACAGCCGCTTCTCCACTGCCTGCTGGCAGTCCACACCTACCGCAGGAGCAGCCAATGTCTCTAACAGAAGGTTCTCAGCAAAAATAGTAACAACTCCAAAGCTTTCTCCCCCATCTCTCCAAATGCTGCCCAACTCAGTCTTTAAACCCCTATGGGCCATTCTGCACTCCTTTGCATTGCTCGCTGCTCAGCTGAAGGCACACTTCTTAAGAGCAGGCATGCTGAGCTCCTCTCCAAGGCAGACCTCTTCTGTAAGAACAGAAGGAACAACTCATGCTTATTTCCATTCAAGTTCCGAACTTTTGCAAATACATCAGTGAACATTCCTGATCTCACAAGTTGGAGGCACCTGCAACCAGCCAGACTGCTGTAATGTGAAGCACGACTTGAAAAAAGCCATGGACCGCTGTCATTTTCCCCCAGCCAACCGACCCAAGAACCCCCTAGAGATATCAACTACATCCAAATCAACAGCAACAGCTGCAGAACTCCATTACATTCAGATACAAACCGCTGTACTTAGCTTTTTATTGCTCATTATTTTATCAGAAAAGTAACATATGGCCTCAACTTCTACTCCACACACCACATGTGAAACCGGTTGGTGAGCTGTGCCGCCATGTTATCGAGATGTGAGCCACGCTCCAATGTATCAGAAGGAGAAAACATCTAAAAAACAACTCTGACAACAGAAAGGCCATTCAACCACAAAAGACTTTTGACAAAGGAAAAGCCATGCCAGAACGTACACAGACACACACTGCCTCACTGCGACTGGGCGTTATTACAGAGCTCAAAAAATTCGGAAGTGTCAGTAAGCAATTTTTCCAACTGTCAATGGGAAGGCAGGACTTCCCATGTTAGAATACAAGAAGCTGCACCATGTTTTATGAAAGGACCACATTCAGCTTCAAAACAAACAAACAAACAACTATGGAGTTAGAAAATAAGTTACCTAACGAGTAATTCAACATAGAGCCAGATTTTTCATGTTGTAATCCATCTCGTTTGGGGCCTAACTGTCACTAGAAGGAAATCTTGTAAAAACGTATAGGAAACAAAAGGAAGAAATTAATATAGGCTACAAATATCCGAAGGAAAAACACCGTACAAAGCAGCAAATCACCTGAACCACTTTCCATTCATGCACAGATACTGAAATTTCTTTCAATTAGCCAAAATTGATTATCTTTTCAAACAAATCATGCAGAAGTTGATAAGTAACCCATTACATGGAAAAGTTAACCACCAGATTGAGAAATGGCCGTGACACCGTCTAAAAATATTCACGCCACATTCTGACCCATATACCAACGTTAAAATACAGCAGTATACAAGAGGATCAGATATATTTAGGACAGACCACCCAGATTAACAGGCAGCAAACCATAAATATTTCATTATCCTTCTCTGCATATTTTTTAATCTTCATTCACTGCTTACCTGTTATTAAATAGACCACCACCATCTAGGTTTGACCAATACTTGGTGTACTACAATATAATTGGATCCACAACAGCTTGATTGCCTTCGCTGAAATAAAATTCATCAATATACTACAGGGTAGAAAAGGTTTATGATTTAAAACTCACTTTAAATGTTACTTTATTTCCTGAAAACATTTAAATTCAACTTGACAGTATAAAATTAAATCTATCTAAAGAACCTGCAGGAAGGAAATAACACCCAGTTGCACGTCTCACTGCAGACAGCCATTTAAGATATGCAAACAAACTCCATACTTCGGAATAATCTGGTTCAGGCAGGCGCTGAGGGCTGGTAGGGACTGACACTGAATGGATATCTCCAAGTTTCCTGCATTAAGAAACAGTAAAGGAAAGGTGCCATGCTGACACACACCAGGAAGGGAGCATGGAGGAGTACAGCAGAGCTAATGGAATCATCTGTGGTGTGCAAAAGGCAAATAAGAGATGATTGTTCACTTGTACACCCAACGCAGGAATCAGAACATGTCTGAAACAGCAGCAAGTGATACTGCAAACAAAGTGCAGTTAAAGCCCGACCCATCTTTGCCACAGGATGATGTTCACCAAGATTGAAGAACGGATTCCTACAAACTCATTCAGGAAAAATCCAGCAAGGGCTATAAAACCTGAAGACCCTGCTGGATGAAGCTGCCCATCGCTACAACTGGAACAGTCAGGACATAGCAGAATTGTAGAGACAGGAGAGCTAAGTGTCATGGTGGCAGCCCATCATGTGATCATGTGATGTGGTTCTTATTCAGTCTTCCATCACAACAGCTTCTGTATTGGACTGAAATATTGGTAGCACACCACTGTTAGCTTCTAATTCTTTGCAGATCACTGTGAGCCCCAAGCCCAGCAGCCATGGAGCTCCTCCCTATGAACCACACGTCCCAAGCATCTACTCCCTCCTGCCTCTGACAGTCTAGCTGCCACGGCTGCGCAATGAAAACCTTCCAGTTCTGCTTCAGAAAGAATTATAGATCAATGAGAAATCCAGGCAAAGAACTCCACAAGGCTGCCTAGAGGAACTAAGCAGTTTAGCATTATGCATTTCCTAAGATTGTGCCGATTCATTTGTCTGTTTGATAACAGCACTGGGATTGTTTTCTTTATTTGTGCAGTAAGTTTAAGTTCTGTATTTCAGGAAAGAGAAGCCAAGAACAACAAGAAGGAAGGAAATACGCTGCAGGACTGCTTCAAAGTAAACCCCCTCTTGCCAATGTTCCTCCAACGTACAGCTTTCTCTTCCTTCCTCAGCAGACGTGCAGGACTAAGGAGATTTGTCTTGGGCCACCTGGCAACAACTCAGCAAGCCATCTCTGTTTCGCAGAGCAACTCCGGATTTTAAAGGATCATTGTATTAAACAGCCTTGTTCCATTAGCAAGAAAGAGAAACCTGGTGAGCCAACTGAACTCCTAGGCCAGCAGCATCTACACGAGCTGTCACACACAGCAACATCACTGGCAGCAAAGCCTAGCAGCAGTCATTGCAATGTCTATGGCAAATACACCGCTGATCAGAACATGCACAAAGATTAAGCAGAAACGTTATATGTAACGTTGTACTTGAGGCATCAGAGGCGTGAGCATTTTAACATATGGATGGCTTATGTTTCTCTTCTACAGACTCTATTTCACATCTCTTCTTCCAGAACTTGCCTTTGCAAATAAGCGTAGCATCAACAGACAGTGCACGATCAAGTTACAGGCTATTTTGAACACAGACTTCCGTATTCAAGCAAAATAGTTATTTATTCAGTATGAATAAGCATTCATCTATCTGCAGCACAAAACCCCTGCACGAGAGCTGAGCAGGTTAGGGCATCTAGTAGCTACTGCAATGCTCACAAAGGTATTTAAGCTAGCTTTCAACCACCTCATCAGGCCATGGATCCAACAACACTTCTCTTGGAAACACAGCCAGCTTCAGCTGCACCCGCCCTCAGCCTCCAGGTGATCCCATACCACCTCCTCAGCCCCAGCAACACCGCCTGGCATGCCATATGGTGAACCGACCAGGAAACTGTTCAGGGTTAAAAATTAAGCCAGCAGTGCCACCAAGAGAAATGTCTGTGGAACCACAGTCTCCAAAATGCCTAGAAATGTTACTATGGTAGGGTAGAGCTAGAAGCCTTAATGTTTATCCTGCAGCTCTTGTGTCCAGGAAGCACCATACAGACCAATATCAGCTTCTATATGCACACAGGCAGCTCCTGAATAAGTAGTCACGTTCCTCCATTCCACTTAATTCTGAAAAGTGGTAACAAATACATATATGTATATATATAGACACACTTACATATACGTACATATACACGTATATATTCCAAATAAGGCCATAAAGCAAAACACAGCAAGATGTCTGAGGTTCTTCTTGTTCCCCAGCTCTTATTCCATCATATGAAGTGAAAATAAATGGTATATGAGAATAACACATCAATTAAGGACAGCAACTTTCTGAATAAGTCACTATGACGAAGCAAGGTGGCTTTAGTTCAACCATGAACACAGTAATCCCCAGAAGAATCAGATGGATCACACGTATCCGTGCAGAGCATGCCTCAGCTCCCATCATGGCAAGCGAGGATGGAAATGACCGCTGCAGCAGAAGCAGATACCAGTGCCCATAGCACGAAACTGGGCAATAAAAATCACATTATGGCAGTATGTCTCTTCCAAGACAGCCTCCTTGCTATCAACTCATTAGGCAAACTTATTAGGCAATCAACAACGACCTTCTTCCAGAAGAAGCAGAAGTCCTACTGAAATGGAAGCTCAATTCTAATCCCAGCAGAGCCTCAGGACTGTTGGGGGAAGTAAGCATCTCTGCAGCTCACCAACAGCAGGATTGCAAAGCAGCTGAGCTTACTTTTGCACACATTTTAGAAGCACCACTTTCCCATCACTTAATTTGCCATCAAAGTCCTGCTGCTCTCTAGCAGGTTTTGAGATCTTGGCATCTGCACAGAACGAATGGCTCCTTACAAAGTGACTACTCACTTGTGAAAGCCCTAAGATGGCTGTGCACCAGCCCTGCTAACAGACATCCAAAGGCTGGATGTTGAAGTTCTGGAAGTGAAGTTCTGGAATTAAAAAATCTGTAATGAGAATGAGGAATAATACATTATTTGTAAGATGACTGCTTTCTGGATGAACAAAATACCCAATGCATCTCCCTGAATGCCTCCTGGAAGCTTTAAGTACAGGATCAAACCTTCCTTTTTCCATATCTCATCCGTCACCACTTACTGAGAAACTAAATTAATAACCATATAGATTAATTAACCTGTTCCCTAGATTGGGGCACCTAAATTCTGTTTGCGATTTTGATATTCAAAGAAAGCCTCAAAATCCATCAGCGCCGGTTTATTTATCTGTTGATTTCCACGTTCCAAAGCCGACGAGTACAAAAGCAAAGAGCAGGAGAGGCACAAACAGCACAGAGCGCTGAGCCCCACAGCTGGCTTCACAGGAGTGCTCCCACATGTGATCCTTTTGTGAGGTTACCAGGAAACTGGATACCAACTGCGCTAACTCTGCGAGACAGATGAGGTGACATTCACAGACACGGGATGACAAACTCAATCTTACTGGAAACACAGAGAGGAAATAGGAAGTTTTCTTTACTGCTGAGCCAAGAAAAGATTGCCCAGCCGATACGCACCATAACATACAAGGCTCTGCTTGGCTTCAGTGCTCATCCAGAACAGTAGAAACAACTGAAAATCATCTAAATCCCTGCTGTTACTTTTTTTTTTCCCTCCCTCTCATTCCAAACCCAATTCAGAACTCACGCAACACACATCCTGCAACAATATCCCTTGTCTGGATCCAGAGGCAGCAGTGATGTGATAAACCCTGGCATGTTTTTAGCATCGTCTCCCAGAGCTGGAGTAAATAACGTGACAGGCTCCTCACCAACAACTTGCTCCTCATCTTTACCCCAGATGCTACCAGAGAAACATGCGGTGTTTTTAAATCCCCCTAACCACCACCAAGCTACACACAACTACATTAAAGCATATTTCCTTATTTACTCCGTAGAATATTTTTTTGAAGATGTTCCTGCATCCTTCAGTATATTACAAGGTTAACAAGTAAAAGCTGCTGAGCATATAATTCTAAAACAGGGAACAACAAAAATATTTCATCTGCAAATGGAATAGCTCAAACACATTAAAAAACAATAATACATTCAGTTTCTCCTTAAATAGTAGCTTGCCAAAGGAAAACAGGGAACACGCAAAACATGGCACTGAAATCAACGTATGGCAGAAAAGCAGCATAACTCGCAGAAGCACAGTTCTGTGACTGTGATGAGGCCATACTGCAATCATCAGCTGTGAGCTGCCCTCACTCAGCTGCGAGAGCAAATTCCAGGCGAAAGACATGGTCTGCCTTTATTCCCTTCAGATGGCTTCAGTAGACAGACTGCATTTACAATCCCTCATTAGCAAATTACTGTAGATGAGATATTACAAAAGTATGGTTTATCAAAATTATTCATGCATTTCCCCCCACTGTCACATATAAACCGTACTGTAAATAAAAAGGAGGCATCTGCTCCGAGCCCGAAAGGCTAGGCTTTCACAAAGGATGTACATGCAATATACCTGACCGTGATGATCTACTGCTGTAATACATTGTCAGGGTACCTCTTGTCAGAAGACAGTGAGGACTCCTGAAGCACTCAATTTTTGTCTTCCGATGTGTAGACATGATGGCAGCAGAACTGACACAGTAATGAAAGCATACGGGATTACAAATCACAACATTATATTTTTATAAAGGACTGTATATTATATATTTAAAAGCCTACCTCCATTCTCTCCTAACAGAGAGCAGACAGCAGGATATGAGTATATTCCATAGACAACTGCAAACCATGAATGGTAACAGAACTCTGAAGTAGTTCCAATAAGTAAAACAATTACATGGATTTAAAATGTAAGTATATACACAAACACACACAAAACTAACACTTTTTAAGAGCAGTATTGGAAATTTTCTCTGCCATGACCATGTCCAATCTTGGCAGAAGTGACTCAATGGGCATTTTCCAACCAGTGCCCTAGAAAGCAACTCCTACAGGACAGCAGAGAGCAGGGGATCGTATGGCACTGCCCCTCCTCCTTCCTCCTGGCCGGCTCTTTCTCTGCTCTGGCTTATCGCTGCCATCAGAGCAGCACACAGACCTTTCCAGGCAGTTAGCAGTAAGGAGAAATACAATTCTTGGCTACCTCCAATAACACTCACTGTTACTTAAGCAGAAAAGCACTACGAATTCTGTCAGCAGCTACTGAAATGTATATATACACATACAGAGATGCACATTTAAAACAACCTTTATTTGCTTGTGTTTTTTCATTTGTTTTTAAACAAACACTTTTCATGCACCAGGAACGTTCAAGAACGGAAGATGAAGAGGTCTAGCTAACACAGTCTGATTCACACCATGAAAACCATCAAGAAAACTCCCAGGTTAAATTATGCACGTTGCACCTGCATAGAAAGTAGTATTTTAAAGATCTGCAAACATTACAGGATGACTAAGAAAGAGGCGTGGATTCCAAACCCAGGCAAGAAGGATTCCAGCATTTAGGAGCAAGAGCACTCATCTCCAAGAGAACCAAGAGTACTCACAGCCAGTGCACACCACATTCCCCATAGGAGTGCCCAACAGGTAAGCTGTTGAAGGCAGCACTTCCATAAAACAACAGAAGAGACACACTAGCAATTTTCTGTCTTTGTAAAATGCCTTTTTTTTTTTAAAGCCAAAGACTACATATTAGCTACATTGCAAGGGAACAACAACGTGCTTCCAGAGGATAGGAAAGTCATCTTAGAAAGATGAAAACATGTAACTGACTTCACTTCATCTTCCTACCAGGACAGTAATTTCAACTATGAAAATATTCCAGTACTTATTTATCAAAACACAGCCCTGAAACTTAGTATACCACAACTGGAGTGTCCATGTGCCTGCTGCCCAGCAGAGCGGGCGGTCCAAGCATTCAGATCTGGAGCTCCAAATGTAACAGGTTGCTCCAGCACAACCAACAAAGTTTGGGTTCCCACAGACGTGCTTCTACAAAGCCCAGTGGCCGTTTACCATCCTTAAGTACCTCCCCTGCTTCCAAGTTTGCCCACGCATCCCTACAACTCTTCACGTTGACTGAACTGTTAGTCTACGTATGCCCATTTCCAAATATTGACGCTTCAACACACGCTTTTGTTAAGCGCTCAGAGCTCTTCCACTCACCCCCAACCCCACCTTTACGCACCACCCACCCTGTTCCCCATCACCTCTCCATCTCTACACAACACTAACCAAGAGGCAGCGCTCATGAAACCAGAATGAAGAGATAACTGAGCACCAGATGCTTTGGAACCACCTCAGAAATGCCCTCCTTGTGGAGGTGGGCACTGTCTGTAATTCCATCAAGGCCATCCACCTCAGAGGGACCAGGAGCCTTCTGGTACACTAATAGAAAGCCCCTGGGCTGCAGTGAAACCGCCAGCAGGAATTACCACTTCACTCTAGTGATGAGCAGCAGAAGGGTCTGGAGCTGCTCACAGGGATGGCCACCTAAAAACAGAAGCCAATAGAAGCCAACAGAAGCTCGAAGCAGAGCTCACAGACAGTACACAGGGGACCAGCCCTGACAGAAAAATGCCACTGTTCTTCACACGGGAGCAGGGGAAGAGGCTGCTCATATTGACAAATATCAACTAACAAGAGATTAATTAGCAATGCAGAAGGACAGCCTGACCCAGGAAACTACCTGTTGTTAACAGAAGCCTCATCGCAGCTTCCTCCACCCTTTGTGATTTGTACCTGCTCCTGCCTTGGGGAGGGAGAACGGGCAACGAGACAGCCACGGGCTGTGCCCTGCGATGCTCCATTAGCCCAGTGCCAGCCTGTGGGGGCAGAGCGCTGGAGGAGAACACTGGGCCACCAAAGTTTGCAAGAGCAGCGCACACGCAGAGCGGGCAGCGTGCGGTACCTGCTGAGCCAGAGGCACAGTCCTGAAATGCTCTGGTTGAGTGCCCTTCGCTTCAGCCCTCCTTCCGGCACCTCTGCCCACAGAGTTCCCAAATTACGGCTCTGCCTTACAAATGCCAGAAAATACCTCCCTGCCCGCTATGCAGCTCTTCCATAATCGTACATGGGCCGTGGGGAGCCCTGCCCGTGCGAACAACACCAGAGCAGGCTCTACAAAGTACCGTGGGCCACGCTCGCAGAGCCAAAGCTGAGAACACGGGGCATCGGGCCACGGGCAACGCGAGTTACATCTGGAGTGCGAGGAAACAACAAACAACCCACAGTACAGTCCAGGAACGCGGCAGCGTTTCAGGTGTTGCGCGCATTCTGCGTTCCAAACAAAGCCCAAAGCCCGGGCCGTGTGGAACCGGAGCCCCAGGGAGCCCTGCCCGGCACACGGAGCGGCGGCGGCCCGGAACCCCCGGGGCCATTCGCCCGACGGCCGCGCGCCAACAGCAGCGCCGCGCCTCCCGCCGCACGCAGCGCCCCGATCCCGTCCGCAGCCCGCGGACGGCCGCCGCACCTCGCCGCGGCGCGTGCAACCGCGCTTCCAGAAGCGCCGAGCGACACAAAAGCGGGGAACGAGACGGCCCCGCGCGCCGCAGCCCGCACGGCACGGCGGGGCACGGCTCCGCCTCGCCGACCGCGCGTTCCGCGGCCGCCCCCGGGAAAGGCGGCGGTGCCCCCCGCCGCGGCCCGGACCCCGCGCCCGTAGCCGCTCCTCGGAGCGCGCAGTGACAGCGGACATAAAAGGAGCGGAAACAATGACATTCCCGCGGCCCTCCTCGCCGCCGCGTCCCCTTCGGCCCGGCCGGGCCCTGCGCGGAGCTCCCCGCGCTCGGCCCCGTCCCCCGAGCGCCCCGCGGGACCCGGCGCCGCCCGCCCTCTCGCCGCGGGGCTGTGCAACGCCGGGCCCGGCCCGGCCGCCCCCTGCCGCCGCCGCCGCCGCCCCCCGCCTCGGCCCCGCGGCCCCGCTTACCGCCAGGTCGGGGCTGTGGGAGTCCCGCTGCGAGACGGCGCGGATCACCCCGGCCCGCCAGCGCCCGCTCTCCGCCGGCTCCTCGCCGCCGCCGACGCACAGGAACCGCTTCCCCACCAGCTCCGGCCGCGTCTCCACAGCCACCGCCATGGCCGCCGCGCAGCGCCGCCGCCGCCGCCGAGCCCGCTCCGCCGCCCTACGGGCCGCCCATGGCGCGCGGCGGGGGCAGCGCGGGGCTCTTCCCTCAGCGCGGTGGGTCCGCGCCCCTCGGCCGGGCCGCGCCGGGGGCCGCTCCGCCGCTGCAGCGCGACGCAAACACCGCGGGGCGGGGGAGGGCCGGGGGCGCGCGCTCCCTCCCTCCCGCGCTCGCTCACCGCCGCGCTGCGGCCCCGACCACTCCGCCCACGCAGCCCACTGCCATGGCGACCGGCGCCACGCGCCGTCTCCCTCCGCCAGGCAGCGCGAGGGGAGGGGGCGAGCGGCCGCCGCGCGGCAAAGAGTCCGGCGGCGCTCGGCCGCCGCGCCCGGCCCCGTCGGGGCTCCCGGATCCGGGGGGGGGACGCCGAGGGGTGCTCCGCGCCCGGCACGGCCCCGGCGGCCGTCACCTGCCCGGCGGAGAGAGGAGAGAGGCCGGGCGGCGCGGGGCGGTCCCCCCGAGCCGCGGAGCGGGGACACGGCGCCTCCGCAGCGCCCGTCCCCGGGAATACCGCGGGTCCGCCGGGCGCCGACACGCGCTCGGCGCCCGGTCCTGCAAAAGGGCTGCGGGCACGGCCCCTTCCCGAGGCTCTGCCCGCCTCTGGCCCCGGGCTGCGTGCGTCCTACGGAGGGGCAGCGCTGGGGGCTCGGACACCGGGCGCGGGCCGGGGCGCACCGTTCTGGAAGCCGAGCACCGGGAGCCCGGGTGCTGCTGGCACAGCCGCTTCACGGCTTCCAGTTCGAGACTGGATCCGCAAGCTGCGCCGCCGCCTCCTCTCCCCCCCGGTTTAGCTGTGTGTTAGCTAAGAGGCCAAGCATCCATCTTTCCTACTGCCGGCACCGGGCTGTATGGGAACGTTTATCCCTCACCAGCTGTTAAAGGCACGAACTCGGCAGCCCCCAGCACACGGATCGCCTTGGCCCACAGCACCCAGTACCACCGCCAGGCGCTGAGCATAGCGTGCCTCCACTCAGAGCTCCGGCTCTGCCACAGAGCACGGCCTCATTATGCAGCGGTTCATCCCCATTCGTTGTTCTACTCGGCCCGCGTAGTAATGCTGAGACTGCGTTTGAAGGTATTTTCCATCCTATTACTGAGCAGTGCAGCTCTTGTGAACTCCTGCTCCCTGTACCGGCATGCCTGCTTTCAATAGGGCAGGTTAATGATCTCTCATCTAATGCTGGAAAGCAAATTTGAATAGTGCACTTTGTGAAAAATAGATTGCGAGGCGAGAGCAATCATTCACAAGTGCCAGCCCAGCACATTCCCATATATTTCAGTGGAACGAATAACTTCTGGTACAAGAGAAGTTAATTAAAGAAAGAGGACTACAAGAAGTACTGGAATATTTCACAAGACGTAACATTTATGTAAGAACCCAGAGCTGCCTGGCACCACCTTGGCAGCAGGCTGGGGATGCGTCCCATGGAACTTGCAGAGGAAAAACACAGCAGAATGAGCCCTTCATCCACACTGGAAGGTAAGGCTACCACTGACCAAACAGCCGCAGCCTTGCAGAATGAGCAAAATGGCACCCACGTAAGTATGGAGCGCTTCATGAATAAGTAGTATAAAAAGCACTTAGGAGGGCAACTAAATAAGTATTCATCATGTCAAAACTCTTTATAGTTTTATTAGATTCCCTCTTGCTTAGCCAAAGAGTAATTTGAGATTATTACTGAATTAGACACTTAAGTAGATTACATTAATGTGCAACAAACCATCAAATATGCCAAAAAAGCTGAGTTACACGATTCCAATTGGCTAAGCTTGTGAATTTACCATAGAATACTATGAAAACTAGAATGCTTCTCCACAGAATATTAAGAATCAAATATGGTTTTATTTGTTCCCAATCAATCTGGTGTCATCACCTCACAAAGCGATGACACCACAATAAAGTTCCAGCACAGTTCAGAATGAATATGACATCAATGCTTAGGTGTAAGTTTCAGCACTCAGTTCCCAGATGCCAAGCGAGGCCAGCAGGACCTCTGCCCAGCTCCCCAGCACACCTCCCAGCACCTTCTTTGCTTCCTCCTTTTCACCATCCATCTCCGCAAGGAGCTGGAAACAGCAAGCAAGAGGTGCTGAGTGCTTGGCGTGCAGATAAATCAGCTCCAGCCTCCAGCTGCAGCAGAACTTAAAGCAATGGTGCTGTGCTGGGGCCTAAGCCCTGAAGATGCAGAGAACAGCTTGTAAATGTTCTCTGCTCTATCATAACACGCTGCAGTAGGATTTCTTCCTGCCTGCCTCAGAAGCCTTTGCAGGAGTCAGACCAATTAGCCACCCCCCTTTCAAAGCAGTACCTCCTCTACATCCTTGACGATTGTTTATGCAAATACTTGAACTGAAGATTTTAAGTATCATAACCTGTAGAAAGAAAGGATTAAGGGCAGTGTGGATTGATGCATCTTCCGAAGAAAATGGCAGAAAGAGGCCTCCTCTCAATTTACTCCAAGGGGCCAGAGAAATCATCCTCCCTGAGCTCAGCAGCAGCACTCGGAGACAGGCAACACCAAAACAGAGCCAACGTTATCAAGCTTGGAGAATACCAAACAAAATCCAAGTGAAATGTCTCAAAATCCGGAGATCAGAAGGAGTTACAACAAGCTCTCCCATGACTGCACTTCACTGTCTCTGCAGCTTCTCCCTACTAAATAAATAAATCATGATTTGTTTGGGCAGATGCTCTTTCTTCCTCCAGATTTCCAGAGCTATGGGGACTCAGAGCCAAGTATCAGACCAGCGAGCCCAACGGGCTCAGCCGTGCCCCTCTCTGCACAACCCAACTCAAACTCACTCGAGCTCTTGCCATTTCTATGCAATCCCTGCCCTGCCTCAGGCGTTGGGAACTATTTCCTCTTGATCTGCGGGTGCTTCTCCCTTCTCAGCCCACTTCCCACCTCAGCATTCTGTGACTGCAGTGCTTGAGGCTGAGCCCCAGGGCAGGGGGTTGCTCTTAGGGGAAGCTCTCCTGTTGCACTTACACCCTGCCCCGCTGCAACTGAGTGACATAGGTGCCAAAATTTACAGGCAAAGTGGAAAAAAAATGTTCAGCCATCCCCAAAAAGAAAAGTGACACTGATGCTAGATATGGCTTGCTGAGGCAATCCTTTCTCACCCAAATATAACCAACATTTAACACCTGAGCCCACCTGAGGGAGGCAACTCTGTCCTGCCACAAAGGGATAAGACTCAGAAAGTGAGGGATACAAAGATTCAGTTCTCTTCTATCCTTTCAAGCAATGAGAAAAGCTGTTTCCATGATCTTGAAATCAAAGCATCTTCCATCTTTTGCTGTAATTGAAAAGACATTAATGGTGCTGTTTCTATCTTCAACGAATGGATTCTAGAGCTATTTACCCCAGTTCAGCTGGACATTCAATCACCTGAAAATGCTGTCATGCATGGAACATTATTAATGGCATCCTTCAGTGTCACAGACTGCTAAATTCCTTATTTATCCCCACGTATTTTCAATTCCCCATCCCTGAAACTATATACGCAGGCCAGTTGCAAAATTAAGATCTTTACAAGGTGCTATTTCTAACCTTCAAGTTGAAGTACAGCACAGCCTGCATAGGCAGTAATTGCACCTTCTGCATACAGATAAACACTACATTTAGAAATGGCTATTTCCACTTTACAGCAAGAAACATTCACTAAGAAAGGGAAAATGACTTGTCGCAGTCACAACTCCTAAGGGGAATGGATGTTGAATCAGCTCTCCCTAGAATTCTGTGGTGTATGCTTTTAGATCCATTTTATGTTTCCTTGGAAGATAACAAATGTCACTTTCCTCTGAATGTGTAACTTACCGGAGATTCAGAAAGTCACATCTCGTTTCCAAAGGCTCACCACTAGCAAATTAAGAGTCTATACTTAGTAGCAGTTTTCATCATTCAGTTTTTTGAAGTTTCTCAGCTAGAAAATACACAGGCAAGAGAAAAGCTTCCCCCCATGTAAATAGCAGCCTTTCCCCTCCAAAACTAACTTTGGTCTTTAACTACCTTACCATTATCTTCTACAGAGAGTCCAAGGGCTGCTCTTAATGCATCCTATAGAAAAATTTCTTCTGTAAACGCATAATTGAATAGAGAGATAATCCTAAAGCAGCCCATCCTTGAGAATAGGACATAGATCCAGGTAAAAATAAACAAATAAATAAAAAATGTATCCCTATTTAAAGGCATCTATTTAATGCAGGTGCAGAAAGAAATGCAAAAAGTGCAAAGATGCATCGCAGAAGAGATGAGTGTCATGGGACTAACACCCGGTACAGTGACTCACTGCTACTTATCTCTGATTGTCTGCAGCTGCAGCTCCATTCAGAGCTGCTGGCTGACCAATCCTGATCCTTTCCTGGGCCTCAGATTTCTTACTCGTAAAAGGGCTGCAAATTTATTGCAATGTTTACACTGCAGGTAAATACACCACCACTCTCCACACCCAGGTATTGCCTGCAGGACTTCCTCAATGTTGTCCTAGCCGTGACTAGGGCACACAAAGGAGGAAGATTTCAGCTTATTGCGTTTGCAAATCACTCCAACCACAGCCGCACTAGAAAGCATTGCAATTCACATGGTGCTGCTCTATCAGTGCTGACGACATGCTGTGGGGTTGTTTTACAGTGAATTTGCAACCAAGATGAAAACAAAATATGCTCTGACTCTAGCCTTTCTTTCTTTTCCAGATAATGAGGTGTACGGTCACAGCTGCTGAGTCACGGCCTGAACCACTGATTGAGCACCTGGGGAAAGGACTCGGTCAGTCCTGGGAGCGCAGGTGCAGGCAATTCAGCTGTGTGACCAGAAGGGGTGGAGCCTGGCTGCACCTCTCTTAGATCTCATTTAAGGGCTGCCCTCTACTGGTGAAGGATCTCTGGGTGGAGGTCGTTTGGTTGGTCTTGGAGCCTTTCCTGGGAGCCTAGATCTTTGGAGACAGGTGAGCACCTTTGCTTTCCTGTAAAATATCATCCTATTGATACTGGTTCCTTTGCCATTAC
Organism: Gallus gallus; assembly: GCF_016699485.2. Lineage (NCBI taxonomy): Eukaryota > Metazoa > Chordata > Aves > Galliformes > Phasianidae > Gallus > Gallus gallus. Next base: position 8,496,475 of record NC_052537.1, on the reverse strand, counting down.
GTTCCTGTACTGTCCTTCCACTGCATTAATCTTTCTGATTGTAACATGAGGAATAACTAATAGATGAATGAGCAAATGGAATAAGTAGTAGAATCACAGAATGGTTTGGATTGGAAGAGACCATAGAGTACTTCTTGCCCAACTGCCCTACTAAGGCCAGAGACATTTTTCATTTGATCAAAGCCCTGTTCAACCTGATATTGAATGCTTCCAGTGAAGGGATGCCCACAACTTAAATATAGACTTCTGTGGATCCCCTTCCTCAAAAATTTGTTGACATCTGAAGGTATTAACCACTCCATCTGCCTACTCAAACCTAAGTTGTCTAAGGTCAGTGTTTCACTGCTGCTAACAGTGCATCAGGTAGCAGCATAACTATGGAAATACCTGTTTAATACAAACTTCTAAAGCACTAACTTCAGGGGTTATCTAGAGTGTATTTTTACTTAGTGCTATGTAACATCTAAACCTTGTTTGTTGTTATCTCTTTGCTGTGAGAAGGCTTTGAAAATGAGCTGATGGACAGAAGTAAGAAAAAAAAAAACTTGTGAAAGCAATTTTTCTGTATGGGAAGCACCCACCCCAGGTTAACGTGTATTGGTCACTGGGACTCTCTGTAGAAGAATTTCATTGTGTGATGATTTAATGACGCCTAAGTAATCACTTTATAATTACCGCTAAAATGAATGTATCCATTCTAGTTGAATTAGGAGCTAGACCAGCGCATTTATCCTCACTGGAGGTGACCAATATACTATGTGAGACCCTGACTAATAAAGGCAACACAGGGAAAGGAGGAACTATTACAGTTGACTAAAGCCTTCTGTTTCAACTGAATGCGTGAACTGTTGTGAGCACCATCAACAACTCTGACTCAGGAGGCAGAATCTTTCAAGCTTGATTAATACTCTACTTAAATCTCAAATTAAGCTTCTCATGCACCTTAAAATAACAACAAAAGGTCAGTGTTAAGGACTGTGGCATTGTCCTCATACACGTAACTTCCTCCCTACCGAATTTCTCCAGTTTACTCACAAATTGCTGGGGCTGTGACATTTCTGGAGGTCTTTGCTGATAGCAGCTTAAGGTTGAAATTATTTGGATGTTAGTATTACTCTGACATAACTAAAACAGGTAACGGTTAAGTAAAGATATAGCTTAGCATACTACTGCATGATACGCTGTAAAAAACTAATTAGATATTTGGAAGGCTGGGAAAACTCCATATCCAAGATGGGAGATAGCTGAGCTTAGTTATCTCTAATTATGGGCTAAGTAGGAAAAATTAATTTAAAATTACTGATGAGTACTCCTTGTTGGGTGAGGGGAAACAGAAGCGTCCTGTCTTTCTGATATCAAGTAGAAAGAAAAGTTCCTAGACAGCCATTTAAAGAAAAGAGTTCCTCTAGCTAATGCCTTTTTTTAAAGGTTCAATACTATCTTTTCTCCTCAGTGCCTTTGTTCTGTTTCTCTTAATATCACTCTTTTATTGCTGTTATACAGATTCCTTTGCATTTTTTTAATGTAATAGTATTACTTTTGATATATCATTAAAGGACAATGTCTTGATATCATCTTTGTCCAAATCAGTAACTATGACATGTGGTAACTACCATTTAACTAACTCCTTATATTGCTATTTTTATTCATGAAATGATAGTTCTTTCTTCATGCCAGCAGACTAGCTCAAAATTGAATTAAAAATGATTCGTAGATCTCTTTCTTATATTCCAGACTTGTTAAGTTTCTGTGTCGGGAAAGGCAACAAATGAGAGTTGTGTTCTACAGCTCAGTAATAGCCATTATTTAATAATATTTACCTGTTTGGTAGAAGTTTCCTTAATATTTCCTAGTGCACAGGATGCAGGCAAAGAGTGTGACTGATTCCACGCTGACTGAGCAATTGGGTTTCCTAATTTTTTCTGGCCCTGTTACCAAATTAAAACTATCAGAAATTTTCTACTGAGCCAGTAACATCTTCATTTAATTTGCTGTTCTCACTTAGGAGTGTTCAAAGGTCTATCGGTTACATTTGTTCAGGCTATACTGAAAACTAGCTCGGAAAGGGAATTGATTTAAGACTGCCCTTACTGCAAGAACAGTAATGAAACATTACATCTTATAATGACAGACTGAAAGGTGCAGACCTACAGGAACAGGGAGATGAGAAGGAGCTTGATTGTAGTCTTGGGTTTAAGAGGAGATGATTGTTTGTTGCTGTGCCATTTAATTCAATAGAAATTGCTGCAGAGTCACCGAGTAGTTCATGTTGGAAGGGACCTTTGGCAACTGTCTAATGCAAGTCCTCAGAGCAGAGTCACCTACAGCGGGTTGCTCAGGGACTTGTTCAGTCAGGTTTTGAACATCTCCAAAGCTGGAGACTTCACAGCCTCTCTGGGTAATCTGTTGCAGAGTGTTCCACTGCTCACACAATGAAGTCTTGCTCTCAAATAAGATTTCCCATATTTCAGTTTGTGCCCATTGTCTCTTGTCCTTTCACTGGCCATCACTGACAAGAGCGACCCTTTCTTTTCTAGTCCATTTTCTTTATTCCAGTTTTCCACACCTTTAAAAATTCAAGCAACTACTGTTATTCGTATTAATATCTTCAAGCCTACATCATACAATAATTATTGATCATATAGTATCATAGAACCATAGAATGGCAGCGGTTGGGACCTTAAAGGTCACCGAGTTCCAACCCCCTGCCACAGGCAGGTTGCCAGCCACCAGATGAGGCTGCCCAGGGCCCCGTCCTAACTGGCCTTGAACACCTCCAGTGATGGGGCATCCACAGCTTCTCTGGGCAGCCTGTGCCAGTGCTTCACTGTCCTCTGAGGGGGAGGGGGGGGGGGGGGGGGGGGGGGGGGGGGAAGAAATTTCCCCTCTTTTAGTTTAAAAACATTCACCCTTGTCCTATTGCTATCAGACTGTGTAAGAAGTTGGTATCCCTCCTGATTATAAGCCCCTTTTAAGTACTGGAAGGCTGCAACAAGGTCTTCTCAGAGCCTTCTCTAGACTGAAAAAGAGCAGCTGCTTCAGTGTTTCTTTGTAGGAGAGGTGCTCCAGTTGTATGATCATCTTCATGGCCTTCTTCTGGACTCACCCCAACAGCTCAGAATCTTTCTTGTGATGGGTTCCCCGGGCCTGGACGCAATACTCCAGATGGAGTTATTCACTTTATCTGGCCACATCCACTGCCCTGAACTATCTTGCATAGCTTCTCACCCTGGATGCTTGCAACATCTGTCCTTACTGCTTCCCAGCTGTCTATGCTCCTTCAATCCTACTGACTCTCAAGACTGGACAACACAGAAGCACAGATCTGTTTTTATGGTCTACCTTGCCAAAGCTCACCCAGCAGATAGCTCTTGTCCTCAGCAAACCAGCTCTGTGGTTACAGGCATTAACCAGGGAGTTACTCGTCTCCCTGAAGTCCTAACTACAAGTCAAGGACAAAAATTTAGACATGCACTTGTTCTGTTGCCAAAGCATCAGTTGACAGTAAACGTGATTGAATTGGGATAAACATGACAGGATAGAAGGATCTGTGGAGTACCAGTACTCCACAGTACTTCAGTACTTGCAAGTATTTGCCTTGCTTTTACTTCTAGTGTAAATGATGCGAGATCATGCTTCTTTGTATGATTATTCTTCCTGTTGTTTAGGACTTCTGGACCTGGAATTTCTATTCATTCTAAGAAACGAGTCTTTTCAAAATTGTACCTGTGCAAAGCACTTGTCTGCTACTGTCCAGCAACATTTTATGGAATGATATTCAAAAAAGCTCAATACAGTATCTGCTGAAGAAATTTGAATGAGTATTTTCTAGCATTTTAAGTGCATGCAGGACACAATTGCACGAGGGCTCTTCAGGAGACATAGCTCCCTTCCTTGAGTGATCTGAAGGTAGCCTTGCTCTTAGTACCAAATCCTAAATCCACAAACTCGTTGGTTGCTGAAGTACTGTACTAATGACTCACATCTACATCTATACTTAGATACTGATCATGCTTCAGGAGTAATAGGCTGAAATACTAGTGGGCTCTGGCAATAGAAATGGCTGAAGATGACAAATAGAAATAAAAATAAATCTTTGTGTCCTAAACATCTATTTGTCTCTTCCTTTTGTATTTTTCTTTCAATCACAATGCAGTTTCAAGAGAACTTTGCTATGGTGTTACTGAGTTGCAACAGTAACTACATGAGAACATCCTTTTATCTGAAGATGACTCCAAATCATAAAACATTGAGTGGTGATCTTCACTGTAATGAGAGAACAAAACATGCAAAAAGTTCCTTGGCGTAATTTGGCCTGTATCTAAAACTTCAATAGGTAACTTGGACTTTGAGAAATGCCAGGAAATCGGTTCTGCTGGCTTTGTAATTCAGGTGAAGCTATTTACCTGAATCACAATTTACATGACTGTACTGAGCTTTACTTGAGATGATTCAGAAAGGTAATGTTCCAAGGAAGGTAGTGAGCCAGCTGGTGTGGCTGCACTGATGTTCCAGATTGGGGAGTGACAGTCCCTGTGTAGGAAGAAACCTTAAACAGCTCTTATTAAACCTGTAATTTGAGACTCCCATCTGCCTTAATGTAATGCAAATCCGCTGCCTTTTTCCTTCTAAAATTAGTGACGACAGGAGGACAAAATGAAGGTTCAAGGAAATGGTTATAATAAAGCACCCTGTGTAGGACTTGAAGTCTCGTAGTATCTCCTGTTTTCTCATGTTCTAGTCTGCTTTGAACCCTGTGCCTAAGCTGTGTTCCAGCAATCCAACACTTCATATTTCATGTTGTTTAAGTGTTCTTTGTTACATAAAATGAGGCAGAAAGCATACACTTTGTGGTAACTGCTAATCCAACTCAAGACTGAAGTCATTAATGCAAGACATCTTTGTGGTGTTTACAGTTGTGATGCAACTCCTCTGCGGGGAAATGGACTAAGTTAATATCTTCCCATTTTCGTGATAGCTGAAAACTTCCTTAGTGACAATGCTCATGGAATGTGATACTTGATTTGTACCTGAGAACCAAGTGGGTCCACCACTTAATCAAATTCTACAGTCACTCGGAGCTATAAGGACTATTTAATGCTTCTTCATTCAGCTAATTAACGCACTTAAATGTTGTACATCAATCATTCGTGCAGCTCCTAAACACTTCAGAGATCGCTTACTGAAGTTCCTCATTTTTGGGTTGCCCTCTGAGATGCATTTTCCTGTGTATTAGTTCTAGTTTGCTGGATCTTGGTATTAAAAATTGCATTTAAGTATGAAAAAAATGAAAAAGACCACAGGAAAGAACGGTATCCGTATAGGAATATGGATAAAAGGAAAACATAACAGACCAGCTCCTGTTTCCAATTTTGGACTTGTTGGACTGTGACTTCTAGTGTTGATTTTTGGTAGCTAACAGTTCTTTCCAGCTACTTCTTGGATCAAATAGGTATGCAAGAAAGGGTGTACCTCTTTGGTAAGAAGTTGGGATTTGTCTAGACAAAGCTTCCTTGACATAATCTAGGCAATTGTTCCCAAGCCTCTTGCAGGCTGCCAGTATGGAGCAGCTAAAGCAGTAGTGTATTTATGCCTGCTAAACCAGAATTTCTGCCTGTTGTCTTTCCTGCCTTCATCACTTTCCACTGCTATAGTCCAGCTATGTTATACCAGGACATTAAACACTCAGCATCCAGAATGTCTAGACAGGCTGAGAGACTGTCTGTGCTCCATTTTTCACAGAGGAACTGCAGTCAACTTTCCTAAGAAATAAAAGACTACTTGGAAAAAGCAGGTGGCAAAGTTCCTAGTACAAGACACATCTTCTAGCTGCTTTCTGAAGCAATACAGTCTGGTAGGGATTTCCAGCAGTGCATGAAATTCCTGTGTGAGCTTTCCCCTGCTCCCCAGACAGGCTTCAAACCTTCAAAACAGCTACTGCTAATGTCTAAAACAGCTTGTGGTCGTGCTCTAAGTATACAAGATTATACTCCAACTTAGCACGTTAGCTCGTAATGTCATACTAAAATAATGAGAAAAAGACTAAAAGTTATTTTGTTTGCCACAAGGGATGGCAAGGTAGAAATAAATGGTTTCTATTTCAAGTACTGGACCTGTGAGTGAAAAAGATATATTTTGCTATGCATATCTGCTAGTTAAAGCAACACTAAACAAGAAAACGTGAAGTATATTCCTACATAACCTTTGTTTGTTTTCTGTAGTGCTGGGCTCAGATACTTTCTATATAAAAAGAAAATACTTGTTTCCTGCAAGGTAGAAATGCACCTTGTCAGAAAAATTGACTTAAGAATGCATAGATCATCGCAAAAGATGTAAAATCTTTGTAACAGATGCAAAAGAGCTCTTTGATATATCAGTTAGAGCATACCAAGAACCAATGACTGGAAACTAAATACAAATTCCAAGTTTAAAAGCATGTGGTTAGTTTCTTCTAGGGAGGAAAATAATTTACTGATAAGAATATCTCAATGTTCTGATGGCTTCAAATCAATATCCTCTATATGCAGTACTTTTTCAGGAAAACAAAGGTGATCGAACTCAAAATATAGATAAAGGATTTTGTGTTTTGAGCTTAAATCGGGTGAAATGATTTGATATTCACAGTTTTAACATCTGTAAAGCAAACAAACACCTCTTTCCCCATATTGGGAGAGAATGCGGAGAGGAAAGTTCTTAGGGCAAAAAGAACCTAAGGAATGAAGAAACAAAGCATGACTCCAACAAAATTTGGGATACCAAAAAGTTGGTATAATAAAACAGCTTCCTGAAATGCGTTTGGCGGTCAGTAGTTCCTGACTATATTTGTTTTAGGAAAAACAGTGCAGACATTAAAAAAAAAAACCCACAAAAAACCCAAAAACTTATCCATTTTAAGAGTAGATTTAGGTTGTACATAGGAATTGCTACTACGGCTCATAGTTGTGGTCCATCTGGATAACTCTTCTAGCTAATCATACTATTTTGCCTTTGGAAGAGGGGTTTTCTTTTCCTTTTCACAATAGCTCAATGCCTTTTGCTGGCAGCATTTTGTCTTGCTGTATGTCCTTCAGCTCTTGGTACTGATAGGACTAATCTGGGGTCATGAGCGTGGTTTTGGGCTCTGCTCTTCAAGAAAGAATTAAATCTAACAGAAGTCTAGAAAATGTGCCATAAGAAATAAGAGTAATTGGGGTTCCTATTATTTTTTTCCTTCAAGGAAAGGTGCAATCATTTAAGTGCTGGTTTCAGTTTTAAAGTTGCTGCAAAAGGAAAACAACACTCTTCCTTCTATGCTCAGGGGAGACGGGATTAAAAGTTCTGACTACCCATTGACTCAGCTTAAATTTGATACTTGAAAAACCTTCCTAGCAGGACAATGACTAGTAAAAATAGCCTAGAAAAGTTGCACAATGTCAAGTAGGACAAGCACCTGTCCAAATGACATGGAGTGATCCTGGTTTGGTTATCCATCAGGTAAGCTTGGCGTCTTTTCTGGTTCTAGGATTTTCTTGCCCCTACCTCTTTTGGGCTGATGGCCATGGGTTGGTGTACCATTTAGCTGGAGGCTGTGACTTTCTGCAAATGGATATTGTGCTGAACAAGGTTCTAAATGCTGCCAAAGAATGTATATCTCATCTTCATTTAAAGTAAAATATATCAGCTAGTTCAAAAGGCAAACACTGTGCCTTGATAAAATGCAGCTGGTGCACAGATGAGCTTAGTCAGCAGACTATAAAATAGCATAAGCTTTCTATAGTGATCAGAAACATCAAATGCAGAAAGTGTATTTTTTTAAAAATCTCCAACAGATTGCTATAATCATTAAATTTGATGCATTACAACTAGCAATGGAATATAGCTGAAATGATACTATGTAGACAGGAAGGAAGAATGTAGCTTTGGTCTATGTCTCAGTAGGCAGAGAGGGTGGATCACGAGATACCAGTGTGTGTGTATCATTATTTAAAATGGATTTGCTTTCATGAGAGAGGCATATATTTACTGTAACATTCAGCTGCAGCTTTTGAACAAGTTACCATCTTTAATATCACTCTACATTGAAACAGGGAAAATAGTTTATACTAATCTGTCTTGTGGACTACCCTATTGAGATGCACTTATGTATAACTCTGGAGTGTGGTTATGTGGTTACACTTACCTAACTGGTAATGCTTGCAGGTCTGTGTGCAGTACTTGTCAAAACCCATTCTATCTGTAGCTTATCAATACCGAAGTAGGGGAGTGATAGGTATAGCAGCACTCTTGATTTGTAAGAGTCTCTCGGATACTCCCAACAGTTTGGAAATGAGCTCCTCCCTGTTGCCTCTGCTTGCCCTTCCAGGGCTGCATCTCATATGTTTTAAACTCCAAATGGAAGCAATAAGGTGAAACGGACATATGACTGCTGTCAGAAGTACAAATCTCAAAAGGAACTGTTCTGAACTTTCCCCTTCCTTTTGAGATCACATTTCCCTAAAAAAAATAATAAAATAATAATAATAAAAAAAATTCTAAGGGGTGCTCTGGAACTGGAGGCATTTAACCCATTGCAACCTCCTTAGCAACTAGTCTTTAAAATTGATACAATTAATCAACAGTTGTACAATAGGCCTTTTAACAGCACAGTAAATTGTTAGAGTAAAAGTAAAGTGCGTAGAGAAAATTTAATATTTGCACTTTTAATCAGATAATATTCTAACTGAATTGCCCGATAATGTTCTATTGTTCTGCAACCAAAGCAGGCTTGTGCTGAAATGATGAAGATGCTTTGGCTTTTCATTGACTGGAGGGCTGTTTTTGTCACTGAAGGGTGCTAGACATCCTTTTGTAGTCTTGGGGGGCAGAGAAATCTCTCATCCTGTTCTTGCATTTACTACTATTCCCCTGCTTGCAAAAATGCCCTACTATGCAGTTCATCCCATAACCTCAATTAGATGTTTTGTTGTTTTGTTTTTTTCTTAACTCCAACTTTTGTATTGCTTAAAATTCAGTACTAGTTGAAACTGTCAGGGCCCCACAATTCAGGAAACTGATTTTAGTAAACCCCCCAGACCATAAATATGAGAATATCCTCTGCATCTTGTTATTTGATCTTTCAAGTTTGGTATTTGCAGGTGCATCTGCAAAATTCAGGAGAAGAATCTTATTAATGAATGTAGAAGCAAGAGCTGTAAGAGGAATATCAGATAGTGAAAGTTTGCTAACCTTTACTGTTAGTCTCGTATATGGGAAAATGCATGAATAGTTAAATAATTGAAGGTAGCATAAACCACAAATTTCAACCATATTTTCATTATTAGTAAGTTTTAAAAACAATATCAGCTTAGAGTAAGGTAAGAAAAAATCATCCGTACATCCATTCCGTATTGTGTTGTATCATCTGATCCATATTCTGGCTCCAAAATAACAAACATCTCTGGTATGATTCAGTGACTGTGACAGTGGTTTGTTGGGTTGGTTGGCTGGTTTGTTTGTTAAGTCCCCAACTGAAAATCTCAAATTGTCCTTTATCTGATAGTCATTTAGAATTTGCTCCTGTAAAACAACGCAAGTGAAAACCAGCAATGCAATTAACATACGTGTGTTTTGGGAGCAGTGGTGGAAGTGGTGCTCTATGCAGGGAGTTCATCCTCACAGCATGGGGACCGAACTCCACAAACTCCATAGTCCAAAAACCAGTTTGTGTCTTCCTAAACATTGCTCAATTCCTGTTTTCACAGCCGCAACATAGGAAAAAAAATGTGTATTTGCCTCTAAAGGAGGTGAAAGTTAAACATTAATGTTTGTATGCATACACTGTATTACAAAGAAGTAGTTTGAAGAAAATGGAGGGCTGCTGATCTTTACCAGAGATTTTTCCAAATACTGCTAAAACTATTTAAAGTGAGTTCTAGATATATTTTAAGTGGCTTTTGTGCAGGTCTTAAAAATATCCTATAACGAGATAGCTGTAAGTCTTCCTTACATAAAAATAGACGTACGGGTAAGACATCCTAGGCCTGAATAAGTACATGGTATGGACTTAATTGCTGCACCACTCCCTGTATTTCTGCAGTTCAGGGGAATGGATTATCATTCCACACAAGCTAGAAAACAAGGAAGTCCATGTGGCATCCTCATGCCTGTCTGCTGGGGATTGGGCCAACATTCATCGCGTTTGCTGCACTGAATTCAGTCTCAAAATGTTCTGTGAAACAAAGCAACCTTCTTAGTAAGATAAATTACTCTTAGGATCCATCTGCCTTTATCTTTAAAAAATACAATTGCCTCTTTAAATGTAAATGCAGCTTTCCACTAGAGACAGTATTGCCATGGCAACAAACACAAGAAAAATAAATGTCTTCACTCAAAATAAAGAGTGGTTTTTCTCTCAAACATACTTTATACAAAATAAAATATGCAGCTATGGAATTGATGTATGCACTTCTCTTGGACTGTAAGAAAGAGTATCACTCTCTTCCTAGAAAGGTTCTCTGAGAGGACTGAACACGTAATTGCTTATAGAAAAGAAATCTACTATATACTTGTTTAATAGAATACAGACTAGAGCTCTCACCTCACAGCTTGCTCTACATGGTTTGGAATGCTACCGACTCCAGTGGAGCGTTATGCAGGCAGCAGGATCCGCCTCTGCAGAAGAGTTTACAGAACTGCAGTCTAAAATGTAATCTCTCTGAGCCAATTCATATTTCAAATCCTTTGCTGTTCGAGGTTGCTTTATACGGCCTAACACCAGAGAGGATTTTATTCAAGGGAAATATAGTGGTTCGGATTTCTGCTTTCACCGAACACAATAAAGAATACATGCAGGGTAGGTCTGTTTTTAAAATGAGATTATTGAGCTGTATACTCCAATTTTCCCCCAAATCCCTCTCTGCCATTTTCTGCACCCGGTTCCCTCTGTAGAGGTCAAGGTAAGGAGACGCCCCAGATGGCTACATCATCATTTTCAAGACCTCAACACCTGCACAGAAACTGTAAAATTTGTTTTTACGTCATTGTGCGCTCTTCTATTTCAAGCTTAAAATATCAGAGTCTATAGCAAAAATTTTCAAACACTGTAATTGTTGAAACATTCTGTGTTTTTCCCCACTTCTTTCATAAATCACTTTCAGCCATTTGGCCACATGGTTTTGTGTTTGATGGCTGCAGAGGAGTGAAAATGCCTTTGTTTGGACTTCATTGGTGAGAGCGCTTGAGGAACTGTGGCATGTGCCTGTGGAACAGAAAGCATCTTACACAGACCTGGAACCTCTGATCTGAATAAGCCAATGGTGTATGGAGAGTAAGCCATTCCTACTCCCTATATGGTAGGAAAACTGTATTATTTCTGCAGATATTTTATAGAGCTACTGTACCATGAAGTATCCAGCTTCACCCACACATCCCTGGCAAGTGAAACCTGCTAGCCCTCAAGCTCAGCAAGGTGTCTGTGTTGGGTCACACTGAGAACTGTCCTGCCTGGCGTCCTTCCTCAGACAGCCACGGTGACAGGGGACAGAATTGGGCACACGGACACCAGTCCTTCCCAGACGTGTCCTCCCGTAGCTTTGGATCAGCCGCAGGCGGCAGTCTGTGCGACTCATGCAAGGACGTGTCCTTACACAGCCTTTGGGACTGAGCGTTTCTACGCTGATACTGAGAACCGTGGAAGCCGGTAGGCTGACGATGCTGCTCAGTCAGCTGCGGCAGTGCTGCACTCACGGCTGTGCCCGTGTCTCCAGAGCTGCTCAGCGTGAGGCGCTGCGCTCTGACCCGGCCCACAGCGAGGGAGCACGAGGGAAAGCGCGGGTAGCGGTGGGCGGCTCGGCCTGCCCCGCGCCAAGCGCTCCCTGCGCGCCCGAGGGAAGAGATGAGAAGGGGGGAAAAGCACCGTGTCACATTCCTCCCTGATCAAATTCATTTGTACCTGCTCCTATCTCCTCGTGCATCAGCATGACGACTGTTGCGCAAGGGGCGTCTTCGTTTTTCGCTCTAAGCATAGGCGGCACTTTACGGCCGCGCTCACAGGACGGGTGACTGATCCCGGCGCATCAGGCAGGGACGGCACGTTACCGCACCAAGCTCGAGGGCTGTGGGCACGGAGACAGCTCGGCCCTCAGGAGACTGGAGGGCAACGGCAGGCCGAGCACAAGGCCGTCCCCGCGCCCCTCAGCGCAACCCCGGACCGAGGGCGGGCCCCGGGAAACACCTCGGCGCTCGGCCTCAGCCGGCACAGTGCGCATGCGCGGTGCCGCCAGGTTCGGGCGGCGGGAGGGGCGCGAGGGGCGGGGCTGCGCGGCGCGCGGCCATTCGGGCCCGGCTCGCTGTGGGAACGCGCCGCCGCCGCGGCCGCCGAGATGGTCTCCTGGATGATCTCGCGGGCTGTCGTGTGAGTGCCGGGAGCGGGCTGCGCCGCGTGCGTCCGTCCGTCCGTCCGTCCGTCCGTCCTGGGGCTTCCCGCGGAGGGGGGCGGCGGGAGGGAAGCGGCCGCTGAGCGCGTCGCGGGCCCGGCGCTGCGGGCGCAGGTGGGGCGGGGGCGGCCGGGAGCTGTGCGGGGCTGCCGCGTCTTTCCGGTTCGGAAGGGCCTCGTCGCGCCGAGTCCCTCCGCCTAAAGTGATGCGGAGCGCCGCTTCTGTCCGCGGCCTTTCGCTGAGTGAGGTAGAGGGAGTGGCACGCAGCTGGCGGCGGCGGCGCGGAGGGCCCCGGAGCTCACCGCAGCGGGTGCGGGCCGGCCCCTCGGGCCGGGAGCGGTCGGCTGTCGCGGTGCGTGGTGAGCGCCGCTCGTAAATGGGTGCAAATGAAGCCGTAAGGGCAGGTTGGTAACTGTCAGCAGCGTGTGGCGGCTCTGTCTGTGCTGGCCCGGTACTCGCTGCGTTGCTCGAGTTAAGATTGCGCTGCGTGTGACTTCTTGCCGGGCTAGTGAGGTGATCCTGCGCACAAAGCAGTTCTGCGAGTGCCTGAGTGTGAGCCAAGAGCGGCAGGAGAGCGTGACCTGGAGCAGGGGGTAATAAACAGGATTTCCTCCTGTTGTTGGTGACAAACATCTCCCTGAAGCTGCCTGGTGTCATTTCGGCTCATTTCAGCTTGATTTGCTGTTAGGATGTCTTGTCGTGTGAAGTACATTTGTTGCTGTGGTCTCAGCACCTACACAGGTGGCAGTCCCTCATCCTTCTCCCGTCCTGCTGCCCTTTATGAGACCTGTCAGGTGACAAAGGGCTAAACAGAGCCGTGTGTCTTGGGGCTGGTAAGGAATGATGTTGGCTGTGGGAAGAATTGCTGCCACTCCGTCAGTATGGTCTTCCCATGGGCAGCTGAGGGAAGATGCGTACCCATGCTTTCTGTAAGTCAAACTAGCTGTTGAACCTGTTTCTGTATGGTAATATAGAAACACCAACCAGAGAATTTCATCTTTAACCATGTCTTAAACATGTAAAGAAAATATTAGCAGTCCTGAGCACCTCTATTTCCAACAGCGAGGTTCTTGTTAAGTTGCTTGGGGTGGTTTCCGCTCCCCTCCCCTTTGACTTTAGCTGCTAAACAGTGTGCATTCATTTTGAGGATTAAGTCCTCTGTGGGTCTGACCAGTATCACAGGCATTTAAGATGATAGCTGCTCCAGTGCACAGCTAGCTCTATTGCACAGTTCTATTGCAATAAAGGACAGTGGATTATTCGGTTTCGTTTTCTGCTTGCTGTTGCTGATTCAATTCTGCATGCTCGTTATTTCTGCTGAAAAGGGAGTCTTTGATACTATTTATAAATCCTCTTCACCTTCTTGTGTTCTTGTTTCCCAGCGGCGGGACTTAAACCTTGCCAGTGCTCAGCTTCCTGAGTAGGAAGTTCAGTGCATCCAGGAGAGCGCTCGTATACCTTGAAAACTATTGTTTAACTTTGCTTAATAAAATAAAATTCACACTGAAAGGGAAGGTGTGAGGTAGCATGGAGATAGACATGGTGTGGCATAAGATGATTTTAATCAAGTAGTCTTCAGACTGTCCTCCTTGCCCTCTTTTTCTCAATATCCATTATGCCATCTTCCTCTTCTTGATCTGTTTTGCTTTCTGATACCTTTCTCGGCTGTTCCAGTGGCTATTTCTCTGACTTGCTCATCATCAGTTGGTTAGAAGTATGCTACCTTTTCAATAAAGCCTGGAAGGAAGATGAAAGTACTTCAAACAAGTATGTAGATGCTAAGACCTGAGATTTTCTCCTATTTTCTGTATCATTGTCATTTTTGTTTCATGTCTTTCTTTTGTATGTGACAGCCATACGCATTCTGTGCTGTTGATAGCAAGTCCAAAAAGCTCTGTTATCTTCCTGGAAGAGAATAAATTGTCTTCACGAGTGTTTGGAAGCCGCAGCAGTTGGTCCAGCTGCAGTGCAGCTCCTCCTCCTTTTCTGACCGACCTTCTCTTTTTCAAAGTAAAAAAAGCCAGCAAAGTATGCATTTGTAGGTGTGTCGCAGTGCCCTCTGAATTTTCATGCGGAGGACTTGTCCTGACGTGCGCTTGCCAAGCAAACCAACTTCTGGTTCAGTCTGAGAACTTGCAATTTGGAGTTAATCAACTAAAAATAATTTGGTTAAAGCTTGGAGGAACCAGGGAATGGAGGTAGTAGAGAATTAGAATCCTTAATTGCATGTGAATTGTCCTGAATAGTCATCAGCAGGGAGTGGTTAAAACTCACTGCTTTGCGTTCTTTGGCAAAACTTTGCTTTAATGAACAGTTTTGCTTTCTTTCTTTAAATACTTCAGCATACAGACGTGAAATATATCGTAACGATTGTGTCTCTTCTTCTCTGTTGAGAAGCGGAAGACGTGAAGCACACAATTAGAATACCTTTTCATTTTAAGGTTTATGGGGCGCTGTTCAGAGTAAGTATAGGTTGTTAGTAATTCCTCTCTGGTTATTGCAACAGTTTCAAGAAGGATTACTGCAACATTTTTTCCTTCTTCCCACTTGCAAAAAGCCAAGAAAAGGGTAGTAGTTTGTTTCGGAGTCTCAGAAAACTTCTCGAAGCGTTACACCTTGGCAAGTGCTCAGTCTCTGATGGTGGGAATTCTTCCATTTGTGGCTGGCTGTCTTGTTATCTTGTAGCCGTGTCTGACTAATCTGCTTTGATCGCTCGTTCTTCTCATTTATAGGGTCTGAGCAATTGTGTACACATCAGTTGCTGAGACAGTGTATTTAGTAGTAAACACACTGAGTACTTGTCAGTCACAGCCTGGTATGGATGAGATCAGACTGTTCTCTTGTGCCAAGCAAAGATGTTATGCATCCTAAATAAAAAGGAGATGGCCATTTTGTTCTTGCAATCTGTTAAAGCAGACTGTCTGCCGTAATCTGTTAACTTTTCCCCCCCTCCTCATGTAAAAATGGAAGTTGCCCCATCTGTGTTGCTTTGCAACGCTCGCTCTACCCCTGTATCTAAGCGTGTTTTCCTTCAGTAGAGTTGTTTGAAAGTCTCAGCTGTTGGAAGGGTGAGCTGGAGTGGACTGCAGGAGGGAGTACTTTTCTGAGATATTTGTAGCTGCTTTTTTTCTGCCTATACCTATTCCCCGCTTCCACTTCAGAGCCTTGCCAAGAACAAGGGTGTATGAATAGAGCTTTAAGCAAGTGTTCCACAGTTGTGGAATTAGGCTATAGCTGCGACTTGCGGAATCAAACTCTATAACCACAAAGCAGTTATAAAATCAGGTCTGTTTTAATCAACGCTGCGCAGAGTTGGATGCAGGGGGGATAGCTCCTCCTAACTTACATACCGGTCCACAGAAATGTTATGTATTTGTAAGTCAAGTTCATACGTATTTAACAGGTTACGTTGAACCCCGCTATATATTCGTTAATCAAGTCCCTCCCCTCCGGCGCATGCGTTGTATTCTCCTCTGGGTGGTCGCGTCCCCATCTGGTGGTCCCTTGGGATGAAGTAAACACTCTTCCTCATTGTCTTGCCGATGAGGAGTCTGGCACCTATGTCTTTCTTACCACAAAAGAATGCTCCTGTGGAATGTAAGCACTAAACAGAACCCAGACCCCCTGCTGACAAGGAGTCTAGGGCCTCTTCTCCTATCTCCCTCCTCCGGTTCTCCTTCTGTTGCCGACAAGGAGTCTGGCACCTGTGTTTTTCTCACCGCAATCTAAACCGTCCAGATAAAATCACAAAATCAAACCCTCTTTCATTAAGCGGAATCAATTCGAATCAAGTCCCCCCCCCCCCCCCCCCCCCCTTTCAGCTGCAGCAATGTGAAGCTGGACAAAGGCTATGTGGGATACGTGGGAGCTGACCTGGAGATGGGGAGTAGTATTATTAGTCTTGCAGCTTTTCATGCTTTTTTCATCCTTTGCTTTCCTTGTAGTTTCCATGTTAAGCGTGTATACTCTGTAAGCCTGGATTGTATCCTGCTCTTGAATTATAAAGGTTTTTATTAAAAACAAGTGCAAAAAACCCTTTTGTTCTTGTTTGCTAATCAAAACACTGTCAAACATCTTGCTTCAAACAGCCATTGTTCGTTAGATAGAATTGAGTGTAACAGTACTGCCGACGTGGTGCGTGTGGAAGTGATAGCTATATGCAGCCCGACCTTCAAGGCAGAAGGGCCCTTTGTGGGACAGTTCCTTCGGCTGTTTGTAGCCTTTCCTCCTTGTGGTTGGATGCTTCCAGCTGAGGCCTGAAGAATGTTGAGTGCTGTCGGACCCGGAATGTGCTTCCATTGTAAAGACCCATAAATTGCAGCTGCACCTGTGGGGGAGAGAAGGATTTGCCATCACGGTGAGTGAAAGGAGTCAATCATCGTGTGTCAATTATCCTTGACACTTGATGCTATCTTTAAACATCTAACTGGCTTGTCGCTGGGAGGGGCCATCCTTTCACCCTTCCCCCATCCTCTGCTTTCCAGAGAGGCCCCAAGCTTTGCAGCCACAGGACTATATTCAGGTTGTTTTGTCAGCTGAAGCGTGCTTAGTTCTACTGAAGTGCTGCTGTCATGTAGTTGCTATGTGCCATGTAAATCCCATGTTGAGAATTAAAAGTTGCAGAAAGAAAACAGCACTGGTTTTGTTGTCAGCATATTGCCACGCGGGTTAAAGCGTGCTCTGTATTCACATCCTTCACTTGCATGTTGCTGCTTATTGGTTCTTGTGATGAGTCTAGTTACAGCAGTAGTGGTGCAGCTGTTCTCATTAAACAAGGCCTCCCAATTTTTAAAGGCTCTTAAGTTTTGTAATTGGAAGTCTGTAACTATATATACATCAAGGCACTAAGTACATTGTCCTGTCTATTGAAGGCTTAAAGTCATTTACATAATTGAGCAATGAAATCATTAAAATACTTCTGTCCGTGGTTCAGCTTTGCAGTTAGGTAATCCATATGTAAGGTAAAAAGCGCCTGCTTGCTAAGCTTGACTTGCAACACTTTGTGAGCTCCTACAGTGCAGGATGACTGGATCCGACAGAGCTAGAAATGAGTGTGCCCACTGCCTGCCTGACACGCCTTTCCTTGTGTCAATGTTTGCTATGCAGTCCAGCTGCTCTTTTCTTTCCCGTGTTTACGGCATTCTGCAGATGCAGAGCATGCGTGGTCAGCGCTCGTAGCCCGGGGAGGCTGGTGAACTAAAGCTCCCTGAAGCAGATGGAGCACAACCAGAGGCGTACTGCACAGTCTGACATTCTTACTTAATTGTCTTGGTGTGCGCTCTGTTACAAAACGTGCTGAAATCCACATCTGTGTTCTATGTGTTGTAGATCAAGGAATACCAAGAACTGCGTGCTCTGGGGCAGGAGGACATTTCTAATTAAACAAGCAATCTCTACTCTCATCCATTCTGCAAACCAGCTTCTGCTTTGTCAGTGTGTATCTCAGCACCTCAAGGTTTGCTCAGCATAGATGCGACCTGCAAAAATCCCTCTTCTGATCTTTAATGTGCGAAGCAGCTTTTTCTGGGATTATTGGTCCTTTTTGTTCTGTTCTTGAAACTTCAAAAGATCCACTATTGAATGGAAGTACCTTCTTTAGCCTATCTAGGTATTCAGAGAACAGAAAGTGGAAAACAATACGATCTCTGTGTTGTGGATCTCTTATATTTCAAAGACTTGTCTGATTAGACTGTAGTAATTGACTGCAGGACAAGTGAGGCGAGTTATACGAGGATGCATAGGTAGGAAAGATTGACTGTCGTGCTTTTGCTGACCGGTGTGGCTTCAAACATGGTAACCAATGTGCTGAGATGCTTTAACACAACTGTTGTAACTCCCCTTAGAGGTTAGCTGCATCCTGAACCTCCGCAGGCAGTTCCTAGTGCAGTTTGTCACTGATAAAATAATGGGGTGGGACTTAGTTTCCATTGTGCTCTATGGCCACTCTGCAAACATTGACATGAAGGTAGGTTTACTTAGAAGAATGTTTTCTCTGTGTTATCATCTTGAAAATATTGTTCAGTGTCCCGAAGCCTGCTGGAACTTGTATCTGATGTTCAAAACCAACACGGTGCGACTTCTTTCAAAAGCCTTTAACTCAGTGCAAAAATACAAGGATCTGCAAATCAGAACTTTTCCTAAGGTGAGAAGTCTGACATAATGTTTTGCTTTCTTTTGCTAATGAAGCTGTTGGGACTTGTGCTGCTGGAAGGGAACACGGGAAAACAGTCTGTCCTTGTGCCTTCCAGCTGCAGTCTGGTTTTGTTATTTCCTCTTCCCGACTCCCTTCTTAATGCATTGATCAAAAGCACGGAAAGGAGAACGAGGAAAGTGCTCTCTTGCTTAGGGAGATCTTGATTGGTTTTGGGAATGTCATTACCTTTAGCTCTAATTGTTAGAGAAAAATGAATTACTTGTTATTGTGCTCTTATTACTCACCTTTATCAGCTAACTTTCTTTTCACACTAGGGCTTTGTTCCCTTATGTCTAAAAGCATGCTTACTGCTACTCAAATTAAATGTATTTACAAGTAGGTTGCTTTAGAAGCCGTGGAAGGAGCTGACCTATTCACAGTTTTCAGCAGTGAACAGCTGAAGGTTTGTGTAGAATACACTATGTCCACAGAAACATAAAACGCATTTTTAGTGACTGCTTTAGCTGTCGCTAGCTTACTGTAAGATGCGGTTTGAACAGCACTGGTTTCACAATTCCATATTTATAAATTATCACTGGAAGCTGTTTCTCAATAATAATAATAGCCTTTGATCCCTGGGACTTGCCCCAGCGGCACCTTGCATTTGTGTGTGTGCACGTGTGGTTGGGCAGCAGCCACTTCCAGCCTCTCTGTCCTCTCCTGCTTCATCGAATGAATCTTTGAAGAATGAGGTTCAGAAGGGAGGGAAGTTGTTTCTCAGCATGGCATTTCTGATGTTAAGTTACTAATAGGGCTGCAGTTTGTTAGAGATTCGGCGTGTTTTCAGTTCTCGACTTGGTGTCTAGCACTGTACCCAGAGTTTTTCTAGGCACAAGCTGTAATTGAGGAAATGTGTGTACTTAGGAATGACAAGTCCAGATGTTATCTCAGTGGTATCTGCCAAATACAAATTTCATAGAAGCCCTTTCCTATGTACAATGGGGAAGTTTTTGTTTTTAATGCTCTAAGAGGCTTTAGAAATGCCATGTTGGGTCTTTATCATCAGCAGAACTGTTTGGAAATCAAAAACCTTAAGGCAAAAATGGGGATGTAAATAGCTTGTGTTGATCAAAAGCAAAAAATAGTCACATGTGGAAGAAGTAAGGCTTGCTGTATTTCAGTAGCTGGTCTTGTGTGGCTGCATCGCTTCTCTTTGCTGAAATGCATTTGTCTTTTTTTTTTTTTTAGGGTTTTCTTTATAGAAGCTTGGCCTTGATGCTGTTCTGCATCAGCCCCCCATAGGTTATAAGATGTACAATGAGCAAATTTGAGCTTCCTGAGTCTTCAGGTTATGAACCGTGCTTTCCTATTTACAGTCAAGCAACCAGACTCAGTATGGCTACATGCAGTGTGGTTTGTCTTTCATTTCTGTATGGCTTAGAAATGAAATGCGGTTTATCTTGGAAAAAGTAGAAGGAATTCTTAGTTGGGACCCCTCCTATTGTAAATGTTAGCTTCCTATAACTGGTAATTCTGCTGTTGGTTGTGCTCCAGAAATGCTGAGAGAAGACATTCCGCTGCAGCAGAAAGCTGTGGCTGATGGTGCAATTCTAAAAGCAGTGGGATTCTCCCAAGTTTCTAGCTGATCAACAGCAGGTGAATAGCCAGGTTGTTTCTCTGACTGTATCATTTTGTGGTATTGGAGGGATTGTGCCTACACTGTAGGTGATATTGAGGCAGAGGCCAGAAGGGCAAAACTCCAGTGCGATGGGTAGCTTTTAAGCCGCTTCACAAAGCTGAAGAAAGCTTGAGGTTCCACAGATGGTGAGACTGAGCATAACTTCAGGAGGATATTGAATGTTTTCCCTCTAATATCAGCAATAATATTAGAGGTACTAGGTTGCTGGACTTGAGTAGTTCATATTGGATGTTAAGTCACATTTTTCCTTGTGCAGCTGCTGAGATGATGGATAAAACATGCTTGAGCACTTTGGTTCAAAGAATTTCTCCTCATCTTGTGCGGCTGAGACTTGAACGCTTGCACTGTGTAATATTGCACGGCATTTCTGTGATGACTTCAACAGCTTGATCTTGAAGATAGCATAATTTGGGGTAAATAAGCCCAAGTTCAAGCTGTAAAAACAACTTCAGATGACCAAAAATTTCTTGCTCCAGGCACTCAGAAAAGATGACTGCCACAAAATAGTGAATTACCTTGCTTTGGATCTTAGATATGTTATAGAGTGAGGCTGCTTTAAATGTTCAGTAGAGTTGCTGCAATGATAATGGGTCTTTTTAATTGCTTTGTTTTCATTCTTCCCGAGTTTTCTCCGTGTTTGTGTTTCTCACAGCATTTGCTTTTGTTTCTGTCAACTGCAGAACTTTGTTCCTTGCCTTAGCGTTGCTCTGTTCAGCTCTGATGTCTCACTGTGTCAGTTACCATTTTGTACTGGCTAGAAAAACATCCTCATTATGCAAACCTGAATGTTATCTGGTCATTTTGCCAGCATGAGGATCTTTTGAGATCTCTAAGATCTGAAATTTAAGAGCATTTAATGTGTTTAAAAACTTGCAGTTGGCTCTGCAGAGGTGATGGTATTTGTTTTATTCTTCTGATACTTGCCTTGCCTCTCCATACCTC
The DNA here is from genome assembly GCF_016699485.2 of Gallus gallus. Lineage (NCBI taxonomy): Eukaryota > Metazoa > Chordata > Aves > Galliformes > Phasianidae > Gallus > Gallus gallus. The sequence continues at coordinate 8,475,309 of NC_052537.1, read as the reverse complement.
TGGCTGTTTTTGCACGTTTCAGGTACTTCTGTGACATGAAACCTCTGAAAAGAAATGGCCGCTGACTCGATGTGAATTGGTTCAGGTTACTATAATGAGCGATTTTTCAGTGTGCAAATTAAATTGAAATGGGAGGTGTTTGCCAGGTCTGGCCTCAATATAAAGGACTTAATGTTCTTACACATAAATGAAGGCCTATTTAAATTGTAGGAGCCTTGAATAATATTTTGAAGGTACTGAGTAAAGCTAATATTAGCAAGAAGGTATATGGGAGAGTCAGGCTTCCTTGACTTCAAATTACCGGAGTTAAGAAGTTGTGTTAAAAGCATACATAATTTTAAGCTTCTTGATTGAAATTGAATGCCTCACTGTGGTATTTGTGTTACTTTCATTCAACTCTTCATCTGCATGAAACCAGTGATGTGTTTTAGGAGCTCATCAGAGGTATCCTAAATTGACAGGATCATGTTGCTGATGAAAACAGTATCATCCTCCAATGGTAGTAAATGTAAAGAACTGTTTCAAAAGCAAGCAAGCTCGTTAACTTGTTCCTTTGTCAACTTTGATTATATAACCTCTTTTAAAATACACTCTTGTAAATTAGCTCTTGTGCTGCATGGCTGTTTCATTGTACATCTGTATAGGCATCAGCTTTCCTCACTGAACCTCAAAATACTTACAGTCTCAATTGTTTTCTTGCTCATCTGCTCTGTGGAATAAGCTTATTGATGTATGTGCTGAACATAGAAAATATTTGTTGAAAACTTAAATGAGTTTTTTCTTTTTTCTTGTAAAAAGAAAACAAACGAAAAAGCAACAAAATGAAGCAGGTCAGCTGGTCTCTTCTAACTGACACCATCAGTCCTTGCTGGTCATGAAAAGAAAAGCACGGTTTGGTTCGAGAACACGTCTTCTACTCTGATCAAAGGCATGCCAGGTTCTCAAGGGCTGAATGAGAAGTAGATGTAACCATTGATAACGGCTGGTTAGCTCTTGGTGTTCAGTCACGTTCCTGTCTGATGCCTCAGGTGGCTGCTCAGAGGCCATGAATACTTTACTTCCAGCGGCAAGCAGTCATAGCAATGAGAGACTTCAGAGAGTATTAAGGTAGATATGAAGGAAGATAGCTTATCTGATGCTTGAGTAAGTGTGAGCAGCTTTGGGAATTGGTCCTTCTCCAGCAGGGATGAATCTGCTCTTGGATGAAGAGTAGGTGAAAGATTTAAGTTAATAAAGATTACTTGGTGTTGAAGACCTTCAGTGTTTGTTCTTTACCATGTGGAGAAGCTAGAGATGAATCATGTGGCAATGTTAGAAGAATCTTGTTTCGGTTGCTTGGAAGCTATGAGATCACCTGCTGACTGTTGCGTGCATGTGGCTGGTTTTAGTATGTAAACAGGAAACAGTGCAGAGATATTCAGGACACTATTACAGTAGAAGTCAAGCACGTGTTCCATCCACTAATAGGTAGGCAAGCAGAGAAATGGCTAAGACTTATGTAACAATTTCTATTCCTACTGCATTTTCTGTGTGCTTTCCAGTACTAGCTTGTTAGGATTTTCCATACCACTGGGTTTGTTGGGCTTTTTCACTGTTTTGAAGAACATTTGAGAGGATTCTTTTCAATGGTGATGGTTTCTCCAGGCTTATACCTGTGACAAGAGGTGAGTTGCTTCATAGGTTTTACATACAGGTAAAAACCTTCCCTTTAGAAGAGAGAAATCCTGAGAGAGCTGTGTTATATGTGCAGTGATGCACCTTCTTCATGTTACAGTAAACATGACCTGGTAAAAGAGTGTAGCTTTGCTCTGGGAGTTGGTACAGTGTTCATACCTCCAAAGGGCCTTAAGAGAAGGCTGATACAATGAATGTGCAGAATGTTCATTGCTGAGAGTGGGACTCAGGGCGCTTGCATCTGGGTGCGTTGCTGGCTGGCTGAACAGGCCCAGTAGGCTGCAAGCTGTATGTAGGCAGAGCTGGAAATTCCAAGTTGATTCACCCTGAAGGAGGTAGCTTATCTAATGTGTGTGTGGGTATTGAGTTAAGCGTTGATTAAGACTTTTCTGATTATATATTGTTATCGAGAGGTTTGTAGTAGGAAATAGAATGAGTACCAGGCAACCTAGAAAATACTGTGGGAGTTTCTAGTGCTTTCAATTATGGGAGTTCTTAAAAGAATGTATTAAAATGATATTTAATGGTGCCATAGAAGGGCAAGTCTTCATTTCAGACTTGAAAAGAAATGTCACTGCATAACAAACAGGTTAATTAAAGATAACAGTGTTTTCTTAGATGCCAGGATTTGTTTTCTCTGAGAGAAACCTGGCAAGCCTATGTGAATAGGCAATCAATCTTACTGGTGTACCTTGGCCATGAGTAAGATTCCAGTACAGAACATCCTTTATGGGAGGTGCTTTTTTCTAATATATATTTATGTCTTGTCTCCTTTCAGACTTCTCGCAATGATTATTATACATAGGAGTATGTATATGTATTGCACAAGGGCAGGTTTGGGGGGGGGGGGGGAGGTTGAACACCAAAAGTAGGACACAACTTGATGGGAAGTTCAGGAGTTTATCCTTATGCTCCCCTGTCCCATTTTTCCAGATATTACCTGCTCTTGCATAGCTTGAGTGCAAAGGGAATGGAAGATGCTCCTGTTGCAAATCACACTGGGAAGGGAAACTGGATGGGGTCAGCAAAGTAAGGAAGTGTGTCAGGTATTCCTATTCCCTTCCTTGATTTTGTGCAGACAGGATAGGTTTGTTTCTTTGTTCTCCAACCTGACAAATGCTGTCAAGTGGTTCCTCAGGATGTAGGTGCATATTAGTAATGTAAATGCACACATTAACAAATGTTTGGTTCCCTATCAGTCTGTGCCAAGACTGTCAGCCTGTCAGTGGGTGGGTAAATCGCTCTCATCTGTTATCAAACTTGTTAGGGCAAGCATAGTAAATGACATTGTCCCCAAAGTATCTCAGATCGACTGAGTGTCCTGAGCAGCTTGTACTATCGGGGGATACTTGTGGCTCTTGTCTCCGCATTTCAGAGAAACAAAAGAATAAAATTCCAGACAGCCTCCCGTGCTTCTGGCAATCCTTTGGCAGTGCCAGCAGACTGAGGTTGTAAATATGCTGTTGGCTTAATGGCTTTGTGTTTTGGGAGTGCTGATGGAAGCTGTACCTCTGAGAGACTTAAAGACTTTCATAGCATTGTATAAATATAGAATGTCTAAAAAGTAGTTATTTATATCGTATACAAACTTGAAAACATGAGTGTTGTTTGCTTACCTGGCTGAAGGTGTTCTATGGCCAATATCTCATTAATTGGTCAGATATGAGTTTGCTGCTTGACTTCAGAAATTACTGTTTCTAATAGTTGCGTGTGATAACGCTATCTGAAGGGTAGGACTATTGATTATGTGATAACACAGGTAACGTGTGTTTTAATAGTTGTATCAGTACACAAATGCATTGCTCTGGGGTTTCAAGGCTTTGCTGGTCCTTTTTTGGTCGGTTTGTTTGTTTTGCTTTGTGTTTTGATGTTTATTTCCTATTATGTTTAAGAAACATCTCTCTTGGAGTGAGCAGAAGGCCCGTGGAGAAGGTGGCTGTACCGATGGAGAAGTACTGCACTAGCTGCTGATTGCAGCTGGGAAACAGCAATAGCTAGGTGTACAGCTGGCAGAGAAATTACATTGATAAGCAGGATTACCCCTAGATCTACTGGAGAAATGAAGCAAATGACAGCACGTTCAGCTGAAATCTGTTTCCATCTGTGGAAGCTGGCTTTGTTCTTGTCTGCTACGTTAGTGCAGTGTGCTAATATATGCTGTGAAGTACAAAGTAGGTTTTAAAATAACACTCAAGCTTTTATGTTTGAAAAGCTTTGGGCTAGTCGCTACATCCTTCAAATGCGTTGTGTAGTTACTGTAAAAATAGCTCAGGAAGAATGTGCTTATAATGCGTGACAGTAGGTACTGCTAACAACTCTGAGATGTTTGGGGTATTGGTGTGAACAGAAAATGCTCTGCTGCTGTAGCTTTGTCAGTAGTGTGGATTGTACCCAGGCTCCCCGCTGCCGTTCTGCAGGTCTCTGCCTCTGTCTTCAGTGAGCTGCAGTGAGCAGCCTTACCTTTGGCTCTGCACTGATCTGTGATTCATAGATTGAGGGCGAAACTGAATTTGCTGAAATGAAGATCTTCTAGCTGGGGAAAATCAGATCCCTTTGTCATGTCTGTGTTGTGCTGAGTACCGTTCTGTTCCTCACTTGAGGTGTTCCTCAGCTGAGCTTTGTGATCTCCTTACTGCTACTTCAAGAGCAGTTGTTCCCAAAGCAGTGCTCTCAAAAAGAAATCCCCTTATATCAGACTATCTAGCAAACTTTCAAGGATGTCACGACTGGAAGAAAATTGCTGTTTGAATTCAAAATTAAAACTAAGCTTTTAAAATCACGGTAGTGTTACTTGACAGTAGATTGAATGGCAAACTGCGGACCAAACATCTATTCAGTAAAAGATGGAGATTGTTTCTCTTTTATATGCTTCACACGGTGAAACTTGCACGTGCAGTCTGCAAACAGCCATATAAATAACTTTGGACTGTTTTGGTCAATTGTGAGGTGCTTAGATGACCAGTACCCACTGGCACGTAATTATGAAGCCACCTGACAGTTAGCAGTGGTTATGACGTTCACGAACCTCTTTTGTGTCCTTACTATTCAAAGAAATTTCCATGCTCATAAAGGCACTGTTACGTTATTTGATTAATGAGGCTTTCCTTTATCTCTGGTGCCTGGTGGCTCTAGTTTCAGCTGGAAGGAGCAGGAAAGGTGAGCACCATTAGAGCTGATGGGTTGCTGGGTGGGGTAATCCACAGGGTCAAAGAAGAGAGTAACAGCTCTCCTCTGCAGTTCATCAGGTTTAGTATTCCTTCTGCTTCCATGTCTCGTGTTGTTGGAGTTAAGCGAGGATATTTTGGACCAACGTTGTCAGGATCTTCCCTTAGTCAAGAGGAATAAAAACACTTAGGATGTTTTGGCCCTGTATCAAATGCATCAAACTCTCAACCATACTCAGGTGCCTTGTACATTGGGAAAGCTGTGGCAGTCTTTGCTGTTAGCGTGCTGCAGAAGGTGAGGGCTCCGGGACCTTTTCCATTTCAAAAACAACCAAAAAACTCTGCTACTTTTTGTTTTGCACTCCCGGTAGTACTGGTTATTTAAAGCTACAAAGCGTTTACTTTCTAGTTGATGATTTACTTTGGTCAACTTTGACCATTTAAGTGCAAAACATACATCACTCAGATGGGCCCTTTAAAATACCATGTGATGCATCTTTCTTTGCGTGGCTATAAGAAGTTAAGCTCTGAGCTTGCTTAGGAGATGGCTGGATATCCCTAGAAGGGTAAATTTCTCCTGCATGTACCTCATTAATTACCAATTGGTAATTGGTACCTCAGCAATTGGTAAGCAGTGCTGCAGTGGTGTAGACAGACTTTCCTGTAGCAGCTGCTTTAGGCTGTTGGTACTAAGGGCGGGTGGGTGCCTGGCTTTGCACAGTGATAAGCGGGTGAAAGAAAGCATAGAGCTCTTTCAAGCAGATGGCAACTACTGCTGTTCAGTTTGTCATAAAGAACGGTTCCTCCAGTCTGTGGGCAATATTTTTAGTAAAACCACTGTGTAATAACAAACTTCAGTTACAGCAGATCTTTACTTCTGATCCTGCTCTCACCATGGATTGGATAGCACCCTCTCACTCTGCTCTCTGTACTTTGAGGGATTTTAGTAGAAACTGTCTGTCTAAGCAAAACTGAATGAATTCCCACTTGCCTGTGTGTCCACGTGTTGGTTTTGAAAAGTTCTAGCAGCAGAAACTCAAATAGCAGAACTCCTCTTATTTTGTTAGAAGTGCTTTTGAAGAAACTCCTGGTCATCAGATGATAAGCAGAAGCACAAGTTCTGCCGTATCTCCTAGGGTTGGGCTCAAAAAACTGCTGTCTTCGGGCACACGCTTTTCTGTTGGTGTTGATTTATTCTTACATATTGCAGGACTCCCTCCAAGCAACCTGTAACACCTATTTTTGTTTCAAACCAGAGAATGGTGTTTTCGTTAGTAAGCTAGTTGCATTGCTCTGATGATGTATTGTTACTGCTTTGCTGCGTATGATACAACTAATTTTGAAAACTCTTCTTATTTTCTGATAGGCTGGTGTTTGGGATGCTGTATCCTGCATATTATTCATACAAAGCTGTGAAGACAAAAAATGTGAAGGAATATGTAAGTCACGTTGCTTTTAATTGCTTAATTAATTAGATGTCTCTGCTGAGATACAACAGAGACATTTCCATTATGTAGTGCAATACATTATATGGAAGTTTGGTTTGATCATCTTGGCAGTAGATACAAAAGCTCTGCGAATGTAGTGGCAGTGCTGTGTTTTTTTGTTTTGTTTTGAATGATAAAGTTTAGATTCTCAAACTTTTCATATTGGAATGTACCCAACATACCGTGCTGTCTAAGGAACAGGAGGATTTTTAAACATAAGATTTATGTTAGCTGTATTTCAGTTGAGTACCTGAAATAATGCAGTTCTGGGTAGGGAGGAATCATAGAATCATAGAATAGCCAAGGTTGGAAAAGACCCACAGGATCACCCAGTCCAACCATCCACCCATCGCCAATAGTTCTCATTAAACCAGGAGGGAAAAAAGTTTCCGAATTCTGCCAGCACCTGTGGGTAAGCTGTGACAGATTTGCTTCTTGGTGACCATGTCAGCAGTAGCAGGGGTTTAACTGTTGTATTCAGATCAACAGGGCGTTCAACCTGAATTGAATGGAAATCAACCCCTGAGAGAAGGGGTAGCTCTGGGTAACCACTGCTCTTCAAAGACCAGGACAAATGTAACCAGGGAGGGAGAAGATCTGATTAAGATGGTGGAGAAGAGCAAAGCAAACCAGCATAACCCAAACCATTCTATGATTCTATGGGGAAAAGCATTTATGCAGTTCAGAATCCATCTGTTTATATTTCTAAGTGAACAGTGATGATTATTGCAAAAATGACATGCAGTTGTGAGAAGCTTTGCTCACTGAGTTACTTGCCTATTTTAACAGACAGCCAAACTTGATTTTGGCAACTAACCTATTGCACTTCAACTTGGCTCCCTGACTTAAGATAGTCAGTGCTGTTGGAATCTTAATTTGGCAGTTGTAGCTGTGACTTAATGCTGCTGTCCTGGTGTTTAATGGTGCTGCTCTGTACTTTGCTGCAGCATCAGAATGCAGTAGCTGTTGTCCATCCTCTTGTATGTCTTGCATTTAGCTTGGTTGCATCATCAAGGTTTCAAAGTGGACCTCGTGTTCGTACTCCTAATCAGCTCGTACACAGAAACCACACCTTATTTGTGCATACAGAGTTAATGCTTGCCAGAGGTAAGCTTCTAGGAGGAAGAATTGTCAAAAGTAAGAGAACTACTGTATCATGCTTACTTTACCCTGTCAGGGCAGTACATAATGCAAAGAACATAAATCCAGTTTTCCTCCTTGCTCTCTCAGAAGGCATCTGCAGCGTTAATGGCAGTTGCCAATTCTAATGCAAGTAATCATCTTAAGAAGTGATTAACTGTACATTTTCTAAAAAATAATAAAAAAAACCCTACAAAGCTAAGATTCTGATTCAACTGTCCTGTTAGCAGTGACTTTTCTTTTTTGAGATGCCTACCAGACCTTTAGTAGAGCCTCGAACTGTAGTTTGCCAGTTGTTTCAAATTTTATTCAATTTGAAAGCACGACTTTTCAATCAGCTGTGGTCTTTGAGCAGACTCTGCGTATGCAGTTGCATCCCCAATGTTCCCTGTGCTGAGATGAATAAGAAACATCACATTGTTTCTAAGCCTTCTTTAATTTTTCGGTGCAGCTCTAAGGCTTTTTCACGGCTAGGGAATGACAGTGATTCCTCAGTGAGTTACCACAACATTGCCAGTAGGGATAAATGTCCAGATAGATCTTGGGAACGGTCCATGTTTCATCTTCCCATCTGGGTCATTTTCTTCAGAGAGAGCATAGGTTACTGCGCTGTTCCAAATGGCACAGCTCTGCTGCCAGTCACGTTATGGCCCGAGCCCAGCTTCCTTACCAGGGCTGTGTGTGGCTCAGGACCATCTGTTTCTGTTTACAGGATTTCAGGAGCTTTAAACCAGTGACATTTTGGACATAGCCACTGCTTCTGCCAGGTTTTTGGTTTTGTTTTGTTGTTTTCTTTAGTGGTATGTTGACATACTGTGGAGGTCATGGTGCTGCAAAATATAAACAGATAATTTCTGAAGTGAGGGGTTTTTGCTTCCGTTTTTGATAATGTAAGGCATGCGTGGACTTTTAAGTTCTAGAAATTAAGATCTTTTCCTTTGAGAAGAATTATTTGTTCTTTTAATTACCCTGGTTTAATGGAATGACTGAAGATCTTTGAGGAGTTTTTTCAGTGTATTGCACCAAAGTGCCTGTAATAATCATCTGAAACATAGTTTAGAAGTCTGAACAACCAGACTTTTCAACTTGGCTTCAAAATCCTGACTTGAAAGGCTGTGTGTGCTTCAGCTGAAGCCAACAAAGATGAGCTTAGCAGTCAGAAGTAAAAGCCTGACAAAATAAATCTGCAGTCGCCCTTTTAACATAAAAAGCAAAATCTAATCAAAGCTTTTGAAGCTTTTATCTTGAAGAGTTGAGTTGGTAATGGTCTGTAGGGCAGCATCAAAATATTGACTATCACCTTTGGTTTTTTCCTTATGTTTCTGGTATGGAAACCACTGAGTTGTATGGGTTCACTCGGCAGGGATATTTTTGGTACCAGGTACGTTTGTTCAGTAAGGATACAATTTGACTTGTGTTCCTGAGAATCTTTGCCCTGACAGCAGCAGGACTCCTGGCAGATGTCGTGTGCCCTTCTGCGGAGCGCTTGCTTCTCTTCACAGCATTCAGAGAGAAACTCACCTTCTAACATTCCTAATTGGATAAATACATGTTGATTAAATAATGAATAGCCTGGGAAAAATATGTGGGGGGAAAAAGTCAGCATTGCATGGCATTTTAAACATGCAAAATTGAAGCAAGGATGGAAGTTAACTTTATTTTTATTCAGGTGTTGAGTCTGGTTCACGGAAGGGTCACCAGTCTAAATGTCACATGGCCTGTCAGAGATGACTTCAGCTGTTGTGTACGTTTGTCTTAGCTTAGTCAAGCCTGAAATATCTAAATCCTCCGAGAGACTGAAATGAAGTGTCATCACATGACTGAGTTTCTTTTCAAATTGAAATGCAGAAAAGTGTTTGAGATAAATAGGTCTCATGACAAAGGAAGTAGTTTCAAAGCTTAATGCCCAGTTATGGCAAAGGTGGCAGTGTAGCATGAGTGTAGCATGAGGTTTTGAGTACTTAATGAAGTCCACTTGAAAAAAATGTATAGATCAAATCTGAGCCGCATTCTCTGTGGGAAGCTATGGATGCTACTGCTTTTGAAAGACACTAAGGTGAATTTAAGACTTGAGATGAATTTACTGCATCTGGTTGCAGCAGTTGCTAATTATTATTATTGTTTTAAAGCATAGATGGCATTAGAATTTAAAGAACGTGGGTGTTCAGTTAAGCACTGCTTATTCAGTTGGTTCTGATTAGCGCTGACCTATTTTGGAAATATGTTATGTGTGGCCGCTGATGATTTAGAAAAGACATGCATGGAACTACTCCTGCAGTATTTTTTCTGAGAGATGTAATCTGTCTAGAAAAAAAAAGCCTGCACAGATGTTCAAGGAAACCAGAGATGTAATTAACTACTAAAATGCAGGTTTGAGGGTTTTTTGTAGGAGCGTTGTCTCTTTCCAAAAGAGTGATGTATAGTGTAAATGCTAAAGCAACAACAAAGAACCAAATGCAAAACAATTCCAACTCCCCCCTCCAAGCCAAACCAACAAAACCTTCACACGCACAAGTACAAATAACCTCTGAAGCATTAAGGTGCATAGATGTCAGCTCTTTTGTTGGCATGAATTTTGTGGTTCTTGACACGTGAATAGCATTCAAGTTCCGTGAAAATGCTTTTGTCCTGCCTTGCTCCAGTGTCAGTGCCATAATGCCAAGTATATGTGGAGAACCTAAATGCAAAATAGAGCTGAATAACGTATATTGTGAAGTGAAAGTAAGGGCTACTGGCTTATTAATGCTGACAATTTTGACTGTGCTAGAAACATACCGATGAGTGAAATATTCCTTAGTGTTATACTGGGAGTTGCACTTGATACTTATGGTAATCTACTGACTCCTTGCAGTGTTGTTTTTTCTCTTTCCTCATCATTAAAGCTTATTAGAGGCAGAATCAAGTCTGTGAAGCCAGTCTAAGTGAGGTGGTGACCCTGGTGACCCAGGCATTTCACCTAGCTCATGGCTGCTGCCACCAGTTCTTACAAACAGAAAACCTTCAGGGCTTTTGTATAATTTCAGTTGAACCAGACCAGGATGCTGTTGAAATTCTTGCTTGGACAGATTTGAACTGATGGACTGTTAAATGTATTGTGTATTCTATGTAAAGGAAAGAAAAATGAAATAAGTTCTTACTGATGATGGTGTTTTAATTTTCAGGTTCGCTGGATGATGTATTGGATTGTATTTGCTCTTTATACAGTTACTGAAACAATAACTGATCTAACCATCTCTTGGTAAGGGCATGCTTTCTATGAACAGTGGATGCAACAGTATTTGTTTCTCATGTACTTCAATTTGTAGTGATGTACCGTTATAAAAGAGGCTGTGCTTGTAGAGAATATAATTCTCTTTACCCTGGTGGAAGATTTCAGTGTGTGTATGTGTGTGAAGGATAATGTGTTTCCGAGCTTGCTGTACAGTGCTGCTCAAGCTGGAGACTACAAAACCTCTATCTTTGCTGTAGAAGCTGAATAGCAAAATGAAATGCTTGAAAGTGTATGCTGATTTCTTTGTTTAGCACTGTGTCATGCAAAGCAACTGTTACTTGTTTCCATTTTTTGCATATGGTGATATGTTCATTCCAGAAAATAAATCTATAGGTCTATAGCTTGTTTAATTTTTGTCTAATATAACTTACTGTATGTGTAGAACATTAAATGCTAACATAGTTGTTGTTTGGAGAGATCTTCTTGATTTAATTAATGCTTGTTTGCTTATTCCTGTTGTTAATTCCATGTGACTTTCAACTTGTCTTTAGGTTTCCACTGTATTATGAGCTGAAGATTGCTTTTGTTATTTGGCTCCTTTCTCCATATACTAGAGGGGCGAGTTTAATGTACAGGAAATTTCTCCACCCTCTTCTTTCTTCTAAAGAAAGGGTAAGAAATAACTTCTCATTTTAATGCCTAATATGGAAATACCATATGCTGAAATACTAACCATTGCTAAACAAGTCATAAAAGCAGATCAGTGTGTTACTGGCTCGTCAAGCAGCATGAACTTGGACTAGAAAAGTGCATGACTGTCCATATGCTTGCTTCTATTGAATTTACAGTCTGTGACTTCGTATTGACACGAGTTAGCATAGAGTTCTCTGGTCTACCTGGTGTACCTTGGGGAGCCCAGTTGAGTGGAATCACAGAATCACAGAATGGCCTGGGTTGGAAGGGACCTCAAGGATCACGAATCTCCAACCCCCCTGCCGGGCAGGGCCACCAACCTCCCCATTTACTAGTCCAGGTTGCCCAGGGCCCCATCCAACCTGGCCTTGAACACCTCCAGGGACGGGGCATTCACAACCTCTTTGGGCAGCCTGTTCCAGCACCTCACCACTCTCGTGGTAAAGAACTTCCCCCTAACATCCAACCTAAATCTTCCCTCTTTCAACTTAATACCGTTCCCCCTTGCCCTGCTGTTATCTACCTTTTCAAAGAGTTTACTCCCTTCCTGTTTATAGGCTCCCTTCAGGTACCGAAAAGCTGCAATGAGGTCACCCCGCAGCCTTCTCTTCTCCAGGGTGAATAGGTCCAGCTCCCTCAGCCTGTCCTCTTAGGGGAGGTGCTCCAGCCCCCTGATCATCTTTGTGGTCCTCCTCTGGACCCTCTCCAACAGCTCTCTGTCTTTCCTGTACTGGGGACTCCATACCTGGACACAGTACTCCAGATGGGGCCTCACAAGAGCAGAGTAGAGAGGGACAATCACCACCCTGTCCCTGCTGGCCGCCCCTCTCATGATGGAGCCCAGGATACCGTTTGCTTTCCGAGCTGCAAGAGCACACTGCTGGCTCATGTTAAGTTTGTCATCCATCAGGACCCCCAGGTCCTTCTTTGCAGAGCTACCCTCAAGGACTGCTCCTTCCAGTCTGTATAGATGCCTGGGGTTCCTCTGGCCCAAGTGCAAAACCCTGCACTTTGCCGTGTTGAACCTCATCAGGTTCACCTGGGCCCACCTTTCAAGTCTGTCAAGGTCCCTCTGAGTGGCATCCCTTCCTTCCTCGAAGTGTGGAAGTGATGCAGTCAAATTATTCTGCTGGAAGAGCGCATACAGAAGTAAAAGTACAGCTATAGCAACAACTCTTCATGTCGTCATTTTTTCTAGCATATCCTACTAATAGAAATTCTCAGGATGAATTATGTTGGTGACTTTTCTGGTTTGCAAAGTGAAAAGGATACGGAAGTAGACTTTCTACTGATTTTTTTTTTTTAAGGGACCAGTCTGCAAAAAGAAGTATGCAAACAGAACACAGCTGACAGGATATTTAGCTTTATCCAAAGTATAAAGACCCCAGATCTGCTTGCTTCTTTTTTAGTGTTGTATTTGGATGTGTGGAAAGAGCACTTAGTGAATCTGTGAAGACTACTGCTGCTAAACCTTGCCATATGGAGCATAAGCAGTCAGCGCAATAGATCAGTACAGGGTTTGGCCTTTACTAGGCAAAACTGGTAGCTGACATGATTTGAATGATGTCATCTTGGCCTTAGGAAGGTTGAACTGCAAACACTTCGTAATTTCATAAGCTAAAGGGATTTTTTCCCTAGTCTGTTATCTATTGTGGATGACCTTGAGGCCTTTACCCCCACCTCTAGCCATTTACTATAGCTGGAAATAAGTGTCCTGGCTTTACTGACCTGTGTCAGACCTGTGGTCTCTGAAGTCCTTTATGAGTTGGTTCCACCTTTCTAAGGAATGAATTTCATCTTGCGTGTGGTGTTTACCTTGCATAGCATTCGTCTGGCAATTTAGGCTTACTCTCTACAAGCGGCTTTCGTAGCTGCAAGGTTTCTGAGTGGAATAAAAGTCTTCTGTTTTATCTTCTTGTTTGACCAGACTTGGTCCTTGTTTTTAAATGAGAGAGTATAAGTGAATGGAAGATTAGTGTACAAAGCTAAGAGTAATTGTTCCATTAAATATTTCCTTCAGGATTTCTTCTGTTATCTTTTTTGAAGAAAAATAATACTGTGGGGTAATGCAGTTTTCATACGCGCATCCTTTCAATACTGAAATATGCTTTACTTTAGGAGATTGATGAGTACATCGTACAAGCCAAAGAAAGAGGCTATGAGACCATGGTGAATTTTGGAAGACAGGGGTTGAATTTGGCAGCAACTGCGGCAGTGACAGCAGCTGTAAAGGTAACCTGCTTACAGTGATTGCTTTTGTCCTTGGTGTACTTGTTGAATATCACGTCGTGCCATTCAGGCTTAGCCATTCCTACACAAAAAGTTTCAACTCTGCGAATGTTTAGAGAGCCTGGAACACAATGCAGGGGCCTCATACTATGTTTGTTTAAGATGGCTTCTAGTTATTTTTTTGAATGATGGCATCCAATTACTGTAATTAAGAAGATACCGTGTATTTTTCTGTACAGGCTTTTGGTAAACATGACCATTGTTTCTTTTCTGTCTCTGTGCTTTCTTGTCGATTAACAAAGTATTTAAAGGATTTCTGGCTTCTTTCTGTCGTTTTTCTCCAATCAACTTGAGGTAACTGCATATTTGAAGTAAGGCATGAAAGATTACTACAACAGATAAAAGTTTCTTGACACAATTAACTTGTTTGCAACTAGTTGATTGAATTATTAAATTAATGCACTAAGCATAAGCTTGCGTATTGCTGCTTAGCATTGTTTTACTTTATTTAATTTTCATTAAATCATGAAGTAAGCGACCTGTGGCTGTTCTGGATCCAAGTTCCTACAGAACTCATGACTTTCAGGTGAATTTTAAAGGATTTTGGATCTAGCAAAATAAAATGTGGGCTTTTAAGTAAGCTTCTGAGTGACTTGAAGGGCCACCAAGTAGTAGAACTGACTAGCAAGATGACTTTTTTGCTACGTGCATCCATTTGAGGCAAAACGAAGAAGTGCTGTAAGAAAGATGTGTATATCCTCATTAAATTAGAGTTTTGAGGCTATCGGGATTAATTTCCTCTGGGGAATAAATGGAGCTGCCGTGTTCATTGTAATGAGAGTGAAAAATTGAAAGCTGTTAGTAGATAACAGAAAGTGCTATAGTGGTCCTAGGCAGTCACAGTTAAGGCGGTAGAGCTAGCATTAAATTTCCATGCTTTTATGTAAACTTCTTGTTTTATAAATATGAGATATTTTTGAGGACTGCTTTTTCAAACTGTATCTCAAAAAGGACTGGAAAAACAACCACGTGTACCTTGTTTGTTCCCTTTCTCTTCTGAAGTATGTATGTGGGCGGCAGCTTAAAAATAACACTTGTTTTACAGTATAGACACAATGAACCTCACGTGCTCAAAGTGTGATTCAGCTTGACCACTGATTCTTTTTTTAGGACTGAATTTCTTAGTATTGCCTTGAGGCATGATGCAGAATGAAATAGAGTGCACTTCTAGAATGAACCTTTTCAGAGTGGAAGTAGGTTGTTTAAAACAAAACAAACCAACCAAGCAAAAACAACAACAACAAATCTAACTTGGAAATACTCTGCTGGGAAAAAGTTCTTAGAACTATGCTATTTAAAATGTTAAAAATGCAAATTCTTTGCCAAACAGCAACCATAACATAGCATTACATGCACCTGTAATGATGCTTATGCTCTGTGTGTTTTCCCCATATATGTCTGTCTGGCTAAGACTGGATGTTTCCTTGCTGATCCTTATGGTGCTATAGAAATACTATGAAACAAATGACACAAATATCTCCTCCCAGTTTCTTCTGAAGTATGAGTAACTTCTGCCTAAATGTCATCCCTGTTTGGATTTTGTTGCTATTCAGCTGTAAGTGGTGGGATGCCTGCTCCATTTGTTAAAACTTATTCAACGTGCTCATGAGTACTTGTACAGAATTATTTCAGTGCAGATGAGATGTTTGGGTAAAAGAACTACAATACCCAAGACCTAAAATAGATATGATTTAAGCCACATGAAAGAAGAGACCCTCTGAAAATCTTTATTTTGGCATGTTAAACCTCTGTGCAGTTTGTCATTCCAAAAAGCTGAGCGTGATTGCTCCGTGCAGACAAATGGAGACAATGCATATGTTCTTGATTTTGTTCCCTATTTTTGAAGAGTTGACTGCTGCCTCCAGCAGGTGGAAAGATTACCCCTTCAGCGTGAGCTGGTGGAGCATGCTATAGGATTTCAGGAATGGAATTCTACAGTGTATTAGTGGGATCGGTTTTGATGGAAAGGAGATGGACTTTCATCACTTTTTTCTTAATGGAGCAAGCATGCTTATTCTGACACGTTGGATCTCAACGTTGGTTCTCACATTAGGAGCAGAGAAAGTAGGAGATTAAAGGCAAGAGGAGGACTGAAGGAATCTGCTTAGTAAAGTGTTCAGGTAAACGGTGCTAGGATCTCTGCTTTCTCTGGCTGTAGTAAGTTTGTTTGGACTTCAGTAAAATTGCTTAGAAACTCCTCGGAATGTTTTCAAGAACAAGAGTGGGAAAGAGTGGTTTCTCCAAGGGCTGTCAAAGGAGAATGGGTTTAATATTAAATGCCTGATTAGCTGTACAAAGGAGGCTGAAGCAGACAGGTCAGTCTGCTGAACTGTGACCTAGATTTAAGCCTGCTGAGCTGTAAAGTTAAACTGCAGTTGGCAGGAGTTGTAGCTTACAGTTTAGATTCCTATACTGATATTTTTAGCTGGTACTTGTTAGCCACTGTCCACATGAAGTTCATGTCCAGACAACACAATCTGATTGTACAGCTGCTGTTTCTCTTAAGCAGTTGGTAAGGAAGTGTGTTTATTTGGTGTACCTGCCCTACCAGTTGCAATGCAGTGTTTCAGAATCTGCAAAATGGTATACGTTAGAAAAGTACATTGTTACTGCCCTGTTAATTTAAGAAAAAAATCTTTGAAAAATCCTGATTTGGGGATACTTGAAGGCAAAGAATGCTCTAGGCTAAATTTTATGGCTCACTAATAAAAATAAAAACACTCCTGAAACACTCCAAGGTATAAAAGAATCAGCAACAAGATGAATTTAATCATAAGAAAGTTGCTAGAGCAGTTTGAGCTCCATTTTATATAGCTTTTTGGGATTGTCTACAACTTAAGTTCTACCAGTACTACTTGTACTTTGGTGCATCTGCTTTCCAGGTCTTGGAGATGCAGCTTCAACCATACATTCCAGTTTTTGCCCACACATACGTTTTGAGTTCTTGGGCTACTAGGGAACTCTAGAAATATATTAATAAAGTCAAACAAATATTGTTCATTTGTTTTAAAAAGCGATAACTTGTATTGTGTGGGCTGTATTTCAGCGTGCCTTGTAGTCATCCTGAATCTGCCACCTCTTTTCTGTTTTCTCTCGGCCTTGCTCAAGCTTCATCTTCTTCCTGCCTAGTGCGTGACGCAGGGAGGTATCCTGCAGTCAGTTGTGGCACCCAGCCAGTATCACTATTAGCAGCTCAGCTCACTAGCCTTACTGCTTTCATCCCTCCTCCCTGCTGTGACTCCCTGGCACAATGTGGAGGTCATCCACAGGACAGCAGTCCCTCTGCAGGTTGAGGGAACAGAAGTCGTCCTCCATCAGCCCGGGTCAGATCTGGGAGAGAACAGCTGGGAATGTGGGTGCTGCGCACCACCGCTTTGCAGTCACAGGGCAGCTTTAAATGCACGGTCTACTGAGAACTTGTCCAAGGAAGCCAAACTGCTTTGTTCAGAGATGGTTACCACTGATGGGGTGCAAGTCCAATTTAAACAACAACAGAAATCCTGGGGCAGGTAATACAGTAAGGTGTCTTTACAGCAGCTCTTTTGGGTTAAATGTATGAACTATAAAGACACATGCTCAGTGGCAAAATTGAGAAGGGAATTTCATATATGAGAGTCAGCTGATGAGGCTGTACATTAATAGCTTGCTAGAGTCTGAGTAGTCCCAAAAAGCAGTCCCTGAAGTAGGTTATCTTTAGCAAAAACTAGATTTAGAAACCTGTTGCAAGTTAAGTTAATGCTTAAGGTTGGTTCCTGGTAATGAGTGTAGTCACTGAAAAAGGTTTAATATGTTTTAGGAAATGTTGTTGAACAAATAAGCAGACACATTCTCGAAGGCCTGCTTTTTAAGGCTACGCAAACTTTGCAGTTACTCTCCATTTAACATTCACTTAATTAAAAATTGAGAGTTTTCTGAGGGCTTCTGCCTATGCTGCGTGTGTGTCAGGCTCCCATTGCGATGTGGATGTGGTACAGTTGGCAACTGCTGGGCTGGATGCAGCCGACAGTGTTTCCTCCTTTCTGGCAGGAACCCTTGAAGTAATGGCACAGTGACTGACACGAAGCCTGGCCTGGAGCCAGGCAGGGGTGGCAGGTCCTCTCCTATCTCCTTAGGAGCAGCAGTGCTGAGGGCACGGCCGGGCAGAAGTGCTTGCTGCCGCTGCCTGTGCTGTGAGTTTTCATGTAGGAGATCTCCCTCCAGCCCTGCCTGCAGCTGGACTGCCCTGTTGTTTGTGCTGTGAACAAAGGCCTTGCTTTCAAAGCTCCTAATGTGTTAAAAATTCAAATGTCAGTGTTGCTCTCCCATTTCTCATAGAAGTCGATGGTTTATGGGCTGGTCTGGCCCGGTTCTGTGACTAGTGGGGCAAATGGGATCCCCCCCCCCCAAAAAAAAAAGAATAATTAAAAAACAGTGGCAATGATCTGAGGAGAAACAAACTAATTTACTAAATACAGTATTGGAATGCATGATAACATACTGTAATACAATATAATTCAATATAATTGTTAATAAAATCAAATATAATTGAGAGAAGGATTGTCCGAGAGCTAAAGGCCTTACACCAATACTAAAGCCTTGCTTGCAGTCGGGAGCAGCAGTGAGACGATCTGAAAGCGAGCACCACGAGACGAGAAGGCAGAGAAGACCCAGATCAGGTGACCTACAGGCCTTATATCTGCTCCCCTGAGCAGGAATGATAACATTACTCAAACAGTCTTCTGGGGAACGTAGTTCTTCTTCTCTTCTGGACAAGTACCCTGAACTAGAGCATTTGCTCTTTAACTCCCAGTACACTGCATGATGTTGTGATGTGGAGTACCGATAACCAAAAATCTTAAAACCATGACAGGCACTAAGTTATTTTAGGGCATGTTTTTGACTTCTTTTCCCCCTTTTAAAAATCAAAACACGTGTGTCCCAATCTGCACTGAAAAATAAGGTTGGATTTTCCTAGCTGGGCTCTAGTCCTGTCTATCTCCCATGAGAAACAAGAAATAAGGGCTTGTAATTTGAATTCTTAGCATGTTAATTACTATAATCTCAATTGCATAATCCTATGTACTTTCCAAATGGTTACTGTCTTGTACTACATCACATGATGAGTGAACTCACATTGCAACTTTTAAGCAGGTGTGTCTCTTCCTATATTTTTGTTAGGGCCAAATGAAGAATTTGTCGCTGTCACAGTAGATTCTGTCCAGATTTCGAAGGAGTTGTGCTGAACTTAATGCAGATTCTCCTGAGAACTGTCTGGGTCCATTTCGTGTCAATTTACTGAGGCTGGACGTGCCGTTTGGGCAGTGGGCACACTGAGCTGCTGTGTGTGTTGCAGCAGGTTCTGTAAGCTGTTGTTGCTGTCAGAAGAAGCAGTCTTATCTCTTCATTTCTCGTGTCCTTGTAGCTGCCCAGCAGTTCTCATGCATAGCAGGTTTGTGATCCAGTTCACTGTGCAAACACTGTGCAAATACAAAGAACTGAAGTAGTAGAAAGGCAGGATTCCTGCTGAAGTGACAGACCTGCTATTTTAGGAAATGAAAATAACTTCAGAACACAACACAGTTTATGCACAGACTCTACAGCATCAGTAGTGAGTTTTAACTTGAAAGCAAGCTGCAGTTGTCTGCTTGAGAGCTGTCAGCAGGAAGAGCTAGGAAAGCAAAGGTTCTGCTTCCCTCCTGCGAGACCTTTGTATTGTTTAGTTGCGGTGTATGAGTGATGTTGTAAGAACTAAATCTGTTGTTCTTGCCTGTGTAGGACACTCAGTTTTGCACTTTGCACTGGTGATGAGCTGTTACAAAATGGATATTAGGTTTCAGCTGCATGCTCTCCCTTGCTTTGGAGGCCATGCCAGCTTAAGGAGTATTGCTCCTCTGTCTCTTTGCTTTAAGTGGTTATTTTTAACATGAAACAATCTAGTGTGCTGGCCTACAAGCAGTTGTTGGCATGAGAGTGGGAACAAATGGCTGGGGCTATTGGTGCAAGAACTGCTTTTGCTTTATGTTGTTGCTGAGAAGATTGTGTGGAATCGTACCAGATAGTTGCTACTGCTCAATTGAGTATTTCTATTTAACAGCTTGATCTGCAGGACTAAACAATCTTAATCTCTTGCTCAGGATGGGACCTGTGTAGGCTGGTCAACCATCCTCTGAATTGTGTGACTTGTTTTTCTTTGCCTTGTATGCCTGGGGATTAAATGTTATTTTAACATGGTCAAGTAATGTGCTTGTCCTTTCAGCTGCTTGAGAAATTCATCCTCAGTGCTATGGGGCATTTGACGTAAAAGAGCTGCTTGATGATCTTTCTTTCCAAAAGGAGAACTTTCTGTATTTCCTGTGTAAAAGGGAAGATGTAGACAAAGCAATTAGAGAAGAAATACTAATGCTCGGATGTGGTAAACTACACTCAACCACACTTTGAAAAATGAAAGTGTTAAATCCTCTGTTGCGCTCCCTAATGCTGCTGGAGAAATGTCATGTTTGAAGTGAATTGAGCATTTCTGATGGATTTTATTCTTTCAGGTGCTTGCCCACACTCAAAAAGCCTTTATTCCCTAAAAAGAGAGTAAAATGAGACACTTGTAATGAAGCCAGTAGCTTATCTGCAACCTTTTCCTTTAAGTTTACCCAGTTAAACTGGGTAAGAGCAATGCTTAAAGCAAATGTAGATCTATTGCATGCTTATGTCCAGTGAATTTTGTGATGAAAGGAAGCATGGGCTTAACCATCTCAGGGCAGCTTTAACAGCAAAACTAAAACCTCTGCTTTGATTTCACATATACTGTTCTTGTGTTTCAGAGTCAGGGTGCAATAACTGAGAAATTGAGAAGTTTCAGTATGCATGATTTGACTACTATACAAGGAGATGAACCAGTAGGCCAGAGACCCTATCAGACGTTGCCAGAAACAAAAAAGAAAACGAGAGCCTCTGCAAATGAATCTGCGGGTAAGTACCTATCTGAAATAAAGAACCTTTGTTTTGTAAGTAAAAAGCAAGGCAGACAAAAATGGGGAAGAACAGCTGTATATTTACCCTATTCAGAAATGGAAAGAATCGGAAGGGGTTCCTAAACATTAAAACAGAATTGATGTCAGTGAGATCTACTGCAGCATTAACGAGTCGTGCCCCCCCAGCAGAGATCTTCTCAGAGCTGCTAACAGTACAGTCACACCATACTCATTTCTCCTCTCTCTGTTAGTTAGCAACAATAATTATATGCCAGATTGAAGCTTAATTGGAAGATTTTTTTTAAAGGTGATTAAGTAGTGTTTCTCTGACAGTGTACTAAAACTTAAATGTGAAAATCTATGGAAGCTCTGTTAATGGGAAGAGAAAATAAATTGCAATGAATTCAGTAGGACTGCAGTGATAATTCTGGTCAAAATGTAAAATTGTGAGGTGATAGGAATTACAAAGGCATTAAATAGTCGGTGTGGTGGTGCACATCAGCATTCAGAAGATGGTGTGCAGTGACTGAAATACTTTTGCAGAGATCGTTTATTATTAATGCACCGTATTCCTGAGTCTGTGCTGCTTGATGAAAGACTTCCTAGAGACTGTCCGCTATTTTCTTTAACTGGAGAGGCTAGAATGGAAAAAGCTTGACATTTCTCACAGAAGAAACAGCTCTGGTCTATTTTTTTTTCTTTTTCTTTAAGTCTGTCTCTTCACCTCTCTGTTCTGAGGAGGTGGTGGTTGTGGACTGCAAAGCATTCCAGGAATCACATGATCGCTCCCGGCATTTCTGAGGAGTGAATGGCCCTAAGCTGAATTGCTAATTGAGCCCAGAAGGTATCCTGTGATAGTCAGTGTAAAGTACTGGCCAGGGAAAAAGCCCATGAATTCATCAGGAGTTATGTTAGGGATGATGTCACTGCAGCTGTTGTGCAGGGGCTGTTCCTCGGGAACAGACCATTAGTTATTTCCCTGAAGCAGCTTGAAAATGCTGAAAATTCAATTTTGCCCACAGGTTTTACTGTGTAAATAATCAGACTGTGAGATTCAGTATCACGTGTGAAAATGTTTTCTTAGAGCTAGTTTAAGTGTTTCTACTCCTGGGCCCAAATACAATGCACACCTTTTCAGTTTTCTTTGAAGCTTTTTCAGCGTTAGGGTTTTATACAAACAAAGAAAAATGCTATGTAGCAGAATGTTATTTTTTTGTGATTTGCACTGGGAGTTCCTGTACAAACCAATTAGACCCAGATGTAGAAGGGCCCTAACTATACAACAGCTGAGCTGCCAGTACAGTTGTTAAGAAGGCAAATATAATTTTGATTCATCAGAAGAGGTGTTACAAACAGAGATAAGGAAGCATTCATGCCACTACAACCATCTCTGGTAAGTAAGTAACAGATATGATTCAATTTTTCCATGCTTAACATATGAAATTCTATGGGAGGCAGTGACAGGTTTGCCTCTATGACAGCAGAAGAGGCAGGTATGCCTTGCTTAGCAGTGGAGTTAGGTAGGCTGAATTCTAATTTCAGGATAAAATGAAACAACTGGACGAAAATTATCTACTTTGGCTTAAGAAAATATTAATTTAAGATGAAATGTTTATTGGTTGTGAATAAAGCTAGGTTTGGAGTCTAAAAGATGTCCCTCAGTGTTCCATCTTGTAGCTTATGGAATGGCCTTCTAAAAGGAGAGCTTGCCAGGGGACCAGATGACACTTCACATCTTTATGACTTATCAGTGGTGAAGTGTCTGGGCTTTTAGACTCCAAGGATCTTTCCAGCATGTTTTTAAGCAGTTTGCTCCCTCTAGTGAGAATGTTTGTTAATAACCTTGGTCTTCGTTCTGCAGGATTTAAACAACCCTTCATAACTAACTACTTAGTAACGCTAACTACTTCAATGTTCTGTCCATCTGAAATGAATGTTGGTGTTAAAGATGCATTAATACGCATGGGTATGAAAAAAAGTATTAATCTAGAACTAGTTTTAGATACTAATTTCTAGGAAGCGTGAACTAAACTCTTGGCAGTAAATTGGAGAAAGGGAGTCAAAAACATAGGATTTGTTTCTTGGGAGCAAGCAGGAGGAACGAGAAGGCTGAGGGAAGAAGCAAAATTATTTCATGTTGATAAAGTTGATGTAGAGTTGAGAACGAAGAATATAATGCTCTTAGTCTTCATTTTAGACTTGCTACTTCTTATATTTCATCTCGGTGTCTCTTCTGGCATTAAAAACGTGTCACTAAAAACATCATCAAGAAGCATAGTTACACAGTGTATCCAAAGTGAGAAATAACATGAGGCTCAGAATAATTTCCTTGTTTTGATGACTGCTTTGAATTTGTCCTGAGTTGAATCTTTTACATTAATCCCAAATTGCAGTAGCTAAAAATTCTTCTAAGGAAACATGAATGTTCATGTCTTCTGCAAGAAATGTCAGCAAACCTGTTTGTTTGCAGGGAGTCCTCTGCAAATGGAAAAACAATATAAACTTGTAGTGGGAGTGGCAATGAGGAGGGAGGAGAAAAGTAAACTCGGGCAGCTGGAAACCTTCTGGCTTGTTCTTTGCTGTGAGATAGTAAAACAAACAGTGAAGGAAGGAGTAACCAAGTAAAATGCAATGTAGATTATGAAATGTATAAAGTGGTTTATCTCTAATAAGTTTGCCTGTTTTTTTTTGTTTTTTTTTGGTGGTTACTTTTGCTTAAGTACACAGTAATTCCATAGTTTATAATGAGAACGGTGGAAAGTAGGTGTCCCATTTAGTAGTGTTTGAAGTGGGTATCTTTCAGCACAATCTGTTGTAAATTGTGGGTATATGAAGGGGTTATTCTTGTCCAGATACTTGGTCTTGGCATCAGCGTTACTCAATGCATTATTAGTGACTCTGGAAAACTATAGGATGCATGTGAAATAAAATAGAAAGTGGGAATCAAAGTAAGAGATTGAGTCTATTTCGATGATTGGTTGGTTGTTTTCCTAGAAGAGCATTCAAGCAGCAATGTTGCAAAAAGTCTTAAGTACTTCTGAATGAGGAATGAGATTTCTGTAGTTCATTGTAAAGAAGACTATGGCAGCACAGTGATGGTTTGGCATTTAATGGACTACTGCATTACATACCTATGGAATTAAATGGCTCGTTACTTACAAATGGCAGGATGTGCTGCTCCTGGGAGGACGCTAAATGTCTTGTGTTTGAAACAGATGGAAGAATGACATCTTTTGAATGAATGAAGGATGTGTGTTAAAGATGAAAGTCGTGGCTTTCTTAAAAATGTATAAGTTACAGCTACTTTTTATTTAAGTTTTTATGTAACTGTTTTTTAAAGGTTTTCCACTGGAAAAAAATCCCGGAGATGATAGAACAGATGAAGAGGTAGAAGGAACACATTCAGAAGATGAAATGTTTGCTCAGAGAGGCCTTCGAAGAACTCAGAGCATGAAATCTGTGAAAACTGTTAAAGGACGTAAAGAGGCAAGGATAACTTTACTTGAGTACACTTGTAACTGCATAGCTTGGCATTTTTCATAAGGGGGGAACTGAATTATTTCTTTTTTTTTTTAAACTGAGAGGGGATATCAACAATAACTGTTAAGTGGAGAATGGACTAATGGGTCATATCTAGGCCTGGAGTTTTGTATTTTGGGGTGCTTAATGAAACTAACTACGTGTGGGTGAAGGAATGAGGAGATGAAATAGACTCTATGCTTGTAATACTGAGGCTGGCCAATCCCAAATTCCAGAAATGGCTTGCTTTGGATGGGATGTAGATAATGGTGTTGTTACCTGCTTTGGTGTGTCTTCATTGCACATATTTATGCATCTGCTGTTTAATTAGATTGAAGGTAATTCAGTTTTTTAGTTTCCATAAGCATATGACCTGCTGTGACTTGGAACACCTGACAAGATTGTATGTAGGATTCCAAGTGCTTTGTATTTGCAAGTGTTACAAATCTAAAGATGCATCAGAATAAATGCTTGTGGAATATCATAAAATCTTTTGGGTAGTTCTGGGAAAACAGCTGGGACTTAATTTCTTGCCCAGTTTTGTTGAAGATCTGTGTCATTCAGTTGTAGGCAGAGGATCTGTATGAATCTGTGGAGTGCCTAAAAGACACTTAAAGATATTAGTAAATAGGCGTAGTGGAGAGGTTAATATTTCTGCCCGATGTGATCTTACCTCTTCTCAGTTCTACTTTTTTTTTCCCCCTCAGATACGATACGGATCACTGAAATACAGAGTAAAGAAGAGACCCAATGTGTACTTCTAAGTTTATTGCACAATGCCTGTGAGACAAACTGCTGTATTATAACAACTTGAATTCAATACTTCAAGTGTTAAAGATCTGTGTATGATTGATATAATGAATATATATGGATAGATGTGGTAGGACTTGGTTTTATGAGCCTAAATGATTGGGTAACGTATTACTCTGCTTTTCTGTAATTGCTTATTGTTAGACTTAAATCTGGAGAAGCTATAGGATAAATTTCAGCACTTCGTAAATAAGGATTAAATGAGTTACAGCAAACAGCCTGACTTTTCCAGAAGTCTTGAGCAGACTGAAATAATTACAAGTCCAAACAGATCAGTAGAAGCTGTAGGTGTTTGGAACTTGTGAAAGTGAAACCCGTGGTATCCTCCAGTTTACATGGGAAAAAAATAGGTATACTTGAAATATTTTTCTGAACTACAGTTCCTGAAAAGGCCTTCATGTAATTTAAACATGTACAGTTTAAGGAACAGTGGGTGATAGTGAGGAAGGAAAAGTAAAGATTTACTATATCCTTAGATCTTTTTGCCACATATTTCCAAGCTTAACAAGCCTGTATAATAGTAATAGGTGCAAAATGGGGGTATGTTTAGCACTTTATGCAAAACTGTATAGTTTTGTACACTTACTGATTTACAGCTGCACATGTAATTTTAGTTGATTCTTAGGCAGGTTAGACTTACTGTAGGCTTTTTATAACTCACCTTGACTGCTTAGGTACACTTAGGATGCTGTAGATAATCGCAGCTAACACTTAACAATATTATCAGGTGCCTTTCTGTGTCTTACAGGGCTGTGGTATTACCTGTTTTTTGTCTGTTTCACTCTTTTTTTTTTTTTCCTTCCCTCTTCAGCTAGAGAGATGTAACAAGATTTAACTCAGTTTTTGGTTAAAATTGTGGTAAGTTAAACTTGTAGCAATTCTGGTGACAGACCTCAGGGATCTGAGCAGCCCATCAACTGTGTAGGATAAGTCGTGCTGGAGTGGCAGCATATATGATAGGTTATTCAGGCCCTGATTTGATTTTGCTCTGCATTCCTGTAAGAATACATATATATTTAGAATGTGTATGTGTGTATGTTTCTCATGGTGTGTAGATTCTAGAATTGGCCATGTCGTTTTTTTATTGCTCAAATGATTACTAAAATACTGACTTACAAAGAGCTTTTTCTAAAAATCTAGCTCATTGAATCAGCCTTGTCATAACCTAATGTCCATGATATAACTATTTGCACAGAGATAAATTTTGGAATGCCATACTTGTCAAAATGACCTCTCAACAGCCCCTTCAGTGCTGTTTTCTGTAATTCTGAGAAGTAGGCTGATTTTACTACGTGACTCTTTCTAGTGTGGACATGGGAAGGACAAATCCTCTTTTGTAGATAGTATTTTTTTATTATGTGGCATGGGTAGACATAGGAATAATTTTCTTTAAGGGCAAATGACGTGTTATCCCTCCTGTCCTTGATGCTCAGACTCCAATCCTTAGACTTTCCCCCATATTTGACAGTCACCTGCAAGTTTACTGCAATGCCTTTAAACACCTGCTGCAGTTTTTCTTCATATTGTTACAGCCATAGCAGTCTCACTGCTGGTGGACACCTAAGAGCCTCTTAATACAGACTGGCTTTTGTCTTCTGCATAGTCTTCAGTAGACTTCTTTGGGCCAGGGTTTGCGTTATATGGATAAAAATGCAGCTGGTCTGTATTGGCATTGTGTTCTTCACTTGCTATTCTTGTCCTTTATAAGCCAAGTGCAAAGCCTTGAACAGATGTAACAATATTGTTGGCACGGTGCTTTTAGCGTCCTCCAAGCAAGTTAAATACCTTTAGCAAGAAGCTGCAACATTCCATATGTGATCAAAAGGCCAAAGCTTTCCCCCCCACCACCACTTTTCTCAAGAACATTTCCAACGAGAAGTGATGAGCAAGGTAGCATCC
Source organism: Gallus gallus (assembly GCF_016699485.2). Classification (NCBI taxonomy): domain Eukaryota; kingdom Metazoa; phylum Chordata; class Aves; order Galliformes; family Phasianidae; genus Gallus; species Gallus gallus. The sequence continues at coordinate 8,448,479 of NC_052537.1, read as the reverse complement.
TGGGGTGGGGCTCATAGCTCATGTCCTGTAAGTGTTTGCAGTTATCATCTACTTCCTTGAATGTAGAAATCACCTAAGAAGGGAAGGGCTGCTTATGTATTAAGGTGTGTAAGGTGTTAGGAGAAACAGAGGCTTTTGTGGTTGCATCTTACCTCTCCTTGAACATTAGAATTACCTGAGCATTGAGTGGAATGTCCACATCTAATTCTCCAGCTGAGCACTTGCTGCCACATCTTGCACTAGCTCCTAATTTTAATAGGTAATCATGGCAACAAAATTGCCATAGTTTTACAAATCAGAATCCTGTGTGAAAGAGCTGGGAAAGCCTTTCTGTCAGAATTCTAGTTCCTGTTACAGTTTCACCCAGTCCTGTTTCTGGGCTTAAGTCCTTTTCCTGGTTCAAGGATAGAGGTCATTTCAGTAGAAGGTTAGGCCTTAGCACGCTGGCGGTCAATGAGCGCTTTGTGTTGTTACGTACTTAGGGTTGTAACCTCTGACAAATGCAGCTTGCTAGTTAGGTAGTGACGGGCTGCACAAACCCTCCTGTTCCTGAAATATGCACGGGACTAGGAACGCAGGCAGTATTATTCATGTTAATTACTGTTTCCATATAAATATATTTATGTTCTCTCTGACATCATCTTAAGTGATAAAAACACGCATTGTTTTCCTCGCTGTTCTTTTGGCCTCATGCCCTGCTGTGAAGCGCTGGGTTCCACCTTCCCCCAGCAGCTTGATTCTTCTCTTTGCATTCATCCTGAAACCACTTCCTGATATCTTCAAGTTGTTTTTCCTTCCTGTTCCTTGTCAGCTGATCCTTCACAGGGCTCAATGGCCTGATTAGCTTTCATTCAGATGATACTTATTTCTCTCTTCTAGTTGAATTTAGTTGAGTTTGGTTCGGGAGTATCCCTCTATCTTCAACTTTGTGGATTTTCACCCCTTTTTATTTGCTTTAGTAACTGCAGAGGTCATCCGCTGAGCTCTAGCCAGCAAAATTCTAGGAAGAAAGTTAAATGTTCTTTTTCAGTTTGGAATTTAAACTACATAGTTCTTATGAACAGAACGTGTCCCGAGAATTGGCTGACTGCTACCAACAGCACTGCTGGGACAGGTAAAGGAAAGGTTACCTACAGGTCAAAGGTAGTTTAAAACAGAATATGTATTTCCTGTTAAATTATGTATTCTGGAAATGCTCCAGAGCTTTGTATCTGAACTGACTCGGACTTTTCAGCAAGAGCATGCTGTATGTATAGAAATACACCGTTTGGGACAAGGATTCACCTGGTGGCCTCGGTTGCAAACGCACTGTCTGGACTGTGGTTACATGGTAATTGCCAATATCTGCTAATGAATGCTAATTGCTTAGCTGTGTCAGAGCAACTGAATGTTATCCAAAAGACTTTTTGCAGGCTATAATGAATTTTAAAATGAATACAAGGTGATTTGGTTAAGCAGAATGGTGGAGTAAATGCTAGATGCATTTAACACACTGTTAATAATAACAACTGTGTTTTATTTTGGTGTTACTTTTATTAATGGGAAGTTGGTATTTTAAGGTATTTTTGTACAAAAACATACGTGCACAAAGGCAATACTTTGATATTTTTCAAGAACGCCTATTTTTAAATGCTACAGACCAGAGACTGTCAGACATCGAGACTGAAGTTAGTAGCTTTAAAAATCGCAATGTAAGCTTTACTTTTTATATTGTAATGATAACTTTGCTGTCAATTTGTTTACATGTTTGTAGTAGGGAACGTCTCATTACGCATTGACTTACCCTGATGCTACCTTGAATAAACGCTGCTTTGAGCAGGATGCAGTGGCTATTTTATTGCCTGCACGCGATGTCGTGCGGGTGGACACACGTAATCCATGTCACGTTACGTTATATTGTTACGATTCTTGTACTGAGCCAACCTGTCCGAACGCTGAGGAGCCTTCTGAAAGCACCTGGTGACTAAACTGCCCCTGGGATTTTGCTGCGGAGCCTGACGTTGGTTGAGACTCGGATTCAATGCACCCTGCTCAAGGTAACTGGCGAATGCAGTAGCCACCTATTTTCATGAGGCGTTCTACCCGGGTAAAGCCAAAGCGAGAAAACATTTCCCAAGAGGGTACAGATGACTCGGGAAGGCTTTCCCGGTGCGCTGCACGGCTCTTCCACAGATGTCAGCTCTCCCGGCCGCAGGTGGCTGCGGCTGCTGGCCGTGTGCTGGGCGGACCGCCGGTGAAGCACGCTGCTTATCCTAAAACCGAGCTCGAGGGAGGGGGAAAGCAGCTCTCGTAGTGAAAACTTCCTTAGAGCCGTACTTGACGAGCGCGAGCCCTGTGAGCAGCCTCGCGGAGCAGCGCCCGGCTCGCTGTGACAGGACGCAGGTGAGGAGGGCGGGGAGCGCGGGGCGGGGCGGGGCGGGGCGGGGCGGGCGCAGCTGAGCGCGGCGTGGCGGGCGGGCGGGCCATGGCGGCGGGGCTGGAGGAGGCCTTCGGCGCGGCGGGAGAATTCGGCGGCGCGCAGCGGCGTCTCACCGCCCTGCTGGTGCTGCTGCAGGTCAGGAGCCGGCGGGTCCGCTCCCCCGGGGGGCCGTGCCGCAGCCGGCCGCTCCCTCGGGCCTCCGCGCGGCTTCCACTTAGCAGAGTCGATTCGCTTTCTGTTTCTTTATTTGCGTGTATACGGCTTCCACTTTTTGAAGGGCGTCGCTTCCTGGCCGGGAAGCCAGGCTGGAGTTGTTCGTATGTCCTGCCGAGAGCGCGGCGAGCGAGCAGTGAGGGGGGCGCGGGGTGCCGCCGGCGCCGCGCCCGGGGCTCTGTGGGTCGTGCGCTTGGGGGCGAGCGCCGTGTGCCTGCGGCAAGCGGGCTGCGGTGCTGAGTAAACGGGAACTGGTGTCGTACGCGGGGCTCGGGGGAGCGGGAACTGTGTTGGGCTAAGCGGCTGTGTCTCGTTGCCAGGTGTACGTGGCGTGTCAGTCCGTGCTCATTGTGCTGGTCGGCGCCGTGCCCCAATACCGTGTGGAGAGAGCAGCGGCTGCAGCCGGCGGCGCTCAGCGCGTCCACTTCCTGAGCAACTTCACCTCCATCGTGACCGAGGTGAGTACGGCCGCTCTGCTTTCTGTGCCCTTGGGGCTTTTTGCCGCCAGTGCGAGTCTTTGCTGCGCTCTTAAACGTCAGCAGAAGCCACCCATCTGGCTCTTATTCCTATCTTCTAACCTGAAAGCATGCAATTAAATTATTAGCTTAGCTTTCCTAGTGTAAAACCAATACTGGTTTGCATGAAAACTTATTTCTCTTGTTTTCACTTTTCTTCGTGTATTCTTAATAGTCATTGCTAATGAGAATGATGACCGTGCAATGTTTATCTTATCTTGGGAAAACGCAGTGACTGCACGTAAGGAGAGGTTGGACCCAATATTGGCTCACATCTCCTGTCAGAAACAGGCTTTGGAATGAGCGTGACTTCCAGGGTCACCTTTCAGCTCCCGACTGCCAGTGGGATGTGTGATGTAGCGCTGGATGCTGGGGGGCTGGAAGTAAATCCAGCTGCTGTATGGATGTAAGGAGCCTGCGGATGTCTGTTACGGTGATGGCAGTGTGGGCAATGTTCCTGTAGGCGAGCTGCAGTCAACCGGTTCCTTTTATGCAAATAAAGCAGATGGATGTGCTCTTTTAAACTACACTTACTTCATTGATGACTGTCAGACTTGGTAAAACAGGGGCGCTTCCACTGGCACGGTGAGCAGCACAGGTAACAGTTTGCAAAAGCTGTCTTTTGCCCTATTCTTTTCCCTGTCGTTTGCCACCCTCAGATGCAGAGATAGATGGGTATCAGTCAAATATCTGTGTTTGTATGGAGTGAGGAGAGCAGGTCAGAAGATAACCATAGCAAAAGACAAAATGGCTTTTTAATTTTGAGAACTTGAGCTTTACAGCCATACCTGGGGACCGCAAGGTTGTGTTGTGTCTCAGATCAGCCTGGAGCAGCGCAGGTGAGAAGCAGGAGTTTGCAATTTGTGTGCTGAGGAGGGCTCGTATGGAGGCCTTACTCCAGCGGTTCTCTGTGCCTCAGAGAGGACATGCTGTGATATTTGTTTTCCACATGAAGTTTCCTGAGGATCTGTGCCCAGGAATGTTTTGTAGCTCCCAAATCTTAGTTTTTTTTTCCTCTTCCTGAGCATACACAAGCAATATCTTTGTCTATCAAAGTAGGGGGGAATCTGCTGCCCAGCAGAGCGTGGTAGTAGAAGGTAGCTGCGGAGACGGCCCTGCTGAGTGTTACCATCCCAGAGTATTCGCAACTCCCTCGATTGTCTGAAGAGCTAAAATGGAGCACACGTGACTGAAGTGGTGCCCTGTGAAAGCAGTGAGATCCCGCTGCTGCCATCCGCTGACATGCAGGGGCTGGTGGGCAGCGGTGGATGGAGCCGTGTCCCCTGCGCACTGCCCCGTGTGGGTCAGGGCTCGCTTGCTGAGAGCAGAGGTTGCTTCACAGCGCTGTAATGAAAAGATCCTGTGAGTTCCTGGTCGTCTGTGTGGATCTGTATGAATTTGAGTCTGATGCCGCAGTGCCGAGGCCATAGTGTGCAGTATAGGATTCTGGTCTTAAGTCTTCTCCCCCACCTCTTTAATCCCCTTACTTCTCAAAAACAAACAACAAAAAGGCAAATGGCATTAGGATCCTTCTTCCTTTCCCAAAAGGAAATGCTGCAGATGTCATTTACACAGTCAGCACGATGCTGGCTTGGTGTGGATGCACATCCACATAGAACCAACTAGACTTCCTTTCAGGTTTCCAATAATTTCTTTGGGTAGAGCTTTGCGTTCAAGTAGTTACGTTCCCTGGAAAATCACTTGGACTGTTCTGATCATGCTTCTTTCCCAACCACGATGTGAGCAATGTCTGTAATCCCAGCAGTGCTGCTGTGAACGCGGATCTCGGTGGGCTGGCTGCCCACTTCCTCTTGTCAGGGAATGTTTGGTGCTTTCTGTTTCCAGCACACCGCACTTCTTTTTCTTTCTTTATGCACAAGCATAATTTTTGCTTATGCTGCCTCAGTTGGGCTTTTGCATGAGATCCAAAGTATGTTTTATAAAGAAAAGCATCATTAGTGTGTGACTTCAGTTAGATCGTAAACACATGCGTGGAGTAAAATACTAAAACCATTACTGAGCAGTCAGTAAGTATTTCTTAAAGCTCTTATAAAACAAGTCTTCGACTGGACATCTTTCCATGATCCTTTCCTGCTTCTCTTCAACGCTTCCGTGTGTGTACCCTGAGGGGGACCAGCTCCAGGAATTGTGGCTGCACAGCAGTAGCTGTCCCAATACTGCAGTAGTAAGCACTTTTAATTCTTGTTAGTGAGCTTTATTATCAGTTCACTGAAATAACTGAGCTTGTTCAGTGTCGAGATGGCCAAGCTGTTAAAAATTCAAACTTCCCTAAGTTTACAGGTGAGTTAAGTTGTCAAATCTTGATACTGCGTTAAACTTAACAAACCAGAAGCTGAGATTATAATGATATTTCTTGAGGAGAGAGAGTAAAGGGGTTGGCTCACTTATCAAACTTGGAACAAACCTGTCATTGAGTATAAAGCAAGCAGTGGGAAATGGCACCAGAAAAGTTTTAGTAGTTGTCTTTGTTTTTGAGAAAGCTGGCAATTTGGCATTAATACCTAAGATAAGGTGATTTACATTTTTTTTTTTTTTCCAATAGTGGTATCTAATTGAACAAGAAGCCTACAAAGTGAGCCTTGCATCATCTCTGTTTTTTGCTGGATTGCTTATTGGAAATATCACATTTGGCCCTTTGTCAGATAAACTGGGCAGGAAACCAGTATATATCTCAGGTAAGGCTTTAAACGTTCTCCTTGAGTACTCTACTGGATAGCAACATCCCCATTTCTGCCCTACATGTGGGCCACCCTGCCCCACCAATGGTGTGGAGTCAGTGATCTGTATCAGCATTTCACCCAGATGAAAGCAGCACTGAAATGGGCTCCTGTGAGTGTGCTAAGCAGCACAGTGGTCACCGGAATATCAAAGGCTGATATGAACTAACCTGGTTTTGCTATGACTTGCTATTTGAGCGTAGTGCTGCAAGTATTGCCTGACTGTATGTACCCCTGCAAAAATATTCTCTTTTTTGGGGGGAGGGAAGCATCATTTACGTCAGCCTTTTTGGAATGGATTGCTCATGTCCTGGTGCTGGTTTTCAGCTGTGCTTGCAACCAAAAGGTCTTTTTTTTTTTTTAATGATAAGATTGTCTCAAGGAGGTATTAACTTTGTCATGGTGGGGACTTGGGGATGACTGTAATGTTAGTATGGTGTAGCTTCAGAAAGCCAAACATAAGAGTGAGAGTGCTGTATATGCTATTCATTACAGCCAGTAACTCACTGTGCTCTCTGCCTTTCTTCTGAGGTTGAGCTGCATAGCATAAGTAGTAATCATATTTTCTTCTCTCTCTGCAGGTCTATTTTTTGATATCGTTTTTGGGTACGTCACAGCATTAGCTCCAAATTATGGCATATTTGCGGTTTCACGTTTTCTTGTTGGAATTGTGAATGGTGGAATGGCTCTTGTGTCTTTTGTCCTGACACAAGAATATGTAGGAAAATCATTTTGGTCGTTTACAGGTGGGATTTGAGACTATTTAATCATGATTTCTGTGCCAAGTGCTGTTCTGACTACCAGTGCCTTGCTTTGTGCAGGTGTGGGCATTGACAACGTGAAGTTAGCATGTGGCATGCCAAATGAACATGGTGTGATTCATCCGAGTTCTGAGTTTTGTGGGGGTGCTGCCTAAATGGCAAATACAGGATTGGGTTTGTTGGAGGAATAGCAAAACTGAGGCTTTTAAATAGATGTACTGATTGGAAAAAAATAACAAACCCTTATTTGTGCACTGCAATACCTAATGAAAAGAATGAATATGTGTTTTGTCAGATTCTGCCAACTTCTCAGTGGTACTGCTTGGTATCTTGGGAAGAGATTTTTTCAAGTGTTTATTCAAGTTTCCCTGCCCCACACAGTGATGCAGGGTTTTTGTCTGCTGCATGTACTGACCATTTCTAAATGTCCTTTTTCGTGCGCTGCTGCCAAGGCTTAAGATAAATGTAACACTTGCATGTTGTAAAATGGGAGCAGCTCGGACCCCAAAGCCCTTTTGGCCAACGCAACAGGGGGAAAAACTGAGTCTAACTGCTGACTTGCTTTGGCTGCGAGCGTATTTCTCTCTGCTCTCCAGGACCTTGTTCTTCTTTTCTCTTATTTCTCCTTGGGACTCTTAGGGATGTAGAAGGCCGTGGCGGTTTGGTTATAGCTTTCTGCTTCAGTTGTGCTTTTCAAGTGCTGATATTTCTTTCCTGGGTTTGCTTGTTTGACTCACATCATTTCTCTCCCACCCCTCTTTTCCTGTGTCTGTCTCTGCTCTTCCCAGCACTTCCCAGCCTCTCTCTCTGCAGGGCCAGCCCAGACGGACCGCCGGGATGCCCGTTTCCTGCTGCTTCTCACTTTAGGTGCTTTGTTCTAGTCCTGCTCAGCTGTTGGTAAAGAGGTGCTGAACTACTGATCAGGGGCTGCAGGAGAGGAGGCTGCTGGAAGCTGCCCAGCAGTGTTCAAGGAGCTCTGCTAGCTGTTGGCTGTGGGTAGGCTGCGTGTGCAGTAGCTGGGAGCTTGTGGGTTAGTGTGGGACCTCCTGTGTTAGCCTGCAGAGGTTTGTTGGTAGACTCCTGGAATGGAAGTTGACTCCATATTTCACCATCTTAATTTACACCTGTTGATCAGAAGCTTGCTGAAGTGTGCCTCTGGGCTGCAGCTCTCTATATGCTGAACTTAGTCCTTGTGCTTTCATAGCTTTCTTACAGTGTCTGTTACAGACCTCCACCTTCATTCAAGATCACCTTAATAAACTTAAATAGCTCACAACGCTTCACTGTCCTATCCCTATGTTTTCTCTTTGGTCTGTGGATTTCTGCTCATTTCTTGGTCTGTCCTGTGTACCATCCTTTGTTTTTGGGGGGAGACCAGCCCTGCTCACCTTCCCTTGCTCCAGTTGTACAAAGACCTTCTTCATTAAGACTGCACAATATACTGGAGCCAGCTTAAATGCCATAAAGATACTTCCAAGGTTAAGATTTTATTGCTATTTTGTTTAGATTTATCATGGGGTTGGAGTTTAATGTTTCTACTTTTTTTTTCTTTGCCAGTGTTGTCTGTAGTCACCTTTTTGTTCTTGTGTTTCCAGGTTCGTTAACTAATTTGACATTTGCAGTTGGCATAGCTGTGTATGCTTTACTGGGTTACTATGTAAGAGAGTGGCGCTACCTGGCATTGGTATCCAATACTCTGGGAGTCATCTTCTTCCTCCTTTCTTTGTAAGTGACCAACGTGACTTATAGTAGGAAGAAAAAATAGGCATTGATCTGACAGCTTTTCTTGTCGTAATTCAAGAGTGGTATAAATAAGGATGATATTTCTGTGTTTTTATGAACCAAGCCGAAGAAAATCATAGTGAAGAAAGAAGCAGTTTTTAGGTGGAGCAGAAGGTCAGGGCTACCCCGAAGCAAAGCCTGCACCGCTGTGCAGCTGTGGCAGCCAGTGCAGTGTGGAGCAGCTGCGTGCCAGCTGCCTCATAAAGCCTGATTGCAGGGAGGGCTGCCAGAGGCCGTACTCAGAAACGTCAGCCAGGAACATGGCCTGCTGCCAAAGGAGGGTTTCGGTGCTTGAGAAGTTCTGGAAGTGCTCTTAGAGGGTTTTGGGGATTGCTTTTTGAGACGTGCATGCGTGCAAAGGCAGATGACTGAGAGCACTTGGAACTGCCTTTTGTGTCTGATATGCTTTTGATCTGCACGTTTTTCAGGTCTGTTTTGGTTCTGTTCCTATCATTACTGTATTTGAGTGCTCTGCCTGTTTAGAATTACTGCATAGACATTATTATAAAAACAATTACAAAGTACTGCAGGATTTAAAGGTCTGAAAGTGCTAGCATTGTCTGGCTTGTGTGGTTACAGAATGTGCTCGTAACGTATCACCAGTTAGAGCTGTAGAAGAAATGAAAGAATTGTTAGTGTAATAGGTTGTATCTGAAGTAATACATGGAACACGTGGCATACAGCATAGATAGAAAAGCTTTTCTGATTTGTAATTTTTCATTTTTTAGATAAATCTGCTCTTGAAATAAGTTCTGTTTAAGAATGCCCAGAAAGTATTTTTCTTGTAGCCTAGGAAAACAAAGCTTCTGGGTGGGGAAAGGTGTTCTACACCGTGTTTTTGTCCATGATACTGTGTTTCTGGTGGATATAGAGTCGTTTTTCCCCAGGTATTAAAGACAAAACAAAACAATCCCTGGGATCCTTTGAGATAATCAATCCTTGTGCTGAGGGCAGTATATCTCTGCTAGGGGTACGAAATAAAATATTCCATTCTTTGCACTATGACTCTTACAAAAGCAGCAGTGCATTCTGCAAGCTGAATAAAGCAGGAATTGTGAGCTGCAGTCGTGAACAAGGATATTGTGATTGTATTTGGGAATTTGTCTAGTATTAGATATCAGTATCTAGTATTAGATATGGAGGTTGGCTGCCATGCCTGCGGCAGGGGGGTTCGAGCTTGAATGATCCTTGAGGTCCTTTCCAACCCAAGCCATTCTATGATTCTATGAATGAGGTTTACAAGTTCAGCAGGTAGCAAGGAACAAGGACTGAAGCTTGGCAGGTAGTCCGTGGTGAAGTTTCTTTACTCTCTGCTTCAACTTGAAGCCTTTCCTGTGTCGCAGAAGTTTGAAATAAACCTCAGTGAAAACCAAGTTTTGTCCTGGCCCTTTGAGTAATTGAACACTGAGATGCTTCGTGGTTAATGCCTGGTTAGTAGCACAGCGTTCCCAAGGAAGTTAGTTTGGCACAAGTCACGATGTGGCTGTCATGTCAAAGTGTTTGACAAGCATTTCCAACCGTCCTTCTATGAGGTTAACTGCATGTTATTATTACAGAGTACACTAAATTTAATACGCATAACAGTGCAGATAAAATGCTTTTCTGTGAATTTTGCATTGATGCAATCATTTTTTTTTGTTTTGATGACTGATTTGCAGAACAGTAGAATTGATTTTACTGAGGAATGAACTTGTCGCCATTGATTTTTCTCTTTCTTTCCTGTTAGCATGCTTCCAGAGTCGCCACGATGGCTGTACTCCCAAGGGAAAACTGCAGAAGCTGAAGATGTGATGCAATATATTGCCCTTGGTAATGGAAAAGAAAGATTAAATCTAAAATTAAAACCAAGTGCAGGAACTTTGCGGAAGGACGAACCGCCCCCTGGTATCCTACACTTAATAAAACACCCAGTGCTTCGGTGGCGAACCGTCATACTCATGTACATCTGGTATGTGGTAATGAGACACCGGGATGCTGTGAATGAGTCAGACGTGAGGAAACTATTAAAATGGTTACTCTTTTCTCATAAAAATACTGCCCCAGAGTAATCATAAATCTGTCAGTTCACACTTGTAAACAATAAGCGTGGCGTGTTGTGAGGCTGGCATTTCATTGTCACTGCTGTTGGATTTTCTTTTTAGTATGTTATTTAGATGTTCCTTCAAGACCTAGTAGTACGAAATTTGCTGAAAACATAGTGTTTACTTTGGGAAGAGAAGCTGAAGCAGAAGTTGAGAGGGTGGTGTGTACTTGAGCCAGTCTTAAGGAGAAAACAGCTTTGTGGATGAGGCAGTCATAGAGACCTGGAGTAAGAACTGGAGTGCATGTAAGAAGTGAGAGTAAGAGCCCTAAGGTGCATCTCATAGATCTGCGCTTGCATAGTTGTGTTAGGTGCTGTTTTGAAAAATTGTGCAACTTGGAACAAAAAAATCAACCCTCAAAGCAGGTAAGCATCAGTTGACTAAGCTAGGGAAAAAACACCCGAAACCAATCTGATATTGTGAGCATTTATTTTGTCCTTCCGTACAGTTGAGTTAAATAGAAACTATTCTCTCTGCATTTTTTTTTTCTCATTTGGGCAAAATGAGAGTTCTCTTCTTAACATACTAACTTAATGTAGCTAACCCATAGTTTGACATAATTCGCCTTTTAATTCTTAACCTTGAAGACTAGATACGCTCATGATATAACTTCTGTGGTTATTTGTAGGTACGTCTGCAGCTTTGTGTACTATGGGCTAACTTTAAATGCTGGTGAATTAGGAGGAAATCTTTATTTAAATGTTGCTCTTTATGGTCTTGTGGAAGTTCCGGCCTTTCCACTCTGCATATTCTTTATTGAGAAATCTTGGTAAGAAAAACTTATTTCCTACTTTTCTGCATGTATTTGTATACAGCCTAAAAGAATGTTAGCATTTTTCTTGGGAAGGTGCTTTGTGGTTCTTCTAAAGCAGTGGATTCATCAGGAATTTGGTCAGCTGAAGGCTTTTCTGCAGTTGGTACAGAAATGGGACTTCGAGTTTTCTACCTTTTCCTTTTATAGATGTGTTCAACTTTTTGAATTATTCGAGGTGTGAGATTCTCAGTGATTAATGTGACTAAAAACTGAGAGGTCTGATAGTCTTGAGGGAAAAAAAGAGGAGTAGCCCAGTTACTTCTGTACCTACAGCTTGCGTGTATATCTCTCACATTTTATTCAGAGTGACTTGGATTTTGTACTGCCTACCAACTGCAACCGAAGTACGCTTTGCAGCATTGTTTGTTTGGGTTGGTGCGTTTCTATCCTGGCTATTTCTCTTTTATTTTAAAACATGAGGCAGATGAAATAACCGTTGCTTATTTCTATATGCATACTTTTAGATGGAAAAGCATATGAAGAAGTTTTGCTGTATTTTAACTGCATGCATTTATGCTAAGTTCTGTAAGAGAAGTACAGATTAAGAAGTGTTAGCACTATATATACTTTTTAATTCATATTACTTTAATGTTTGAGTGTGTGCTGCATGATGCCCTTTTAGTGACAGAGCCCATTGCCTCACTCACTACAGAGAAGACAAAAAACAGCATGAGTTCTTGCTGAAGTAGATGGGTTCTTCTCAAGGCTACAAATCCAGTAGCTAAAAAAGTACATATGTATATATATATGTGTGTGTGTGTGTATGTATACGTGTATCTTTGTTTGTGAAATAGGAAGCATTTGTAAGAGGTCCTTGGTGCACAGAACTAGGGGAAGTGTAAGACCTGAAGCACTTACTGTGGTAAAATAGGTGTATAACTGTTATTAATGTTGCTGTGTACTTCAGCTGGTATTTTTCTGAGAGTGTCAAAATATAGTGAAGGACTTTCTTTTCACCTTCATGTTGGAACTCTTATCCTTCTAGGTCTGGAAGGCGTAGAACTATGATGTGGTTTCTGATGTTTGCAGGATTTGCCTGTATATTTACCATGTTCTTGCAAAAAAATTCTGGTAAGTATGAAGTGCTGCCAAAGTACGTTGTCTCTTTATGTTGTTTTGTAGCTTTTTTGGGGAGCATTGAGTATCTCTTGTTCACAAATTCCAGGGTGTGTCAGTTTATACCCCCCTCTCTTTCTCTGTCTTTCCCTTCCAGGGCCCATGAGGAACCCAGGGACCATCTATATTGCTTCTAACATCTTGTAGATGCAGTTTCTCCCTTACTAGAACCTGTTGCGTGTCCAAGTTTTTCTTACTTCCAAGTTCTTGGCTTTCTGGTGGTCAGATTGAGCTCTCAGGTTCTGTTTCAAGTAATGTCACTGCATTCATTCATCACTATTAATCTGTTTATCCAAAAATGCCACCTTTAATGACAGAACTGCAGGGCTGTAATCTCAGTTAGGTATTGGCAGTGGGAGACACAGAGCATAATTTAATATTTATTTTGGTGTCATACAGTGTTTGAAGAAAAAGGAACTGAGATTTTCCTGAGTTAAAAGGCTCGCTCTTCATTAAAAAAAAACCCAATAACTTTATTTCCATTTCAAGTGCAGGCATTTTTTTGTATCGATATTTACTTTAGTCAATGAAAATGTAGGTCTAAATGACACTAACAACGAGAAGCGCTCCCTCAGCATCTGCTTTCCTTGCTTTTGTCATAGTTGTATTTCAAACCAATAGCAGCAGGGATGTGATGACAAAGCACGCATCTGTAGGTTGTGTTTATCCTCAGCAGATGTGAATGCTGTCTGGCACCCATTTCAGATTGATTTTGGAAACGTCTATGAAAGAAAAGCAGTGAGAGAGAAAATGTGCTGTAATCCTATTTCCCGTGTTTGCATTAATTCAAATCCTCAGACACTTCATTGTTTCTTGTACTGAGACCATTCCTTCCTTGTTTGCTGTTTGTACTTGTTACTATAAATGAAAAAAGAAAAGAATGAAAAGCAATCATCACTGATCAGGATAGGGCAGTAATTCCCGAAGAGTTGCTAAGTTTCAGGAAATCTCCCTTTTTTTTTAAGGGAGTCTACGTGAATGCCATGACAGCGTCTTAGTTTCTTTTGTGGTAAAGCTGGTTCTTGGCCAGGGCGCTCTGTGTCACTCAAGCAGAAAGACAGTCAGCTCTGGGATTGATGGCCATGATGCACTTCTGTGGATGCAGTGGGGTTTCAATACAACTGAATATCAGACTGGAAGGTGGTGAGGGGAATTGGGACATAACGCTACTTTCTTTCAGAAGTTGTTGTAAAACAGGAAGGCTCTTTAGTTTTGTGTCTGTTTTATAGTGGAGTAAATAAAGAGAACTTGTAGCCCATGGGTAACATAGTTAGATTTACCTGACTGTACTGAACCTGCAGTTGTTACCTTTTGTGATTTTCATTGATAGCTTTCCACTGAAGGAAGAAAATTTCCAGCTCTTTAAACCAGTTTTGTCCCAGCTTGATGTTGGGTAGTTCCCTTTGTGCTGACAACAACCCTTTCTTGGTGGGTATTTTTTCTGCGGTAAATTTAAAGGTTCCTTTAATTCTTTACATGCTGCTTAAGTGAACTTCTTTCTCATGAAGATGACAGCCAGAAGGTGAATCTACGTAATGGCACTCCAAATTAGGCTCTTAATGACATTGGCGGCATCAAAGCTGATCGCTGCCTAACTCCAGTTCTACAAGCTCTTACATATCAGCACTGTTCTTGCCATTTTCCCCCATTTTACCATCCTAAGTTCCTTAAGTCACTTAATGCAAGATTATATGTAAGATTGAACCTTAACAAGAAGCACAAATCCTTGAACTTAGTAAGGACTTTGTACAAAGTACAACTTTGTCTTTTATTAAGGTTCAAAATGGTTGCCCCAGCTGTACTAGTGCAGGCAAAATGGTGTGCATACTATTGTTGCTGGATGTTCAAGCGAAAGGATATTAGATGAAATGTAATAGTGAAGTGTAACTGTTAAAGAATCTGCATTGAAACACTTGACTGGACCTAGCAAATTGCCTTCAAATGGTCACCAGAATCCCCACAAGAGCAAGTGCATTCCAGCTTTATGGTGTTACAGATGAAGACAGAATACTGGAACGTTACTAAACGTACGCTCCAAGACTGAGGAGGAACAATGACTGTGTCTGAGCTTACTGACACCAGGAAGCTGATGTGCAGTGTGTTTCCAGCGTGCTTCTAATCCTGCAGTAATTCCCCAGCAGACAGCCAGCAGCCTCCCCTTGGGGAGCGAGTGTGGAGAAGAAAGTGCACTTTAAATTCACTCCTGAGCTTCTGAGTGCCAATTTCTCTGTCTAGACAGACTCTTCTGTTTTGATAGTAAGACCAGAACTTCCCAAGTGCACTAATGCTCTTCTAATACATATGGATATACAGCATTCAATCTAAGCCCCCTTGGGGGGAGAAGCATTACGTTTTAAAACACATTTACAAGTCTGTTCTTGATTGCTCCTTTTTTGGTTGGTGAAAAAAGAGAGATGTACTCACTTAGGTGGCACTTGGCAGGGCTCTGAAGACCAGGCTCACACTTTGCATCTGGTCACTGTATATCATAATGCAGTTCTTATGGAGAAAAGGGACTAGAGCTGAAATTATTGAAAAGCAAAATTACAGAGAGAAGCACTTGAGAGGCAATGTGACTTTGACATTACTTAGGTGACGTGCACCTAATTGGAGTGTTCATCCTTTTTCATGCTTAACAGAAATAAATTAATTCCCTGCTTGTTAAAAGGGTTAGTGCAAACATAACCGTATCCAAAGTCCAAGTAACTGGGACTGGAAAAGATCTACACCCTGGTTTAGTCAATGGAAGGTTAGGTACAAGTAAACCAAGGCGGCCTTAGCATCCATTCTTCACAATTACGGAGCTGCTGCATCTAAAGTTCCAGCAGGATGTCACTGGGGAGCAAATAAGCTTTTGAGATAAATTAAGTTGTACGGTATTAATTTAATAAATTAGCCAGGGAACGTTTATTGTCTGCTTGTGCTTGTCAATAGATGCAATTACCTTGCAAGGTTTTCTAACTGCAGAGCTGGAAGCTTTATCGCCTTGTTCTGGAGCTGTAATGGTTCTAGTGCTCACTCCCCCAAAATTGAGGAGACAGTCTTGGTCTTAAACATGATTCTACATATTCATTTTTGTTCTAGCTTTTAGGACAGCTGGGAAGCAACAAGGCGTTCTTATTTGTGTGTGTAGCTGAAGAAACAGGTGAAACTTGGTTGTTGCGTGAAAGTCTCTTGAAAAAAGGATAGGATGCTTTCAGCATTGTGTAAAAAGGAAACAGGCTATTTATACTTATTGTTTGTTTTCTTTTTTCTTGAAAGGTTTGCTCCTCAGCCCCACCTTGTTGGCTTTGTGTGGAAAAATGATGGTCAGCGCTGCTTTCAACATCGCTTATATTTATACATCTGAACTGTACCCAACAGTGCTGAGGTAATCTAATGGGGCTTGTGGGTCAGCTTTCATGCACAGTAAGCCCAGTTGCTTGTATAATTACTGCTACCTGAAATATCAGTGTGAGTTTCCTTAAATTGAAGCAGGTTGCCATGAGAGGGGCCGCTCCTGGCAGACAGTGCTCTGCATTAGTGCTCTTCGTAGGGCTGTTTGTGTTGATTTCCACCAGGACTGAGTCAGAATGTCAATATGGAAAAGGACCTTCATGCACTGCATTGCTAGCTGCCGTGTTTCCCATTTATAGCGCTGATTTGGGGAGCCAAATTACAGGTTGCAGAACTGAGCATAATGATGTGATGGAAGCGTATGGTAACTTAATTATAAATATAGAGTATGCAGTAAGGTATACAGTGCTTCTGTATGCTTTAGCCTCCAATATAATTGTTTGTTTACTGCTTGAAAAATAAATGCTTTTATGTATGGCTTATTTAATTAAAAATTCATAATGCAACTCATTTTAATGGTTCCCGCATGGCAATGATACGTTGTACAGCATTTAATCCACAAACAAGCGGGCTGAAGCCTTACTTGATTTTTCATGGCTCTCACCAACTCTTTGAGACTGAGATCTCTCCTTCTGTCCTGGAACAGGAGCCGATGGCTCCTCATGCTGCTCTCCTCACCTGCCGTCAGCTCCACATGGTTTTTTGAGTTGTACCCAAAGTATGTGCCTGGAATTGGAGACGTATTGCGCTAGCCGCTTCAATTCAAGCGTAATGCATTTCAGAAGTTGAATGTTCCTTTGCTCTCAAAACAGAACCAAAACTATGAAGTGGAGCAGGAAGGTGTCCTGGCTGGTGGTTACAGTATTTCAGAAGTATTTCTATGGATCGCTTGAATGCAGGAATCAAAGGGCTATGGGGGGAGGAACAGGGGAGTTCACAGTTTCCCATACGTTACGGAGGCACAAAAGCCAGGCTGTGAACACGGTTTTTGCAGTAGAACTTGTATGGGTGGAGATGGATTGGCTGTTTGTAACTACCAAGCTTGTCCTTGGCAAGGGCTGGGGTTTGGTATGCAAGTGACAAAGCGTGCTGCCTGAAATGGGATTTGGTGATTTGGTCCAGACTTCTGTGTCCTTCAAGGTCTCTTTCCTGGTGCATAGTTCTTGTTTTTTGGTTCCTTGTCCCCTCTGCTTTTCTGGAGTTGGGAATCAGGAGAATCACATCTGAAAAGGTTTTAATGACTCTGTTTTACTGTTGCACTGTGTTCTCGTGATTTATGTTAATGTCTTCCAAAGCCCCACTAGTGTTCAGTGCCAAGTCTGTGACAGCTCATACCTAACAGGAAATACAGCAGTGTCTCAACACGTTTGAAAATACATGTTTGTCATTAGGAAAGTGGGTTTTTTTTGGTTGTTGCTTTTTGTTGTTGTTGTTGGTTGTTGTTGTTCTTTGTTTTTAGTCGAAGCACTATTTCATTTGAGAATCTGCACTGATATTCTGGCGCAGTAGTAGCTCTGTGTGAAGGGTATGGAATGCTAGTGGAGAAAATGCCAGAGTAAGGAGTTCAAAAATCACCAGCTTTCTGTAGTAGATCGTGCTTAATAATATGACAGACTGTTACATTAGACTATATGCAAATTTCATGTATGTGACAGTTTATACATTTTTAAATGTGTTTTTGATAGCTGTCTGAAATTTTAATTAGCTGCAAATATTAGGGTTTATGCGAGAAAAACAGTGATGGGGAATTGGTTAATTTTAAAGCAAAGCATCAGCACCATCTGGTGGTCTTTGTTCAGCTCGGTAGTGATCCTGGCTTTCATCCAGCAGGAGCTTTCCCTGTGATGAGAAGCATCTCACTTCAAAGGCAGCAGAAGGAAGGCAGGATAAGCTGTTGGGTTTTTTTGTGTGTTTTTTTTGTTTCCAATTGGGTGTTCTGCAGAGCTGTTAGGTGTTTTCAGCAGTACTTCTCCTTATTTGAACCCATGTGTTACCCTGAGCGTGAGCACTGTGCGAAGCACGCTTATATTTTCACGAAAACGAGTACATGGAAGAATGAGAAACACAACTCATGTTAGAAATGAAGTGCTGCGTACTGCAGCGTATGCAAGCTTTCAGCTCTTTTTTTCCCTCCTTCATGTGTCTTTAAAATACGTTTTGGGGAACAAGAATTTAAATAAGCACATCTTGAGTGCTTCCTCACAGCTCCCGAGCAGCAGTGCCTCCTGGTTACCCAAACGTTCTTCTGCACAACCCACGCTATGCTGAATTCTGAATTAATTATGTTCTGAAGTGTGTTAACAACTGCATTCCTTTTGCATTGGAATTGAAATATTTTGCATTTACCATCACCTTTTTGCCATGCTTCCTCTCTGTCAGCAAAGAGCTGGCAAATCTCTATGGATGTTGACAGGCATAGGGTTTGTGGTCAGGATGCTTCTAAATGAATGGTTGATGTACAAACGGGCACCTCTCGCCTCTTGAGGGGTTGTGGCGGAGGGGAGGTGATTGGCCTTCTCTTATGGGGTGTGGATCGATGTTGCTTTAAAGAGAGGAAGTACGGGTTGCTATTTTCCTTTTCCCCAGAGGATGTGTGAAAGAATAGGCTGCTTTGTCTGTTTATTATTACACCAAAGTCACTGGCTTCTCATCAGCTCCTTCCATCATCTGTTTCCCTTAACCCGTGCAAAGGGCTGTGAGGAAGGGAGGTGAACGTGGGTGGTTCTGGCATAGCAGTGACCCGTGTCACCCCGCGGCTTGTCCTCTTTTATCCTGTCACTGCCTTCCTGTGTTAGGAGAAGGGAAATGGGCTGAGGGGGAGCAGCTCTGCTCAGTAACCGAGGGTGATGATGAATGAGAGGAAGAAGCTGGAGATGTAGGAAGGAGAGCAGCTGTGAAGCGGTTCTTGCCCAGCTTGTGAACAGTGCCAGTGTTGGTCTCTGAAGGGACTGATAGTGTTTGTAGGAGTCATATGGAGATGGGAAGAGCTTTGCATTTGATCAGGAAATGAAAGACAATGGGGATTTTTGTACCTTTCTTTGAAGAGGGCCCTGCTCCTCTAACCCCTGCCTTGTTTGCTGTACAGGTTAGGTGAGGTTGATTTAAACTTGTCTGAAAACTGAAGGGTGTGCAGAATTCAGCAGTGCCTGGTGCCCCATCTGGTCAGAAGTTTTCAAGCCTCACACTAGCAGGTGGCTACTTTCTGTTTGGAGATCAACACTGACTTTTCATCTGTGTAATGTGAGACAGCAGAAGGGACAGGAGACACCATTTGGGTTGTTATCTCTGGAGATCAAGCCAAGTTGTGAAGTCGTTCCCCATCCAGCACAGGGACATCCGGTTTTGTTGCCCTACATGGCAGTGTCTTAGCTTCAGCTGGATGGAATTGTTTTCTTGAGAGTGTCTGGTATGCTATGTTTTGGTTCTAGGAGAAAAACAATGCTGATAACACACTGGTGTTTATAGCTGCTGCTAAGCAGTGTTGTACAGAGCCAAGGCCTTTCTCAGCAATGGACCCAATGAACTGGGAGGAGACATGATTAGAACAGCTGATTTAAACTGGCCAAAAGGAAATTCCATACCATAGAACATCAAGCAGACGGAGTTCTGAAGGGGGTGGGAGTTCATCACTCTCTTCCACTGCTTGGGGACACTAGCTGGGAATTGGTTATGGAGTGGTGAGCAAGTTGCTTGTGCATCACTTTCTATATACATACATACGTGTGTGTATATAGATAGTCATAACTATTATGCTTTTCCTCTTCTCTATCTTTGTAGGAGATAGTATGAGATTTTATCTCAACCCGTGAGTTCTACTTAGGTTTGTTTCCTTTCAATTCCCATCCCATAGGGAAGGGGGGGTAGTGAGGGAACATCTGTGTAGTGCTGAGCCACCTGCAGGGTTAAACCACAACAAGTAGGATGGAAAACCTCTCTCTGCTGAAGTTGATGCGAAGGATTGCACAACGAAGTGTTTCTGAGAGGGATGTGAAAGGGTGGGATTTACCTTTAAGCAGCTAATGGCAGAAGATCTGGGAGTAACTATGGGGGCCTTGAAAAACTTCCTTTTTCTTTTTGGTGAAGATGATTGGTAACAAAACCAAACCATGTAAGTTGTTTCTAACAGCGCCACCACACGCTGATTGCAGTTGTATATTCTGAAACTTTTGTATTTTTCTCCCTTTGTTTGAAACAGAAATGCTGGCCTGGGGGTCTGTTCCATGTCTTGCAGATTTGGGGGCATTTTGGCTCCGTTTGTGCCAACTATGGTAAGAGCAGGTTTTTTACTTTTTAAGTAACAGATGTATTAAAGTCTCTGAAAGGCATTTTAGTGATTATGATGCCACATATGCCTACCTTACTTGAAAAGGATAATTGCAAGGGAAATTGAATTTGATTCAGTCAGTTTCCAGAATAAATGAGCAAAATGTCTAAATGTAGCCGCTACTGTATCCTTTTGGGAAAGAAACTGCAGTTCTGTGTTGTGCTCTGTGCTGAAGTGGTTATCATGCAGTACAGTACAAAAGCCCACTCTTTACCTGACTACTTACAGCACGTAAGCAATTAAATTTCTCAAATGAGGGAGTTGTAGCCTTTTGGTTTTGCCTGACGTTCACGTAGGTCATGTATTTAAGAGCAGCAAACAGTGTTACTTTTTGCTATGGATTTGTAATTTCAGAAGTCTCTTAGTCCTTCTGTACCATTCGTGGTGTTTGGAATCAGTGGACTGTCTGCGGGATTCCTGACCCTCTTCCTCCCAGAAACACTAAATAAGCCAATTGCAGAGAGCATCGATGAGCTCCAGAGTCTCAAGTACAGAGTGCTTAAGAACGAGAAAGCAGAGTAATTTCTCTTTTTATTGTTACTTTGCATTATTTCCCCTTCATGTTTTGCAAGCCATGATGTAGTGCATGTTGCTTAGATTGTGTATGGCTGGATGTGTGCGTGAATTTCTTAAAGCCATCCTTCTCTCATGTTAAGTGGTGATCAAATTCATTCTCTTTGCTTCACTCTTTAACATGGTCGGATTGTGCCTTTTCCTCTGTCATGTTTTATAGTGGGATATGATGTAAAACTAACAGATACTTGAGGAAACATTTAATCCCTTATTAGTCCCGTGAGTTAGAGCAATTTAAATTGCTTTCCTGCTGTAGATATAAACTAAGTAATAAAACTTAAGGAAAATGAGGTTTTTTTGTTTGTTTCAATATGCTATAACTACAGAATAGAAAATGTGAAGGGTATCTACTGTGTTTGAGAAAAGCTGCATGGAAGAATTTTGTTTTTTTTTTTTTGCAAGAATAATAATAAAAAAAGATTTCCTATAACAAAGACATTGTTAACTTAGATCTAAGCAGCTTAACACAGCTATGAAATAATACATGTTTTAATTTGTCTTTGTGCAAGCTTGTTAATTATCTGGTTATTATTATATTTAATCAGTTTGATCTTACTACCCACATTTTAAGCTTACTGCAGCCTAATACGTGGCTTTTCAGTTGAAATGGGAAAGAAAAGATGAATTTCTATTATTTGTGAATCTCATTTTGCTACCTAATAGTTTCTTTTTTAAATAGGCAGATTCTGTTTTTCCACATTCAGTGTCAGCCTACAAAAATTGGACAAGAGAAATAAGACACGTATGCTGTTTCTCAATAATTATTTTTCCTCTGACAGGCAAACCAGCTAGAAGAAAACACACAAGTTTCAGAAGTTTTCTCTGTACTGGAAAACGAAGCCTCCATTGAGAAGGTGCTGCAACAGCTGAAAGGCAGAGTCTGGTTGTATGTATCTGAGCGGGAGTGTTGGAGCACTCATGTATAATGCTGTTTGTAGCACACTGAACAGTTCTATGAGGAGGCAAGCTGAGAAGATGGAAAAAGCTGATCAAAGCTTGTGAGGGAAGAGGTGACAAATCTGTGCATGAATGTAAAGACGTAACAAAACCATGCTTTGGATGTTTGGACTTCTCTGTGACTTCTAAAAATGAAGTATTCACTTAATTCAAGTTACAGAACGTAATAGCTAGCTTCAGATTAAGCTGTAACACTGCAATTGAGTTGAATCAATGTGTATGATGTCCAAGTTAGATGGCCTTGCATATTCACACAAGCTGCAGTTGTGGAAAGTACATGTGCCCTGTATATGCTAGTTTTCTCTACAGATTTATTTGCCTTTAACTTTACAGACTACTTCACAGTGTGAAGAGACCAAAGATTTTCATGTGTTGTTAACCTGGGTATGTCCAGCATAAGAAGCTTGAACAAGAGAAAAAATGAATTTCCTTGTGGGAAGAATTTTTTGTTACAGTTGAACATGCAAAGGCATGTGAAGTTACAATAACACTGCTTGTGAAAAGTGGTATCAAACCTGTAAGAGGAAGAAAAGATGCAATTAAAGGAGAGGATGAGTAGCCTTTTAATCAAAGGTTATTTGGTTTAGCTGTACATGTTGAACTGGAAATGATCAAATGTGTCATATGTTGTATAATACATGTAATCCAATAAATTCCCATATGGACTGGATGTTCTTCCAGTGGTTAGGTGATGCTGACATAAGGGCAGATTGGGCGTGCATTTATTTTCTGGGGCTGAAACTTGATGGCAAACAACCTACAGAACATGCTGCAAACCTTTATCTTCTGATTGACTTAGTCAACATTTTTGTGATTCGTTACTGTGAGGATTAGAACTCAGTTTGTAAAAATTGTTCTGAATAATATTAATGCCTTCTGTTACGGTAACATTTATAACCATGGCGACTAATTACACTTCTTCAAAGGATAATTGGTTCAGCAGGGATATGGTAAAAAACAGCTTCTGTTACTGCTGACTTTTTAAATTACAATAAATAAAATTTATTATGAAATAGAACAATATCAAGTTGTATTCCCAAGGCTGAGAAGAGACTGGAACAGGAGGATCGTGAGGGATCATGTGGTAGGAATCATTACCCCCCGTGCCACGTTAAATGCATCAGCCTATACTGGAACATTTTTTCCTGTCATTTCTTTTGCATCCAGTGAAAAAAAGAAAACCCAACAACAACAACAAACCCAACAACCAGGAAACAACGATCGTTTGCATTTTGAACATGCTTATTTCTGCTTTATTTGATCCGGAATTAAACATTGATTTGCTCGAGGTGACTCGTGTGAATGTGGTGGGCTGGTGACCAGAAAGCTGTGTGTCACAAAAAGAAGTTAATGATCTTTCCAGCAGCTGTGGCATGGTCTCACTTGTGCATGGTATGTACCTGCAGTTCTTGTGAGTAGGCTGCTGGGGCAGCTGGGTGGTACTTTGTCTCTAATGTCCAAAAGAGGATATGAAAGGAAACATCATCTCCCATTTTTACTTCTTATCTTTTCAGTTCAATTTAACAACTGGTTTACATTCTTAATCGTAGTTTATAAATCTTTGCTGCATTTTGATATTGCTGGATAAAAAGATGCTGTTGGCACAGAGGGTGCTCTGGAGTACTTTTTCCATTTGTATGTTTAGAAACAGTACTGTTTTTATACATTTATTAAATGGAGTTTCAGTTGGACTAACATGGTTAGTGCATTATGCCTTACAGGGCACTAAAGAAACCAACTGTTTCTTATCATTACTGTGTGTGTCACAGCACAGCAGAAAAGAACAGTCAAGTAACTGTTTGGATTTTTTAGTAGATATTTTCACTTATTTTTGCCTTGTAGAATTAGAAATTCTTCATTTAGAAAAACTTTTTCCCGTTATTTCTAATGAAGACAAAGCAGATTTGGGGAGGAGTGCCCTCATAAATTCTTTACTCGGTATGGGACTGTAATCCATAGCTTTATGTTTCTGTGTAAAAGTAAAGGGAGCCGAGTTAACTTAAGTGGCTGTATTGCACGCATGAGGTCACAAACCCCATCTTTTAATACCGCTTTTAATTCTTCCTCTGTGCTTTATTTGTGTGCAGAAATTTGAGTATAACATTGCATCTGTGCTGTCCATCTCTTTCTGTGTTAGAACAATGTTTTCAGTGTTTTAGCACTACTTGTGAAATTGCCCTTCGTTCTTTGTCTGTCTTTCAACTGATTGAAAGCCTTTTTTTCTTCATCACTTGGAAAAAACTGCTCACTTCTTCTGTTGCTGAGCTTCAACTGGAAGTCTCGAACTTGGGGGGACGGGGTGCTGGTAGAATTGGCTGTGTGCCCTGTCCTTAAAAACGTCTGTGATACCGGCAGTTTGTCTGCAAGGGAAGCTTGATTTAGACATTTTTTCACTACTTTCTGGGTTTCACCTTTAGTCTTAATGTTTTTTTTTCTTCTTGAGGACTGCTACTTTTTCAATTAGGTGCTAAGAATGCTGAGCAAAGGCGGAGCTTGAGCATTCGTTTAAACTGCCTATGTTTAAATGCCCTTTCCCCATCATTGTGAAATTGTTATCCTTTAGTTATTTCTTGGTCAGGTTTGGGTAGGTCCCATTTACCCCTTTGTCAGAGGAAGAGTATCAGTTATAAATATTTCCAAGTATTTTCCCATTGCTTTAGCAGTTCATGACACCTTTCAGTTTTGTGCCACCTTTTGTCACTCCCTAGCCCTACCGATGACCAGTTCACCGTGGAATAAGACTGCTCTGGCTGGCCAATATCCTCCGCTTTACTTTCTGCTCAGAAAGAATTCATCTGAGCATCCTCTCTCCCTTCCCCCATCGTTTTTAAAATCAGGTCAGGTATAAAGGCAGAGCTTGTGTTCAATTTTCCGAAGAGTAAACTTTGCACGGTATTCACTCTAAGCTCATCTCGGTGATCTTTATGTTAATCTCATTTGACGTTTCATCAAAGCTCTTTCCTCCTTTGTTGCAGCACTGTATGTTAGTTCTTGACGTGAAGGCTATAG
This sequence comes from Gallus gallus, assembly GCF_016699485.2. Classification (NCBI taxonomy): domain Eukaryota; kingdom Metazoa; phylum Chordata; class Aves; order Galliformes; family Phasianidae; genus Gallus; species Gallus gallus. The sequence goes on along the minus strand of NC_052537.1, from coordinate 8,423,841 downwards.
ATTCATTTTTAGAATTTATCCTTTTTAATCTGAACAGAGTGAAGTACAAATAATCCTTTGCTTTGTTGACTAATACTCGTGCAGCTAAGCAGCAGAGAAAGGAGGAGGTGAACTTCTCACACTACCGTCTGCAACCAGCTGGTTCCGCCATTCAATTTCAGTTTGCTTGAGGCAAACAATTGTATTGTGTATTACAGCATGCAAGAGATCTAATTTTTTTTCCATGCAGTAAATTAGTAGCAGTTCATTGTAAAGGTCATCCTTCTTTGCATCGCTTGCTATGGGAGATGTAGGATTTCCTGGAGTTAGCTTTTGATAGATGCAGTCCTTCCATTAAAGTTAAATTTTTGAGGATGGGACAGAAGTACAGCTACAGGTAAACTGTGTATATCTGGGATTTTCCTGTGGTGGCACAATTTCTATCTGCTAAGACTACAAAATCTGTGGAGATGTGTGTGGTGTGGTGGGAGTGCTGTTTGTGCACACCTGAGGAAGGTAGAGATGGTGGTGAGGGAAAGAGAACGAGGCTGAGAAGGAGATGATAAGGACTGGGAATTATTTGTTTCTAACTCCAGCACACTTGGAGTGCCATCCTGAATTATTATGTCAGAGCTATTTTAACTTCGTGTTAAATATTTACAGTACTTTCTATACCAGGTGCACTTCTGTTCCTCTGCGTAGTCTCCTGGTTTAGAAAACAAGCTGGTGTTGGGATGAATAAATCAGAAAAGAAACGCTGCAGCAATTTTGGTAGCATATAAAAGTATGGTACATCTTTACCTGGACTCGTTTGACAGTGTGGGTTCTGACAGCAGTCCAAATATATGTGATGCTGTGCAAGCCGATGGCTTTTTGTTGCAGTTCTCTTGAGGAAGGAGGGAGTGAGAAACACTGCGCAAGTGACATCTTCCCCTGTATTAGCAACCACACTGAACTTCTGGTCAGCTTTTTATGAGTTCATGACAGGTAAGACTAAGTACACTGGCTAATGAGTCACTTCTTCAGCAACTCAGTCACTTGGGCTGAAGTTCTCTATACCAGGGTTCTGGCTGCCAGGTCTCAGTATGGTCAGCATCTAGCTGGCTGCATTTAAATGTGATAAAAGGCTCCAGGTAAAAACAAATGGCACGTTTTATAACTCAGAGATATCCTGTATCTGCGGCACCTTATTTCTTGTTTGTCACAACCTTGTTCACATCATTTTCTACTTGGTTTTTATTTTATTCTTTTTTTAGTATCCTCTATACGGCAATCAAAGACCCAATGAAGTTTTCATCTCTGCGTTGATATGAAAAGGAAAAGAATGAGACTACAGTATATTGCTAACACAGCAAAGGGGAGAGTAGAATCTGAGTATGCAGAATGAAGTTAATCCAAATGTGTCCAGGATGAAAGGAATTCCTGTTTCTTTCCGCTATCTCCTATCTCGTGGCTGGTCGGGTCTGTCTGTGGTTGATGTCAGTGCTGAATGGCAGCTGGCTCTGAATGGTTACATCCAGCTCCCTGCACCAGGGTTTCTGCCACAGCTCCCAGGGCGTTTTATCTCCTTCAGACCCTTCCAGTAGTTTATTCTGCTGTTCATAGAAATGTCCAATCCTTTTAAAAGGCTCGAACTCTTCATTTCAAGGGTTATGGTATGACATTCAGTTCAACAGTCTGTTACTGTTACATTTGTTTTCTTTTATCATTTTACATTTGCTGCCTCGGTTACACAGGAGATATCAGTGAATGAGAATAATAACAGCAAATAGGAGTGTTTGACCTAAAGGTACACCCTGCAATTTAAGGTTATATGTCTTGTATTGTCTGGTTTCTTTTCTTTTGAAAATGTTCCAGTTATTTCTGTGAATGGATGCTGTTCCAGGGCCTCTCACTTGTATATCTGCCTTTCTGTGCTGCTTGAAATTGGTAAGCACGGGGTTTGAAGTGCTTGTATAAAGAAACTCTCCAAGCATGTGCTCAGATTTACTCACGCTAAGACCTGTTGATAAAGCAGCAGCTGCAGCCTCCGTATGGAGTCACAGCGACCACTTTGACACACAGAAGCTCGTCCCTGGCTACACCTGAAGAAACATTGCTGCCTTTGCGTTAAAACAAACAAACAACAAGGCAGGGACTCCAGTGCTGAATGCCTGAGCTGCTTTGGGTTTGAGAGGAATACTTCCAGTTTTCATGATTGATTCTGGAATCGCAGCTTGGGTTGTTGAGGTGAGAGCTGAAAACCAGCTCAGGCTCTTGTTACCATTGCAATGGCCCTGCTTCCTGGTGTGCCAGTGCCTGAAGGGCATTTTTTATCATAGCTGTTCTGCTCTGCTGTGTGGAGTTGCTGTGCTTTCCTGGGGGTGAATGTGCTTTCACAGAGCAATTTCTTGGTACTTAGCTCTAGAGAACGTTACTCTAGCTGTGGTGTGCATAGTTTATCCCATCTGTCAGAGTCCTCTGAGTGTAGAAATGGAACTGTTTTTGCTGGAGCAGTGTGTGTGTGTGTGCCTCATACCACTCTGCCTCAGGGACTGACAGAGCATAGCTATGTGCAGGGCCAGCTTGAAAGAAGCCTTGTAACCTGCATCTCAGTCTGCATCTCAGTGATCGTTTATCCCTCTTGCACTTGTAAAAGAGGCAACCTTTTACATTGGACTTAGCAGGTCTTTAAAAAACAAAGAAAACAAACAAAAAACGAACCATTGATTAAACAGCAACAACAAAAGTATAAACACAGTTCTATGTGGGTAAAAATGAATGTTTTGGAAGTGAAAATTAAATGCAAGGAAAAACAGTAACTTATGCAGGAGCTGGTCAGCTCTTCTGATGAATGTATCACAAAGAAGTAGAACTGGCAGCAGGAGGGCTCCCGTGGTCATGGTCTTAGCAATTTGCTGTGGATCTGAATTGGCTATTTGTTACCTTTAACCCTAGCGGACCGCCAGGAAGGAAGGAAAATAATTATTAAGGGCAGATTTTTAGTTTAAGTTAATTTATTGGTGGAACTAATGATGTGTTCCAGGTGTTCTTCAGCTTAACAGGAAAACATTTAACTATTAAATGCTCCAATTACAATGTGGTTAGTTAAACATGATTGAACTGCAGGGTTTACGAACGCAACTAATGATATACAATTACGTTTGTAGTGGGTTGATGGTGTACTTCATGCAGGATACATGCAATTTCTGGAAAGCAGCTTCCCATGACTACCTTGCACTTGGATATTAATCTACAGGTAAAACACGGCTGTGTTTTTAGAACAAAAGTCTCCTTTGCAGGTGTTGTAGGGAGTTACTGAATGAACTGATCAATGCATCCTTACTTGCTCACTTACGCTTGCTGAGACAGAGAGGAAAGAGGAAAAAAATATACTCTTCCCAGAGCTCTATCACTTCCAGTTCTGATTTAAGGTGATAGTGGGCAGTCTGCTGGAAAGTTACAGTTTCTGAACTGGAATAAAGCAAGCCTTGCATGAAGGAGGAGAAACTCCTGCTGTTGTTGTGGGGGGAAAAAGAGGCTGCCCAGACATCCTTCTCTGCAGTCCAAGCTCTCGCTGTGATGTTGTCTGTAACTAACAGTGATTAAATCTGAGACAATGGCACAGCACCTCGTGGCAGCTGCTGTAAAACACAGGGGTCAGTGTGGGCATAAACTTAACCTCTGGTGAAGGAGGTCGGCTTGGATATGCAGTGCTGAGAGGAGAGAGTAAGAAGAGGGTGATTAAATCTCCAGTTTCTTGCTGGTCCTTCAACTACGACATGTACTTTCTGTTGCTGGGGTGTTTGTCTCAGAGTAGTATAAATAGTTATGTTCTTCTCAAGCCTACAGCATGAAGGATATGGCACAAATTAAATCTTGAGTGCTGGGTTTTGTTTTGTCCTTTGGATTAGAACCTGATAGTTTTCTAATGTATGAAAACTCTGTGCACACGCATCATTTGATTATGAATAATACTTTTGTAGGAAAGCTATGCACTGCACCTTACTTGCAGTCTGATACACTTTAATGTCTACTCTGATTTATATTAAGACCCAATTTAATTTGATCAATCAATTAAAAGGGCCAAGGAAAAGAGCTGTTAGTGCAGGGATAGGGTTGCAGTGTCTTACTCTCAGAATACTGAGAAGCAGGCACCTCTGCCACCAGTGCACAGGCCATAGCTGGTGGGAAGGCAGGCATATCCCCTGTCCTTTCACAGCTGAGACAGCACCAAGCAGCAGGGAAGGGGAGGAGGATGAGGAGACAGAGCTGCACACTTGTGATCTGAATGGGCAACTCATCCCTGAGAGCCTTAACTTGTCTCCCAAGCAGTGATGCTTATCATTCCGTAGGATTGACTGTAAATATACATCAGAGTTTGATTTTGCAATATTTGGGTGAATGGTACTTAGGTAGCTCATTAGTATCTGCGTAAGACTTGCAGTGAATGATTTTTTTTTTTGAGAACTTTGGGTTCATTCTTATGTGCCACTGAGTAAACACTAAGTGTTCATGGCACTGTAACATTTGCTTAGCAGAGGGTGTTTTGCTGGTGTCATTAGTTACTCCAGTATATTTCTATGGGGGTATGTTCATGTCTTCCTTAACTGTGTACAATTACACAACTGTGCAATTGGAATTCTACAGAAACATCATCTATTTCAGGTAAGAAATAATGCCCTTTCCTCCGCAATCATGAGTGAGGATTAGCCTAATCACTAGTAATAAAATCAAAGTTTAATAAATACTTCTGAACAACTTCAAATAGTACTCTTTCTATTTGAAGTCTGTTTTGTTCTAACAGAGGTGTTTTCTTTATCTGTGCAAGAATATCCCAGAAAGGGAGATAAGTTCCTCCTCTAATTGTAACTTATTGTTGTGTTGACTTGCGGTTCTGGTAGGATATATTGGAAAGAGTAAAACTGCACAGATTTATAACTGCCCAGGGTCTTCCTGAGCCAGTAGAGCACTGTGTGAAGTGAGCTCGCCTTAATTTTCCTGTTTTGCTTTGCAAGTTAGCCCGGAATAATCACCTGGGCTGTCAAGCAGAGCACTGAGCAACTGCGTGGCCTTGTCAGGTGAATGTCCAGCCTGCTAAGGCCTCTTCTTTGAGGAGAAAGACCTCTCACTGTGGATGGTCTAGGCCTAGCCCTTGCATATAGCAGGGTTTTCCTTTGCCCACTGGCCATCCTGGGCTTGTCTGTTTCCCTGCTGACTGTGAGGAAAATAGTTGTCCCCTTGAATTAGTTAAACAAAAACTAGTTACTGGAAGAAACTAATGATTCAAGTGGCACTGGGTGGGATGCTAAAGTATTGGGATGGGAATCATGCCCTTATACCACTCCTGAATCAGTGCTGCTGAGTGTGGCGACCAGAAATGGGAAAACAGGCAAGAGGGTGGTTAGAGCTCATCCAGTATCTTCCTATCTTTGTGAGCAAAAAAAAACCCAAACAAAAAAATTAACAGCCATGGAGACAGCTGCCTTTTCAGGTTTCCCTGCAGTGTGCTGTAGATGGGTTTCACTTCAGGTTGGTGAGCAACCTGGAGCTCCAGTGAATGCCAGCCAGCTTTGTCAGCATGGTTAAGACAAGAATTTATTTGCATTTGTGCACGGCTGCCTGGGATGCCCACATGAGCTGTGATGGGTACCTGTGGGGTTGTGGTGTGCACAAAGCAGGGCGTTGCATTGGCACCTGCTGATATGCTCCTGCCTGTGGGCAGCTGAACATTGCACCCCTCTGCTTGTGGCTGTGTTAGCCATGAATACCTGATTTGGTGTTAAAAAGATTATTTTTTTTTTTCCCTAAATTTTGTTACTTGTTGCTAATGAAAAGACAATGAAAAGAGGTTGAAAGTAAATTTATATTGCGCCTCTTAGGCAGTTTTATACTTCCCTCTAACAAGAAGGCTAAAGGAGCAAAATAACATTGACTAAGTGTCTGGTATTTATTTAAGTGCTCTTGAAAGTTAATCAATCTACTGGTGCTCTAAACAATGTTAGCTCTGCAGCTCAGAGGGGGTGGGGGAAAATCCACCTGGCTTTTCTGACTTATAGAGGGTGGCAGGGCTGGAAGCAAACCATAATCAGCCTGTTTGCCTGTGCTTTGGTGGGATTAAGGTGGGATGCAGCACTGTCACCCCAACGATGTTTTCTGTGTATTTAACTGACCGCTGCAGCTTGCAAACTGCCCCATTAGCGAATGTGTTTATGCTGCAGGAAGCTACTGTTGAATGGTGCTGGTGTCTCAATCTTTGGTTATGGTATAAAATAAGGTAATTTGAATGAGTTTGGAGTAAGAACAACAATAAACCAAAAACAGTGGGTTTTCTTCTGGTAATAATAAAACAGATCTTTATTTTGAAGTTGTGCTGAAGAGTGTAAAAATGCATCAACTTTTAATGAAACTGTGAAGGAAAACAAAACGAATCCCTCTGATTTAAGAAATCTGTTGGTGAAACTTTGATCTACTTTGAAAGTAGAGAAGGGATGCAGAAGTCCTGCTGACCTTCAGCTGGGCAGAGTGAAAGGTGACCTCTGGACCTGGGAACTGCCCTAGGGGCTTTAGTTTGGAGGTCCTTCCCTGTGCTAAAACCTCCATAAATGCACACCTCTAGGTGGGTGATTTGTGGTTATGATTAATAAATTCCCTTATTTTAAACCCCCTTGGCAGATCGGGTCTGTGCTCCTTTGGATGTGTCTGCCTTTGGGATCTGGGTTTCTGGCCCCTGCTTGGTGCCGGGGTGAGCAGGAGCTCGTGCTTGCTCAAAACAGTGGAAGAAAAGCACAGTAAAATGCATGAAAATCATTTTGAGGCTGCAGCAGAGCCACTTAATGACAGATCTAAGTAAAAGATGGGAAAAGAATTACTTGAGAACACAAAGTAAATGGGCATAAAATGGGTGTTTATGCAAGAGCAGGTTTGTGAAGCATTGCTTTCTGCTTCAAATGCACGGTAACAAATGCAACCTTGAGACAGCTTGCGTTTAGTTGTTGTTACTGCCCAGCTTCTCTGTGCTGAGGTACAAAGGGTGACTGTGTGTGTGTGCTGCAGCAATGCACTGAGAGGTGCTTTGAGGAGACGGTGGTTCCAGAAGGTTCCGGAAGTTCTACCCTGCCCCACTGTGGTACAGCCTGAGGGAATCCGGCTGGAGAAAAGGCGGGAAACTGCACGAGGCTGTGAGCCCTGAGGAGAGGAGGAGGAGGAGGGAGGCTGCGTCTGGGAGAAGGTGTTTTAATTTCCCTTCCCATCACCCAAACCTATTGAAAATAGCGCCCTCTGCCTGTGAGGGCGCTCAGTGGTCTCCCCGCTCGATGGAGCTGCGAGGAGCTCAGTGTAGGGGGAGAGCCGGCAGCCCTGCTGCAGTGCCCCCAGTCTGGTAAGGCCGGGAGCAAAGCCGAGGTGTGTTCTCCCACTGCCGTTTGCATCCACACAGCGATCACACGTGGGTCACACACGTAACATGGCATGCCTAGAGGCTGCCTCCGCTGCCTGGCGGCCTGATGGTGGGCTTGGGGTGGGGAGGTGGGTGCCAGCCCCCTCATACAGCATGCGCAGAGCAGCCGCCGGTTAGCTGGGGAAGGGTGATGCTGGACGTTGCCCCCTGGTTTTGTACCTCTGCCTGCAGACAGCAGGCTGATTGCGAGCACTGTGTGGGAACTGCAGGTGGCAGTAGGGATTAAGTTATACCGAACAAAACGCATTATGCTTCCTTCCTCCACGATAGCTCTGCATATGGTGAAAATTTGAGTCCTTGTAAGGAGTCTTCCCTTATAGCCCGCAGTCCGTGTTTTTTAAGGATTTCTCAGCTCCTTTTAGGTCAAACACTTTCCAAAGCTGCTACGACTTATCCCACTCCTTCTGAGCTGCCCTCACTGCTTTCCCCCAGAGTGGGTTTCTGTTTTGTAGCGTTGGAACCATTCTAAAGACGTTAATTGAGTTCTGCATTTATTTTCTGTCTTCCTACTGGGGAAGGTACTTAAGCAGCCTGTCTATTACTTGCATTTAGCACAATGAAGATCATATCCATTTTGATTTAAGAAGCTGGTGAATAGCTGCACATCAGCTGCAGAACTTTGGTGTCATGGCCATTACAGAAAAACCTCAAACATCTGGTGAACTTACATGCAAGGAAGTTCAGCATGTCTCCATTTGGTTTCTAGTCACTGAGAAAACTTTCACTTAAGTTAGAAAAGAAACAGTGAACAAAACATTATAGCCCATGCTCTGTATTTTTTGGCTGTTTGCTGTTATCAAGTGGTTTTTCATTCAGAACATGGACATTTATTTGGTACGGTCTGAATGTATAAGGTACACATGCTTATGGCATGCTGGAGGAACCTTGGATAGACAATGTGTTGGAGTGGAGGTGGGTCACGTGCTTTGTGTGGCTCCCTGGATAAAGGTGTGTGTGTGCAATGGTAGCATATATGCTGGAGTTAACCAGTATCTTTTTTCCTTCTTTTTTTGTTTTTTTTTCAAAGTCTCACTGTCCTGGATGACAGTTGAGCTGGTGTGAAACTTCCTCAAACACCCAAAGCTATTTCTGAGCTCTGAGATGAGGCAGTGTCCAGAGAAATCTGTTTTAAAAGACACTGATTGTTGTTACTGATTCAGCTGTACTATAGTGATAGCTGATGGAAACACCAGAAGGTTTTATTCTGCTTCTGGCAGGGTCAGTTTGAAATCTGCAGTAAAAGTTCATGGTAGTGCATTTTCCAATTAAAAAGCGATAGCAAAGTACTTGAATGTATTGCTGGGAATTAAATGCTTCTCCAGAGCTAATTGTTTTTGTTGGTATCTTTTCAGACGTGTGCTAGAATGGCAACAGATAGTCCTAACTTCTTTGTGATGAGCTGTGAAGGAGTCACCCGTTTCTTAAAAGCTGTGGCTGGAACAAAGTTTCCAGGTGCTGTGTTGCCACCTGTGCTCCCTGCTCGGTGCCAAGTGCAGGTGAGGAACTGTGTGTCCACGTGTGCTGGTTGGAGTGACAGTAAAACCAAGGTGCTGTTCAGAGCCAGCACTGTCAGCGAGCATGTCCTGACCTCCCCACGGGCAATGCTGACACGCAGCGTGATGTAGAGCTGTATTACCTATCAGAACGCAACTACTTAGAGCATGTAGGAGAGAGAGCATGTTATAAATTAAACAAAGAACAAGATGCATTGTAATAACTGTTCCTGAGTAGCGCACATGTGGGGTTTTACTAGCAGTGTGCTGCTGTTGGGGACGTGCCTGGGGGATGGGGCTTGGGAGGGAGAGAGATGTCTGTGCACACACTCGATAACGGTTTAAAGTGAATTAGCTTAAGCTGCACTTCTTGACCCCTCCTATTTCCTTATCGCAAACATTTGTCTAGATTTATTTGGCTGAACGTTTGATTAAAGCAAATGTCACGGTTGTGTTGCCTGTCCTGAGTGCTGCATTTGGTTTGTGTGTGGGAATGCGGGTGCGCCTGCACTCCTCCAATGCTGGCAGAGCTGTGGCGCCCTCTGATTTACCTTAACAATTATAATCAAAGCTACACGGCTCAAATTAGGAACGTCTGATCTTCACAACTCATAATCAGCCCAGAGAAGAAACACCCCAGAAGCTATTTTATTGAATAAATTTAAATAATACATTAATTTGAGAAAATAATCACACATGAGCAAATGGCTAAGTTAATCAAAGTATTAATTTGTTCAGCTCTCAGGGATATGTAAAAACTTAAATAATGTGTAAATATCACATTTCGCATGTGCATACTTAAAATATGAGTTAGATGTCGTGTACATGTAGCTGAACAGAGACTATGCAGATGTATTTGAATGATGCTTATGAGGAAATAGATACGTTTTGGGCTTGGAGGTCAGATAGGAAATTGCACAGCTCCAGTTTTGGTGCATGGGTTAACGCTTATTTACTTAAGACTGAGCCTGCAGTGGGGAAACCCACACGATACTGCTTGTGAAGTCATGCTGGAAACACTTCTGCTTTTTGGCAAAATTTCTTGCTTAGAGTAAATGAAATGCAAGATGTCTGTGTTTACGAAGTACCCCCAGACTATGCTATTCAGCAAGGGATGCAGATGGGAGAGATGCCATCCCTGTGAGCTGTGGCCGCAGCTGGTGCTGCAGGTGAGGAGCGGTGCGTGAGCCAGCGCAGGTTCCAGTTGCTCCTGGGCTCAGCAGCCCACTCAGAGGCTTCTTCAGGAGCTGCGGTCTTACGAAGAGTGATACAGGAAATGGTGACTTCTGGTGGCTTTGTAGCAGGTATAGGTCTGTTGCCAGATGCCAAGGGTTGGCTATAGTATGCCCTGGGAGCCTTTGCTGTAATTAGGGCACATGGCAGCCCATCAGGGTTCACATCCGTGCTGAGCTAATGCAGCTGTGGCAGTGAGTGGTGAATTTGTGCCAACCTGATGCTTGAAGTTACTGCCCCTCCTGTCCTGCTGCATCCCTTCCTGTATGTGATGTATTCGTGGGGAAGGTACCGTGTTCTTTGCTGCATTCACAGAGGGCTTTCATTGCTTACAGCATACCAGTCCTGATCTGATTTAGCAGTTTCTATCACAGCGTGTGGCAGTGGCATGGATATTATCACTTTTATAGCAGTTCTCAGTGAGCTCAATAAAATTAATATGAGTGTTAGTCAAATAATGGCTGATGGTTTTCTTTGTATGGGCTCTGACAAGAGTTATGGATTAGAAATTATGATTTCCTCCTGTTATTTCATTTCAGTTAATATTGATATGTGGGGTAGTAAATATTTATTTTATTTTGTTTTTTTTTTTTAAATAGGTTCTTAATCCTGACTCAGTAAGGGTCTGGAATGTGGTATTTGTATTAAATATTTTATCAAGTGATTTGCAGTAGCTCTGGGGTTTAGTTGGATGAGAGCCATTTAGCTTTTACACAGAAACCTGTGGTTCCTTTTGTTAAGGCTTTGAATTGCTCTTATGCTCCCTTCTCAAAAGAGGAATGCAAATGCTACAGAGAAAAAAATTATATTTTGATGACAAAGATAGCAAGGAAGCATTGCAAAAGAAGCTAGATTTGTCTGCTCTTCACTTTATGAGCTCTTGTGTGGCAGTCATGCTCCACTGCACTGCTGCCACAACAGAGATGCGTAGAAGCTTTGGTAAGGAGTACCCCCCCAGCAGCCCCACATGCTGGGCTTTGTGCTCTGGCCCTGTCTGCAGCTGCAGGGGATGGGCCCCGAGGTTACTGAGATTTTCGGGTTGATGGGGGAAAAACTGACAGTGAGTGGGCTGGATGTGGAGGAGCACAGACATGGCTCTGATCCCCAGCAGGCAGAAGTGGCTGAAAAGGCGGCGCTGCGCCTGAGCTGGATGAGGAGGGCTGTTGTGGCAGCGCTTGCTGGGGTTGCTTTCCTATGGGCAGAGTTCAGAGGGGACTTAGTGGTCCAGTGGGCTGCAAACCGGAGCTCCCTGTGGCTTTCCCTTCGTGGCTCTCACCTCTCGTGCAGCCGCACATCGGTACTGGTGAAAAACACTAGCAGCCTCCTTGTGCTCAGCAAGCATAGCTACTGTTTCTCCTTTGTTGTTTACTCTAATCCAGTAAGATACATTTATGAATGTATCCTGTCCTTGGGCTGCGCCAGGCTCTCTGGCTGGATGTGATGCTGATGTCTTTGCTGCTTTGTCTGGACACTTCTAAAGTGCTTCTCTGCTATCTTGTCACCTGGTGACCTGGTCAGCATAGGGCGCAGCTGCTGAAATTCCAGTGGGCCCTTGAAGCCGGTATGCCAGGTGTACTGGGTTATGAGCTGACCTTTTGCACCTTACATTATTTGCTTGTGCAGAACAGCTATTTGGTTCTCTCCTCTTGCAGCTCACGAGCAGCAGCGGGGAGGAGTAACCACAGTGTTTTGCAGAGATAAAAAGGCCTTTCCAACCTGCTGGAAGGCATGCAGACTTCTGCTGATACTGTTACCTGGTACATTAGGAATCAGAAGATAGGGTATTTAATGTTATATATGTAAATGCATTGGCATTTATCTATTCAACCATGCTTACTAGAATAATTACAAGTCCAATTAGGTGTGATATTGCTGGCCTTTAAGAAAGGGACCATATGACAGGCAGAACGTGTTTCCCATATGTTAAGCAAAACAAACCCCCCATTTATGTGCCAGGGTCTCAGTACATGAGGAAACCCACAGCAGGAGGTAGGAACTAGACAATCTTTAAGCTCCCTTCTAGCTTAAGCCATCCTATGATTGTGTGATATGAGCAAAAATGTGCTGATAGGTCTCAGTAAAAAAATAAGTTACAGTGATTTTATTACTTTTTTTAAGGTAATTTTCTTCTACAATAGCAAGAGGGGGGTTGCAGCCTTCTTCTGAAAATACAGAGCGAGTGCTGGCAACAAAATGAGATTCTTCTGGTATTTTTCAATTGTGACTACTGTTAAACTCAGAGTAGCCTAAATATAAGTTTGTTATTTAAATGTGAAAATAATTTATGGTAGCACAAGATAGAAATTGAAACTCAGAATATTAATGTCTGTTATTTATCTACTGGTTGCCTCCTGTGCATGCAATCAATTTGAGTACTCAGGTATTTTCATGCGTTCTGTTGGATGCTTTTATGCAATTTACGTAGAGAAATTACTCATTTTAAAATTACATCTCAAACGCTGAAGACATTTCCCCATGGTGGCACTGCTGGTGTTGCCTGGTGAAGTGCTCCGTGTGAAGCCTGCGCTCTCAGCCCTTCCCAGCACATCCATGAATCCTATCCTATCACAGTTGTTCAAAGTGTAAGGGAAGCTGCTGGATGCAATGTCTGTAGGTACCCCAGCCCTTTCTGTCCCCATCTGGATCAGCGTGTGCCTTACAAGTGCTGCGCTTTTGCCATGGGTGAGTGTAGAACTTGGGCAATTCAGGCATCCGCAAATCACTACAGCTTCTGTGTGCAGCTGAGGCCTGGCACTACTGCACTGGGGTTTTGATGACCAACTGGGTGTGGGAATTAGTGAGCTTCTGCAGCTTGAGATTGCTCTTCCCGAGTGGAAAAACTTGCCCAGAATGCCACTGATGCCATGAGCAATGCCTCCAGCTTTGTTTGTCTTGAATGATTGAGCTGTGCAGATTTGCTTGGTCTTCTCTCCCCTGAACATTTATATATATGAGAGAGATCGTATCAATTTGCATCCATCAGTTGCAGTTGTCACAGCACAGATCTTGTGTATGTGTGTTACCATTTGATGTGTTTTAGTAACAAAGTGACAAAAATCAAAATATTGCCTCTGCTACATAGATTTAAATACTACTTTTAGGTGACTTTCCAATTCCTGGAATGCTGTTTGGCCGGGGTGTACTTAGTGCTGCCTGTCACTAGCCATGAACTATGGCTCATGGTTATGATGCGTATTGAGAAGCAGCTCTGTAATGCTCCTCTGGCTTGGAGTTTTTGTGTAGTTGCTTATCTGAGGCATGGTAATCTGTCTGAACTACCCCAGCAGAAGGTGCTGTGCAGTGGGTAGCAAAACTCACCAGTTCCATCCCCTTTTCTGTACTACCCTGCAGGAAAATCCCCATGGTCCATTATTTCCTGTCCCTTGTTTCCTGATAGGAAGGACAATGCCTCTGGTCCTTGGCTTTGTGTCCTAGAAGTTTTATTTGCTTTTTAAGGACTTTATGGCATTTTAAAAATAATTTTCCATAGGGGACAGGCACCACATCACATCAACGGGACCCTTTGTCCTGAAGCAGAGGCAGAATGAATATATTTCACAGGAATGAGAGGCGCATGCAGAGCGGGAGAGCAGATCAATGTTTAATTATGCAAATAGTCCTCCAGGCTTTAATATTAAACTGCAATAAACCTGTCAGAGCCACTGTGCTGGGGACAGACAGCGAGTGAGCTGCCATGCGTGGGTGCTGCAGCGGTGAGGGATGTGTGCTGTGGGATGGGGTCTGCCCTGAGCCTCCCTCCACCTCTGGGGAGCTGCCTCTGGGCCCCAGCACCTGATTGCTGAGCCAGAACTAACGTTTCTGGGTGACAACTCAGTGCAGCTGGGTCTAGGACAGGGCGTTCTGTGCAGTGCTGTTATTTAAAGCTCTTCAGGAGCAATTCAGGCTTAGCCTGGCTTGCCTGATGTGGCTGTAGGAAGACACTTGTCTCTAGTGCTTTCCTGGCAGCTGTGGCTGAAGACTCTGAATAGAGAGATACCTCGCTCTCAGACAAGCCAGTGCTCAGGCAGGGTGTTTCATTGAGAAGGCCCTTTAGTTCTGCTGGACTTAATGAGCTTGTGCTGAAACCCAGGTGTGAAATACCCTCATGGGGGGTACTTCCCCAGTGGGTGGGAGTCAGCACCCTTCCTGCACGGCTTCCCTGAGGTTCATGAGCTGTAGCTGGCAAGCCACAACGCATTCCGAGGATTCAGACACAGGTGCTCAAGTGTTGTGATGATTGAAGAAAACTGCAACCATTTTCTAAATGGGATATGCTTTCATATGCTGTTTTTCTTAATCCTTTTAAAACGGTACGTTTTCAGCTTTTAACTGAAAGGCAAAGGTAAAAGCTACATGTGAAAAAGAAGGCTTAAGGGAGCAGATCTTTTTCTGTTTTTTCTTTTTTTTTCTTTTTTTCTTTTTTCCTTTTTCATTCCTTTTCCCCTTTACCCAGCAGGGCCTGTGTGCTGTGCCCTGCTCAGCAACAGGCATGTGGGAAGCAGGGGTGGGAGCAGACCGTCTTACTTCTCATCTACGTGCTGGGATGCAGCTAGTATGGCAGGTGGTGTTTCTGGTACTCAGGATGATTTTGAAGCTGTGTGTGTTTCTTGTGCCCACTTTTGGGATCTCTGTTATTTTTGTCCTTTTCCCTTATACATCCTGCTGCATCCTCATGTGGATGAGCAGAAGCGCTCACCCTGAGATGCTCTGGGAGATGCAGCAGGGAGGGCACGTTTCTTCAGATCCCCTCCTTGTCTGTTGTTCAGTACAGTTCCCTTACCTTGTGTAGCTATGGTAATGGGGGAGGAAGAGGAATATTGCCTGCTGTTGTGCTGGATTACGTAAAGAATTTCCAGCTCACAGGCTATCTCATGTTTGTCTCAGTGCCCACACAGTGTCTTAATTTGCTATCAAAAGAAAGTCTTGAATTATGCAAACAGTAAGGTATAAGCAGCAGTGCTACTGCTGAGTGTGGTTTTATATTGCTGCTGTTGAATATTCATGGTAATCAAAGATCGCATAACTTTGTTTGTTAATAGTTAAAATACTTTCTCGACAGCCTAGATGAATTGCGGGCTAGACCTTAGGCACTGTTGCAAATATCACATAGCTCTGTTATCTCCTCTAGCACATTGGTTTCTAGGCAGTGGATAGAGGAGCTGAGAGTGAGTCAAAGTGATATCTTGAGTGTGTCTGAACAAGTACTTAAGCACATTTCTTTTCATTCTCTGGCCATTCTTAATTCAAAAGTCTTTGATACTCAAAGTTCAAAGGTGAGTGAAAGCATTTCCATGTATAACCTGGGATAACTGGGTTAATAGGCTGAGATTACTGGGTAAACATCCATACGGTATATTTCTGAGTTATTATGAGAAAAGCTTTATGAGCAGCATGGTAAGGTGGGGAGGCAGAAAATGAGAACACGTTGCAGGTTTGTAGGGCTAACTGTGCATGCAGTGCTCACGGAGGGAGGGAGAATCTGTGTTTCCAGAAAATGTTTCTGGTTGTGAAGGAAGATGTTAAAAGTGAAAAACAGGGCCAGTACTTGCTTGTTTGCTTTTATGGTATGCCGAGTGCCTGCCTTTCCCTTTGGGGTCTGCATGTGTTAGTAACTGAGTTTGGCAGGAGGGAGGCGACGTAACTGAATGCATTTTGTGACAATGAGCTCTTCCCTGTAATAGAATCATGTTTTGTGGTTTTCATTCTCAGCTTGCTGACAAGATGATAAAAGGTAGTGTGGTATGTGTACCATGTTAAATAGGCACTTTGCTTCCGCAGATAGGTAAATAATTTCAAAAATACTCTGTTTGAAAAAGGCAACGAGAGAAGAGAGCTGTGTACCATTAATGTGCCAGTACTTGGAGAGGGACTAATCTTCAATCAAGGAGTGGCAGAGGCAGCAGACAGGATGCAAGAACCAGATATCCAGGCATCAGACATGGGACAGTCCCAGAGGTTGGCGAGGCTGCGAGGGCAAGGCCCTCTGAAGTTTCTGCTCCTGGCTGTGACTGGGGTGCTAGGGAGCAGCCACAGACTGGAGGGGGAAGAACAGGGCTTGGAGGGGGGTCCCAGTGCTGTGGATGGAGAAGGAATCGCCCATTAATTTAGGCAGTTTTGATTTTTTTTTGTGGTGATACTGTGCTAAACAGGAGCACCCCAAGGAGAAGCACCGAGGGCGCAGCAGTGGCGTTTGGTCTCCATACTGCCTCTGAAGACAAGTAAGAGCCAAAGGAAGATGAGAAATGACGTTTTTCTGATGCTTGGTGATAGTTAAATACTTAGACTTCAGCTCTGCCACATTGGAGAGATGGGCATATGTGGAGGTGAGGAATAATATAGACGTTGGTGGTGCAAGCATATGGAGAAAGCAGAGAGGCTGGGAAGTGGGAAAGGAAGAACAGATGGGAGGCAGAAAAGCAGTGAGCAAGGTGGAAGGGAAGGAGAAGCTTTTCTGCCAGACACATTCCTGTTTGCATACCCATGAGAGGCTGTTCCCCAAAGAGGAGCTTGGGTACCTGCAGATGGCAGCTGCACCACAGGGGATGAAGTTGAAGGGAAGAAAATAAGCACACTTCTCTACAGTCTGTGTTTGTTTATGGTGCCAGCTCCCTGCTGCACCAGGCTTTCCAGACATCAGACTGGGGGACCTTGATGATGCCCCTCCAACAGGTTGAGCCAGATTTGGGGCCAGGAAGGAGCTGCCTCTACATCCTAATGATCCACTTAGTTGATATGGCTGAGAAAGCACCGGGGGAGTATCATCATGTACTGCTGCCCAGCTCTCCAGTGGCTGTAGCACAGAGAATGAGGCCTTCAGATATGTACAAATGCATAAAGCAAAGCCTTTGCAGAGTTTTGCTGTTCAAATGAAGCTTCTTTCACCATGCTGCTAGGTGCAGTGTAGCCTTTTGGGTGGTGGTGCAACAGTGTGACTGGGCAATGAAACTTTCATGGTTGCTTGTGAAAGCTGAAAGGAAAAAAGTAACAAATTAAAACCGGAATGTGACAGCAACAAGAGTGTTTAAAGGAAAACTCAACCAATGGTACAACAAATGTAAGGTCATCTGGCACGCTCTCTCTCATTCTACCTTCATCTCTCCTTTCCCCATTACTGTTTCTATGTTACCTTAGGGACCATACAGAAACAGGCAGTCAGATAGGGTAAAAATTAGGAATAATGTGTATTTATTTAATTCTCTTACAGCATAAAAGAGCAATGTTAATGCTATTTTTCAAAAGCAGTTCAATCCTTCTTCTTTACATAGATCACCAAGGAATAAAGTGATCTGATTTGTATATGGCTTATATTTATATATGATGCATTCAAATATGTTTAAACCCATTCCAGCATTACAAACTCATTCTAAAAATGAAGAAATGCTACAAGAAGGCTGCTAGGGGAAACATTTGGGATTTTGCAGTCTGTTCAGAGTTAAAGCAAGGTGCCTAGTAAGGGAAAAGCAGCTATAATCATCACTAAGTCAAAACCAGGCTTGCTAAAACTGCACTAATGGACTCTTGATAGCATGGAGAGAGGATCGTATAATACTCTGCTATTCTCACAAGTGTTTTCTATGTCAGGCTTTATGCTCTTGGTTTGTGGTGAAGTGGCTGTTGTGTTTCCTCAGTTTGTAGCTGTCACGTGTGCTGAGGGCCAAGCAGGCTGTGCATGGCCGGCCTGCCCGTGTTCTGTGATGTATGTGCTCAGCACTGGCATCGTGACAGGGTTTTGAGCAAAGTGAGACACTTGAACAAAGCAGAAACTTCTCTGTCTGTCCAGATTAGATTTGAACAGGCACAAGTTTTAAGTCATTTCAAGGCCAGTTCATGGCCTAGATTCTATTTCAGTGAAATCTGTAATGCATCCCTTTGTCATCCCTACTGGGTAGGGCTGAGAGTTTGCAAACTCAGCCACTGTATTGGGTTAGTCACATAACAACCTTGCTTAAAGCATGAATAAGGACAAACATCTATTCCTTGGTGTAAGGGTAGTAAAGCAGGCAGTCCTGCCCTTGCAGTCTGTGATGGTAAATGCCATGTGGGCTTTTATATCACAAAAGTTAGCTCCAGTGCTTCCTGACTTCATTATGGTACCTGAGCAAAAGGAGCCTGTGAAGACGAGCGGTAAGCTGCCTTACTTGCCTTTTGGAGCAAATGTCAGAAGCAGAGCTCATTGTTGCTATTTTAAAGCTTTAAGTGTCTTACAATAACCTGAATTTACAGTAATTTGGTACAGATGCAGCAGAGCAGAGCAAGTTGGGGACCCCCTGCTGGAGACAGAAATTTGACTTCAAGTAGCAGGCAAGGCTCTTGCTGTGGATGCTAGCAAGGAGCTCACAGTCTCTATTATTTCATGGCTAAAAGTGTCTTACAGCTCTTCAAATTTACAGCAGATTGAGAAGAATGCAACAGAGTGGAAAAGATTGTTTGTACATGCATTCTGTGCCTGCACAAGCCTGGGCAGATGTGCCCCGGTGGAGTATGGCATTGGCAGGGCCACTCCCAGCACCAGATTCATCCCAGTAGTCCTTCAGGATCAGGATTTGGGTGGTGAACAACACAGCTGAAAAAAGAACAGCTTTAAGCGAATGACATCAGCATTTGAAAAAGGAAGGAGAAACCTAGTACTTTTCTCTGAAGGAAAGACATGCCAAGGAACTGTTCTTGCTGGAATTATTGGCCCTGAGGAGCTCATATGTAGGGCTGCAGATGTAACTGTCAAGTTCAATGAACATGGTCGGGTCTGAGACAGTCTCCTTGCTGCAGGTGTGTGTGGGTCCCTTATGTGGGACACATCCATTGGGCATGACAGATAGCAGGCAACAGCTTATGTTAGTATGGAGCCGTGCTTAGGGTGAGCTTAGCTGGGACATCTTGGAAGCAAAAGCTGTAAGAACAGGTTTTAACTGGGACTTCAATTCCAAGGGCTGCCTGTAAGGGCATCAACTTCAGAGGTAGGATATAGGGATTGATTTTATGTCAGGAACAAAGCTTTCTGCCAGCACATCCAGTAAATGCAGGATCTTTGCCTTTTCGTCTATTCTTTATACAGATCTGCTACTTCAGAATGAAACTGAGGTGTTCTGTATGGTACTTGGGCCTTTACAAACTATCTTAATTAAAAAAAAACCAAAAACCAACATAACCCGTACAAAACCCCATAGAGTTATACATGGTTTTTCAAGGATGCATCATTTACTGCAAGTCTTAAAAATTGTTAAGTGCATATTTCCAGTGTTTATGAGCTCTTTCTCTGTTGATCAGACATTCTGAAGATGTATCTAGTTTGAAGTGAGCCTGAATTGTCCTTAATGCATCTGGCCTAAGAAGCATGAATTTAAAATGAATGCAGCTGTGTAGAACTGCAGTGAATTTGTGAGACCTGGAAACACATCCAGGAAGCATCATTCTCCCTCAGCTCCCATGGCTGCTGCTATTAGGAGAAAATGTGACAATTTCTGCAGTGACATCAGTGTATTCTGTGTGTGGAAAGGGAGTTCAGAGTGCAGGAGACAGGTAATTGAAGGAATCTCCACTGCTTAGTGGTGCTGCTGACTCTCATAACTCGACTGCTTTGTGGCATTTGGTGCTAATGCCATGTCTTCTGGAGCAATCTGGGTGTCAGAGTATCAGTGTCTCTTAAGCTTATCTTGTGGTAAAGAGGAGAGCTAAAATTGGGGCACAACTGCAAGCTTAAGGAAGCAACATTCAGAAATGGAAAAGTACCAGTTTCTCCAAGACATTTTTGATGTTTCAGGGTTGGGTTTGAGAACTTGGTTTTGGTGGCATACCTGTTGGTAAGCCCAAGATTTTCTTTTTGGTAGAGATTTTTTATTCGGATGCAGATACTGATCTGTAATCCTAAATCGATCCTCAGCATGTGACCAGTTATTCTCAGATCTTTTCCTCTCTAACGTGGTATAGGGATTGTATGTATTTCCTGAAAATTGGAAGATCTAACAATGCTTTGTGGAGTGCTGTTCAGCTGATGTGCATATAACATGGATTTCTGGGGTAAAAGCTCTCCTAGAGGTGCAGAGGGTTACAGTTGCTGAGAGGTGAGAGTTCGAGATATGTTTTGTCAGAACCCAGAAAACTTGTAAGATGGCAAACATGTGGTGTCTGGGCTTGGGTGCTGATTAAGCACAGTGCAAATACAGGTGAGTACAAAAGCTGGAAACAAGAGGTTGTGTGTGTGTGTGTGAATGTGTGTGTGTATATATATATATTTATTTATTTTGGCTTTTTGCTAGTTTGTGTTATTTGCAGAATGTCTTTTGTATGTATATATATATGTATAAAATATACAATATGTATATGTATACATATTTTATATGTATGTGTGTGTATGTGTGTGTATATATATGTATAAAAGACACTCTGTAAGTAACACAAAGTAGCAAAAAGCCAAAATCCAAGATCGTGGAAGAGAGGAAAATGTCCTGCCAAAAGTACTTCTTTAATTATTCACTGACAGAAAAGGCAACTTCCAGAAGATACTGTTTTCTCAGATGTAGCTGTGAGAAGAAATCCAATCACTAAAAAAAAACAAAAACAAAAAGAGTACACATTGTAGGATGACAACAGTGTAGTAAGTATAAAGTACACAAAAATTCAGGTGAAGCCATGCTGTATTTCATTCAAATTGTGGATTTTTTTTTTTTCTTCCAAAGGTACTTGCTGTTTACCTGCCTGGGACTAACATCACTTAAATATACTTGCTGGTAGTAAATTAGGTACTTGCATAGGAAGTAAACGCTCGGGATTCGGAGACTTTTTGTTTCCAAGAACATGCCTGGATGCTGCAGGAGCCAGCTGCTTGCTGTCTTGGAGTTCAGGTAAAGCTACTTGCTGGTTATCAGAGAAAATTCAGACTGTAAAGCATTGCCTGGTATTTCATTGCCTCAGCACTGTGCTGCGTATCAAGATCAGGTGGAGGAGGGGGCTCTTGTGTTCCTGTCTGAGATGCAAAACCCTGTATGTGCCTGTGTGGGTGGCTAGTCTAGAGTCTGCCTCTGCAGAGAGCGATGCTCAGGGCTTTGCAGAACATGATGGTTTTTTTTTTTTTGCAGGACTGGCGTCTCTTTGTATTATGGGGGGTGGCAAGAAAGCTTTTCTGCCAACAGGGTGTTTTATTGCACTGTCTGCCTGATGTCCTGAGGCCAGTGAGAGTCCTCAGTTGGGAGAAAAGGAGCCTTGGTGGGACTGTGGGGCTGGAGGTGTGCTGCAGTTAGCCCCTTCTGCCCCTCTTCTGAAGATCTGATAGAAGAAATGCCTCTGAGAAAGGGCTTTCAAGCTGCTCCACTGCAGTAGTGCATTACTAAGGGGGTAGCAGTGCCAGGGAGTATGAGTGCAATTTTCTTTTGCATGATTTGGCTGAAGATCAGAAACCTGCTTCAGTGAATAGGAACACTGTTGATTAAAATGCCATGGCTGCAGATGCCGCATTACCTCCGTATCTTGCAGTGCTGGGTAGCTCGAATCTCTCTCTTCTTGTTAACGCGAGGTTTAAACTCTGAGAAGACTGTAGGAATTTAGAATCACCCCCGCAACGTATTCAGATCTTTAGGCGTGAGACAGAGAAAGCAACTGAGAGAGAAGCTAACAAAATGAATATTTACTTTCCATTCACACTGCCTTTATTTATTTATTTATTTTAATTCAGCTGAAAGAATTGTATGCAGCTTAAAATGCTGTTGCAGCTCATTTTTAGTTGAGTATAAGCTGAAGGTAATAGCGTGGGTCTCAGGTATCTTGCTGGCATCTACCTGGCAGTGGCGCATCATTAACAACAGCTTAAATGACTGGACTTATTTCAGAAGAAAAAGTGGAGTTGTATCTATTTTTTAACCCAAATTTCTGAAATATCTGATTGGAATTGTTAGCCCTGGGAAGGTCTTAAATAAATACAATTTTTCTTCACAGATGATTGTTAAAGTGGGATGGCTGTGGTTTAATTTTAGGTGTTACTGTCAGACCAGAGAAACTGAAAGTTCACTCCTCAGCTCATTGTTGGGTTTGTTTGCTTGTTTCTGGTGTCTTTGTTTCGGAAAGACTGAAGATAAAAAATGTTTGTCTAAACATATGCCTCTCTTCTCTGTGGTTGGTGGTACCTGTGTAAATGGAGGCTACTTGCGCCATTTTCAAGCTGTTTCCATCATGAAGGGCTGCTGGGAATTGCCTCAGAACCCCCTTTTCTGACTCTGGTTGGCTGAACACCTTTGGGTTCTGTTTTCAAGACCAGATTGATTGTGAAGCACTTGATGTGGTTGTGTAGGAATGTTGAAATTTTAGCTACCTCAAGCCAACTCCTGTCAAACTTGCTAATTCAATTTGCTAGATTCACTATAATGTCTTCCCTGCTGGAGGAGATGCTGTGCAAATAGATCTGGGAGTAAGAGAACACACCTGCTGCCTTTGCTTTTACTGTGACTTGCCGAGAAGGAACTTGCTGCTGTTTTGGTTATTTGCCTGGTGTCAGATTTTTTTTCCTGCTGTTGCCATTAACTACTTGGGGAAATTGAAGCTGAGTGAAGCCCCATGAAAATTATCCATTTTGAGGTCACTAGTGTTGCTATTTAGTAACTCTGAACCTAATTCTGGGTACGGCGTGACACATGGAGCTGTGGAGAAGCTTCATTGCTGCAGCAGGTCCTGCATAGCAAAGCAAAATATGGGGAGTTAAACCTTACGGGATACGAAGTTTAGCCTGCAGTTAAGGGGTTTGCTTTTACATAGTACCTGAGAGGAAGTGCCACAGTGTCTGCGAACCTTCGTGGTCCCAGCACTTGTTGTGGTGTTCCCAGACCTTTGGGAGAGGGCTGAAGGCAGTTGCCACCAATCCAGGCTGATCCACTCCTTTACTTCTCTGCTGACTTTGAGGAGGTTATGCTACAGATGTCTCTGGTGTTTGCTGCATCAGGAGGATTTTCAGTGGGCCAGGCTGGGAGTAGATGAGGACCTCTTCTTTCCCATAAATTCAGACAGTGAAGCTATGAAATCTCTACAGTAAAGCAGGGGTTGCGATATGCCAAAGGTCAAAGAGGAAAATTGCAGTACTGGCTTCAATTAGTAACTGAGAAGGGGAATTACCGTTATTACATGTCAGTCCTTCAGCCTCACAGGAGGCCCCCACCCTTCCCTGGTTACAGGTAGTGGATCAGCAGCAGCTTCTGCCTGGCAAGGAGCAGCAAGTGTGTGCTACGCAGTACAATGAGAACAGACAGCAGGCATGTGCTGTCTGTGAATGATCTGCCATCCCATAATTTGTTTCCTGTCCTTGTTTACTGGAGACTGAATGTGAGGATATTTGTTCATATTTTTTTTTCATGATTATATTAGGAGAACTGAATAAGGGAGGCAGAAACAAGCTTGGTGATCTGAAGGTTTTTTTTTTTTCTGTTGGTCATGTAGGGAATTTTATTTTCTTTCTGTACCTCTGGGATCTGTTGCAATTTATGGCTATTATTGCTTTGGAAAGCAGCAGGAAGTCCCACGGTGCTTTCTGCGAGAGCTGGATGCTCAGCCAGGGGTTGGCCCAGATGGGAATAAACAGTGGCTCTAGAAATCCTGATGAGCAGTTCAGGTATGTTGGAGAGATCAGCTGCACAGCTAAAGGATTCACAGAGGGATGTGCTTGCAAGTGAAGAAAGGAGATGTGCCTGACTGTGGTGACTGTTCCCCCCTCTGTCCGGTGCAATGAAGGATGTTTGTGCCGAGGGCTCATACCAGAGGGCCACCACCCCCTGGTGTATTGGGCCCTTGCACAGTTCCCTTTGCACTCTCTTGACCTCAATCCCCATCTTCAGGAGGGACCCCAAATAGTAACTCTGCTTAGGCTTTTCTTGCTTACTTGGTGGGAATGAACAATGGCAGCCTATTGCCCTTACCACATCCCTTGGCTGGGAGCCATGGACTTGTCTTCTATGGCTGGGCATTAGCTCTGCTTCCAAAGAGCTCCCTTGAGGTGGCTGCAACAAAAATATAGTGTTGTGCTACAGAGGAAACAACAGAGCTACAGCTGGGTATCTCCACCCAAGAAGATACAGCAAAAGAAAATAGAAAAATGGTGGATAATTACAATGTACTTAGAGATTTTGACAGAGTTCAAATGGCATGGTATAAAAGGGATGATCAGACAGTGTTGAATGCTGCCACAATGTTGTCATTTGAATTCAAACTAAAACTTTTCTTCATAAGTTCTGAGAAAGCTTTTGGTTATGTTGAGTTCCTGTTATGGTATAACTGGGCAAGCAGCTCAGCACTACGCAGCTGCTCCCTCGCTCTCCCCTGGTGAGGGGGGAGACAACTGTAAAGTTAAAGTGCAAGAACTCATGGGTTGAAATAAAGACAGTCTAAAAGGTAAAGAAAAAGCTGTGTGTGCAAACAAAGCCAAACAAAGATTTATTCACTACAAAGCCAAACAAAGATTTATTCGCTACAGGTTTTCAGCCACTTCCCAGAAAGCAGGGCCCATCACATGCAACAGTTCATTGGGAAGACAAATGCTACTGCTCTGAACATTCCCCCCTTTTCTCCTCCCTTCCCCCAGTTTTTCTTGCTGAGCATGATGCCATACGATATGGGATGTCCCTGTAGTTAGTCTGAGTTGTTGTCCTGGCTGTGTCCTCTCCCAGGTCCTTGTGTGCACCCAGTTCCTCACTGGCAGGGCAAAAGCAAAAAGAGTCTATGGCTCTGTGCAAGCACTACTTTGCAACAACTAAAATCATTGGTGTGTTATCATCACTATTTTCATTAAAAAAAAAAAAATCTAAAATATTGCATCATGCAAGCCTCTACAAAGAAATGTAACAAGTGCAATTGATTCCACTAAATATTTTGTTAGAACAGCATTCATTTGAATCTTTCTTTTCCTAAGCAGTTTTGTACAGATGTTCCTCTGTTTCTCCTAGTGATTAATATTCATAGTGGAAGAGAGGTTTAAACAGGTAATAGATACAGAGTGTAACTAGTAAATGTTGTTCATAACAGTGCAAACTGTTGGATGGCAATAATTGCAGATACGTGCCTGGCTTTGCAGGATGCCAACTTGTTGGCTTGGAATCCAGAGCTCACCTTAAGTGACAATAAGCATCTTATATTTAGGTGTAGTGATGAGCCAGATGAACACAAAGTGCTGCAGCACTTAATTTTTTTTGGTGTGTTTTCTGTAGTGGCCTTATGTGTACTGATGGCAGCCCTGGAGAGCAATTCAGCTTTGCTCGAGTGGGATACATGTGCAGTTTTTAATCAGGAATGACAGCTATAAAGTGGTGCTGTGTGCAACACCTCCGAGACCTGTACCCTTGCATGAAGGAGGAAGTGAGCAGGATGTGTAGTGAAAAGAGTATAGTAACATTTGAAATATCTGGAAGAAATGCAGGCATTTGCTTTTTTGAGAAGAGCCCATTTCTGCTTGTTTCTATTCATTCCTGTCTGTTCTGATCCTTCTGATGTGGGTATGTTGTCAGAAGAAAAGCTGTGGAAAAAAAATGGAAGTGACTTGGACTGTATTTTGTGGTTAAATGGATTCTAGTTGTAAAAATGTGCTGTAGCTGGAAGATGCATCGATGTGGAACACAAATTAGGAAAGTTATGGGTGGTTGATGAAATCTGGAGGTGTCTCTTGTCTTTAAGAGCTTATAGAGAGTTGTTAGCTTCAGGAGTGACGCCAAGTCACCCTCCTCCTGACCAGCCATGCCCACAGTACTTGAAGTAACTAGGAAAGTGATTGCAGCCTCATATACAGTTGTTACAATCAAAACTCAGCAATCGCGTTGTCAAAATCTTCAGATCCTGGATTTCCAGACTCCTTTCTAAGCTTTTTTTTTTTCCTGTAAATAGAACTTCCAAGTCCCCAGTGGAAGGAGAGCTTCAGCAGCTTTTAGCTGTCTTCTTGGCAACTTCCATCAAAATTTCCAACTAAACTTCACCTCTTCCAGCTGCACGCTTGGCACTAGCTTTAGGGAGCTGAGCCAACAGTAATGCTGGCCCCACCGAGGCCTGCTCCTGCCCTCGGGCTGTGATGGCGAGTGTGATGCTGGTGATGCTCTCTGTGCAGAAAAGGAGCTTTCCCACAAATACAAAAGTGAGAGTCAGTTGGCATGCTTAGCTCATCCTGCTGTAAATAATCTCAAGTTTCCTGAAGGCTGGCCTTGAAGTCACAGCCTTTCCATTGCCCATGTGAATATGCAAGTCAGCAGTAAAGACTGTAAAGTAGCATAAGTTTGTGGTGAAGAATTTATCCTTGAGAAGACCCAAACAGTGACCCATGTAAGGAATACTTTTTCTAGCCTTAAGGTGCTGAAGTGTTCCTATTTATATTGATTGTATGAACTAAAACCAGGAAATACTGAATGCTTATCTGGAAAGTACAGCAGAAAACTGAATTAAGGGGGATTTGGGAAAATGTTTGAGGAAAAGGTTCTGTTTAATCTATGCAGTTTTCTGAAAACAGACACACGAATTCTGTGTTCCTTAATCTTTTATACTTTTTTGATTTTATTTTTTTTCTAGTTGTGAAAACTGGAAAACAAATCCATTTTTCTTGTTTAGCCAAAGGACTTCCTAGAGGAAAGAAACATTAAGAAATCTCAAAGGCGGCAAACCAGCAGGATTTCATTCAAACTAGGACAGGACTTTTATCAGGCATAGCATGAGCCTGGCCATTTCACTCTCCCAGGGCTTAATAGAGGGTTGGGATTTTCCTGAACTCGAAGCTGAATCAGGAGGACTGGATTTGTCCCAAACCAGGAAACAAGATTTGTAATTGTCTCAATAGATACCTTGTGATATAGCGCAGGCGAGACTAAATCACAGGAATGCTTTGTGTGGTGTTATTTTATATGCAGAAGGAAGAACAAAAGCAAGCTGAGAAAGAACCAGATATTTCCAGGTAATGGAATATCCAGTCGTGATCTTATCGTTTGCAGCAGGATAAACTGCAGGTACTCAGAACAAATATAAATGTCAAAAACCTGTGGGAGAGATGAGATCACCCAGAGGTTAGGTACAAAAACAAAGCAGCTTCAGCATATTTAAATAAGTGGTCCTCATATTGAATGTTAAAACAGTTCCCTCCTGTCAGTTCAGTGCTAAATGGAAACTATAAAAAGGCATGCTAAAGTGAACCAGAGCAAATGTGTGTTTGGCTGCCTGTCTGTCACTGTCAGCTGGCCTTGGTGAAGGCTGAAGTGGTTTGGTGGGTATCAGCAGGCTGCTGCCTTCCTACGATAGTTGCAGTTAATGAGTTTATTGGATTGTTGAGGTGTATTAAAAAAAAAAAAAGCTAATGTTGTATCTCTATTACCAAAGTGTCAGGATATGTCAGATATGAAAAGGCAAAATTAGAATGAAAGTACGGAACTTATATATGGGGTGTGTACTTTAAGGATTTTCTACATTTACTCTGCTGCTTACGTTAAATAGAGATGATTTATTGCAGAGTCCAAAAATGCCATTAGTATGCTGCATTTCAAATGCACACCCTAATCTTAGTTACTATTGTCCTGTGCAAGGAATTGTAATTATTCTGAGTTTTAAAGGAAAAATACCCATTGGGAAAAAAAAAAAAAAAAGAAATAATGCTGCAGTAAACAGTTTTTCTGAAAGGAAAGCTTTCAGAAGTAATAGAAGAGAAAACATGGAAATGTTTGAGCTACATTCATTTTTACTGCATTACCTTGTGGCAGCAGTATGCCAGAACTGTTAATATTTTATTACAGAGATCTGTAACTGTTTGCAGTTGACTGATCTGACTGTATCATAAGAATTAAGTTGACAAACAGGCACTCCTCCAGTACGGTACTTCTTTGTTTATTGTCACGGCCAACTATTAAGCTGTATCAAACAGCCCAGCCCATTATGTTGCCACGTGTGATGTTTTTATGCAGACACTCTGTGTGATGGGATGTCCAGAACAGAGAGAAATCTGCAGCCAAACACAGATAACCTTTTCCGCTCCCCTTCTGGCACCCCTCTCACACACAATGGTATATGGATGCAGTATCTTACTGAATACATAGTGGCTTGGCTTTTTTATACAAATATTCTGTAGACCTGATCCAGCTGAAAAATTTCTATAATGAAAGAACCACTTATGATCATTTCATAGAAGATGAACTGAAGGCCAAACATCCTGAGAACTGGGGTCCTGTTCAGTACTTGCTGAAGGCTGCTACAGATGCATGGTGAGCCCTGGGAGCCTGCGGCTGAGATGATCTGCCTCTGGGCCCCTGGGCTCTGATTTTGGCTCTCTGATCTGTTTTTCAGGCTGGGAGGTGGGTTTCTATTTTTATTTTGCTGTTCATATTTTTTTCCAGAATGTTATCATCCTAGAATGGATAAATGGATAAATTAATGTGAAGTACCCTTGTTCAAGTGAGTGACAGCCCTTATATGAATGAGTGTTAGGAGGTCTATTTTGCCTTAAAACATGATTCTTTGCCTACAGGCTCATGGAGGAAAGAAGAGGCAAGGTTTGAGGAAAGACAGCAGCAACAGTTCATGCCCAGTATAACGGTGTAAAGCAGGTCCATATCTGAAAAGAATTTTCATGGCAATAAGATGTACATAGATGCACTGAGTAACCAGTAGTCCTGTGACTCACTTTTCCGTTTCTGAAGTACTTCCTTACTTATGTTTCTACATGGTTGTGGAGATGTTAATAGCAATGGAGGTTGAGAACTGCTTGAATATTAGAAAATGAGACTTCTCTGTGTACCACTGATGTATTTCTAATGCCAAAGTTGCTGCTACTTAGGAATCCTTTCTTGTCTCATATCTCTTGCAGGTTGGCTCTTCACAGAAGCCAGTACTTGCCATTGGTTAAAGTTGCTGTGACACAGTGTAAAACAGCCAGACACCAAGACAGAATGAAGGTAACTGCAGGTGACGTGCATTTCAAGGGCACCAAATGCATCTTGTCATTGAAACGCAATCTAATGCTGTGACACTGCTTTCCTTTAGGCTATCTTAAACGATGGGCAGCAGCATTTTTTCACCGTTGGAGAAATTTGCTTTCTTTTACTCTGGGTTTTGCAGTGTATGCTCCCTTGTTATCAACAAAAGATCAGTAAGGATATGAGCAAGAGATTTTGTATTATTATCTGGATTGGGTACAGATTTTGGACCTCTAGAAGTAGCTCACAATATTTATGTCAGACGAGGAGATGAGTTTATACTGTGAGTGTTTGCACCAAGATGAAGTTCCCAGAGTGCAATTTTGGTGTCCTTGTGCTTGGCAGATTCTGAGTGATCCAAGGGCCCATCTTGGGAGTGAGGATCCTAGGGCCATTGCTGGCCAGAATTTGTGCTCTTGGAGGGACGAGGAGCACCACCCCCTGAGCAGGAGAGCAAAGCCTGCTGATGTCCCCTTTGGATTCGTGCTGTTTAGGAAGGGTCTGGAGACGAGGAGGCTCAGAGGAGACGTTATTGCTCTCTACAACACCCTGAAAGAAGGTTGTGGTGAATTGGGGGGCTCTGACTCTGCTGTCAGGTAACTAATGATAGGACGAGAGGTAAAGGCTTTAAGTTGTGCCAGGGGAAGTTCAGGTTGGATATTAGAAAAAAAATCATTCTCAGAAATAGTGGTAAGGAACTGGAACAAGATGCCCACAGAAGTGGTGGAGTCACCGTCCCTGGAGGTTTTCAAGACTTGTGCAGATGTGCCACTTAGGGATATGGTTTAGTGGGCATGGTGGTGATGGGTTGACGGTTGTTCTTGATGATCTGTGTTCTTTTTTCTACTGTAGTTATTTGATCATTCTAAGGGGGGTGCTTTCCTGTGCTGCTGCAATCAGGGTTACATGTAGAGAAGCCAGGGAATTCTGTCTGCCATCCTGCAGGGCTGGTGACAGAATGGCTCACCCTGGGTTCACTCACTATAGTCCCCATCAGAATGAGTGCTGCAGCAGAAATGTGCCACATGCATACTGTGACGGTGTGCAGTACTCTCAGTACAAGCTCTCCTTTCTCCATGTTGCAGCAGAACATTGTATGAGCACCTACCAAAATATCCTGTATCCCACTCACAACTTCAGTCTAGGATGCTCTGTTTGCAGAATTTTTTTCTTCTTTCCCCCTTTTCTCTGAGTCCACTTTCCCACAGTTTGGTGAAGCAGATATGTACCTTACTCCCCTGGCATAATGAAGCATGGCTCAGGAACAGTGAACCTATTTGTCTGCATGACAATATGAAAATTAGATAGAATTATAAAAATAGATTTTTTTTTTCCATGCAAGTGTGTACTATACTCTCTCCTCATCTGAGTAAACGCAACATAAATGACCCTCCAGATTAAGTAAAATGAGCACTATCTATCTACTTTAAGCATGGAAATATTAGTTTTTAACTTGACACTGGTGTATCAAGTTGCATTTGATTTGAGTGTTGATAAGGTATTTGTTTTGCCTTTTGACTATGAATGAAACAATTTTCAGACCCTATTTACTCCTTTAAAAAACAATTCTCTGACTTTTGTGCTTTTGAAGCATGCCAGATAACTTCTTCTCAAAGCAGATGCAGCATAATACTTACAAAAATCAAGTGACACATGGGAAGTTACAGTAATTGCAATAAAGAGAGGCAGGACTTGGAATTTTTCTAGCCAGTCTTTACTTAACAGTGACAATTCACAGTGACCTTGTGACATAAGTATTTTTTTTCTGGTCTGATACAGAGAAACAAAATGAATGACGTGATGGAGATGCTCCAGAACCTTTCCAAATCAAATACTGTCCAGATATTTTTTGTTCGGTTTTCTCCCTTCATCCTCCACCATCTCCAATCCATGTTGTACTCGTGCATGAATTACCAATACAGTGGTTTGCAAAAATCTCCAATACTTCTAGTTAGTAAGCAGAACCACCAGACCCAAGAGAGCTGGGATTTTTTCCCCTCTTCTCTGTAGTGTTGATAGATAGCACTCTGTAGTGATAATCTATTGATTCCAATTGCTGAATTTTAAGGTGATTTTCTGTTGGTGTTTTTCACGGATCAGTCTGAGCTCCTATCCTGAGGCCTATAATTTCTTGCTTTTCCATCTGTCAGTGTCATAGCCATAAAGATAGTTTTAAGAGGCCATGGTGGCAGATGTAATAGGGGCATGCTGTGTCCCCTGGGGTGGTTTCTTCCCTCTGATAGAGTGGCTGCAGGGGCCATTCTTCCACGTCGCCTGCAAATGCCATCTGACCTTGCCTGCAGGATGTCTGCAAATAAGCTGGGACTGAATCCCCTCAGAAGGCCCTTTGTCTTACCCACTGTGTCATGTCCTTCATCAGCAGGCTGCTGTATTCCCCTGGACTACTTGCGGTGTGATGACTTCTTAGGACTTGACCCAAGGCATGGATATACTCTCAGCATCTCCTGTTCAAATCTGATTAATCTGTGCTTGCTGCCCATGAACCTTCTCCTGATCAGGGCAGCACAGAAAGGACTTGCTGCAGAAAGCTCTTGTGATGCTAAGCTAGCTGAGGTGAAGAGTCTTCCACTACATCTTGAAGTTTGTTACTTCTTCTGGCAAAGGGACAAATCCCCTTTGTGTTCCCAATTGTTTAATACATATTACCTGCACCTGGAAAACCCACAGAGAAGTAGCCTGGGTGCTGTGCCTCCTTCCAAGAGGCAGCTCTTCATCAGAGAGAGATTTCCACAGCTTTCCATTTCTCTGGCTGCTGTGAGCAGTACATTCTTTGCCTGACAAATCCTTTTGCCATTTTGCAGTTGTGAAATCCACCTGAAAGGCTGAGACCCTGGGGACCTTGCACCGTGGCAATATTGGCATGCAGAGACAGGACAGACCTCCTTCTTATATCCTCCTCAATATGGGACACCACCCACTGGAAAAGCTGATACCTACAATGCACGTTAGGGCTATGTGTTTTTCTGCAGTGTACAGATGATGCCTAGGAGACACTACTGCAATGAATATGAAAGCGGTGCCTGGCCTCTCAGCTGAGCAGCTGAATTTCCAGTGGGATAGTGAAAGTGGTGGGATTGTGCTAAATGAATAGATTGAAAGAAAGCTGGACAACTTCCTTCACTGATTTAGTTGGTGTTTTCTTGGACATACACCAGAGTGCATAAAATGTGTGGTTCCTCTAAATCAGGATCCGGACTGTCTTAGCAGCAAAAATGCTAGTTAGCTATCCATGTCTGACGTAGTGACTTAGTACTGAAAGGCACTTCTGTTTACTTTGCTATATCCTGACTCATCAGTGCTTGCCCCCCTCTCAGTTGTACTTATCTTCTTACTAGAAGTACTATAACTTAAGCATTTACACTCATCTCTAAAAGCTTTTTCAATATTCTTGTAAGAAATTGTTTCTTTACTAGAAAATAGAGAACAAATTCTTACTGGTCTGGAGCTGCCACAGAGATCAGACATTCCAGTTGGAGTGCCTAGAGAGCTTTTTCTATAAATTCTGCCCTGTTGCTGATGAACAGACCATCTCTGTGTCATTTTTAAGCCCTACACTTGTCAGAAATGTTAAAGCCAAAGGTATTGTGTGCTAGCTGTAGAATTATCTGGAGCTGTACAATTTTCCTACACTGTTATTGTTTTCAGGTGACTTATTTGGGCAATCTCTTGGGAAAAGTCATCTGCAGGTTTCAAAACGCATGGAGTAATGATCCTGTAGATTTCTTCTTACATGTAAATATCATCTATGAAACAACTCTAAGATAGTATGGAAAAATAATACAGACCACTTATGGAATATGGACCTCATCAGAATGACTATAGGTTTTTATTAATGTGCTCGGGGTGTAATCCAGTGACTGGAGAACTGTTGATAGTCTAAGTAGCAGCATTACTTTTGGATAATTATTGAATGTTAGGGGCAACAAAAAAATTTTAGCAGTATAGTGTGTAGAACTCATCAGTCTCTTGGAAATGGATGTATTATTTTCATGTTGAATACTGTCTTTTTCATCCTCTACAGGAAATACTTCAACTCTAATAGAAATGAGTAGGGAAAATAATTATAATTTCTTATTCATTTTCATCTCCAAGGGAAGGAGACCTGTTTTTATTTTAAGACTATTCTGACTGCAATTGAGTCAGGGTAATTACTGTGCAAATAATACTTACTTTTCTCATAGCTTCAGGAAATTTGTGATTTCATGATTTATTTGCTTGTTTTCCACTGGTTTCAAATCATTGGCCAGATAAAAGTCAAGTTTAGCCTGGTGAGCCCTTAGATAATTTAAACAGTGGAAGGTCCTGGCTGTAGCAAAGGCTGGGCATCTTCAAGTGGCTGCTTGTCACTCTCTTAATTTGTTACGACTTGGCTGTGAAAAATAGCTACCTTCCTGGTTGACGTGATGGAACAGGCCAAGTGGCATAGTGTCTCCTCTGGAAGAGTTCTACAGTTCTGGTTGTCTGGAAGAAAGGTATTGGCTGTATCAATCTGTTTTCATTCTGCTGAAATTGCATGCGCTGTTCTTAAAATCTTCCCTCAAACAAAACTGAAAGTTACTTGCGGTTGAACTCGTGAATTAGTGAGAGCCCGTAAAGTCAATAGACTTCCGTCTGGGCTGTGGGATGGAAAATGTTTCTACACATACAACAACAAAGGTTAATGTGAGGGGAAAAAATGCTTTCATCTGCAGGGCATGTGTTTAGGTAGAGTAATGAACAGGGCAATACAGACACATTACAAAAAGTTAATTCTTTTTCAGTCCAGAGCCTAGAAACAGGGTACTGTGACATAGGGAAGCAGAATCTTGTAATTTTCTAAAACCTGTGTTGAGTCTGGTTACTCTCAAGTCCAGCCTCAAGCTTTGTCCCTGAGCTCCTGGCAAGGCTGCTGTGCAGAGTAGCTTCTGTGGCTAACCAGATCCCGCCTGTCTTGGTACCAGCCTGTTCTTAAGAACTAAAGCAAAATTAAACATGCTGCAGCTGTGGCAGATGACCTTCCTTCACTGCTATCTTTCTTTTAAGATGGACAGCGTTGCTGGAATGCTTTTTTTCCAGCTGACACGGCATGTTTTATTTACTGCAGGAAGGAGAAACATCTACGTCCCTTTTGGTCTGAGTACCTCAAATCACATTCCCTGTCCTCGTCTGTTTTTTTTTTTTTTTTTATTGCTTTGTTGGTCATTGAAGTGCTATCTCCTACTGTTTTGTCTTTGTTGCTCTATAAATTACCTCACGTTGCCACATTTCATCAGTTCAGAGGCAGGCAGTAGTTGCAGTAGTAGCAAGCAGGTGTTCTGCACTTTCGTACTCTTTGCTTTCAATGGAGAGATGGTATTTTTTGCTGATCTTAAAAAAAAATGACAGGCACATGGGATTCTTTGCATGCTGAATGCGTGACTCTTCTGATCCTGATGGTGAATGCAAATGCAAAGGTCTTTTGGCTCTGTACCTCTGACTGCTCTCTGTCACTGTATGCTTTCTACGTCTAGTACCCCTACTTCCCCAAGGTGAGAAATGTTTTTTCTTTACACATTCCCAAGTGCATTGATCCCCACCTCAGCTTGCCTGTAGTGAATCAATATTTGAGAGAGAGAAAGCAAATGCCATCCTATATTGTGTGTACTAAACATAGAGAAAGAAGCAATATCTCCATGTCTTTATTACTCTATATGAACTCAAATCACATCCTTTCCAGTTGGTTTGAGTCCCATCTAAAATGAGGAATGGACAACTTAAAAACTGGCTGCATAAAATGTATTTGCTGGTGACTGTGTCCTTCTGCAGGGACCCAGCTTCATCCACCTTGACAGCAGACTGAGCTGCAGGTATTGACAGGGAGAGCTCAGCATTTCCCTTGTCTGAGCTGTTGAGTTGATCTACCTGTACTTTTAGCAGTCTCTGTCCTCTTAGCAACTTTAAGCTTACCTTTAGAGTGACTGAAAGAAGTGATGGAAGCCTGACTTCAGGACATGCTATATGGCCTCCCAGTACCTCGGGCTTTTCAGCTTGCAATTCCTTCCATACTCTTTTTTTCTTAACCAGCATCATTTTGCAGTCATCGTCTTATAAAATTTGATCTCACTGTAATCCCTCACACCTTAAAACAAACCAACTATCCTTCAATCCCTTTCCATTTCTTCATGTCCTCATTTTTTTCATCCTAAAGTTAAATGAACTGCTTTCTGTATCGTATTGTTGACGCTCTCTAGTTGATCCTTATTGCTAAACTGAATTGCCTTCACCAGAGACAGACCTTTGCTGGAGATCTAACTATATTTTCTTTTCTTTGTTTGTTTGTTTTTTTTTCTTTGCTGTTATGTGCTATCTCTGGAAGTATAATCTGGGGACTCAGATTCAATGACAATACAGAGTTAGCAGATATAAGGAAACATCGTAGCATTTTGGACAGCACTGTGAAGACTCAGTTTAAAAATAAATAAATCAATCTCTTGCCCTTTTCTCACTAAAGGGCAATTTCTCTGACTTTTTCCCCCCAGACATTGAAGACCACTATCTTTGCTTTGGCTTAAACTGTGATGTAAGAGTTATTTTGGCATGCTTGTCATCCTCACATCCTTTGTCCAGAAGGTCTATTCTCTGCTGTTTCATTCTGTGCAACATTTTTGTGCCTGTACAACTCAAATTCTTATGTTTACTTCAGTTTAGAATTACCAAGGAGAACACACATTGGTATGTGTTTAAAAGATTCCTACCAAGATTAATTTCTACTATTCTTAATTTAAGCATTTTATCACCCTGTATTTTTCCACAGGCTTACTTTCTTCTCTTCTACATGCTGTAATTCTTCGCTCAGTAGGACCTTTCTAGGCCATCCCCATGAGGCTAAGAAGCTGTTGACTCCTGTTTCTGCCCTGACCACGTTGCCAGTCTTTCCAACCTTCCTGTTTGACTTTTTGTTACCCTGCTTGTCGGGGGTAACTGCATGAGGACAGGTCTTGGGTTCCTCCTGGGGTACCCTGAAGTTCCCCTTGCCAGTAATGCCAGTGTGAAGTTTGACAGCAGAGACCACAGTCTACTATCTTGTTTGGGTTTGTGCATATGCCCCAGCGCTGCCATTTTGCAGCCAGCGGTATTTGAGGGGACAGAGCCCACCTTGCTCTTGTCAACTAAAAATGAAGCCTTGACAGCAATACAGTTCTACCATATGAGTAATGCAGGCTGCGTCCTGTGAAGACTCTGTGATATCTGTGTGCACAAGCTCCTCACATGTAAGTCATTTAGATTGAAAGTATCTACATTTTATAAATGTAAATCTATAAATCAAATCATCTTTAGATCGCACTTTCTTTTTATTGCTCTTTTTTATTTGAGGGCATATGGTAGCTTTCTGTAAAATGTCTCCTTAATTGCCTTTTGGATATACCCTATAAATCCTGACGAATGCATTTAAAAGTGAAAACAAAGGCGTATTTTTCTTCTATTAGAGCTTGCTCAACAAACTGTCTGTAATTTTTCCGTGGGGCCTTGCAAAGTGGTGTTATGTCAAGAAGAATAATGCTCTTTAATTTATGAACCATTAATATTTATTGCACATGCAGTCGCTGGCATTTTGTGTGTGAGAGCTGGGCAGCAGCTAATGAAATTGGGAAGAGGTTGTATATTTACCAGTGCTACTCAAATGATTCATGTGGAATAGTTTTTTCATAAATTTATTTCCTCATGTTGACAAATTCCCTGGTAGTAGCCAATGAGTTTTAATGTTTATTATATTCTTCAAAAATATCTTTGCCAGCTCATAAGGAATTACTCAATAATTACTACAAATAATTAACAAATAATTAAACCCCATTATTATTGGGGATTTATAAGTATTCTAGGAAGACTTGCTTTTGCCACCATATAATGGAGCAATAGGATTTTAGTCTTCCTTCTGATTTGGGTCTGCATATGTCTCACAAAGACCCAGACTGGTCCATTATACTGGATTTTGTGTAAGCATATCCAGAGATTGATGTGTATGATGCTGCTGCCTCAAATCACATATCTGATTTCCCAGTGTGAGGAGCTGCTATTGCAGAACTTGTACCAGCACTAAGTTTTACACTGAGTTCTGCTGCAAACTACCTGTGAAATACTGGCCCAAGAGGGAGGTCTGATGCTACAATATCTTTTTGGACACACAAGGATTAATTTCTGGGCATTAATTAGATGTATCTGCAAGTATTCATAGAACAAGTTGCCTGAAAGTAACCTGTAGTAATGCTCTCAATATCAGATCGTGTCGATCTCTATTGATCTGTTCTTTTTGATTGCTGGCAGTGAATAGTATTATTTTATTGCATCAGGTTCTGGTTGCAATATAGGTTTTATTTCCCTGAGTATGATGTGTATTTTACTTAGAATTAGCTGCTTCTGAGAATGTGTCAGCCAATAAATTAATCTGAGAGATGTTCATGAAAGTGCAACGGTATGGTCATTAACCATGAA
Source organism: Gallus gallus (assembly GCF_016699485.2). Lineage (NCBI taxonomy): Eukaryota > Metazoa > Chordata > Aves > Galliformes > Phasianidae > Gallus > Gallus gallus. Next base: position 8,386,330 of record NC_052537.1, on the reverse strand, counting down.
CAAAAGATGGGGATTCTGGGCAGTTCTGATTGTTTTCTTTTTAATACTGTGATAGTTACTTCTCTAGCAACATGGAGTCTGTGAAGGTGATTTCTGTACTGCAATATTTGTTGTGCCTAATGCACCAATACAAATACAGATTTGTTTCCACTACAAATTGGAAACCTAGGAAGCAGCAGTGTTGCAACCAATTAACACTCAGAGTTAGCAATGAGTTAGTCAGAGCTGAAGTGCTGCATCAGAATAGTTGCAGCTAATACTGATGTAAGGACACAGAGATAATGGAAGCTTTCACTGTGTGCCTGTGTTATACAAAGGGATTAATTGTGTTTTCATGTGTGGTATTATTCTGATGAATTATTCCCAGCAAGACATTCAAAGAACAAGAGGAACTTCAGGAATGATGAGGTACAACAGCGTGTCTGTATTAGCTTTTTTGAGAAGGTGTGATTTAGCTTTGTCTTCTAATTTAATCATTGGAGTCTAGGAGAGTGTGAATCACTGCTCAGGCTGTGCTCTGGAAGCAAGCAGTCCTGTTGGGCACAGTGTATGTGAAGCAAAGGGCTGCTCCCAGGCTGTGCTCTACCTCCTCACTGTGGGTGTCACAGGTGGCTGAGGTCCATACACATAGAACACTGGGTGCAGAACACTGAATGCGTAGAAAGGAGACAGATGTACAGGGAAGTGATTGGATTTTGGCTACCTTTTGGACTACAAATATATTGCCCTACGCAAAACTCTGAAACATATTAGGAATTCTGCCTGGATAGAGCCTCTTGGAGTTCTTCTTTCAGTGGAGCTGGAGAAGGTTAGGGAAAAGGCACTGTTGCTAACAGTAGTAAGCTTAAGCACGTTTGGCACATCAGGTTCCCTCTGATTTAGAACTTGCACTGGAATGACAGTAGTTATGAACTTTGTATGGTCACTCTCTGTGACAAGCAAGCCAGAGCTTTTAAATACTGGCTGATGTATGTACAAGACGTCATCTTTTTACTACTGGAAGATGTAACTTTTTTTTGCACTGTGGAGCTGGTAGAGATTAAATGTTAAGTCTGAATAGATAAAGCAGTGCAATGTAGCTATTGGCCTTTTTCATGAGCTGATTTTTCTTATGTGGATAAGCAGAAGCATCAGCACCTTATTTGTTTCCATAGTGGTGCATCAAAACACAGAGCTGTGCCTTTGAGTTATGAAGAAAGATGAGCATAAGTAAACAGGCAGGTCAAGAAACCCTACAGTACAAAAGATTTTGTTATTCCTTCAACATTTCTCATTGGATGCAAGCCCTCTGATGAATTTTCCTTTGAGAAAAAATTTTCAAGTCTTACTTAGGTCTGACAGCAGTAAAGTTCCCTTGTGAACTCCGAAAAGGGTCTCAATCCAGTTGCTGACGTTTCGAGCTTTTTTATTGGCTTGCCCAAAGCAATGGCTTTTACAACTTGTGCAACTGAAATGAACAGTAAAAACACAACATGATGCAAGTAGCTGAATAATCACGTATCCTTCCAGTAAGTAGAAAATACATTTTTTGCTAACTAAACACTATGTTTGCAAAGAACAAAATGTGGAGAAGATGTACTTACAGACTTACTTGGAAGTAAGTCAGCACCTGCAATTACTGTGTGACTTTGGGTAGACTGCCCCGCTCAGGTGCCTTGGTTTCCTCATACAAAGCGGATGGTTCATAAGATCCTGAAGATCACTGTGTGAGGGGTTATTACTCAGGTTTGTGTATTTTTAGGAACTTGCTAGTTACTGCTGTATTGATAGGGTGATCTTTCCAATTGCTCACAAAAATAAGTTTCTGCTTTCCTACAAACCCTTACTAGAAGACAGGTGCTTGTCAGTCAGTGTTAGTAGTTGTTCTGTAGTAAATGTTTTTTGGTTTTGTTTTTAACCTTCTCAAAGTAACCAGCTCTCTTAATGAGTGTTTTAGGAACAGTGCTATTAAGTATAGTTTACCATTACAGTCACCAGCATTTCATCTTCTTGAGAAGCAATCCTCAATGAATTTATTGAAGTGTAATCAGTTGGAAACAGGGAAATTTTATCACTACCTGATTTTTGTCAGAAACCCCTAATACCAGAGAGTATTGCAGGGCTGTAGCACACCCACAGCTCCCAGACAGATTACATTGCCCAGCAGGGTCTGGGTAACCACTGCATTGGTGGAGAATTAGATTCTGTGCAGGTACTGGGAGTTTGGTGGCATCTACAGTCCTACTCACTGTGTACCACAAGACATCCACTCTCTCCCTATGCCTAAGGGTCTGGACCATCTGTGTGGGGACAGTAGGGATAGCTATGCAGCTGTTGCCTGAAAAACCTTAGAATTAAAACTCTGATTTGTAGATTAAGGTAGGATTAAATTAGAGGGAGATGGACAGCAAATGTAGCGGTAAAGGTGTTTGGAAGATGACTGGTCACTTTTAAAAAGTGCTTATCATCATGAGAGATTTTTAACTGCATTCTGTAATCCTTCATTTTGACTATTTTGAATAAGGTTTGAACAGTTGGGGTTGTAGATGAAACAAGCAGTCTTGACTTACACATCTCTGGTAGCTGCCTGAGGCTGCCCACCTGGCCAACTGTGCAACTCCCTGGGCAGCTTTTCCCTGGGCCCTGATCTGTCATGTGTTTCAGATGACAAGGAGGGCCCAGCTTCTCATTGCTATGCCCTGGTCAAGCTTCTTCCTGGTGGAGAGGAGTGGAAGTTGTCCCTGGGGTTGAGGGGAACACCCCAGCTGCCTCAGTGTCTTCCTGAGGAGCTCAATTTGGCAGCAGCAGGGGAAAAGGGAGGAGAGCGCTGCTGCGAGCCCTCCTATGTACCACAGTGAGTGAACTTCAGAAAAGCAGCAAAGCCTCAAGCTGAGGAACATAAAAAGTCCTTGGGCAAGCCTTAATCTTTCAAGGGCACACACTCTATTGGAAGCCAAGCAGAGAAATCCCCCTTTCCTCTAGCAAAATAAATCCATTTCAAATAAATAAAACCTGTACTTAAACCTTGATAACAAAATCCACGGGGCTTTTTGAAAAAGCCAGTTGCTCCCACATGTCTTTCTAGCTAGAACTGTGATGCTAAAAAGATGAAATCTTATCAGTCTGCAAATGTCTAAATATATTAACTCATTGCAATACATTGACATTAGGTCAATGTATTGAAAGCACAACAAATACAAACTGCAGTGTCCCCTTTTCAGCAGATACCAATGGCTGATTATCTGACAAAACAATCTCAGTCACTGACGGGCATGTTTAACTGCAGCCGAAGCCCAGACTGCCTCTTGCATTCACCCTACAAAGGTCCCAGTGATGCATGGTCTTAATAATGAATCTTTGCCCTTGATGCAGTGTTTTATTTCCACTAAAATCTTTCGTATATATTGCTGTCTACACAAATGTAACTTATGTTCAGTTTCTTCCCTCTTTTTTTCTCTTAATTCTTCATGCCTTTAAAAAAAAATCTCCTTTAGTATTTTTGTCTGCTAGTTCAGAATTCTGCAGCGGCAGAGAAGAAGAGGATTCGTTTTAGTGACTGTGAAGAGTCTTTTCCATATAAGTGTCACTGAATGTAATGGCACCATCCAAGTCATACTTTATTTTCTAAATGATCTTAGATACTCTGCTAGGTAGTACATGTGAGATCCTGTGGCAGAGAGTTGGTGGAAAAGGGTAGTATGGAAAATTCAGTGGAGAAAGAAACTTTGGGGTTAAATGCTGTATCTTACTCTGCTCTGGGGAGGTAGAATTAATTGCCCATCTGTAGTGAGGCACACAGGGATAGTGAGACTATTTGCAGGCAAAAGATGTGGTCCTTCAGAACATGCCCATCCCCACACAGTCAACTGTGACAGTGAACTGTTGCTCCAAGAGAGCTTCTACCTGATTGGCTTAGCTGTCCCAGCTGGCTGTACCTGCTGCTGGGCTGAGCACTGAGGCAGAAAATCTGTGTGCAGACAGCACCTACTGGATAGGGCCCTAGGATTCATTCTGTTCTTCCTGTGACTCTTATAACGCACTAAGAAAAAATGTGTGAAGCATTAGTGTGTATTGCTTCTGCTGTTATAGGCATATGTGATCACAGATTTTTCAGAAGACAGAAGTCAGTTTTCAGTTGCAAAGTTGGGCCCTCAATATAGCTGAGCAGCCTTAATACAGCCCTCTGTGTGCATGGCATTGAGAAAGAGCTCTTAATTACATAACTGCAGACCAGAGGGAAGCAGTAGAGTGGGAAAGGTAGGCGTGGGCTGCAAGCTGTTTCTTGAGCAGATATGGGAAAACCAAGGAATAAAGGTTCAGTGAAAAGAGAGAAACGTGTGTATGTTGAATGGACTGGTGGCCTGAGTGGTGCACATAGCCCAAGACTGAAGGCCAAGGATATGTCTTACTGCTGCAGGATCACCTAAATGGTGAACTGGAATGTTGCTTTTAACAGTGCCTTTGTCAGCATATTATTCTGGAGATAGGTCATGTGAACTGAGCCTTTTTCTTGTGACTGTTTCTGTGATCTCTGTGATTCATCATTATGGACCCTGGGATTTGATTTGCTGTAGAAGTGCCGAGTTGTAGCTGCGCATCAGATCAGTAGTAGATGTTCTTTGAACAGATAATGACAAGGTTGTATTAGCTGGTTCAGTAAGCTAAGTGTGAGATACTCTGTTTGGGCACACACAATTCCTGTGCAGTTCTGGCACAATTTTCCCCTAGCCCCAGTTCTTTGTTTAGAAGTGTCTGTAGTGAGGGAAGCCATCCCTTCTTGAGAAAACAACATTTATTTCACAGCACCTCTAATATTTATGAAGTACTAATATCATCTTGACAGGTGCTATAGAAAACCCTGAGGAAATTAATAATTCTATCTTGAGAGCAAACTTTGAGCAGTGTGCAGTAAATAATGGCTTGGTGAGCAAGAAGAATAGGGGTACAGTGAGAACATAAATAGAAGTTGGACTGAAAGGGACATTGCAATGATATTAAAACAAAGAGTGTAAGGCTCTTTAGCTTTAGTTAAACAAACAAACAAAAAAAAGGTGGACTGCTATAGAGAAAGAGAGGAACAAGTTGTATGTTAATTGATGTGTGGTCGCAGGCTAAATGGGTTTGTCAGTTTGTCAGTTAAGAGATAAACTTTGTAGAAGAGGAAAAGGGCCCAGTGGGTTGTATAAGTGAATGTATGGAAATGAGAGCTGCAGAACAGACATGGAAGCTGTGAGGAAAGTAACAATTTGGCAGCTTTTAAACACTGCTCTGCTGGTCAATCACGTAACTCATGTGTTGATCGTAGGGGAAGGACTCACTCCAGAGTGGTCAGGCTGATCAGGTGCTCTATGGCTTCAAAATGGTTAAGAACAGAAAGCAAAAGCAAAACACAACAAAACTACTGGGAAGAAGGAGAGAGGAAGATGAGCACAGCCAGCAGCCACAGGTGTCCAGCAAGCCTGAGTATAGGAGTGTACTGAGAGAGCAAGCAAGCCAGTTGTGGTCACAGTCAGCTCTCGGAGCATTAAGAGCAGTGCTGAGACCCTGGAGTTAACTACAGTTTCCTGTGGCCATGACCTGGGTTTGGAGTCAAGAAGTCGAACTGATCTTGTGCTGATCTGTTGTGGAGGAGGGGTTAGTATGTGCTTCTGGCTCCTAGCTATAGAAATGGCTAATCCTTTCTCCAAGGCATTTTCTCTCACTTTTGACCGTTGGCAACACATCACAAGAGTCCATACGCTGTCATTTTAAGTCGAGGCGAATTTTTATTTTTTTAATCATTAAGAAGTATGTTTCTCAGTTTTAATGCTTGCTTGCTTTTTTTTGCATCACAGGAGGATTAACTGGAGCACTTGGCTTAACTTGTTTATGCTGTGCACTCATTTGTATCCATCCAGCATGTCCCTTCTAATTCATATTCTTATTAAAATAAGCAATCCCTGTTGTTCCTTTTTTTTTTCTGGCAATTTCGCTAGATGAGCCATGGTCCTTTACGAGACTCCTGGGATTGTTCAGGTAAATAGTACTTTATATACAGATCACATTCTGGGACATTAGTCATGTTTACTACTTAAAGTTACTACTAAAAATTTTGAAGCGTGAAAAAAAGAAAGGAAATTGACTTATCTGGAGAAATTTTGGAGTGGTTAACTTCAGTCTCAGGAAATGTTCTGGGGAAAATAATTTATCAGTCAGTTTATCAGCTGCAGAAGATGATGAAGTGATTAAAAAAAACCCAACCAAACTACAAAATACTGAACCATAAAACCAACGCTGTATGGATTTGTGAATAACAAATTTGTGAAGAACAAACCTGCTCTAGTGGGAGGTGTCCCTGCCTGCAGCAGGGGGCTTGGAACTTAGATGGTCCTAAAGGTCCCTTCCAACCCAAACCATTCTATGATTCTGATTTCTTTTTTTGGGCGGGCAAGAAACACTATACACATGTATGTAATCTGACTTTTGACAAGCTTTTGATATTTTCAACATCTTTATATACAGCACAGGGAAACATATCCAGCATGAAAACACTGCACACAGTGAATCAAAACCCACTCACGTGCGGTTGTGGCAGAGTGAAAGGGTATTTAAAGTGAGGCCAAACCTCCACTTTCTATTCAGTATTTTCCATTAAGGACTTGGATAATGAAATAGAGGTGGAATTGGTCAAATGTATAGAAGATATCAGGGTGTTATGCTGTAGAGACAAAAGACGACAAAATTCGAATTCATATGAGCCAGGTTACTTTGAAAGTAAGTCCAAAATCAACAAGACCAAGTTCAGATGTTCAAAGCTCTATATCTAGGGAGGAATAAGAAACAACCTGGAGTGAAAAATGAAGAGTAATAACTGCTTGCACACTGTGAAAATTGAGTCAAGATTTTGGAGTGGACAATGACTGAATACAGCTCAACAATGTGGTATTCTTACAAAACCACATGTTTTGCCATGTAATAAGAATGTGCACAAGTTGGAGGAATTCAGAGAAAGAATGACAAGGGAGATAAGAGTCTACAAGCCATAGAATATAAGTTTGAAAGAATTTGTTATGTTTAATATAAAAGGAAAAATAGCATATGGTACCCCTATTTGCGGCATCTTTCATGCAGAGGGCGACAGCAAATTGTTCTTCATACCTGGGGCAGAGTAACAAAACATCAGTTTGTTGTGGAAGAAAAATCCAGGTTGAAGTTTAGGAAAACCATTTAACAAGTTATGTGAAAAGGAAGCTTCTCTTTTCTGGAGGTGTTTATGAGAAGGCTGGCCAAATATATGTTAGAAATAGGCATTCACATGCACCTAACCCATCTGTTAGTACACAGGACTGAAAAGTTGTGCCTTGGTAGTACCAATTCAACACAATTTTTCTGTGACTGATTTCTCCCCCCACCCTATTAGGGAAATAGACTTTTTTTTCTTTTAAAATCTTTTGTATAAAATCACTTAACAGTCTGAATTCCCTTTATGGATTTATTAAGTCTACATTAATGTCTTCCTTTCCAGAACTATTATTCTTTTGGTGGTCTGACAGCTTTTCTTTGCCTGAGGTCTTTCATCTGTGGGATGGCTGTTCCAGGTACAACACTGAAAACATACTCAGGGAGAGGATTTGAACTGTTTGATCCCATACAATACTTATCACAGTTTTTAGCTGAAGTGGTAGGCCACACCTTGAAAAAGCCAGGGTGAGCAACGCTACCACGTGAACTGCTTTGTAGAGCGAATGGTAGGAAATCCCAGCTGACTTCATTCAGAAGGAAGGACTTCAGTTATGCAGTTCAAAGGAGCTTTGTTTTAATGTTAGCACACCACAATTAAAGGGAAGGGAGGGACTGTACTGAAATAACATTTGAGAAAAGCAGCAAGGTACCATCATAGTACTGTAGCATTTTAAGGAGCAGAAACTGGAGCGATGTTGGGTTCCAAGCAAATAAGGAATCCACTACCTTTTTCTGCTTTAATTTATGTGATCTGATACAAGTAAGACAGAACACAGATGCAATCTTTTGCTTGAGGGTCTGCATATTTCTTGTATTTCACTTATGTTTCCAACCAACAAAGAATTAGAAAACTGAAATACTTTCAGTCTTGTAAAGTGCTGTAATGGAGGAGTGCAAAGTTATATATTTTTCTCCTTTATTATGAAAAGGAACAATACTCTTATAACTGAAAAAGCAGAAAGATTTCACTCATTAATTGTTTTTACACACTGGAAGGTATTCTTAAAGAATACACTTAAAAGCATGATTTTTCAGTAATATTTAGAATTCCATTTCTACTTCTTGATTTTTTACAACAGCTTTCTTGTGGGCAGGTTGGTCTGCAGTATTAACCAATGCTTTTTCTTCTACCATAAGTAGTCATATTTTTATTGTTTTTAGTGAGCAGATGTTGGATTTTTTTTTTAATACTAGTTGTGTCTTGTTTTGTGCATTGCATGAGAGAATCAAACACAGATGAGTTTTGAGAAGGTGATTTTAGAACTGCTGTTGTGTCTGAAGGACCACAGAGCCATCCAAATATTGTCACTGCACCGTGGCATCTTCTGAGTGAGGGATTTTTAATTATAGCAAAAGGTAAAAGACGTCGTATGTATTTCCTCTGGTAGTAACACCTGGATGCCAAACATGTCCTGACATTAGTGAAGTGGTTGCTCTGCTCTGTCAGAAATAGTGTGGAGAATACAAAGCAGGAAAACCTGACCTTTTGCCAATGATAATGCATTTGTCTGTTTGTACAGCTTAATACGTGGTTCCTTTATGAAATTCTTTCATATGAGTGACATATGTCAGATGAAGCTCTTAAAGGATATTTGGCTTCATACATACAACAATTACGTTTGATTGCACAGAGTATAGTATGAAATGATGCCATCAGCACCTATTAGCTTTGAAAGATAAAAACAAGCTCAATCCCAAGCATATTTTAGAAATTATCTAGAGCCGTAATTCTATAATATTCTAAATCTTTGTCTTGGTTCATTTTCTGACTAATATGAGTGTTTCTTTTAGCTTCAGCCCTTGAGTGCCTTTTTTGAATTTGCTCAGTGGATATTAAGTTAGAAACCTCTGTACATGATTCCCATATGGTCAGTAACCTCTCAAGCTGCCATATTGAACTTAGTCATTTAGAGCTGATTTTGACACTTCTGTAGCAGCTGCCAATCACAGGCAATGAGCAACAGTACCTTTATATCCTACCAGGTAATGCAGTACTGGTTATTCTCATGTATGCCATAAGGAGTTATCAACAGCAGAATTCATGTGACCTGTCAGCAACTTTTCTGTGTTGAAATAGTTTCCCCTTCAGCCAAGAAACTGTGAAGTTGCTTAATAATTTTGGCAAGGCCAAAAACCAGTTTGCTATAGAGTGACAATTATGAGTATATGAGGAAATGATCATAGAACTAGAATATAATCCAAGAACATACTTATTGATGTTTGAGGGAAAATGTGTGTGTGTGCGCATCTATATATCTGCATGTTAGAAGACAAATCTGAAGCTTTCCTTCACAGAGTTGCTTATGTTTGCTTTGTTTTCTGTCACGTGCTAATTATTTATATTTTACAGAACTGCAGAAGCATTTGTCATACTCCAGTATTCCAATATGGTGAGAAATACAATCAATTAACAGGCGAGAGTGAAATAAAATATTGGGCTGATTTAAGGAAATGCATCAAGCTCTCAGAGTGCAAAAATCTAGAAAAAAATGGAATATCCCAATAATGCATTTGAAAAAAAGAAATCCAACAGTCTACTCTTTAATTGCTGATTCTTAACCTTATGATTTGGTATCAGGTTCTCACTAATGATGATTTCTTTTTTCCAGTGCTTAGAGAATTTGATGTGCCTCAGCCTTGAAGGAAAGCTTTTAAATTATCTCTGTTATGTTATCCCATAAGATGTTTTGGGGAACTCAGATTGTTTTATTTTTCTGAACAGGGAGCTTTGTTCAGATCTCACTCAAGGCAAGCACCCAGACAGCTTGTTTTCTGTCCTTTTTGTTTCTTAGCAACCTGACAACAATATATGCTTCCAAGGCTTCAGTTAGATTGACATTCATGAGCAGAAGGTATACATTTCACCTTCACCATGCCCTCCCGAAAGTCAGCATGATGTTGTACCATATACCTAATTTATCTCTCATCCCATGACAGTAAAACTACACAAGGATGTCTCTAGCGTTATCCGGGGTGACAAGCAGATTAATTTTTTCTGTCACTATTTTCATCACGCTGCTTATCACTATGCAGACACTTTGTCCATGAAAATCTCCTGACCTGTTTGATAACCTTCTGCAGAACGTTAACCAAACACCAGCTGAAGGGGTATTTTAGAGCACAGTTTTCTGCTATCCTTCATCTCAACTTGCTAATAACTTCATTGTATCAAATGACAGACACCCATGCCAAGATGTAGAGAAGGTATTGCTCACTGGTAGCATGTTGATTTTTAAGCAGGGAAACTTTGTGTCTGCTAACTCATTCCCTAACACCTACACTGCGGTTGCCAATGGGAATAAATAAATTTGTTTTTCATCCTCAGAACCTGACTGTGAGAGGCAGGACACGATCCTACTTCCTCTGAAGTCAGAGGGACAGTGCTTTATTGACTTTCTGGGCGCTCCTTTTCTCCCAAAAGCAGAAATGTATTCACATATGTCGAACCATTCTTGTGACACATCTGGAGTGATTCTGGAAACTGTCTCTCCTTTCTGCTATGTCACAGCACCTGTATAGAGCTTTGAAATTTTGAAATTAGATGGTCAGAGAAGGGAAAATGAGCAATGTAAGTAAGTTGGGTGTGCAAGGGTTGTTTGTTTTACTTAACATATATACCAGTCCTGGAAGAGATCAGGGTTGTAAACAGCCATACTGTTTTCTGTGCTTTCATAGCCGGGGTTTGCAAACCAATTCCCGTTTCCCAGGAAACTACTGGGTCACAGTAACTACCTAATTATTTCTGGATAGTAGGTAGGTGTGTAAAACTCCTGAGCTCTCTCTGTCCCCTAAAAGGGCTGTCACAGAAAAAGCAAAGATGGTGTATTTGGGTTTCCCTTAAAGATGAAAGTACCTATTTTTTAAACACAGTTTGTGAATATGATTATTTCAATCCAAAGAATTCAAGCTGAGTAGCTTATTCTGTCTTTTTTTTTTTTAAACCAAAATAAAATTGAAGATAACACATAATTTTTGGTTAAAACACTTCTAACTTCATTTAAGCAATGTTTATGAAAACACAGCCAAATTAAAAGTTTATATAAAACAAAAATAGAAATATATTTTAGAAATTAGTGTCTGAAATGATTATTATTGTTTTTATTCTGGATTCCCTTTTCTTCCTCTTTTTCTGCTGTGAATGAAATAGCTTGACAAACTTGTATTGTTTTGTATGACTGAAATGCATGATTTCAAAAACAAGAAAGTGTACCATTTTTTTCCTGTACATTGCTCTTTGCCTAATTGAATATAACATTGCTTTTCAGTGGCACTTGCCCTCAGAATCTAAAAAGCTATTTCCTCTTGACAGTGTCTCACATTGAGATGGCTATTAGATCTTTATGTCACCATGGAAATTTTTGAGTTTCTCTGTAAAATAAGGAAAAATTAATATGTTTTTGTAACTGGCAAATTAGGTGATCCTTTAAAATAAGTTCTTAAAGTAAGTTCTCACAGAGGTTAAAAAGAATTGTATTTATCTGCAAAGTAATTAAGAAAAATGATAATACCTCCATTATTAAGAAAAGTTTGCTTGGTGTATGAGTCAGTTATTATTAGCCAGTGCTAGAGAGCGTTTTGCAAATTGAGCTACGTTAAATAATTGTACGATGACTTTATAAACTGTAGTAGCATCACCAATCACTGTGTAGGAAATGACATTGCTGGGAAAGTAAATACATGGCTATGACTCAGTAGCTGTTAAATGTCTCTGTACTAAGACCTACAATCTCCATATCTTGGAGTTCACATAGTTAAGCCTGTATTGTCTGTGATGTAGAGGAGAAAATGTCCTTAGGGTCACTTCCATCCTGTGGCATTAAAGAGGAGGCCTATGAAAACAGATTAAGCATGGTACTTAAATTGCAAAGGCATCACTGTGAAGCATATTGGAAGTGTGAATAGCTTTTGGTTCACATTCCAGTTACTGTGCCCATTGGACAATATCCTGGTTTAAAAAACAGCAACAAAACCTGCTGATGAATTCGGGTAGATGCATACGAACCAATTATGTTTTCTCTTGCATTAGATATTATTCGAGTAGAATAGCATTAGCATTGTTTGTCTTAAATGTAACATTTTCTTCCATTCTGTGACATTTTAGTCAAGTGATGAAAAAAGTTTTTGTGTTAAAGCAGAAAAGAGTTTTATTCCTTCATATTAACTTGTTTAACCTAGTTTAAACAGAAAAGCTCTTAACAGAATTCACCAACAGCAAAATTGCATATGTACAAATATACGACACAGATTTACTGGGGAGATTTTCAATGGCATATCTCAATTAGCACGTTCTTTTCTGATTGGAAATCTTCTGTAGTTTATCGTGGTAGAATGACTTGTTTCAACTTAATTTTGTAGTTGTTATACTAAGTAAGCACTCTGAATATTATTTGCTGAACAGAGGCAAACTGAAGAGCCAGAGCAATTTTTTCGTTACGTTTCGGCCTTCTGTAGGCATAAATTATGAGGAATTTGCCATGATGTATGGTGGCAATCTGTGGTGTACTCGTGCTGTGGGGTTTGTTTTGCAGCAGCACTGGGACCAATTGAGACCCAGCTTGAGCTGAGAGGGCTGCTCTGTGAGGTAGCCGGCAAGGTGCCACTTCATGGGGGCCAGGGCCATCTGTGCACACGACTCAAGAGAGGCTGTTCCTAGAAGAAAGGAGCTCTCAGGGACTGGTTCCTGGGGCTTGAGAGTCCAAGGAGAGGTGTATAACTGGGGATTCCCATGGCAACAAGCTCGTGGGAGCTGCCAGGGCAAAAAGAGAAGGTGAATGCAAGGTGAAGGACAAAAAATGCCTGGGAGAGGCAGCAGGAGGAGGCACCATCTGCAGCCTGCATCTCCTCAGGAGCAGGTCTTGGGAGTGGTGAGCCTTTTGATATCTCTTGGGTGGAAAACTTCAGTTTTACTTGGGGAAATGAACTGCCCTTTAGCTGCAACTTTACATTTAAAGGGTAAAGCAGTACACCGCGTCACTTGGTCCTAAGTGGTGGAGCTGCTCTTTTAAGAGTGCTAGGAATTGTATTAATGCAGAAGATAATTTTTACCTGCTGTTAATTATTTAAAAGGTACTGATGGAAGGAACAAAAAAGATTGAGTACAGTAGGGAAGTTAAAGATTTCCCTGGGAAGACTTTAATATTTTATGCTGAGATTTGTTTTTATGAGCCAACCTACAGTCACAGCAGGTATTAACTAAAATGTCCTGAGAAAGGACTGTGATTTCCTCCTGTTCCCCCCTGTCCTTGGAGATGGTGCTTCTTGTTTGAAGTGATGCTGAGCAGCTGTGGAAGGACACAGTGCTGTTGGCTCTCTCTTTCTTTTAGATGTGGGTTTTTATTTCTCTCTGGTCAGTGTGTCTGTGAGTTTAGCCTCTGGGAGCAGAGTTTACCTCCACAATTCATTTTTCAGTTTCCAGTTTCACACTGTAGGTTTGCATGGACAGGGGTGGCTTGCTGCCGGCTTGCTGATAATGTAGGCCTCAGGGCAATTGGGAGGCAATGTTGCTGTTATAATGAGAGAAGCCTGTGTAGGGGGAGCCCTTATGCCCTTTTGCCCCAGGCAAATTTTGGTTCTGACAACAGCTGCAGTTGCAAGTCACTTGTGGAGTGAGCCTGGAGGCCAAGTCTTGCCTTATAGTTGTGAAAGGAAACCCCTCTCTTTTGGGGCTGGCTGATTTCACTGTGTTCTGCCACCTGTGATAGTACAGGGCACCTGGGCCCAGATGGGTGTGCATGCAACTTCTATTTGCCTGAGGTGGCTGCTGGCCAATGATATCTCCTGTGTGGTGTCCATTTGGCTGAGGCTCTCTGTGTATGGCAGCCAGTTATCTGAGATGGCCATTTGCCCAAGGTGCCCAGGCAAATGCCAGCCTATTCTTGAACAGATAATGGTTTCCTGGACTGTCATGCCTTTGTTGAATTACTGAGCAGAAATGCAGTATGAAGAAGAGGAAGGCTGAAGAGGCAGCTGGAGTAGCTGGCACAGTCTGTTTGACAGAGAGAAATAATGGGAGATCTTGAAGGGAAAAAATTCCCTCAAACATGTACCTTTTGTTTCAGGGCACGATGTAGCCAGGCATCCAAAAAGTGTAAGAAATGTCAAACTGATGTTTCTTTTATTTAAGGGAAGGAAATGAACTTCTCTGAAGCAATGTTGTGTTTTTCCAACAGGCTTGTACTTAATTTGACAAGTTAGACTAGATTCAAGATAATTTCCAGTGTGAGAAAGGATTGAGGACTACTTCGTAATAGTAAAATCCTTACCAACCTTTAAGAAGAAGAGTAAAACAGTTTAGAATATAGGACATAAAGTTAAACAGACTTTAAGAGTAAGCACTGAAATATGTTTTGGAAGCACTGATTTTTACAACTATAGCATGTATTTCTTGGTATCTGAAGATAAACAGGGGTTCTGTTGAATAGAGATATGGTTGTCATTTGCTTATGGCTTAATCTAAATTTCAATCACCTGCAGAAATAGGTTATAAATAAATATCTGTGTAAGCCTCAATTTTTTTGATCTTTTAAAAACCTTGGACCAGGCAGTGTTAAAACTCTTTGAATGCACAAGGAGGGAAGAGACCACTGGGAAGAGCAGAGAGAATAAAGTATGAGGCTTCAGTAAATAAGACAACAGAGGGAGAAGGAGTAAAGGCACATGTCCAGAAGGCAAGTTAATCAACAAGTAGTAGAGGATGGATAGCAGTATAAGAAGAAAGGTAAGAATAAGAAGAAAGGCTATTATCAAACAGGAAATCACTGAAGTAAAAGGTCAGGTAAGGAATGGTGCTGAGCATAGCTATGTCACAGATGAGTCAGACTTGCCTTGTGGGTGGGACGGTTGAACAGAAGTGCTCCCAAAAAGTAAACTATAATTGCCTGCCACGCTGTCTTCACTTCTTTGCTCAGCACAATATTCATAATTAATTTGTTGCGGTACTTGTTTCTGTTATCTAGGATTGAGATAATTTTTCTCCTGTCACACATTAACTTTGTAGATGCTTCTGGAAGGGAGTAAAAATCCTTTTAAATCACAACAGCAATAGTCACACAAGTGAAATTTCTTTTATGTGGTAGTAGTTGCAAATGCTATACTGAAAAGAGGTGTTTCTTTCACTACAATAAGCTCCAAAGTCAACTTCTATTATCCAGGTTTATAATGGCATTTGTTCTATACCATTGGTGTGCAATCATGTGGAGAAAAAGCAAGTAGAACAGTAAGAATTGGGTGATTATTGACTGGTTTGAGACAACCTTGGTCTTGGCAGTCATAAAGAGAATACTCAGAGTAGGAATATGCAAAATTTGAGATTTCTTCATGGGACTGTATGCTACTGAGCCATGATTACCTCTAAAAAATTTTCCTTCTAGTTTTCTACACTCAACATAATTCAGTCAGTTTTTAATCCATTAGTTGTATACTTTAGGGCTTTAAAAATCTCACAGAATTCTGAGAATGTGGCATTTCCGGCCTTGACTTTATCAACCAAATTTGTAATCCTATCAAAGAATGAGGCTACCTTGACTCTGCAGGAACTGCTTATGTAAAATAGGCAAAAAAGACATTTAAAGCAGCCTTAGAATTAAAATAATGAAGAACAATGTAAATAAAAGAGACTTGAAACAAAGTGTGCCTTCTTTAGTACTTCAGTGTTTTCAGATATCTATGCAGGTTACTGTGGGCATATTTCCTAATTGTACTGTTTAAAGAATCTTTAAAGACTTTAAAGAGTGCTGCATTACATTTTTCCTAGCTTCACGTGTCAAGATCTTTTGGTCAACCTTCTGTCTAAACCTTGGGGATAAGTGTACATGGCACCAGCATAACTTGTTTCCAGTAAAAACATTGCCCATGCAAAAAGTGAGAAGTTTATATTTATAATGAAATGGATACTACTGTTTCATTGCATCACTGTTTCATAACTTGTTATGCTGAAAAATTAGAATATTGACTAAATTTGTTTTTCTTCTGCAGTGGAATTTCCAGATCATGGTCTGAACCAATAGTGGAGCACCCCAGTGGGATGGCATAGATGACCCAGGGAGCTCAGGTGCAAGCAGTGTACCTGAATGAGTGGAAGGGGTGGAGCCAGAATCCACTCCTCCTCATACTCACTTAAGTATTAGCGGCAGTTAAGGTGCACTGTTGCTCTGGATAGAAGTAACACTCCTTTCAAGCTGTCTCTGGTATTTGGAGGGAGTGAGCCTATTTTTCTTCTTTGTTGCCTGTTATCATTCCGTAGTGCTTGTATCCCATTAGAAGGCACTGTCATCATATTTTTTTGCCTTCATTTTTTTTTTTCTTGTCTGTTAAAAAGTTGAAGGCTCAGAAGGACCTGGAATTGCATTTTAGTTCCTTATTTTTTGGCAGTCTCTTAAGTCTTTCCTTTATAGGTGCTGGAAAAACATGAGAACCTCTTATGAAGTAAGTTACCTAGTTGCTGGTTTGTTAAAATCCATATATATTTATTTGTTTATAAGAAAGGTGAGAGGTTAGTTAGTTTGTTTTTTTTTTCCTATATTCTGCAGCACAAAGTAACTTAAGCAATTTGGGAAGCTGAAAACAGAGTCATAAGGTAACTTTTCTCATGTCTGCATATCTATTTGATATAGAGGTTAGAATAACATGAATTCTCTTTAAGTCTATTGTCTTTCTTGTTCCCTAAGAAATTAGTGGAGACTCTAGACTTCAAAATAAAATTACTGTGTGTGTGAAAAGTGAATAGAAACTATTTTACTCTTTCTTTTGCATATCTTTGTGTAATTCACTGATTTATCACTTGTTTTTGTTCCTTGCTTTTACATGACTTATTTCTCTGTGCTCAGTGGTAAGTAGCTGTAATGCTACTATTGGTTATTTTGTTGCATGTGAAATACTTTCTCTTAAAATGAAAGTGCGATTCGGTTGTCTATCAAAGGGGCATATGATGCTATCCTCATCGTGTAGTGGAAATCATCTATTTCAGTATCTTTTTCCGTGTTTACCAAGGCATGGTTAAATTACACTGAAATCAGGCTACTCCTGGACAGTCTGTAGCTTCAGCATCAGTATAATGAAAGACAAAGTGAGGATCATAAAATGGCTTAGGGTGGAAGGGACTTTAAAGATCATCTAGTTCCAACCACCTACCAGATGAGGTGGCCTTGAGCCCCTCCAGGGATGGGGCATCCACACATTCTCTGGGCAGCCTATGCCAGTGACTTGCTGCCACTGAGTAAAGAATTTCCTCCTAGTATCTAATTTAAATCTTCCCTCTTCTAGTTTAAAACCCTTCCCCCTTGCCCTATCACTTTCAGACTATGTATAAGGTTGATTTCCCTCCTGTTAATAAGCTCCGTTTTAGTACTGCAAGTCTGAAATTAGGTCTCCCTGAAGCCTTCTCCTCTGCAGGAGGAGAGCTAAAGAGCTAAATGACCCTGGCTGCTTCAGCCTTTCTGTGTAGAGGAGAGGCTCCAGCTCCCTGATCATCTTCATTGCCTTCCTCTGAACTCGCTCCAACAGCTTCATGTCTGTCTTGAGCTGGGAGCCCCAGTCCTAGACACAACACTCCAGAATAGGCCTCAGAAGAGAGGAGTAGAGCAGGACAGTCTGCTCTCTCTCCCTTCTCGCCACTCCTCTTTTGATGGAACTCAGGACACAGTTGGCCTTCTGGGCTGCAGGAGTACACTGCTCACTCATGTCCAGCTTTTTGTCCACCAGGACCCTGAAGGTCTTCTCCACAGGACTGCCCGCAAAGGGTTCTCCTAGTCTGTGCACATATTTGGGATTGCCATGGCCCACATGCATCACCTTGCTCTTGGCCTTTTTGAACTTCACGTAGGTCTACTCAAACTCGTAAGTGGGGAAAGGAATTGATGTGCAAGCTGATCATCTCTAATGGCTAAAAATGAAATAATTTTTATTTCTTTTTTATAGAAGTTTTCTTCTAGAAAATGAATCATATAGAGAATCTGTGGTAAAAAGTTTTCAGTTTATAATACTAAAAATAAGATCAAGAAAAGATCACTTCCAAGCTCTAGAGAAGCCTTTCTCCTTTAGCATGAAGTCTCTTTGATACATAAGAGCAAATATTTAGTTTCATATATTTGTATACACTTCTGATTTGCCAGAAATGAACGAGAGAAGAGCAAAATATCCAAGTGAACTCTAGAATTTACTTTATCACAAAATCAGCAACATGTGAAATAGCTCCTATTTAAATTGTTTCTGTGTCTCTGAATGTCATTCTAGATTCTGCACAGCCTTGAGAACTGTATTTCCTACCCAGCACTTACACACATACTTAAATCTAAGCAATTATACAGTTTTGTTGAGATCCATGAGGAATATTCATGAACTTAAAGAAATGACAGATTTGCTTTGTTAGTTCAAGGGTAGAATGTTTGTAACTATGCAGGATCAAGTCTTTGTCTCATTTTGTGCTGCTTCTTTTTTAAATTTAGCCATTGTAGTGTAAGCTTTTTTTTTTTTACGTTGTAGTGTAAGATAATCTCTCATGGGACTCTAGGATTAAAACTGAAAAGATTATTTTTCTTTCTAGAGAAAAGGTAGTGCTTTCTCCCATGTATTGTTAAACTAACTTTCCAGGCAGAGATAGACATCAGGCAAGTTATTAGCCTGTATGTTAATATCTGCTTGCAACCATTGTTTTTTTTTTTTTAATGAATTCCAGTCTGCATTTTTTGACTACACTATAGATGCAATTATGTTTCAGTGACTGTGGGACAAGTTAAAGCCTCATTCACACTGTCTAGCCAAACACTAACTTCTTTTCAATATTCATGTTCTAACAATTATAGATGTATTATTGTACTAGATGTGAGAGGACTATCACTTGTCTAAATGGTGTTGGGTGGCAGATAGGTGGCGTGGCTAGTGATATAATGATATCTCAGCATGGCAAAATACGACATTGACAAGAAATGTCATATTAATGTAGCCACATTATTTCTGGTGGCCAGGCAAGCCCTGTGAAGAGAGTAGTGGAGAGGAATGAAGCAAGGACTGGTCTTCCCATTTCAGTCTGAGATGCTGAAAAAATCAACCCAGTGCAACAAAGGATAACAGCTGTAGATCGGAGAATGGAAGAAAGAATTCTGAGTTACAGGTTATCATCTTAGTCACTGCCTTTATTCATGCATTGGAGAGCGTATGTCTCTTCTGCCACACAGCTGGAATGAGTTTATCTGAAACCATTTGCATCCACCCAACCACATCTCTCTGGACTCCAATGAGGCATTGCACTTAGCAGGGCTCCACAAGGCTGCAGGTAGGTTGGATTACTAAAGAATTGAATCTGACAAAGTTCAGTTAAAAATGACTTTGGATTTATAGGATAACACAGAAGGTAAACTGTATCTACAAAGTGTCTCAGCATTTCTCTGGTCAAGTTGTTAAGAGAAGGCAACTTAATATGTTGCTTTGTAGTAGTCCAAAAGCCTACAGAAAGCAGCACTTCCTGTTAATCTCTGACTTTTACTATAAAGATTTGATTTCTTCACTGCTTTGTAGGTATTAGTGGACAATTGAAAGTCAGAGGCTAGGTGAGTATGAGAATATGCAATTGGTAGGTTGGAAAACTGTCTCATATAAATGGAATGGATAACTTTATTGCTGACTCTGGAGATGGTCTGATCTTCCTGCTGTTTAGTAACAAGTGGGCATGAAGAAAATCTGGTGACTTGAGTCAAACATCTGTTAATAGTGTGCCATTGAGTTTGACAAATGTTCTTAGGAAACAAGACAAGAATATATTTTGAGGTTGAAACCACACAATTACTTAGGGATTATCAGAATGGACTTGAGATTGGTTGTCTGTGCATGTTATATCTGTTTCTAGATTACAATGTTAGTGTTCTATAATGCTGATCCTTATCAGTAAAGAGAGACTAATAAATGTAAGCGATCCTTGTGTTGCTTCTGAAAGTTTATAAGGTGTTAGAGGCTGAAATTTGGAAAAGATCTTGAATCAGAAGTTCGGAGGCTTCTTTGGTCCCCGTAATAAGCACATGTTATTTCAGGTAAGATGAAATAAACTGGAGGAAAAGGAGAAAAGATATCAGAACACACTGTGAGCTGTCTTCAATCAGTGCTTGTTCGGATAACTATTTCAGCTAATATAGGTACATCAGCCAAAGACCACTGGAGCTAGCAAAAGAATTCAGACCCCTGTGGCTTCAGGCTTATATTTGGAAGTGGGAAATTTAGTCTTTAGAATTAGTTGTTTTTCCTTTCAACTTCTGTTGAATTCAGGATGATTTATGATTATCTGACAGAAATATTTTAAAGCAATTCTAAGAAGAAAAACAAAGCCATGACTAATGTCTCAGCATGTGCTTAATTTAGCATATGGTTTGTTTCCTTTGGGTTTCTTTATTAGCTTGTGAAGGAAGATATTGGTAATACTGTGGATACACATTTTAGGAGGTTTAAATGCAGTCTTTTTTGAAGTCCAAGTATAGAATGGTTCATTTAGTGGTGTTCTCCCAAATAGCTGGTAAGACTGTTCTGTTTTGTTTTTTTTTTTCTTCAAGTCAATGAAAACTGAAATAGGCTGTAGTGTGAGCCAAACTATAAAACATGTATGGACGTTTATTGATAGCAGTCCCTGTGCTCTATTCAGTCGCAAAGATAATGGAAGTGCTTCACAATATAACCTGAAGATTTTTTTTTCTGACCCTTTGACATGTAGGAATTGCCCAGCCTCTGTGGTAGATGTTCATTTATCTTTCCCATTCCTCTGTAGGTTTTATATTACTTTTTTTTTTTTGTATGTAACATAGTACCCTTTATGTGTATAATGGAGATTTTTGACAGTTTAATATATACTGAAATCTTTCCATGGGGAAATGATTTAGTATAATGGGTTTTATGTTGTTAGGATAAAAATTGAGCATATACTTTCGCTCTATGTTATAACCAGCCCCTTGAAAAGAATTCTTCCCAAAATGTCAAAAACTCATTTTTGAAGTTCTATATTTTCTTACTTCTTTAATTTTGAACGCGAATTTTTCACTGTAAGAGGGAACTGAAGAATTCTATTACTTCCAGCATCTTTTTGGAGGATAACATTTAATTTTCTATGAAGGAGTTGAATAATATGTTCGTTCCAGTTAGGAACAGCAAATAGAAGAAGGAAACTTCAAGGTGGGTGAATGTGTTGTTACCCAAGGCTGTGCTGTGGAGGGCAGTTGTTATGAGCCTGTTGTTCATTGACAACACCACAAGCATTGTGTTACGTCTGTGTGAGTTCAGGCTGACCTCACTGCAAACACGTGTAGATATAAGCTGTTTGTTTTGGTTGTATTTTTTTTTGGTACCCCCCTCCCAAATGCTTCCAGTCTTGCTCTTGCATTGTGCTCCATTGTCTTTCAGTTTTTCCAGTGGTCACCAAGAAGGGAAGCAGTTGTGTCAGTTGAATTGGCCAGTTAGACAAATTTTTAGATTGCTTGCTTTTTACTATCTGCCTCAACAAACGTAGCTGTTAATTTCATGCTCAAGGCTCTTTGGTTTTCTTTTAGCAATAATAAATGGTATTTTCAGTATTTGTTAGTATTTTTACCACTCAGCTGCTTTATTTCTGATAGAGAAATTTTAGAAGCCTATTTAGTTCTTTCCAGGCATCTTCTGCTGAAGTAGCTGAAATGCTTATTACTATTGCCGAAGCATTTAAGTATTATGCTAGGGCCTGTGCGTAACTGAGGATGTGTGAAGGGACAGGACCCTGAGGAACACTGGGACACAGTTATGCCTTCTTGACCTGATGGAGAGCATTAGTTCTGCCCTTGTACTTGACTATGCACTAGTGGCAAGAAAACTCAAGCATATTCTTAGTAGCAGCATGATACAAATGCTGCAGTGAGGTAAACTTGGAACAGAAGCAAATGGAATGAAGGTGGTGTTCAGGTCTGCTGAAGCTTTTGAAATATGTATACAGCACTTGAGTAGCTGTTTGCAGGAATATATGTTGTTGGGTGTTTAAAATGACATGCTTCCCACTGCAGCCGTGTACTGGGAGTAGCGTCCCCCTCTGCGAGACAGGGATGGATGGAATGCTGCACAGCAGTGATTGAGCAGAGGGACAGAAGCTCTTGGCATTGCACTCTACAGCTATAAGCATCACTGTGTAACAGAGGTGAGTTTAAAACTAGGTCATCTCTCCCCATCTGACTTAATCTTCTTTGTCTCCTAACCTGTGCTCACAGTCACTTGTCACTGTATGACAGAGTGCAGTTATTAGATGGTAGGTGGTTTTAACTTGGGGAAAGAACTAGAACCATTTGAGAGATGAATTTTTCTTTATAAATCACAGCCTTAAGAACTGATTGCAACCTTCCTCAGTGGAGTGATGAGTTGTGGAAACAAAAACAAAAAATCCTGGACCATGGCATACAAATTAAAAAGTGATGTTGATGTAAACACTTTGTACATCTAGAAGCGGACCTTAACACTGACCCCTCCTCCCCCCAAGCTCCTCCTACCCGACAGAAAAGCCATAGGATGAACAATGTGGGTGATGATATGTGGTATAAAGTTATTTTTGGCAGCTGAGGTTTTACTTGTGTTAGTGCTTTGTAGGGAACAATGTATATGTGCCAGAAAATATTTCTAAGGGATTCCATATTACCATGTTACCTTTTAGTGCTTTGAACTTGGATTTGTATTTTTCTTGTTGAAGTTTATGTAGCTGAATACCCCAGTATTGCCAGTGTTTAAATAGAAAATTGATTCTGTACAGAGATCTAGTTGCATGCTTATCTATTTGCAGTACCAGGCCTTCAATACCTCTTTTCAAAAAAAAAAAAAAAAAAAAAAAAGTGATAAAGGAAAAAAGGGAAAATCAGCCACTAGGAGTATGAAAGAGAACTATCAAATATTAATTCACTGAAGTGTGAATTTAGTCTTATTTTCTGCCATCAGAACGTTGTGGTTTTGATGGTGGTTATTTTGGTATGATAAAGGAATAAGCTTAAAGGAAAGATGGAGATCTCTCTCCTTTCCTTTCTCTTCCCCCCCCCCTACTCTCCCTCCCAGTATACTGATATTTCAATATCAAACCACACTTCTGGATTTTCCCTGGGGCACTTTATATATTATAACCTAAGAAGTAGTTACTTGCCCTGTGTGGGGCAAGTATTACAGTAAATTGTGATGCTATGCAAACATTTTTGCATCTTGATTTTTGTTGCAATACATTAACAGCCTGGAAAGTATACAGTGAGAAAAACAGTAAGTGGGCTTGGGCTTAGAAGTACTGCTGAGGAATGCCATGTTGGTTGCTTCTGCTAAGGAGGTTGGCTGAAGGTGGGGTGAACAGCTTGTCATTGATGAGGATTTAGGATTCTACCTTAAAGAGTCAATCTAGATCAGAGAATCTGATCTAAAACTTGTCAGACTTGTTTTTAATGGCAAAAGAATTCCATTTCACGTTGTTGACTTTTCATTACTTCTGTGTCACAAGAATAGTTCACTTCAAATCTCCTATATTACTGAGCTTAATTAAATCAGCTGGGTTACAATATGTTGTAGTGTTCTCTCTGTCTTTGTTAGATGGACCCAAGCTGCTGTTGTCTTTTATCTTCTGAAGGAGCTTAAAGTGCAAAAATAACTGAATGTGCTTTTTGATAATGACAGAGAAGAAATTCATGTTGCATGACAACAGAAAGCAATCACAGGAAAGAACAATTTCTCCCCACTCAAAGAAATTGGAAAAAAAAAAGGGGTGGGTGGATGGGAATGTTTTCAGTAAAGGGAGAATCATACAGAGTCACAGGGGTTGGAAGAGACCTTGGGTGATGATCTAGTCCAACCTCCTGACAGAGCAGGTTCCCTAGAGCTGGTTGCTCAGGAAAGCATCCAGGTGGGTTTTGAATATCTCCAGAGAAGGGCACTCCACAACCTCTCTGGGCAGCCTGCTTCCACTAAAGAGGATTGGTGCATGAACTGGGTTGAAGGGCCCAGGCTTGTTATGTAAGCAGCTGCTGGATGTGGAATACTAAGAACTATATTTCTGCCAGGCTAAGGTACAATGGGCTGAACTTGTGATGCTATTTAATTGTTTTCAGTTACAAAATGGGCAAAATGCCTAACTTCATTCATAAACTTCAAAGGATAATGGTGTGTTGGAAAGTTGTATAAGCTCTTATGGATTTTTAGGAGCATGTCAGATGAGCACCTGGTGATGTAGACTTATTTGCTCCTGCATTAGTGATGGAGTCTCAAGAAGTCATTTGGAGTCCATGTTTCTGTGATTTAGATTGTTTGCAAAAAGTGGAAAAGTATGAGTAAAGTGAAACACAAATCTGATTTTTGGGGAGGCTGCAATTTTAATGCTCTCCTTCTCTTTCTCCATTTTTTCAGAGCCCGTGGCTGCTTCTAATGAGAGTTCTACTAATTTTGTAGAAGTTAACCTAAATTAGGGCCAAAGCTGATGATGTTCTGTTTACTAAGTGTTCTTAGATGTGAGAGAACTCCTTAAATTGGCAGAAGTTTTTAGTATCTCAAGCCTCCTCTCTTCTCCCTCCAAACTGATGAAGGAACAAAAGACAACTTTATACAGGTTCCACACCCAAACAAAATTTATCATAGTTTGACTGACAGGTATATGCCAAGAATGTCTCTTTATTCTCTTCATTTAGAAATTGTTTACTCTTTAGTGGTTCAATGACTGACTGTGAAAAATCATGAAAATATTCTTTTCTGACTCAAAAATTGGGCACTCTGGCCCAGCTGTGCCCCGCAGGCTAGTAGAAACCTGAATTCTAAGGTGGTGTCTGTTACTCCCAAGACAAGATACTTCTAAACGTAATGTCAAGGCATTGAAAGTTCCCAGCATTGGACTTTTATGACTTAAATATATAAGTCCACCTTTTTTCTCATGACTTTTGTCTAAAATTTGTCCTTCTAGTCTTTAGAAGAACTTTATCCCACTTACCTGAAAAACAGAACCTATCTTATGAGATTTTCATGCGTAACTTGAAGCAATTTACATAGAAATGTCAAGGTAAAGCTTGCAATTGCTTTACCTTGGGGGCTCACATATGGTAAACAAGATACAATAGGAGTTGGGTTGTAAAATATGAGTGTTTGTGAGCTCAAATTTGGATTTTTCTATCTCACTAGTACAAGTAAAAAGCCTTGCTTAAATTAATAATTTTATGAACTGTTATCTGGCATGAAATGGCAGCTGTAATATGTGCTGAGAATTGAAGATAACCTATGTGATCTGTTGTAAAGCAAATAAATATTAACAATCTGTCTATTTTTCTGTTTAATTAAGCAATGGTGATCAAAGTTCAATAGTTTTCTTGGAGATTAAATATAGCTTTGGAAATAAACAGCATGAGGTGAAGGCAAGGACCATTAGCCATAACAAATTGTTAAGAATCCAGAAAACATACTAGATTGAATACTTCAATTTTCCTAATGATTATTTTGTATGCTGCTTTTTCTTTTATTATTTTTTTAGAAGATCAATTGATATTCATACATGCTAAATAGTGTAAGTCTTCAAGATTGAACGTTTTGATAGCACGCAGCAAAATAAATATTGAAGTTCAGGTTCCAGCCATGGTCAGCCTTTGAGAACAACCATAATAAGTGTTTCTGCTTCTGCCACCTGAAGCCTCTGCTTCTCACACTTTCCACCATACGGATCCCAGTATTCACTCGTGATGCTTAGTCATGCTGTTCTCACTCATGAAATTAGTCCTACTAGGTGATTAAAGGAAACCTACAATGTGGTGTTTGCTGGACTGAGTCCCATACATTGCCTTCTAAGTGCCTGGAAAGAAACACGTTAGCCCTTTCACTCCCTTTTTGCACAGTGGGGGAGGCATTTCTGACATAATTAATTTTCTTTCTGAGAACTGACCTTAGACAGTTAATAATGCTTTCAGCTCAAACAATGGACAGCAAATATGTCTCAGCAGAAGCGGGTCACCTGGGTTTTTGCTCCCAGGGAGCTGCAATAGGATTTAGTAGATCTTCTTAAGACTCTGAGTTGAATCTGGCACTCACTGCAGTCTTAACTGCTATTGAGTTCTTCAGTCCAAAACCAAGATGAAAGTTCTTTATTTCTCTCTCTCTCTCTTTTTTTTTTTTCTTACAATAGCACAATCAGAACTGATTTAGTTGAAACCAGTGAAATTACATCTCAGAGAGGGTGACTCAAATCTGAACAATTGATGATTCATATCTCCCTTACTCTACACTTCACCATGGAAATACTTGTTTCAATTACGCACCCTCTAGGAGAAATTTTTTAGGAAGACCTCTGAAATGATGGAAAGAATTGAGACTTCGAAAATGTTTTCATAATATTTTACCGAAGTTTTAGCTGTGGGATGTAGACAGACATCGTTTGCTCCTTAATTTGTTGTTTAGGTAGTAAGTGGACACACTTGGCAGCACTTCAAGGAACATTTGGATGTTGTGTTGAGGGACATGGTTTAGTGAGAACCATGGGTGATGGGTGAATAGTTGGACTGGGTGATCCTGTGGGTCTTTTCCAACCTTAGCGATTCTATGATTCTATGATTTGCACTGACCTTACTTTTAGATGTATCTTTGTACTCATAGCTAGAAACACTTTTAATAACCCAATAATAGCCAGAAAAAGCAACATCAGATGGCTCTAGTATAAAATATGGAAGTACCTCTAATATTAAGAGATGTGCTTTTCACCTAAAAATGCCGAACTCTTATATATCCTGCTTATTTCTGCTGTGAGCAGACAAGGATTTATTTCTAAATATTTGAGAAGTTGAAGAGAAGCCTGTTGATCCACTCTGCTTCTTTAAAACTATGATTTGGCTAGAAGGCCAGAATAAGTTATTAAAGTCATGCCTAATGGTGCCCTCCACAACAAGCTACCAAGCACTCTGCAAAGCCAGATGAGTGGATTGGAGAGTCTTTTCTCCCTGAATGAGTTTTTCATTGTAATTTCTATTTCCGTATATTTTTGTTGGAGATGGGGACAATGGAAACAGTCTGTAAGTTTCCCATCGAAAACCAGCTGACAAACCCAAACTTCTGTTATCTTGATAAAATTTAACTTTTGCTGATCTTTTATCTATTAGTGGAACAGAATGCAGGTTCTGAAAAGATAGTGCAGGAGGTATTTTCCTGCAATTGATTGCATAGTACACAACGGAATCCTGCAAATGTTTATACGTACGAGTAGTTCTAACTGAAAGCACTGAAAGCCTTGGAACAAAGGCCAGACTTCTCTTAGGTATATGGATTTCAAGTCTGGTGGATAATCACGTACCACAAAAAGCACAGCATATGAAGTTACATTTCTTTGTTGTTTGGCGCATAGTGTTTTGTACCAGTTGGTCCCGATAATGCACCCTTTGAGATGTAATTTAAGTTCCCTGTGGCTTTTAATGCAGCGTATAGGAATGTCAAGAGTTTTAATAAGTGCGTGCTGGAACCATCTAGAATCACAGAAGTAATCGGTAGTGTTTGTAATCCATTTGTAACAGTCTGCGTGCTTCCATCCTGCACTTTTCTTAACAGGAATGAAAAAGGCGAGCCAAGTTGGAAATTACTTTGTGGTGCTGATAGGGCAGAAGGATAAAGCTCAGGGATGTCCACACGAGTCCTGAGTCAGCTGCCTTATTAGTGTAATCTGGAGAGTAAAATTGATAGCATCTGTTTCCCCATTTAGTGCGGCACAGCCTGCTGCTTTATTTGCTGTGGGCATTGCTGGTGTCACAGGAGCAAGAGCAACATGTGGCAAAACAAATAGTCTGTAGTAAAGCAAACTTCAGTCTCGTGTCAATGTTAAACTCCACTGTGGCACATTTTCCAGCAGAGTGAGAAATAATGGGGGAGCGGGGCAGAAAGATAAATCTGCATTACAGATATTTTACATTCTGCTGCTCTGCTCCATGGTATTAGGGTGCCTAACAAGTGCTGTAAGCATTGCTCAAAATGCAGTGCTATAAAACAGCAGGATTTGAGGGACAGAAGGAGAATCTTCCTTCTCTAGTGCATAGTAGTGTTAAATTCAGAGTTCTCTGACAAGTAAATCTGTTACACCTACACTTTTCTTCCTTCATTTTAACTGCATTGCTACTTTAGTCCCACCTGATGTGGTGGCTGTACTTGTTACACAGAAAGACTGCAGGTTTTAAGCTGTTC
This sequence comes from Gallus gallus, assembly GCF_016699485.2. Classification (NCBI taxonomy): domain Eukaryota; kingdom Metazoa; phylum Chordata; class Aves; order Galliformes; family Phasianidae; genus Gallus; species Gallus gallus. Next base: position 8,357,983 of record NC_052537.1, on the reverse strand, counting down.
ATTCTGGGCTACCCGCATAAATTTTCCATGTAACATTGCTCAGAGAAGACAAAGTTTCCTAATAAAAGAGAACATGCAGACATCTCTGTTCTGTTTGCTAGTCACTGAATTCAACCGAGCAACAAAAAGTGAAGGTTAATGCATCTGCTTTTCAGTGTAATGCATGTACAGAGATTCCAACTGTCTGCCTACAGCATCCCGTGTGACATGGAGACAAAATGAGCAGAAAGAATCAGAGTGGTGCTGCTATCAGTGCTAATACACATAGCCGCTCTCAGCTCCTGTCTGTGTCCTTACTGTTGAGGTGGTCAAGATACAAGTTCGCTGTCAGCGATGCCAAGACTGCAGTGACTGTACTGCAAAGTGAGATAAAATCTGCTTTTGTGCTTTAATAGGCAAGCTGTGGACGAGAGGCCTAAGAAGAACTGGTGCAACTGTGTGTTACTAGGTGAGAAACTTGAAGGTTTTTCAGTGAACACAGTCCTCTTTCTGATCCTTAGAGATCTGATTTTTAAATCCCTAGATTGGCTCTATTTTAAATGTGGTTAATTAGACCATTGTATCACTCTCAGGCAAAACTGCTAGGTCCAAGCCAACTTGCATTTTTCTTTCACTGAAACTTTCTGCAGAAACAGCTCCAGAAAATCTTATGCCACAGAAATATTTATCTTCGCTTCTGTTCACCACGACTGTCATCTCTCAGCTCTTCATGGAGTCAAATCAGAGATTACTGCTCCTCCTGTCAAGCACCATAACTTGTTCCCTTCTAGACTCTTCTCAGCTTAATAGGAAAGCAGTACAAGTGCCTCTGAACTGTATTTTGCAGTTGTTGCACAGTGAGGCGAGAGAAGGAAATGGTATTTGGTTGTCAGAAAATGTGACTGTCTGCAGCTCATTGTGGAGAATGAATGGGTTATCTGTGATATTTGTGATTTAAATACAGTTGAGATAATGTCTTGACTGCTGTGGTATCCATGCTGATATGTGATGGCGAGACGTATTTTGCTTTGAGATTTGTAATATACCACTGCTCACTCAGACATTCGCTATATTGGGAAATGCAGAGGCAAATGTGCTTTGTTCCTCATTTGTTATGTTGCTATGAAATATAGAGATGAATTTATCCAGCTACTGCAAACAGAATCATTGTCTCTCACTGAGTCTTGCAGAACTCTTTTCTAACCATTAAGTTTTACTGCAGCAGCTTCTGCACTGGGAAGTTAATGTAAGTTATTATGTAGTTCTGCTTTTCAGTGTTTAAAAAAAACCAGCACTGGCTAATCCTTCTTTTGTTTCTTGGAGTAAGTGAAATGAATGTTAGATAACAGTATTTTGAAACAAAACCTCTTTAAATCGAGCAATTGTGGTTAGAATTACTGGTATGTGGGTCTAGGCTGCTGGAAATCTGTGCTGTTATTTTAACAGCTGTAAAAGCTATAGAAACACATGCTAAACTATAGAAATACCAAAGCATGACCAGCATGTCTGCACCAAGTGAAGCAATTGCCCTTCGCTTGTGCCCCCTATGTTTTCTATGTTGAAACAGAAATTTGTCTGGTTATAATAGCATTCATACTTCCCTGTAATTAACTGCTCGTACAAAACTGCTACAGAGATGCTGGCAAATTCTAAATTGGGGTCAGACTGCATGGGTTGTAGTAGGTAGAAGGACTATTTGGAAATCACTTTAGTTTTCACTCTTGATGAGTCTTCTAAACTTTCTCTTGAGGAAAGAAGAGATTTGAGAATATGTGAATTATTTTTCTGAATGAGTAATGCTATAGATCTTTTCAAAAGCCTCATTAACTTTGAGCAAATGTTTGAAAGTTCTGTAGTTCAATGTTATAGAAGGTTTTTTTTGTATGACTTAGAAAATTAGGACGCTACTTCGGGTAATTGTACAAATTTGAAAATTAAGGCTTTTGAATTCATTTGTTTAGCTCTTTGCCAGATGTGTGCAGGTTCTAGGTCCTGTTGCTATTAAATCAATGATGACAGTAAAACTCCTGGATTTAATTAGGTCAAGACTAGCTTCCTGTCTAGGACTGCCTGCCTGCCAGACTTGAGGAAAAAATCCATTTATACCCGTTGCTTCTTTGTGTTGTTACAGCAAACATTAACAAAAACTCTAATTTAGCCATAGCAGTAGTTTTTAAAATTGGTTTTATTTTTACAAGTGATTATGTTAGAAGGAAATCCAGCAGTCATCTTCTACATTTCTGCACAAATTGACATCTTCGAGTCATCCAGGTATTTCCGTAATCTGCTTAAGCTCTCCCTTGTCAACATTTGACTACAGCTTCCCTAGCTGAAAGCTGAACAACTCGAAAAGAAAGAAGGTAGTTGCCGGAAACAAAACCTGCCATTTCTGAGCATTTGGTTCAGGTGGTTCAGGAGTGGCTGCTGCTGGTGGCCTGCTCACAGCAGGTGGGACACAGTCTGGGAAGGGAGAGGAGGATGCCTAGGGTCCCTGTGCTGGGTGCTTGTGTCTGCTGTCATGAGCTGGGATTTGCATTCTCTGATTATTGCAGATTGCTACAGAGTGCTGCTCTGTTTGGTTGCGTGGAACAATACTGAGACCTCACTATTATCTGTGACCCTTTGCAGAATTGAAACCTGATTTCTGAATGTTACTTTAAATACTAATATTTGTGTTTAGGAGGTGCCCTGTCACCCCTCTTGACATCTTTTTACTCAGAATTGAAATACAGCATTGCTGAATGCATTTTTGTCACTTGAGTTGCTAGTTAACAGTTGCCTATTTGTAAGTGACCTTTATGCTACAGGGAAGATCAAAAGCTGAATTTACTATATAATCCATTTCTAGAAACTCAAAGAAACAAGGTCAGCTCTCAGAGAGAATGCCATGGCAATCAACACTTTATCCATGGGGAAATATTAATCAGGTTTACATGTGTATTAGGGCAAAAAATAGAGGGAATGTTACAGGCAAATTGAAAGCGATTTTACCAGAGGTCCTGCACAGCAGAGTCCCTGCCTTGGGCATAAATGGCTTCAATAAAAAAACTGTAAAGCTAGAGGTGATTTCTTCTCCCTTGCTGTGCAAGATGTGCCCAGTGTGTGACCTTCAGGGGCATTACAAAGAGCTGATGTAGTCAACACTAGTGGCTGGAGAAGCAGCCAGGCTGCTCTCTGTTGGAGCAAGGTGTTTGCTTCTTGGATCTGCTGTGCATCTGTGGCCCCCAGGCTGCTAGCACACTTGAAGAAATAGTTGCAACATGAGATATTTGTATAAGAGCTGATGGCAAGGGGAAGGACAGCTTTGTAAAGGCCTTGGAAGTGAAAATAAGTAGCATACGTTTGTGCTAGAGAAGTGGGAGCAAGTAGGGGAAAAATGTGAGGCAGTGACACGTGAGAAAAAAAATCTTTGCATGTATCAAACAAGGAGGAGGACATCTTCAATACACAGATTAATATTGAACGAGTGAGGCGTTTGACTATGTGATCTTGCAGGTTGTTATTTAGAGATGCTACACAGGAAGAATTTGTAACGTTTAGATGTAGTCTGAGTGCAAACATGAAGAAGAATGGTTAATTTCTGCTGCAATTTCTCAGAGCTCTATTTAAAACCTCTTCAAATAACACCCTACAGAGTTGGTCTGGTGTGGCTTTTGCTGACAAGTGAATTACAGTTTTCTGCTGCTGTGCCCAGTTCTTTTGACAGTGTCATTAGAATCGAAGAATGGCTTGGTTTGGAAGAGACCTTTAAGATCATCCAATTCCAGTCCCTCTTCTGTGGGTGGGTTGAAGCCACCAGAGCAGGCAGCCCAGAGCCCCATTCAGCCTGGCCTTGAATGCCTCCAGGGATGGGGCACCCACAGCTTCTCTGTGAAGCCTAAATGAGTGCCTTGCTACCCCCTGAGTAAAGAATTACTTCATAATATCTAATGTAAACCTACCCTGTTTTAGTTTAGTCTTGTTCTCCCTTGTCCTATTACTGTGCCCTTATAAAAAGTCACTCTCTAGCTTTTTCTGTAGACTCCCTTTTAGGTACTGGAAGGTTGCAATAGGTGTCCCCAGAGCCTTCTCTTCTCTATGATCAACAAGCCCAACTCACAACCTGTCTTCATAGGAGAGGTTCTCCAGCCCTCTGTGCATTCTTACAACTTCCTCTGGGATCATCCTAACTGGTTCATATCCTACTTATTCTGAGGGTCCCAGACTTGGATGCAGTGCTGCAGGTGGGCTGTCATGAGAGCAGAGCAGAGGGATGTCCCTGGGTGTTAAGTAGTAACACATTTTAGCATAGGTTCTCCTCAAGCAATTACTGCATGTACTAATCTTGTTTCCTTTCTTAACAGCAACTGAAATGGCCGTTGGCTTCTTGAATGCAGGAGGAGATTGCACTTGTAACTCTTTGCTTTATTAGCTAAATTAAACTCCTTCCCTGCCTATCTGATCGTACTTACAGTGAAGTTTGCTAAGCCTGTTCTTTAGCAGTTAGTGTATGCTTGTGTCAAAGTGAAATGTTTTCTGAAGGAAACGGAACACTTTATCCTTCAGGCTTTTTTTTTTTTTAAATTCTGATTTGGTTCCTCTCCCAAATTTTGTCTGGGATTCACATACATTTTGAATGGTAGAAAAGTTAGGAGATAATTATCCTGATGTATTCAATCTTAGGTAATGCCATGCATCGATGTCAACTGTTGGTAGTAATTCAGGGGTCAGAGACAAGCAACTCCCAGCTTTTCATTAAATGGGATGGTTGCGGATAAGCTACGGTTCTGAAGACTATATCAGCATCTGTTATTCTTCCAACTTGAATGTATTCCTTTCCATCTTGTGAAGTGTGGGTGCATGTAAATAGTGATCTTTCCTTGAACTTTTCTCCTCTTTAGCTGAGATTTTTCTCCTGTTTGCCTTGCTTTCAAGGACATGTGCTTTCAAAATCTTTTACTTGAAAACATTTTACTCAATGAATTAAATGTGAGCTAGAAGAGTTGTTGACATAAAAGTTAACCAATGTGTGAATTTTAGTGATCTCTGATCACAAACCTTGTTTGAATAATGCTCATCAGCTCAAACTAACTAAGAACGTTGAATCTATCTTAAGGAAACAACCTCTTAAATAGAAACCTTTCTTAATGATCTGGAGGCAGAAACATGACATACAGTAGATGAAATGAGACCTTTGGTCTCTTGAATTGAAAGATTAATTCAATTATGTATTTTTTTTTGTCTTTTTACTTCACAGGCAAGATTTGTCATTTCTTCAGTTATCCCCTTTTTCAAATGCCTTTTTTTCTGATTCTCATTTTTTTCTGTCTATATGTCACAGCTCCAGAGACTATGAGCTCAAATGAGACATTGAAGCAAATACCGATGCACATCTGGAAGTGCAGATGCAGCCCTGAAGCTTTTTACATGTCCTTGCTTGGATAACTCTTCAATTAATTTTCTAAAAGTTATTTAGCTCTAGATGTAATGCAGAAGTATTGCAGCATGAAGTCATTAGTCATGGGTAAAATCCTGGCATTGTTCTCATGTCTCCGATGTTAACACTCCTCCTTGCTTAGAGAGTTGAAACCCCTAGTGATGCTATTGAAAACTGTCTGGGGCTTGTGCAAAAAAGGGTAATGTGCCATTTTGTTTTCCCTTGAAAGCACTCAATAAAACTGAGACCCTTCTGTGGTGCTGATCTCTGCTTTCGTAAAAGATTTGGTACTGTTTGTTCTCTAGAATGTTGCCAAAGCGTATTTTAGCACAAAAATGTGTACATGTGTGTCTTAAAGTAATCTCTCAGTGTTGCGCAGGTCACCCTGACCATACTAATATGGTGGAACAGTGCATCTTTCAGGAACTGTTAGCCCGTATCAAGGAGGAGGCAGCTCACATGAATGCCAGAATTCCATACAAGAACCTGCACTGCTTAAATGTTGGATTTCAGTGCACAAGCTGAGCGCTGACAAATGCATGTACATTGCTTGTGGTGTGTGCTAGAGCTTTCCTAAGCTGCCTTGACCCTGGAAACTCTATCTTTTATAGTTTTATTTAGTTTCTTTTACTGTGTGGATCTTAGAGGTGCTTATGTCACATAGGTCTATAAACCCACTTGTGGCTTGCAAGTGCTTTGACTTTCTAATATAGCTCAGTTCCTAATGGAGATGAACATATTGCATGTTAAGATGGGTACATATTTTTTAGAAAACATGTTTGGGGAGCTGCACAGATAAATCAGTACATTTGTAAGTTGGAGTTACAAGTGAATTACTCTTAGGTGTGCTAAAGTTATTGCTGTATATTCCTGCTGAATGATGTCTAGCTAGGAAGATAGTAGATCTCATTTGATGATGTCTGGTCCTGTTGTCTAATAGTATGGAGTTGTTTTAAAGATGACTGAGACCGTCAGAACCATGTAAAAGAGATGTAGAAAGATTTAAGGTTTCTTAAGAGTTAGTTTACTATATGCTTTTCATAATGATGCCATCTTGACCGCTTTCTCCTTACATCAATTTAGTCCACGCCCAGAGGAGTGCAGTGTTTCTGAAATACAATCTTCAGTTGCTGGAGAAAAATAAAATAAAACCCAACCAAAAAACCCAAACATGTTAATCCAGGCTGAAAGTGAAAGATCACTTTTATGATGTTTCTAATCAAAAAACATACGAGAGAGGGGATTGAGAAACAGGAAGAGTGTATGTTGAACACAGTTCCTATCTGAAGTTGATACTCTTTTGGGTTACTGGTTTCTGTCAGGGCTTTTTGTTTTCTTTTGTTTATTTGCTTTTTGTTGAAGTTGAAAGTCCAACAGGGGTTGTGGCCTTCCAATATTTGGCTTAAAGGTGAGATAAGCAAACAAACTATATGCCAATCTTTCCTTAACTAGTTGCTGTGTACTTATTTTTCCCATAGCAGCAAAATAAAATCTGAGGAAGAGGCATGAGTTATGTACAGCATGGTGATATTTTTGAAGTCACCACTCTACTCTGTCTTCAGTTAATTTTGCCCAGAATTCCATTGCTGAGATGAGAATTAGACCAGCATTTTACATATGTTACCTTTGCAGCTTGGCCATGGGCTCATAGTTCAGTGAAATTTTTACATTAGTAATACATTGACAGATTCTTGTTTGTTCCACTGCAACTTAGATTTGTGGTAAGTACGTTACAGGAATTGTGTAATATCTGGCTGTGTCGTTCTTTTTTAGAAATTCAAGAATGTAATGCTCCAGTTAGATGCTAAGTGAGATTTTTCAAAATCGTGTAGGTGTGCAGCTTCTGTTTGGAAACAGTTCTGTAACTTCCTTTAGCAATCTCTTGTTTCTTTCATGCTTATTCCCTGTTTAAAACATGCCCTATCAGCTGTCATTTATATTTGGAAATTACCATACATAAGCAGTGATAGTAGTGTAGGATGAGAGCGGATGAATATAGACTGCAAATATCAGATAATTTGTAATTACACATGATATAGAGATTACTGGAGGATTTCTGAAATCAGGCTAGGTTGGAGGCCTTCATTTTTCATCATTCTGTTACTCCATATATATCTAGAAAAAATAACTCCTGATGCAAGACTAATTGTAGTAGTGCTTCATACTTTGATCTCATTCTGGACTGCATTTTAGGAGCATGAAGGAAAAAAATCAGTGTGCTTTTGACTTTGATGGAGTGAGAGTTCAATCCTTGCTACAGGGAGCAGCTTTATGCTTGAGCCCAGTGAATTATCCTTAATAACTAGGGTCTCTGATTTTAGTCTGTGACATTTGGTTCTCTGGAAACATCAGGGCTGTGTAATAGAAAACTAAGCTTTAATTTTCAATTCTGATCCTTTGAAGTGTGCTGATATAGCATCTGAGAGTGTTTATGGGGTATAACTTAATAATAGTCTTTCCACCTTCGGATTAAACAATAGGTAAATTAAAATGAAAGCCTCAAGGTAAAGTTGTCCTTACTGTAATTAACTGAAACAATTGGACAGTATTTACAATTATTTTTTAGTTTATTTACATGATGGTAGTGGTATCTAGAGATTTGTTAATCAATTTCAGTTCTTTGTTGTTCATATACTGAGAGTAATGCAATTATTAATAATACATTCTCTCATGCTCTGCTCTTCCAATTTCCTAACTTAATCTCCACAAAAGCCTGTTAGTTGCTTTCTCAATTAATATTTATCACGCATTCTCTTTATTTTGGCCTTTTTACTAGTAATTAAGGTACCTGAAGTAGCACATGTAAAACCAGGACATGGCAAATGGGACATCATGGCTCTCAGATCACCTGAGTTAAAATACCAACTATGTAGCTAGTGCAGCAAAAATAGGAGGGTATTCTTGTACAGTGCATATTTTCTCCTAAGTGAAAAGTGGTCGGATGTCCCTGCAAAAGGACTAGTCATGGGTTCACAGGTATCATGTTAAAGAAAATTGAGCCTGCAATTAATGTTGATCATCAGATCTTGAATTTCACCACATCTGTTTCTTCTTTATGCATATGTGGGGTCAGAGACTTATGGCTTTAAGATGTAAAGAGATAAGAAGGCATAAATGTATCCTGAAATAATGTCACCTTCTTGGCCATATTCCTTTATTTCTTGTTCTTTTCCCACGTATGCTGTTCTGGGGAGACTGCATGTGGATACCTTCAAGAAGAAAAGCTATTTGAGCATTCTGTAGATCTTTGTGTCTTGAATTGGAGCTTGATTGGGAATTAATGTTTCCTAAATCACTAGTTGTCTTTTCCAGGTGAGATATGCATGTCTTCCACTGTGCACCAGCAGAAGTTATGGAGAACAACTTGTGTAGCTTCTATTTCTGTTAACATACCCATTCATTACTCCATAGTGCGAAGTGTAAACGGAAAATGTCAGGGCTGAAAAGTCTAAAATGATTTTTGCATTGGTTTCTGCAGTATGCAGGCACATCATCTCTATAATACTGTTGCTACACGGGCTCACGTATAAAAATGCCTCAGTACTCTCATCTGAATCAGTAATATGAAAGAAATAAAACACAAAACTGTCTTTTTTGACCATACAGAGACAGGCTGTAAGTTCACTTGCATGTCTCATAGGGAAGCCTGTGATGAAAAGATGTAGTTCCATTTCAATCTTCCCATCCCTTAATACAATCCAACACTCACTGTTAAAACTGTTTTCTTCTTTCTAGACATCGATTTCTTTAATGTCTGTGCCTTTTGCTTCAGGGCAAGTGTGACTTCATGGACTCTGTTTTTAGCCTGTTCTCATGGTATGAGCGTAAAACATTAATGCACAAAACGAACACAAAAGTTCTATGAAAAGTTGGTCCAACAACACAATCTTTTTTTTCTCTCTTTTTCCCTGCCCTACACATGTGTGCCAAGGTTGGAGTGCTAACCGTAGCCTTTGAAGAGAGAGAAAAGGAAAAACCTGAGCTGAGATGCTGCAGGGTTAAAATGTAGCTCTCGGGTTAAAATGGAATGGGTCTATTCTTTTACTCAAACCCAACATGAAGGGCACGTGTTTTTAAACAAGATTCTGGGAGTTCTTGGACTTTCAGTTGAGACTGAAGATGATTAATGCCTACCTTATTTCTATTTTATTGGAGAGAAAAGTGTTTTATGCTTGAATTTCCTGGCACCAGTTCCTGTGGCTTTAAAGAAAAGGTAATAACTCATTCTAGAGCTTATTTAATACTGATGAAACTGTTGGATTTTAAAATTAGTTTCCCATGATCAGGCTGCTCCATGACAGTCTGTTGTAGTGTTGTGCATTGATCTGAAGGACACTATCTGCTCTTGACTTAAAGTGTTTTGGATTTTCCAGGGGTAATCGTAGGTGAAAAGTTGGTTATCCACTTTAGAATAATAAACTTCAGGTGAAATCTTGGGTCCTTCGAAATGAATGTGTAGCTTGTCATTAACTTCACTGGGTCATGATTTCTCCATTTTGCCCAAGGTTATTTGGCTTAGTCATGTTGTTAAAATGAAAAACAAAGTTGGAGGCAATTAAAGTAACTTGGAGTGCTATAGAGAGATGGCTGCTCCTGTCATAGGATGATACTGAGTGGATTTTTATTATTTCAAGCTAAGATAGTAATTTTCTGACGATATTTGTTAGGAGTGGTCATCTAAATTCCTGATGAAAAGGTATTCTCTTCCCTTTTTATGGATGATTTAAATTCCTTAAAGCATTTTTCTTGAGGCGGTTAATTCAGCTCCTCAGTGAAGTTTGATACCACTTGTGTACCATGCAATTATTAAAGTTCTTCAGTCCTGCCATTTGAATTTGGAAGGAAATCCATTCCCTAAAGGAAAAGAAAGGGCAGAATTGGTGGCCAAAAAGTCAGGGTAAATTAGTCACCAGAAATATCTTTTATTCATGGAATTAATAAATAAGGGAGAACTTTAAAAGACGCGCTGTTGGGTTTTGTCACAAAAATGAAATAAAAGGAATTGAAAACCTGGCTTCGTGACAAAACGTCGCTTACAGTTTTAACAATGCATATTTTAAAATCAAATGCAAAAACTCCCTATCAGCTGTGTGCTCTTTTGAGTTTGTTTGTGCCTTTTGTGGGTATTTTTAGCTCTGAAGGCTGTCTTTATGAGAAAATCTACTGGGAGCTGTTTTCCATGCAGTAAGTTTGGCCTGCAGAATCAATTTCATATGAGGCTGGTCTTGTGCCACTGTCCTTGCCTTGCTGGAACAGTAACTTCACAGGTGGGGTGCCAGATGAATAGCAATTCAGATAGGAGGGTTCCTTAGTTAGCCCTATTCTCTCTCTCCTTTATTAAATACTACTTGTGTGATGAAGTTTGTGCCTTCTGGCTTTAGGAGTTGGGCTGTCAGAAGAGAATTTTTTCAGCTTCAAACAATCTCTGGTATTGAATGTGACAGTTTACTTTTTGTTTGCTCATTTTTTTTTTCTTTCCTTAAAAAGAATCTGTCTAGATGCTGCGACTGACCAAACTTGTTCTGAGAAGCAGGCAGGCGAGAGGAAGAACAAAAGGATCTTCTCTTTCTTCCCTTAAGAGTACTTAAACAAACAAAACTTTGAGCCATTAAAATTGCTGAAGGTTTTGCTGTAAGAGTACCATCTTAGTGAATTGCTTTTAAAATAGACTTCTGGGAGCCTATGAAGTGTCACTTTTGGTCTGAGACACAGGGGCTCAAGCAGTAAAAATGAACACTTGCACTCATAGTATGGAAGGGAAACAAATTGTCCCAATTTCCACTTCAGAACTCTGTGATAGGATCAGAGAATCTGGTAGGATTTATTCAAGTACCCAGACTGGTTCATGTGAGAGTAGTAACTCTGTTACCTTATTTCTATCATGTGAAGTCTTTTTCAGACAGAGAAGAGTCAGGCTAAGGTCTCTAAAGTATGAAAAATCTTTAAGTTCAAAAATTTGTACCTAAAGAAAGCTCTAACACATTTCAGTGATACCCCTAACTCTCTTTATTTCTCACTTTATTTCTCACTACAGCACACTTCCTGAATTTTCTTTTCCTAGTAGATATAAACTGTAAGTTTGTTAGCATAGTAGTTCAGAAATGTCACATATGGTAAGTTTGATGATAAATTACTCTTTACTCTGTGATTCCGATCTTAAAGGTTTAAATGAGAAAAATTAAGTTTAAAAATAACAGTTTTATCCACTAGATGATGGCACCAGCACAGCATATGATGTCCTAACTATATTACCCTGAATCAGCTTCAGTCAAATTCAAGAAAATAATCTCTGCAGTTGTTTTGTAAATAAAGCAGGCAGTGGATCTGCTTTGGTCTGTGCTTGCTAAACATCTACCCAGGCTCCAGCCTCAAGTCATAATAGCTCTATTTTTTTCTTGTATCACTTTGACCTGATGCAATTATAGTACCTTTAAAGGACTGTCTTCTCTTTTTATGTGAGCAGAACATGAATTAGACCTAAAATATAATTTAGGATAGATAGAATCCAAATCCAATACAACTATATAATTAACATATCTTTGTATTTCTGCAGAAAAGATTCTGTTCAGAACGAATTTCTATTACGCTACTGTTATCACAACAGAAAGGGTGAAATGCCACCTCTGCTATCTCTTACAGCTACAGAATACATGAGCTGTGTTTGGCTGTCAAAACCTGAATCAGTTTTGCTGTTTGAAAAGGTACTGGTCTGTTGCAATATGCAATAATGTTTTGTTCTGAGTACCTTGCCTTGGGTAGGTACCACTGGCTTGGGTACAGCCTGATATGTGGCCAGTGCCTCCAAACCCAGATCTGCCTTTCAGCTGTGAAACCTGGGACTGGATTCTTTGAGCTGTTTGGGATTATTCATCGCCAGGCTACGGGTGCACTGGTTGACTTGGTTTTGCTAGAACGGGGTAGATTTGGGTAGTGGCAGTGTTGCTATGTGCACTGGTAATTATTAGCATTTTCTTCTATTTACCACATGTGCAATAGAGGAAAAGCCATGAGGATTTGTACACCAGTGGTGCCTGTGTCCTGTCCTCTGTGCTATCTTCTCTCCTCTTATCAGCAGCTTTAGGGCGCTAGTCATTAAGAGTCCTGTGGGAATGAGTTCTGAGCTGGCAGAACTGTTGACCAATTTGCTAGCTTTCCATCTGCCTTCCCATATTTGGTGACAGGGAAAGGCTTGGATATGTTTGCACCTTGAAATTTAAGGCTTCTTAAGATGCTGAAGAACAACAGGTGGTGTAATTTGTACTGTGTTGCATTCTGAAATATGGCTTTTGAGCAAAATATTTATTATGAAGTGTTCCAAATGCCTTCGTTTTTAGTATTTTAAGGATTACAGTCCCTCAGAAAAATAGCTAAATGTATTTTAATGCTGTCAAATATTCACCAGCTACTAACAAAGGCATTTATTTTTCTTTTGGCTCAAGCCTGGTTTTACTGGGAAGGTGTGAAACAAAGACAGAACTTAAGTGGGCAGGACTATGCGCAGTATCACAGGGAGAATTTTTACTCAGATTAAAACCAGAAAAGTATGGATTTTTGATAGGATGCAATCTGCAACTTAAGCAACAGTGGGAGAAACTTTACGGCTGACTGTAAATGCAGAATGACACTGATTTTGAATTGAACACTGAACTTCTAGTCAGTCTCCACTGCTACTGGCTTTCTACAGACCTCTGCTTCTAAGAGTTGTAGTGGAGGAATCATGAGATCCATAAATCACCTTATGCGTGTATAATTAAAGTGAAAAATCAGTTTAATAAAGTGATTTTAATGACTGAGTTTAAGCTTGAAGTCATCAGGGAAGGTTACTGAGTTTTTTTTTACTAGATTTGCATAGAAGAGTCATTGTCTGAACAGCATACCTCTCCATTTCCAGACTCTGAAGTCCTAATTTTGCTATTACCTTTTCACACAAAAGCTTGAGGAAATACTCCTGCCAAAATCTGGAACTTTTAAAATTCAAGTTCTGCAAGGAATATTTCACTGAAAATATTTTTCAAAGTTTTAAGTTAGCATATGTATTACTTTAAGAAGCTCTTAACCTTTTAGTTGATGCATATCCAATGATCTTTCCTTTGATCATTTGGCCCTCTGTTATTTACTGCGCTGAGCCAGAAAGAACCATTTTGGTTCCTTTTCCTTAAGGGAGTGGCTTTGTGTTCACTTATCACAAAGTTATTAATACTATTAGTGATTTTTGGTGGCAGTTGCAAGTATAGTGCATGGAAGATGATTGTATTGGGGTTGGCCTCTTCTCTTGTGTGTCTAGTGATAGGACTAGAGGGAATGGCTTCAAGCTGCACCAGGGAAGGTTCAGGCTGGATGTTAGGAACCATTGGTGATGGGTGAATGGTTGGACTGGATGATCCTGTGGGTCTTTTCCAACCTTTGTGGAAGGTTGGAAAAGAGGAGTTTTAGATCCAAATCTACCACTGCCTGTCTTGCTGGACACGGTGTCTTAATTAGTGTGAGTTTTTATCAGCTGCTCTATGAAGCTGTTTTCTACATATAAATCAGAATAATGAAAAGCAGCTCATAGAGTATTTCCATGGGAATTTTGAATGGAAAAACGCTGTTTGAGAAATACAGCTTCAGAAGCTATATTGATTTTTGAAATTTCTCTTTAGTGCAAATGTCTGTTCACTTAAAACGTTGAGGAAAAGCTCAACCGTGGTATTTTGCTTATCAGTTTCATCTTGGTCCAATAATTATTTAGCACTTCAATAGTGCAACAGCATTAAAAATATTTAGCAACTACAGGAGAAGCGATAGTTCATCTAAATTTATCCAGTAAGAATGTTCTCAGGTAAATCACTCTATCTTACTATTTCACATTGTGATCGTTCTTGGAAATGCTGCAGTATTATTAGCTAATAAGTGTGGAAGCCTTCATAGATACTCAAGTTTGTCATAAAGGAGAAACCCCTCCAAATATGAGGAAGAACTGGGCAGTCCCTGGACCCTCAGGAAGGACCTTGCTCAGTATGCCATGAGACTGAATTCAAATTTGCTTCTGCTGAGCTTCCTCCCTCTGCCATTAAGTGCCCCATTTTCAAATCAAAGTAGGGTGGGAAGTGCAAGGAGCATGTTTTTGTATCCATGTCAATGCCTTGTTGTTCAGATCTTCATAGCACAGCACGATTGTTGCTTACACAGTGGCCTTTTCAGCAGCAAGGGAAGTGTCATCAAGTGACATCAGCTAAGCTTGTAGGAAGTACAAGAGCACTTTAACAAAGACAAATACTTTGTATTTGCTGTTCCCTTCTGCTTGTGCTTAAACATGCATTTCAGATTGTTGGTATTTTATGCATCTCACATTATTATGTATAGGTAGAAGCTTAGTCAGTGTATTACCATGATTTATATTCTATCCAAGCCACACAAATGTTTTCTGATGAGATTGGAGACTGAAGCATATTAACGCAGTTGAAATGTTCCAGATTTGAAAACACAAGAAATAACCTGTTACAAGGAATAAAGCTAGAATAGCTAAAATTGCCACGTGTATAAAAGTGTGGTAAAAAGGCAAGAAGTCTGAGCCCATATTGCCTGGCTCTGTGTTCTGCCTGTGTTTTATCAACTGAGCTGTGCAAGATGCATCCGAGCAGAACCTACTTGCTCTTGATGATGTGCTTCAGCTGCTGTGGTTCTAACAGTGACAGGAAGGGGATCTTCTGTCAGTGGTGCTGGTGCTTGTCCATTCAGTGGAAAGCAAGAGTGAGGTTTTTAATTTCTTTGGTTGTTTAGAAGAGTTTTAGCAGAAAGTGCTGATGAAGTCTGGGGCAAGTTACAAGGCTATATTCACCTGCTAAGAAAAGCTGTCAGGGAAAAAATGAGCTTTACTTAACAGCTTTGTCTACAAACATTTCTTTCCCATACCTCACTCCACTGCTGTGCCCTTCCAGTCAGATAAGGATTCTGTCCACCCCAAGTGGTTTAATTATACTTTGAAAATAACAGTAATTAGCTCATCTTCCCTAGCAGGCTGAAAGGAACACAAGCTTTTTTTCCCTCTACATTGTTGATTTCTTCTCTTAGTTCGTTGCGTTGTGTACTGTGCCTAGTAAAAAGACTACTGCAGTGCATCAGGGGAACAGATGTATTTCATTTGTGATTTCAGTGATTTCCACATATGAGAGGATCCTTAGAGGTGTTTTTGCATGAAATGCAGGTGCTCAGGTTGTTGCCTAAGAGAACAGAAATTAAATATGCCACTAAGATGTTCACATTTTCTACTGCTTCTTATTGATGTAAGCTTTCCATCTGTCTGCTCAGCCCTGAACCTGCACTGTCAGTTACCACAAATACCTCTCCTCTACTTTTCTGGTCCCCACTGCCAAACGCTTGCAATACTTGTTCTTTCCACATTCTGCTAGATCACTACAAACTGGCTATCCATAAGGAAGCCCCAAACCGTTGCTCCCTCTCACACCGGTCTAAAGCTTAATTCCCTGCTCTGCAAACTGGCCAGGTGAGAGTTAAAGAACTAAGTGCAGGCAGAGCGGAACTTAGCTTAGGCTCAGTTCTGTTCCTCACCGCTGTATGGGCAGTCTCAGATCAAAGCTGAAGTTTTCAAGTAGTTCTATATAGACACCTCATGATTTTTGCAGCCCCTTTATGATGGTGTGATGAAATTGTATGATGGGCTAATATGTGTCCCTTGAAAAACCTCTTTGAACAGCTCCTACAATGCCACTGTGAGAGAAGTCTAGAAACCCTTAGAAGTGGACCAGCGCGGGAAATATCCAGATGGGCTGAGCCGTGACCAGGAGGTTTGTGTTGGCAAATTTAATGTATTTTTTCTTAAGCAATCTGAGAATCTGATCTGCTGTGGTTTAACCTAGCAGGCAGATAAACACCACATAGCCATTTACTCACTCTTACTCACAGTGGGTTGGGAGTGAAAACTGAAAAGTGCTCTCAACCCTCTCATAGGTTGAGAGGGCAATTTAGTAAGAAAGAAGGAACAGGGAAAAAAGAAAACAACAACAAACACTATAACAATAATAACAAAAAGGATAAACAAAGGAAATGATGCACAACACAGCTTTCAGCAACCACTGACCAATGCTAAGCCAGTCCCCAAACAGTGGTCTCCCTCTCCAGCCAATTTCCTCCAGTGTAATTGTTTTGTGTGGTGTCCTATAGTATTGGTTGTCCCTTTGGCTGGTCTGGGTCAGCTCTCCTGGCTGTCTCCCCTTCCAGCTCCTTGAGCACCTACAATTCCTTAGTGGCTGTGCAGAATGAGAAGATGAAACTGCTCAGCAACTGCTAGTGCATGCATGTGTTACCAACATTGTTTTTCTCCCAAGTCCAAAACATAGAACCATACCGGATGCTAGGAGGATTAATTCTACCCCAGGCAGAACCAGGACACATGAAAAAGAGGTCTTGGGCAAGGACTTTGATCTGTGTGCAACTATTTTCTGATGTGCTCTCTGGTCAGACTGTGGCTTGTGTGTGCTGGCACAATATGCATCACTGTGTATATAAGGGCTGAAGGAGTTGCTCTTTTTGCTGCTGTGTCCTGGTAGCATAGCCATAGCTGTATTTACTACTCTGACAAAGGTGGGTGCAATGGTGGAAGGACCTAGCAAAGGATCCCTTGGCTCCTGTCTCTTTGCCCCTCCCTTCCTGCATGCTCTGTCAGATTTTCTTGGGTGCAGGGGTCCCACTGCATGCCTACTCTGAAATAGTAGGGCAAATGCTTTTTCAGTCCAGCTAGCAGCTCCAAGTAGGAATAACTGCTGCCTTATGAAGTCAGTGCAGTAACCGGAGTTGTAATGCACGTGTGCATTGCAGCATGCACTGTCACTGGGATTCTGACAGCTGGGAATGTGTAAAATTTTTGTTTTTTTGAGACTTTGCATCTTCTTTTGATACATCAGGTTGCTGGAGAGAGGACAGCAGCTTGATGTGGGCTCTACTGTTCTTTTTGTTCTTCTGCAGAGGTGTCTCTGGTGGTACAAAAGCATCACATTCCAGTTCCTGTGCTGTGTTTGGCCTCTGTCCCTTCTGGTACAGTTAGGAATTTGTTGTGATTTAACCTTGACCCCTCAAACCTTTATCTAGCTGAGAGGTGCGAACACTTCTAACTGAAGAATCTGTTGCTTCCGATTCATCTTAGAGAGAACTAAAGCAATCCCACAAGCTTGCTAAGTAGTGCATGTAAGTTGGTTAGTGCTGATGGGTTTCTCTCAACAAGGGACAGCAATGCTCTAGAGGGCAGGCTTGGCCTATATTAGAAAGAAGCATTTCCAGCTACAGCCCAAATTCATTCAGCCCAAATAACATTTCAACTACTTAGCTTTCTTTCTATTCATAAATCAGACAAATCAATAGTTGTTTAAAATGTGAAGGCTTTAATTTGCTGGTATTACATGAGAAGTAAAGGCAGCATTAAATTAAAGATGCTGCTGTGATGAGGTCATGATGTCTCTGAATTTGCAAGATGTCTTTTTAGTGGTATGGGCTTTTCTTCCCCATTGGTATTAAGTAGATTTTGTGCTGAAAATTAGAGAAAATCAGCATGTAGAAATCCAGTTATCATAAGGTTTCTCCTAGAGCTGGTCATAGGTTCTGACAGGCCAATATCTTGGAAGCATACATTAACTCTTACAAAACCTGTTGTACATAATTTGCTGGGAGGCCTCTGGTCCCCTCAGTATGGTATTTGTCACTGGTCTTGCCTTAATGGGTGGCAGAAAAATTCTGAGGTGAAATACATTGCATGGCTGTACATTCACGTGTTGACATATGGCTGGGGGAATAAAGGAGATTTGATTGTTGAAGAACTCGCTGTGTTTGCATGTGGTCTCAAGTGGTACACCTATGTTGTGATCCACAAGCTAAGTACCGCCTGCATTGCTGGGATCTGCTCAGGTCTGTTGTGGGCATGCACCGTGGGACACAACTTGTGTGGACTTGGCAGTAGCTGAGGTAACAGTACTTTGGTGTGGTGAAGAAAAACATTTCTCCTGGTGGGTTGTGAAGCTGTTCAGCCTCTTGTCAGCTCTGTGTGCAGCTGAGGTGAATAAGCATGCATGCAGTTGCCAAAATGGGTTTCCTGAGTGAGTGATCCTGGAGAAAGGAGCTGGCAAGGAGGCTAAAGGAAGCTGGCTTTTATTCAGTGTTTTATGGTTCTCTTTACTTTCACTTCCCATATAAAAAAAGCTGAAGGGAGGAAAAGAGTGATTAAAAAGAATAGGAACGATCTCTAGATGACTGAATGAAATTCTATCTTTTTTTTTTTTTTTTTTTTTTGCTTCTGGGCCAGTCGGTGAGGTTAGAGAAATAATTATCCTTGTCGGTGGCTGTGTATATCAACCCAGTGAGGAGGCTGAGATCTGTAAGAAAAGAAGGTGAGACAGTATATAATTTAATCATCAGTTTGAAATGTCTGTCTCCTAACTGTGGTGTGTTTATATAACGATTTTGCTTCCTCACTCTCACCTCTTCTGTTTTGGTTTTTTCTTGCTTTTTCTCCTCAGACCGTTACAGCTTACCTTCTGAGGCATTCACAGTCTCTGGATGTGGGGTGAAATGATTAATAGCCTGTTTTGACTTGTTAAAATGAGGAGATACAGTAGCATGGAACAGGGAACAGTCAACTTGAAATTTTCCATTATGTTCACACTCCTGGAGTGGGTGCTTGGAAATGACTATTTCTGTTGGAACAGCAGCGAGTTTCTGAAAATTAAGTCCTTTGTTTCTTTTTAAGCTGATAAACGCTTCCATTTACATTTTTGCTTCTGCTAAATTCTTATTTCTGTTAGGAACTGATCATATTAAATGGGATTATGAAACAAAGTGTCAGAAGAAATAGATTAGTCCTCTGTCTGTACAGAGGTACACGATTACCAAATGAACTGTGTATTAAAATGGAGGAGCAATGGGGCATAGAGTTGGAGAGAATCATTTTTAAGGGATTTGTGAAATTTAGAAGCCAATTACTATTCTGTCAATGGAGATTTTTTCACTAAACATCTAGTAAAAGTTTAAATGCCCATTAATTAATATTTAACTGATTCCTAATGGCAGTGATGTCTAGTGACAGTATGACTTCCACATGAAAATTAGTCTGATGAGGAATGGGGAGATCTATCACTGTTAATGTGTCGGTCCATTTGTTACCCTGGTGTCTTAATTCAGCTGCATTCAAGGGCAGCCAAGTGAGAATATCATAGTCAGTTTGGGTAGAAATTTAAATTAGAGACATGTCAACGTGGTGGCCGTGCACCAGTGTGAAGGTCAGGGAGAAGGCAGGGGCTGGGGAGCTGGGTGCTCCTGACTGTATTGGCCCTGGGCTGAGGAATGAACGAGACAGGGCTGGAACGAGGAGAACTGCGAAGCAACATTCTGTTGGGCCACCTGGCTTCCAACAGCCTATCTTACATAGAGAGTACAGGAGCCAGGGCAGACCTTCCAGCAGCCATGAGTCTGTGTAATGCATAGGGTGCAAGCTTAGTGGGCTAAGCAGTGTTCTCAGTTGCGTTCTCTATTCCTATCAACATGAACCTACTTCTTTGTTTTTACAGTAATTTATTCAAGGCCAATTTCTGCCCTCTGTATGGTAAGTAGTAACTGCATCTGTAGGTCAGGTACCCATGACAGATAACAATAAGAATTCTTCCAGTTTTCCTCTACTTATTTCGTGGGGGCCCTGATTGTTAAATAACAGAGTAGGAATGAGTGTGTCTGTATAAAATTCAATTGGACTGTGAAAGATAAATTGTTCATATAAATGGTTGTAGAACTGTATTGAACATCTTTGATTTAAAGTACCATGCATGGGAGCTTGAAATATGACTGGTAATTAATGCACTGATGGAGAAAGTGGAGGATTTCAGTATTACTAGTTAGTGTTCTGGAAAAGATGTTGAGAAGCTGAAGCTTAGCTGTCTGTAAATTTGCTTTATTTTGACTTTTAAAAAGGTTACCCCTAAGCCTTGTATTTGAGACAAGTAAAACAATTTTGACTGAATTAATATGTACCTGATTTTTTTCCTTCAAATATGAAAGCAACACAGTGTAGATTCTTGCGTTTTTCTTCACTGTAGTATGCATACTAGTCTTTGTCTCCTGCGAGATATTTCTACGGTTTGAGTAAATTACCCTTATGTAGTATTGCCAAGGAGAAAACATTCAGAAATCAAAAACTATTCCTGAGTCACAGTATAGCAGGGCCTACAAATTGAAATTTCAACCACAATAAATATAAAGTTTGTGTTCTGTCACTTTGTTATATTTTCGGATGTGTTTCTTCTGGCATGCACAATGTCTATGCATTTAAGTGTTAATAGAAGCTAAAATCCCTTGCAGTCTCTTAACCCTAGCACTGAGGCTTTCCCATTTAATTATATTTAATTCTTTTTTTAAATCACAGGAATTTACAATGGTAACAATAGTTTACAAAATGCCCTGGCTATGTTGATCCAAGCATGTGTGGAAAGTGTGTTCTTGTTAGAGAACTGCAGTATGTCTTGTTCTTTAAAGAGAAAAGAAGAAACTGTGGGAAGTGATAAAGAGTCTGTTTGCAGTTCTCAGATGAAGGAAATGAGACGCTGTGCTAAGTGATAGGGAAGAACCTATTTGACTCTTCCCTATCGCTTGTATGTGATGTATGAGTAATAGGTAGATTTTTGATTCAAATGTTTTAGGCTTCTCTGTAAGGCAAAGTAATAAATATTTTCCTGTAACTGTGTGGCTAAAATGTCTACTTTGATCTGCTTGAGCTGTCCTCCAAAGCTTGAAACATGCAAATTTGTATAAAAGTTTTTTTTTTTAATTTTATTTTCCATTTGTCTTTTTTCCCTGAATTTGGGTATTTGGATACTTCCTGTGATACCAGGATGTGTGGAGCCAACAACTGGCCAGGTAAAGACTGTAACAGTGAGCTCTTGGATTCCCATGTTTTAAGCAGAACACTGAAAAGAGAGACACAAATAGTTTGGGGTCTGTAGAAAATATCTTGCCAGAAGAGATGTGCTGAGGCTGTACGGAAAATGTGTAGCACTGATCCAATATCTACTCATGGCACTCTTTGTAGCAGGAAATAATAAGCATTAACAAGTGATTTCTTCTGGTGGATAATGTTGCAAAAAGGATTACTGACTGGATGCCAAATTCAAGTTCAAATAAGAAATTAAACAAGCGTGGTAGATTATGTTTATAACAGCAAAACCGGTCCATGCTCTGGGGCAGACCAGCAGCTCCAGGGGTGGTCGCTCCATCCAGTGAGGCTCAACTATCTTTCTTTCTTTGAGACAAAGCATAGCAGTGAGCTCTGTGCAAGGCGTTTGCATGATGGCTGCTCAAGTCTTGTCCGCCAGGCTCAGAAACAACTGGGTATGCTGTGCTGTATGCTGCTTGTTGGGTGAGACTGCAGCTCAGCCAGAAACAGGGTGCTCTCTTTGCTTGGCAGTGGTAGGTTCTGTCTTGGTCAGCTGGAAAGGGAGCAGTAATTAATTGCAATAGAGATGTGTGAACCAGCTAAGGAAGAAGGGCAAAATTGTGGAAAATCTCATTTAATTGGGTTATACATTGCCATTTGAGACTCTAAGAAATCTTACTCTGTATGGCTAAATCTAAGCCCTTTTTTAGTCCTGTCACAGACTGCATTAATATCATAAATATGCTGGAGCTGAGCATTAGGTTATTAAATTTAGCTGTGCTGTAAAGCCATCACCGCTGTACTTATAGAAATGGTAAGTCCCTGATATTTTGTCAGTTATTATTAATAAATACCAGAATTAAAATTGATCACTCTTAATAAAAGAATTGATTGTGCAATTTATATCAAGGCAGTTTTAATAAAATACCCTAAATGAGCATAATTAGATTTATGTATTCACATCACTTCAATTAGAAGTTGATATTTAAAGGGCACACTCCTTGTTTCACATGCTTTTAATCACTCTGCTTGAGTTTGCTTTTTCAAATTGCAGAGTTAAGACCAACACGCTTATTTGTCTTGTTTTTTCTCAGGCATATGATTTTTTTTTTCCCTCTGGATTGAAATGCATATATTTATTTTGGCTTGTGCTAATCCTTAAAAGAGAGAAATAAATAATAACAAATCCCATTCAGCTGTGGGGACTTTCAAACCTTTAAAACAGTCATGTAGGTAAGCGTTTTTTTTTTTCCCCAAGAACTGAAGTATTCTGGCAACACAAACACTCTGAATACAGGTTAAGCTTCCTCTCTTCCCAGCCAACGTCTGCTCACTAAAGCAAATACCTTAATGCAATCTGTAAAGAATGAGTATCATGATTATGGACTGTCTTATCAGCTTCTGAGACTGCACAGTTTTCTTCCTCCCCTCTGGTCAAATTTACCAGAGTTGTTTTGTGAAAAATAATTGCAAAGTCAGTGGGGTAACTTCTGAAGTTAGAGTTGAAGCATGTTTGTGGTTTTTACAAAACCAGAGTCTTGCAGTGGAAGATGCAATTGCAAGCTATCTACTGCATGCTAAGCCGAGTGTGCTGCAGTGCTATGCATATCATGCAGTGGTAGGTGTCCAAGCAACCTTGGCTTGGCTCTGGGGCACAAACTCATAGTCTTGAAGGGAGGTTCTTCTGTGCAGGCAGCTGCCTCTGTCTGCTTCTCGGTCTTCTGCAAGGAGAGTGAGTCATCCCACTGCCCTGGCTGTGTTACACTTCCCACTGCCTTGCTAAAACATTGCTGTTTCCTAAAGCAAAAATGCAGCCTGCTCTGTATGACTTCCTGCAGGAATGCATCTGCAGTTGTGCTGTGATGGGGCTAAATGATGATTTCATTTGCTAGAAGTTTATTGCCTGGTGCTCCAAGTAGGCCCTACAAAGCACGTCTAACTCAGGCTACTGCTTCAGAGCCCTGAACTTCTTCAGACATTTTATAAAGGCTATGGTGAAAGAAAAGAGAAAGGAGAAAAGGTTAAATTAATGGCTAGAAGGAGATAAATAATTCAGAACATTGAAATGAAAGATGAAAATCAGGCAGGCAATAACGTAATGCTCGTGTTCTGCTGACCATGCACATTTTATGAAATGCTTTCTCAACAGCTAGCAAAAAATGCTAATGGCTGTAGTACCCTAGTGTACAGTTTCCCTTCTTTTGCTCATGGCAGCCCTGAGAATAGGTTCATCTATCTTTTTAGGAGCATATAGAAAACCATATTTGCTTTGGCTATGCCAGTATGAGTAAATAGCATTTTAATTTGTTTTCAATTCTGGTCCTCTCTTCTGATGTCCACAGTTAACATCTGGTTTCATGTGCTTAAAAGGATGTTGGCCTTTCATTTTACTGCTTTGCTCTTATGCTTTTTATTTTTCCTTTTCTGTCTTTTCTTTTTCCTCTAGTTTTTCTCCCCCCCCCCCCCCCCTTTTCCTTATTTTATTTCTTTTTTTTTTTTTTTTTTCCTTTTCCTCCTTATTTCTTTTTTTGTCTTTTCTGGTAAGTTGTGCATGGACTTTGGCCAGGCAGGGGCTGGGTAGCCTGTTGTGGAGACAGTGGAACGTCCCTCAGCATACAGGCACATCTGCAGCTCACAAGAAGCACAAGTGCCCGTGAGTGAAGGATAGAACAGAAGGCAGCCGAGGGTTGTGGAGTGGCAGCCTGGCTGAAGTCTCCCTGTGATCCCTTGCTCAGAGCTCTGCTCTTGGATGTAGGTGTAGTGATTTTTCTGGTTTGATCCTGAGTGCAGAAGAAACAATGCTGGTCACCTTCCTCTACATTAGACCTGAGGCAGAGTTCATAAATGCTTCAGTTACTGTTAGCTAGCAGTATTGTTTTTGGATCACACTGTGCATCCGTGTGTGTAAAGCTAAACAGAGGGACAGATGTTGATTCAGAAGGAAAAAAGCTATCTGTTGTCACATGGTAGTTAGCTATGGGGCACCTTTTTCCTTGTTGGAAATCTCATTTTGCAGCTGTATATGGAGTGAGAAGTTCTCACCAAAGTAAAACTACTACATCAGGGATGTGAGAAAGCGAGTTTAGGGAGAAGTGATACTGCTGTAGGAAATGTAACATCTATTTAACTGTATTTGTTGATGAGGAACCACAAATTAAGAGACTGCCCCTTCAGTTTCCAGCGCTCCTGTGATCCCACCCATGCTCCAAACTGTGGTAGGAAGTGAGATAGTGTACATTTTCCTGCAAGGTGGGAAGTGAGCACTGAGGATGTAAATGCATAGGGAGCAGTTCTGATTTATTCACGTTTATGTATGTGGTTTAAACATTGCATCCCAGGAACAAAGCAGAGTCTGGAATCTGTGGTGTTATTTGCATGTCAGGTTGGCAAGAGGGGGAGGCCAGAGAGGCCAGGACTTGTGACTTTCGGACTCTTGGTTGCAAAGCTCTGCTGGCCAAAGAGTATGTGGAGGTGGGAATGGCAGGGGAGAAGGCTGTGTAGTGAAAACTGTGATTTAGAGAAATGTGATGGGATTGTAATCTTTGGAGGACTGCTTTACCGTCACTCTTGAAGAGCATAGGGACGAGTTAATTACTCCCTCCTGTCTGTAATGCTTCTTCTGTGACTTTCCCTTATACACAGTGATAGAATATTTACTGATTGAGCAGCAGTTTTTGCCTTCATTTGAGTATAATTTCATAGCATGCACAGTATGCATAGTTTTTCATACTGTGTTCTGAATGTGAAGAACTGACATCCTATATCCAAAATCAATATTTGTATA
This sequence comes from Gallus gallus, assembly GCF_016699485.2. Taxonomy (NCBI): domain Eukaryota; kingdom Metazoa; phylum Chordata; class Aves; order Galliformes; family Phasianidae; genus Gallus; species Gallus gallus. The sequence continues at coordinate 8,332,897 of NC_052537.1, read as the reverse complement.
ACATACCAATGAAATTCTGCTAAAATGGTGCTGGTTACGTAGGTGCTTTGGGTCTGAATAGCCAAATGAGGTAGAGAATTGCAAATGAAAATTAAATATGCCATGGGAGATATTATGTTTGGTAGAAAAGTGGCTGTTTCAACACCTCCGGTATGCTTTCTAAGTCTGAAATAAAATGGAAAAGAGAGATAAATAACATGTTACTTGTATCTCTAGTACTGCATTTCATAAATTGCATTTCTTGACCTAGGTAGCATATAGCGAGTCTGATCAGATTAGGTGAAATGAATTTGATGCACCTAATTCAAATCATAATGAGCTTAATTCTACATTACGGTGAAATGAAAAGTTTGATATATTTGGCAGCCCTCTATTTGCAAAAGGTTTCTACTGTAGAACAAGCAGAGTACAGCATCAAAAACACAGACACCCTAACCAGAAGCTGGCTCTTATGCAGACAAGAAATAACTCCTTTTGAGCTGGTAAGCTAGAAAGGGAATAATATTGTTGCCTTAACTTGTTTTAACTGCTGACAGTATAGTTAACCAATTTATTTCTACAGGTATTTGCTACTGCAAATATCTTTAAAACGTAGTTTTACCTCGCTTTGTTTTTGTTGTAGGTGGATAGAAGTCTTGTGTTCCTTACCTTTAACTATTAGCTTAGTGTTGGATGGTTTATGATACTGGTTAGGACTTTGTAAATAGTTAATACCACTTTAAAGGTATACCGAAATGCAAGAATTGGAGATATCAGTCAGTCATCACAAGTCAAATCCGTATTTCTAAAGAGGAGGAATTTTTCAAGTAAAGACTTTGGTTTCAAAAGATAACTGGGGAAAGGGATCATGCAGGTAATTTAGTCAGAGAACTGTATGATGACCATCAAGCTATTCTTCCTTTATCATTTACTTCATGTACCTGGACTTGGCAAAGCCTTTACAGAATCACAGAACTGTAGGGGTTGGAAGGAACCTTCAGAGGTTGAGTCCAACCCTCCTGCCAAAGCAGGCTCCCTACACCAGGTTGCATGGGTAGGCGTCCAGATGGGTCTTTAATATCTCCAGAGAAGGAGACTCCACAACCTCTCAGGGCAGCCCGTTCCAGTGCTCAGTCACTCTCACCAGGAAGTTCTTTAGCATATTGGTGTGGAAATTCCTATGCTCCAGTTTATGACCATTTCCCCTTGACCTGGACCACTAAAAAGAGGTTGGCATATCTCTTTGTGTCTCGAAGGGAAACCTCTTAGGAAGACATTTTATCAGAAATATGTAATTCTTTTTCTAGGTTCAATAGGAAATTGGCGTTTAGGAGCAGCAAATCCTAAATACTTGGCTAAATGTTGAGCCATGTTGGTACTAGTTATATCTGATCTGTTTTGCAGTCTCCATTTTATTCTATAGCACAGTTGGGGAAATATCCTATAAGTTTTTGAATATTCCTTGAGTAGGGCTGTGCAAATGATTCTAAAAAAGTTACTACTAGGTCACCTGAAAAAATGTTTGTTGTTCTGTGGCAAAACATAAATCAGTGGGAAAGAAGAAAGAAAGATGTTTTGATTGAATAAAACATCATATTCAACACTTAATATTAGAAAGAAATAATGGAATGTGCTACACTGGGCCCCAAAATTACACTTCAAATTAAAAAACAAAGTGCTTAACTTAGAAAATGTCAAAATACATATTCTTGTGATGCCTACTGCACACAATGAGTATTTGCACAGATTTTGGTTTCCCCGCACAGCCTTCCAGAGTGAATGAGCTATTTAAAAGAAAGTAGAAATTCTTTCCTTCTCTCAGGATATCTTCCAGAGTTTGCCATATTTTGCAGATAGTTAGGAAGTGATACATAAAGTCTCCTTCCTATCCATCATGATATAAACAGGGTTTTTCTATAAGTAGGTTGTAGAAGACTGACATTCAGTCATACATAGAGTATGTGACTCATGCTGCTTTTTTTCCTTTCCATAAATTGCAGACACTTTAAAGAAGGCTAAAGGTTTAAATTCAGCCTAATTTCTACCTCCATTTTTTGTACTTCATGTTTCCTACTGTCTGTCCACAGAAATGATCATAGAATGGCTTGCTTTGGAAGGGATCAGACTACCTAGAGCCCCATGTAACCTGTCCTTGAACACATCCACGGATGTGATATCCACAGTTCCTATGGGCAACCTATGCCAGTACCTCACCACCTTCTGAGTAAAAAAAATTCCCTAAAACATCTAATCCGAGTCTCCTCTCTAAAGTTAAATCCATTCTGCCTTGTTCTACTGCTGTCTACCCATGTAAAAAGTCAGTCACCCTCCTGATAATAAGCTCCTTTTAAGTACTGGAAGATTGCAATGAGTTCTCCCCAGAGAACCCTTCTCTTCTCCAGGCTTGACCAAGCCCAGCTGCCTCAGCCTTTCTTTGTAGCACATGTGCTCTGGTCCTCTTGTCATCTTTCTGTCCCTCCTCAAGGCCTGTTCTAACAGCTTTGCATCTTTCTTGTGCTGGAGGCCTCGGACCTGGATGCAGTACTCCAGATGGGGCCTCATAAGAGCAGAACAGAGAACAATCACCTCCCTTTCCCTGCTGGCTATCTCCTTTTTGCAGCCCAGGATCCAGTTAGCCTTCCAGGCTGCAAGAGTACACTGCTGGCTCATGTCCAGCATTTTTTCCCTAAGGACCCCAAAGTCCTTTCCCACAGGGCTACTCCCAGTGAGTTCTTATCCCAGTCTGTACATGTACCAGGGATTGCCCTGACCCAAGTGCAACACTTTGCACCTGGCCTTGTTTGAACCTCATTAGGTTCACATGGGGCCACTTCACAAGCTTGTCCAGGTCCCTCTGGATGGCATCCCTTCCTTCAGTTGTATCAGTTGCACCACTCAACTTCGCGTCATCATCAAACTTGCCAAGGGTATGCTCAATCCCACTGTCTGTGTCATTGATATAGATGTTGAACAGCATCAGTCCCAAGATAGATCTCTGGGGACAGCACTCATCACTGGCTTCCACCTGGACATAGAGCCCTGTATCACAGCCTTCTGGCTGTGACCAACTGACCAGTTCGGTATCCACTGAATAGACCAGTCTTCAAATCCATATCTCTCTGTTTCAGAGATAAGGATAGCTCCAGGAAAGCTGGACATTCTTCAAGATAGAAATTTGAGGAACTGACTGACCCTGTATGCTGTAAGACAAGCTGATGTGGAAGAAGACTGGCTAGCAGTGTGCCCGGGTGGCCAAGAAGGCCAATGGCATCCTGGTTTGAATCAGAAATAGTGTAGCCAGCAGGAGCAGGGAAGTGATTTTTCCTCTGTACTCAGCACTAGTAAAGCTGCACCTTGAGTACTGTGTTCAGCTTTGGGTCCTTCACTACAAGACATAGAGGTGCTAGAGCGTGTTCAGAGAACGGCAACAAAGTTGGTGAGAGGTCTGGAGCACAAGTCTTATGGGGAGCAGCTGATGGAACTGGGATTGTTCACTCTGGAGAAGAGAAGGCTCAGGGGATGCCTTATAGCTCTGTACAGATACATGGAAGGAGTCTGTGGAAAGGTGGTTGTTGGTCTCTTCTTCCCGGTAACAAGTGTTAGGATGAGTAGGAATGGCCTCTAGTTGCACAAGGGAAGGTTCAGGTTGGATATTTGGAAAAATTTATTCTTCAGAAGAGTGGTGAGGTGTTGGAACAGGCTGTACAGGGAAGTGATGGACTCACTGTCTCTGGAGGTGTTCAAGAAACCTGTTCATGTGGCCCTAAAGGTCATGGTTTAGTGGGCATGGAGAGGAGATGTTGATGGTTGGACTTGATCTTAGTGTTCTTTTCCAACCTTTATGATTCACTGTGTTATGGGACCATGTCAAAGACCATGCAGAAGTCCAGTTAGGTGACATCAGTTGCCCTTCCTTTGTCTACTAATGCTGTCGCTCCATCATAGGTCATCAGTCTGGTCAGGCACAATCTGCCCTTGGTAAAGCTGTGCTGGCTGTCTGGTGACCAGAAAGATTAGAATCTGAATCTGGGCTTACAGTGTCTTTATCTTCATGTCCCAGAGTACCTAAGACACACATAATAAAACAACTTTTAAAAAGTCATGCTCTATGCAGGGGAAGGAGAATAGTAGTAGCTGGTTGTTCCAGCTTCCCCCTCTTTCCCCACATAGGATTATACCTGCATTTCATGTGACATGCTGGCAAAATGCAGCCTCCCTTTACCAGAGGGCACCATATGGGTCTTCTGAGCTATAAATTCTGCAGACAGTTACATTTAGGATATTAGAGTGATTGAATTTTTTGACTGTGGCAGCTTGACCATACTTTGAAATCACATGTGTCTTGTCTTTCATTACAGCTATCTAGTTTCAGGATGCCTAGAGACAAATGATATGGAAAAAGCCTGTGTGACATAGGTCCCTGCTGGCACTGACAATACAATACAAGTGGAAGATACCTAGACAGAAAGTTTAAAAAAAAAAAAAAAAAAAAAAAAACCAAAAAACCCACCCCCTTTAATTTTTTAACTTCACTGATGTAAAGTCTAATGAGGTGATTTTAATTTGTTTGGCTACCAGCAACAGTATTTAAATGAAGCACATAATTTGTTAAATACTAACAAATATGCTTCAGGCTGTAAAGCTAATGTAATTTTTTGCTTCACTGGTAGCCTTGGAGGCATTCTATTTCCCCTTGCCCAAACTTCATCTGTAAGCAGGCCATAGCAGCAGATTTGATCAAGCTTTTTTTGTCACATTCTAACTTATGGCATTTTAATTTCCTCTTCAGCCTGTTGAGCCCCTTCCAAAGCCCTTGCTGCCTGTCCGTCTGCCATTTTAAATGTGCGTGTCCGTGTAGTAACTCTGAGTGAGCTGTGCTCTCTGATCAGCTCTTGTTCCATCGAATATGTCACTTGAATATGATCCTGCTGCTCATTTTGTTTCTTACATTGCATTCTGCTTAGGCAGCAGAGCATTTTCTGGCAACTGGACACTGAAAACTTATTGTTCTGTCAAAAAGGGACACAAACTTCAGCGTCTTATCACAGTTTTCATGGTGGATGTTTGTATATATACTACATCTAAATTGTGTTAATCTTCTCATGTCCTTGACCCTGTAATTAGTGATATGTGGAGCAGGCAGCATGGAGTCCTCTTGAAGTACCATAGAGCTAAATGCTTGCGGTGTTACACTTGCTATCTTGCTCACAGAAGAGCATGAAATAATTGAAGACATAGTGGGTTATCTGTATTATTTATTATTTAAAAATATTTTGTGAAGGTTGTGTAGATATTTTGGAGGAGAGATGAAAGGGAGTATTGTTTGATTTGTTTCCAGACAGAATGATGTACGAAGCTCTAGAGGGCTATTTTAATCATCTGATATGCATAAAACTGGACTAAGAGGCAGGTTGAATGATAGATTTTTTTTTTTGGGGGGGGAGGGAGGTGAGAATTCTTCTTTTGATACAAAGCCATGTAAATATTGGGGTGCTTTATAATGGCTGTAGCTGCAGAGATTTTGATGGACGTTCTTAATACATCAAAGCAAATTACCGTTATAGGGAAAAATGAAATGCTTACCAGCTATAGAAAACTGAAATGAATGTGCATCTGTGGGGATACTGAGAATGGTTGTTAGGAAGCAAGAGCAGTATTGACAGACCAAAGCAATGTAGATTGTGATAATGGTGTTGAGTTAAAAAAAAAAAAAAAAAAAAGAAAAAAAAGAAAAAAAAGTATGAACACACCAAAATGTCAAGTAGTATACGGAATGAATATATTTCTGTTGTGGAAAGATTTTTGCCAGGAAAAAGAGAAAATATTCTCTTATTCCAGGTATCAGGAGAAGTATTATTTGAATCACAAATCGTCTGGAAGAATGCTTAGCTTTTCTGTCAGATATATGCAAATGAAATGGTATTTTAAATCTTTTCACTGGAGTTTACTGGATGGAACATGTCGCAAGGGCAATCCAAGGAAAAGGAGCATTTGATAAACACATATGGCTTCGGGCTGAGCTCCGTACCTCCCCACAGAGCCATGATGCCAGCGAGCTTTCTGCTGTGCCATGTTTTTAACTCCTTCCTTAGGCTCTGAATTAAATCTATTTGAAATCAGTGGGACACTTTCTGTAGATTTCAAAGAGCTTTGGATCAGGTATGGCGTAGGAAGTGCAGATCAGGAAGTACTAATCTGAGCTGCTTTTCCTTTTATTTTCTGTTTCCCTTATTTGCCTTAATTTCAGAAGGGAACATGCCATATTCCATCTGTTCTCAAGCAGTCCTGGGCTGTGAGCCACCAGAGCCTGGCACTGTGTCATTGGACTTTCAGATCAGCAAGGCACAGTTTGTCTTCCGTTCTCTTGGCTCCCTCCCACCAGATGTTCTTTCCCTTTCTCATTGCGTGATACAGCTAAGAAAACTATCTGGCATCGTGTAGCATCAGGTTTGAGATGAACCTCAGATGCTTCCGTGTTTCTCTGCCCAGACACAGTTTGAGTGTTTGTACGTATAAATTTATCCTTAGCATTGCTGTTACAAAATGTTTCAGAATTTAAAGACATCTATGACAGATGATGTCCTCCTGAAGGGATAGCTACAATTACTTAGCTCTGATGGAAGGACAAAAGACTGCCTGGAATCCCATTGCTGAAAACTGGATCAATTTCTGAGGTAAAATAATCCACTTAAACTTTTCCCTCTACGTGTAAGAAGAGTGCTTTTCCAGGCAGTGCCAGACAGGGCTCTGGCCATTTGAAAATCAGAGACAAAATATTTCATCTACTTCTCTCCCTGCTGCTCTCCTCCCCAGTGGTGCCAGCTTAGTGCCCTTTCTCCCCCCGATCCATTCCACTAACTTTTGGGTAACTAAACACAGAACACTTTTATTAATGCTTGCGAAGGGTCAAGGCAGGCTGGAGGAATGAGATGCTGGATTAGCTGGGATTTAGGGGTCAGGCACTCTCATTAGGGGGAACATGAGGCATAGCCAAACTTAGCTTAAGAGCAGTATATTAAGGTAGGATTTCAATGTGCAAATAAATAAGCAGTAGTGATGCTTTGGAAAGAGTGCTTTAGACTCTTTCAGCAAAATCTCTCTTTTGCCAGCTTCAGTGTGTGTATTTGTGATGAACTCCCTGTAGCAAAGAAGTTCTTTTTCAGGGAACGTTTGTCAGAATAAAATTATTCCAAACTTCTTTTCTGGAAGAATGATGAAAAAGTGCTCTGTAATGAAATGCTTACTGAAGATGGAGTCTCAGACACTCTTCCCACCTTTTCTTTCCTTCATGCCAAATGAATGATTCCTAACTGACACAAGAATGTATGTCTTTCGAAGCATATTTACAGTTAATAGTTTAATGTATTTGTGAGATAAGTGACATCACTAAAAAATAAATCTCCCTCCCATCCTCTCCTCAGAGAAAAAGGAGCAAAAGCTTATATGCTCCTTACAAACTATATAAGGCCTCAGCTGTGGCGTACGGCCGGTGAAGTCCTGTCACATACGAAGCTGAAAGTAGGTACCCCAGCAAAGTTTCATGTTAATCGTTTATAAAAACACGGTTTGTGTGTGATCTTCCCTGCTTGTGTCTGCACTTTGTTCTGGCTCCTAATACTTGAGTCCTTGGCACCAGCCAGGGGAGAACTACAGGTTCTTAGGGAGATCAGCACCAAGAGCCCATAAGGGTGCTGAGGAAAGCACTGCATGCTGTGGGTATGAGGGTGCTGTTGATGTTCCCAGTAACAACTATGCTTCTGTACATGATATGCCTGATGAATCTAAAATTTGTGCTGAATTTACGTATGCAAGACGACAGGAGTTGGGCTTATGTCTGATTATATGACCATTCCTGGTAGTTGTTTTTGTTTTGTTTTTATAAACTGTGATCTCTTAGAATGGTTGTATACATTCTGCAAAAGAGGAAAAGAGAAGAAGTATGAACGTAGTGTTTAGCTGAACAATGAAAGAAGCTGAACTGGAAAATAAAACACATTTTTTTTGCTATTATACGTGCTTGAAGTTCATGTAACAGATAGCTGATTGCTGAGTAGCTCTAGGATGCTACAGGTTTCCATGGTGGTAGACTATCAGGAAAAAAACATGAGCTGGCGTTTCTTACCCCCGCAGTTCTGTAGCTTCTTGAAATAGAGGAATTTGTTCATAAATTGCATCTTGAGCTGGAGGCTGGTATAGCTGAAAAATAGACTGTCTTCCCAAGCAACTTGCTGTTTATGCCCGGAGATCTGGAAGGGAGAGGGAAAGAAGTAGGGATGTCACACTAGTTTTGTGCCAGAAGAGTTTCATATCGTGTTCCTGGTAAAGCTGTCCTCTAAGTTTTGTATAGCAAGCTTTTTGCAATATGCCTGTATTTGCTGTGGTTCCTCCCTTACATCTCCAGAGGCTAAAGTTCTGGAGACACTAGCAAGAATAATATTTTTACAACAGAGCCATTTTAACATGGTAACTGGACATGAGGAAAGGAGAACACTGGGTGAAAATCATAAAGATGCATTTATTCTTTGTCTGGAATGAGTAGGGAAAAACAGCGTTTGCAAATACGATGTATTGAAATCTCATGGGAAAAAATAACAGAAAGAGTCATCAATTAATGATGCTACAGTAGGGAACAAAGCAAATATGTAGAATCCCTAGGTATATTCAAATTTCATAAGCAGGATTATATTCTTCTATGCAACTCTAATATAAAGCTTTTGAAGTATCCATATTAGAAGATTCTGGCCTGGAGTAATAATGTGATTGATAAAATGAAAGAAAATTTTGAAAGAACTGGTATTCTCTCTGCTGAAATAGAAAAGTTGCATGAGAGTTCTCAGTAGGATTACAAGCTAGAAGCAGGTACAAAAGTGTTATGGGCCTGATTCTATTGCCTGTGCCTGGTGTTCATAAATACAACCTGCTATTGCAGGTTCAAATGAGGAACTCCATTGCCACCTCATTTTACTGCCATGCTGAGGGTCAGTGTTTTAAATTAAAAGGTGAAGAAAGTTTATTTGGACCTATAGCCACAGTCTGACTGAAGTCTGCTTGACTAGAGAGGATCCTCAGCTTTCTCTTGTATAAAGCTGCTTGTAAAGGTTATGTTCTGCCTTATTCCTTAGCAGCTTCAGTGCAGCCACCTCTCTTAGCACTCCCAGGAAAGGGGCTGATATAGATGTACCATTCCTGTCCCTGCAGTGCTCCTTGAAGGGTCTCCTTCAAAAGAAGAAAATCACTGTAGTTATGGAAAACTATTCTTAACCCCATAACTGAAATAGCTTTTGAAGCCAGGAGCATTTCTATTCCTTAGAATCTCTCTTCCTCTGGCTAATGTTGTTTAATGTAACTGCAGATGATCTCACTGCCATGTGCACAGACAGCCTTCTGCAAATGCCAGCTCACACCACACATCTGCTTTGATTTGGGAATAAAACCTTTGAAAATGGCATTGTTAGTAGTTTGGAAGTGGAATTCTACTTTTGAACTACATATGCATCTACATACTTGTTCCATTTGGATTTTGCCTTTATCCTGGCCTTCCCTCGTCCCCCTTTATGATTGTGTCACTGCTGGAACAGCACCCAGAATGCTATGGAGATTAATTGACCAACTCCTTTTTTTTAATCTAATTTTTTTTTGTAAAGAACCATCATGTTAAAATGTTTTTACCTCTGTTGGCTCTCTTCACTAACAGTATAATCCAATTTATTTTTATTCTCTTACCTAATTTGAACCTAATTTATGTGTATTAAGTCTTTTAGTAAATCACCTTTAATGTTTAATGCTTTACTATCTGCAAGTGAAAGATGTTGCTGCTATTTCAGTGTCAATACATCTAGCTTACACAGACCTTCTGTATGATTAATGACATATCTTAATAAGTCTGTTGAACAGAAAGAAAAAATAAACCCAGCTTTCTCTGATGGAGTTTTCAACTGCTTTCAGTGGAAACGATGAAACAAAGGCTGTGAAAGATTTAAAACAAAAGGACTTACCTAATTATCTGTATGCGTATGAAATTGTATCGTCAGTTTGCAGACAAGTCAAATAACCATCATTTCCTGCTCATGCCGAATTCTGTGGGTACTGCAATGTACCTCGCTTTATTTTAGCAGGGGCTGAATTAGAGCCATCTGCACTTCTACTATATAAGCATGAGACAGATTGAGAGCTGTGTTTTCACATCTCTTTAATACAGTAGTGGAATTTTGTGGTGGAAAAAAATTAAAAAGTTTGAAAGAATGAGAAGATTGGGGAATTTGGATAGCACTTTGATAAGCGATCTGGATTTTCAGTGGTAGATAGAACTGCACGCACAAGGCATCTTAGGTTTTGTTCCAAAGGTCTTAGAAAAACAAACTGTGAGTAGGTATCTGTAATATGAGAGGAAAGGGAAGGGCTGATTATCTCAGTTAAAGGGAAGATTATATGTCAGCAATGCTTAGTTCCCTAAAGAAGCCCAGACATTTTTTTTTAACTTGCACTGTGCATTTAAATGAGTAAAAGAGCATGTAAGATGTTGTACTTTGTGTATGTGTACTTTAAGTGCAGTTGTAGTGCTAATTAATCCTGATGGTTTAATTTTGATTTCAAAGAGTGTTGAAGTTTTATATTCAGGAAAGTGTATATGATTCTGAGCATGAGAATGAGATGATTCTGACACAGATAGCTCTTTTTTAAATATTTTTCTTTTTATTTTTAATCTTTTTTCTTTCTAAAAATAAAAAGGAACTTACTTATAAGACATACGGAGGAAATACACCACAGCAGAGGATAACGACTATTACTAAGTGTCCTGACTGCTGAGTCCAAAACACAATGCTCGGCTGTTGCCTTATTCCTCCCACAGGCAGAGTGAGGATTACCTTTGAGAAGGTGTGTCTCCCTGGCAGTGTAAATGTAAGTGTATGACTCCATACTCCTTGAGGCTGAGGAAGGGATTAATGACATCAATTTAAATATATTGATTTTATTTGTATATCTAAAGCCCAGTAATTATTTGGTATGCAGCCCAGACTCTCCATCGGTGAGGAAGGATCAGGATGGCATAATCATGGTAACTGCAAGCCATTTCTGTATCCTTCTGGGTCTTTGGCTCATGGTGAAATGTACGTGGCCAAAGAGGTCTACTTAAGAAGACTTTAAGCTCTTCAGCTGGCGTAGCAACACAGCTTCCTGGTTGGGCTGCCAAACACCACTGGTGGGGTGGTCCTTCTCAGCAGCCCTGCTGTGGTAGGTGATGAGTCTCAGGCTACTCCTCAGGTACTCCAGGCTCAATCACAGCTCTCTGGAAGTTTTGATGCTGTTAAATGGTAGAAAAGTGCCTTTATGAAATAGTGACTCCACTCACGGTTTGAATCTAGCGTTACGTTTTTCACATTTGCTCCAACTGCCTGGAATAAATGGCAAACAGAAGGGATTGATGTCCCATTTATCATACAGCTGGTTCTCACAGGAACAGGCAGCATGGTGACAAGATGATTATATAATTTCTTTAGACCAAGCTGAAAAATACAGCTATAAGGCAAAACAAGAAACCTGCATAATCAAAGGTATTCTTAGAAGATGTCAGGATTCATATCCTTCCTTCTGTTTAGGATGTAACAAAACTGTCGTTTTAGAACAGGAAGATGCTCTCATGTATTAATGATTCACATTTTTTTTTCTTCCTTCTGTTGTTTAGTTCTGTTATAGAGGATGATCTTTAACAGCATGAGTGCCAAAATTGATTCTAGAATATAGGGACTTGTTATGGCATACAATCAGTTTAACTGGGGATAATTCAGAAGAGAAAATGCACCAACACATTCCTGTGTGTGAGAAGCTGTTTGTCTTTTTCTGTTCTAATGTAGATGTTAGCCGAGTACAGACCTAGACATAAGTGTTTTAAACAGAGCATCTAATAGGTCTGAACCAAAGAGATACATAAGTATTCAAGCAAATGCCACTTCCCTTGAAAGCTGTGGTTGAATCTCCCAAGACCTGTAGGTTCAACAAAGCTGCACAATTGAAATCAGTACAAACTTGGTGATATAAATCCTTCAGATCAGTTACTGTCGTTTGGTAAAATCTGCCAATTTCTTGAATGACTATTTTTATAACCAAAACATAACAATATATGAAAATAATACAATTGAATTGGAGGGTTATTTAACCTGTATTTAGCTAGGCCAAATTGAGTAAAAAATATGGGTTAGAGAGAGAAGTAGGAGGATGAAAAGAGGAAGAAAGAAAGGAAGGGTACACCAGAACTGCAGAAAAATGGAAGTGAATGACTCGTTCTCTGTATGCTATGTGGATAAAGCAAGAAATGATTTCTTTAGGTTGGAGCAAAGGTGATTTATCATAGCTCTTGGGATTAATTTTCAAACTACTGGTTTTTAAGGCATTCAAATTCACAAAGGTTTCATCTCCATTCCAGAGAGAGGGCAGTGGGGAGAAATGTCTGCCAAGAACAGTCTCTGTGTTTATGCAGTCTTCTCATCTGTTGTAATCCCACCATGGGTTTTTCCTTGGAAAGAAGTGAGAGAATAATCACGTGACTATTCAATTAGAATGAGGGGTTCACCCAGTCTAATTCATCAGTGATCTGTATTTATATCTCTGCAATTATTTAGCTTACTCAGTCGAAGAGCTACACCATTACTTTCTGTTGCTCTGTAAATACAGATGAGAAAGAGTTTTGTTGATATATTTAAATAAGGTAAGCAGCAGAAGAAATTCAACTTGGAGGACACTACCTTATCTAACAACTAAATCAGACTTCTGTTATGTAGTATGACTGAACCGATGCTGCTGCTTGCCATTTTTCTGGAAATGTGCACAAACAGAATTAAAACAAAAAAGTCTGGAGAACTGTTTCCAGTATTTGAACACAAATTCTCTTAATGTACAGAGTGCTGAGGCTACATCTGTAGGTTTTTTAACCTTAAGCAATAAACAATCTCTGGATGTGCCAGTCAGGACAAGAAATTGTAGGAGATGCAGTGTTCACATAAGCTCTCATCTTGCAGTGTATTGCATGTGCTCAGCTCCACTCACGCACAAATGACACCCAAGTACTTGCAAGTGGTGGATCTCAGGCCAGATCTGAATAGTTTTTGTAATTGATTATAGTATACATAGTTGTGTCTCTTCCAAGTGTTGCTATGAGAGTGCCAGATTGTTCGAGGACGCATGAGCCTTTCTTGGAGTTTGTTTATTTGAAATAATGGTTAGACTCTGCATTTTGTAAAAAAAAAAAAAAAAAAAAAAAAAAAAAAAAAAAAAAAGCTACTGAGCATTATGCTGTATGATTGGGATATTTAAGTCGTTACGCCGCTTAGATGATAAACTGAAGCATTTTTAATAGTCTTTCTTAAAGTCTTAGGCCCGAGAAGTTATTATGATGTATACTGAGAGTGAATTAATGAATAGGTATTTCATTTGATACACCTTGTAAGAGTCTCAATAAAAACAATCATTTGTATCTCAAATTGGTGTTGAAGTTGGGCTGCCGAAGAGTTTGATGAGTCTGGCTTTCAGTAGTACTTCAGACCATGGTAGTACCCTCTTAAGTTATTAAGTCCATAACTTTTATTAAGTATAATGTGAAATGCACTGAGAAACCACATTGAACTAAATTACCTCTTTTATAATAGTAATGCTTCTATAGCACTAAAATCTTTGACTTGATTCTTTTGTCTGGGTTAATATCACCTTGAATATTGAGAAATAAAATAGATTATCTATTAAAAAAACAGTCTGATAGGAGAAAATTCATCAGATATACACATAATCTGTGAAAATTATTTGAAGTGTGTAAGTAGAGGTAAAAACTTAATCCATAAGAGAACAAGAACTACAAAATATTTGAAGGCATGTTGTTATGGTATGATAAAAACCTAACCACAAATGCTAAGTTAGAATCAATCTAGCCAAGGAATAAAGTCTATTTCCCCATAGTTACTTAGGGGGCTCTGCAGAAGGGTAGGAACTGCTTAATGCAAAGACTTCTGAAACTCTTACTAAATCATTTTTTCTGAAGTTTATGTACATGTACTCGTGGATATGAGAAACAAACAAACAAAAAAAATTTTCCATTTCTGAATGACGTATTAGACATATTCCAGGCTGCACTTCTAAGCACTTAAAAGAGAAATTGGGTTGTTTGGAAGGTTTTAAGAAAGTGAATGTGTGCATTTCTCTTTAGCTGAATTCTGTCTGCTTACAAAAGGAGTAAAGAATATGATCTGAGACTACTATTTATTTTTAAGTGGCATGAAGACATTCCTGGCAGATGAAATGGCTATTTCAGATAATAAGACAGGGCTAGATAAAATATGTTGAGAAGCATGCTGTTATCTGCTCTCAGTTGGCAGTGTATTCTGAGAACTTTAAAACTGTTTGTAGATGGATAAAAAAAAATTAGAAAAGTATACATGATGGGAATAGAAAACTCAACCTGCCTTAAATCTACAACAGCATAGAAAGGATAAACATCAGCAGATACAAAGGAGCCTTTAAGGGTGAAGCATTTAAATGAAACAGTCATATGTAGATCACTGTGTGCTTTTGATGTTTTTATCCAAATCTTTGCAAGGAGGATCACCACTACAATATAACTCAGAAAGTCTAAAGCAAAGCAGAGCAATGAATGTGGAGAATCTGTAATCACAGTGCTTGATCATTTCAGAAGTAAGATGTTTCAGAAATCCCTTATGGAAAACAAAGCTGCTTGTTTCCTGGAAGCCTTTTCTTTTTAAATGCTTTCAAATCTAAGGGAGCTTCCAGAATACAAAAGAAACACAAATACTTCGGAAAATGTGCGAATATTAGAAATTGAAGCCTTAAGCATGCAAATCGCTGCTCCTATTCATGGAGAATTCAGGTACATTTAGATGATTGTGGTCAGCTCCTGATAAATACCTCAGTGATCCAGACATGCAAAAATGAAGAAAGTGATTTGAGGAGGTTGACTGGCCACCTTTCTGTTGAAAATGTCAGTGAACAACTGAGTTTAGATTGGTGGCTTCCATGGTTTTGTGTATAGTGAAATGCTAAAACAGTGATGTGATGGATGGAGTCCAAAATGCTTTATAGTACTTTGCCTATAAGCTCACATAGCTTCTATATGCAGAGATAAATTATGTATAGAATAACTTTCTCATATAAGATACTGTGTTGATTCAGTGGGTTCTGAGGGTGAACTACGAAACCTAATCAAACATACACTTGTTATACAATTTTTCTTTGCTTTCTAGACCAGAATTAAACAACACTGAAAGGAAAACTTCCATGTATTCTATGGCAGCAGATTTAGCTACATCGTCTCTATTCAGCCCTTCCCCAAGTATCGAGGAGGGTGCTCAATCAGTCTGATATCCTACAGAAGATTTTACTCTACTAGTTGTATCCAGTCAAACTATATACCTGTTGTCAAATAGCATCTTCAAAACACTGTATAAGGTAGCATGGAGAGAAGAGTCCTAGAAGGACATGAAGGCTTACCTTCATCTAAGCTCTGGGCTTTGTTTTACCCTCTTAGCTCAGTGAGGCCTAACTGATTTCAAACGCCTTTGCCTTTGGCAGAGTGAGGATTCACTTAGTTTCTTCACAAAACTAAACTCTTCCTTCCTTGTTTCAGTGGTCAAGTTTTCATCTAGTCTGATGTCCTGTGTATTATGGGGTTACACAAAGAGCTTCCTACAAGGAAACCCTCCTCTCCACTGCCAAGGGCTTTGAATACCTTTGGAAGATGAAAGACTTCATAGGTATTTCTATTTATTTATTTATTTTAACTTTCAAAGGCATTGCCATTTGTTCTGTGGATTTTTGGTTAACTGAGGTTCCTTCAGGACCTCTGAGAAAAAAATGTCACGAACACAAGAAAGATAGCGATTCTACTCAAGAAGTATACTAGGCATTTCCCACGGTCCTTGCACAAACAGATAAAAATATGAAGAATTTTTTTGTGAGTGTGTTACTTCCTTCTCTTATTCTCATCTTCCTTTTTTTTTTTTTTTTTTTTTTAATGGGAAAAAATCTGATACGTTTGAATTTCATTCAAGCCAATTAAGTACTTCCCAAACAAATGAACTGAAACTATTAACAGATCTGACTTTGCGCCAGGCTTTTGGCCACCAGTTCGACCTCATTTTGGATGTTTCTCTAGAACATACCAAATATAGTGTGTTTACTTATTGCTGTTATTACATTTTTATGTCCTTCATGTCACCAAGAAAAATTACACAATTTTGTATCAGTTTATATCATCTTAGTGAGAGGATTATAATAAATAGCTGATCTTTGAGAGTCTTTTGAGTTCTTAGTGTAATCATTACAGATGAGTATACTCAATTAATTGTATAAAATTGCAAAAGGTTCCTTTTCCAGGTTATATTTCCCTTCTCCCCTCCATCTGCTGGGTCTCATTCTGAGTGTAAAATTGACTAGATGAAGGCTTTTAGAAACTGTATAGAAAGCAGTTGACACATATGCTAGCTTTTTAATGAACCACAGTTGTTGCTATTGCTTGAGCTGACACAAGGCCAAGGGTGTGTGAGAAAGACAATAAATGCAAAACTTCCATTTTCCCCTACAAAGTCTAAATGGATTATTTGATGTGACGTTTCAGCTGAAGTTGGCTGTACTTTTTTGCATTACTCATTTTAGATAGATTTCAAACTGTTTGTTCTTTTCTGTTCTTTGTGGCTGATTGAAAGCTGTCAAACACAGAGGGAAGTGACGCACTGGAACAGGTTGCCCAAGGAGGTCGTGGATGCCCCATCCCTGGAGGCATTCAAGGCCAGGCTGGATGTGGCTCTGGGCAGCCCAGTCTGGTGGTTAGTGGCCCTGCATGTAGCAGGGGAGTTGAAACTAGATGATCATTGTTGTCCTTTTCAACCCAGGCCATTCTATGATTTTATGAAACTTGCAGTAATCCTGTATTAACTACAGGAGAGCACAGATCTTCACGGTAATCTCCTTGATAGGAGGGAGCAGAGCAGTTCTCATTCTCCAATGTATGTTTTGCATATTTTGAAAAAAATTATTCTCTGGAGGAAGATGTACAAATTAATGTCATAAGTAGCATGTTATTTGTAAATGGTATAATTGAAAACATGAACGGTGAATTATGATATTTAATGTATTAGAGTTAAAAATTATACTGCAACTCCTCTTCTATACTAAAAACGTCTCTTTATATCAACAGGTAGATCACACCTTGATGACTGAGTATTTCAATCTAATTCATCTGGTGAACTACTGAAAAATTAAATTGTCTTGTATCTGTGTTTCTATGTGAGATGAAGACGCACATCTTCCTGAAATAAGCACTCTGCTGATAAAGAGGATGGACTGAAGGCAAAATGATGGATTACAAGGTATGATCTATTTATTGATGTTAAATCTATGTATTCAATCTTGAAAAAAAAAATTGATCTACTCTTGATTCTTGGAATACTTAAACATGGAAAGTGGCACGTGTTTCATCTTTGGCTAAATAATCCAGTGTCAGGTCAGATTTTTCACTTGAATTTTCATGTGAGCAAGTTTTGATAAATTTCTAATGGGCATGATGGCTTGGAGAATGAAAGCATAAAGAAATGCAGCTGGACAAACCCAGAGGTGACTATTCCGAGTCCTACCTGACTGAGTAAGAAAGAAAAAAAAATTAGAATATTATCTTTGTCATCTCCAGTGTTTTACTGCACTTGATTATTTGCATTCAGTAATTTTTACACAAGCAACATCTTCTGCTGTCTAATGTCAAAAACCAATTTGTTCCATTCACTGAGAGCTTGAGCCACTGTGCTCCATGTGTTTATCATCTCCACAATCCACTTTTGTAATTCATTCACCCTACCCAGCCTTACTTAAGCCCAGAATGAAGCCATAATTCACAAAGAGTGTGGTAAACCACATATTTGGGCAACGGCAGCATAGAAAGCCTATTATACAGGTGCTTTATCACATCTGCTATACTGAGTTCTGAGAGGAAAAACAATTCCTGTGATAGATTAAGTCTATCCCAATAAGAGCTTCATAAATCAGTACTACCAAAAACAGGAGTGGTTCTGAATGTCTGTCATGATCCAAGAGAGGCTGTAGTCTGGCAGATAATTTAAAAAGAAAGAGAAATGTCCTAAATGGAACTGAGAGAAAAGACTAATCAAGTATAGGGAAATGGCTCTAGTATGCTTGCATTGCTCTAGGATTCACTCACTCGTTACTTTATCATGACAATCCTCCAACTACTAGAGCAGAAGGAAATGCTCAAAGGAGTGTGAAACTTAACTGCGAGAGTCTGCTGACTTTGAAAAGATGTTTAGAGTCCCTTAGAACAGTGAAACTGTTAAAGGCACTTAGGAGGAGGAACATAAAAATTTTGTCAGACAATTATCAGAGTATTTTTGACCTTGGGGTTGAGGTTTCAGCAAAAAGTTGACAACATTATTCCTTCTTTGGGATTGTTTTGCTCAATTTTATGAGTAAGTGCATCATCCTTAAATCCTTAACTAATATCTGCAGTAAAGAGGATGTACCTCTTCGCATTTTTTTTTTTTCAGTGCAAAAATTGTCACTGTATGTGAATGACAAAATAACTTCTCAGACAAGGTTAGTGGCAGATTATCTGCCAATATCCTGACAAGTAAGCAACCTCCAGTAGGACAGGTAAATCAATCTTCCAGAAGGTTATGATGATATAAGGCTTATGCATGAGTGAGAACAGGAACATTAAAGAGCAATGAAGGTGTGCTGAGTTTTTGTGTGGGGAATGTCACTCAGGTTCTGAGCATCCCCTTATACTAGACCCAGACCACTTTTTCCAGATGCCTCAACTGTGTTCAGAATGAAAAGATATGGCAGAGGATTCTGAGTAATCCTCTGTTCACTGGGACACCTTATACAAGGTGTGTTTGTAGATGTGATTTTAACCCTACTGACCAATTTCATTTCAGTAGAAAAGAAATAGCTATACTGCATTCCTAACATGAATTCTCATTTAAACCATGTACGTGTCAGGTAATACTGTATGAATAACCCTTTGGATTGACTCTGCATTAATCAGTAATGAATATATGAGCTTTTCTTGGCTTTATTTAGCAGAGTAAATAAAAAGCTAATGTGTATCATCATGGTAAGAAAATCTGGATTATGTGAGCTCAAACCTATTGCAGAGGAGCTTCTGTGCCCTGCTAGCAGAGCGACAGTTGTAATCCCAACTGGCTGCTGCTCTGAGGCTGTCACTTATTGCCTTTGTTTCTCTCTGGCCTGAGATATGCCAGTGACTTCTGATGTACCATCCCCATCACAAATGCTGCAGTGATGCTCTCTTGGAGCTGTGCTCCTCAGTTACCTGTCCCTATAGATTGGAGTGCAGTTTTACCTGACACATCTCATGTGATTGTAATGTGTTAGTAATCTGTGAAGAATTAATGTGTAAGCATCACAGAGCAGTTGAAGTTGGAAGGACTTCTGGAGGTCATCTGGTCCATACTCTAGTAGGGCCAAATGCAATCATTCATAATCAGCAGCACCACATTCAGCTGGAAGCTGGTCATGGGTGGTGTTTCCCAACAACTGATATCGTGGTCACTATTGTTTAACAGCTTAATGATGCAGTTGATGGGATGAAGTATGTTTTCAGCAAGATTGCAGGCAATTAGTGGGAGGAGTTGACAACGCCCCTCGGTTGTGCTGCTGTTCAGAGGGACCCAGGTTGATGGGAGCTTCCTCAAGTTCAGCCAAAGAAACTGCCAAGCCCTGCACCTGGGCTGGGCTTCAAGTAGGTGCAAATGATGTAGAGAATTCACTGGCTGAATAGCTCACAGACTTGATACTGAAGCTTCCTTTTGTTTATCTGAATATGGTTTTTTACATAAAAGTTGGAGATGAGAACTTTGCTAGATTTTCAAAAGCTAGAGTTAGAGGTGCAGAAAACTGTAGTGGATGCTGTCCATCAGTGTTTTCTGAGAGCTGCTCAGGAGATGTGTGGGAGCACTCTAAGCTCCTGCATGTTCCTCCTGTTTTTTTGAACTACTATTCCAAATCCAGTTTTTAAGAAAGTGGCATTAAAAAATGCTTCTGACACAAGCTGAATGCTGTGTGATCTTCTAGCTTTTATTTCCAGTAAGAGGAGCAGACTATAATGTAACAAACATGTTGCTAAAAAAAACCCAAAACACTTTATATCACTTAATATTTATGAAGGAAGGATTAAATGAATATCATTCTTATTTCAGAATTACTCAGTGTAGCTCTGAATACAAAAGCATCTTTGTCATGAAAAGTTATTGAGCTTCTTCTCTAGAAAGAGCTTGAGTTGGTGAGAAATTCTGGCTAGAACAAACAAAGGAATCCCATAGCATAAACTGAGCTGCAACCTCTGTTCTCAAATCTCTTATCCTATGATCTAGTCTAGGAGAAGTGGGTGACTTCTAATCAGCTCCCATAATGTTGTACTGTGCAGGCATTTATCTGTATTTACAGTGAGCTCAGAGCTTATTCCTGCTGTCAGTCCAAACAAACTGCTCCCCTGAGAGATAACTCTAGGGTAAAGCACCAGGAAGATGCCCTCATCTCTCAGGCCTAAAATATGGCAGAGGTGAAAAGAAACAACCCTGCAGTTATCAGGCCCTGTGAACTGTTTGGCTTACGTATTCCAGGGGCTCCTTGCCCTGTCTCCAGGAATGCTGCAGATGTGCTGACAGGCGCTGCAGCTGGACCATGGGGTGAAGCTTTGAGGCCTGGCCCTGATGGCTTGGCCTCATTTTGTGGGAGTTTATGAGCAATGTTCGTTTCCTCTTTGATGTCAGCAGATAGAAAACAACCCTGAGAGCAAGTACCTCTGTGGTGCCCACACCCCTGTCTGATTTATGCCATCACATGTACTTCTGAAATAATGGGTTTGGGTAGTACTTCAAAAATAATGTAAAAAGCATTTCTTTTCCCTCTACTTCATGTTCAAAGTACTGATAATTCATGCATACAGTTGCTTTCACCATACTCAAAATGCTGAAAAAACTGAAAATGAATGCAGGAAAACTTTCATTCTTTTTAAATTGTTTAATTGTTTCTTCTTTTTCCTTCCTTCCTTCCTTCCTTCCGTCCGTCCGTCCTAGTTACTGCTGATAAATATTTCTGTTTATGATTTTAAACAGCAGTCCTATGGACTCTCACTGTGTTCCCACTCTTCTAGATAACTGCTTACGTTAAGATATGTTTTCCATGGCAGGGGAGAAATTCCCAGTATGTTATTTTTGAAGATTCTCAAAATTAAGTGATTTCAGCTGAGCATTGCACATTTCAAATGTTGGACTGTGATGCAATGCTACAAATTTTATCTGACCTTGTCCCACTCTGAGCTGCAATTACTGCTGTCTGCCTGTAGGAAGAGAGCTGCTTCTGTTGGATCAAGACTCAGATCTGCTTTGCTAGTGTTTCTGTAGTATCCATCTTGTATGCTGGTGGCATGCTAGAATAAATTGATCTGTTTCATGCACAGATTTACTCCTTAATTAAAAAAGTTTAATTAAGAAGATCAGTGTTAATTTAAAGTCATTAAAAAACTCTTAACACATTGTTGTAGATTTATTAGTGCTTAGAAGCATGTTGTTTTCAGGCCTGCTAGCATGAACGGTGATGTGTATGAGCCAATGTAGTGTTTGCTTACCACACTTTTTGCTGACACCAAAAACTTGGAATAGCTGTGAAAGCTGATGTTCTTTTGTTTGCATGAAATTAGCCCCTATCTTTGCCAGTTCTTTGCTGTTCTGTGCACTACAAATTTTAGCTGAACTGCAGGGAGAGGATGGTAGACTGAGAAAGGCATCCTATACTGGAGCCCTGTGAAGCTGTATCCACTTCAAGGGCAAGAAAAGGGAAAGTCTGGCCTCTCCTGATATTGCGTAGTTTCTATATTGCATATTACAGGCACAGAAAGCTTCAATCTTAATTGTTCATATTATTTCCAGTGACTCTATTCCAAATTGCATCCCCTTAAATGGGACACTGCCACATTACCAGTTATTACATTAAGTATTTTTTGGCTCTGACACATTGTGTAGAGAAATGGATCAAGTCCTGTTCCTGGCTCCACATAGAATCACCCAAAAGTGGAGATACATGATGTCTCCAGGCCATAAAACCAGAGGAAACGTAACTCTTTCAGCAAATTAACCTCCAACCCATCTATGGTTTCCCTGACTCTAGACCTGTGAATAGAATGATCCCTGTAAATAGAATGGCTTGTGCTGGAAGGGACTGTAAATATTATCTAGTTCCAACTCCTCCCACCAGACCAGGCAGTCCCAGGGCCCCATCCAGCCTGGCCTTGAATGCCTCCAGGGATGGGACGCCTACACACTCTCTGGGTAGCCTGTGCCAATGTCTCACCACATTGAGTAAAAAATTACCTTGTACTGTATAACCTAAATCTCCCCTCTTTTAGTTTAAAGCTATTTCCCCTTGTCCTATTGCTCTGTATGCATATTTAAAACTCCCCCAGGGAGTCTCAAGTACATAAGAAGATGAAAGGACACAAATAAGCTTGGTGCCTAGCAAGGGAACCAAAGTACCATGGTTGGGATGGCAACAGGCAGGTAAGGAGTATGAAGGTTTGAACTGAGAGATTCCAGAAAGGGTGCAAAAGCCTTCTTGGTGCAAGCAGGGCACGTCAGCAATACCAGAGGGTTGACAGGAAGCCCCTGTACTAATTCACAGAATTGTACCCACCGTGTTCCTCCACGGGCCCCAAAATGGCTCTATGTCTGGGCAAAGGGTGGTCATGAGTGCTGACCCTCAGGGATCCATCTTGGGACAGGTGCTCTTCAACACCTTTATCAATGACCTAGACAGTGGGATCAAGTGTACCCTCAGTAAATCTGCTGATGATACAAAGTTGAGTGGTGCAGTTAATACAGTAGAAGGAAGGGATGCCATCCAGAGGGACCTGGATAGGCTTGAAGAATGGATGGGCACACGAGAATCTAATGAGGTTTAACAAGGCCAAGAGCAAGGTTTAGCAACTGTGTTGAGGCAAACCTAGATATGAGTACAGACTGGGGGAAGAATTCATTGGGAGCAGCCCTGCAGAGAAGGACTTGAGGGTCCTAATGGATGAGAAGCTGGACATGAGCCAGCAGTGACATCTTGTAGCCCAGAAGGCCAACAGTATTCTGGGCTACATGAAAGAGGATAGGATACATGAAAGTGGCAACAGGGAGAGGGAGGTGATTGCTCCCCTCTGCTCTGCCCTTGTGAGGCCCCATCTGGAGTACTGTGTCCAGGCCTCGGGAGCACCAGTACAGGAGGGTTGTGGAGCTGTTAGAGCAGGTCTAGAAGGAGGACCATGAAAATGACCAGTGGGCTGGAGCACCTATCCTAACAAGATAGGTTGAGGGAGTTGTGCTTGCTTAATTCAGAGAAGAGAAGGCTCCAGGGACTCTTCAGCATGGCCATTGAGTAAGTGAAGGATACTTTAATGCAGGAGGGGTTCTGACAGTGACCGGGCAAGGGGAAATGATTTGCAACTAATAGAGGGGAGATTGAGGTTAGATGTTAGGAAGGAATCTGGGGTGATGAGGCTCAGAAATAGGTTGCCCAGAGAGGTGGTGGCTGTCCCATCCCAGGAGACACTCAAAGTCAGGCTGGACCAGACTTCAAGCAACCTGATCAAGCTGTAGTTGTTCCTGTGTTCATTGCAGGTGAGTTGAACTAGATAACATTTAAAGGTCCCTTCCAACTTCAGTGATTCTATGATTAGAAGAAATCTGATAGTGGTAGGTAGCCCGGGGGACTTGCCAGATCTCCAGGAGGGGGGAGATCTGTGAGAGCATCTGCCTGCGTGCATTTCCACCCATTTGCTGCTGGGTAGGATGGTGCTACACCGTCATGCTCCCTCCCAGCCCTTCCATCCTTCCTCTCAATCTATGTGTTCTGCATTTTATTTATTAGTGAGCTCCAGATGTCATCCAAAGTTGATCTTTCTGGCAGTGGAGATTACTGCATTTTTTTTAACGGTAAGACTTATACTTCACTCTAGAGTTGAAAATGTTATTCATGCTTTTAATGGAGGTGGATAACTAGAAAAAAATCTGTATTCATAATTGCTATAAATTTGCTTCATTCCAGTGATGTCTAGGCAGTAGTAGCAATATTCTCCATCTAGGAATGTGAACCAGTATTTCACGTCTATCAAAACATTCATTTAAGATAGTGAAAAATACAACAGACTTAAAAGTGAGAAGGGAATGGAGGTGGCCATTTTCAGAGGATGAAAATGATACAGATACAAAAACATTTGCTTATGATTTTTAATATGCTATCAGATGGAGTGTGCATAGATAATTGAACTTTCTGAAGTGATGAATTAACATCCTTAGGAATTAAATGTGATGTTTAAGAAAGTTACTGAGTGTTAATGGATTTCTTCATTTGTTTATTATACACTGAGTGTCATTCTAAAGCAATTCGGAAAAACAACGGAGAAAGCCATAAACATTTTCTGAATATTAAGATGAAGTTCCAGGAGAACTAATGAGTATGTAATTGGAAACACAAATTTGCATACAAATTTGAACATGATATTTCAAAGCTTGCAAACATCAAAGTGTATTAAAATGACAAGCTATCCATGCCACTGTACAGTTTTTATTTTAAATGGATGAAAGAATAAAATAAAAAGGTTTTACTTGTGAGATGGCTAATTATATCATATTGCTTTAGGCAAAAGGCAACATCAAGCTATCAAGACATGCATTTGCTTTCCTTTTTTCTTATTGTGTGCAATTTCTAAGCCTGGGGGTCAGAAGTGAAACAGGTGTCAGGCATATAAATATAATATAGCACCACAGCTTTCTGTCTAGCAAATGATAGAGGCATCTCTTACTCATACTTTGGACTCTAGGCAAATGTGCGTGTATGAATCCTCTTCCTTTCATACACGGAGCATAGCTCCCCTTTGTTCATCTGGGACTCCCAAAGCTGTTCTGGTTGTGACCAACTAAGTTTTCAAGTCCCTGAACAGAGAGGTGCTTTGCAGAAGGGAAACCATGTGGGGATTGCTGCTGCAACCTCAAGGCTGTGAGCACTGATGCTGCAGCGCTGCTTGTCTTCATGTTGACCAGGGCTTACCCCTGGAACTGCCCATGTCTGGTTTTCTGCACCTTGTTCTGTTACTACCTGCCAGCTTGAGACACTCTTTTCATCAGAACTGTACTAAATCCTTCACTGGTAGAGCCCTGTCCTGTTGCCTTCTCTTGGGAACTAGGAAGACTGTTCCATCCGACTGAGTAAAACAATGTGAGCTGTGCCTGAAATCAGTAAGAGGTAGTACCTAGCTGGTAGCAGTTCAGAAGTTCAAAATAATTGTGTAGTGGACAAGACACTAAAAAAAAAAAAAACAAACAAAACACCCTTGTGGGGCTTCTGCAGAAAAGTAAAGAATAAATTGCAAAGGGCTTCTAACGGCAGTGAGATATATCAGATTTCTCACACCTTCAAAGAACAGCAGGACACTGCAAGCATTCTTATCAATGTGTGAATTTTCCGCAGTCTTTAAATGCAACTGTACTTGAGAGTTCAGTAGGTTTAGCAGTGTAATGCATCAGAACAATTTAGCCAAATGGAAAGAAAAGCATGGATCACTGCTCCTCTCTTGACTTGAATTTAAAGTGGAAATACAACAGAGAAATTCAATACCAATATAGCAGCATTCTTGCATATTGACTTCTGGCTACTTACTGACCTTTGGTATGAAAAAAAAGCTTTCGAGGCTTTCTGAGAAAGGCTTTGTATGTATGAAGCAGCAGTTAGTGTGTAGAAACAACCTGACTGAAGGCTCCAGCGAGGTCAGCTCCTTCTTGTACCTGCCCTGTAGGAGGCAATAGGATGGAAGCTGATGCACAGACAGCCACCACAAAAAAAACCTCAACAAACTTCTTCAGCAAAACGTACCAAGAGGGCATATGATAAAATGAGCACTGATTCTAATGCTGCATGTTAACAACACATTGCCTACATAGGAAAGTTCTTGATTTTGAACAGTCTCCACTCCTGTCTGTGACATATCTGTGACATAGGTTTTAGCTAGAATAGAAGACTGTTTCCTGTTGTTTTCTGGTGGCAGATTTGTCTCGGGCGTCAAGAAACAAAATGCCAAGTACAAGGTTAATTTATTAAGCTCGTATGTCTAATTTGATTGCGGAACTAGAGTGAATCTTAGCACATGTTTTGAGTTCAGGCCAGGTAAAGATGGTTACTAAAACAAAATCATGCTGCTTGTCCTTGAATCACATGGAACTCATAGCAGGAATCATCCTCCATAGCCTTGAAAACTCTTTATAAGGTACTGTGTAAGCTAGCAGTGTTTGTACACTATCGTTGGTTATTTTTCAAGCAACAGAAATATTAAAAGAATTAGGTAAATCAAAATTAACACATAAGTTACTGAATTAAAAAAGAAAAAAAAGAGCTGTAATTAAGCCTTTAGGTATAAGAAGGCAGCTGCTGCTATTCACGGATCATGCTTGTCATGTTTTTCTTTATCCTGCTTCTGTGTTAAATGTAGGAACCCTGCTGTCTTGTAATATGCATGGAACTTCATCTCCAGGGCTCTACAGTGTCTAATGCAGACTTATGTTTTGAGTAATTTATGGAAAGAAGAGATTATTTGAGGTTTGCCAGATTTACTTCATGTTCCCTTAGCATACTGCTTTCAGCATCAAGAAATCACTGCAGGGCCTTGGAGGAGTAGAGGTTCCCTCATGAAGCTGCCCTCTCTGTGGAAGAGAGGCTCCCTCTCAAAATGTGTGTACTTGCAACATGACGGCACAAATGTCTAGGATACTGTAATCCATCCTCTGCACTACTACAAACACCCCTGATGTCAGTGACACTGGGCTGAAATAAAGGTTTTTTTTGTCATGAGCTGTAGCACAAAATGGCTGAGATAGAGGAAAAATGTACATTTGATCTGAATGTCATCTGGCAGCCTCAGCAAATGAAAGGTGCTGCAGAAACTATGTGAACGCCATAGAAGTACCAATGTTTGGGAATTTAAAAGACTAGACAAAATAATGCAAAATATACAAGGGAGAGAAATGCTGCTCTGTCACATTGGCAGAGATAACCAAATGTATTTCTTTCATCTTCAGACATGCTCTATTTTCTGTAATTAGTTTATTAAAGGCTATCAAAGCCATGCAGAATCATTATTATTATTTTCTTTTTGGTGAGAGACAACCTGACTGCTTCTTACTTGTTGCCCCTGAGAAATTGCTGAGGATATTTTTCGCTGGCTGCTGCAGAATGTTGTGGCTGAAACACTCCATGAGATCACTGTAGATATCTTCTTTTGTTTGAATTGTGCATCTAAATTGGGCACTGCTTTTCCTAATCTTTTCCCAAAGGCTTCCTGGAGGAAAATGTACTATGGTTTTCAGTATGGAAAAAGCAGGAGGAAAATGGGTAAGGGTTTTCTATTTTGTCTTGCTTTGCATGGTGGTGGTTGCTGTTGTCTTTTCCTCCAAAAAAGGAAAGCGTGGCCCTTATAACTTTCTGAGATGTTGGTTACGATTTGCAGGACCTGACATGGAATTTCAGATGGCATTGCAATTATCAGATAACTATCTAGAATAACATTTTGTAATGTCTGACAAGTATGCTATTTGGAAAAAAAAAAAAGTGGGGGGGATATTTATAAAGTCTGATGGATTAGAAAGTATTTGCAGTATTTCTTCCTCTTGCTTCTTCCCAGTACCCCTCATCCTTCTGTATTTGCCATCTGTGCTTAGAAGACTGTGTGAGAGATGTTCTAGAGTCAAAGAAATTCCCCTGGCATAGTTTAGAATCACAGTGCAAAACAAAAGAGCTGTGCTGGTAACACAGCATACACGTGGCAGTATGGGGAACACAGTGCCTCTGATCCATGCATTCTGAATGGAACCTTGTGAGATCCTTCTTATCATCACTCTGTCTTGCACATCTCCCATTCCTGAACGGGCAACATCCTGGGAAAATTATTAATGACTACTTTTAATACTTCAGGGCTTTAGCAAGCTCTTTGGAGTACAAGACCTGTCATTCAATTCTGTATCAGTACAGCTGCTCTGACAGTGGAGGCCATGCTGTGTTTCTTTTCACACAGACGGATGAATTTTCTCCTCCTATTTTTGTCATTATCTGTTTTGTTACTTTCTTCATTTTTCAAGCAACATTAAATCATGTTCAGAGAGAAAGCTGCTCATCCTCCTGGATGCAATTCAGGGAATAGCCAGCTGGCCAATCTCACCTATAGTTCTTCCCTCCAGGCCTACTTCCCAGCACTTGCACCCATATACGAAGATGATCCTGTTGTTGGATACGGGACTGGATGTACCCAACTCCAGGAATTATTTCTCCCCTTTGTAGGGCTGGAGCAGGTGTCCTGTGCCCACCTGAAAATTTACTGGGCTGTGCTGGTCTTACCTTGCTGAAGATAAAAATAGAAAATAGATTCTTTATTGAAATTGTTTTTCCTAGTATTAAGTAAATGAGAGTAATCTTAAGTATAAGTAATAGATTATTCCAGGAGATACACAAATGAGTTTTATGATGAGTATTTTGGTAACTGATGGAGCTGAAAGACTCTGAAGATTGGACTGCTGTATTTTTTCTCATCGCTTTACTAGGTAATCAGCAACTGCATTAGTCACCTTCAGTTATTTTAGTGCCTCTGATCCTGCATCTCATACTCCTGGAGACTAACACATTTTGTACCACTAGAGACTATCCTTCCTTTTAACACACACAAAGCAGACTTTGCTAGCAAGAAACTTGCAAATTTAACCAGTTGATGTAGCCAGGCATGAGGCACTTTCCTTCCAATTTTAAAGGTTTATTTTCTCATAACCTCCCAT
Source organism: Gallus gallus (assembly GCF_016699485.2). Lineage (NCBI taxonomy): Eukaryota > Metazoa > Chordata > Aves > Galliformes > Phasianidae > Gallus > Gallus gallus. Next base: position 8,304,035 of record NC_052537.1, on the reverse strand, counting down.
ATTCAGAAAGACTCAGATATAAATACCTCACATTCATGCTGAGTCTAAAATATACTGTGCCATTGTTAATGAGTGCTCAAAACCCCCACCTCTTACCCATTTTCTCACTGCTTGCTCTTGTTTGTTGGACTGCATCTCCCCATCACTTTATGAATTATCTATTAGGCTGTCATAAATTATAAAGATGTCTAAGACCTGCCAATTTATATACCTAGGTCTCAATACATCGCGAGTTAAAAGGTGTTTAAAGTTTCTCTTGTGTATAGGTTAGTATTGGTGCTAAACATTGGCTATAGCCTATTTTGATTCTTTGTTATGAGATTGCTGAAGAGTGCCTGATGAACCTGTCAACCTCTTTCTATGGGTAGCTGCTATCATCTACTTAATTATTTTTTTATAACTTCTGAAGTATAATACATATTATAGAATGCAAGAGGTGTCTCTCAGTAAGCCAACCACCTGTGAGGATCATTTAAAAACAGGTGGTGAAGAAACAGTTTTGCCAAAATGTCAAAATTATGGAATGATGCTGGAAATTACTGCCTGATGTTTATTAATATAGTAGTTATGACCCCCAATCATTTTGAATGTATAGTTTGTTGCACTCATTCTTTTGAATGAAATACTCATTATGCTAAGTTGCTTTCATGGAACATATGAGTGTAAAAGAAAGTTCCTGTAACGTGAAATAGTCCAAATATGCTGCTGACTTTAACTGTGTTTGCCGTCTTGCATATTCTGCATATATAGTGCTCTGCTACAGGGGAACAGATGTGTGCTGGAAATGGATAGATAGGCATAACATTTTCCTGGTACAACTTCAGGTGTTGAATTAGATCTATTTGCATATAAAAATCAATCAATTTGAAGTAATAGCTTTAAAGTCTGATGAGTATGTTTTGTATTAGGTCAGTAGAGGAGTAGGGTGTAAAGTCTCAGAATTTACTCTAGGAAATCTCCTAGTGAGGAGGAAATTTTGGCATTTTTTCCAAGTCTGAAGCTTTTCACGGATGCTGGGTAGTAACAATCATTTTTGAGTTTTGATGTTTCTTACACTGGTACTCACAGCACATCTGAAGGAGACCAACTCCTGCTTGCCATACAGGTATCATCGTGAAGGATGAGCAAATCATTCCCTCCAAGCAATGCTCTTGTTGGACCTGGTCTTTATTTACTTGTAGAGCTTGATTATTACTTTTTTTTAACAGATTTTCACTACCACCACCTCATCTTCAGGGAAAAGAATTTGTTTTCTTTTAATAAGTTCTTTTCTCAACCAGTAAAAAATGCTTCAAAATGTCTATTCTTGATGATGTTGCCGGTGGTCCTCGCAGCGCGTATGAATTGAAAGGTTTTTCATCTTCATGTGGAAAGGTGGAAGGACAGTCTTTAAGCAATCTCGTTGCTGTACACTACCTCACTAGCACAACTTTGATATTTCCTTAATATTAGATTGACTGATGACTGATGAAAAAAAATTTGATAGAAATAATGCTCTTCAGGCTGCTTTTTGAATACCCAATAAAATGCTATGACATTTAGGACATTTAATTTAGGTATTTATCTTTGTTTGAAAACATGTTTTTTCATGAGATGAGTGCTACCATCCTAGTGAATTTTGAAATTGATGAGATAACTAAATATTGAAAATTCTATTAAAAGATTTTTTTTACTATGTCTAGTTCATTTATGAATCTGAAAACAACGGTAAGTACACGCATTAATAGTATGAAAGCATTTAGGAGATGTAAAATTTGCTTTGGAATTGTGCCAAGTCATTTTTATGTAATACCTTGCATTCTAACAGTCTGCTTATATGTCAGAAAACTAGCTTAGGAATTTTTAGCCATCAAAAGATCTTCTGGGCTATATTTTAGAAGAGTCCCCAGGTTCATTTTTAGCTGAATATGTGAGTTTTTATGGTTCCATGTAAGGTTAATTTATTTTGTGATACATTAAATATACAGAAGGCAACTGCCCTTATAGTCTATCTTAAATCCCACTGGCTTTCAAAGCAGAGCTCCTAATTACTATCTAGAACCTCACTGCAGATACATTTGAACTTTTATTTCCACTGGCCTGTAAATCATCTATTGAGGAAATAACTATGAAAATAGAAACGAACATGAGGAAGATAGAAATCTGGGGAAGAAAATAACATTTAATGTTTAGTGAACTACGTATCCTTGGTTAAGTCTTTTGCTATACTGAGACCAAAATGCTTGAGTATAAGGAGTAAACTCATTGAGGAACGTGGAAGAAGCAGGAATTGATGGTAAATGATTGTTGTTTTAACAGCCAGATCTGTTTTTCTCTTTCAAATTTTCTAACTAGTATTTAGAATTAACAGACAACATGTTGTTCTATGTTGAATATGTGGCAAAACTCAGAGCAGCTCTGTGTGAGACAGTATCGGGTGTTTAAGGAACGTTTGGATGTTGTGCTGAGGGACATGGTTTAATGAGAACTATTGGTGATGGGTGGATGGTTGGACTGGGTGATCCTGTGGGTCTTTTCCAACCTTGGTGATCCTATGATTCTATGATTCTGTATGCTTGCCTGATCATAGTGCTGAGATGGGGATAGTAGGATATCTGTTGATATTGAATGGACAATGAATGATACCTGTTAGCAAATGAGGTAGTGCCATTCACATTAACACAGTACTGTCTTATTTTGTTACCACCATCCTTTCAGTCCAGGCACTGCAACCAAAATGGAGGATGTAGCTCGTACTTGCAATCTAGAGGTAATAATGTGTAGTGGATTAAGCTGTTAAAAACTGAGAAGAATGTTCCATTTGGATATTCACAGTATAGAACTGGGGAAGAATAAATAGGCCTAAAGGTTATTTATCGTTAGTAAGACAAAGGTTGCAATAGTAAAACTTAATACAGAAGTTATTTCTCCTAGCTATCTTTTGAATTGCTGCTCAATGTCTTGAACAGTACTTAGTTCTATTTCTTAGAATACGCTATTGCTTTTTACATGGGGAGCTCTCACCCACTAACTTTTCTGTACCGTTCAATCCAGTAGCTAAGGACAGCTGTCTGTAGAGTACTGATCTACGTGAGCCATTGTTCTCTCCCAGTATGGGAGTTCACAGCGATGAACACATGCAGGTATCAATGGCTCCCTACATCAGACACTGAAACACGTCTTTTTTTAATATTCCCCAATTTTCTATAGAGTAGAGATCAGAAAATACCCACAGTACCTCTCAGCAATTGTTTTCACATTCTGTTTTGTAATGCAGTTTTTAAAGTTTGTGTAAGTGTAATTTTGAGTCCTGGAAGTGCACTGTAGAAAAGGAGCTTTCTCATTTGGATCTCAATTATTCATTTCCTGGACTCTACTGAGTTGGAGACAAAGAGGTCCAAGTTAACTTCTGACTTGTGTCATGGCCAAATCCTTAGAGAAAGAACCTAGATCTAGCTTTATCATTTTTAAATGTGTGCTCTGACAAGTCTCTGTCCACTTTCTAGGAATATACTTATTCTTGTCTGTGAAGAAGGAAACTGGATGTTTAGGTTTCAACTGCAGCTGTAGAAGGTGAAAATGAATGAAGTGTTCTAAAAGTGACATCAGCCTTTTCTGAACCCACGATTCTGTTGCCAAAATTAATGTTTATTACTAGATAAGTGAAAACTATACCTGTGTTAATTCAGAGTTAAACTATTAAAAAAAAAAAAAAAAAGCTACCCACAAAAGAACAAAATCAGTTTCAGCCCAAATCAGTATGGTTTCTTTTATGGAGACATTGCTTATGGGTTGTAAAAGCTGAGTGTTTTGCCCTAGTAAGAACTGCAGATTTTAGCCCTAGCTCTGATTATTAAGCACAATCTTGGTTTAGCATACTGTAGTTTTTACTTGCAATGAAAACTTAGTGCTATAAAAGGAATATTAAATGAATTAATTAAAAAGTAAAACACTGCCTTGTTTAAATGACTCATAGTAGTTTACTTACGGTGGGTTATCATCTAGTATTTCACCTTTATATCAACTTAATGTTATTTCTGACCAAGGCAGTTTAATAAGCTACTCTACTGAAATAAGCTCACTGCTTGGAATATTGGGAAGAAAATTGAGTAAAAAGTCATTTTAAAGTCAAGTTTAGAGCAGCTTACACTTATATATATTTGACTTGAGAGCATTTGAATCTGAAATAATAAACTGGATTCTCAGAAATTACATGTAATAAGAAAAAAGAGACGCTTATTTCCAGAAAACATTTTGGGAACCAACCTCCATGGACTGCTAGCAGTTCTAAGCAGATAAGCAGCCTTGATGGAAATAAATGGAAATTTTCCATTCAAATTGGAAAACCATGATTTGTCTCTGTTGAATTTGGTGAATCCTATTGACATCAGATTCAACGCAGGTGAAAAGCAGGTTTGCCTAATGAGGATCTTATTAGACAGCAGCCTGGAATTTGAGCAGGCTGTCTGGGACCCCCATTAGCAGTGCTGTGCTTTTCAGTGTCCTGTGGGTATTTCAAGCTACCTGCAGTCTGCAAATATAGCTAGCAAATCCCAATCTGTCTGATATGCTTGCTGGCTTCCTTATCTTCTGGCTTCTTAAATCTCCCTTTGTCTCTCTGTACAGGGACCAAGATTAACATATCTCCATTCTGCTCAAAATTTTATTTTCATCATGTTTTCAGTATTAAAAATAATTTTCTTAATTAGAACTCTCCTGAAGAATGGAAATTCCAGTTCCTACCAGTACAGAAGAGAACTATGTGATCCAGGGAACTTTATGGCCTTTTTGGTGTTGTGCAGTATGTTTACAAATATCCTATAGTTCTTGAGTAAGGAAAGCTGTTAAGCAAGTGCTTGATCAAATCTTTCCTTAGGCAAATATTCAATCAGTAGGAAACAAATAGCTGAATGTCAAGAGCAAATACATTGAAATTAAAGGGTATTTTTCCCTCGAGATTTTTTTTTTGACACTGCTTGTGGCAAAAGGAGGAACAGTATTTGTAGATGGAAATGCATTTCTTTCTTGAGCTGGATGTGTGTGGCCAGAACCTCATACCTGGAGGGATTCTGTCAGTGCAGGAGGCCTGTAAGCAAGCTGTGGAAGTATAATCCTGGGACGGTCTCTGAGGAGTTTTCTGTCTGAAGCCTGAACTCTCTAGCCAGGACTACCCAGTTAGTGTGTGATCACTTATTATTGTGCTTGTACAGGACAATAATTAACTCTAAATGACAGAGAAAACAGACAGATGGTTGAAGCAGACTCCACTGGAATCTCCCCATGCAACGTTCCCCAGCCAGTGTGAGGGAAGTGGATCTTGCCCTCTCTCCGCACTTGTGTGAGCATCATGTTCAAATGGTGAACAAATGCTCAGCAGCTGCAAACTGCCGCAGTCCTCTCTAAGCAGAACTTCTGCTATCCACCTTAAAACACGTTTCAAGACATGAATGTTTGGTTCTTGAAAGCGTTCTACACTTTTTGTCCTCAACTTCACAAAGGCCTCCTTTTCATGTGGCTGCCAAGTTGTTCAGATTCAGGGACACTGCAGTGATAAAGCCCAGGTGAATCCTCTCCAAAAAGGGCTCAGCCCTGTCTTGTCCAGATGCTCTCTTGTATTTTGTGAACTCTACTGATACCAGTGCAGCACACTGCACAGAAGGCTCCCTCTCTTTGTTCATGTCTCTGCAGTGATACTGTGAACCTGTGCCATTGAATACCTTGCATATTAGTTTGTGATACATAGACTGCTATGTCTCAAGATGGGGCAAGTTCACCTAGCAATTTTGTTCTGGATTCAGGTGCAACTTGGTGACTGATGAGTTAAAAATGTTTTCCATTGGAATTATTGCTGTTTTTCTGCATTGCTAAAACAAGCATAAAGAAATGCATCAGTTCTGGAAATTGCAAGAGGGAGCAGAGATGCTGATTGACTGTTATTTTGATGACATGTCTAGAATAATTGTTTTGGAAAAATAGTAGCACAGCAAGGTAGCACAATTTTTGTAGTTACAGTTGCAGGTTGAAGAGAAATCACCTGTATAAGGACCCATCTCATTTTTGCAATCATGATAAATTTGATTGTGCTACACTGATTATAAACTAGACTAAACACTATGGTTATTAGCATTCCAATCGGGATGCATACAGAGTGGTGGTGTTGCTGAGAGATACAATTTCAAATCAGAATGAAATTGCTGGCAGTGTAATGAGCCTGTCTCTGTGTGTCCTTCACAGTTACATATATAGGTGGGTGTATACATCCACTCCCAAGTGTGTGTTAGCACATAAAAAGCCACCGCGTAAAGATGTATGCAAATGAAAATACCTTACATCTAGTTCTGTTCAAAATTGGACTCTAGTGTGAATTTCAGCAGCTGGCAGCCATGCTGATGCTTCAGCTTTTGAGGCTGACTTTTGCTCTGCAGCCTGGTCTCATGGAGCAGAGAATCATCCACACCTCCAGCCTCACAGATCGCTTTTCACCTGATCATAGTCACTACCTTTTAGATGGGGTACAACATGTAGAAATTGATGCACCTGCACAGAAAAATTATTTGAAAAAATGCTCCAACTCGCTAAAAATTGCAGTTGTTAAAAAGATTTACTTCCTTGCAGGAAAGAAGAATGGAAGCAAGGAGGTTTTTGTGACATAAAACATTTGATCTGTCAGCATAATCTCAGCTCTTTGGTGCAGACCCTTCTCTGTTTTGCACAAATATAGATGTGGCCTCCTAAAGTTATTCAGCCATGGAGGGGTAGTAACAGTGGCTGCAAGATGAGTAAGAAAAAGCGGAGGAGAAGGAAGAGGAGCCAGTGAGATGTGGTCACAGCTACTGCCCTTCTTCTAGGAAAATGAAGGATACAATCATGATGATGAAATGTTAAAAAAACAGCAGCACTGAAGCATGTACAGTCAGTATGAGAAGACAGCATTCCACCGTGGCCTCATTTCCCTTAATTTGTTGGATGCACTCCAAATAGTGCATTGTAGGATCTTAAATTAATTCCTACGGCTCCCAGTGTTTCTGAAGTCCTCAAGAAGACCTGAAGCAGTGGTGTAGCCTCTGGCAAGGGAGCTTTGCTGTAACTCAGATTAAGCTCCTGGTGAGAGCTTGCCAGGTATGGCAGGTGGCCGGAGCATGACTACCTCTCTGAAGATTTCATCACTGTAATCTGCAATTAACCTTGTTCCTCAAATTTATACCGCAGGATGCTGCTGATGTTTCACTTTTATTTATTTATTTTTTCCTTTAAAATGTTGGCGGACACTGATGTCTTACAGCTCTTTGGTCCTTGCTACTTTTATTGTTGCATGTAGAGATTCAGTGACCAGTGTGTAGCATGGTTCCATTCTAAAGCTCTGGTGATGCAAAGCAAACACAAGCCATCCAAACTCATAAGTTATGATACACTCGTGACTGCTCTAGTCAGTGCTTCGCTACAGAGGGCACACAGGATTGTAGCCACTTTGGTCCTTAATCTTTCAGTAACCGAGAGGTCACCCTGATGCAGATGCTTAGACTCATTCTGATCTTGTTTGCACCTCGGTAAGTCAAGAGTAACTTCAAGGCAGTAAATTCAATTATGATGTGGGCGGTAGACAGTGCTCAGGACAGGCTATATTTCACCATTTTTTGTTCTAGGCATTTACTTTTTTTTTTAAAATGATTTAATTTAGAAAGGGATTAGAATTCTTCTTTGGGCTGCTTTTCCTACCCATCTTTATTATTTGCTTTTCATTTAGTTTCAGCCAATACATGATGTTTTCTTTCTTAATCATTTGTGCTAGCATGGTAATTTTTTAAAAATGTATGCAGATCACAACAATTTTCTGGCAAAGAAAAGCATGAAATTTACTGCCCTTGAAATCTGCATCCGTAAGGAGGAAAATATATCCTTTCATATTTCACTGTCAGAAAAGAATAGTAACCGTGAAGTTATATTTATGTATTGAACCTTGTGATATTCTAAAGAGGAGGAAAAAGTATATAAAGGATGCTGATTTTTCTCTTGCGTATGCAGCATGTATATTATTTAACCGTCAATGTTCGGGTAATAATTTGTTATAAAAACCTTCATATTTCAGAATAATGTAGGAAGTGAAACGAAACAGACTGTCATTACTGGCCATATGGCTATGGTCGCAGGCTCCATGATAGTCTTCTAGCCAGATAGAAAGAGGAGAAATATCCAGCCAGATTTCTAAGTCCGTATCATTTTCTTTGCCCTGAATGCTAATCTTGGTTCAAGATGGAAAACAGTTTCTTGAAATATTGCATACAATCTTAGCACGTTTTGTGCTTCTGTTATTCAAGCTGCTTTTCTCTGGTTTTCATATTTTATCCAAAAATTGGCAGAAATTCAGAAATTGTGTAGGTGTCAGAGCTTTGAAGAGAATCTGCAGATCCTATGGATAATACAATGCTTATATTTTAATGTATCTACCTGAGAACAGCCAAACAGAGCTCAGAACCTGTGGTTTGTATGAACGGGACCCACGAGTTTTCTCTGTTATCTCCTGACTTTGTGAATGTAAGCTTCGTGCGAGTTGGAGAACTCCTTTTCCTGAACAGAAAACTGTCCAGGAACTAATTGTTGATTTCTATAAACAGACTTCCTATTGCTGAATCATTCTAATATTATTTAACGTTCAGAAACTGGGTAAGTTAGCATATTATTTATTCCCAGAATTACTGTGCTAAGCAAGAATGGTGCAGCTACTTGCCTCCTTCACTGAGAAAGAGAATGTGGGAGATTGCCTTATGTTTTGCAGCTAGTGGAATTCTTGGCGCCTTTTCTGAATAAAATGGCCTCAATCTCCTTTATTTTTATTTTTATTTTTTTTTTGCTTTGCCCAGCAATGCTGCTTTCATACAGGAACATTTCTGTTACCCCTTTCAAAAGAGATGCGCAGGGATACACTGAGGCTCGGTGAATACTCAGTGTAGAGGACAGAGGACAGGCAAAGTGGTACCACTGATTTACTTTTCTGCTTTTACTGTAGGGACTTACAGATTCCTTCACTGTCCTCTTTTGAAATTCACCGTTACCTGAGTAGCCTGTTTGTTGCTTCTTCTCCTTCACCCAAATATTAGGAAGCTAGAGGAAAACACTTTCAGCCTGAGTAGTTAATGCATCACAAGAGGGCATTGCTTTGTAAATGGACTCCAGCAGCACTTTGTAGCTTCTTGAGCTGAAAGGTGTATTCCTTTGCATGAAACAAGAAACACATGTTGTCCAGTTAAGCCAGGTATGGGAAACTTATCATCTTCTGCCAGACAGCTTCTATTAAGTATACATTTTACTTTTCTTTCTTTACATACTTAACTAGATGATTGTTTGATTAGTGTTAACATGTCACGAGGCAGCTGTTTTCAGTGCATTATCTTATTGCCCATGTCTCTGAGGAAATGTACATAATGAAACAGATCAATTTAATTTTTTTTTTCTGTGCTATCTTCATTATTTCTTCCATCTCAGACCCAATCTCTATACATCTGGTTTTTGTTTTGTTTTGTTTTTGTATTTGTTTTTTCTCCTCTAATTTCTTTCCAAATATACCCTTTCTTTTCCTTGTGAGAAACTTGGCCTGGCTTGTAGCAGTGATGAAGGTAACAATGGTACCACCCTTCTCTTGCTGTTAGTTTTGTGGGGACCGTATAGCACCATAGCACTCACAATGGCCACAGGCATGTAAAACTAGCACTGTGAAGCCCGAAAAATGTTGTATTTCTATTGACATTGTCAGTCCTTGGCCTGTTTTCCCATCACTCCTCACCAGTTTCTGTCTTTACTTCTGCAGTATTCTGCTCTGACATATTGAAGATTTGTGCCTGTTTGTTGGTATGGAGAAAGAGTCAGTCCTGGATAGCTTCTCTCTTGGCTTTTTCTTTTTTCTAACTTCGCATGCCTGCTTTTTAGCACATACTATTTGTAAGGGCCCTGAGGCATGCCTGTTTGGCTCTTCCCCTTCTTTGCCATTACATCTGAGCACCTGATTGATGTACGTAGCGTGTTAGGAGATGGCAGATACTCTTTTCCTGTCAAATAGATAACCTGAAAAAAAATTGTTGGCCTTTATGAAAAAAGGGTGGGGAAGGCTGCTCCTTGGCCTTAATTTATCAAAGTATTTCTCATCTGTTTACAGCAGGCATACGCATGGACCCCAGTCCTTAATGGCTGTGCCTTGGCATTCACTGTGTTATTACATAGTAAATGACAGCAAGACAGTTCCTTGGACTGCCTTATTTTCATTTGAAGAAAAGTATAATCACCTTTTATCTAAAGCAGGTTTGTGAGCCAGAGGTGTGTTCAATGTATTTGTAAACAGCTGCACAGGCAGCCTGCTTTTCCGCCACTCTCTGATATAAAGCAGTCAGATAGGGGAAAAGAAGTGAGAGGCATAAGAAAGGTCAGTATAGATACACAGTATTGCTATGAGCGTGGTATTAGTTCTACTGTACTTGGATATTGCACCCTGAAAATTATATAGAAAACAGTGGAAAAGTACTTGCTTTGTTACTGTGCTTCAGACAGACAAACCAGTCCTGCTGTACATAAAGAAACCTAATTAGTTGTTTTCATTGAACATGGAGGTGTATCACAGAAATACAGTCTACAAACTTGCTCCAGTATTTCACTATGAAATGCATAGATTCTAATGGTAGTGTTCTGGCTTATATCAGTATAGATATATGTGCCTGGAAAGCACTGTAAAATACAGCATTTTGCTTGAAGTATTTGTACAGGGAGTTCCACTAACCATGTACAGCCAGAGGGTGAAATTAATCTGAAATTAATAATGTAGAACAGTGCAAGAGGACTAGCAAGCATGCCACAAAAATGGATTCTAAAATCTCTCCCAAGTAAATTTTTAACATTGTACTCAGGAGTGAGCAAACATTATATATTCAAGAAATGTTTGCCAAGTCTGCCTGCAAGAAGTGTAGACAGCTAGAAGATGTCAACAGGGAATATTGTCATAACACTAAGAATAATGTGTTATCTAGTGCCTAACACTGAACACCATGTAAACAATTAATCACAGAACAGAAACTTCTGAAAAGCAGTAACGTGTGCGTTGTATTCATAGGCTTGCACTATTTATTGCTTCTGATGAATAGGTCTTTTTAACTTTTTTTTACATGATACCTCAGCATGTTAATCACTTGCATCATCCTGGTTTTTATGGGATCTTGTTTCTGGAGAGAGAGTGAATACAAGTGTTTATTTTTCTTCAGAGGGATGAAACTTGTTAAGAGAGGAGAGTAAGGAGATAAGTATGATTGCTCAACCTTAGGGTGCAATACTGTTCCAAATGCATGTTGTTCATAGTCTCATATACACGTGTAAGACTGTCATAATGCAAAACGAGCCATTTTGCTTGACAAATTTGTCACCATCTTTGCATTCTACACTCAGTTGTTGAGTGACATACACTGAAGTTTCAGGGATTTCATGGAATACCAGGGCATTATTGTTTAAGTTAGGGTTCAAGAACTGGTAGCAGGAGATTTCAGTGCCCTGATGCTGTGAAAAGAGGAATTCTTTGTGCATCAGATGGATTTCATAGCGTGTCATCTTACAAACCATGTGTATTTGTACCTTGCCTATGCTTTCCAAGTTAGGAAAGACTACTGCTCCTTGATTGGAAAAGACAGTATGTTGGTACAGAAGTCTTTTCTGGAATAAATTGGGCAGGGAATGAGGCTCAGGATCACCTCGAGGCAGGCACTGGGAGAAGGGAGAAAGGGCTCCCCTTGCCCAGGCTGGGCACCGCTCATATCTGGGCAGCTCCTGAGTGACCGGACATCTGCGCTGGAGAGAAGTACCAAGCTACTGGGGCCAGTGCTGCCACAGCTGTGGTTACCAGTCACCATTACTGCCTCTCACCCTTCCACACCAGCTGTCAGCATTCTAAGAAGTGTTTTCTTTCTTCAGTTACAGAAAATAAGTATTTCATTACTGAACTTCTTGACAGCAGCACAGTTTCGTTGCCACAAAGAAATAAAAAATGGCCACCTTTGCTTGCAAAGGAGTTCTCCTATCCGCTTCAGAAGATCTAAAGCAGGTCTCAGACTGAAACAGGTTTGAGCAATTCTCTTTGTGTCTACCTAAAAGATGCAACTATTATACGCTTTGTTGCTGAAACTTGTCTTGCTGCTGGTGTTAACTGGCTTAACAAGGAAGCATAATCTTTTTCCTCTGGGCAAAAGTTGTTTCTATTTTGATAAACGTGCCACTTATCACAGAAGTTAGTGTTTAAACTAGCTGATCTTCTTCCCGTTTTGAACTGAAAGGGAAGTTGAATGTATCTTCATTTTGTCTAAGAAGTTCTCGAAGGCATGAAAGATTAATCTCCTATTAACATTTGCCTGCAGCTATTTCTAAAACATATTCGTTGATTTCTGGCAAATTAATTAATCCTAGAGGAATGATTTGATGTTCTTAGCTGTGTGGGTTATTTTACACAGAACTAGATCTGTACTGAAAGAAGTAGTGTTTTGATGGCAAAGCATGAAAGGGATAAGTTCACAGTAATGCAACTTGACCTTTTCAACTTCCCAGCTCTGTAGAACTCCTGTAAGGCTCATTTTCCTAGGTCATAAAGTGGCTATTGTACCATAAAGAACAGCAGTAAATGTGCTAATATTTCTGGTATTTAAACTAGTTTCTCATAGTAAAAAAGATCCTTTTAGAGAGGCCTCAAGTCCATATAGGAATTGAATATCAAGAGAGTCAGCCTAGTCTGCAGGACTCTTTTGTGCCTGTTATAATTATAAATTCACTAGTCAGGCATGTTTCTCACTGATTTCCATGCCAAAGACAAGGTGCTGAGTTTCTAATGCATTTCTGTTGAGAGTTCATCCTTCGGATCTCTTGTCAGAACTGTAAACTATTGTGTTAGAGACCTTGAAGTCTCTACCCCAATTTGGATTGTAAATATCTTCTCGTAGTGTTACAATCATTGACTCACTGTCTGTAGCATTCTTATTATGTTGGTAAGATAAGTTCAGTAATACAGCTGCTGCTTCAGAATAGGTATCATTAGTGAAGCCTTTTGGGCAAGATAGGGATGGAGACCTGCGGGCTGTTTGGCAGTAGCCATCATATATACTTCACTCTCTGGTAAGTGTGAGTTAAAGGCCTTGTTACAAAGTATTTTAAGGCTAACGCTGAAGGGGTGAACTTAATCAATTCCTACACAAAGATGTAGTGTGGCGGTAGGAAATATAAAAGATTGGAGAAAGCGTGTGAGGAAAAAATGAGAAATTGTAAAGTAGGATGCAGCATAATGGGATACATGCAAGCAAGGTTCAAGACTTAGGAGTAATGAGTTGCACAACTGATCATTACAGCAGTGATCTGAATATGTTAATGGCTCACAAACCGAGTGTCAGTCAACAATGTTATATTGGCAAGAAAAAGGCAAGCATCCCAATGAGTCTGCGTAAGCAAAGGAGTCTGCAAAACCAAGATAAGGCATCCATCTGCTTTACTTCACATTGCCAAGGCCCCAAACAGTGTGCCGAGTCCAGCTGTGGGCATATATTTTAAAAAAGCTACAAAGTAATTTTGAGAGATTCTAGAAGGCGGGCGCAAGAATGATTAAAGGCATCAAAAACATGAACCATAGTTTACAGTAGAGAGATGAAGAATTTTAGCGAGAGAAGAAGAAATTTGAGAGCAGACATGAAATTATTTTTCATCTGCCTGTGACACTGCTGCAAAGATGAAGTGAGTCTCCATCTCTCCTTGTTATGGCTTAAAACGTCATGAGCTTAGCAGGTGAGATCTGGGATTACAAGACAAGAGTAGGTAATTGCGGTTTGGGGGATGTTAGGGAGTTGCTGCTGGTGTGTTGGAGCATGTGGGACAGATCATCAGGAACTGCATCAAGTCTTGTTGATCCTGCCTTTTGGCAGGAAGATACCTGAGATGGCCTCCTGAGGTAAATTCCAACGGTACTGTCTGTAGTATTTTAAGCCTGTGGATAGATGAGAAAGACCAAATCTATCCTGTCCATGACAAAAATGGACACGTGCATGTTTTCGGGATTTATGTACCAATATAGCCTTGTACAGGTCTGTACAAGTCTTCATGAAGTCAGCTTTCTGTTGCCCGCTGCATGGATGAGATCCCTTGGTCGCCTAGAGAAGGGTGGTGCTGCCTTGCTATGCAGACACCCCCCGTCCTGTCAATTTTTTACTAATAAACGTGAACTTTGCCTGACATGCAGCTAGTACTGAGTAGCAGAGCAGGCTTTTCAGCTTTCTGCCACGTGTCCTGATTTATTTCTTATGTGTATGGGATCTGTGATGCAAAGCTAATTTCATGACTTATGCTGTATGGGCTCGGTAGCAGGGCCAGACTTTTGTTCTGAGTTTCTAGAGCATTTAATACAATGGAACTGCCCAGTAACGCAATACAAAACAACAGTAACAGCAGCATGGAGGGAGTTGTTTCATTCCTAAGGAAGTTTTTTTCTGTAGCTTTCTTGTGTTTGCATCTCACATACAATGACAGCACAGAGAAAGAGCAATCTCTAAGCAGTCCTATCAAACTGACAGCTTCTTACTCTTATTCACTGCAGGGCAGTCACATGCCAGCTTTTAAAAAGAGTGATTTAAAAATACCAAAATGAACAATAACATCTGTATGGCACCAATAGCAAAGGCAGTAAACAAAACAAAATGAAGTAGAACGCATCAGGGGTGAAAGTTTTTTAGTGTTTGTTCCCCTTACGGCATAAAATCGTTTCTTAAATGATTGACACCCAGGACTGAATTAATATGGAAAGCTTACTTATTTGCATTCTTTGAAAACTGTTGGCTGTACATAAACCTTGGGAAGTTACATAACTGTCATCTAGAGTTGTACACTCAAGTATTTGTCAAATAAGTTTAGCAAATGGTGTTTCTTAATGCTTCTGTAAGAAGTACTTGATAGTTCTACAAGATAACAAACCTGCTATTCCTTTGTATATTTTGATGGCATAGATTTTTACCTCTGAAATCTAAATCCAGCCACCTGAATATCCAGAGGAATAACACTTGTAATAAATTTTCATATAGTTTATTTGTGCCTCCATTTTAAAATATTTTGGTCTTCAAATTGATTCTTTGATCTTGATGACTAGGTTTCCTTGTCTAAAACAGCGCAGTCTGGTTTTGTAACTATGGAATGCTCAGACCTAAAAGCATCACTGTCTCTTTATTTTGAACTTCTATGCTGGGATCCCAGTTTTAGACATAAGTAGTACGAAAGGTTAATTACACATCTGTGACTTCACTCTTTCGAGCATCCTTTTGTATATGACTCCCAACATATGATCACCATATGTTTCAAACCACTACTTCTTGCTCTAGCTTGGAATCCTGAATTAGGAATCCTGCCCTAGATACATTTTAAAAGATAGAGTATTAACCTTTGGCCTGTAGTAAATGTTCAGTAATGAGGCCAACACATCTGGCATCTCCTGAGAACTGACTAACTGGAGGAGGAGCCCCTATCATGCTGGTTAGAAAAGTTAAAATTAAGACTCGTCATTCTGTCAGTTGTTAATAAATGGGACATGTATCTTCCTCCTATAGTCTGGCTTGAGTTTGTGTCTTAGGCAGAAAGTAGCAATTTTGTTAGGTGATTTGAGTGGATATGACCCAATAAAGGTGTCTGCTGTCATTGCTATCTATGTGCTCAGGCGTATAATACGGATGGTGTTTACATAATAAAAACACGTAAAAATTAGGGTAGCAAATATGGGTCCTTTTGTGCCGTAGCTTAAACATTTCTGCTTTTATTCCTTGGGTGAAATTCAGAACACAGCTAACAGTGGCAGAAGATGGGGAGGCTCTCTCTGCGTTTCCGGCACTCCTCATGCAGTCCTTGAGAAACAAAGGCTTATCAGTTTGTTTTTCTTCACTTCCTGTAGCTGTGATGAATAGGCCCGTGATCTTTACATTTGCTACCATTTCTTTAAATTGTTTTTTTTTTCATGTGCTCAGCAGGAGTGTGGGGAGAACAGGTGTGTACTTGATAGACTACTAGTACTTAAGTGGTGATTTGGGAAATTGTAGGTTTATGTTTTTGCTTCTTCTTACTAGCTGTCTTTTCTTTTTTCCCTTTCCTCTACTGCCTTTTATTTCATTTTTTAATACCTGCTTGTTTCAATTTCTTCATGCATCTGCTTCTTAATTTCAATTCAGTTTAACTTCTTTCCTTGATGTAGGTTAGTCGTTGATGTATATACTCGGCATTTAAGACTGAAAGTTTTTAATGAGTATTTGGCTCCTTATTAGATGAGGGAGCTTCAGGACATCTGTATCTGTGTAACCCCAACCTCCTTGGTCTCCCTCAGTGATATGGATAGAGTAGGCCCTCGGAGGCCAATGCCATGCTGAGCAACTCTCTAGGTTGCAGAAATTCATGATCCTTTCCTTCTCTCAGTAGAATTTCATGTTTTGGCTCCTTGGGGCTGATTAAATTACTCATCTTAGCAGTAACCATTGCAAAGGAAGGAAAAAAAAGAGCCAACTGTATTTTACAGTTTATATTTGTTTTACCTATGTATTCTTCTTTACTAGTTATGCTATGCTCTTCCTATAAGATGGACCAACGGGTGGGATCTGCTAGGGCAGAGGAGATGATGACGTTAGGAGAGCCACCGAGCATCCCCGAGAGAACAGGCTTGAAGAACAACAAGGTTAGGCGAGCAAGGAAGTTGCAACAGGGAGCCAAGTGCAGTTATGTCTCGCGTAAGGACTGCAGGACTGGCAGGAGAGGCACTGAGTGGCTGGACAGACCTTTTCACGAATTAAGTGATATAGTGACAAGAGTTTACTGCTGCTAAGGATGGTATTGAGTTGATAAAAAGCAAAGACAGACAAATGAGTTCTGTATAAATCTTAGATTCCCTCTCTGTTCCAGTTGCTTTCTCAGTTTTAAAGGAAACATCATATTTTTTGTTCAGACAAAATTATGCTTTTCTTTGCATTTAAAAGTCTTGCGGTCTTTTATGCATCCTCAGGTCTCCATAGATTGACTCAGAGCACTGTCCTACCTTACCTCTGTCCACTCCAGTATTTATTATGGTAGTCTACTTTCATATGAATGTTTGTTCAAATGTGCCACACTTCTCTTTGTGTTTTTCACCCCAGATAAAGTCTTCTGTCATTTTATTGCCTCTGGGAATTTCCCCTGCATTGATGGTGTGTTAGCACTCTGTGGGCCATCTTCTGTCTCTTCCTGCCTGGAAACACTTCAGACTGTGAGCTGCTGGACTGTGGTTTGCATCTCTCTCCTAAGTTATTTGCATTCTAATTGCTTTCAGACACACCATAGGTTTGTTAAAATGTTGTGCTTTTCACATATGTTGTTTTAAGTTGCACATTAAAATGTATGGCAGAACTTTCTCACATGTGGAGTACTATCTAAATGCTGAGGGTACTTTAGAGCATAGCAAGGTGTTAGAGATACTTCCCCTCAGCCAACAGATGCTCTATGGATTTTGCACCCATAGAAAATGCCAAGTCTAGGATTACACTAAGTAACAAGTTGATAATATTTATCTGAGTTGCTTTTACTAGTTTACTGGTTTGCTGAATCCAGGTCCAAAAGAAATGAAATACTCCTAACAGTAAAGTGCATCTATAGATAGAGAATTTATTTATGGAAGTGCGTGCATATTTTTGGGTGGTGCTTGTTGTATTTTCAGGACTTTCTTACATGTAGGAGCTGAATTCTGGATTAATGGATTAATTTTTGTGGGGAAAATCATGTACTGTTTAAAGTGAGTTGGAAAGAAAGATAAGAAACAAATTTTCAGGCTCTTTCAAGTTTTGCTAAGCAGTTTAAGATTTCTTGAATCTAACAGTTTTAGACTGTATAGCCAGAGTTCCCAAAGAACACTTGCAATTTGATGTATCTCTTGTCTTCAAAACAGTTTGTGTGATAAGGTAAGAAATACACTTCAATGTTTTTGTTTTAATTGTGGTCCCGAATAATGCTTCCTTCTACATAAAGGCCATTCTAAGACTTTCATTTTCAAAACACTTTAAAGTAGTTACATCAAGTATAGAAGACTGTTTATTTAAAGTTAACCTATTTTCTTATTATTATGTTTCTACTCTGGTGTAATTGTAGTACAAATGAAAAAATGTTTTTAAGTGCAGGGAGTAATTTTAATACCAGCTGAATTAAAAAAATAGTGGGAAGAAACTGAGTTGTATGTCAAATCTCTTCAGATCTTAAGTTAATGATACCGAAAATTCTGTAGGTCACATTTACTTTTATTAAATTATCATTCAAAAACATCACTAGGCAAATTATAATATGCATAATTGAAGCAAGTTAAATGATATGAAGAATGCCTTGAACAAATAGCTATGGGGGACGTGTACTTATACATAACTATTAGTGTAACTCCACAAGTCTACTCAATTAGACTTAATTACAATACTGTAGAAGTCAACATAGAAGCTGTGATATGTGAAAAGAGACATTTTACATATTGCTGTAGGGATCATTGTATTTATGCAAGACATTGACGTGGCTTTTCTCTAAAGGTTTAATTGTAACAATTGTGTTTGACTACACTGGCAATATGGAAACAGAGAGACTAAAACAAGGCAAGCGCCCTAGGACTGCTCAGAATTCAGAGCTGTCATCTGTTCTGATTAGCACATGTCATATCAAGAACATTCTAATGGCTTGCTCAAAATGCTTTATTCAAAGAAACACACATACACCCAGCTCCAAATCTCATCAGATTATTTTGATTTCACTACAAATAAAGCATTGTACAGAACTGTCAAAATGGCTGGAAAAAACACAATGATAACCGTTGCTACCCTGAGTTAACTAACAGGGAGAGGATGAAAATTTGACATTGCTAACACTTAGACTGATGTAAATCTTTTGTGGTACTTAGTGGTGGCATGTCAGTGAAGAGCTGGTCTGATACCCAAATTAGGCCTGCAGTTCATCAAAACTGTTAAAGGCAGCTGATACAGGCTGGGGGCTGCCTGTCTGGGGAGCAGCTCTGCTGACAAGGACTTGAGGTCTTGGCAGACAGTGAACTGGGCAGGAGCCTGCAGGGTGTCCTGGCAGCAAAGGCAGCCAGAGCATCTGGGACTGCATGAACCATGGCAGAGCCAGCAGGCTGAGGGAAGTGATTATCCTGCTTTGCTTGTCACTCAAGAGGCTACATCTGGGCAGCGTGTAATTTTAGGTCCACAAAAACAGGCAAGACAGTAATAAACTGCAACAAGTTCAAAAGAGGGCCACCAAGGTGGTGTTGTCTTGGAGCACTTGACTTGTGAGGAGACACTAAGAAAGTGGATCTTGTTCTGCCTGATGATGGGAAGGATTTGGAGGTATTTAATGACAATCCACTGCTACATAGGAGGTTGTTATGAAGAAGATCGCTTTGCAGTGGTGGATCGTGCCTGACCAATCCGGTGGCCTTCTCTAATGGAGTGATGGCATCAGTGGACAAAGGAGTGGCAACAGATGTCATCTACCTGGACTTGTGCAAGGCCTTTGGCATGGTCCCACACCACATCCTTATCTCTAAACTGGAGAACTATGCTTTTGAAGACTGGAATGTTCAGTGGATAAAGAACTGGGTGGATGGTCAAAGCCAGAGGGTTATGATCAATGGGTCTATGTCCAGGTGAAGTACAGTGATGAGTGATATCCCCCAGAGATTCATCTTGGGACTGACTGTGACTCTTCAACATCTTTATCAATGACATAAACAATGGGATCGAGTGCACCCTCAGCAAGTTTGCTGATGACACCCAGTTGCATGGTGCAGTTAATACAATAGAATGAAGGGATGCCATCCAGAAGGACCTGGACTTGAAAACTGGGAACATGATAATGTAATGAAGGTTAACAAGGCCAAGATCAAGGTGTTGTGCTTGGGTTGAGGCAATTCCAGATGTGAGTACAAATTGGAAGAAGAATTTGTTGGCAGCAGCTTTGTGGACAAGGACATGGTGGCTTGATGGACAAAAAACTGGACATGAGCCAGCAGTATGCTCTTGCAACCTGGAAGGCCAACAGTATCCTGGGCTGCACCAGAAGAGGAGTGGCCAGCAAGGCAAAGGAGGTGATAGTCCTCCTCTGCTCTGCCCTTGTGAGGGTCCATCTGGAATACTGCATCCAGACTTCGGGTCCCCATGAGAAGAAGGATACGTAGGTGTTGGAGCAGGTCCAGAGGAGGACCACCAAGTTGATCGTAGGGCTGGAGCACCTTTCTCAGGAATACAGGTTGAGGGAGCTGAAGTTGTTTAGCTTGTAGAAGAGAAAGCCCTGTGGAGACCTCACTGCAGACTTCCGGTACTTGAAGGGCACTTTAAGCAAGAGAGGGACTGACTTCTTACACAGTCCGATGGTGATACGATAAGGGGAATTGCTTTAAACAAAATAAGGGGAAAATTAATTTAGATGCTAGGCAGAAATTCTTTATTCAGAGGATGGAGATGCACTGGGACAGACTGCCCAGAGAGGTTGTTGTTGTCCTATCCCTGAAGACATTCAAGGCCAGGTTGGATGGGATTCTAGGTAGCCTGATCTAGTGGTTGGCAATCCCCCTGCCCACAGTAAGGGGTTGGAACTAGATAATCTTTTTTTCTAACCTAAGCCATTCTATGATTCTGTGATGAGACAGAGCCTCTTCACAGCAATGCACAGTGGGAGGACAAGAGGTTATTGGCATTAGTTGCAATGAGAGAGATTCAGGCTGGCTATAACACAACCTTTTTCACCAGATGGTCAGCCCTGCAGTAAAGCAAGTTGCCTACAAAGGCTGAGCTACCTTCTTCCTTGAAAATTTCCAGGATGTGACAGCAATTTGGTCTGACCCCATAGCTGACTCTTCTCTGAGCAGGAGCTTGTTCTGGATCCCTCCTGAATCTCCTTCCAAACTTAGTTGTTCTGTAATTCAATAATAATTTTTAAAACTAGGTTTTCATAATGGTCATGGTTCATAAATAGTCCTCACTTTCTGGAGTTTATTGAGGAAATTAATGCTGAGGTTAACAGTGGAGCAGAACAGGATTTAAAAAAATAATTCAGAATATTTTTTCTCAGAAGCAACTTGATTTTCTGGAACATTTTTTTCCTCCTATTTTTTTTGTTATTTAATCATAGGCAAAGATTAGGAATGTGCAAGATGGAGTTAATGACCCAGAAAAGTTATACTGAGATAAGGGATTTTGTCTTTGAACTGCAAAATCACTCTCTATTTCTCTCTTCCTGTTTGCATTACTCCTCTAAACCTGGATGTGAACGTTGTCCATGGGAAGTGTTAAAATTTGAGGTATGATGGAACTGGGAGAGGAGGGCATTGGAAAGGCCTTGATTTTCTGAGACAAAGAATACTCACACATCTAATGCTGCTTACTGTTAATTAATACAGTTAAGAAGATAGAAGACAAATTTTACTGAATTGCTATTCTTAAGGATGATGGCATCTAATTCAGAAAAAGAAGAAAAAAAAAGGATGAAGAGCTTCTCTGTGCTGAAAGCTTAAATGGAAATCATTTTAGAAGGCTCTTCCACTCGAAGTAACCATTAATGTAAGACCTTTTAAGACCTTGGGCCAGCTCATGTCTGTATAATATTGCGTGGATTCCTGTGAGGTAAATCTGATTCATTTTGATGGAGCATGAAGACCCAAATGCCCCTGTAGACAGGAGGAGCAAGCAAATGTTCTTGTAGATGAAAAAAGACCCTTACTGTAAAAAAAATAAATAAAATTAAGGGGCTGTATATTAAGAAGTTATTTTCAGGACTGAGGAAAAGTAAAGGAAAACGATTTCTCTCAGAAAAGAAAGAAGCGCCTCAGTGAGATAGAGAACATCTGGTTCTTGAACTCCCAAAATACCAGAGCACCTGCAGCTGAAATTTCTTCTTTAGAAAAGGGTCTTCAGCCAACCTATCACTCAGTGGTAAAAAAGTATGTTAAAAATAAATGTTATTAGAACAGAAGAAGAAGGTGGAATTGTTAAATCCACAGAGATGAAATTAACTCACTTTGGTCAAATTAGATAAAGCATCTCAAGAAGAAAAAGTGCATATTTCATTCAAAAAGCCACCTGCCAACAACTTTAACTACACTGAAAAGAAAACTGATGTATGCCCGATTAGTTACCTGTTCTTAGGGAGGAGGAAAAAATGTTCAGAATATCTTCCTTCATTGCATTGCCCTAGGACTTCTGTCTTAGTAGGCTGCAAGGATTGTTAATGAAAGGAAACCATTCTGGGAGAAAGCTAGGAGTATATTATAATGCCTAGAACCAGCAAATAGGAAACAAAACTCAATGTATTGGAGAACCATATCTGAACTGCTTTAAAAGACATTTTAAATGTTCTCCGTTACCTGCAGTAAATCTTCCAGCTGGGTGGACTCTAAAGTCTTCCTGTGAATGCTAGACAGGAAAATAATGTGAATAATACCAAGGCATTGAACAATGCCATGTTTGAATCACAAAAGAGTATTAATGCTCTAAAAAAAAAAATTAGGAGAACGGTATTAGATTTCTATACCTTATTTCATTGCTCTAATATAAGAAGTAATCTTTTTTATTGATAACTTCACTAGGAAAATGGATTCAGCTATGTAAATCCTGTATTCAATATTAATATACTGTATTAGTATGCACTGCAACATCAGACATATGTCCAGTCTGCAGTTAAGGCACAGTTTTGGTAGAGGCCTCTCCTATGTACGATATAAAGTCCATCCCCCAGAAAACTTCCAGTGCACAAGAATAAAGCTGACAGAGGTAGTGAAGTATTTTGCTAATAAACTGTAGTGTCAAGTACAATTTTTGCATGCACATACATGGGCATGCTGTGTACTAATATCCTGGGGTTTCTAATTGGAGAATTTTAAACGGCCCTCATTCTTGGTAATACTTGCCACATTATGAAGGTTGAATGCTTAATCTTTCCAGGTAGTTTTAAGATCTCCTTAGTGGTAATTTGTATTTTAATTCTGGCAGATGATTTTTCAGGAAGCATGCTTGAAGATTTTTTCAAAGATTATTTAAGCAACAAACTACAAGCTTCATAGGCCTCTTAATTTGATCTCATACAGATATTCACAGTTTGGGAGGTCGCAACTGCTTAGTGGAAGCTTCTGCCCAGTGGTTGTTTCTGGGTAGATGAATCAAACTCATTCAGGAATAACTTCCATGGATTTTAAGAGACTTAGAATAGCAATTAATATGGTCTGGTTAATTAATGTCAGGCATTTATAGAATGTGAAATCAGATCAGTGTAGCATACTTCACATTTGGTTTGCAAGCTCTAGTTATACAATTTGTTTGTTCCATGAATACAAGCAAAACATACAGAATGCACCGTGCCATAGAGAAAGGCAAATCTAAACAGCACTGGTTTTCTGTTGCTCTACTTAAAAAAGAAAAAAAAAAAAGAAAAAAAAAAGTCTAGCTGCATATCTGTAAATAAAATCATAATTCAAGGTACACATCCAGCCTCTAATGGTAACTTATTATTAGTACTCCTTTTATTACACTCCGCTCGTCAGAACAATTGGAACTCAACAGTTGCTGTCTTACAGGGCCACTTCAGCCCAAATAAAGTTTGTTTGAAGCACTTGAGCCTTTCCCATTGTTTGGAGTGAAGTAGAGTACAGATATATGTAACAAGTGCAAATTAAAACTCTTTTTTAAAAAATCTTTTTTTTTCATTCTGACTAGAGAAAGTTGTTTTGTGAGATGATAAAATCTAGCTCTTCTATTGTAAAGGGAATAATTTACATGTATATTTATGACTGTTTGTCAGGAAGCATAGATTTCTTTCTACAAATAGAGCTTATCATGAACCTTTATTAAGAATATGTGAATAGAGATTTTAGAACATTGTCTACACGGACTCAGTCCAGTTAGGTATAAATTGTTCCTCCAAAAATAAACAATTGGTCTTTTATACTGAAGATAAAATATGCTGTTTCTTTATTTATACTGAAAAGAATCAGTAAGTGATGCTGTAGATGGTCAGTTAAGATATGAATGTCAGCTGTCAGTCACAAACTTCAGAAACTAGTCTTTCATGAGACATGTCAACTTTTAAAAGTTGTAAAACAATACTTTAGAATATGAGTCGCTGAGCTTACCCTGGAGCCACCCCCTGCTTAGGAAACTAAGATGTTCAAAACCTGACAGATGTGGCTCTGAGCAGAGTAGCTGCACTTGCCAGTCTCTAAAGGCACCTTCCAATATGAACAATTCTGTGATGATGAAGATTGTTGAAATTTGCCCTTCTGGTCCTATTCTCTCCTTCCAAAGGAGCTCTTTGTGGCAAGCTCTGGTATAAATTTTAGTCACAGGAAAGCATCTACTTAACCTATTTTCAGCTAATGATTTGAACTGACTTCTAAGCTTGTCCTTGAGGACATGCTATAGCTTCCTGTGTAGTGTTTTTGTTAATTAAAGTGAACCATAAAGGTTCTTAAGGTTCTTGAAGTCTAGTCATCTTAAAAGGAATGCTGCACAAGCAGTACTATCCAAGTGTTCTTGTCAAAACTAGACAGCAACTTCTCATTCTGATAGAGCACCATAATGAGAACAAGGAGACAGATTCTACACAGTTTCATACCTGGCATAGTTTTTTTTACTTCATTAGGTGAATTTATTGAGAGTGTTGTAGATTTTCAAGTGTTATAGAATATGACATAGAAAGGAGTCTATATTTGAGAATTTGAGCTGCTGGCTCTGCCTCCCTAAAAGCAAAGTGGTGGGATGTATGTTCCAAATGTAAGAGACTGAATTAACTCCAAGTTTGCTTTAGGACAGCAAGTAACTTGTTTGGGCTAATGATAATTTTGAAATGACTTGCAAGAAAGAATTTTTAAATGGAATTTTCAACAAGTATAATAATATTCCTCCTTTGAAAGCTGAAACAGATTTTTTGAAATTTTCAATTTTCCCAAAGAGACAAAAATAAACTTTATAAAAGCTAGAACAGAACATTTAAGCTTCAAGATTTTCTTGACCTTTCCAGAGTGGTAGTCCAGACTAGCAAAATCTGTGTTGCCTTGGTGCCACATGTATGTTAGCGAGCACTCTGCTTGACAAGTTGTCGGCATCTTCAGTGAGACAGTGTTCTTTCAAGAACTACAGCACCTGTCCAGTGGTTGCTCATGCCAGCATTCATTCCTCAGGATTAGCCGTAGAGCTTGTTTTTTTGTGATGTTTGCCACAGTGTAATGTATGCTTGTAGGTCCACAAACTAGTGATGCTCAATTGTCCTTCGTCCTACTTTGATCCAGAGAAAAGAAATAAAGAGTGGAAGTGAACAGAGGGAGAACAGACAGAGAGGAAAAAAGAGCAGAAGCAGAAAAGAAGTATGAAATGGTGTTGGTATTTTTGTTTGTTTTTATAGAGGGGGGAAAAAGGTTATCTAAAGAAACATGTAAGATACCTGAGGAAAATTTTTCTTCAGGACACTTCTACTGATTTGTTAGCCTGGTTTACCTTTGGAAAATCAGCATACGTTTTCACACTCTCTACACACATCCCCGTTCCGTATACCACTTGTTGAACTACTTGGGCAGTTTAAATCAAATTCTGTAGTCGTGATCCCTATAGATTCTATTAGCACGAAAGAAATCTCTTCCTTTTTGGAAGCGGGGGGAAGCTGTGGAATCCACACTGGAATGAAAGTTGATGAGCAAACCTTGCATAAACTTCAGGAAGAACATATACACCAACTTATACTCTATCAACTATGAAACACGGGTAAGTAGAAAACAAGATTTTGTTAGTTGGAATTCCTTATGCATTTTATTTTAGGGAAGAATTGACTATAGCATGAGAAAGATTCTAAGAACTTCAGTTAGCTTTACCTGTGCTAAAAATTAGACTTGAGTTTCCAAAATGCCCTCTGAATACAAGAGGTGTGACAAATAACAGGAGAGTGAAACCTTTTCACCATGTATATTCAGCAAGGTTTCAGGACTAGTTATGTAAGAAAGCATTGCACTTCCAAAACAGGAAGTAGATCTGGTATGACACATGGATAAAAATAATAGCAGTCAAAGTAGATGCATGAAAGGAGAAGGACACCTACAGGAAGGGGGAGTAAGCCCACGGGTCACCCAACCTGGAACCTGGATATATCTCAGTCACAGGAATAGATGCCATCTTCAATCTGTTAAGCCATATATTTTTCTGTGTCCACAGCTGATCTGTGATGACACAATCAGTTTCAACAACTGTTGCTGGACAGGAGGCAGATCTTGAAAGTATATACTCCAATGTATATAAAACAGAAGCGGCAAATAATAAGAACTTCACAGACACTGGTGTTATGCTTTGCTTTTTCGCTAGTGTCTACAGGGAGAATTCATGTTGTGCACTTGAAGCAGGTAATTTAGCTGAGACTCAAATCTCAGAAAATTGGATCCTTTGGCTATAAATGTAATCAACAAGAAAAGTTCGGTATCTTCAGATGATAATTCAGGAGTTTAAATGAAACACCTGTAGCAGAGTTTGTAAATAGCTTGCTATGCTGTCCTACTGAATAGCCAGAGAAGACCAAAAATATAAGAGTTATAGTTACTGGCAAGTTTCACTAGCTCACTACAGCAAACCTGAAAGAAAATGTCTCAGAGTGGAAAACAGATTTAGAAATATTTTAAGACAAAATATAGAAAGGTAAATTTAAGATGATTCTAAAGAAAGAAAGGAAACTTGGAAAACCTTACTTGAATTAGCCTGTTCTGAGAAAGAAATTTACACCTTGCAGACTTTGAGGTGTCTGCGTGGAAAAAGGGCAACTTAGGTAATGTCGGAGATGGAAATATTACAGGCTTATTTTCCTTAACACCAAGTAATTTTTCAGGTCATGGGGGAAAAGCACTTTTCTTTGGAGGAGCTTTTAGAATACCTATGAACCATCATGAAGGAATATAAAGATACAGGCTGTATAAAAGAAATAAAAAAATTCCAATTAAGGATCGCATTTTCATAGAATGTACATCTGATAAAAGCAGCCCATGGAAATACAGGGCTGTACAGTGTGGCTGCATGGCAGCAAAAAAATTTGGCTGTAATAAGTTACAATTTAAGACAGAAATAAATTATATTGCATAAATTGCCCTATGTTTGTCCAGCTAAGATCTCACTTTAGTGCAATTAATTACAATGCTTTTGAAGTCTCTCAGTCTGCCAGGAAAGTGTTGGCCTTGATCGCTGTGTGGCAGTGTCTGATTCTCTCCATCTCACTAAGCTGTTGTCCTTTCTACTTCCCCTCATCAGGCTTTTTATCTAGTGGTGTCATGACTTTCTCAGCTGCTTTTGAGTGGAAGAGCTTTTGCAGATGAATAGCTCCAGGAAATGATGGCTCCCTGACAGCATACGGGGCTTTTTAAGTCTGTATTTTGAATCCTATTGTGAGTCTCTCTCCCCTGATGCACTGGGAGCCTAACTCACAGTTGGAATTTTCACTGGTAAACCTGATAGTTAGAAGTGAACCACAACAGTGTTCAGTAGTTTAACAGCCAAGATGTTCTGTGAATATAGCCCCTGTTGTTTAGTTGAATGTTTTTTGAAAATAGTGTTGCTTTCCTAACTGAGAAATTATTTTTGGCTTTTAAGTCAGATGAGTATAAACCTTACGGAAATGATTTCTTAATGTTAGATTCCATTGTTTTCTATAACTATTTTTCACATGGAACATAATTTTGATTGCTGTGTTTTTTCTGAAGTCAAAGCTCATATAATCGTGTGTTCCTTATCTTGCATTTCACTGAAATCTGGCACAGAATGACATCATCCAGACTAAATACTTGTTAGTATTTTTGTCTTACATATTTTTGTTATATATGACAATAGTCTTATATATGTTATATACATTATATATGTTATATATCTGATACGAGTCTTATGTATGTCTTTTGTCTCAAAATTATTTTTTTGTTTTATAGTCCACTGGTTTTGACTTGTTCCTAACAGTACGGCCACACTGACCACCTGATGAATTGAGGAATATTCAGCCGAGAAGAAAATCTGGCCCACAACTTCCACTCTCTCCACTCTCCTCCTCCATTTCTTTAAAACAGTGTGCTGATTTTTCTTATGCAGAATTCAAAAGACTTTATCACTTTGTTCTCAAGGATAGCAGCTTAATATTTTTCATGTTTTACAGGTACTTTTTACAATAATACATTCAACACTAAAGTATTTCACTTTATTAAGTAAAAATGAGTATTAAATAATGGAATCATAGAATCCTTAGAGTTGAAAGGGACATCTGAAGGCCATCTAGTCCAACTCCCCTGCAGTGAACAGGGTCATCACAGCTAGATCAGGTTGCCCAGGGCCTGATCCAGCCTCACTTTGAAAGTCTCCAGGGATGGGGCATCAACCACATCTCTGGACAACATGTTTAGTGCCTCACCACCCTCACTGTATAAGGTTTTTTCCTTATATCTGACCTAAGTCTACTCTCTTCGAGCTTGCAGCTATTCCCCCTTGTTCTGTCATCACAGACGCTGCTGAAAAGCATGTCCCCTTCTTTCCTGTAGCTCCCCTTTAGATACCGAAAGGTTGCTATGAGGTCACCACACATCCTTCTCTTCTCCAGGCTGAAGACCACCAGCTCTCTCAGCCTGCCCTTGTAGGAGAGGTATTCTATTCCATGCATTATTTTTGTGGCCCTTCTCTGAACACACTCCAACAGATCTATGTCTCTCCTGTACTGAGGACTCCACAGCTGGACACAGTACTTCAGGTGAGGCCTCACCAGTGCAGAACAGGAGGGCAGGATTACCTCCCTCACCCTGCTGGCCACGCTGCTTTGGATGCAGCCCAGGATACAGTTGGCTTTCTGGGCTGCAATGGCACACTGCTGGCTTATGTCTAGCTTACCATCCACCAGTACCCCCAAGTCTTTTTCAGCAGGGCTGCAATCAATCCTTTCATCCCCAGTTTGTATTTGTTGTGAGGGTTGCCTTGACCCAGGTGCAATGTATTGCACTTGGATTTGTTGAACCTCATGAGTTTCTCCTGGGCCCACTGCTCAAGCCTGTCTAGGTCTCTCTGGATGGTACAGCCCCTTCTATTCTTGTAGGAAATATATTCCAATTTCCTAGGTTATTTGAATCCTTTTACAAAATGCACATAACCACTACAGATGGCCACTGTAATTATGTGGACTGCACTGTGTGAAAGGTACATTTCTGCTGGGACTTGGCCATGTTATGGCAAATGTGTTGTGGCAAACTTGATCATGTGGTTGCTGTGGAATTACTAATATATAGCACAGCTCTTTAGTAGAAAAACAGTGATAAATACTTTGTTTCATGTGTGTTTTTTTGTGAAGAAAGCCTGAAAACATAGAAACAATTTGAAACCTGCTGTAAAAAATATTTTTTCACCGCAGTAAGCATTCCAAAGAGAAATATGTTGCAGTTACAGAAAATGACAATATATTTTATTTTCCTTCATGCATCATTAGCAAAATTGCCTGTCCATTTTTCCTACCAGAATCCACATTGTGGATACTAACAGTAGGAATAATGAGAAGAGTACGAGAGAGATCTTTTGTCATTGTGTAGCAAGTGCAAGCCCAATGGCTAGACAAACTGTGTTTTGATGGGTATCCTGAGTATGGCTGGTACCTGTTCTATTAAGAAAATAACTAGATCAAATTCTCTGCTGAGGTATTGCAGCAAAACAGCAATAATTTAGAAAGAGATTAGTTTAGGTGATCATAGAATTCTGCCTTTTTCTCTCTCAGCAATCCTAAATTCTGACCCCATGCATAATTTATGTCGAAAGATGTTGAAGAGGATGATGTAGAGCAGGGATCGTAAACTTTATAACTATTGCAGTGAGATACAATCACTGTGCACTACAGCAAATCCTCTGAATATCATTGTTCCCTGACTCTACGCTTTAAAATAATGCCTATAAAAGAAGACCAATTACAAAGCAGAACATTAGACAAGATATAAAAAACAGTTGAAAGAATATTTTTTTGTTTAACATGAGCATGCCTAGCATATCAAGTGACTGGAAAGATTGGGTGAGTGTAATTAGTTAACTTTGCGCACTCACTTTAAACCATAGCTACGGTGTTTTATTTTAGAAACAGAGAATAAATGCAAGACTGAAGGCATGCTGTCATGTTGATTTAACTATATTTTTATTCATGCAAACTTTAGATATATTATAGTTAAGGCTGAACTGATTTCAGTTCACTTTCACTGTTTACGATGCTGCTCATTGTTGCATTTTGTTAGGTATGGACTAGGACTTTCAACAGAACTAAAGGAATTAGGTATCTAAATCTGATTGAAAAGTAGTTGCAAATGGATGTTTAGTTAACTTGGGTTTCCTAGGAATCCCTAGCTAGAAACTTGTCAGCTCCCTAGACTTGTATAGCATTATAACACATAAATACAAATTATATTTGCCAGTTTTTAAAGCAGAAAAGATTAATTGGTGCCCTCCCATCACTTGGGAAAATGAAGCACCATAATTAAATCAGCCTTAGAGCTCTCTTCAGCTGGGAGGGTGCAGGCAGACAGCTCTGCGTGTGCTGAGCCCAGTCACTTCACTGCCCTCCCTGGTGTGAAAAAGTAGAATTTTGTCCCAGCCATCTACCCAGATGGTCACCATTGCTGGTGTGGATGTATTGTGGCCTCTCTCAAGTTGTGGTGTAGAGACAAAGAGACCCCTGTGACATAGTGCCAGAGCAAAGACACAGCTACCAGGAAAAGAAACTCAGTGCAGGTCCTGAGCTCATCTCTGCATGTCAGCGCTCCATTGTGCCAGTTGAGCTGGTGAAAATACAGAAGTAATACCCTGGTGATTCTGGCTGTTCCCTTGCAAGGAATCGTGTATTGCAAAAGTAAGGATGTTGTATTTGTAGGAAAGTAAATAGGAGCAGGGAACTGTAAAGTCGTTTTTACTGCACAAGATTCTGCAGGGAAGGATTACTGTGGGCAGCAGAAATAGATCATGGCTCTTAAGTCAGATTCCTATTGCTGATGGAAGATGTCCCACGCATTGTGTACACACATTTCTAAGGGTGCCACCTGCCTGCGAGTACTGAAGGTGACCCATAGTGTGATTGCATGCTGAGGTTTACCGAAGAACACAGCTGTGAGTGTGTCCTCTGGAGCTAAGTGTGTTAATTCACCCAGGGAGGCACCCAAAGGCCGGGCCCTCAGGAGAATGTGCTGACAGCTACTTGCAGTCTTTTGCAGTCGTGTGTTTTCAGGCTTACGATGTGTTGGTTTTCCTCTTCTCTCACAGGGAGCTTATTTGTTAATTTTCAAATACAAATAATATAAAAATTAGAGTTGTAAATGTCAGAGGCTGAATTACCCACTATAGAAACAAGACCACAGGAAGTGCATTCAACCTAGAAGCCTGATATCTTGGTATGTGAAATAAATTTGAAGGTATAAATTGTTGCTAAGCTCATTTTCATTTTCAGGGCATTTGTTAGACTGAATTGTTGATGTATGTAAGAATATCTTGTTAATTAGGTTGTACAAATCTGGACTCCCAGGTTACATGCTGGTGAATTAACCTAGGAAACCTTAAGTATTCTTGTGATTTTGAAGAAATGACCTAGATGTTTTCAAGTTTTTATGTATTTATTTATTTATTTGAGCTATGCTAGAGCTTTTTCTCTCCCAGGAATCCCACTGCCCAGGTCTTCAGTACCCCAGCAGACTACCTACTTTATTTTGTGCTATTCACAGAATCATTGAGTCATTCAGTTGGAAGGGACCTGTAAGGGTCATCTAGCCCAACTCCCCTGCAATCCTCTGAGATATAGTTGAGTGTGAATTTTTTAAGGATTTATATTCTTACTATGGTAGTTTTTCATGGTCCGTATTTGATGTACGAATCAGGAAAAAAAAGATGGCGACTAATTCTTTTGCCCAACTTCATAATTATTGGCGCATAGGTTAAAAAAGTTTTCTTGAATATCATGCTTTTTTTCCCCCCAAAGTTCATGACAGTTCCAAATAACATGATCTTGTTACATATTTAGACCCATATTTCAATTTTTTTGGCATTTTGATATGTTGTGTCAGGATGTATCAGTCATATCCTGGCCACACGCAGCTGTGTGACTGACAGGGCTGGAGGAACACACAATAATCCCAGCAGTTCTCATTCTAAACAAGAGATATTCAAAGAGATGTGAGCACTTCTGCGTCTCATTTTTTTAAATGAAGTTTACCACTCCATGCATATCCTCACATCCTCCTCAAGTCTTTAGCTGTCACTAAAGCCACTCAACTACGTCCGTTCCTTAGTCATATTATCATCAGTGCCTGCTTGATGTACCAAAGCTACCTACTTCGAATCTCATTTTCCTTGGGTTGAGTGCTTTCCAGTCACCAAAGAGCACAATTCTGTTCTGTTTCCAAAATGTTAACTGCTGCTGAAAACACCCAGCCATAATGTGGGAGTATCAGGAGCCCAGACCAGCAAGTGATGAGGGATGGAGCAAAGAAAAAGCCAAACTCTGCTTTTATTGTGAGTTCAGAGACGGTTTTACTTTTCACTGTCAGTGTCAATGATCCTTTCGAAACCAGCTGTGCCCCAGTTCTGTGCCTGGAGAAGAGGCATTCCCCAGCTTACTGCTGACCTTGGCTGCTTTTTAATCTCTCTTGAACTGCGAACTGAGTGTCCTAACTCCATAATTGCAATTAAGACTATGGCCTTTTTCTCTCTAAGCTTTTTCTTCCCTGGGTGACCGCTCCTTACTTCCACACCTGATGAAAAAACACTTTTAAGCTGGGAGAGGAGATAAGGCTGTGACCTCACTGCCAGGTGAAATGCAGCTCCTTTGCTAACGTTTCCAAGAGGTTACACCTATAGGCAGAATCAGGTCTTGCAGACCCCTACAGGCGATATGTGACTGCTTTCCTTTCAGCCTCTTTACATGGGATCAATGGAATCCTCAGCTGTGAGCTCAGCCTTGGTGAACGGACATCAGCGTTGCTCACGTTGGCGCGAGCCAGAAACAGCAATGCTCGCTGAGAGAACTTGAGTGTCTGTAACTGTGGAGAATTAGGAATGCGTATGGGTTGGAGGGGGCTGAGCTGAGCGAGGGCACGCGGCTAAGGTACAAGGGTTATCTGATCGGCTCGGGCTGACGCTGCTGGCTGCGTGCTGCGGCCACGCGCCTCCACAGCAGCAGCAGCACTGCTCCCGGCGTCCAGCCGGCCTCTGTGGCCTCTGTCGCTGCACCGACGGGAGTTTGCACGAGCAGAAGGTGCAGCGCGAGATGCTACACAGCTGGTGTTAGGGAGGGAGCGGGCTTTTCTCTGCTTTTCCCCCCACAGAGCGGGAAGCGGTGCCGCCCCGCAGGTGAGGCGGGCGGGCTTTGCTGCCAGGTGTGTCACGCAGCTCAGCCTCTGAGAACGCCCTGCCAGAAAACGGCAGGATGCATTTTTTTTTTCCCCCTCAGTGTAATAGCAGGGATGAGGAAGGCTGGATGTGGTAGTAATATCCAGGAGACGAGAAATGTCTGTGTGCCTCCCTGCCTGGTGAGCGGTCAAGGTGTGCAAGCAACAGTGAGAGAAGCAGGTAAAACTGGGGCTGCCTGCAATGCCTGCAAGCTCTGTGTGGGGCAAGCCTGGGCTGCAGCGGGTAGCTGGGGCCTCACCTCATGAATGTATGAAAAAGGGTGTTCTGTTCTCCGGAAAGCAGCTTGTGGGGAAAACTGTCATTATGTACCAAGAACTTGAGCGTATTCCTTTGAAATGGGAAGCTTTTATAAATGAAGCTTTTCTTTCCCCTCAGACATACAGCTTTAAAAGGTTGGGATTCTGTACGCAAACACAAATCCACTAAAATGCCCAGAGTTTGAGTTACGTTTAAACAGATTCGCTGAGCTTTCTCTTAAGGCTGAATGTGAAACAGGGGATCTGGAGAGAGAAAAAAGGCTGATTTCTGAAGTGTCTGCGTTGATTGAAAAAGAGCCGTGGAGATTTGTGTCCACTGAGGGATGGCCTGCTATGCTGAAAGCTAAAATGCGGGCCTAACCTCTTAAAATCCTTTGGAAGTTGTTCTCCTTTCCTATTCAAGGTGCCTGCAGTCAACTTGCTTCTGTGAGCAGCTCAGTTGTAAAAAGCTCTGTTTCTGTCACGCCCCTCTCTATGGCATATACGTTAAGTAATATCCTGACAGTTTTATGTTGTATAGTATATTGAAGAACAAATGAACGGTAGCCAAGAAGAAGAAATGTGAATGAATGTATTGCTTTAAACTAATGAAAACTTCTTTGGAGTGCGTCATTAATGGTATATTAGCAGAAATTGTTCAGAGAGCAGAAGTGGGATTCATATTTTGTGCTTCACTGGAATGGGAAGGAAAAACACTCTTTATATTCCATTTTGCTTTACTATCTTGTCATTTGCTTAACAGTGTGGAAGATATTTCGTTGGGATGAATGACACTTGTCAGTTGAATTTTCCATCTAGACACTTTAGATTAAGTTAGTGTTCGGGGTTTTGAGTCATAATTTGCACATCATATAAAATACTGTCACACATACCTCCTATAATGAAGAAATCTCAGATAGAGTGGTGTAATTGTTCTCTTCTTAATCTGACCATTAACTTTTTATGCTCTTCACAAAATGGTGATGAAATGCTAGTGTTTCTTCTTGATTATATGTATGATTAGATGTGTGAGAACTGTGCGGCAGCCATTTAAGGTACTGAGATTTGGATTATGTAGGCATCCCCACAGTGTAGCTCTACAGAACCTGTCCTAGAGTCTTTCACGAAGAGCCTTGGCTGTATCTAAAATACTAGTCCAGAGCTGGTCTGGAGAGCTGGCAACTGTGACATTTAGTCTATGAGGGTATCATAAAACCTACTTCATCAAATTGCTTTGGCATTTGGTTAAATTCAGTGCTGTCTGGAACAGCACTGGTTAAAGGTTAAAGCCAGTAGGGTGTTTAAGTGCTAATTCAATGGAACCTCACGGTGTCCTTAAACTTGTGTAGATGTCATTGTTAACAGAAGAGCTTTTATAAATTCTTATTGATCAAAGTGAATTAAGATGCAGCAGGTAAAAAAAAAAAATTCTGATCTTAGTGATGACCCAATATTCGGAGTATTGGCAGGTGACATGCACCATGTAGTTTTCTTTCCCATGAAATCTTTCTTGCCTGCAATGGATAAGGACGGAGTATAAAAAACAGTAAGAATCTTAAATTCTCAGTCTGGTCCTATCTTTGCAGTGTGTCTGTTGACTCAGTGAAGCATCATCCCTCTACTTCCCTTCAGGATAAGTGCATGACTGACTTTCACTGATGCCCACGTTGCTTTTATCTCCAGTGGCCACACAACCGTACCCCTTATGCAAAATAGGTGCCTACAAGAGTGATTTCTGCTCAGGATGTGTCTTCTTTTCGGGGAACAAGAGTGCTCCATTCTCCCCACGCCTCCAGCATGCAACCCCATCCTGGAGAGGTGTTGTGAGCTTAGCCACCAGGTTCTAAAGGTATTTGGCATGGGCGTGTAGAAGCAGTTAATGACAACTGTCTGTAAAATATCTAACATGTATGTAGATCACGGTGGAAGCTAAGAAGCTCTTCCTGAGAGAAATCTCATGTAGAAAGTACAAGCAATGACCTCATCTATGTTGAAGTAAGAACTGTGTACGTATTGTTAAATTTTTTACTGGAAACTAGCTTTATCCTTACAATGTTTGTTGATGAATGTGAGAGCCATACTTCAGAGAATGGGTTTTTGTCTGAATCTTGTGGGGGTGTGATTTCTGGTACAGAGATAGCTTAAGGAGAACAAACAAAAATGTAATCCCAGAAGCAGTGCAACTTCTGCATTCAGAATCCACATTGCTATCAACTCTGTTGTGCTTTGGATGTTCTCCAAGTTGTCATTATGTGCTCAAAATTCCCACTGCAGCACAAGAGTGTAGTATGTTATGGTCAGGGACGTGGGATTTCTGTTAATAAAAGCAAAAATAGAATGATGTAACATAGGTGGAGATGGTCATTATATATGTTTTGTAACTGATGCAAAAACATCAACATACTTGGAAAAAACCCCACACTATATGGAGTAATATATATATGTGCAAACTTAATATATATATATATAGGTGCAAACTTAAATCTGCAAATCTCACAATCTAATTTTCACCTGAAGAAACTGAGAACTTTTAATATAACAGTTCTGAATTTTCTGGGTGTATCTCCTGCCTTAATTCTTCTGTGCTTTTTAGGTAAAACTTTATATTTGCTGATCTGGAAACTTCTTAAAAAATTGCTTTATTTCCTGGCTTTAGGAAAAAGAAACCATGTTAGTGGGAGGCAGAAATGAAATAGAGAGAAAAATGATGTATGTTGTTTCTTCTCTACTTGGAAGATGCTAGGTAAAAAATAACCAGCTGAAGAGAACTGTCATTTGAACATGTGAGGCAGAAATGAAGTGGTTTGAGACGACCGCTTTAACTGGCAAGGGGCTCCTTGGCTTTGGTGTCCTTTGGAGGCCTTGGGCATGGAGACCTTAGAAACATAGAGGTACATAAAGGAATCTTATATTTTATATCTTATATGTCAGTTTCAAAGCAGCATTTGTTGCTTTTGTTTTGAGGACCAGAGACTTCAATGGACAATCTTCACACAACTTCTGCTACTGCATTTCCTAGGCATGCCTGTAGAATAATCTGATTAAAGCATTCAGTGGTGTATGAAAAGCTCTTGACTGCTTGCTACCCTGATTTTTGTCCTCTTTGTCCCACAGAGAGGCCAATTGCAGTTTAGGCCAGACAAAAAACAAACAAACAAACAAACAAAAACCTCACCAAGTTAGTGAAGCATATCTTAGTCTGTCCTCACCTGCTGCTAAATTGCTGACAAACTCTCTTTCACCTGGCTGATTTTGCATGTGTGCAAGCAGTGTAATACACACTCAGCTGTCAAAATGCAGTTTACATGCTTGCCCCACTGTGTAAGTCACTTGGAAATGCAATGATTGAGGCTGAACTCTCTTCTTTCATGAATTTGGACCAGGACTGATCATGGTTCTTTTTGTATCCCCTCAGAAAGGAATGTCATCAGCACCGAATGGCAATGTCTGTCATTTCACATTTGTATGAAAGTTAGTCCCAGAAGCCAAACCTGGGTAGGAAAACTGTTCTGTCTACCTTGCCCTAGTTCAATTCCCAGAGATTTGTCAGAGCTTTGACTTCCCAGATTGCCTGTATTAGCCTTGTGCTTGCTGACTCATGTCCTTAAACTGAAACATGTAGAGGCCACCAGCTCCCAAAGCCTCTGGTGGTAAACAGAATCTTGTTGTTCATTCTTAATAGACCAAGCATATGAATCTGCCTGGGGTCACCAGGGAAATGTGCAGCTCACTGCTATTATGAACTCCTGGAACTTCTGCTCAAGACACAGTAAGCTTTCAGCCGTCTGCAAAATATCAGTTGTCTGTAAGGATGTAGTAGAATGCTGTTGTGCTTAACACAGCATACTTTCATATGGATTTAGTAAATATAAATCCTGAGATTTAACTAAAAGAGGCTGGGGAAGCAGGTACTACAGAGTAGTTGTGATAATATTTTCGTGCTAGGCATTACGACACCGATGGACTCAGGACAGCAATATTGTTTCTAACAGTGTTTAAGGTTTTTGTGAGCATTAGACAATGGCCTGCTTTATCAATGGGCTTTGTGACTGGCAAATTATTTGCAGATTTACTGTACCTGAAAAGAAGAAGCAAGTTCATGAACTTGGCTGGGACAAGTGGCAGTGCAGCATTACACTGTCTCAAGAACAAAAGCTTATTATTGCATACTGCTCTTACCCATTTGAATAGACAGTGGCATAGTCGGTAGACACCGTTATCTTCTTAAAAAGATGATTCAGACTTAGAGAAACATACCTTATTTATAACTAAATTCTAATAATTTTTATGTGCTCAGTTTTGTGCATTAAAATCCTACCTCAGGTAGGTTCTGCATGTTGAAGGAATGGTTTTTATTATCTTCATGCTCCTTAGTAACTTCCTTCTCTTCTTTTCTTAGTAGCTTTCTCTTCCAATTCCTTCATACATAAGAAAACAAAGCAACAACAACAAAAATGCAGTATTTGAAGCTGCATTTGTTTTAAAATAGTTGTGTGTGTAGCTAGCTAGGTGGGTTTTTTTTAGGTTTTTTTTTCTCTTTTTTATCCTCACATGCTCTAACTGGAGTGTGCATTCTAAGACACAAAAGTTCAACAGAATTTGAAAAATGTCTTGACTTCCCTAATATAAAACTGATTGACCTCAGCAGAGAGAGGACTTCAGTGTGGATTGGCAAATTGGTTTCTGTAGTGTTTCTGACAGGACAAACTAGTACTCTCCACCAGATAAACACTTTCATCAACAGGCAATGCCTGATAATAATAATTTTGGAAGTATCTGTTACTAAGTATCTCAGAAGATGACACACATGGTGATTCTTAGGTCTTCTATCTTATAAGAGGTTGGAGTGTGCTTTTAAAGAACTATGTACAAATGTAATGGGGCAGGAGGCAACCTGTAAATCAGCACAGAACTTGAAAATAGGTGCTGCAGGATTCCTTGCTGGGTTCCACCAAAGCCTGCCCAGAAATGCTCTGTGTACAGGTTCTATTCAAATGACAGAACAGAGCTTATGGAGCGGGATTAGTAAATGTCTACTTGTTATTGCTGCAGTTGCTGCTAAGGGAAAGGATTTCAGCTAACACCAGCCTTTCTGGTGCTCAGGGAAGGACTAGCAGCATTTGGAAGACTGAGAGCATTAAATATTTCTAGAATGCAGTATTTGTTCAAGGTCTTACAAGTGTTTCTCCAGAAGGCTGTAACAGAGAAAAGTGACAGGAGGTTGGATACGTATCAAGTAGGTATAAAACAGAAATGCTAGTTGAGGACCTTGAGGAGGAGGAAGACACGTGGCTTCATTGCCAGTACTATGAGTATCCCAGTACCAGTCACAGGAAAAAAGGGTGCTAACCTTTCGTAAGAAAGGCTGTGGCAGTCCGACTTGAAGAGACATGAAAAGGGACCATGTCTTTTGCTTTTTGCAGGTGAGATAGGAGTGGAAGTGGCCATCAACTTAGACAATAGAAACACGGGAGGTTTCCTTTATGTAATACATCTTTTCAGCTTTTAAGCAATAGTTTTTAAAGGAATATGGCAATTCTGTGGCTATTCCTGCAGTATAATAGCACTGACCTTGAAGGATCTGGCATGCAGCAATAAATTCTGCACCTTTTGGCCTGGAAAGAGTATATGGATGCTGTCCAGATGTGCAAGAATGGGATTAGGAAAGCCAAGGTGCAGGTGGGCTTGAACTTGGCAAGGGATGTGAAAAACAAGAAGAGTTTCTTCAGGTACCATACTCTTTAGGATGGAAGAGACAAGCAAAGGAAGGTTTACTTCCTCTGTTAAATTGGAAGGGAGAGCTGGCCTCCTCAGACATGGAGAAGGCTGAGGTACTTAATGAGTTCTTTGCCTCAGTCTTCAAGGCCATTAAGGCTTCTCACACCTCTTGTATTCCTGAACTTCTAAGCAGGGTTCAGTGTTGCAAAATGACTCCCACTATAAGTGTGAAACAAGTCCAAGACCACCTCGTGAGGCTGAATGTGTACAAGTCTGTGAGACTGGACAACATGCATCTGAGGGTTCTGAAGGAACTGGCTGATGTGGTTGTCAAGCCATTCTCTTGTCATATTTGAGAAGTCATGGCTGTCAGGCAAAATTCTCGGTGACTGGAGAAAAGGAGACATCACTCCCATTTTTAAGAAAAGGAGAAAGAAAGACCTGGGGAACTACAGGCAGGTGAGCCTCCTGTCTGCCTGGGAAGATCACGGAGTGGATGCTTTTGGATCTTAAATGTTTCTCGATGAAACACCTGTGTAATTCTTAGTTTGATTTTATTCAGTACTTTTTCATTGAGAAGTGATGCTAAATAGTGCCATCAACCATAATTGCCTAATGTGGATCCTTTTTTCTTTGCTAGAAAGAGTTGATACCGCATTTCGTTTTGAATTTTGAAAAGAACAATATTTTGTTACTTGAAGTCTCGAATTTTCCTGTTCCTCTTCACCATCATTAACTTTCCTGAGGCGTATCTGTTAAAGTTGAGTGAATCTCAGTATTTCTGAATTTAAACAAGATTTATTTTCTGCCTTAGGTAACAACAGACTTTTTGGCCAGGCTCTGCTCATCTGGAGATATTAACAGGATAATGGACATAGTTGGAGCTTCTCTGCTTCAAACAGTATTACGTAGTTTGCAAGCAACTTTATGGCGAGCTTCATTATAAACTAGACCTCATAGAGCTGTGACCAATTTTTACCCCTAACTAAGATTTCATCTTTAAATTAGAGATATATCTCTCTAGTGATCAAGTACTGGTTAAGTAACATGGACAAGGCTGTGCCTGAATTTCAGAACTCTTGCTTTAGTGAGATTACTCCTCCTTGAACTGTGCTCTTTAAAATATTCTATTTTGATTAGAAAAACACTATTAAAACTGCTGGCAAGCAGTCATTAAGATACAAGA
The DNA here is from genome assembly GCF_016699485.2 of Gallus gallus. Lineage (NCBI taxonomy): Eukaryota > Metazoa > Chordata > Aves > Galliformes > Phasianidae > Gallus > Gallus gallus. The sequence continues at coordinate 8,263,479 of NC_052537.1, read as the reverse complement.
AAATACCTCTGCTAATTTATTATACTTGAATGTTTCTTGGCATTAGAAGCCATACCACTGGTTTGTACGCTCCCAGATGATAAAACAGCACCCTTCTGAGCTGCTCTAAATGCATGACAATTTATATAAGATTTTTATTGATGCTGAAATTGGCTTGAGATGTCTATTTTGACAAGACCTGAGCTGATTATGTTGTAGTTGGCTGTGCAGGCTATAGCAGCGTTGTTGAATGTAGCTGGGGCTTACTGTTGCTTCAGAAAAAGGATGCATGAAAGCTCAGAGAAGTCGTTTCTTCTTCTACTTAAAAGAATTTTTCACTGGAAGCAAGAGCTGCCTGAATGTGTTTGCATCTAAGTTGCTCTGAAAGTAATGCCTCCTATGTATTTCCATAGAAGTTAAAACAGATACAAAGAGCACAAGAATACTATTTGATAGAACAAATTCTCAGCTATAAAAACAAAACAAAAACAAACAAACAAACAAACAAAAAACCCCACAGACCTTCTGAAAGTTACCAAACTTACCTACTGAAAAACTGGAGTTCACACATAAACAGGGACTTGGTTGAATTTTTATGCTTATGATGGGGGATAATGAAACATAAAAGGTAATTTCTGTCCCACCTGTGACATGCAAGCAGAGCATTCTTTTTAGGAAGGCTGCAGGTACTCAAAAGATGTATCAAGTCTCTTTACTGTATTTCAGAGAACCTGAAGTCAGGTAAATATCAGGTAGTACCAGAGTCCTAATGTTTGAGATTGAATTTGAATGAATCCAGACCATAGCATAAAAGACTGTGACTCTAGGAACTCTGTGGTTTTCATCCTTATGATTGTTTTCTTCAGTTCTGCTCCAAAAACTGAAACTATATCTAGATTAACATAGACAATTGGTATAAACAGAGACAACTATACCAGAGTTAAGGGCTCCTTCATACCTGTCAGTTACTCAAAATAGATGTAATTTATTACTTCTTCAAATTGTCCCCTGAAGTCTATTGTACGTTTACAGTAAGTATAAGAATTTGTAGGATAGGAAGAACCTTATGTCCATTAGCAGTGCATGTTCCTTCCAGCTGTTACAACCAGCAGCTGGCACTGTAGGTAATACAGGTAGTAGTAGGAAGGCATATTTTTCTTTCCCCTGAAATGTGAATTAAACCTGTACTTACTCTTGAGATTTTCTTTCCCTTTCAATATTTTTAAGGGGAAGTCATACTCATGCTTTTCTGCTACGCAGCATTTACTTGGATAAAATTACAGTTGCTAAGATACCATGAAAAATCTTATTCTAGCCAAAGTACTTGTAACTGGACAGGAAGTACATCCCAATCACAGTTGCAGCAATATTTTTTCAAATTCAGATGATAAAATCCTTGCCTTCCTCTGGGTGTTCAGAGTTCAGAAATGCTTCAAATATTTCATTATTCCACAGAATCCTGATCCCTCTGTTAAAGAATCATCAGCTTCTATATATCTGATTTTAGTAAATTCTACCATGCTGATTGTATATCATCCACACAGAAGAAAAGATGGCATGTTATTTATAAAAAGAAAGAAAGAAAGAATAAAAAGCAAGGAAAAAAAAAAAGCTTTATTTTCATTCCAGATAAAATAATGCCAAGCCCTGAAAATGAGGTTTTAGTTCACTCATGCAGAGCTCCTGAAGAATAAATGTTCTCTGCCTGGTATTTTGTTAACCTTGTTTCTATAGTTCTAACTGGGTCACCATAGACAATTGGTGATGGTGTTATTAAATAAACTTTAAAAGTTGCTGGCTAGTGATTTGGCTGATTAAATATGGATTAGATTCAGAATAAGTCGATAGAAAGTTATCTTATTTTCTGACATGCTTAAGTTTATGAAGATGTTATGTCACATTGTATCTTATCACATTATGTTAATTTAGTACTGTGTAGGCTTTTGATGTAATGTACTTCAGCTTATTATAATGTTTTCTAACTTCAGGAAAGTTTGTTATCAAGAGGCATGAGAGTTGATTCATTTGACAATTAATCCAAGCAACGCTATTATAGCCTAATGCAACAGGAAAATTTTAGAAGAAGCTATTCAGGTAAAACACACATTGTGTGTGTATCCATCCATGTGCACAAACATATAGAAATGTGCCTTAGTTTTAAAACTGGCTTCAGGAATGTGTCTTGCTCCATTTTATAGGAGGGAGAGGAAGTACTTTGGTGTATGTATACCTGACGTGAGACTAAGAAACAACAGTTCAAATGTTGGTCTGACCAGTTTATTACAAATCTTAATCACGGCGGGGGGGGGGATGGAGGGGGAGGCTGGTCACTATTATACGTATTAGGGTGATGGGGAAGGGAAAGCCATTAAGCTGCAGCTTATCTCTCTTTCATTGCCCCTGTCCTGCAAATCTTCAGACCAAAGATTTCACCAACTTTGACCAGGCCTTGCCTGCACTTGTCCATCTACGTCCTCAGCAAGCTTTGAGACAACGATGCAAAAGAATAACCTCTTACAGAATGGATTTAGGAGTTTCCAATAAGAAAAGTCAATCACTATTCCAGTTTTCCATCTGGAACTTATACAAAGCAATCTTACATTTCTGCAGAGCTCACGTCAAAGTGTCTGACATGGAAAAGTAAACCATTTCTCTCTTCAAGTCTAAAGTTATTTGTACTTTTTCTCATATTATCAGCCTGTGTATTTTATGTTTGAGCCATTGGCAACCAGAATTATTTTATGTGAAACTGACAGATATCTTGCCTTCGGAGGCTGTCCTTATTTATTTATAGATAATATCCGCGTGCGTAAAAATAAATAAATAAATAAATGCAAACCAAAACACGTTGGTTTAAGTGACAGAAAGAGGGGAATTAATTCACAGCCTGAAGGAAGAACAATCCTTTCTTTCCTTTCTTTTGATTATAGTTTTAGTGTCTGAATCTGAATCCAGCATGCCCTGGATCTTTCTCTTTCTGCTTGCTGTCTGATATCTCAAGGTGAGAGCAGAAATGGGAGAAAGATGTTGTGGAAGAAAGGCATTATTCTGTCTTAAATCTTCCTTTCTGTTACAAGCCCAGATCTCTACACCACCTTCTGTTCTTTCCTCTCCGGTGCTTTCTGTTGTCATATTCTTCCTACCTGTAATCACTGTTGACCCATCAGCAGGTGCTCGGGTTCACACACACAGCAGTGTGTGTACGTGGGTTAGAAGTGTACTGTAAAAATAAGAAAAGCCTGCAAAGAAAGAACAGACTTTAGGAGCTACTATGGGAAAATGAGTTTGTTTTGTCATATGCTGGTGAGATGGACATCACAGCTGTATGAAGCAGAGTAAGCAGCAGGTCCCTCCCCAAGGGCAGGTACTCAGAAGCTGTGCAGTCACACAGAGGCTGTGCGCTGCCTCTGAGCACATTCTCATTGTTTGTGCAGGAGTCCCTGCTTTGTGCTTCCTTTCCAGATCCTGCAAAGGTGTTTAAAGCACTTACCTAAGGTCTAGTGAGGTGAAAACATGCAAGAAACTTCATGGTAAAGCAGTGTTAGTGGAGCTTGGTTTTCTTTTAACACTGAAAATTTTTGCCAAGCAATTTTTTTTTTAATGAATATTGCTTGAATTTTGACATTTGTATTCAACTAAAATGAAATAAGAACTTCCTGATCTTGCCTGCAGAATACAGATTTCTTGGGAGACCAAGTTGTACAAGTTGTAAAGAACATTAGAAATTTTATGGGTGAAAGCAGGGCTAGTGGAAGTGTAGAAGATTTTGCTCAGGAAAGCAGAGTTCCCTTTTTGTCAGATTGAAGCATTTCAGCCAGCTGACAGGAACACATCTGTGCAGTGTCAGAGCTCTTCACCCAGAGAGCTGTACCTGAGTGCATGTGAAAACGATCGCTGTGTGGGATGCTCAGCTGAGCAGGGGAGCATTTGTGTTAGCTTGGGAACCACTTAGCACAGAAAGACTTGGAGATGTGTATGCTTGCTAGAAGTAACATCTGATATCTTCATGGATTCACTGGGATGATTCCCCAAAAGGCTGCAATATTATAACAAACAAATATAAGCCATAAACCCAGAAATATTAGAATCTTTTAAAATCTATGTTTTCCACTATTGCCATAGGTGTACATCAATGAAGACTGACAGAATCTTCCCTCCTCCTCCCTCTATGCTTACTTTGTGTCCATCCTTTTACTAATCCCAGCTCTTCTGCTTTACATCTTAGAGAAAATGAAAATAGAGACTTTTTTTGTCTTGTTCTGTTTTGCTGTCCAGTTTAGTACGTTCGTATCATTAACTGCTCCTTCACTTGATTTCTGAGAGAGAGTTAACTGAACTCAGAGAATGCTCAGTGCCTAATTAATGGCAAATTACCTGTCTGAGCAAGTGAGACTGGAGTCAATAGTAACCAGTGAGAAGAGGAACTGAAAATCTAGAGGTAAGCATACGTTATTTACTGCTGGTCAGTGCCAAGAGCAGCCAATAAAAGGTGACATAAAAGTGGCTGACATAAAAAACAAACAAAAAAACCCACTAAGATATAATCTCCTGAATTAATGCATAGCTTTTATAGAGGGTAGACAAGGAACACGGTGATCATCAGTGTGAATTAGTGTGCATATTTTCTTTCATGAAGTATTTGAGGGTTGAACCCTGAAAATTTTGTGCATATGTTTTTGAGACAGTGATGAGTGGAAAGAAAGAAAATTTGAGGCAGCTCTGCAGATCCTCCTGAATCATACCATTTGAGATCATAACTCTGACAGTCCAAGTTTGACTTCCTGCTTAATACCTTTGCCATCTGCTGTTTTGCTTACAATATCTTACAATGAATGCTTCCAATGTGAGGCAGGAATCTGCACAACAAAGAGGAAGGTCCTGAGATGGTGAGAAATGCCATCTCTTTAAAAGGATACTTCATCTATTTTCTTTCCCTGCCTTTGTCATAGCACACTTAATTCCTGTGAGGTTTGTACCAAAGTGTATGACTAAGCTATTTCACTGTAACTAATTTCTGTTGTGTCAGTTTTTATTGTTTTTTACATATATATTGCTTCTTATTTCTCTGGTTGTCTTATTACAGTTTGGGATGAACATCTAAGGAAACTGTGCCCAGGATAGACCCTGTTCATACTCTGGAGTCTGCCCATGCTCCAAGAGCTCATGTCTAAGATTTTTGAAGCCAGAAGCCAGGCAGCTGAATGCCTTTAAGAAAAACATGGAACCTACTCTAATGTTCTGCAGAAAACCACAGTAGAGAGCAGGAATAGCTTGCTTCTTCTGTAGTTTTTGAAGGACTGAATAATGCATGCCAGAAATACTGCATTTCCAAGTGAAGGAAACTAAGAGATCATAGCTAAGGCCAATTTGTTGCTTCCTAAGCAGGTGCTTCCAGTTGTAGCAAGCAGCACTGACAATGTTGTTTTTAATTGTAATAATTGTGTGAGAATTAATTTCAGCTGTAAGTCCACATGTCTTGCTAGTGTGTGGTCATACAGAGCATTTCTCATGGAGGGACCTAGAGCCATTCTAGCAAATCACCCCTGGCTTCTGTGAACATATTAGAGTGGGAAGCAGTGTATCTTGATTAACAGTGTCAAAAGGTTCAGAGAGATGTGAAAGGGTGAGAGTAGTGTCTACTTATCATCTGTTGAGATTAGGAGACCATCTGTTAGTGCTGCTAACATGGTGTCTGCCTGGAGCCTGGTCTGAAGCCAGGCTGTAGTGAGTACGGTATGGTGGATTCAGCTGCAAGCTCTTGGCTCACTTTTATCTTATTGTTATGACCTTTAATCAAAATGATACTCAGTAGGAGTACGTGGATCACAGCCAAACTAGTGTTACTTTTATAAAGAAAAAATGCCCACTTAATAGAAATGCATATCTGGAAGGAAAAAATAAAAAGTTTTTTCTCCAAAACAGACATTGCCTGTTCTAACCAGCCATTTGTAAGAGAAAAGGCAGGCAGTGTGTTCCTTGGAATGCTCCCTGAGCTCCTGTGGCCGTGGCTTTGGACATGTTTGATCAAAGATTGATCTTTGAATCTTTTCCCTGGGGATTTTTCCTTCATAATATCCAAGTAAATTCATGAAGAGTGAGAAGGTGAGGTCAATGAGAAGGTGAACATGTTAAAAATGGTTTCATAATTATCAGCTTCAATGTCACGTCTTCAGACAAATTCTTGTGTAAAAAATGAAGCTGTACATATAGAAAACAAATATTTAAGAAACCAATTCTTGTGATCATACAGAACACCTATTTATCTTGCAGATTCTATTGAGAACTTCTCCATGGCAGAACAATACGTGCTATGATAGACCTCTGTAATGTTTGATATTAGAGAACTTACAGTGCAAGATGAATCTCAAGAAACTTAAAAAGTTTGCTTACTCATTTTTGAGCTGTGGTTACTGAGCACCTTTGCAGCTTAAGCAGCTGGATTTGGCCAGTCCTTGCATTTTGCACTTTTTGTTTCCAACGGAAAACAAAGGAAGAACAGAAGTAAATGTGCAGTAGCTCAGGATGACCAATTTTAACTTTCTTCTAGAGTGCAAGTTGTGAAAATATAATTTCTTTTATCATAATACCACTTTTACTTTCCTTTCCTATATACTTCAGAAAAAAAAGTAAAAAAAAACCAAAACAAAACAACAACAACAACTATTTTCTTAATATTGCTCTTTTATTTTCTTTCTTTTCCAAAGCTTCTGAAAGAGGCAGAAAGTTTTATTTTGCCTCCACAATCTCCAGTTAGGAATAGTTGGTTCTGACAGTGGTTTTTTTTCTCTTGGTATTTGTGACAGTTACTTTATTTTACAGTTTCTAAGAATTTTAAAATGTGGGATGAAAACCCTTATTTAAGGGAGTCTGGGTATGTCAAGGTTCTATTTCAGATGTAAAGCTGTAGATGAAATGAAAACTAGGTTTAATAAAAACAAATCAGATTTCTGACAAAGAAGTGCAAATTTGAGGTTTGAGAAACCCAGAAACCCTTTGCATTAAATCATCAATCCATGAAAGATTTTGAATTTAAATTAAAAAAAAAGTACTTTTCTTACCCTCTTTTTAACAGTACTTTTTGAGATGTGTATTTTTCTAGAAATACAGCAAAAAGAGTACAAGATGCAACATGAGTTCCTATATTTGAATAGAAGAAAACCTGACTTCAGAAAATAATTTCTTGCATTGTTCAGGACTGTTTTTCTTTAAACAACAGCCTCCCATAACAAGGAGGTAGCATTTCACAGCTGGGAATAGACCAGAGTGATCTGATACCCTCTTAGTTTGCCCACTGTCTGTATGACCTTGTGTTCAACAAGGGTTAGTGGCTGTCTGCTCTCTGAGGCACTTCTAGAGGCTGGCTGTGGTAGGTACGAAACCTGAGCACATTCTCTCAGAAGGGGAAAAAAGTGAGCTTTGTTTCACCTGGCAGAAAATGACATGGTGGCTTCTGTATCCGTCTTTTTGGGAGGAGTGTTGGAAGATGGGAATTTGGAGCTCTCTTGTGAAGATGCTGGATGGTGCACAAACCATTTATCCCTCTGGCCTAAGGCATTTCTTCCTGCACTGGCTGCTCCAAGAGGGCATGTTTTCTTTGGCACTAGCATACACAAGCAGCCTGGGTCCAGCTCTATGCCATTTTTGCATGGCATGCAGGGAAATTGGATGCAGAGACGGGAAATAGCTCCGCAGGACTCTGCTTGTCACTGGCAGATCTGATGAGCTCTGACTCTCAGATGTCCCTGCCAAACCCAGGTTGGTGATCAGCCTGCCCTGCTGATCCTGAGATGTATACCATCTGCCTTTGCCATTACCCGGAGCATTTCCATTTCTACTCCCATCATCTAGTGTAATAGCTTGATGATTGTACCGGAGGATGTTGGCTATACAAAAACATAACCTGTGTTTTTATGCCTGTAGATTTGTGCATTTTTACAGAACAAAATAATATATATATATATATTTTTTAACCAATGTCCTGAAGCATCTTCCAGGAAAGCAGATATTTACATCTTTTTTTTTTCTTATTTTCCCTAAGTTACTAGCTGAGAACCATGAAATGTGCAGAAATGGTGTGCGAGTGAGAATGTCTGCTGTGTTGATTTGAGAATTAGGATTTCAGGTGGGGAAAAGAAACAACTATAAAAAGCATTTGTTTTGCAATGTGTGGTTGAATGATCCCTGTGGTAGCTGTTGCAGGAGTGCTTAACACTGGACGAAGGGTGGCATCATCTCAGTCTGGGCTTCATATACTCAAAAGTATTGCAGACAGCTTATGGGAATGATTAAAAATCCTGTCTGAAATGACGTTCAGTCATCTACCTTTCAACCCTTACCTTAAGTGGTCTGTTTTTTTCCTCTTTCTTCTGCTCCTTCACCTCTGGCTGTTTATAACATTTTGTACTTTTTTTTTAGTGTAGTTACAGCCTTGAAAGAAATTGTCTAAATCCAGTTTGAGAAGCTGGTGAAGGTTAGATCCCATTTAATCCACTTCAAACAATAGACTAAAGGAAAAACAATCTCCTTTTCTACATAGGAATTACTCTGCATTCCTTTTGTTTATACCTTGTTAGGAAAAAGAATCATCATTTTTGTTATTTTTTTATGCAAAAAACCCAAACATTCTGTGTAATGTTGGTGTGGTAGATATACTCACAAGTAAGTGTAAAACTTTTGTCAGGGCAAGCTGCATTTACAGCTCTCTGAAGTTTTATGCTTGTTGCACTTCAGAGAGACTTAGAAATTACAATTTTTTTTTTATATGGACAGGTGTTCTTAGGAAGAGCAACATTACTTTTCAGGAAAAGAAGAAAGGTGATTACATGGCATGTGCGTTGTTGCTGGCAGTCATATTGCATTTTGCCAGAGCTCCATTGTGCTAGCCTCCCAGCTCTACCTATTAATGTTTAATAGGAAAGCAGCAGGACACAGCACATGAGTGCTCGAGTGTTGCAGACTAAGTTTGGAAACTGCATTGTGGTTGTTAGAAAAAATTTCTCCAGATACCTGGCTAATTACCATCCATGAATCAACTCTTATAAGACACCTGGCAATTGTGTCAAAACGTGTTGGCAGTTGGAGAAAAGCACAGCATTATTTAATTATGTGTTCATTTAAAGAGCAGTTGTGCAGTCTTACTCAAAATCTTGCAAACTTTAAGAAGACTGAATTTGATTTCTTCAGAAATCACTCCTTTATAGAGATATGATCCATCCTGATTTATGATTTGTTCAGAGAATCATTTGAATTGGAGGAGACCCTTAAAAGTCATCTAGTCTAACTCCCCTGCAATGAACAGGGACACCTATAGCTAGATCATGTTGCTCAGAGCCCCATCCAGCCTGATGCTGAGTGTCTCCAGTGATGGGGCATCCACCACCTCTCTGGGCAACCTGTGTCAAAGCCTCACCACCCTTATTCTAAGAAACATTTTTTTTTGTTTGAAACTGTTTCCCCTTGTGCTGTTACAACAGACACTGTTAAGGAATCTGTCCTCTTCTTTCTTATAGCCCCCTTTTAGACACTGACAGGCTGCTATCAGGTCACCTTGGAGCCTTCTCTTCTCCAGGCTGAACAGCCCCAGCTCTCTCAGCCCGTCCTCGTAGGGGAGGTGTTTCACACCTTGAATCCTTCTTGTAATGCTCTTCTGGATACTCTTTAACAGGTCCATGTCTGTCCTGTACTGAGGACTCCACATCTGGATGCAGTACTCTGGGTGAGGGCTCACAGTGCAGAGCAAAGGGGCAGGATCATCTCCCTTGCCCTGCTAGCCATGCTTCTTGGGATGCAGCCCAGGATGTGGTTGGCTTTCTGAGCTGTGACGGTACATTGCTGGCTCATGTCCGGCTTCCCATTCACCAGTACCCCAAGATCTTTTTGTCAGGGCTGCGTTCCATCCTTACATTCCCCAGCTTGTACTGGTAATGGAAGTTGCCGTGACCCTGGTGCACTTGGATTTGTTGAACCTCATGAGGTTTCCCAGGTCCACTGCTTGAGCCTTTCTAGGTCCCTGCCCCTCTGGTGTGTCAACCACACCCCACAGTTGGTGTCATTCACAAACTTGCTGAGTGGGTACACTCGATCCCACTGTCAGTAAAACTGATGAAGATTAAAGAGCACTGATCCCAGTACCCATCCCTGAGGGACAGCAGTCATCACCAATCTTCATCTGGACACTAAGCCATTGATCACTGCTCTCTCGGTACAATCTTGAAACAAGTTCCTTATCCACCAAAGATTCCATCCCTTAAATCTATATCATTCCAATTTGCAGTGAGGGATATTATGGGAGACCCTGTCAAAGGCCTTAGGGAAGTCCAGATAGATGACATCAGTGGCTCTTCTCTTGTCCACTGACACAGTTATGCCATCATAAAAAGCCACTATAAAAAGTTGTTTTTGTTTTTGGTGTGTGTGTTTCTTGAAAGATCCTTAAGTGCTGCTATTTAAGCTCAAGATTTTGCTACTCCTTTGTTTTGTTTTACAGTACTAATATTGTTCTCCTTCTTTATGCTGTAACTTTATACCCTGCACGCCATCCCTGATAACCTAAATTTAACAGTGAATAATCATGGGAAGAAATAGTGTGGGCAAAATCACTGAAGTTGGAAGAAATTTTCCATGGTTTGCCTCCAGCAATTGCAAACCTTTCTATTGAGAGCTGTCCATGAGCTGGTAAGTTAGCTGCTGTCATTCAAGGCAGTAGAACTTGCCAAAGTATTTTATTAGCACGGTCTATTCAAGTTTCAATTCACTATATGACAGCCTATTCACAGGGATGGATTTTTCCAAGAATGGCAACTGACATATACATCCAACACAGAAATGTCACTTTTGTTATTTTTCTGCTATCACTGCTTTTAACGATGTGAGGGTGGAGGGCCTTATGCAGTTCATATTACCTAATGTGTAGGCTGAGTTCACTGACTTGAATTTTCTCCCTTTTTAATTACTACTGTTCTGCCCTTTTTATTATAATAGCTTCAAACTAATATTTTGGGTTTTTTCTTTGTTTTGTTTTTCTTCTGTATTTGATGCATCATTTGTAGTGAGACTAAATCAATGGTACTGTATTCACATTCTTACTGGCAGCATCTGAAACTGCAATATGACTGCTGAACTAGGCAGCTCTTAGAGTTATAACCCATTGATTATGTGTCCTGAAGTAAGACATGATTTTTGTCTGAATCTTCTGAAGTTTGAATTATTCATGTTTCTATGCTTGTTTCTGGCTTCATAGGTCACTGGCAGTAATAACATAAATGGGAACTTTTAGGTAGAGAGAGAGAGTGTGTGTGCATAGACTGAGCACCTTTAGAGCCATCTAAACACCTGTATGATAAATGAAATGTATCTTGTCTAGAAATGAATAATGTCAGCAAAACATTTGAAGGGCTTATGATAGTAGGCAGACATACAATGCTTCATGGACATTCTGAAGTCCATAGAATTGACACTGTGATTGCATTTGTCAGATTTCAGTAAAATATACTGAGATAGAATGGAAGCATTCAACAAAAGCATTCACATTAAAAATGCAGCTGTGAGTCACAGGTTCCAGTGGTGATGGTGAATGGCATATGGCAACAAATTGGGCCTCATCAGTTCTTAGCCCAAGATGAGAGTGAAATACTGAAAACAAGCTAAATAAGCAGAATGACTACATTTCTATACTACGTGTGAAGCATTCCCCTTTGGGACCTATATAGGAGAGTAAAGCATCTCAAATTACCTTTTAAGGAAGCAGATCTATTATTTTGTATGTTCTACATGCATCAAACAGTAAACTGATAACAATTGCTGCTAAAGGTAAGAGTATTCTTTTACTTTGTCTTGAGATTATAATTCTATTTTTTTGCCCAGTTTATTGAATGGGAGTTAATTATATAAGGAATATTATCAACAGATTTCCATGTTTTTACAACTGAGGAATGCTGGGAACTCTATACAATCTGCAGCTTCACTGAATCTACACCAGAGCTGTAAGAGCACATGGGCCTTTTTGCCTCCAAGTGCACCACAACTGAAGGTGATAAATGTCATCATCTCTTCTAGCAAAATTAGTGGCATTGATGCAGCTTGCTTCCATCACCCAGTATGTATTCCGTCATGTATCATGTGCAAACAAACAAACATGAGTTTGAAGACTGTCCCCACAGCTTATGAAATGCTGCTTTCACTTCTGGCTAAATTGGTGATTCTGTATTTTTTAATAATGGCTGCAAGCAAATTTTTTGGTATACAGAATCATTTCAAGAAAGCGTGAAGGAGGAGAACTGTACATTTGAAATGTCATTACTTTTTAGTGCTTTAATGTTATTTTTCAGTGCAACTAATTATTCTTCTTGGAAAATGGTTGATTTAAAAATAACATTTTATTTTTAGTTTCCCATTTTCAGAATATTAGTAACGGAGCTGAATAATTCTTTGCAAAATTAATCAGTAAGTAGAAAGAGATAATCAAGAACTTAATATTACTGAAACTTGCAGCAGAAGTTACTCTGAAGTCTACACATATGGATGTCTTCAAAAGGCATCTTTAAAGTTAACCATTTCATAATATGAAATTCAGAATATGAAGGTCAAATTTGTGATCTTGGTATGGTGACTATGAAGTGAAGGCAGTGAAGTTACTGAACTTAACGTGGATGATATTTTCATGAATTTATGAATTGCTGCCTCCTGGCTCACCAATGTCCTAGTTTTATGTAAGAACCCCTAATATTATGTTCAGACAAAAAAACAGGTCTCTACTCAGCGTTGCAGCCCTCCTCACATGTCATAGGTCTTGACTTTCTCTGTGGACGGGAGGGGACAAGGAACAGAGTTAAGTCATTTTGTGTTTAGTCAACTGTCTCACTCATGAGAAATGTTAGATGTGGAAGGAGGCCCTTGAGAGGGAAAACGCAGGCCCAGTATATGAACAGGCAAGGTAAATATTTCCTTCTTTCTCACCCCAATCAGCGCTTCAAGAACTAATAATTTTCCTTTTTCAGACTGGTAACTGCAGCGTTTTCTCCCCTCCCTATTTTAACAAATACAGTAAGTCATATCTTTAATGGAACGTTTCCCAATTTATGCTATTACTTACAAGCCCAACGAGCTCTGTGATGCCTGCTCTCTGATTATAGCACAGTAGAGCTTTCCTTGGCAGTATAAAAAGCAGTCCAGACAAATAACAGCTGTGTTTGGGTTTTATAACACTTCAGCACGTATCACTTCACACTGACAAATCCCACTTTTGATTTTGGATTCCTAGCCAAAAGCTGTAGTAAGTGTTGTTCTCTTGTGCAATTTGGTGTATCTCTTCTGAGATGTGCTTTCCGATAAGATGTCAGGTGCCCTGCATGCGGGACAAGTTCTAGGGACACTTGAGCATTATGGGCACTCCAGTGCAACACTAAAAGCCAGAAAAACCGATGACTTCCTATTTACAGTTTATCTGCTGTTTTTGCTGTGGGGTCATGCTCTGCAGTGCCTTAGTTGTTTTATCCTTCTCACCCACCATGAGAAGAGGAGCTTTTCATGCATACCTCTGATACTAAAACTTGGAAAAAGACCTTGTTTCTTCCAAAGAGCAGAAACTGTGTTGAGCTTAAGTTGTTTGCTGTGCAGTGCAGCTGTTCTGTCCGGTGTGCTTGTCGACTTGAATCTTCAAGTGTGTGCATAAACACAGTGCTTACTGAAGTTTTTGAACTGTGGTGATAATCCATCAGTTGGGTGCTGAAATCTGCCTGTACTAATGAATGCATTTTCCCAGTGAAGCCAAAACCAATTTTTAAGGATATGTTGAGTTGTTATTTGCTTGGTATTAAATTGTTAGATTTTTCAAATAGGGAGACAAGGCTCTCACTGTACCAAGCTTGATGTAGAAATTATTGTATAAAATTTTATGACCTGTATTATTCAGCAAGCCAAGGAAGATGATACTAATGCTCTCTTCTAGTCATAAATTCTGTAAGATGCTTTGATACCACATGGTTACAGTGTTGGCATAAATATGCTGATGGATACAGATTTAATTAATTTTTAGAAGTTCCTTGTAATTATTCCAGTGATGGATGTTTGAATTTGCCTGTAGCATAGTAGAAAAAATATCCCACTGTATTACTGCTACTTGTAAAATGTAATGGCTGCAGAGCCAACCTCAGGGCTGAGGTTGTAGGTCTGCTGTTGCTTTTTTGTTCTACAAGTGTTCTTGTGGTTCCACTAAAATTATGACCTGAATTGCACACCAGAGCATGGAGTTAGCTCCTGGTGGTTGCAGTCTGTGAGTGCTGGAGAAGGGCTTTCTGGCCAAGAGGGAAAGAGGCTAGACACTAGTGTGTCTGGTAGGTTCATGGGACATGGGTCTGAAACGTGCTCTGCCAGAGTAGTAGAATAGTGAAGATGTCACTTTGATTTTGAGGGTAGGCAATATTTCCTGGTGATCTGTTTGTGAACTTTGGGATGGTGCACACCTCTTAGCAACTGTATCCTGGGTTTCACAGAGCACGGCATTGCTAGCTGGTTAAGGGAAGTGATTGTCCTGCTCTACACTGCACTGGTGTCACCTCACCTTGAGTACTGTGTGCAGTTTTGGGCACCACCATACAAAAAGGACATAAAACTACTATAGAAAACACCCAAAGGAGGGCTACAAAGATGGTGAATTGTCTGGAGGGGAAGACAGATGAGGAGCAGCCGAATCCCTGGGTGTACTCAGCCCAGAGCAGAGGAGGCTGAGGAGATTCCTCATGGTTGCTGCAGCTCGTCACAGGGAGCAGAGGGACAGCATTGAGCTCTGCTCTTTGGTGACAGTGACAGAGCTTGCGGGAAAGGCATGGAACCATGATGGGGGAGCGTTGGGTTGGATTTCAGGAAAAGGTTCTCCACTGAGAGGGTGGACAGGCTTCCCAGGGCAGTGGTCATGGCACCAAGCTGCTGGAGTTCAGGAAGTGTCTGGACAGTGCTCTTGGTTGTATGGTCTGATTTGTTGGTGGTCTTGTGAAGAGTCTTGCACACAACAATTTGTGCTGCTATTTTAGAGAAGAGTTTTAACTTCCAGTGCTTCCCAATGTTTTTCCGAAGAAGGAACGGTGACCTCATGAAAAATAAGTGTTAGGTTTTTTTTTTGTTGTTGTTGTTGTTGTAAGAAATGTTAACAATTTTCTTTTATTAAATTTTTGCAGTGTCCAAAATATCTGTAAAGAAGGAGTTTATGGTGGCTGCAAAAACTTTTTTTTTTTTTTTTTTTGACAGCAAAACTTCAGGTCCACAAGCTTCTCCTTTAATTTTAATGTGCTAACCTGGTTTGTGACAATAGCAGTCTCCGGCTGTGTGCTCTTGTACGTGTTGTTTTAGTATACTGCTTTAAATCACTTAAATATGCTCTCTGTGAACAGCTTCTCATGCAAAAACATGGAAAGTTGCAAGGAGTTTTTCCTCAGGGTGATGATAACCCCGAGAAAGTCTTCAGTTGGTAAAAGAAGCAAACAGGCTGTTGAGGTCACTCAGACTAAATCATGGAGGTGAGAGATTTGAATTAAGGTGGCTGTGTGAGGGTGCAGGCGGTGGGCAGCAGTCAGCACTACAGAGCCCTGCTTCGCGCTGCCTTGCTGTGCGTTACTGGTTTGTCGTGGCGAGTCTCTTTGGTTTGCTGCTGTAGCAGACAGCGATTAACAGTTGGTGTGACCTGAGATCTGGTTGCATTCAGTTATTTCCTTTAACCAAAAGAACTCAAAATCTGCTTCTTTTAGTGAAAACCTGGATACTCAAGTAGCCTGGGATTAGCAAAAGAGTAAGTGTCAGGAAATTATTTGCTCTGCAGCGTGTAGTCTTTTTGTTAAAGCTTTCTTTTTGAAAATAAAATACTGCATCCAAAAATGCATTTGCCTTGGAATTTGAAAAGCAAATACTGATTTGTGCATTTGGACAAGTGCTAAGTCTTAGAGAAAAACCCTTGTCCGTCTTTCTTGATGATATTTACCTTCATAGAGTGTATATTTATAGGCTTACTGTTCTAATGATCTTAAACAACTGGCCCTTGAGATAACTGAAGCTTGACTTCCATTGCAATTTATGCCTCTTGCTGAAAGGGATTAAGTAATATAAATCAAGGGTTAGTGTAAGTATCACCTTGAATTTTGGATGTTTTTCACTGCATCCTTTAGAAGGCTCTATTTCTTTGTTTAAAATGCTATTATAGGAGGAAAAACATCACCTTTCAGAGAATGCACTCATAGAAATAGGATAGAGTGGATCTCAAAAGACACAGGTGCAGAGATTGCTTTCTAGCTGCATAGCCAGTACTCTGTGCACAGCTTCAGGTCTACGTGCTAGATGAATACAGTATAGTAGTAAGACTTTTTGGCAGCCAGACTTTCAAATGGCCTGAGGACTGGAGAGGAAGCCTGAGCTTGGCTGCAATCAACAACTGTCTTTATGACTGCTTGGAACAAGAGAATGTTCAGCAAATTGTAACATATTCATGGAAAACACTGTAATTTATAGTCTGCTCTAGTTCATTTTCAGTTAATTCCACTGTGGCTGGCTGCACTCTCCACATCAGTGCAGCCATGCTGAAGGTGACAGAGGCTGCTGGCTGAGGAGCCTGCTCCTTTGTTTCTTGGAAGTTTTGGTGGAAGGCAAGCTTTGGTCTGTTGGGTGGCCTATGTGACTGGCCCTATGTGATTGGAGCTGCAGCAGAAGGGAAGGTGTTCTTTCCTTCTAGACCATCCCTCAAGTTATAACCGGGACCCATGTGCCAGTCACAAGCCTGATCTCCCTATCGCCAGAGACACACTGCATTTGTAGATGCTAGCTGGAAGCTGTGACAAACATGAGCTCTTTATGTTTCATTATTTATAAGAAGAAAACAAAACTTAACCAAAACTTTTTTTTTTTGTCATTTGTTGTTGTTGTTATCTGACCTTAAAAAATATCTGAGTAGTGATGGAGATGAGATTGCAAACCATCTGAAAAAGACAGATACCACAGGAACCTTAAAAATCTGTTGTAATTAGATTCTGTTTTCATTATCTGTTTGAAAGATTTCCTATTAGTGCAAAATAAACTGCAAAGGGCATTAAAATATCTGCTGGCACAGATAACTGCAGTAGTGCTGTGGGAGAGCTCGGTCCATACAATGTGCCAGTGGTGCCCAGCCTTTCTGGCTGAGGTGGCTACCTGGTCTCTGCTTGCGCCAGGGGAGCACCACTTCTGCCTGCCTGTTTGGTGGAGTGGCAACATGATGACAAGAGGGCCCCTGCACATACAGTGTCCTGCAACTGCTGCTGCTCCTGTCATTTTTAATTTTTATTTTTGCTGCTGCCTTCTCCCTCCTATGGTCTCTCTTAAGCTTTCCCAGCACCTATACATGCTGGCAGGCTGA
This sequence comes from Gallus gallus, assembly GCF_016699485.2. NCBI lineage: Eukaryota > Metazoa > Chordata > Aves > Galliformes > Phasianidae > Gallus > Gallus gallus. The sequence goes on along the minus strand of NC_052537.1, from coordinate 8,246,129 downwards.
TGGCCTTGCCGGTATGGGAGCTAACTTTGGGCTGGCTGCAAGGTGTTGGTGGGGCTGGTCCCTCCCTATGCTCACTGCAGCCACTGTCTGCTTGCAGCTGGTTCTCTTGGCCTCGTGAGGTGAGAAGTACATACTTGCAGGAGAAACCCAAGTCAATCCATAACCTAAGCAGACTTTTTGTGCCTTAAATGGCAGAAAGTTGACATGATAAACTTCCAAGAATTTAAAGAAAATAAGTATTTGGTTATTGTGTTACTAGAGAAGCCGTTCACTTATCAGACACACATCCCTGCTTCCAAGCCTGAGATTTCAAATATCTGTGTAGCACGGTGGCATGTAATGTATCAGATTAACCCCATCTGACCTGAGTCTTTTCTTCAAATTTAACAAGTCATTATATACAGCAGGAACTACACAGGGATGTCTGCAACTAGAGCTTTAGAAAATAGTCCGTCGTCATTTATCATCTTGCTCCCTAAGTGGGAAACAGAAAAATTCTCCCATGTCTTTCAAACAGTGCTTTCAAATCAAATTTCCTTTTAGATGGTCTCCAATAGAGTCCTTTAAAAAGAAAAAAAATAAGTCAACATGTGGAAACAAAAGATGTATAAAAATAGCAACATGTGAACAGCAACTGAGAAGCTTGATAGTTTCTTAGACAGGTAAAGTGCTGTTAAAACTATTTGGAACATTTGAAAAGCATACTTCAAATGAATATACAATGCCTGTTCAGTTTCTAAGAAAGGCCAATTTTTCTCCCACTGTTTGACTTATTTCAGTTGTGGGCATTGCTATACTTGTTTGCATAACACAGCATGTTCAATCTATTGTCGGTAAAGAATTAACTACACTTATCTGAAAGCAGAAGTGTGGGTTTTTTTTCTATATGGGACATGAAGTCGAAATAGTATGTTTTCTAATTTTTGCAAAGTGAAAGCACTAGAAGAATATTTCAATTCATATAATTATGAACTTGATCAGTGCCTGCTTCCAGAAAAACTATTCTGTATACACATGCACATCTGTTCTTACATGGAAAGAATGAGAGCATAAAAGCCATGGGCCCATATTTTTCCAAAAATTGCATAGATGCTTCAAATGCCTGAATAACATCAAATCACAATTGGTTGGGGATTTCTTTTGTGTAACTTGGGACCCAGTTGCACTCTACTTTCCTTCTCTTCTATGCCTTCTCTTCAATGGTCAGCGAATAATTTCGTCCAGTTTTGGATAAGATGATGTACTTCTTCCTGTCTCTGGGCTTAAACATTTGCATATGCAAATTATGATTTGCAGGTAATAAGCATAACAGTAGATTAAAGAGGAAAATAGCTAATGGCTTGTCAAATGTTATGTTTTCCTGATACTATACTAAAAACAGTGATTTTTGTCTACTACTTAAATATGAGCACCATGGATTCCTAGACCTTTCTAGCAAAAGGTTGGGATTTTGATCATGTTCATATTTACTTATGTTCTTACATGATTTTTGTTTGCTTTTTTGAAGAGGCAGATTACAAATCTGTTACCTATATGCATACTAGCTAGCAGCTTATAAAAATGTAGATTCGATAGTCTAGCAAATGTTTTTTTAACCCTTTAACACCCCTCTATACATTTATACATATTTCAATATAAAAATAAATGTGTTTATTTTTGGTAAAAATAAAGGAAATGCACATCATGCCTTTTAAGTAAGGAGATAGAAAAGGGCAAGAAATGTCCTGTGCAATGAGATTTGTTCCTCATTAAGACCATTATCTGCTCTAATGTAATCATGTTCAAGAACAGACAACCCCAAATCAATGCAGCCTGGGCAGATATTGCAACAGCTCTTCAGGAAGCACAGATAAGACTAGTGTCAGTAGCTTGACTCCGGGACAGGCTTAAACATGCATCCAGAAAGAAACAAAACCAGGAGGAGACAAGAGAGCTCTGAACTGAGTATCTGAGTAGACAAAAGTAATATACTTAGGCTAGTAATTTTTCCATAGTTGACTGTGCAGTTCTCATTAATAAAGGCAGAATAACCAGAATAGAAAGTACTTGCTGCAAGGGAAAAAGCTGAAACCTGGTTTTGGGGACTTAGCATTTATTGTAAGGACTTGTAATGTTTCTATGTAGCTTTGATTAGAAGCCAACACTTCATGCATTTCAGTTAATGTTGTCTTTTTTTTTCCCCTTTGAGTATTTAATGCCTTTTTCTAAGGGACTCAGGCTTATGTGATTTCTCTATTCCTTTTGAATAAGTGATAAACCTATTGGTCAGTCTCTTTCTCGAGCCTGCAACAGGAATGAAGTCTCTGAAGGTGTCAGGTCTCTGTAGAACATATACCGTGTCACTAGCTGGATGGAAGTGAGAAGCCTTATTAATATCCTTGCTGAGAGACAATTAGAATTAAGCTGTTTGAAATGTTTTTGGTGGCACCTGGCCAAACAGGGTGTATGTTGACTGATGATTCTGAATTGTGATCCCTGGCCCCATGAGTAAGCCAAGAACAGCAGTAATGGTGGGAGCTGGAATTTACAAGAAAGGGAATGAGATTTTCTCTGACAGAATAAAGGTTTTTTTAGAACCTTTAGTCATGACGTGATCTTTTCTCATAGAAGGCAAATACATGAGAACATTTGGGTATCAATGAAAACCTTGCACCAGTGTGCAGCTACATAGAGAAACTGCAGAAGCTTTGTTGATGGTACTGAGGGATCAGGGACGAGGGTGTAAGTGCTTGTGTATTTTACAGTCTACAAATGAAGGAGCCTACAGCAGCCAACAAATGTCAAGTACTATAAACGATGTTATGAACAACAAATCACAACCTAACTTTGGGATGGCCCACTTGATACGTACTTCCCTGTTACCTGATACATTGAGAGTAAAATGAAGGACTTTGACCATAGAATCATAGAATCATAGAATCACTAAGGTTGGAAAAGACCCACAGGATCATCCAGTCCAACCATCTGCCCTTCATCAATGGTTCTCACTAAACCATGTCCCTCAACACAACATCCAAACGCTCTTTAAACACCACCAGGCTCGGTGACTCCACTACCTCTCTGGGCAGCCCATTCCAGTGCCTGACCACCCTTTCAGAGCAGTAGTATTTCCTAACATCCAGCCTGAACCTTCCCTGACGCAACTTGAAGCCATTCCCTCTCGTCCTATCACTAGTCACCCGAGAGAAGAGGCCGACCCCCAGCTCACCACAACCTCCCTTCAGGTAGTTATAGAGAGCAATAAGGTCTCCCCTGAGCCTCCTCTTCTCTAGACTGAACAACCCCAGCTCCTTCAGCCGCTCTTCATAAGGTCTGTGCTCCAGACCCCTCACCAGCTTTGTTGCCCTCCTCTGGACACGCTCCAGGGCCTCGATGTCTTTCTTACAGTGATGGGCCCAAAACTGGACACAGTACTCGAGGTGCGGCCTCATGAGTGCTGAGTACAGGGGAATAATTACTTCCCTGTTCCTGCTGGCCACACTATTTCTGATAGAAGCCAGGATGCCATTGGCCTTCTTGGCCACCCGGGCACACTGCTGGCTCATGTTCAGTTGAGCGTCAATCAACACCCCCAGGTCCATTTCCTCTACACAGTCTTCCAGCCACTCTGCCCCAAGCCTGTAGCGTTGCCTGGGGTAAGTAGCCTGTAGTGACCAGCCTGGAAGTAAGTGATTGCCGCCCAGGAGATGCTGCTATGTTTAGATGTTAGGTGTTTCTGTGTTTTTTAAGTCAGGATTTAAATCAGTTGCACTCTGGGGAACAAGTAGGCTTCTTACAAGTAAAAGAAATCTCATTGATGTGTACCTCTGAGGGTAGTGACCTGCAGAAGGGAATCTGTAAAGGATAGGACGGACACGCTTGCTCTGAGAAAGCTGCGGGTGTTCAGAAAAGGGTCTTAGTAACACAGCCTCAAAAGAAGTAGAAGTGAAATGATGCAGGAGAAGAATTCAGATAGGAGTGTCTTTACTACAGTGCAGAATATCTAGTTGGCTTTTCACTCATGACTCCTTACTGCTATGTCCCAAAAGGGAGTGGGACTCCCATTGTTGTGCTACTCGTGTTGGATGTGCTCTGAAGATCCAGTTGAGGCTTTTATTACCACTTCTGTTGGCGAATGTCAGGAGCTTTTTAATACTGAGTAACAAATTAAGAATGTTAATACAGCTGCTATCTTGTGTGTCCAGCTGTCTTAACAGTAATCCTGCAAATTTTTATTCCTGTGGGGTAGGACCAGTGCCTAGGTATGAATTTCTAATCATGTAAATGAGACTTGTCGCATGCAAAAACCTGTGGGATTACGGTCGAAGCTCTGAATACGCTGCATCCAAATGCTGACAAGACTGCCTTCCGCAGTTACTTATGCTTGGTTTTCCAGGGCTCACCAAGGCAGAAAATTACACACACAAGCAATTTCTCCAGTTTTCCCTTTTTCCCTTACTATCCTTTATGCAAACTTTCTTCTCGTATCAGCAAGATTGATTGATTGTTATCATATGCAGGATATTCCCAGGAGACTCTCTGTGATCCCCATTACTGTATATCTGTGCTCCTGGAGTCTTTCAGAAGTGTACTTTCTGAAGTAGAATTCTTAGTTAAAATTAAAGATTTTTGGTTTCGTGGAAAGAATGAATAGTTTCATTTGTACTGTGACAGACCCAAGGGAATGAATGAATGATTTTTCCCTTTGGAGTTGAAAAATATGAAGAATCCCATGCCAGATTGAGTCTTGTAACATAAATGGGCTTATTATCTGTGCTGAATTTCCTCCTTTTCTGACATCGGTAATGAAAAGGGAACAAACTTTTTGGCCCAACTTCTGTTATGTTCTGTACAATGTCAGTAACTCTGCTCAAGTTAAGGTTCTCTGTGAGAATGTGGCAATGTCTTGATTCCCTCAACATCTTCCCATGGGACTTTTTTTTTTTTTTTTTTTTTTTTTATATTTTGTAATTTCGTAGTTGCAGCCTCCTGTGACCCAGCTTGAAAGAGCAGGAGCAAATAGTAGTCCTTCAGCTGTATCATACCTCATAGCCTCTTCCTCATGTCCTGGATATTCCTGATAACACTGTTTCTTCTGTGTCATTTAAGTTAGAAAAGCACTGAACATGACCATGGCCTATTGGAGAAAGACGCTTCCAACTGGATGCTCTTTGTTTTGATATCTGAGATCTATAGGAGCTGTTGTGTTGCTGCTGCATAAGTTTACTGCCCACTTGGTGAGAAGTCATTTCTGTCTGGTTCTTCCCTGAGCTCTCACTTGAGTGGGATTGCCACTGTGGGTTTTATCTTTGGATCTATTTTCTGTGCTTGAAATGATGTGTTCAGGGTACAAGAAATAAATTGGCTTCGTGAAGTAGGAGTTGCACTGTAAATTTCAGTAATTAATCTTCTGGCAATTTTTGCCTACAAAAGGATAAAAATGTTGTCCCCAGAAGAGTCTACCACTGACTCTTTGGATGTCTTCTGGAAGAAGTCCAGGCTTTTGACCCTTTTATTCCTGGAGAATGACAGAGAGCTTGACCAAGATTAATAGCATAGTACTGCAAGATCAGCAAGGTGAATTTGAGTTTGCTGTATACTACCTTTTCCAACCACTGCTTAACCAGAACAACAGGGAGTAGTCTACGAAATTTTATGATTTTTATGAAGTGCACAGGGGTGGTGATTAATTAAGCCTTTGTGAGTATAAGTGGTGGCCTCAAGCACAAACAAAATTGCAGCTGTTTGGGATAATGCAGTTAGTGCAATCTTCACCGTGCAGACCATACTCACTGCCAGAGGGGAAGGAAGAGGAGAAAACATATCACTGCCAGAGTATGATGCACCTTGCATGGACCTAGAGAAGAAAGCAGCTTCCTTTCATACCTTTTTTTTTGTTTGTTTGTTTTTATATATTTGAGAATTATTTTTTTATGTTCTTCTGCTTTTTAAATTGCTTTTTTCTTTTTCTTGTATGCAAAATTATTTAGGAAGCACCCTACTGGTTAGATGCATGCCAGATAAGCATTCAGTTGTGTTTTAACTCTCTCTCATGAAAGATTAGTGTGAGCAGGTGGCTAGATAGCTTAGACTTGCAATGTTTTTCAGGAGCCTAGAATGGAGGTAATAAATTGGAAGATGTCCGGGACATCTTGTGACAGAGAGGAAGCAGAATGGACAAAGGAATCTAGAATACCCACCCAGAGCAAATAAGAAAGCAGGGGTAACAAATGGGGTTTGGTGAGGTTTGCTAAAAGTACGAGACTACAGATGACTGTAGAGAAAGTAAGATTAATGGAGTGAACTGAAATAGCTATCATAATAACACCACGACAAAAGGCATTGATGTATTTCCATACAACAAACTCCCTGTAAGCAATACTTTTTGTCTTAAAATGAATATTGTCTCTTACTACATAAATATAGGCTGTATGTGACAAGTTGAAAGAGAAAATGATCTTGACAAAGTTCTCTACCTTCTGAAATTATTTGCTAAGTTGAAAAAGTATTAGTATCACTAGTATACACCATTCCAAATAAAGCTGGTATGTAAGAGAGAGGAAGGCTAGAGGATGGGCTCTTGGTTGATGTGTATGGCCATGACCTGAGATTGTGTTTTTTTTTCTGTTGTTTTACATATTTTACTGTAAGGCTGGTATAACTTTCTTACCCTCCCCATGCTTTTGTTTCCCCCATTTTACATAATAAAAAGAAGTCATGTTTTAAAGAAAACAACAAGAAATTATTGGGTGTGCATTCTCATTCACAGTATTTCTGTTTCATAAACTTCTATTTGAATTGGAAATAGATCTTGAAATAGTTTTCTTCAGGAAAAATTGCTTTGTGAATTTAAAGATTCTTAAAATCAGAATACTTGAAGTTCTATGTTTTACATCTCATGATCTTTCAGGGTATTTTATACTTGAATCTCTTAAGTAAACGGTCATAGCTTTCTGTGCATTAGTTATAAAGTACTGCTCCAGAGGTTGGCACTTCCTTACTGGTTTGACACAGTATTTGTGATTACTTTGAGCAACTTCCTTCTGCATCTGTTTGTGATATGGAGTGAAATAATTTTTTTCTCAGGAATGCTGCCTTCAAGCCTCCTTTGCTGGTGAGAGATGTTAAGTACTACAGGGACAGAAAATAGAAGACCAATAGGTAATGTAAAAAGTTGTTTATTTCCCATTTTCTACATGTAAGCAACCAGTAATTATACATGAGATATTAATTTAACATCAGAGACTTTTACAAAGACTTGTTCAAATAAGCTTGTTCAAATACAGACAATCAAAAAATATTCTCCTTTCTCTCACCTCCTCTCACTTACCTGGATTTTGGTGAAGAGAGGAAGAGCCATCAAAACTCATGGCAGTACTTTTTGGAAAGTGTTAGTCAGCTCTGGATGCTTTTGCATTTAATTATATTTTTTAAAACCAACCACCTTTTCCCACCATATATACACAAAGTAGATAGTCTTTCTCTCTCTGTTTGCTTGGTAAGCATGAGAATTGAACAAATATGGAGATGGCATCTCTTGAGGGACGGTAGCAACAGAACTTAGGAAAATGCTTTTCCCATATATTTGATCTTTTTCCTGCTAGTAATAGGAGTTGAAATTGTGAGAAAGAAGTTAAGAAAAAGAGGCAAGTCTGCATTTCCCTGCTGATTCCAAACACTGACAATCAGCAAGTGTGGGAAAAGAAGCACCTTAGCTGAGGGATGACCTACAAAGTTTTGAAAGGATGTGGGGAACAAATTATGTTGTGTCTTTTCCTCCCCTCTACCCCAATTTTCAAACAAGGTGAAGTATTTGTTTGAAACACTGTGTTGAGGCACCTGGTAAATGCTTCTAAATGAGCAAATATTTATTTCCATTTAGAAAACAGCTGAGAGTATATTAAGTCTGTGTTTCCTCCTCAATATGAAAACCTATATAGTTTTAGTAGTGTTTTTCTTAATTTTTATGTACGTTACAGTACTTAGATCATGTATTTTATTATGATAAAACATTAAAATAAGATTGTAACTAATCTTGAAGCCTCCATATATGTGGTAAACCTCCACATAAACCAAAAAGCAATCCTCCTTTAGTGTAGTTTCATCATTCCTTATTAATGCTATAAATGAGGTATGTGAGTTTCTCTTTTGTACAACGTGTAGTAAAATACTTAATGGATTGTGAATGGCATGTTATAAAACTTGGCATTAGGTACTGCAATTTATATTCAAATGCATCTCATACAAATAAATGCTCTATAAATAGAAATCTATCTGAATTCAGAATACATATAACCACTTATTTGGGTGTAGCAGTTTGGATGATGAAATCATTAGATGAATTATTTCTGCAGAAACGTGTTATATTCTGAGGGGATCTCCCCTGAATAAACATTTTTAAATAGGAAAGGAGTTTTATGCAAACCAGAGGTGTTGTCTGTATTCCTGGTAGGATTCTGGTCACCTCTAAACATAATTTCAGAAGCACCAAACTGGAACGAGTGCTGGTTAACAAGTTAATACAATTATCCTGGAGAACAGAATGGGATGCCTGAGGCTACTGGACATCGCATGCTTACCCAAAACAGCAACGATTCAGATTCCAACACCTCAATGCATTTCTCTTTGCAGCATCAATTCCACAGCAGCTTACAAGCATGGTAGCACCCATTGCTGGAACTGCCACTATTAGCCATGATATTTTCTCCCCACAGAAATTGACTATAATTCAGTGATGGCACAGCAGGAAGTATGCAGTTTTAATGAAGAAGTCAATAAATAAATCAATAAATAAATATATATAAAAATCAGACAAAGAGCAAGCAGTTTCACAAATCTTTGTGAAGGCTGATGATCAGTATTTTAAACTGTGCACTCAGCCATGAAATGAGAACCAAGGGATCTAAAGGACAAGTTCGGATTAAAGTGGCCTCGTGCTTTGTTTCCAGCACTTGGAGGAATGAGGCAGGACTTGGAAGAAGGCCACTAATTCTCTTGATTCCAGATCATTCTGTTTAGGTTTTTCAAGTGAAGACAGGTGTTTGGATGGATTCAGAGCTGAGTGCTTATTTCTTCCTCTTGTGAGAGAAATTAGTAGCTGTATCCTTGAGACAAGGCATGCAGAGTATCTGCAGTGCCGCTCAGGCTCTTGAAAATGAAATAATTTACCTTGTCTTTCTGTCCTTACCCTCTGTCTGTCTGCCCACCCCACCTACAGTCTGCAGCTGTAACCCGTTACCTCTTCTGCAGGGGCAGAAACCAAAGCTTGTAATTTTTATTTTATTTTATTTGTGAGAGAGGGGCAACAATCCAAAATTAAACAGGTTCCTATATAGGACACACTGTTTGCATTCAATTCTGTTATTCTTCTAGTTCTGCTTCTGCTATAAATGTGTAATTCAATAAGTAGCTTGTATGGTAACCATTGAGTCATGGCCTGAACCACTGATTGAGCACCTGGGGAAAGGGCCCGGTCATCCCTGGGTGCACAGGTGAAGGCAATTCAGATGTGTGACTGGGAGGGGTGAAGCCATTTAAAGGCTGACTGCCACTGAGGAAAGGTTCTCTTTCTGGAGATCCCTCCTTGGTGAAGCTTTCCCCTGCAAACCTAGAGTCTTCTGAGACAGGTGAGCAATCCTTCCTTTATAGCACCTTTCTATCTTGCTGGTCCTTTCATCATCGCACCTTTGTTGAACCACCTTTCCCATCATATTGATTATTCCACTGCTATATAGCTCTTTCAGTATCTTGAGTTGTAGAGAGGCTACTGAATGATATCTGTGGTTTTCAGTGATGTTTCATTCAGATGTGTGCGCTCTTACTATTCTGTGTTGTGCAGAACTTGGAGAGCTCTTGTGTCACAAAAGGTTCTTAATGATTGAAGTTCTCTGACATCCAAATTATCAAGTGGAAATAAGCCAGGAGAGGACAGTGGCTAGTACTAATATCTAGCAAGAGGGTTTTTTTCACTCTGTTTGCCTTTTACTCTTTTATATGCTAGTAATTGCAGTAGAAAGTGGAGAATCACCAAAGACTCCCAGTCACCTGTTGCTGTGAATCTGGGGTTGAGACTTAGCTTATGCTGTATCCATGTGTAAAAGGACACCATTATTTTTAATAGTGTGTCTTCTGTGTTTTTGGCTGTAACGCTGCAGCATACCTGCTCAAGTGACAGTTCCAAAAAGGCATTTGTTTCTACCTCCATCTTGGGAGGGAAAGTTAAATGAGAGACTGTAGTAGTTTATCTGGACTGTAGCCCTAAGTCTTTATTATATAAAACTGCTATGGAATTTTAGGCAGCAATACCTTTTAATACTAAATGCACGCTTATTGACTCTGCCACTGCTATGGAATTAAAGAAGGGTGTGAATGGTTTTGCACAGTAACATTTTCATCAGATTTCAAGTCCTTCTCCTGAGCTCCAGTAATAATTAGACATCTTTTTTTAAGTGCTCTCAAGAGGGGAAAGTTAGTCTTCTGTGAGTTTTCTCTTCAGTAAATTAGAGAGCTCTCCTTTCTTGTTACAATTACTCCAACTTGAATAAATTGAGGAGTTCTTTTTTAGACAAAGATACCTCTTGAATGCCGATATTAATTTTAAGGCTTTGATCAAGCAAGTCACCTGATGTCTGAGACATCCCCAGTAGAAGCTATGTCCTCGTGTGTCATTATATACTGTGTATTGTGACTATCATTCCTCTGGATTTCTTCACAAAAATGGATCCTATTTGGCACCTACTCTAATTAAGCTTGTGGTACTGGCGTAGATAACACCTCATTTGTATAGCTTGTTCTTTATTTTCCAGACCTTCTTTATTAGAGGTAGCACTAGTACCATTCAGTACCCTGTAATAGGGTACCTAGGTGGAGATATCTGGCTGTGTTAGTACCCTCATACTCATATGGAAGACTGTAACTCAGACACATGTTTACTATAGCTCTTATTGAAGTTCCAAGTGTGTTTCCTCATAGGACTTGTGGGAAACTCAGGCTGTATCGAAGGAAGTTGAGCGGCTTGACTTGCTTCAAAGCTGTCACAGTGCCTCCCTTTATCATGGCTCAGGGTAAAACAAACGGTGAGTTTTCTGCATAAAGGAAAAGTAGATCTTGATAGCATCATGAGCAGAATTTCTGTAGCGTTTCCTGCACTGGAGGAAGCTATGAAAGAGTAGGTGTCATTTAGCTATGATGCAGATATACTTAAAGAGGAGTATTTGCTACCTTTTCTGTTTGTGTCTCTTTCCAGATACTCTTTGGTTTCCCCCCTGACTCTGTTGTGGTCTGTAGGACTAGTACTTATACAGGTATTTGTCTTACTGTGTCGGTGGCTGTAAGGTAACTGAATTGTTTGATTTCCCTTTTCTTTTGGGGAGAAGACTGCAACAACACAGGCACTGCTGGTGGCACCCTTCACTGCTCAAGAGGCACTCAATGAGCAGAACTGAATCAACTCAAGGCAAGCCATCTTGAGGCCAAAACAAAAACTTGCCAGGACAAAGGAAAAAGCAAGTAGCTTTCCTCTCGCTAATGCTGCATTTCCTCTGCTTGGAGCTGGTTCATTAAGCTGGAAATTGGTCAAAGCAGGCTCCTCTGTTTGGAACAAAATTAATTAGTTTTGCGAGGTTAGTAATGCACCTTGCTTGGACTGAAGTGGAAATTATTTTTTTTCAGTAAACCCACTCTACTTTTTATCAGATTTGTCATTAATTGTAGGAAATAGGAGTACAGGAGTGTGATGGAAGAATTTGTCATGTCTAATTTATTCACACTGTGACTCTTAAAAGTTGTTGGTTTGCTTCATGAGGTGCAGCAGGCTTTAAGGTAACATATCTGAATGTCACCTGAGCAACACTGATGTCTGTATTGAGTTTGAGGAATTTACAAGCTGTTTTCTCATATTGCTAAGTGATAGATGGGTAAATCATGCCTAAGGGTATCCATAAGATGCTGAAAAAAAACCTAATTCAGTTTGTCTGTGTTCATGTTTGCTACTTTTTTGTAAAGGCTTTTATAAAGCCTTTTAAAGTTGCAGTGCAGTTCAGAGAGAAGCTTGAATTTTGTATGAACAATTCTGTTTGTGTGCAGTGATGCACTGTAGAATTAGCAAGAGCTCATAAATCTTTATCTAATCTTCATTCTGCTTTGACACCTAAAATGGCTGGGTTTGATACTTTCCTCAGCTAGGGTGAAGTGCAACTGCAAAGTCAGATGAGTAAATCTTGTTAAGAAATGTTATTGTTCTTGGGGTGGATACCTTCAGAAAACTGTGACCGCCACGCAGTTGCCTATCACAGAATCTAGGTTACAGAGGAGCTCATTGAGATAATACCCCTGCTGCCCATTTATAGCTGTTCACCAGTTTCCAGTGGAGACACTGAGAACTCGCTGGAAATTCCAACTAGCTTCAGTTAATGATCATTCACATTTGCTATTGGTAGCATCCTTATGTATTCTTTAAATGAAGAATGAGGATATGCAGATCACATGATGCACAATGACATTGCTGTAATGGTTCCCCACAAGAATATTGTCCAATTCTGCAGGCTGCCTACAGTTCAGAGTTAGCCTGGTATTCAGGTTCCTTCTGAGAATTATTGAAATGTTGCTGTTGTAGTTTCAATAGCAATGACCCAGTTTGGATTTTTTGTGTGCATGGTGAAGGTTTATTTTTGTTTTTCTCAAGGAGAACGTTTTAAGATTTCTGCCCACCAACACTTCTTTTGTCTCCAATGGCATCTTAGCTGTGTTTTTCTCTGAACCCTCCACACCTGTCCCCCATATGTACGTCTTGGTGCTGAATGAGCTTTTCTTGCATGGCATTCCGCCGAGCACATAAATACAAGAATAACAGGGAAAATAAGTATCAGAAGTATTTGTCTCTTCAGACATTTTTATTCCCACTGGAGTCTCTAATTTCATTTTTCTTTTTTTCCCTCTCTCACTGCTAATCTTCTCTGTGTTGATTGATATGTTCATTATACTACACCGAGACATTTGTCTCTTTTTTTTCATCTCCTCTACAGAACCTTTTTGCTGCAGTATCTTATTTCTCTGCTGCTGATGAACTCATCCATTCTCTCTCCATAACGAATGTACTTTTAATATATTTAACTTTCATGGCTGAATCCATACAGAATAAGACACCCCTTCCCCAGCCCCCTTTTATTATTGTACCTTTGAGATGATTCTCCAAGCCTAAGCACACATAAAATTCCCCCATCTGAAAATCATGTTCTGTGTATAGGTTTAGATGTATCTTCAGTCTGATAGAGTCTTGCTCTTTGTGGTCTACTGGAAGATACCAAGGCTATGTTCTGAGAACTACCTGTCTGCACTATCTGCATGCTGTGGGGAAAGCATTTCCCTTTTGCAGTCGTGGAAGAATTATCCAGAATTCTCTGAATGTCTGTCTTGTTCCACAGTAACCAATGCAGTTAAAAGCAATGCTATCTGGAACTAAAGGGCTTTCACTGGTGATTGCTGTTCCCTTTTACTGTTCTAGCTTTCCAGAACTGCATGCATGAAATATACTACTTGCTTTTTTTTGTATTACAGGAGACCTACCACAGGATTTTATCTTCTACAGGCCTGTTGAGCCTGCCATCTGGGTTTAAACATAACTACTAGCAGTGAGGGAACAGCTTGTTCTGAGTTAGAGGGCTGGTTTTTGAGGTAGAGGCATAATTAACTGACTTGGGAGGGGCTCCATCTCTACTGAGTAACTTCTAACTGCCTGAGCGTCTGACAACTGTATTCTGACCTGCACTGTGTAGTCTCTGCAGTGCCAGCACCTCGCATCATGGTGCAGAAGGTATTTCACAATGCAGACTGGCTTCAGCTCACTGTAACTTCACGCTACAGGTCATGATGTCCCTACTCCTTTACTACTGTAGGCTTCCATCTTGTCTCTGCATTCCTTTATCTGTTGAATTAATTTCTATGGGAGCATGTTTTGAATCTATAAGATAATGGAGCTTGAATTGAGATGTGTTTAGTGGGGGCACTCATCTGTTTTTGTTTCACTCACTGTTGGTTGCAATGGGATTATCACTTATGCTAATTTAGAGCATTTGGCACAGAATTTTTATTGAGAATACATCGACTTAGTGAATGCTAGTTTGTGGAAACCTTGCTGAAGAATATCAAAAACAGTAACTGAAGCACATCTTTCCTTTTTGCTTGATGCAAACTGCCTCCATGAGAATTTCCTTAATACATTCTCTCAAGCAAATGGCTTTTTGTGTTACTGTATTTTCTCTTTGAATCATTTACTATTTGTTGTAGCTATGTATTGTGTTTAGATCTGCCTGACAGAGGTTAATCCTATATGAAGACCTCAGATGTAGTTTTCATATGAAATGGGGAAGAAATAGAAATGAGGAATTGAAGCTCTTTTAAAAACGAGACAAACTAAAATAAAAAATCTCAAGCAGTTGTGTTTACTAGAACTCTTGGGGAACCTTAATGAAAACTATCATCTCTTATATTATGTGGGTCAGAAATATAGGACTCTGTAAAATTGAATGTAACAATACTGGACTTACAATTAGGTTAATAAATTGCTTACAGCTGCTTACTCCTTTGCTTTACCGAGTGTAAGAAAAACCATAATGTTAGGGGAAGAATTTTTAACTATTGCTGAGATTGTATAAAGGTGGAGGTGACTGAAACCCTTCAAAAACAAGCAGTGGTAATTTTAAATGGTCTTACACGTAATAAGCTGTATTTGATGTGTATGAGGACTCCTCCAAAAGCAATGCCACCTGTTTTATTCTGTTGGCGTAGAATACCAGAGGTGGGTGCTAGTGGTATGGCAGAAGGGGTTGAACCTTCCCACCACTGCTCCATCACGTTGTTGCAGTGTGACAGATGGCAGCAGAGGGGCAGTCGGACACAATGGCATTTGACAGTTGCAGATGAAGTAAAGGTGTGGAAAAAATGACATCCTTTGACATCCATCAACACTAGTGAATGTTTATGGAGACTGATCAGTGGATGTGAGCATAGTGCAGTGTTACGTAATGTGTTTCAGCAGTGGCGGTGGGTCAGCTTAGCTGGTGCAGGCTTTTGAAAACTGGAGCACAATGCCAATCTTGGCTGGGCTGTCCTACCACACCCACCCTATAGTCCACCTTCTGACTTCCATCACTATTTGCTGATGAATGATAGAATGCATCGGCAATGTTTTCCTAGTAGTGGCACCATTGTAGCAGCAGGTTGTCTCTACTGGTGCAGATTTTTACAAATGCAGCAAGCAGGCTCTTGTTCATCACTGGTGAAAATGCTGAGCTAATGCTGGTGACTGTTGAAGAACAATGTTTTGTAGCAGAGAATTTGCTTTATGAAATAGCTTTTTTTTTCTCATGGTATCTGTTGCAGTATCCATGGCATAAAATGCAAGACATAATATTTGGAGCAACCTAAGTAGCATGTGAAGCATCTTTTCAAAATACAAATGAGAGTAACAGCAAAACAAACAAACAAAAACAAAACAAAAAACAACAAAAAAAACCCAAATGTTGTCTACAACTAACTAGGTAAGTTCTGTGTTTGAGAGCAGGATAGAAAAAATAGGGAGCAGGATAGAAAAAGTATGAAGCAGGTACTGCTGTTTTGCATTCACAATGGCAACTGAGCAGTATTACTTGGCAACTGATGAGAATCCAGCTGTTTCTACTGGGAAAAGATGTATATGTTAATGTTAAAAAAAAAAAAAACAACACAGATAAAACCTCTTTCAATTGGTGATTTTGAATTTCTGATCTGACTTGCACAACTGTACCCAGTGGGTATCCTTCATTCAACATTCATTGCTCACAAACTGTATTTAGATTTCGTAAAGGGATAATGAAACCGTGTGGCATTTTGAAGTATGTTCAGAAGCTTGGAAAGGGAGCTGTGGGGGTGATATGAAAGTGCAGAATCGGAATGGAATAAATGCAGGGGACTGGCAGTTGTATAGCACCTAAAAAAGCACATCAGCGAGGTCCACCAACATATAGCTGAACAGAACCAGCTTTGAGAATGTTTGGGGATGTGTTGAAAAATTAAATATGCCTGTGTTATATTTAACCCTGGTAGTTCTTTTTAAAGCATGTAATAACTTATTGTGTACTTTTTGTCAAGTATCAGAAGCTTGATATTAAAGTTTGGCATTTCTCAGGAAGGAAAGCAGGGAAGTACACATCAATGTCATGGCTGTAGGAGGTGTCACTGGCTCTTGGTTCTGGGCATCTTTCTCACAAAAACTCTGTGCAGAAAGATTTCTGTGAGGCAGCACACACTGGACTAGTGAGTAGTCTTTGTTAGCATACTGAGCAAACACATCACGTACTGAAAAATAGTAATAGACTGATTAGTTTATTTTTTTCACTCTGCTTTGGCATATTGAGGATTATATCATGCTAATGTTTTGTGTAGATTGTTATTGTGATGGAAGTGCCATGGCAAATGATTACTTACATTGTTGTCTGTCAAAAGACAGATTGGAAAAAGAAAATACAGACCAATGTAACTATGCTACTCAGTGCTGCTTCCCTGTAATCTCTGGAGACAGATACAGTTGTCATTTTATTCTGTGTGTTGATGGTGGTTCAAGTCAAGAATAAAATATTTAATTAGGCTTTAATTATATCAGTTAGTTATTTAAACATTTCTGGGAAGCAATATTATAAATAAGTACTGTTATTAATTGTATGGCTCAATGTTCATCTTTGAAAGCTCCGTGCTGCTATGATTTCTGTACCTTTTCTATCAGCCTGCAGCTGGGCTTCTAGAGCTGATGGCCCTCTTGGGAGAAGGAGCCATCTCTGTACTGGTTACTTCTTGCCATGCTTTCCTTCCAGTCCCTGGAGGGCCTCGGGGGGACATGACAGTTATTCCTGCACTTAGAAGTTTGGAAAGCTTCTATGAGAAGTAATAAGGGTAATGAACAAACAGTTCATCACTGTTTTACAGTGCATGACCCTTTTTCAAGGTTTTCTTCGGAACACAGCTGTAATGTAACTAAACAGAAAAGGAAAATACATCCAATATGCCAGAATCTTTTTTTAATCTGTACTGGTTACCGCTTTTCAAACTTTAGACGTATTATACTCTCAAATATTTGACTGCAAGTATCAGTTGTAATAATATTCTGCATCCTACTATTTATTTGTATTTGTTAGCTCATTCTGAGGAGCAGAATCAATTCTTCAAGGCTTGATCTTATCCCTGGTATTAATTCTTGAAACAAGAATGCTTTCACAATCTTCTGAAACTTTCATCTGATTTCTCCTGGTGTGTAGTTAGAAGACCTTTTGGTATATAACATATGTACTTAAAACTTTTGTTGGACAAATATATTCTTCAGACAAGTATGTTTTACAGATTATCCAGATTGTATGCTGTTTCTCAAGAACACGATCTTTTTTTTTTTCCTAAGAATGGTGTCATTTTGCCTTCTTGCTCAATGTTTTTAAGACCAATCAAAGCTACATATTGAAATATTTTGGAGGAGGTTGAGTAGAAGATCAGAATGTGTTTGCCCTTTGTAGTGCTAGAATCTTCAGCTAGGGTGAAAATTTCTCCTATCTCTGAACGATGCTGTACATCAATAGCATACGTGAATAAATCCAGCAGGGGCACATCAGCTGTTACAGAGAGGTGATTTAATGCACCTCCATACTCTCATAGAACAGCATTCTGTGGAGGTACTGGCACAGCAGCCACCTGCATGGGGAAATGACAAGTAGGAGAGGAACAAATGACACTTCTTTGCTTAAAGACTTGTTGCATTGCAAACGCTTTGACCAAATGCTTTTGCAGATATACAGAAGAATGGAAACTTCTCTAACAGAGGCTTGTGTTCCAAGCAAGGTCTTTGGGGTTGACTCGGAAGTGTGTGAGTTCTGTTTTTACTGGGCAGGCAGGTGGGGAGTTCATCTGCCACGTTATGCCAGCGTCACATATGGAGTTTGATCCGATGCTTCACGTTGAGATGCATTGCTAGTGCTGGATCTGAGGAAGGCACCCCTGATGTGGGACTGAAAGTACAGGAGTTTTAATACTGCCCAGGCAGCTTTCAGTGGGACAGCTTATTTGCCCTCACCTTGGGCACTAAATGCAGTAACACCCCACTGAATCCTCATGCTTGTCCTGCTGTCATTTTGCATTTGTTTTCTGACAGAAAGTGGCTACTTTTTGCAGTGTCCCAAAATTTGGGATTGATTTATTTACTAGTAGAGGTCCCAGTAGATAACAATGCTGTGCCTTGGTGCCTGCGCACACATAGACACCACTGACATTTCAAAGAACCACTTGTATTTCATTTCATAGGGAATTAATTTTGATTGACAGTTTAAAGAAGTTTACAAATTAGTGCAATTAGGAATTGTATTCAGCCCTTCTACCACTGCTTTATGAAGGTGCCTCAGATTTTCTTTTGTGCAGTTTAAATTTTTGTTTTCTGCAGTCAGAAAACTTGAGATGCAGCAAAAAGACAGAACCAATTATATATCAAGCACTTGCATAATCCTAAAATATACCTCTCAGTAAGTATATAATGACAGTGTGCACTTTTAAATCAATTCTTCCAGCAGTAACAAAGCTGGGGATTTGATAAGTCTCACAGGCCAATTTCAAGTGAGTAGAAAGAGACAATTTGTCACAGTCAACTGATCTTAGGACCTGCTGTCTTTGTTTTATTTTTTTTTTGGGGGGGGGGGGGAGATATGAAATATAAAAATGTAATGCTGTAATTTTATGGAGGTGTTCCTTCACAGGGATTTAAATGCAATCAAATAGCAGTCTATAATAGTTTTTGTGACAAAGTTTCTGAAATCAGCCCACCCATACTGGAATAACTACGTGTCCTTAGAAGTTGGGGGAAACTGTAGAGATAAATGCAGAATAAAATATCTGTTTATTCCACACTTCAGAGCTCAGAATTCCTGCTTTTTTTCCAGCTGCCCTGGGAGATGAACTTTGGGTTGCAAGTTGTTTGCTGCTGTTATAAACACAGAAGGGTTTGGATTGCAAAGGATGGTTTTGGCTCTCTATCAGTCCTTCTTACTTTTTCCAGTCTCCCAGTCTTGTTGGTGTGTTTCACACAGAGACACAAGGTGCAGTCCAAGTGAGATTTTTGACAGAATTAATGAATGTGGTTATATTGTTCTGTGCCTGTTAAACAGTAGAGATGGTCTGCAAGTCCTAAGCCAGTATAACTAATGCCACATGGTACAAGAATGGAAAACACTGTTTTTGGAGTAAATATTGTAGTTTGAGTAACTTTCATGTTTGCCATGAGTTTGAAAATGAGGAAACTGAATTTGAAGCAAACCTGTGCTTCTCTCTTAGCTCCTTGAGCCTCCCTTCCCATTGCTGAGATGTGGACTGGTGCCCGCCGTGCTCCCTGACTGGCACCCCGCATCAATCCTTAGGTGCTACAGCCTCTACAAGCCTTTGTGGCTGTCACATGTCTCTGTATTCTTCTGAGCAGTCCAAAAGCAAGTCCCAGGATGTGAAACCCAAGTGGTGATGCGGGAGGGTTGTGTGTGTGGAGCCCCGTGTGTCTCTGTTGATTTTCATGGTCAGAGGGAAACGGTAAGTGCAGTCTGTAGATGTAATTTGACCTGAATCAAAGTTGACCTGAATCAAAGTCTATGCCATTTATTTTTCTTGCTGTTGAAGTCCTGAAGCTAATACTGCCCTAGACTTTGAGTTTAAATTTATAGAAAGAAAAGTGTCTTCCTATGTTCTGTAGTTATTCCAGTTCATCTTTCTTGCCAGCAAGTGAGAATGACACCCATATATCACAATTGCTCATTTTCTTTTTCAATGTAGCTTTTCTAGTAATTGTCCTCTACGCGTACTGGCTGATGGTCATGTCATCCATTGCTTTATGATACACATTTTCTGTTTCTAAGTATATAGTATAGAGTGGTTCTTTTATTATGGTAGCTGGCATGGAAAACACTGCTTTGCTTGTTATTTCTTATCACTTAATGACCTTAGTGGGAACATGGACAGTATTGAGAGTATGTGGGGGAGGTTTTTTTTTTTTTTTTGAAATAATTCATTATTGCCCTATAATACTGTTGAATATCTTTATCTCCTTTAAGGCAACAGTAACTTGAGTGAAGGTTCCAGAGTTAATATGGTAGAAAACTTCAACAATTACTGTGCAATTGGGCCAGATGTCATTTGTTTGACATAATGGTGTTGAACCAATGACTCACTTATTAGC
The DNA here is from genome assembly GCF_016699485.2 of Gallus gallus. NCBI lineage: Eukaryota > Metazoa > Chordata > Aves > Galliformes > Phasianidae > Gallus > Gallus gallus. The sequence continues at coordinate 8,225,926 of NC_052537.1, read as the reverse complement.
TACAACTACTTATAAGTGAAAGGACTCTCATTTCTTTTCATTATCTGTTGAGAGGAAAGGTGAGTCTCAGGTCAGGCTGTTGACTTTCTCAAAGTAATTAGGAGTACAGAAATCCAACACAAACTGATGGAATATATTGTCTGGGTTTAAAAAAAGTTGATCTGACAAAATTACTTAACTGTTTTAGAATTTTGCAAAACTGAATAAGATGGTCTGGTGCGTATTTAAAAAAAAAAAAGTCACTGTCCTGTTACTATGACAGCACAGTAGTAATGCTGCTGTCAGTAGTCTGACTGCTATTTATGGCTTTTTTTGTTTTGTTTGGTAAACTGTGTCCCCCTTCTACTGCTTTTATGTAAGCTCTACTACTGTAATTTATGAGGAAAAGGAATTACCATAGAAATTGAAAAGGGGTAATTAGTATCAACAACTGAAAGCCATTATATTTGCAAAATTAAGCTATTTGAAGAAGCTTTTTTTTTCCTTGAGTGATGGAATAATTTCAACCAGAAGAGGGCTACAAAATGCAGATGCGAGTCTCCTGTTGGTTGTCCTTTTCCCTACTTCCCAGAGCAATTGAGTCTAGCTGCAAAATTTAGATAAAGACTTTGAATTAATGCCAAGCTGAGTTAGGTCTGCATCTGGAAATTAAACACAGCTCCACTTCTATGTTAAAACATTGACAAAACATGGAAAGAAATTTCTTGAATAAATCCATTTCAAGTCTTTAATGTTTTTTTTTCCAATTTCCAATTTTATCATTTTTCAAGCTTTTTTAAAGACCCTTTATTACTGTTTTTTTTTCCAATAAGGATTTCTAGTTAAATACTTGAATTCCAAGAGGAAATAGAAAATTAAGTATGAAACAAGGAAAACAGTCCAGAACACGTATAGATGAAGCCTGAACTGGTTCATTATACAAAAAAGCATATGTAAATGTTTTGAATTACCTTACATTTACTTAAGTTTTGGAATTGGAGTAGACAACTATTTAAAAAAAAAAATCTTGTATGCAGCCTCACTGATAAATATGCAGAATTTTATACCTATATAGATGTTTGCCCACTAGTAGTTTTGGATATTGATATATTCACTATTTGCTCATTCCACAACACTGGAAAGCCCAGTTTAATTTTAACTTGGAGATCTAATGTTTGTGTTACACTTTGTACATTGTGTTGGTGTATATTTATGAATGCGGTCTTTGACACAAAGGCTAAGAATTGTGTTCCTGTCTTAGGATCAAACAAACTGCCTGCTAAGCACACTGTGAGGCCTGACACGTGGCAAGAGGTGGCCCCCTGAGTTCAAACAGGTCTTATGCACTGACACCATTGATTCAGTTAATGTTAAGTTTAATATTATGTTTCTATGTAGGCAGCTATTAAATTGGCCTAATATAATTGGTCAGACTTAATCTGCTTCAATTAATAATTGCATCAGGAACAAATATGTGTACAGCATAATTTGTAAAATCAGAGGTTTGTTTGGAGTAAAAATCCATTATTATTATGTGGTACAACTTGAGAGTTTAAGGTATGCACAGTCTGGAGCAGAGGGAGGCTGGTGAACTTGAGAGGTCCTTCGTGCTTGTCTTAATGATTTTTTTCGTCTGAAGGAGCTATTCCATTTGTCTTCAGGAATTTAGAGCCACTGTGGCTGTTTGTGTCTCTCTTGGTTAAGATGCTATGGAGCTTCAGTACTTAAGCACAATTTATGTCTCCTGCATTTCACTCTTCAGAGACTTGAATTTAATCTTAAAATTTAGAAACTCTTTAGGGAACAATTAAAATTTTCATAACACTCATTCACTAAAACTTTTATTAACATTTCTGCAAGATACCATTTAAAAGCAGTTACTTCAGGAAGCGTTTTTAGGCTGGCTACTTTTCAAGTCATTTTCAAGTTATGCACTTAGAGGAAATTATTTTCATTATCACCTAGCTGAATATAATAACACAAAGGAAAACAGCTTGAATAGCTTGGACTTACCCGCTACTTAGTCTCTGTGAGGCTGCACTGGTTTTTCTGCCTTTTCTTCTGTGTTTGTTGTTATCATTATCCTAGATGAAATCCTGGTGTGACTGGGAGAGGCTGCTGACTTTGTCCATTGCATAATATAATGAGGCAACATGCTGCACCTGCTGGGAGAGATGGGGTCACTTACCTGCCAGTAAGGAATTTATCTCAGCCACATCTGCAACTCGGTGTGAATTTGATTACATATTCTCTACTCATGTGTCTTTTGGAGTCTGAGGTACTGATGTTAAAACTGGATATGATCAATAAGAGCTGTATGTGATGTGCTCTCCTGCTACACTGTTCTGAATGAGTAGCTGCTTGTGTTAGTGTTCAGTGAGTTTGTCTTGACCAACTGTGGTTTGAGCTTTTTGTAACTATTCTCTATCTCTTCTGAGTGGATGTGTTTAATGAGGTTTAACTGAATCTAGCTACACAGTCTGATGAGAGTACTCTTCCCTTCGCTCAAAGCTATTTGTGTATATGGTAAAAATGCCAATTCTGTTTATGTGGGAGGTTTTTGTGGCTATTACTTGTCTAGTCATTCACATAGTTTTACAGTCAATCAATATATGACAATAACAGTAGGAGAAGGAGACCCGTTGGGGTGCTTTGTGATGAGACTGAGCCTGAGGGGGAGCAGAGGAGTGGGGAGCGCTAGGGGGAGTCAAGGTAATAACCATCCTTTAATGGCTGCCCTGACTCAGAAACGAAGACCTGAGAAGATCATTCCTGCTTTGTAGTTTCTGCGTCTTGCTCTTGTTAGTGATCAAATCAGATTATCAGTATTTGGTGCTTTCAGGTTATAATAATAACATAATTATGTTGTACTGCTTTTATTTGTGGAGGTTTCAAGGAAGAGCTGCTTTATATTTGGGTAATTTTTTTCCTCCTGTTTGCCTGAAGCCCATCAGGAAGGCAGAGCTGTGTTTTCATTCTTCTTCCTAATTTATCTTCTCTATTTTTAACTTTTCCATCAGTTTCTATCATTTTTTTCTTGTCTACAAAGCTTTCAGTGAAAAATCTAGAACTGGGGACACCACTTGATACAAACATTTGTGTATTGAACCTAATTTCCTTGATTTTATGTGTTTATTTAGATGCCAGATATAGGAGCTCGTGATAAGGCTTAATAGTAAAAGCAAATGCTCAGAGGGAGAGTTCTACTGGGTCCCCCAGCTCTTGTCCTGGGTTAGTGGTATTTCATTAATATCAGTTGAGATCCTGTGTGACAGCATAATTACTACATAATAAGACTTAGATGGCATAAAATTATCTGCCTGTAGGTCCTCAAAGACAAGGTCACTCAGAGTGCAAGTAGTCTTCAAAATGATGTTTCTAGAACTAAGTGTTCTACCTACAGGAAAAAGAAAACAAGTAATATGTTTTAATTTTGACTCTACTTCTAGCAGTGACAAAGCAGTTCACCAAAATAATCTCTCTAGAGCATTTTTAAAAGTGATTGGTGTTAATATAGAGTTCATTTTTGTTTACATAGGGCTACATTAAAAATCAGTTTTGTGAATAGGAAGCTGAGAATTAAAAAAGCAATAAATGGTGGTCGAGTCGTCGGTTGCGTTTGGTAGAACATCTTTGGATTTACTGCTTCTGGAAAACAAAACTGAATGCTCTTATCCTTTTTTATGGAATCGATAACCAGAGCTGCTTAGCACAGATCCCAGTAGATAATAGTGTGTCTTGAGTGGGATTGGGCTGTTTCTAGATTGTTGTTGCCCAAAATATTTGCTTGTCTTCTTTATTCCTATGTTACTAACCATTCTTAAGAGCTTATTTTGCGTGGGGCCAACCCATCAATTCCTTTGTTAACAGAACTCCTAAAAGAAAGTCCAAATTTTATTCATCCCCATTATACAGTCCCCTCTAGAGACTTCTTGACCATCGAAATGCATTTGGCAAGACAGCCAGTAAAACCATTAGGATATTTGACGTGTATTTCATTTATATTCTGGAGAGCGTAGCAAGATGGGACCTATGCCTAAAGCAGATCTGGGAGGTAGATTTATGTAACCTTGAAGAGGTCACTTAAATCACAGCCTCCCATGTGAGCACACGGGAACCAGCCCCAGCACACCTGGACTCTGCAGAGGCCCCAAGCTGCTGCTGTTGGCTGTGTTGCAAGTCACAGGAGTTAATGGCACGGGAAGTCTCTAAGCTGTTCAGGCGCCAGTCTGGCCGGTGTCTTTCTCTGTGCCAGTTCCCTTACCTAATAAACAAGAGTCTGCTTTACTGACTGTATCAAGGGGATAAATAAATTGCACGTTTTTATGAAGTGCCTGGAGATGCTAGGGTGCACCCTACAGCACTGAAAGAGTTTTACTGTTGATGCTTCTGGAAAATAAATTTGAAAGATCTTTTTTTAGTTGCAACGTGTACTTGCAACTAAAAGGAATGTTTTTGCCCATTCTTTGATACTGAGATTGTGTCACTGGACTCCCATTGTCTGGCATGACGTGCTATATTTCTTAATTTGGTCAAGAGTAATTCCAATCAGGTCATCTTAGATTGCTTTATGTATACGTTTGTATACGTGTGTGTGTGTGTGTGTGTGTGTTTACTTCATGGTCTAAAGCATCAACTGAGCTGACTGTGGAGCTAAGCCATTGGTAGGGATTTTTGTTTGCTTTGTTTTTGTTTCTTAGTGCTTCAAAAGCAACCTCAGTCACTCTTAGCCAGCAGTAATGAATTCTTTGCTTCACTGTTTTTTGCTGCCTCTTTCAAAATTTAGCTGCCTTTAAATTCTGTGTAACTGTCTTCTCCTTAGGGTGCAACGTTTTGTTTAATGTTTGCATTTGTTACTTCCAAGGTGAAACCACGCTTAGTGTGCCCGCCTTAGTTGAAAAGTAAAGGTCTAACTCGAAGTATTTTGGCCGTGGGGAAATAGTACCTATGGCAATTATTTTGTAATTAAAGCAAAAAGACCTATATCATCATGTTGTCTACCACTATCAGCAGGTTAACTCTTTGGTGTGAAGTAACTTTCTGTTTTCTCTATTTCATCTGTTTTGATGTGATCATGTATGTGATCTCAGAGACAACTGTATAGGCAAAAGTGGAACATGGATCTTTATTAATGAGAAGGTAATTTTTCCTCCTTATTTTTATGTGTGTGGGCAGGAGCTGACAATGTGAAGTGATGGGAATCATTCAGTGCAACCACAGTTGTTAGTGTCCCTCTCAAGAAGGCGAAAACTTTCCATGAGATGGAATGTGGTTTTTCCTTGATTTTTCACTGTGGCCTAGTTCTGATTGAAGGTCTGGGGCATAAACAATCACTCTGACCATTTTTAAGTCTTGCTGATTTCCTGGTGTTGACATGTGAAAGTGGAAAAACTTGATTGCAAACTCTTCTGCTCGCCCCCATGGTAAAAAATACAACCTACCGAACAGCTGTACAGGCACTGTAAGCTCCAATCTCTCAGAAGACAGAGGGAAACTGTATTTCTCTATATCGCCCCAGAAACAGTGAGCTGATTTATTTACCATTAAGTTTGTTTCCACCCTTTGAGATCAGTTCCATGCTCGATGGTTACTTACCTTCATTTTTTTTAAGTAAAGGCTTCCTAAATAAATATAAAAGGATGGTAACGTAAGGAATGAGTTTGTGTTCATGATCCTTGTATTTTATTTGGAATTATGATAATCTTCCTAACTCTAATTATGAATACTGTTTTAAGGTTCTTCTCCCTTTTACTTATTTTCATACAAGTTGCATTTTAGCAAGTACCCCAGTTTTCTCCTCTGCGGTTTAAATGAAAGTTTATTTCAAATTTTTTTTTTTTCAAACAAGATATGACTCAGTATACTGGGGTTATGAGACCATTTCTCTAAAGGACTCACAAAATATTTCTAACAGGTTTTCTTTCAGAGGGAAAAAACAGGAAATGAATTTGGAGCTTCATTTATGTGTGACTGTCGGGGCTGTGTTATTTTATGCCTCTGCAGTTTAAACTTTGGCCCATGTGACTTAGGGATGATGCTCCAACGATGGCCAGCTGTTGTTTCTATGGCACACTGACCAGCAGAGCGTGCATCACTGAGAACCAAGTAGTAAATACCACCTAAAGATGCTCTGGGTATCTACTGTGCTTTCTGGATTTGACACGTATGTCTCTCAGTGCTTGTTCTGCTCTTTTAAGGCTACAGGAGACACTTGTTCCTTAAGGGTTAAAACAGGATTTGTTTTGCTTGGTGGCCCATTAGCAACAATGGCTATAAGTGGGTATGCAAGAAAGAGTGAAAACATGTCAAGTAAATAAATATTTCTAGCCTTCACCTTCCTGATCCTCTGGTAATTCCTGACCTGGATATGGTGGATGTGGTTTAGGTCTACTTACTAACTCCCAATGAGTGCATTTTCCATAAACTTGAACCTTTGTAAGCTTTTAACATCTACCAACTATTTTCTTAGGGAGTCCTATAATTATTTTTACGTACTGTGCACAGAGCCAGTTCCTCTGTACCCATGTTTGATTGATCAAGGCAGGCTATATCAAGTCATTCACCCTTTTCACATGCCTGTTGAACTCTCAGGAGAGCTTTCCTTTACAAAGATGTTGGTAACTGTTTGTACTGTGGTCTTACTTATTCAAGCACTCGCTAGTTTTAACCTGTACCACAGTTGCTACAATTTTCTTCCTTGAAATATTATGCCCATAATTCCTATTATTCCACACTGGTTCCTACTTTTGTATTTGATATTAACCTGTCACCTTCTGGTACAAACCACGGTGATTTTAGCAGGCAGGCTACTTAGCAAATCAGCTTTTGTAGTCTGGCTTCATCTGCGGTGAGTGAAAATATCCTCTAGTGCAAGTGATTTTGTTGTCAATTTCTCCTTCTTACTCTACATCTGATCCTGCAGTCACTTCAGCTCCAGGCAGAAACAAACTGATTTTTTTCCACAGTGAACATTAATACAAAATATTGTCCAATTTTTTCCATTCCAGTGGCACCTCTTTGAGGTCCTTTGAGTGCTCTTTTGTGCCCTGGTCATTTTTTTGACCTTAAAGGAGTTTTGGATGTTTCTGATGAAGAAGGATTTGGTAGTTATGATTCCTTTTTTGTTTAGCCAATTCTCAGAATTTTTGCCTTTCTCACTGTGCTCTTGCTTTTAATGTTCTGGAGATTAGAATTCTTCATATTTTCTTCATTTGGACACAAACTTTTTAAGCCTGTCATCTTCTAATATATCCTTACTCAGCTACTCTGGCTTCCTTCTGCCAGTTCTCAGCTCCTCTCGGTGGGCATGACCTCTGTACTGTTCAGTGAGTGCGGTATGCTGCCCTTCCGTGGCCATCGCCACTGCCTCTCAACTTTCAAATCACCTCAATGTCATTAGCAACTGCTTTTTAATATGGCTTCACTTTTGGGTAATTTGCTTTCTGGAAGTTGAGTTGGGTTATCTTTTTAAGTTCATTTTGGTTACTTCCGTAATGAATAGACTTAGCCACATCGTGATAACTTCCACAGATGTGCTTTCTCACTGTGCAATTCTGATCAACCTGCACCTATGTAGGAGCAAGGAGGGACTCGTTCTTTGCAAGTGAGCTCCCAGCAAGCTGCTTCGCGGTTATTGATGGCACCTGAGTGAATGTCTTTTCTGCTTCCTGTCATACTGATGGTCTGTGGCAGTGACTGAGGCCCTCTCATTTGTTTCCTGCCCTTTCAAGTCTCTCCTTGCATAACACAGTTGGTGTAGCTGCACTGCTCAGCTGGAAAGTAGCATAGACCCAATGTTATACTGCTGTTCCTTAGGCAAGACTTTTCAAGGCAGATGGATTCAGTGTTACTTGCTGAAATGAGTGTGTTTATTTGACTCTGACCTTTCCTTAGCATACAATACTGCACCACAGGTAGCTCAGCTTGCTACCTTGTCATTTTAGTTGTTTGTTTGGGCCCCTTTAGATTTTCAGAATACTTCATTTGATTGCTGTTGATTTTAAAAAGGCTAAAACCTTTGACTAGACCAAAGGCATTTCAAGCTTGGATTTAAAATCCACGAACGTGTTGAAATTGGTGGCGGTTACCGACCTATTGGTGGCGGTTACCGACCTATTGGTGGCGGTTACCGACCTATTGGTGGCGGTTACCGACCTATTGGTGGCCAGCTCTCAGCAGTCAGTGTGCTATTCACAGGAGGAGAGGCAAGCCTCATACAAATGCGTGCAACTGCTCTCTGTGTAGTTTCATCCCTCACCCTAACCTGTTTTTCTCAGGAGGTGTGTCTTTGTCTGTTGTCAAAAGGAGCAAAGAAGCAGATTAATGGTGGTGATAATTTAGCAAAACCTCAAATAAACAGTTCCATACATCATATCTGCTACCTTTTAATTTCAGTAAAGGATATGTATGTAACAGCTGTCTTAGCCAATCTAGTTGCAGCAGTGCTTCATATATTGGTTCAAATATATTTGAAATTGCAAAAGGTAATGGTAGTTGCCGTAAATGAAATTCTCAAGACTGAATATGCAAGTCCCACCAGTTGTGTGCAGAAAGGTTTGTCAAGCTGACTCCTTTCAGTATTATCAATGCTACTATTTTAATGGGTTAGCTTTCAAATATACTCCCATTTTAAAGCTTAACTGTTGTCTTTCAGCTCTTTATAACTGAATGTGAAGTCATTCTGTATCAAGAGATTTAGGTTATGGGCTATAGTAATGGAACTGTCTTTTTTTCAATTTAGCAAAATACCATTAAGAATTAATTTATGGCCTGGCTACATTACTGAATCATAGAAGTATGTAGGAACGTTACACGCTATGTATTCTTTCCAACAAAGTTCTAAAGATAATTTTCAAAGTACAGGCGGTTTCCTCCTTCATTGCACTGTCACTCGTATATATAAATATGATTTAAGGGAGCATGTTTTCACTGGAGATGCTGAGGTAGCAAAACGTACAATTACAGATAACACTCAACGAGGTGAAACTGTGTGTATTGAATGCAATTCTGCATTGCTTAAGCAGCAAATGGGACAAAGGGTGATTATTTTGAAGTGCAATTCCACCATCCCTTTGTAGAAATGTCAGGTCCCTGGAGGGAGTTCTGCCTGATGATGTAAAAGACTTGAGAGAAAAAAGGGGCCTAAACAAATTTACAAGATCCCTATGAACCACTGGAGTACATATAATGAAGACCTTTCATTTGTGAAGGAGAAAGCCTTGTTCAGCTGTGACACATTTAGATAAGTTAGTAATTCTTTAGTAGTTCTTCAACACATAACATTCATTCAGAGGCTCCTGACAGGTTTCAGACAAAAACAGTAACAAAGCACCAAAGACTGTCAGCACTGGAGAAATAGAATGCCTTGAAATCTAAGTATTGGTGCAGTATGGTGACATAACTCTAGCAGCATTAACTGACAGCATGGGTGGCTGAGGAAAGGGCAAACCTTGTCTCATAGATTCACTGGGCAGCCAAGAGTCTCAGTCACATTATTCATATTAGCTGATATCACACTGTGAGTAGTTTATATATAAACTTTATACAAGGAACTTGATTATGGTGAATCAGACTAGGGGGATGTGTGAAAGTAGGCGCTCTTATTAAAGTTTATTGCACACTGCCAAGTTGGGGACAAAGAAGAAGAAAATTGCCTCAGAGTTTCTGAGAGTTTGGCTCTTTTCAGTTGCACGTTTTATGAGATAAATTTGAAATCAGGGCTCCTGTAAGAGTTTCAGCAGATGTAATGAAGTCATGGCAGTGGGAGGCAGGGACAGTGTTGCCCTGCTCTGCACCAGGCTCATGTGCTGCTTTTGAAGAAAGGAGAGCTTGGAGCCCTCCTTGTCTGTACATTCTCTGTGCAGAATTGCGTTGCTCTTCTGCCAATAGGGAAAAAGATTCCTGGCGTGCTTCGTCCATTCTAAAAGATAATTCCGTGATCTGTAATGATCTGTTCTGTTTTCTTCACCTGTTCAGTGACTTTTGTAATTTCATGCACATGTGGTACCTGTAAAATGCCTCCTAATGGAACTGATGGTTTACCTAAACAGGTAAACAGCACTTTGGGTGGTAGACAGGGGGCATGCTATATTCAGTTCAAGTCATTTAATAATGGCAAATTTTCTGCCTAGTTCATATTGGCTCATGAAGCCCTAGGAGCTGGGCTGATTTATGTTCAGGACCTGGCTCCTTGCTGCTGTTTGAAATCCTTTTTGCTGTGGTGTGTGATCTGGATGTTAATTTATCAAACCTGGGATTCACAGGGTTGCAGTGTTACAGCTGAGCTAAAAGAGACTCCTAAAGAAGGGTACATTCATCTTGTAGCTGCATGTAAATATTCAGAGTTCCTATAGACTTAGCTAGATGACGTATTAATTAATCAATCATTTTGTGAGGATTTCTGTCTTGTTCTCTCTTTTCAAGGGTAGAGAAACATTCACCACTTCAATATGTGAGTTACTGGAGAGCATGGTCCTTATAAACGGAAGAAGCAGTGCTGCTGCCTGCTGCTTTTCTTAGCTGGCGTCTGTAAGACGGAGTGTGCAGGTGAAAAGAGAAGTGGAAAGTGTAAGAGCTAGCCAAAATACAGCCTTGCTGGATTTGAGAAATATAATTTCAAAAATAAATTGAGCCTGGGCCTAATATCTTACTGGCTCTAAGCAGTAATTTTCTGTCTTTTGACCTCTCAAGGTAGCGATTCTTTGCAGCATACTTATTTACCTCCTGCTGTCTGGGGGCCTCAGCTCTTCCAACTGCAGAGAGCAGCCCAGACAGTCTTGCCTGGGTGCGTGTGGGCAGGGCTGCTGGCCAAGAGGGGCAGGGGCTGCTGTGCTGCTCCTGCTCACCTTGTGGTGGGAGCTTTCTGAGAGAGCCAGGGCAGGCACAGACTAGGTGCTGTGGTGCTACCAGTGTGGGCAGAAATTAAGCAAAACATTTCTCCACATGTGACCAATGGGCAGTTTTACAGCAGCGAGTAACTTGCTCCTCCTCCTATCCTGTCAGCAAAGAGGCTGGCTAGTTAGAGGATGCCAGGACACTTGTGGCTGTCTGAATAACGAGGCATGCTGGCAGCAAGTATACTTATGTATATATACATACATACACTGACTACTGAAATGCAAACTGCCCATTGTACCTAGTTACCCACGCAGCCACAACAGTCTTGATTTTAATCTAGTCTGATATCCTCTCTGCCTGCTGGGAAGAATGACTGGAACTGATTTTGTTCCCTAAGGACCTGGTTTTCTGTTCTTTATTCTTTCCTTCCTAAAGGAAGCTCTGTTCAACAACTGTACTCAGGCATTATACTTAACTGAGTTAAGTGAAAGTTTGCATGTAGCAACTTCATCTTACTCAGATGAGATGTCTTTTCAATATTCTCATTTCTCCTTGCAAATTTAAAGAAAACACAAACCATCAAAGTGATCTTACAGTACCAGAAAACACAAATTCCTTCTTGTTTCTCATTAAAAACAACAGAAACAGAAATGGAAATAATTGTTATAAAACAGATGGGCAACCAGAGATCATTAGTATCTCTAGAGAGATAGAACATGTTTTTCTATGGAAAATGTGATTTGGGACAACGCTTTTTGGTAATGCTGGTGGATGTTCAGTGCAGCCTTTCAGAATGCACAGTATTCACCTCATTTGCTAAGTTTGTTGGGCTGTAGAGGTATGCTTTGTATTTGTTAACTTAAGGGAAAGCGGCACTATATGTTGAATATACTGAACGTAAATTGATCTCTATTTTCCATGCTGAGGGATTTGGGTGGTTTTGTTTGGCTGCTTTTTTGCTTTGAGTTGTTTTCTTTTTAATTCCTTCCACAACAGTTAATATAGGTTAATTTAAAAGAGTAAGATGGACCACTTGCCTATCCTTAAAGATATCAGTTATGTCCACATAAAATAAACCTGGAGGAATATTTGTGTCTGTGGAGCACCCTTGTATGGCCACCGAAGCATTCCTTCCCTGCATGATGACTGGGATGTAAGCAAATGTAAACGAAGAGGAGCGTATTTCTCATGCTGATCATTTTTGGCTGCTGAGATGATTCCAGCTTGTGCAGCTGCTCAGGTACAAGTGGTGCCCTCCAGCTTTGGAAACTAATGGCTGTGATAATTAAGGGTCCTTGTCACTACCCATATGGTGATGGAGAGTCTCATCCTTCTCTCATCCAACTCGTTACTGCCAAACATTGTGAACTTTCCTTGTAATCCCCAGCTCAAAGAGTGTGTGTGACATCTTAATTACATTTGGATAATGGCAGAAAAGGTGACCAAGAATATAGTGAGCACTTGCACATAGCTTTGCTATCAGGCAAGCTCGTATTCGGCCTGATTAATCAACCAAGTGATTAATCCTAATCATCAGACATACCAGGGTTAGAATACCTAATTACGCATATGCAAGCATCTTGTTTTAGAGGAATTACTTTAAAAAATGCATTGTTGTTAGGAGCCATCAACCCTTCCCAAGCAGGTCAGGGCTACCTTGGAGCATGCTGGTAGTCTCCTAATTGGGAGAGGGCTGTGTGCCCTGGGCCCTGCACCTCCTCTGCCAGGAGCTCGTGTGTAGCTGGGGCACAGCAATAAGGCTGCAGTGAAGCAGCAACCTTTCGCAGCAGCTTCAGGGGCTACAGTTCCTTTACTTTCATTTTGGGAGCCAGTGTTGATGTTTATCTCCTTTGCTATGTTATCTCAAAAAATATATCTCTAGAAGATGGGTCCTTATGGCTTCCTCCCTACAGTGGAGAGGATATGGGGGGTAATTTGGTTGTCCTTCGCTTTCTGCCCATTTTTTTTGAGTGTACGGATTTATCTAATGACTTTTTTCCTTCATTTGACATTTAAGGCCATATTGTGTGAATTAGGAAGATCACTGGGTGTTAGAGTGAGAAATGAGCTGAGAGAAAAATTGATAAGTAATTAGTAAAGTTAATCCACTTGTGGCAGTGAGCCTGAGGTTTATCTGGATGTAATGCCATTCAGCTAGCGTTCACATAAACAAAGCAAGGTAGAAACTATCTCTGAAATCCTGGTTACAATAACATTGTTTAAGATAATTAAAGCATCTCAATATAGAAGAGCTACTTAGTAGAAAAAGTTTTCTTTCATTATATAAATTCCCTAATTTTCTTTGTCTGATTGTTTTTCAACTACTGAATATCTGCTACTGGAGTTGTACCCATATCTTCCCAACCATAACCTCACAAGGAAACATTTTTAAGAACTAAAAATAGGAGAGCGGAGAATATTGAAGACATCTACTTTCCCTCTGCTTTCTTAAGAACTATTTTCATTGCAGAGATCAGATTTCAAAAATATTTTTTTAAATGATTTTCTACAGTTTGTGGGGCTAAATATAGATGGAGAGATGCATTTTCAAGAGAATGCTTCTCATAAATATGGCAGAAATGTATGGATCTGTATTTGAAATTAAAGATGCCTTCGGCAAACTGTCTGCACAGCTGTGATAAGGAAACGTTGAGATGTCAGCTAGGTTTACGTGCAGTGCGGTCAGTTGTACAATGGTACTTTACTGTCCGGAGTACTTACCTTATGGTATTTTTTTCATCTGCTTATTTAAGCTTTACAATAAATGACCAACAGTAAAGGAAAACTTTAATTGGACTTAAAAAAAAAAAAAAAAAAAATTAGATGAGGAAGCTACTTTGCATAACTGCTTTCATCATGTTTGGTGAGGCTCTCATTGGCTGGAGATGGATGCCACAAAGGCAGGCCACACATGCTACATCTGGCTGTCCCCCTGGCCGCCACCATCCCCATAGTCCTTGTGGGGCTCACTCCCTGCTGAGGAACCTGGTGGGCTGCAGGCTGCTGCAGCAAATGGTGACCACTTGACATTACAAAAAGTAAGCCATGGGGTAATGGTTTTCCTTGATGTCCAACAGCCTCTTCAAAGATGACTGATGAGTAGAAGGTTTCCTTACATCCTCTGTTATTCTCACCCAGAAACAGCTTTGATATTTAGGGCTAACAACTATCAGGAGATATCTGTCCCATTTTTCACCTTTTTGTTCTGTTTCATCTCCTCCTATATTTCAAGAAACTACAGGTTTAGTTGATAAGTAAATGGTAGTTGAAAGCTAGAAAATGCTTACAAACCTAACCAGTTATTTGTGCAAAATGATTGCACTGGTATTGCCAAACCTCATGTATGGAGAGAAGAAAAAGGAGACAGAGCAAAAACCAAAAGTCTTGAACTTGAACAGGAGCACTTGGTGTGAAAAATGTGTAATAGCAGAAGCTTTTACTACCTTCTAAATGCTACAGTAAGTAAGTGTAATTCCTCTTTTCAGGTGTGCTCAATACATTTTTGTTAGTCCTTTTTGTTATGATCTATTATCAGGTAAATATTAGCTGCAATTTGATATGTATTATTTTGCAATAACGATCCATTTATAACTCCTGAAGGACTGAATAGAATGAATAGTAACTCAGGTTGAGCATATAGCATGTCCATTCTAATTGTTTTCTAAACAAAACTGTCAGCCAGGACTGGCCTGACACAGCACTTATAATCTGGGTTCTCTGGAAAAAAAAGAACCAAAGGGACTGCGCTCTGAGTGCTTTTTTCCACAGGCAGGCCAACAAGGGAAGCCCTGCAGCCTCAATGGTGTTGCATCTTACTTTGAAATGGGTGGCTCTGTAGAGCTCTGTGGGGTCGTGTTTCACAGACCCATCAGGAAGGAAAGGGACAGTGTCCAGAGTGGCTGCCTTTGTACCATCCCTTCATGATGGGAGTGACTCCTAGAAAGGGAATGGCTGAGGCTGGATGTCTTGTACTGAGGGTGGGGTGTGTTTGAGTGTGTGTGTGTGTGCATGTATGTGTATTGTGATTATGCTGTAATGATACCTGCAGGGAGGAGAGCTAGCAGGAGTACCATGGGAATCTGTTAGAAACAGTGTGCATCAGACTAGCAAGTGGGGTAGAAGAAGTGAGAACAAGATATGTCTGTACTTGGGGGGGAAATTCAGCAACACAGGAATGGTAGATATTCTTAAGTGGCACATCAGCAGCTATAGAGAACAGTATGTTTGCCAAGTGTTAAGGGGATGGTGGGCCCTACAGGGACCAGCTTGATAAAGTGGCAGCATAACCTGGCAGTCACATCTGTAGCTGGTGCCAGGGATGTGAGCAACTGTGATGGCAGCCCTGTGAAGGGAACCCTTCAGTACCAAATGTTTCTGATACAGGCTGAACTACTCAGCCACATTTCAGTCCTCCATAACTGGCTGAAATCTAAAGGAGGAGAACACCATGCAGAAGGATGCATGAATTTCACACAGAGATGAAGCTAAGGGCATACCTTGAGTTGGAGCAGACTGCCTGGAAACATATGGAGCATCAAAGCTGGGGAGGGGAGCAGTGCCTCAGTTCCACAGGCTTCAGTGAGCAGATGTGCTGAAGAGGGACAGTGTTGGCAAAACATTGTGGTTGGCACCCTCTGAGAAAAACTGTAAAATTAAAACAAGAAAGCAGTCCTCAGTAGTGTCATTTTAGTGTCTGTACAAGATTAAGGTAAGCCCAGAATGCCTTCTCTTGTCTTTGTCAGAATACTTTAAACTTTAATGGCATGGCATAGTTGTTCTCAGTTTATTTGTGCTCTGCGCAACTTGCGAGTGATGTCACCTTGATAAAAAAAAAACCAACTAGAACAGATATAAGGAGAGACATGCTTGCAATACCCTATCACTTAGAAATCCCTGAAGAAGGAAGAGAGAAAACAATGCAACAGCACTTAGGTATCTTCACCCAGGAAGCTTAAACTAAAGAGAAAAAATCAGAATGAATTATTCCATTCATTTACCTCACAGATAGAAAAACAAGACAGAAAATACTGAAGAACTGCCCTAACAGCAAAACTTGGCTGTGTGTGGAAACCTTAGGTTTTGGAGTGCTGGTGTAATCAACTGCTCTTCATACACATGAAACCTACATTAGGAGTCATTACGAGCTCAAGCCCTTAAGTTCAAAATATCTTCTAAGGATATTGCAGAGATTCTTCTGATGGCTGAAAACTAATATTGAAAAGAAATGGAATAATTTGGCCTGGTGCACTGCTGCTCTGTAAAAGGGTGGAAGCTGAACCTGTTTAGCCAGAGCAACAGAGCAGGCAGGCACTCATCTGCAGGGTTCAGTCAAAGTGGAAAAGGTTTCCTCTGTGGATAATAATAAGAAGAAACAAAATAAAATAGATCACTGAGTGTAAGGGGAAATTGTGAGCTGAATACCACAGAGTATTCCTAAGTCAGAATCAGTACTTCTAAGTGGTAACTTAAGACTGACTGATTTAAGAGCAGGAAGATGAAGGGAGAAAAGTGTCAAAAATTCACCTGAAAAGTACAAAGGACTTCTGTTTGCAGAGTGTGCGTTAATCTCCTACAGTAAATAGGCTGATGGGATTTGTCCCAGTGTCTGGTGCTAATATAGCATCAGACAAATGGGAATTGAAAATGAAGCAATGAAAAGGAAGAGAAGCTAATGGTAATTTAAATACTAGAGAAGTATTACAGGAGACTTGTTTTCTAAGAAGGAAAGCTCAGACTGTTTTGTTTCTTTCTTCCTTTTCCCCACTACACCCTCACTGCTGGTGTAGTGTAGGAATTGATTCAGCACAGGTGAGCTCTGTGCAAGCATGCGGGAATGCCACAGCTTTGTTCTCTGTCCATAATTCAGCACTGGGAAGTGAGTGCACATGGCAAGTACCAGCAGCTTCTTCCAGACGGTGCTTAGGGTCAAGTGACATTGTGCTTCATTTCCTCCAAGTAGGCACTGACAGTGGATAATGGATGAGTGAATTAACTGCTTATGAAGCAAACGTGGTTTGTAAGTTGGTGAAACAGATTAATTTGGGAGGAAAATACAGACTTGAGCATAAAAATATGGTTTGTTTCTTTGTAACTGGAAGAGTAACAAAAAATTCCTCAACTTTTTTTTTTTTTGAGGGGTGTGTGGTGATGTAGTGCTGATGGGGAAGAGGGGTGGAAGAAAAAAGCATTTTAGAAATGATGGAACCCATTGTTTTCAAGTAAAGCATTTCCACAGGACCTGGTTGTCCTTGGTGAAACTGGTGCTGTCTGTGTTTTGGGAACACAAGTTTCTGGAAAACAAGATGTTTGGAAAGAAATTGTTGTCTTTCAGTCTAGGAAGAAGGGCATTTTGGACCCCTTGGCAGTGTACATCTCACCCCAGGCTCCCCTGGGACCTGCAGGTGCTGTGCTGCATCCTCAGAGAAGTACCGCGTTGTCCCACTGCTTTCATTTCCCTTACTGCTTGCTGAACTTCGTCCTACGAAAATAATGGCCAGCAATTTATAATGATTCTGGTTACTGCATCAAAATGACAATAAGGGGCGTTTTTGCTGCAATAAATAGTGGAAAACAGTGAAAAAAAAAACAATGAACTGTCATTGTGACAAAATTGGGTTATGACAGTAGTTGGGCATAACTGGAAACTGCATTTTTCTTTAACTGCTCCCTTTCAAAGAAGGTTAATAATGTTCAGGGCAGGAATGTGCTTGCAGGATTTAAAGCTAAAGACAGGAACGACTGGAACAGTTACAACTGTGGCTATAACTGATAGTAACCTGAATGGATAAGAGCCACAAAGGGCATCATTCCCATAGAAAATTGGCATTGTGAAGGTAATCCTTCACTCAAAGATGATGCAGCTGAACAGAAAATGCACTTGACAAACCTGGCCTCCCCTTTTGGCTCTGTGTGGTCTGTTTATTATCTCTGTCTCATTTCTACCTTCTTTAGTCAAATAGTAATTCCATTTGCCTTGAAATACACAGAATTAAACTGTTTTATCTTGAGAAAGTAATCTGTAATACAGTATAGCTGCTATTAGGGAATGTTTATTCTAATCTGATTCTGCTATATTTCACTTATCTAAATTAAATGTCTGGTCTCAGCCCACTCCTGAGTGGCTGGATGCTTTTATTATGATAAGTTTGGGGTGCTGCTAGTGATTGTGTGGTCTCCTCCCTCTGCAGTGTGGGGGTGGGGTTGAAGTTCCACGATGGAAAAGGAACAGCCGCAGACATGTTTCTCTACACCTGAGCAGGGTAGCAGTGTGCACAGGCACAACTCTACCTGGCCACTGGTCATATTCCCAGTGGTGGCTCATCTCCTTCACATTACTGGCTTGCTCTTTATCTGGTTCACAACTTCCAAAAGTAACAGGCAAATTAAGGAGATGTGTCACATGCTGTGAGCTATTTGGAGAACAACCGCACTGTTTTAAGAGCTGATGATAAAGAAATGGGCATTTTCAGGTATGTTTTGGCCAGCTTTTGGAACACTGTAGTTCTTACTGGATCAAGCTGGATTTCTGAGTTTAGGTTATCAGTCCTCTGTGCTTCCACTGACTAGGCATAGTAGCTCTGCCTCATTTTAGGGCGGTATCCAAAATGGTGTCTTGCAGTCTTGCCCAGGAAATAGTAGATTGTCAGTGGTTTGGTGACCAGCTCCTTTCTGCGGCCGTTGTCCACCCATGTGTGTTGGGCTGAGGATGGATTCTTCTACAGACAGATCTTTGCTGTGGGAGTATTTGCAGATGGAATTTTGCTGTGGCCCAGCAGCATGGCCATCTCTGGGGAGAACAGGGGGATTGGAGAATTTTCACAGCCTCTCAGGTCCTGCTGTTAGATCTTTCTTGATGCACTTAGGAAAATGGCCTATGTCGTACTAGGAACCTGCTGTTGCATATGTTTTAAAGAAGTATTTTTATGCTGTTTTATGCTGTTTCTGCAAAAGGAAATTCTGGAAATGGTTTTTGTTCATTAGCTTCAAGTTAAAATTTCATCTGTGTATAAAAGAGACAGAATCTCCTTCATCTTTTCTCACTTGAGATTTCTTTCAAGTTCACATAAATTCACTTTTTAATTTAATCTCAGCATGTCTGTGAGGCTGTCCCTGGAATAACTGTGATCCAAGAATTTTAGCTTCTGCATTAGTTGACTGAAGCATAGAATACTCACTGTTTTGTCATCTGCAGTTAACAGCATATCATCGGCGAAGGAGTTTCATAGGCCCATTTAACAAAACCAGTGAGTGACATGAAACCCCTCAGAACACTAAGAAAAATTCAACTACAAGAGATGAATGAAAAAATAAAAGCAAAATTCTTGGTGCAGACTTTAACTACTAGCCATTTGGAAAGGATTGTATCAGAAATAGAAACGTGCTCTTCTCTCCATTGCGTTTATGATTGTGTCAGCATTTCTGCAATAAACCAATATTTTCTGAGCTTTAACAACCAACTATAAAAAAAAAAAATCCTATTGAGGTGGAACTTGTTGCACACATTATTATATCTCAGCATACTAGGAGTTTTATTAAATGTGGGGGGGAACTCTTTTAAAATAATTGTAGAAGAACGAATGAAGATTTTATGGCTTGAGTTGCATGTTGTCATACTTCTTGACAGCAAAATCAGCTGACTTATTCATTGCATGCTTACCTCATTTCCTGGCTCAAAACTACTCCTTATTCATACGCATGCTTGTTGTGAGCTACACATCAAACATTGTGTGTAGTAGACGTATTTACTGCTATCTCTGTGAAAGCAAATGATTGAAAGCACAATATACTGCAGGTAAAAATATATCCTTTCCTTGAAGTGGAATGGTTTATGTTTTCTGGTGTCTATTTTTAGTTTGAATAGTGAGAATCTCTACCTGTGCGTAGGCAGGTATGCAATAAAAGCTGGATGTGATGCTGGTGAGAGAGGCTTCCCTGGTTTTCATAACCTCTGTGCTGAGCCCAGTAAGTGGTCACTTACTGGAGGTAAAATACTTAGGGAAGGGGCTGTAGCAAGTATTTGTTGCCCTGACCCCTGAGAAAAGTGCCTGAAAAGCTGAATGACAAAAAGATTGGTAGACTAAAGCTATGAAGAAACTTTTTTGTTAAACTTGTCTGCCTGATAATAGGTAGAAAAGATCTACCTCTCCTTCTGATGCTCAAAAACTATTCAAAAGCGGAGCAAGTAATTTTAATTTATTTATTTTTATTATTCAGCTTTAATTTACCACTAAGTACTTTGGAATATGCTGGATTGCAACAAACAAGACTATTAAGATTACAAACAGCAGGTTAATGTATGGGATAAACTGACTGCCTGGTTTTGTAATTCAAACTATTTTTTGTGAAGCACAGAACTGAACAAAAGCTAGAATTTCTAATCCACAATAAACTTGGATATTTCAATCACTTTTTCTTCCTCCTAAATCTCAATTAGCTAAAACAAAAAGCTTGATTTTGGGAAAGTACAAGTATTTCCTTCCTTGGCTTTGTTTACAACCATTTGAAGAGCTACTTCTGTGTACTGTCCGGCTCTGTTAACAGCAATATGGGCGAACTCGATTGCTGCTTTCCAACCAAACCTGTTTCCTGTGATACAGGCTGATGTATCACGGCAAGGGGGGAAAAAAAACCCCAAACATGGCATGAACTTGTAATTCAACTTCAGAAACATCCAGGCCATGAGAAAACTTACTATGAGGGCAAGAAATGAGAGAGGAAAAAAGCATTGCAGTTTGTTCAGCTGCTTGTCTTGTAGATGAGAAAGGACAATGTGGCCATTCCAGCCTGCAGCTCATGAGGAATGGCAGTACGTCACTGAACGGATGCAAAAGTTTCTTAATGTCACCCCAAAAAGTATTAGCGAAACTACTCTTGTCCTGAAAATTTGTTTTTTCAGCTAGCAATCAATTTTTTATTTGCAACGAAATTAAAGAACACCATCTTGATTCAGGCTTGCTTTTCTCCTGCCTTTTCTTCTCATCCAACCCAGCTGTGTTTCTTCACATTTCAGTCTTATCTCCAGAAGCTTAAAAATTTAATTACCAACAAGAGTTTCTTCTGTATGGGAAAATCCCATGCAATTTTATTAAGGGGAAAAAATGGAAAGAGATAAAGATCAGAACCATCGTTTTTAATTCAGTAGTAGTCTCTCCAGTGTCTCATTATCCTCCTTGTAAATGATTAATCGCCAATAATTGTCTGTGAAGAAAAAATGATTCCCCTGTTCCCAAGTCTCCCACATTTATCCTTGAGCTACTTGTATTTTGGATTAAGACCTTCCCCTAAGAAGTCTGTGCAAACGTCTCTTTCCCCTTGGCTGTCACCAGGTGAAGAAGGAAGGCTGATCTGGAAATGGCTGGCGTTATTCAGGTAGACCTTCAGAGCACTTAGAGACCTGTGCAAATCGGAGGTTGTAGCTGAAGAGCAGAGTAGGAAAAGTGATAAATATGTTTTTGAGGTCTGCAAAGATCTAAGATACCTGTAAAAAGCTTTAAGAACTCCTACAAGGCTCCTGGCGTAGGCAGGCAAATTACTGCCTCAGACAAATGTCTAGGCTCCTAGATAACTCTTTGCTGAATGGGCAGGTTTAAATGGACTGGTTCTGTCTTGGAAATGTGGTGGCTTGATTTTCCTCATAAAACGTTTCTGTTCTGTTAAATTGTTGAGACTCCTTCCTCTTTTTCCTCAGGCCATGTGGTATTCTTTAATAGAAGTTGAAATGAAGTTAAGCATGCTTCCTTACAGCTAGGAAGAAATCATCTTAATTTTTTGGATACCTGCTTGTCTTTGGCGAATGAAGGTCTCTTCAACTACATCTTCATTTCTTTCCAATAGGAACCACAACTGCCTTTGAAGTTGGTCAGTGATATTCATGCTTAGCTCACTAATCCACTCATCAGTGGTTTACTTACTTAGATTTCATCCTAGAATTATACCGCATCTTTATGGAAATGCACTGTAGTGGAAGGGCTCACTTAGAAACTTTATGTTGTAGAAGCAGGTTGCAGCAGAGAGATCCATGTGCCTCATGTTCTTCTGCTGATAAGCAGATGTTATCCATGACTGCACATCTGACTTCATGGAACTAGGAAACTGATATGATGAGGAAGCCTCCTTGGTGCCTTGACAGTCTGTCAGACAAGAAAACAATTAGCTTTAGGATGATCTGTGTGTTGACTTTGCTGTTTCTAATCCTCTAATTATAGTAAGTCTTTGCCTGGATCAAAGGTACTGCTCCTGGACAGTATTGCGAGTTGCCTAATATCTCTCATCAGTATGCTTCACTTAGCTCCACTAACACGCCTCTAAGTGCAGATGAGGTCCTGGAGTAGAATGGCCTTAATTAACAGATGAAAGGTGTAGCAGTGCTAAGGCCTTCCTGGCTTTGCAACTGAAATGGTCTTAAAAGCAAAAATTTGCATCATGTAATTGCTGATCCAAAACACAATTTCATACTTGTTGATGAAGCTGGCTCCTCTAGATAATTTCTGCTCACTGCCTCTCTTGTTTATTACAGAACAGGAAAGGTGGATATGGAGAATGGAGGGTCAGGAGGATGTGTATGTGAGCACTGAGACAGCTGGATACTGCACAAGGAAGCTGCTCCCTGCCTGACCTTTGCCACTGAGTTCTTCCAAAATGCTAAGTTCAGAAATTTAACCCAGGGTTGTAGTAAGCATTCTGGTAAACCAGGCTCACTTTCCATATGCTTGTAGTTGTGGCATAAGTCAGGGCCTAATTGTTTTAAAAATAGAAAGTTATTAACAATAGGTACTGTGGAGAGAGGTAGGGGAGAAGTAACCTAGATGTCCCAGGTTATCCCCATTCTTGATATGGCTGCTGAGAAAGTAGAAAAGCCTTGGAAGTGCAATTGGAATAGAAAGCTTGAACACTGCGTTCACACAGGCTCAAAACAGTTGAGCTGCTTAAGCTACTGCCTTCCTGTCATTTCCTCATCAGCTTCTTCGTTCTCTATGCTGAAAATCGTGTCCTCTCATCCTAGCAGAATGGGCCATGCAGTGTTCTTTTCTGCTTCACTGCAACATCAGATAGGTCAAATTAAACAGCCTTCAGGTTAAACAGCTGAAAGTTAAGCTGGATAACTTTGTGTTGAAGCCAGTGAAGAGTAGTAGCATTAAAAGAGGACTTTCTGCAGAATGTATGTTGAATAGTTGTCTATAATAATACTGTGAAAAGCACCCAGAAAAAGTTATGATTTCTACTTCTAGAAGAGAATTTAAATTATATAGGATTATTAAACAAATTAAACAGAAAAAATGATTTGGTGCTTATTATTTTAGCCTACGTAAAGGTTGAAGTGGAATTTCAATAAAATTAGGGTAGCAGAACTGTCTGCAAGACTGTTATAAATGAACTGTGTAAGAGGATCAAACCAGTGTTATCTCCATAAGCTGGATATTGGTCTTTCCTAGTGTTTTGCTTTGAACCTTTACATTCTTTTAAAACAGTGAATAACCTATATCAAAAAGTTACCAGTTTTTATTCAAGGAGCATTAAAATTTCAGGCTTTTCAGTCTTAAAACAAATCTCATCTGTAGCCAGTGTGGAGAGCAAGTTATCCTTTACCTCTGTGCTACCAGGGGTATGTTAAGCCCTTATTTCTTATGAGATTCTTAGGTAAAAGCATCATTCTTTTCCAGTGTCTTGGCCTCTACCTGCCAGGCGCCTTTGGAAAATTCTGCAGCTTACACTGGACAAACCATTGGAGTTTACAAGTATCTGTAAAAGCAGCCAGGCAGTAATCAACTCCTGCAAGCAAATCCAGCAGGAGGATCAATGTTTAAAGCAGAATAGGCATTCCCTACTTTTTCAGAGAAATTGTGTCTAGATTGAGTTTGAACTGTGCTGAAAGCTGGCAAAACTGTTGGCATCCCTGTAGATAAAACGAGGTTTTGTCCCTATTATTCTCTGTTTTGAACTGATATTGCACCACTGGAACGACACCTCTGTGCCACATTCAGTTGAATGCACTGGAAAACAGATCAGCGCATGTTCCTGTTTAATTGAAGAGATAAAATGCACATTTTGCAAGCACTCGTTAGACAGCACAGTCTGAGATGCCCCAATACAGCAATAAAGGGATAGTTGTGTGTGAAGCTCCTAAAGTGAGTTTTGGCAAGGGTCTTGTAGGTGTTACCATTTCTATTCTTTGTCCTGTTCTTCCTTCCTTTCATCCTCCTTGCCTTCCTCTCAGCCCCGCTCTTCTGGTGTTATTCATAAACTGGAATCCTACCCCTCCTACAGGTGTTAATGATGTTCAAACAAATTATACTCATATTTTAAGCAAGCACAAAATCTCCGAAGTGAGGTAAATTTAAACCAAGTTCAAGAACAAACAAGTACAATGCACAGATTTCCCTCATTTTGCAGAGCGCATTAAGACATGGCACAAATGTTGGCGATTTACAGAGAATATTCAAGAACTCTGAGTGTGGCAGGACTAGCAGGTCTCCTGGGGGCTGACAGCTTCCTTCATTTTTACCTGCTGTCACACAGGGAATTAGATATCCAGTCAGTAAAGTGCATTTGCTTGTTAAACAATAGTAATGTACTCAAGTATGAAAATTGCTTTTAAGCCAGTAACAAGAAAATCCCTTCAGTCTTTTCAAATGCATTTGCATTTGAAAAATAGTTATTCTGATAAAGTAATGTGAAACTGTTTTAGAGTTTTTTTTATAACCTCCTCAAACAGTATACAGCGAATATGTAGAAATGAATACAGGGTGTACTATTTCTTGTTTGTTAACAATTTTCAGTCGTGCATCTCATTCTCTCATGCACATTACATGTGAATTTTGTGACCATCTTATATTTTGGATTTAGAAAGTTTTTATTATGGAGATGAGGTTCCTGTTATGATTACAGTCCTGTGCACAGAGACATAGGGATTTACAGGTGCCTCCTTTCCTGTGGCTACAATAATTGAAATGGGAGGGAGAGCTCTCACAGTGTCAGTCAAGTTTTTCTCAGATCTCTGCTTAACTGATGCTCTGGCTCAATAGTGCAGTGCTTAACTGTCATCAAATGGCATTCACACACAACCTTCCTCTGCTACTATGCATTTTTAAAGACTGTCTAATCAAAGCAAATCGTCTGAATAAGTTACATTTGTTAGAAATTAATTTACTTCTGCTTGGTTCAGTTGAGTTCAATGTGCTGGGGAAAAAAAAGACTCTACTCTTTTTTTTTTTCTTTCTTTCTTCCTTTCTTTTCTTTTTTTCCAGCCACTATATTTTAATGTATTTTTTTCCATCTCAGCTGTAAATGTTGTTTAGGTTATCTTTAGAGCTGTGTGACCTGATGGGGTTCATGCTGAAGTAAACCTGCTGAAATCAAAGCGTCCTGCCATCAGATGTAGATGGGTCCTTTGTGGGCAGTGCTGGGGGAATCTGACTCCTTGGGCTGTTGTGTCCTGGTGTGGGGCTGCATGGCGTTTAGACAGCTAGAGCATGAATTGAAGTGTAGCAGCCGGGAGACCATAGTTTAACCAGTTGTAATGGCCCCCAGTAGTGATGCAATGTACATTCACTCTCTCCCTTGTGATCTTCTTCTTTAGTGTCACAACAGGTAAGCTAACCAACATCAAAGAATCTTTTCAGTTAAGCTCTGATGTGCATTTCTCATTAACCACCTCTTAGGAATATTACACCTGCTACAAAGGCTTCTTTTATGTGTGAAATAACTGGGTCACAGGTTTTTAATGGTACTTTTTTTTTTTTAATTCAAGATAAATAAGTGAAATGAAAGCTAGTTAATTGAACTTGAAGGTTTCCATAGCTTTTCTGTTCAAAGAAAGCGACCCTTCACAGCGGTGGAACAGCCAGTAGTCCAGTTTGCAGAGTGATTTATGGGGAGCAAGACATCACTGGACAAATATCCTGCTGTTTCTCAGAGTGAGGACTTGAGTCTGCTTGCCTCTGTTTCAGAAAACAGACACAGCCCCCTGGCTATTTCGCTCTTTCTCTGCAGATAAGGGTATAAACAAACATGTGGGTGTTTATACTTGAAACAGTTCCAGTGGGAAAGATGGATGAATCAGAACATCTAAATTCTTACTAATGTCCTGACAGTGCTCTGCTGGAGGCAGTTAATCTGCCTGTGGAGAGCTGCCTCTGTTATGCCAGTGCTTCCTTCTTTGAAGTTGGAAGCTGACATGTCCTTCCCCTGCCCACTCAGATCTGGGCTCCAAAGGACCCGTCCAAAGCTCCTGGATCCAAGCGAGAGGTACTTTGCTCATTTGTGTCTGGAAGAGGATCTTTTTAAAATTATGGCTCGATGCTCTGATGCTAAATTTTTGGAATACAATAAATAAATAATCAAGGACTGAAAAATTATATTATGCTAAGTGTTACTAGGAAGCACTGTGTATGTGAAATGTTGGAATTACCTAGGAAGTTTTCAGGGCCATGTATACTCAAGACTTGTAAAACATTCAGAAGTACCTAAGCTTCTACGCTGAGATGCTGGGGAGTGTTATGTCTTTTCAGTTGTTTTGCTTTCAGTGTGGATCTGAAATAAGACAGATGCCTGTCCTGATCCCAAAGACTGTGAATGGATGGCAGTGTTTTGCCTGGGTATGTAGGGTTGGGTTGTTAACAGGTGTTTGACTGTAAGAGCTGTGACAGTAGATGTGTAGATAGACTGAGTTGGAGGTTTGCTTCAGGTGCTCAGCAGTGACTGCAGGAGGCAGTGATGTCTGGGTCAGACGGGCTTTTTCTGCCTAAGTTTTGTTCCCATGCTCTTCTCCTCCTTCTGAAGCAAGCTGCAGGTGTTGGGCTTCCACTCTGGTGCTGGCCTGCCCATTCTCGTGGCTCTTTACAAAGAAAGGCTCCTCCATCTTGGGCTTTCCCCCTAAATCACCAGTAGGTAACATATAGTCTACATTTATTAATCTCATTTCTACCTTTATCAATCTCTTAATTAAAAAAAAAATAATTACTTGTGACATTGAGCAATGTTAACAGAAAATAACTTAATAACTTTTGCTTAAATCCTTTGTTGAGCAAGGATCAACTTAATTGTATGTTTAAAGAGAAATATATGCATATATGCTCTGTTGAGTCACTCCTAATGCTGGTGATGAGTGCAGGTTCAAGCCCTTAGCTGCTTCTTCAAATGCTGTTAGGACAGGGAGGCATGTCCCAGAAACAAAGTTCCTATGTGGTTTTTGAAAACTTTGTTGCATTAAGGTATGGCTGAAGAGAGGGCAAAAAGGCCATTCAAATATTACTGCTTTATCCTTCTCATGAGAGGATGGATTAAAACGTGAAGATTAAAAATCATTAGAGACTTATAAAGAAGAGAGGCAACAGGAATAATTTTAATTTCCTTCCTTACCATATATAATGACAGCCTTAGGGCAGAATGAGAAAAATGTAGAATACGTGAATGGAAATGTATCTGTTAGGACTTTACTATTTTTACCTTCCTTGACATGAATATGTAGCTAATAAAAATACTGTTACAGTACAAGAGCTCACTCTGAATAATTGATCCATTAGCTATCATAACATACAAATCATAAAACAGCAATTGGGAAGATGTGTTTTCTTAAAATGCCAGAAGAATTCTAGCCACATAACATTGTATTTAATCTGATCTTAAATGTCTGCATCATATTCATTCCGTAATGAGATTGGGAATGGATTTGGCTTGCTGATCTGATGCCAGCATAGTGCAGATGTTTGTGTGTGTCTCTAAATGGAGGCGAAACAAGCTCAGTGTAGCATGGTTTCGGGAGAGAGAGCAGCTGAGAAGCTGCAATTTAGGGCTGGGTGTGAGCATGTTTGGAATGAGCATCTGGTGAAGTAAGGAGAAATAGAAGCAAATGCCTGGTGTCCCTTTAGGGAACACTTTAGGGAAATCTTCTGGGCAAGTACAAAGAAAATAGGGTGGTTGTGGTGACTGCTCCCATTTCTCTCCTTGGCAGCCCTCTTTGTTCTGCTAAAACAAGTTGCTTTGCTATTGTGCATATTACAGTGAAAAATCATTTTTCTTAATATAGTCTTGCCTTATAGTCCACTTGCTGTAAAGATGTTTACTTCCGGTAGGCTAATTGTATGACTCAAAGTCATTAATTAGCATTTATGTAGCTGAGTTGCTGCAGTACTCTCAGGTCTGTGCTCATGACTGTTTGTACATGCATTTCCTAGCCTGTGTCATAATATATCCAGCTTTATGATTGCTGATGAACACAGAACGCCAATTTGCAAAGCAGAGCAGATGGGCACGTAATCAGCTTAATGTGCTAATGTCACAAATGAGATGACCTTGCAGTTACCTATTATTCATTTCTGCCAGGACTGTTTCTGAAGTGATGCATGTTTCTTAATACAAACTTGTACAGCTGCTTCTTCTCTCCTTGAAGCAAATGGTGCAACATTACCAGGCCAGCCACACTGGTGCTTACCAAAGTCCCTAGCTGCTGCAAGGTGCTGGTAGGTTTTGCCTAAGAAAGCTACCGTTCTACTGTACCTATCTTCTAGTTAGGTATTATTACTGTGCCACACAGACGATCGCTTACTTTCTTGAAAAATAAAAATCTACCATTAACACCTTGCCACCACGTTATCTCTTTGGCAGGTGCTATGTGTTTCTGTGCTTGCTTTCTCAATTAGTAGCTGTACTTTTCCTCTGTCAAAGCATGTCACACCATCTGCCTATCTTACTCGTAAAATTCATCCTTTGCTTCTCCCACTTGTTTTCCTCTTGACACAGAAAATCATTTAGATCTGTGCCTGAGTCAATAGGACTTGTAGAGAAGTTTAGTTTTTATGTTCTGATGAAGTAACTGGGAGAGTTAAGGGTCCGTAAACCACGGTGACCTTGATTGTTCCTCCAATCTATGCAATTGTTGGAGTTTTTATTCCCAAAGTAGCTCATTATTATTAGGAAAATAAAAAGGTAAGAGTGAAGAGTCTACATGGCTTCTTGTGCAGAGCTTTTCAAAAAACATCCTCAGATTTGCATGTTGTTCTCTGTGCTGAAGGCAGGTCTCAGTTCCTATTGTGCTTCCCAGTGGATTCCTATGAACACAGCAAAGTGCCTCTCTCATCCCAGCCTGCTCAGTGACCGCTGGTGTGTGTGAGAACAAATGGGCATTCCAGTTGGTAGTCTTAGATCTGAGAGCTGTTGCTATTTCTCTTCTGCGAAAACTTGTCAATTTTCCCTGTTGGAAAGAGTCAGTCATCACAAGAAGTAATTGCTCATTAGTGCGGTGGGGAGGAAGGTAATAATATGGCATCAATTATTTAACGTGCTACTGGTCTATTAATGCTGCCCTTAGTAGGTGCATTACTGAAATAAAAGATGCAGGGCACTTAAAATCCTTTCTAGGTCTCTATTTTATATTTGATGTTTTTCAGAAAGTTATAAATTAGGTTGTTAACTAACTGATATATGGGATGTGCTTATTGTGCCAGCAATTTTCTGCATCAGTTGTAAATTACCTTCTTTTATTTTGCCATTTACATAATAATATTTTACCCTTTTGCCTGTGTGCATAATTTCTTACCCTGACAACCTTTATCATTCTAAATTTTTTTGTGGGTTTTGTCGATTTTTCTCATGTGGATATGATAGTGAAAAAATAGATATCTACCCAAGTGGGTAGATATTTTAAGTGACAGCACTGTCTAAGGCTAAAATCCATTAACAAGCCTTAATAGAATAAATGAAAAAGTTGTTTTATAACTGCACAAGATTGTATGTAAAGTAGCCTTTTTACAATCTAGAGTTAATAGAAAAAACAGCACTTTTAACATTTAATTTAAAATGAATAGATTTACCAGCTGAATGACATGGAGATGTGGGCAATGGTAGTTATTTTTGCATTGACTAGTTGAATGTGTAGTACTCCTACAGGTCAGCTCTTCTGAATATCCTTGAGAATCTCTGTGGTATGCAGTGTTTTTTCGAGGTTGCCCGTAATTCAGGACTGTTAAAGAACATAATTCATGCTTACTTTAAGAAACTTTTTTTCAGTGTGACCATCACATAGTCCACTGTAAGGATGGAAGGACAGAAATTTGTCTCTGCAGATCTCTCTATTAGACATGTTTATACACAGACACAAAATTGTTTTTATTTCATTTTGTTATGTATTTTCCAGTACCAGAGTGTAGGATATAGCTTTACTAATATGAACCTTAAATTGCATGTAAGAGTGTTCATTTATATTTTTGAGTTTACTATCAGTTTCTACCCATGTAGAAACTTCAAGGATATTACCTAATGAAAAGGGCACTGATAAGTGCAAGGTGGAAGGTAATGTAATAAAATATCCTAGGACAAAACTGAGAAGAGGCTATTTAAAACCTGATGTATCTTGTAGATTTTTTTTTTTCCTGTCATTAAGACAACATCTGACTGAGAGGAAGAAAGAGTGAATAAGAAGAGATGTCCTAAACTGCTTGTGATTTTCATTTTTTTACTTAAGGTACATCTAGATGAACTTTAAAAAAACCTATTTTTGAAAATTTCATCTTGTTAGAATTACACGGTTTATAGCTCTTCTCCTAAAGATAAATATATGTTGTCTTTTTGTAGAGATTATTCCGGTATGTATTAACAATATGATTGATTTTGTGGGTTTTTCTTCATTTCTCTCATGGATGGATTCAGAGTGGCTGGCTATTGCTACTTTAAGTTCAACAAGTCCATGTGCTGGGTCCTGCATTTTAGTGACAGCAACTCCAGTCAGTGCTGCAGGCTTGGGACAGAATGGCTAGAAGACTGCGAGGAAGAAATGAACCTGGGGGGGGTGGTTGATGCTCAGCTGAATGTGGGATAGCAGTGTGCCCAGGTGGCCAAGGCGGCCAATAGGACCCTGGCTTGTATCGAAACAGTGTAGCCAGCAGGAGAAGGGAGGTGATCATCCCTCTGTACTCGGCTCTGGTGAGGCTGCACTTGACGTACTGCGTTCAGTTTTGGGGCCCTCACTACAAGAAAGACATTGCGGCCCTGGAATGTGTCCAGAGAAGGGCAACAAAGCTGTGAGGGGCCTGGAGCACATGTCTTATGATGAGTGCCTGAGGGAGCTGGGATTGTTCAGTCTGGAGAAGAGGAGGCTCAGGGCAGACCTTATCCCTTTCTGCAACTACCTGAAGGGAGGCTGTGGTGAGGTGATTGTTGGCCTATTCTCCCAGGTGACAGCGATACGATGAGAGGGGATGGCCTCAAGTTGTGCTTGGGAAGGTTCAGGATGGATATTAGGAACAATTTCTAGTCTGAAAGAGTGGTCAGGTATTGGAACAGGCTGCCCAGAGGAGTGGTTGAGTCATCATCCGTGGAGGTGTTCATGGACTGTTTAGATGTGGTACTAAGGGACATGATTTAGTGGAGAAATATCGGTGGTAGGTGGGCAGCTGGACTAAATGATCTTGGAGATCTTTTCCAACCTTTATGATTCTTTTCCAGTCAGCTATTTTAAGAGGATGTTGGCTCAAACTTTCCATAAACTGGAAACACAATGTCATTTCATGATCTCTTTCACTGAGACAAAGTCATGCCAGCATCTTCAGAAGTAGTGATCACACAATTTCTGCTTTCTGATATACTGAAGTAGCAGCAAGCTTATAGCCTCCGGACTTTACAAAGTGCTTAACATCTGTTAGTTTCTTAATTTCAAAGGTTATGTAGTTTTTTTCCAAGCTCACACTTGCTAAGCATGACCTCATTTACTCACTTTGGCTCAAGCCAAATTCCAGTACCTCCCAATGGGCTTCACTATGCCAAGGCAGTCACAGTTCTGTGGAACCACTGGTGCCTGCCTTTATCTAAAAGGGCTACTCTGAAGCTAATGCCTCCTATTTTATTATGATGGCCCCTGACATCAGAGGTACATGTTAGTAGTATGGAAGTAGATGCTAAACCTGCCCACCAGTATTCCATTACATTTTATTGCCATGTGACAGATGGCAGCAGAGGGGCAATCTGACAAATGGCATGTGACATTGAAGCATGTATGAAGTAAAGGTGTGTCATTGAATTCCTCCGTTGACATCTGTTGATGCTTGCTAAATGTTTATGGTGACCAAACAGTGAGTGTGAGCACAATGAAAGTTGAACTGCATGATCAGTGTTTTCCTAGCAACCATAGAAGCTGAAAAATAGCTGTTCACCTCCACTGGTGCAGATTTTTGAGTGTGTCATGTAGGTTCTTGTTCATTACTAGCAAAAATACACTGTTGGAGGCGGTGGCTATGTTGAAAAACAGTGTTTTGCAGCTGAGAATTTGCTCTATTTAACAGTAATATTGTGTTCTTTGTGGCTGTTGCAGTTCCATGGAAGTAAATAGGAGGCATTACTTTTGGAGCAATCTATGCAGTTTCCCCAAGATCCTGGTGGTTGTGTGGAGCTGGGGCAGCAACCAGTGCCCATTGCCTGGTTGATAGAGTTGGCTCCTGGAGCACTGAGAAGGTGCAGACCAGTAGCCTTTGTCTGTCCCGTAATGCCTCTGTTTGGCTAGTGGAGAGCCAAGTCCTTCCTGGTCTGTGTTAGCAGGTATAGGTATGTATTCTTATCTGTGTACATGTGCTTGAGACAGCTGCCAGGTATGAAGTGCGTAAAGATTAAGAAGCCCTAAATATGGTCCAGTAAAAGAGAAGCACTAACATGTATTTTGAAGTGCAGCACAAGGCATATCTGTATACACAAGAGGCATATATCAAATGCTTCTGCTGTGCAGGATGGATTTACTGCAGGCTACGTTTTGCTGCTCTCTGAAAGAAAGACTCACTCACTCTCCAGTCTATGATAAGAATGTGTAAGCCATACTTGACTCTAAAATTGTGATGGATTCATTAGGTAATAACTCACTTTCTAAATATCTAGCCGATTTCATGGTAAAGTTTGAATCCAGTGATTTTTTTATTTATTTTTTTAAATCAGGATTCATAATCACACTGAAGTTTCTACAGATTCCTTCTTGCAAATTCAGTAATTCAAATGGTTTGTTTGGTATTGAGGGCATAGTACTAATTTAGTCTGAAGTCTAAAATATCTATGGCAATCTTTTGTTAAACGGTGGCATATGTTTAAGTGGTGCAACTTCCTTTTTTGTTACTCATTTGGTTTTTGTGTAGTAACAGTAATAACAGATCACATTATGGCAGCTTATTTCTTTTATTCAGTGGTGCGGAGCCAAAATCTCTATGTGAGCTGTCCAGCTAAAAACTTGGCCACTGACCTGTAATTACTTTCACAGCAAGTTGTCCTTATTCCTAAACCTTCCCTAGCCTTGGGCTATTATCACTTCTAAATGCTACAACTTGTTTTGCTTTCTCTTCTTCAGAATGTGTTTCATTTATAGTTCTTAAATGTTACAAATTTCCAGCAGAAAATAATTTTTAGAAAATGTCAGCTATGCATTTTGGAATCAAAATAGTACATCAGCAATTTGAAAAGATGGCAGAGTGCTGGACTTGGAGGTACTCAGATTGAGGGTACTTTCTTAGCTGGAAGGAAAGGCAGGATGATTTTTTTTTTTTTTTTTTTTTTTTACCAGTGGTCCATAAGCTGTAGAAATCAGATCTATTTTTCTTACTTCCGCACCAGAACTCCAACAGCTTTGAGTATACATTTTATTTATTTGAAGTGAGATAAAGAAACAAACAAACAAAAAAACCATTGATCATATTCATTTTAATCTTGATCTCAATGAACCAGAAGACCA
This sequence comes from Gallus gallus, assembly GCF_016699485.2. Lineage (NCBI taxonomy): Eukaryota > Metazoa > Chordata > Aves > Galliformes > Phasianidae > Gallus > Gallus gallus. The sequence continues at coordinate 8,192,418 of NC_052537.1, read as the reverse complement.
TATTTTAAAGACTGTACAGTTTTAGTCACGTGGATCTTGTTTAATAAAGTTTCAGAGATTGAATGAAGAGAATGAAGAAGGAAGGACTCACTTAAGAAAGTAACTTCAGGGATGCAGAACCTTAGAAACTTCCCCTGCTGGTCATTTGCGTAGGCAGTTGTGGCAGCATTTCCAGGCCATCAGAATGCACTTGCTAGAGCTGGCACTGAAACAATTACCAAGAATCACGGAAAAGACAGTCAGGCAGCACAATTAGCATGGAATACCCTCATGTGTTTCGTTCACCTTTTGAAAGATCACTATGAATTATTTTGTCTTGGATAAGTTTTAGCTGGTTGGGTATTATTACACTAGTTTCATTGACCTTTGAGCTGACTCTGTTAGTGTTTGGCCTCTTAGGTAGAACTATTGGGTAAAATAAACAGCAAACAAGGTTTGAAAGCCATATAGTTTTACTTGTCTGCCCAGGAAGAAGTAGTAAAACTCCTCCAGTGAAGAAAGCGTTTGAAATTATTAGGCTTATGATTAGTGACAAATATGATTTTCTTTTTCTTTTTTTTTTTTTTTGGTAATGTTAAGATTTATAAAGGTATATGAAGAGTAACTTAACTTCTGAGGAACAGCTTGGTCTTCCTTACAAAGACCATGCGCTTGGGATTTTATATTCAGCTTCCTTCTGTAAAAGACTATGGAGTATTTCTTACCTTTATTTTACTTATCACACTGAATGTCTTTAAAGAACGTACACTGTATACATGAAATAGCGTAGCTCTACCTTAGAATATGTAAGGACTTTTCTGTTACTACTGCAATACACTGCAATGTGTACAATCCTAAAAGCTTAGCTTTGTACAGCAGCTGCTGTAGAAAATAATTTTATCACAATCCTATGAAAAATGCTTTTTGCTTAATGGAAAGACGATGTTTGAATAGTGGATTTTCAAAGTATTCATTAAAGTGGTGGAAGTTAGCAGCAGTTACTGCATTGAAATATACAGTTGTGTCTTAGGTTTACACATTTTAATAGCTGTTTCTGAGAAATGCGTACATGCAGTATGAGGAGTACTGACATTTGCAAGGTTTGAAATGGGGTGGAACTGCCTGAGTTTGTAGCTGCATTTGGAGTAGAACACTTAAAAATAAAGCAAATACTTCCTCAGAGAGCCATTATCAAATCATCAATGTTTTCTTCCACTGCTACGTACTGTTCAAACCAATCCTCATCTGGGTGTAAATGAGGATTCAAATGAGGATTTCTTACCGTTTGGAGAGCCAGCTTCACATTTCCATTTACTACCGTGGCTTATAGATTTTAACATCAGCAAATGATTTTTTACTTCACAAGCAGTATAGTCACTAATGACAATAGATGCTAGATTAAAGAACCAGACCTTCAATTTGGAAAAAAAAAAAAAAAGGCAATGATATGCACAAAGTGGAAGTAATTTCAGAAGCTAGTAAGGCACTAATGCAAATGTCTCTACCTCCTGGGCAAAAATACATTTGCTCTTGGTAGCCTGGAAAGGACTCATGCCCCGTGTTCTTCTCCAACATTAGAATAAAACCCTCCTTCAGATGTTTAACATTTGGATGTAGATAAATGAATTTATAGGTCTGAGCAAGGAAGAGAGGTATTGCTGTAGTTGTATGCTGTAGCATGGGACCAAGGAGAAATAGCAGCTAGAGGGAACATGGCATTTGGGTAACGCAATGTCATTTGGCAGCAGGCAAGCTTCAGTCATTGGAAATAAGCATTTCTGATGGTCTTAAATCAGCCTTTCAGCTTTCAGGTAGCACATGTGATTTGATGACTACAGCATAGCATTTCTTGCTTACGATAGGCAAACTTAGGATTTGCCCTGCTGACCTGTATGCAACAAAATAATGTAAAACAGTTCAGTAACAGTGCTTGGAAAAAGTACTATGCCTACCCCTAAGGAGAGAGTGTGAGATGTATTGCAGTGTTTTGGAGCAGGGACCAGAACCTACACTTTCCAGGTCTTCTGTGGCTTCGTGCAAGTGTTACCATCTTGGTAGTGCTGTGCATGCAGTTCAAGCGTAACATGTTTTGTGCCACTAAGTCCTGGGCGTGTTTTCCTGCCCATGTGTGCCAGAGCTGCTGAGAAGTTGCTTGGAGAGTGCTGAGAGTGTGAGCATCTCTGCTGCTGATTCTTTGGGACTGCTGATGGAACTTGGTGTGTGTTTACGTGAACTTCTCAAGATCTCTCTGATTATAGCTAAAATTGCCTCCTGATTTATTGGAACTCATGGCCCTTAAGCAAAGACTATTAGTCTGCTGAAAGACTCCCATTTGACATAAGTGGGCTCTAGATCAGGCTTCATGTCATTAAACAGCTATATTTCCTGAATCTTGGAGATGAATGCACTGGATTCTTGAAATGATATTTGAATTAAGCATTATGAGCCTGATGGAGGAAGTAATGGGCGATATTCTGTAATGCAAGTTATAGGGGAAATTGGAATAGAAGATGATAATGGTTCCAGAGGGCCTCAGTGGTTATTAATCTCATCATCTTTCTTCCCTCTGTCACCTCTCTGAGTCAGAAAGTGGAGGTGAGAGAGACCACAAAACTGGGACAAATATCAATTACTTGGTAACCAGCTTGGTGAATACACATCTGCTGTGACTTTTTTTGAAAGGACCAAGTTAAAGTAATATTTATGAGAAAAAACACCACCACCACCAACAACCACAAAAGCACTTTAAGATCTTAAGGCTGGATGTAAAATAATTTGAAAAGTGTTTAGATAAAAAAAAGAATATTTAGTATACAGGATGATTATAAGAGTTTTGTCATAAAATGGATATTATAGTGAAGAAGTCTTTGTATATAAAAATGTATTTTTCCCCTGGAGGTTGAAGTAGATTATGCTTGCTCATGAATTTCATAGTTTGAAATACTGAATTTGAAGAATAAAAAAGAAATTTCAGGTAACACTAACATAGAACTGCGTGGAATGACGCCACATTTTGCTTCTCTCTTCTATAAAAAAATAATAATAATCTGATGGTCCAAGTGACTGAAGTCTAGAGTTGTTCTGAGTGGTACTGAACTGTGTTATCCATGACTGTCTTCTGCCCCACTGAAGGCTGAGGCTGCTCTGATCTGTTGTCACATTTATTTGCATGGTGGCAAAGTGGATGTCCAGGAGGTCTCAGCTTCCCACAGCTGTGGTCCATAAATTCTTTTTAGCATTTATAGAATGCTTAGCATATATGAAATTGTCTCCTTAATATATAGAAAATCTCCTCGGCACACTTCCCATTGTCCCCTTGTGTTAGTGCTTTACTGCAGTTCCAACCTAGGCAGTGATCTGCCGTGAGTCTTGCAGATGGCCTTACTTGAGTAGGGAAGAGTTTTGGGGCTGCTTGCTTGTTGGAGAGATGAGGAAGAAAACAGAGGACATTATGGTAAACCAGGCACCTTTTTCCTTCCGTGGAGTGTCTCCCATTTTGTCCTCTGCACGTTTCTCTTGTGCAGCCTATTCAGTAGCAGAGAGCAGGAGGAAGCAGGAGAGAATTCTGACCTATTAGCAAAGCAGGAATGGAAGCAATATCTTTTCAGGTACAAGTTAATTTTAATGTACTTCCTCATTTTTTGCAGTCTTAGCCCTAAAACAAGGACATCACTGAGAAGGTTAATCTTGTCAGTTAACTTGATGGTAGAGAGACTTTCCTGAGTAGAAATTCTAATCTTGCTTTCTGCTCATGAATAACAAAGGCTGTATACAGAGAAAATTAGAGGTGAACTCGTTTTTCTTCATTCTTGATTATAGAGTTCAGTGCTTGCACTGCTCCCTTTGCTGAAAGAACCCTGTAATCACCCTCTGCACTTCCTTTTTATGCTCACCCACTATTCAATTAAGAATTCATTAAACTGCACACCTGCAGTGCCTTTACCCTGAACTGTAGTTTTTAACCCCCTACGTCTATGCCATTGTCTCACAGCCTGTGCGTTGCTTGACTTCAGCCAAGTAAAAATCACAGAAATAAAAGTTTGCAAAGATGAAACTTCTGCTTTATTTTAAGCCAGTTCATAAACAAGAAGTGATAGGTTTTTTGGTGAGCACTGAGCAATAGAAATGAGATTTACTGTGACTTTTTGAGTAAATAGGACAGGTGAGGGCACTTATGATGAATAACCAGAGTGTACGGAAGCTCCCGCTAGGGCAAGAAAGATGGAGAAGAGACTTGAGGAGCTGCTGCATTCCTTATGTTGGTTGTAACTTGCAAGAGGCATTTTTTATGCTTTTGTCTCACATGCCTTCTAGACACGTGAACTCACTTGCTAAGCTTTGGTGGCAATGTTTTGATTTTGGTACGTTTGGGAGGGTTCTGCTACTAGTCTGAGGTTGGGTTCTTTTCATGCTGTTTTGGCAAGGGTTTACTAAAGAGGGTGTTGCCTGTATGTTGTTAGTTTTCAGCTGTGTTCAAGGCATTGTAGATACACTGAGTTCAACTGGGAAGACAGTCATACTTCATACGTCTGTGTTGTTCTCCAGCTGTAAAGTTCCATACTTTGCTAATGATTACTTTTGATTTGCCAGAGTGGAAAAAGAGGCAGGAGGAGCAGTGAACCAGCAGATATGAACAATATAAGCCTTAGGGCTGAATGATGCCAGCATGTGATCTCTAGGATTTGAGGTTTTTTCCTTACACACTTTCTTAAATTAATTTCATTCTGAGTCCAGCACGTAATGCACCTGGGGCAAGGGTTTATAATATTTTCTTTTCCAAAATCTTTACTTACTCTTACTGTAAGATCCCAATGCAAAAAATACCTTCTTTGCTTTAATGATGATTTGGCATCTTAAGAATGATATTTACCCTGGGCGTTTTTACAGTGTACTTCCAGCAGTTTGTTTTTCTGTCTACACTGAATAAATTTTATGTGGGGCTGCCAGAGACTCATTTGAGCATCTCCTCTTCTACAGCTGTAAATGACAGCAGAGGCTGAGGGGTGGCAGGAGTGCAGAAAGGAAAAGGAGGTGATTGTGGATTTTTAGTGTTTGAGACAGTGCAGAAGGAGTAGAAAAATGAGGATTCCCAGAAGGAGGAGAGTGGAAGTGCTTCAGAAACATGGGAGAAATGAAAGAGAAAGGAAGACATGGTAGCAGCAGCTCAGGAGAGTAAGTGGTAGAGTTCAATCCTGTATTGCAGGTTTCCTCTTAGGATGTTTAGCTACAAACAGGCTGACAACCCTACAGCAAAAGAGGTTTGGGGAGCCCAGGAAGAATTTTGAAACCCACCAAACTTCGCAATACCACTCTTTCTTACAGTAATGTGTATGTTCAATTGCAGCCCCAGCAGGGAGTCTTAGAGCATGTGGCAGGACCAGAGTGCAGGACCAGAGTGCAGGAGGAGCTTTTAGAACGTGTGTAGGGCTGAGCCATGCTCAGGGTGAGCTGCTGGCACAGCAGTCTTGTCAGTGCAGGTGCCATCACAGATCCTGCTGCTGGGTGAATGTCACCTGCTGTCAGGGGGCAGTGATGTGGCACTTGTGGCTGAAGATTGATGCTGTAAGTGGTTCCAGTGCTTTCCTTTACTGAAGCTAACTATACTGCAGATATATGTGGCATAGAATAATAATTGTTCCTCCCACCATCCTCTCTGGCTTCTAGCCTTCACTAGGTGTAGCAGATAATGAGTAGATCCCCTCTGAGAACTGATGTTATGACAAATGCTTCAGACTTGCAAGGAGCTCTGAAACCTGGCTATTTCATATAGTTTGGAAGAAAAATGCCTTCACGTGCAAGTGAAAGCTACATGAAAGAAGATTGTAGGGGGGAAAAAAAACAGCCTAATGTTCTGGCTAAATGAGCTTTTATCAAGGATATGAGCAAACACCTAATTGTTGGTTTGATTGCAGTTCACAGTCAGAAAAACCTGTGTGCTTGCTGGGCTCCATCAGGAACACCTGTTAGCAGGAGGAATTCCTCCCTGCTGAAGCTGAGACCTCTTTCCCAAAAGGGAGATGCTAGTAAGTGTTTCCCCGGGCTGTTGCTGGAGCTTGCAAGCTTCAAAGTGTCAAAGGGAATCCTAACAAATTTGTGACCTGTGGCATTAACACACAGCACTGAGCAGCAAAAGAACCAAACCAGAAACAGGATACCATCCAAAGAGATGGGAGAAAGGGGATTGTACTAAACGAAAACCACAGTGGAAATCAACCCCTTTTGCAACCCAGATATTGCTTTGGGAATGTGATCACAGAATATGGAAAAAGATGTTGCTGGCATGTATTCTTTGTGTATTTGTTATATTTACACATACATTATATTATTTCCCTTGTTGCTGAGTAGGATTTGGGAAGGGTCAACAGGGCTTGAGGCCATGAATGACTTATGCACATTCCCTTAAATGAAGGATTATCAATTTTGTCATGTTTTCCAGGCATGTAAAGTTTGCCAGCCATTGGTAGAAGTACCTGAAGATTACCTTTTGATCATTTGGTAGTTTGTTTGCAATTGTTTCCTTCTGTCCCTTTGGCTGATTCTACTGGTATTTGTTGAAATAAAGCTCTCATACCTTGATAGGACAGACAACATGGAGCACAATAGATGTTGCTTTACACAAGTAACAACTGCAAAATACCCACTGACTTAAAAGATATGTGACTTGCGCAGAAACTTTAAAGCACTGAAAGTGGCCTAAGCCAATTTTCTCTGCCTACTTAAAATACCAAAGCTTTTAAGTATTTTATCTTTGGATCCTCTTAATGCTAAATATATATTCCCCGTTTCTTTGGCTTTGGGGGAAATTAATAATGTTAGTTCAGGCTCTGGGATACAGGTTAAGAGAGAAAAGGAGGATGGAGAATTTCAAGAGGCATGACTAAACCATCTGGTAGAAAAGAAGTTTATGGACAATTATTCAGTTTCATAGCACTTTTTATTTGCAGTTCTGTCACATTAAGAAATTTCACATGCTCATGGAAGATGTTACTGAAAATGTGTGGTCAAGAGATGATCTTCTCTGGGACACCTTAAAGTTATCAAGTAGGTCTTTATATCAATACTTAAGATGTTTTTATTTGTAAGCACATTTGTGGTAGTGCAAAGCCAGGTTCAGTTAGAACATTCAGAGTTGCATTAGAAGCTAAGCTAAGATACTGTCATCAAGGAAGGATTTTTATTGTGAAATACAAACATTGAAATACATCCTCTTAATGTTGTCTGAGTTACGATTATCAGATCTATATCTTTATGCAGTTACTTTGGTCACACTAAGCTATATTTATGTCATAGTACAACAGCTGCGTTCACTGGCATGCTCTGCCTGTAGTCTTTGGTGACTGTGATTCTTGTTTGCTCAGCTTTCTCCTTAGTGGATGGTGCTATTTATCCTCATGCTGAAAATTCAAGTTGGCTTTGTATTACTCGGTGTGACATTTTGATATTTTTCCCTAAGATGTGACTAACAGTGAGATAATTCAGGAAAAACAAAATCTAGGATGTTGCTTGGTAAACAGGATGTGCTTGTAAATGCAAAGTGAAGACTGCTCCTGATTTCTTTATAGTGCTTCTCTGTGTGACAGCATCCTGCGTCTTTTTCCTGCACAACTGCTGCCCTGTTTGCTGCTCTCACTGAACAGCAGTTACGGTAATGTTGGAATTTTATTCGGTTGGAAAGGAGTTCTTGCTCTGTTCACATGACATGTACTCAGAAGTGGAGCAGGTATCATCCTCCTTAAATTATTGCCTACCTTAATTGCCAGTCTAGTAATGACAGGCAAATTCAGGCCCAGATGTTTACACTGGACTCAGCTGAACCTGTTCAATCCTGGTTCATAGAACAAATCTGTCATCAGTGCAAAAAAGGAGAAACTATTTTATGAAGACTGAATGCATATTGAATTTATGCATCATATACAACATGCAATTCTTAAAATGTTAAAAAGAAATATCTATGTCGCTGTTCTGAATTCTGTATTTGAATTACTTTGTCCTTGAAAAGCTTGGCAAGGGCTGTCTCCCATAGAGGCTGAGTAATAGCTAGCTTTAAAAAAGGATTAGCACATGTGGTGTTTCATAGAATGCAATCTAATCCTGACTATGACTTTTAGGTTCTACCGAAGTGTAAATGCTAAAGAAGATGGGAAGTGAATCAGAAACCTCCTGAGGTAATATCAAAATTGTTGTAGGAACAGGAATATTTTGAAAGGACAAATAAGGCTGTTGAATATTGAAACGCATTTTGCATTCTAAGTTGACATAACTTTTTAATTGCGCTCATAAAAGGTGCAGCATAACAAATGAGTTATTAAGGTCCCAGAAGCAGCTGTTGTCTGTGAACAATCAGCTTCTAACTGCTAGCTACGGCATCGTTTTCAGGGCTAACTGGAGACTTTTATAGCTCTAAGCAAAGCGAAGCCTTCTGGGTCTTTGCTGAAGCTGCACACCCTGGCTCTTTGTTCAGTCCAAAATGAAACTGTGCTACGGGAGACGTGGACTTTTCAGCTCCTCCTGTGGGAGGTGTGGTGTCTTTGGCTCCCCAGAGAGGGAGGAACCCCACTATTTCCTAGCCTACTGTGCTGGAGAAGAAACTGAAATCCGCTTGTGAAACAGGTGCCCCTGAGATGGGGACTCCAGGGCTGATATGTCCATTATCCGTAAAGCCGTGTCTTCCTATGGAGGTGGTGGTTCACTGGAGAAGGGGCAAGGGTACCTACTGCTTGCCTTGGGGCCTTCTGTGCATCCCCAGAGGCCACTTTGTACAGGTTAGCTTTGTGATACACTGCTGCTGTCAGTCCAGTGTAATTTCCCAGTGTCATTCAAAGAGCCGCAAGCTAATGGTGCTGCCGTTGCACTGCTGTGGAGAACAGGTATTTCTGCTGACCAGCAACATCTGTAAGGCAGCTAAAGATGAGCTGTTCACTGATCATTACCTCATTGTGCTTATAGGTTGTCCAGTGTCCCGGTCTGATGGGGCAAATAACCAACTTCTGTGTTGCGTATGGTTCTTTGAGACAGCTCCAGACAGCTACTTAGTGGGATTTCTGTGGGAGGGCACTCACTCTACATGCTTTAGAAGAAGCTGTATTATTCCGGGTAAGGTGCCCACTCAAGCACGGTTTGAGTACAGTTGCTAGAGATCAGCTGTCACTATTATGGCATTGGCTTACTTCATTCCCACGTCCTTCAAGTAGCTGCTGTCACTTCAGTGCCATCTCAAAAAGGTCAAGAAAACTTGTAAGGCCAACGCATAAACCTGGTGGGTGCTGCTGGATGAAGCTGCTGTTGCTTGGGATGTGTCTCTGGACAAACAGCAGCCCACTGAAGGATCCAACTTCTTTGGGAGTAGAAGTTGTTATGATGGCAAAATTGTGAAAAGTAACAAACTAATAAAACAAATTCATCACTGATACAATCAGTTGCAGCCACAGCACAATGAGTAGAAGCCTGTGGGGAATTTAATTCTGTGAACTCGTGCACGCAGAGCATATACTTTAACAGGACACAGTTGCATAATAGAGTGGGAATTGTAGTTATCGTTGTGCTTACTGAGAAGTTACAGAATCAGCGTGTACGGTATTTGACCATCTAAGCCACTGATTTTGTTTCTCAGTTTTAACTGTATTTAAGTGGGATGCAGGGTTCAGCACATGAATTTCTTCATTGCTTTTTGTATTTCAGAATATGACAAAAATCTTACCTGAAAATAGAAATGAAATATAAAATTCAGGCAATTTGCATCTGTGCTGTCTTCAGAAAGGCTACGCATGTCTAGACAAGGAGCAAACTTATTGCCATATTTTTACAATTTGATCTTTTATCAGTAGTGAAAATATTTTTCTGCAGTTTAAAAGATTACTGCATTTCAACCAAAAAGTTATCACAAGGCCGCAAAACTGATTGACACTTTGCAGTATCAGTCCTTGCAGCTGATTCAAGGCAAAATTCAAATGCTCCTTTGATCTGAGCCTCTTTTTGGATTTGTATAAACACATGCAAATGGACCTTCCTCCTTATTACAAACCATACATTTTCCTTTCTCATTCAAGAAGATTCTTCTTTCAAAGTAGCCTTTAGAAAACTTGCATCCAACTACCTTGTTTTGTTTGCAGTTAAAAATTTATCTGAGACATTATAATGAAAACAAAATAAGTTAAAGTGTTTTTATCGTGTTGGTTTTTTTTTCCTCTCTTTTTGAGGATTTTCAGTGGTTTCCTCTGTGATTACTTGCTAAGTCTTCAGGAAGCTAGATCTATATGCTTTTACATTTCCTAACAAAGTTACCCTACCTCAAGCTGAGAGAGATAGCTAAGTAGAAATGGTGCATTGCTAGCACCCTATCCTTAGCCCCACAATAGCAGTCTGCCTCTGGAAGGACAGCATTTCTCATTTCTTCCCCAAAGTTTGAGATTCTTCTCTTATGTTTCCCAACACTCACTGGTCAGCTCCATTTCATTTTAACTGCTGATTATTCCACTATATGCCCTTGCTGTGGAGGAATATAAAAATATACCAGGCTCTTTGTTAGCCTACTTTTTGTAGTGACTTAATACATCTCTTTTAGAACACAGATTACTGACCATGTATCTTCTACCTACACACACGTGCACGTCTAAGCTATAAAATCAACACCTATTAAAAGCTAGCTGCTAAGCAGGAGGCCAAATAGATGATTTGTCGGAATGCAGTTTGACTGCATAACATCTTTTACTCGGTCCCCAAGCTTTGTGTCACCCACAGATATTTGGGATGTAGATCAGAACATAGGCTGAGGTATTTTCTTTCAAAAACGTGCGTAACAATGTTAGAAGTTTAAGATGTCGGTGGCACAGTTGCTTATAAACCACAACTATCATTCTTAGGATATACATTTAGGAGTTTGTGTTCTCTATACCTGTGCTGTAATATCTAGGTAGGACAGTGAGCAACTGTGAAGCATTGCAGGGAAGGACAGCAGCAAAGGAACTGAAGATGCTGTTCAGCTGCTTGTCAGCAGCCTCCTGAATGAGCAACAGTCTGGCAGTCATGGTTTAGTCAGGGTTTCTGATCATGGATCTCTGGTCTCGTTTGTCTCATCAACAAGTCCTGGCAGCCCACAAATGCTACTGGTATGGAGTATACATGTCTAGCAAGAAATCAGTCTTTCTGCTGTGTCCCAGCTGATGCAGGACATGGAGATAAGCTGGCAGCAGGATGGAAGGGCTGTGTGTCTCCTTGCAGGTAGGAGGGGGCAGCTCCTTCATGCAAGGGCCTGTGTGTCTCAGCAGGTTGTATGGAGACAAGATGGGCAATTTAAAAAAAAAATGAAATGCACTGTATGGAGATACGGACTCTAAACTGCTGTGTTTGTCCTTCACACCATGCTGAAAATGTTGAGGGCAACTAACACATACATTTACAATTTTATTTTAATGCAGTTATCACAGTTGTATCTTATGGTGTACTTCCATATGTGTGCTACCTGCCTATTACCTAAATTTACTTTTCCACCTTCCACATAATTAATGAAATGTCTGAGTACAAAGTCAAGTCATATTACTGAAGCTACAAATGTTGTTAATAACATGTTATCTAATTTGCATAATGAAATCAGATGGCTTTAGAATATTTAAGCATTTTTATTTTAGATGTAATTGTCATCATGTCTTTAATTATTAACTGAAAAAAAAGTTACAAGAATAATATGTATGAACTTTTTGGAATGATTGATTTAAATAAAAAAAGCCAGAGCAAATCAAATGCCTTGAACTGATGTGATCTGGCACAAATGAAGGACAATAATGGTTTTAAAACTCATTTTTTTAGCCTTAAGCTTATTTCTAGCACTGATGTTAAAGTAGGAAATAAAAGTTTAAAGTATAAGATAGATATGCCCCCATGAAAGTTCTCTATGTGCAGATGATTGAGTGATCTTGAAAACAGTAGAGGAAGCAGGTAATTTTTGCTTAAACGTGCTTTAACAACCCAGCTGGGGCTAAGAATTGGACTTAGTCTGAAAACATAGATATTTTAAAAAGTACTTTTTCATCTAAATGTAGTAATTAAATAAGAAAGTATTTGACTTAATGCACAGCTATTTGTACTCAATTTTCAGCTGTATATGCATATTTTTGCACGCGTTGTGATCTGCCTTATAATGTCACCCTTTGAATGTAATGTCTTTCAAAAATGTCTTCTAGCTCTAAATGGACTGCAGCAGATCTACTGAGGTCTGACCCCTCAGGAAGTTGCAGATAATTTATAGGCGAAATTGCCCTGCCTTTGTCTGGAGCATCTTCCGAAAGACACTAGAAGAACACAATTAAAAACCTGCTGACCTGACTGAAATCAGAGAAAAACCTCATCTCAGTCAGGTTTTTGGAAGCTCAGCTCATGGAACAGCACTGGCTTGAATGAACTGTGCTGTTTATAACCAGTTTTCTTGAAGTACTGTGGAAACTGACATAAGTAAATATTGTAAACAAGGACTCTCAGACTTTAACAGGAAATGATTTCAAGTAAATAGCATTGGGTTGAGAGGAATGCCCTACCAAAACCTACTCACATGAAGTCCTACAGCAGTGACTGTAGTTACAGTTTTGGAGTGTGCACACTTGTATTGCTGAGGGCCTGCCATAACATGGTACCTGAACAGAATAAGAAGGCGTGGGCAAAGTGCTGAGGTGAAGAATGCCTGCAGCAAATGGCAAATTCTGCAGTTCCCTAACTAGGAGAATTGTATCCAGTGGTAGTCTAAATCTGCTGATGTTAAGCTGACTTAGGAAATGTTAGTATTTTTACCTTCTGTATTCTTTGCTGAGCGTGTCTCCAGTAGGTGCGTCACAGGCCATGCAGAGGATAAGCTGCCAGATTTAATCTCCTGTGCTTTGCTACCAGGTTTTACAGCACTACTTGTGTGTTCTAGGACTGAAAATCACCTAGAATCATGCATTTCTCTTTTCCTTCAAGTAAACGTTGTGCTGCCTTGGGAGAAGTTTTAGGTTGCCAACCTAAAGGGAAGCTTTTCATGTGCACTGAGGTTCAGGACAGAAGAGACTTGCAGCAACCTTCCGAGAATCTGCAGCTCCTGCAGAGAAAGCTGCAAAGGCAAGCAGGGAGCAGACCCAGCCATACTTTCCAGGTACTAAAGAAGCAAACTTCCTAAGGAGCACAGAAAAAAAGTCATGCAGTTTGCTGGAAGCCAGAAGGCAGAGCTATTAAACTTGTGAAGCAAGAACACATCCTGATAAAGAAATCAGTTCTAAAGCACCATTCAGTCAGAGCCCCCAGTCACGCTGGGGGTAAAAGATGTACCTCTCACTTTCCTGGTCTGCTTAAATAGCAGAGAGTCAGCCTGCACTCTCAATGGGCGCGGACGACTATTTTATCTGGTTTGGACAGAAAGCGTAGTTGGGAGCTGAGAAATAATTGTCAGTGAAAGTTTTTATTAATATGGCTAACTTTCCTGAAAAGGTCACGTCTCAGTAGAAAAAAACTGTATGAAATTGGTGTATTCCCAAGAAAAATCTTTCAAGAAAATTTCTTGTTCAGTTCTACTTCTGTTCCACGCAGCGTAGGAAGATGTTTTTTTTTTCAAGATAAGCATTTTTATATTCCAAGCTGGTGAAATTAATAGTCCTTTGACTGTTGTACCTTAAGGTTTCTTCAGTTTTTACAGGTAACTATTTTAGAAGCTCAAAATCCATTAAATACAGATGGAACAGCTGCTATAGTGAATGTACCCCTTGATGCACACAGCATAAAACCTGAGGAGGTCTGGAAACTGAAAACTTTACCTTACTTTGAGGTGTTGCAGACCCAGTGGGAGAACCCCACGCAGGTGCTGTTAACAGCCTGTTCTGAAAAAAACAGTCTATAAAGTGAGGCTTTTAGAAAGTGTTCAGGCATATGTTTTCAAAGGCAAAAAATAGATAGGGAGATTGAACTTCGCATTTGCGTATGGTGAAGAAAGGAAAAACTATTATTAGCAAAGATCTGGGCTGGAACTTGTATGTAATTCTCCCAGCTGCGTTTTCCTTCTCAGCTGAGCTTCAGAAGCCAGCGGTCACAGTGTGTGGAATGCAGCGCTCGGAGCATTCCTTTCTCCACTCAAAATCTATTACTGGGATCGAAGACAATTAAGTATAAGCAAAATGCAGAAACAATTGGGTCTCAAAGTGTCTGCCTTTTAATACTCATTTATATGAACTGGAACGTTTCTCTACTTGTAAGGCTAATATCTTTTGCTACCTCATTTGGAGGGGTGTCCTGCCTATGGCACGGTATTGGAACTAGATGAGCTTTAAGGTCCCTCCCAACCTAAACCATTCTATGACTTTGATACTTGCCTTTAAGTTTTTAATATTGATTCCAGTGCACTTCATAAAATATGCTGAAAGCAAAAACAAGGAAGAAATGGATGGCAATAACAGCACAAAGTGACATAGATTATTGCTTTAGTCTCTTATTTTCTCTGCTTAAAATGACACTTCATTCAATCTGGATATAGGTGTGTGGTCTTCATATGGATCACCATCAAAATTTTCAACTACACTTCCTCAGTGTTTCTCCGTAGGTACAGACTGGCTTGCATTGATCACTGGAGAATGACATTAGCCCTGTTTAGCATTTCTTCAGAAGTTTGAAGCAGAAAAGATGTCTTACATTATGCTGTTGACTGATGCTCCATTATGAAGCATTTGAGAAGGGTCCAGAAATGATTCATCCCCACCTTAGAGGGCAAGAAACTTGTGTCATTGTGAGGCCTGTCAAGGTGATATACAGCACTGTGATTGAAATGAGATTTTTTTAAGTCATCTGGACAAGGACAGTTTTCCCAGAATTGTTGTTTTTCTTTAAGACACACACATAAATATTTTTGCTTTTTTTTTAAGCAGCAACAACAAAATTACTATTGAACAGTCATTATTTTCTCAGAGAATTAAGAGAAAAGAGGGAAAAAAAAAAAAAAGAGAGGTTGTGGAAAGGTTGCTGTGGAAACAAGAAAAGGAACAGTTAGAAACATCTTTGAGGTGATAGGTCAAGAAACTTAGATTGAAAATCTGTTAAGTTAATTATAACCAAAGGAACTTAGGGGCATATTCTTATCTTTGTTTTTTTCCTTCTGTGGAAAAGTTGAAGATTAAATACAAGCCCCTCCTTCGTTAAACTCATATGTTTTCTATAAATGCGTAGATGCCTTTATGCCAATGAGACAAAACTGATGAGCAAAATAATTCTTTAATTGGGAAGAAGTAATGAAGAAAATAGAAGAAGTTCTGGTAGCAAGGATATACTGGATTGAAGAAAACGGTTTGTTTTCTTGCTGCTCACAGCGTGTGCTCTGCAAAGAGGTATTGATCTGCATGGTCAAGTACATCAGCAAATGTGCAAGGAGTGTCTCGTAAAAAAATGCTGTCTGTACTGGTGTATCTGCTCTCTGCAGTTTGTTGAACGGGATGTCTAGTAGCAGAAAATATTACTGTGGCTCCCAAGGATGCGATGCTGTACGGCAACATTATGTGTTGGTAAAGCTGAAATCCGTACTAGAAGTTCCAGCAGGATACATCATGTGTTCCTTTTTTTAAACCTTGGCTGATGTGCCATAGCGAGATCACCAATAAGTGGTTGAAGGAGAAAGGCAGGCAGTATAATGCCTCTGCTCAAGTAGTGTCACCCGAGAGCTGCAAGCACGAGTTCTAGTGTGGCAGGATTTATGGCCCGTTACGCACTCTGATTGTTTTGTGCTCTTTCTTTTGCGGAGCATAGTTATTGCTGAATCTGATATCAAGCTTATATTTTGGATCTTGATCACTCTGTGTTTTGAAGCATTTTCAGAGATGCATTGAAGGATGTAGGGATGTAATAGAACTGTCCTGTGGAAAGCCTACTTTCCAGTAAAGGGCAATACGGAGGCGCAAAGGAGGGAGACTGCTATTTCCCCACAGGATATCTTCATTCTTCAGTTGTATTGTTACCGTATCTCTGGACAGATAAGCCTGACAGATAATTAACGTGTTATGTGCCATGGATTGTCAAAAAAAAAAAAAAAAAAAAAAGGTGCAGGTAGACATTAGCATAGTGATATTCTTAGTGAGATACTTATTACTGCTCCCAGGGGCACGTTCCTCAGAGGCTGAGAATAAAGGATGGCTCCAGGCAGTGAGCTGGCTTCCTCAAACACAACGGGCAAAATATCAAACTAGGATGTGTTTTGCTTTATACAGTTAGGAAAAATAATGTTCAGAAAGGGGAAGCATTAATGAAATTGAGAGTTTTGAGGTGGACTTTTTTGAGGCAGTTGTTAAATACCTGCATGCCAATCCTCTACCTGCAGTCCTTTGCACAAGACTGTTGCTGCACAGATGTCGTTTTGGTAATGAGATGAGGCTTATTACGAGACTGAAATTAATTTCTCTTTGTTTAATTTATCTGTGTAGAACAGTTATAAAATAGCTTACAGCAACCAAGATCCTGGTGGCTTGCCAGATTTTTAACAGATAAGCAGTTTTGAAATAATTATTTTCCAATAGTGTCATTGAAGTTGAGAACATTTTTGTTCCTCCTACTCTTTCTACTTTCTTTTTAATTAAATATGTGGGGGGGGGGGAATATGTTTCTAAAAATGTGTAATGAACATGCTGTGAATACCAAGTATGAATATTGTACTTATTTCTCCTTTCAAGCATTCCCATGAGACACTGCAAGACTTAGTACAACTTCTGTACTCTTCTGTTTTATGAAATAATTTTTTGGTGGTATTTAAGGTATGTTGTAACTCATCAATAGTGCTATTAGATAAATCTTTCTGTGCGTGATGCAAAAATACTTGCACACGTCTTTGTATTTAGCTTTAAAAGAACATCAGTGCTCTACAGTTAGGCAGAAACTGAAATGATGGAAAACTAATTAATGGACATGTTGAAATGCATTTCACATCTCCAATCAAGATGCCTGTACCTAAATGCAAATTTACTGTTCAAATAGAAGGGAAAGTAAGGAGCGTATTTATCTCCATTTGGGGTTATCTGATTTTTCTAGCAGCACCTGAACCCAGTTGCAGTGTGGGGCACGCAGGGCTCAGTCCTGGAGGGACTGCAGGCCACTTGCTCAGGGAGATGCTGTGGGGCTGAGGGAGGACACGGGGACTGGCTTTCTTCCCGGCAGACGTTAGCAAGTCTGGAAAGGGTCATGGAGTGCCTCCCTGTGTGGGACGTGATGGTGTGGGCAGGGGACAGAGGGACACAAGAGATGCTTACAAAGGCACAAGTATTGCTCTGGTGGGGAGAGCTGTTCCCCCAGCAAGGGCAAGGCACGACTACGTGTGTGGCAGTGGGAGGGCAGTGCTCACTGCTGCTCTTGGTTAGGCAGAGAGTGCTTTTTGCTCTGGGTGGAAAGGAGAATGAACAAAAAAGAGACTGATTAAGATATTTAAGATGTTATATGCCAGAAGATCTGTGGTACGTGTTGTCCAGACCAGCAGGAGGTGTGAGTGGACTGCAAATCACTTGTTTGGATTTATGAGAGTACAGTCACTGCAAATTAAACCTTGCTCAAATCTACAGGCTGTTACTCCCCAAGTTCAGTGACACACCTACTATTTTTCTTGTTGATTTTTTTTCTCTTCTGCATGAAAAAACAAGAATTATTGATAAGTTAGAAAAATAAACTGGACAGACTGTCATTTTCTAAACCTACAAGCTTTCTAAAATATATCCTCAAAGTCGTGAGTAAAAGGTTTTTATGAGAGGAACAGAATTGTGGGAAATGGACAATATTGATCAATGAAACTGGGTGGGAATGAAATGAATTTACTACCTCTGTTCACTTTTTCTCTTAAGAATGATTTTGGTATATTTGCAGTGCAGTAGCTTTCAGAAGCAATGACAAAGCATGATAGCTAACAGAATGTTAATAGAAAGAAATATGATTTAGGTGTTTTATTATTGATGCAAATATATGGACGCACCTATTCTTTGTCTTTTTCATTTCTCTTACAGAGACATCAGTGACAGGCCTCCCTATCTAACTGCTCTAAATCTCCAGGAGAGAGAGATCTTTGTGAGTCCCTCACTGTATTATCAAAAATCAACATGTCTCATCCCTGTCAAGACACAGATGTGCCAAAAATATTGAATGGATCAGAGAAGCCAGAGCAGGCACCAGCCAGCCTGCTGTGGCTGCTTTTGTCCACTTTGAGTTAGACTGGTAAGTTTATTGATTTATTCAACTGCTAGATTAAAGCCAGGAGCAGACAGGGGTCCCTAAGACTATATGTGTGTCTGTGCATCTTATTCTGCCTTGGTGCTCCCTAAACAAAACAATCAGACCTACACTGTGTCCTTTAAAAAAACACCCTTAACCTGATATAGAAACTCCAGAGCAGTGGATTAGAAACTTCCCTCTTTTTTTTCCTGTATTCAGATCTGCCTTTGAAATTTAGTTGTCATTGTGTATTGGCCATAATAAAATTCATACATCTCCTTTTTTTCAAGGGGAATTAATCTGCATTGAGATGATCTTGCCAGTTCTAAATAGCTATGTGGTCAAATGAGAACACACCTTTCCCACTGACACTCTTTGGTCCCCCTGTTGCTAGTCTCAGCAGACAAACAATTGTAGTGAAACAGCTGTAAAGAATAAGCTGAGGGCTGGCTCTTAATGCATTTAGTTCATAGAGATGCAGTTTTTGGCATCTTATTGAGGATCTCCTAATTTTACAGCTGATGTGAAGCTATGGTCTCCTTGCTATGGCAAAGAATAAGAAAAAGGAAGGAATTGCAGGTAGGTGATAAGAATTGTCCTGGGAAGTCACTGGCATTGCTTTCTGCATGGTTTCTCAGATGTTGTGAAGGATTTCTCAATGACAGCAGGGGAGTGGTACTAGCAGTGCAGGATGCCTTTGTCTTGAGAGGAAATGGGCGAGGAAAAGTATCACTGTGAAGATGCAGGTCATGGAGGGAGTTTGTGCGGAGCTGGGAGACATCAGGGACATTTATGAGAAATGGGTGCTGGTACTGGTGGAGAGGTCTGTTAATTACTTAGTAGGGCTTGGGAGTCAAGAAATGTGACATAAAAAAGGGCAGCATGGGAAAAAAGCTGGGGTAGACCTGAGCAGGTAACTATGGTGATGATAGTTCTTATGTTACCTGAGTAAGCTACGCTGCAGAAATTGTCTGCTGGAAAACAAATTTCCAGGCACATGAGAGAAGTTTTAAGGTGGAGAGCACAGCAGAAGTAGGACTGCTACTAAATTCTTCTCTTGGCTTCAGCAGTGTTTGCTCACTGGCAATGTGCAACATGAGAGAAACTGCACATGGGTCACCTGGAGGGCTTGCAGTACCCTCCAATCCTTGTATGCTCCTATAGTTGCCTTGTCTTGGGAAGTCAGCAAGAGTACTAAGGCTATGAGATATGCTGTTTCTGGCAGGCTGTATTTCTTTGTTGATCACTTCATTAGCCAAAGCAATAAAAACAAGCAGGAAAGCAGACGTAGGCAGTTAGGCTTTGGCCTGACCGTAAGACTTTCTCAGCTGTAAGAATAATTTCAGAAGAGCAGACTAAGGGAAATATTTTTCTTAATAAGTTACAGCATCTCATCAGCCACATATCATACAAAACAATTTTATGAACTGTTGCACTTTGACTGGGTATAAATGGATTGTAACTGATAAGCCATGAAAAAATAATAGTTACTTTTAAGATTTCTAATGGAATAAAAAACATTACAGTAATGAAAAAGCTGACATTTTAAAGATTGATAAAACAACTGGAAAAATGTATTAGCAGAACAGCTATGTATATTCTTGAAGTATAACAGAAGTATAACAGATCTATCATCAGAAGATAGCAAATGTAACAGGATGAAGGTAATCAAAAACTCAGGAAATTGAAACTGGGAGCAAAGAAATCTGTGAAGAGATTGAATGAAGAAAGTATTATCTGAAACTACGTGAAAACTAGTACTTGGGCAGATTTGCATTTCTAGATGCTATTAGTCTGGTTGTTGTATGATGCTGTTCAAAATCATCTATTGCAGGCTTATGTGGTGAGAGCAAAAATCTGAACCTGGGCACTTTTATTGGGTTTTTCTGTGTAAAGTGTTTAATTGGCCATTTTCCATTCAAGTTAAATCGAAGTTTTATAAACATCGGAGTCATTTTATTTTCATGAATTCCATCTTCCTCTGCCCTCTCCGAAAGAGTGCAACCATTTGCTTGTGACAGAAGGTATCAAAAGGGAAGTCAAACAATGTGTGGTCTAATCAATATCCGTAAGTGAATGTCATTGAGTAATTGAACTGCATCCTCCAAGGAATTTTTCATTGCAACCTGTTACCGTAATGAGCGGTCAGCATAGCAGAACTGGTCTAGACAGAAGATAAAAGGCCTCTGGTAAAAATGAACCTTTTTCAAATGTAAATTCAGGAAATACTGGAACAGAGCACTGTTTTTGTCCTTAATTAGATGCAGCTTTCTTTCTAAATCAGCACCAGTATTTCCTTAAATTGAGAAATGCAGTAAACACTGGAATTATTGATGACAC
This sequence comes from Gallus gallus, assembly GCF_016699485.2. Classification (NCBI taxonomy): domain Eukaryota; kingdom Metazoa; phylum Chordata; class Aves; order Galliformes; family Phasianidae; genus Gallus; species Gallus gallus. Next base: position 8,171,919 of record NC_052537.1, on the reverse strand, counting down.
TGTGTAACTGTACCATGGCTAGTGTTACCTCTGTGCCCCTCTGTTATTTTTGAGGACTTGTTTACTGAAGTCAACAGTAAAATTCCATTAATAATTAAATACTCAATTTTCTTTAAGGAGAAAAACTAAGATAAAAACAATTTTCTTAGGTAATTTGTGATTATAAATTGAATGACTTGTTTAAAATCAATGTTAATAAATAATGTATAGTGTTCTTTTTCAGTCACCCCATAAATATAAAGCTGATTGAAGAAAACAGAAAATATACTAAGGGCAATATATCTGCAGGCAGTGATAAGATTTCTGTGCGTATGTTCCAATTTATATGAAATTGATTTCACACTGCCACTGGTAAAGGAAGGTTTGTATCAATCAACCAAACATAGGCACTAGCAGGGGAACACTTAACTATAACCTTCCCCTGACTCAGCTGTTGCTCAAGGCCCCTCTTGTCAGGGCCTGTCTGACCCTCCTTCGCCATGAATACTGTCCTGCACAGCTTTGCAGGATAAGGACCTACATTTCACAACTATTCTTTAGAGCAGCTCCTTCTATGTTGTGTATATCCCACGAAGCACTTTTTTGCTGCTCAGAAGCAGTCTGTGTTCGTGTCCTGCACAAGGGCACTTTGCATACCTGAGACGGGAGCTGTCCTGCTACGTTCCTGTTGGTAGATGGTGGCTGAGGGCGAAGTAACTGAGAGCAGGTAGAGGGGGAAATTTTAATGCTATGGCATGCAGCTAAATGGAGTTCTGCGATCTTCATAGTCCCTGAAGTTTGCATCACCAAGGTTCTTAAGGTCAAAATTCTAAGCTGATGAAAATTAGGACAGACCAATTACAGTTTAATTGTTCAGAGTTTTGCCCTCAGGTGGCTGAAATAACTTTTAGTTGTTGCAGTAGTCCTAACAGTTGGTGTGAATCTGATCGGTACTTCCTTTTGTTGCGTCTATGCCCACCTCACTCCCCACGTCAAACGATAGTATATAAGAAAGAAAGTGAACAGAAAATTGGGTAAATAGTTTTTGATCCGGTACATATGCACAGATACTGTTAACGCACTGGATTCTGTTAGTTGTGTCAATATAAACCTAAATGCAAGAAAAACTGTTTCTGATTGGTGCTGATGAGCAGCGAGTCTTATCCGTAAAACAATCAGAGCTACAGAAGAAGTGGAAAGTTGCAGGTGACAGCTTTGGGGCAAAGTGGAGCTCATCTCCTGGGACATGCAGCAATTTTTCTGAGAGAAAATAAAACAAATACTCTTATTTTTGTAGGTAATCTGTGCTTACAGTTGAAGATGTTTGACATTGGTTTTAAGGTGAAGGGTTTTTTGTTTTTCTTTTGAGAAGGAATTAAAAGCTAGAAAAGGTGACTCTCTTGAGAATGAGCCTGAGGTACTCAGTACTGTGGGCTTGTTTTCAGCTGTGAAAGTCAGTAGTTTGTTAAGGGCTGAGAGAGTATCATCTCCGAACCGATGAAGGTGAATGAAGCATGGAGTGGCGCCTCATGGATGAAAAGGGAGTTTGTGTTTTGGGTACAGTGATGCAGAGGATGAGAGAAGATAGAAGTGTTAAAATAAGGTCTGAAGCCAGCAGTAGTATTGAGAACTGCTAAACAATGCAGCATTCAGGGAGGGTAATAGATTGTATAAGGTAATGACCAGATTTACAGACTTAGAAAGTGGTAAAGAAGAAAAATGCACTTAGGTTAAAAGCAAGCAATAAGTTCCTGGGCAGGTATGAACATACATTCTGAACAAGAGAGAATGAGGTTGGGAACGCTGCATGAGAGCCTGCTATAAAATCAGTCTCTCTGACTTGGAAACCTTCTGCAAGTGACATCAAGATTAATTATGTGAACACCCTGGGCTGTTTTATGAAAAAGTTCCAGCCCAAGTTGTCAAACGCTCACTCCAGAAATCACTTTAGACATGAAGTGCCCCAAACTCTTGTCAGCTTGTGAATTTTGGAAGTGCTAGACAGTGCTGTGTGCATCACTCAGGTGATCATATGGGGATTTGCCTGTGAAGTGCATTAACTGAAAAGAAGACTATGCAGACAAAAGAGTGTGTAGAGACAGCAAAGTGAAAACCAGTGGGCTTGGTGATGTGTGCTTTCACAATATGGTTGTAAACTGAAATAGGATGGATTCCCACCACTTGCAGGGCTAACGATGGATTCCCTTCCCGTTCTGTTTTTTGACTTACAGTTTTATGCTAGACAACCTCTTGAGAAAGTGAAGATATGAGAACTAACAACCTTATGCCTTTGCTAGATGCTCAGATGTTGTCAGTGTTCTGAATCATATGGTATAAAACAATAAAAGAGCAGTTCCAGAATGACTCTTATGTCACTGAAAGTAAGCAAGGTGAGCAAAGCCACAGAAAAATTGTTCATAGCAGGCAGTGAGTAACTCAAGCTGTAAGAAGTCAGTCTTGTAACCAGTGCAGAGATTATTTAGATTAGAGACAAAGCTCTCTGCTGGAGATTAGGTTTAGTGAGCATCCACTTCGGTAAGCCAGAGTAGTAGGGTCTAGTTGTGCACAGGTAGGAGTCAAACAAGCAAGTGAAGCTTTTAGCCACGAAGATTCAGAGTCTGGAAGCAGATTGCCAGGAGATAGTGTCATAAGAATATGATTATTATCTCATTGGAATAATCTTGCAGTGGTTAATCAGTTTTGTTAGAGCTAGCAATATATTGTATCTTATTTCCAAATTCTATACAGATGCTTTCTTCTTAAAAAGTTGTTTATCTGTTGATGCTTGCTCATTTATTTATTGACTTGGAATATTCTCTAGTCTTTTTCCTACCTTTGAGTCCTGTATTTTCAGCCAATAGAATTATGGCTAGAGCCTGGCTCTTACCAATACATGAAAGCAGGTCCAGTTTATGTTCCAAAGTATTGTATTACTGATTTGGATAATTTTTTATTTATCTTCTCCTGATTTTTTTTCTTAACTGAAAGCTATCAAGAGCAACTGTTTTTCTTAAGTACTAGTTACTATGTAATTCTTCATCATTATTATTAATCACATCACTTTCAAGCATGACGTTTCTCAGCATCACCACAAAGATGTCAGTAGGAGGGTTACAGCATAAATACTGCCTAAAGTAGAGCACTTTCGTGGTTTCCATTTTCAAAGCATAAATTGAAGCTAAAACAAAATATATATCTTTTCTGGCATTACACTTCCTTTACTTCCCCTTTACATGTGACAACAATGACCCCAAACCTCCAGTACTGTGAGCACATATCTCAGTAACTCATCCTTTTATTTTGTTTGCTTCTCTTACACTGTTTCGATGATGTGCATTTTTTTCAAGTGGAAGAAGGAAAACAAACAAACAAACAAAAAAACAGATGCTGTTACCAAACACAGCAGAGACAGAAAGTCACAGAAGAATGCCAAGGGAAATTTTCAAAGAAGAGGACAGGAATACCCATTCTTGACATCTCTGACAGATCAACTATGTTACTTCACAAAGTAAGTAACACCAGCTGACTATTGGTAATAAGTTTATTCCAGTGTTATGCTAAGAGTCACCTTCTCCAAAGAGAAGTGAGGAGAAAGCATATTTCCACATCAACTCTCCTGTAGGCAAACCAAAAAATAAGATGTCCTGAAATTTGTCTCCTATTGAAATAGGAAGGAGAGTATATACGTATGGTACATCATGACAGTGACTTATTGCAGAACAGTATTTTGTCTATGGGGAATTGCAGTTCTGAAGGACTTTGTGTCCAGTTGGCATCTCACTGAGAGGATCAATACTTCTCTCCTTTAAGGATGCTCTAGAAGAAAGGCATATTACCAGGAAAGATGAGGCGTTGGTCTGTAAGTCCTTGTGCATGCATTTTGCTAATATGATCTTTGTCTCCCTCAGGTCTTACTTTCAAAATACAGTTAGGCTATTGTTGCAGGCTAACAGAGGAGAAAGAGAAAAAAAATTAATTGTACACCTGGCAGAAGCTCCTATTTCCTCAATTAGTGCAAACATTAGGAGAATCAGCAGCTATCTTTGTTCTCTCTGATTCTGATATTATGGGTAGCAAAGTAGTCATGACCATTTCAGTTGCCTCAAAAGTACGTTCTTTCCAGCAGCTATTTGTTTGTTCCTACCCACAATCAGTTCTGCAGTATCAACTCTTTGAGGTGGATTGCAGGACCTAATAAGAAAGCATATTTTCTTCTCTTTCCCGAACAATATTGTTGAAGGTTACTGAAGTTTAAGAGTTCTAAGTAGATCTGGTCTGAAGCAAAAAAAGTATGGCCAGCATGTCGAGGGAGGTGATTCTGCCCCTCTACTCTGCGTTGCTGGGGTCTCATCTGGAGTACTGCGTCCAGATGTGGAGTCCTTAGTACAGGAGAGATATAGACCTGTTGGGAGCATGTCCAGAGGTTGGCCACAAAAGTGTTCCAAGGGATGGGGTACCTCTCTTATGAGGACAAGTTGAGAGAGCTGGGGCTGTTCAGCCTGGTAAAGAGTAAAGTTTCAAGGTGACCTGATAGCGGCCTTTCAATATCTGAAGGAGAGCTACAGGAAAGAAGGGGACAGACTCTTCAGCTGGATCTGGGGTGAAAGAACAAGGGGAAATGGTTTTGTCTTAAAGAGGGTAGATTTAGGTTAGATACAAATCTTTTACAGTGAGGGTGGTGAGGCACTGCAACAGGTTGCCCAGAGATGTGGTTGATGCCCCATCCCTAGAGACTTTCAAAATGAGGCTGGGTAAGACCGTGGGCATTCCAGCTGCGGTGTCCCTGTCCACTGCAGGAGAGTTGGACTAGGTGACTTTTAAGGGTCCCTTTCAACTCTAAGGATTCTATCATTCTATTTCCTCAAAATTATTTCTTGCACAGTTCTTATTTGAGCTACTTTTCACCGTCAGTGTCAGAATCTTTGACTTTCTCCATCCTGTCAGCAAAACCAGTTAGTCTAAATGTGAATTAAGGTGGGTAAACAGAAAGGCTTTTGAATCTTTCTTGTACAAGAAGATGGATATGAAAGAGCGCGAGTACGTTTTTCACTTTAGCAAGATATCTTTAAAGTAGAATTGATGAAATTGATTTTTCATATACGTATGTATATTTTTTTAATCAGTGAATGTGCTCTACTGTGTGGGATTTGTTTATTTTAGAGTGGTCTGCAGAGAGGGATTTACTGTTCAACAGCAGAAAACACCAACCACAGCCATGTGAGTGTCAAAAGACAATTAGATATTAAAGGCAGCGTCACAGCGTCTTAGGATATATCTTAGGATTCCATATTTTACGTATGGAATTCTCCCTGACTTGAGGATTAGTTAACAGTTGAATGTTTCTCTTACTGAAAAATCAGGGAGGGAAGATTCCCATCCATGTTGTGCACAACAGTGCATATGGGTTATGTTCCTGTTGAGACTTTCAATGTGAGTATTGCTATGGCTTAAATGAGACATCGCACTGCAGTATCAAAGGAATGAACTTTGGATTCTAATCTCTGCATGAAACAAAAAAGGTGTTGTCTTAGTATTGGAGTGAGATGTCTGACGTGAGCTAGCTGGATTCTGATACGGTCCTATGTCTTTTTTTAGCTAGGAGTAAATTGTATTTTTAATAGAGGAGTAGATCTGTTACAAGAGTGACAAGTTGGAAAAAATGTCTATACAGATTATTGTGAAGAATAAAATGTTTTATGGTATCTAATGATGCATCATTTAAGGATTTTTATCTGGAATTTCAAATTAAGCTTTTCATCCTTTTTATCTGATATAAGTTAACATAGCTCACTTCAAATTAGACTGAATATCAAGTGAACTGCCCTCTTTCTCTGCATCTATATCGTCTTTTCTGATGTGAAACCTTAGCGAATTCCAAAGTATGTGACTTTGCTTAAAGCAAGGAAGAAATTATTTTAAAACTATTTAGCTCTGACTGTATTTTGGAGATGTTCCACAGTAGGCCTTGTGTATTTTTATTTATAGACGTGAACTAGGAAATAACCCACAGTGATGCAACAACTAGCCTGTATAACGTGGATGGATAAAATGACTTCAGGTAGCTAAGAAGCTGGCAATAGGATCTTTGGGTTACTGTACTATATTTCTTATACATAAGAACTGGGGGGCTATCACACACATTTTAGGAAATCCTACAAAGCTGGAATCACTGGCTAGTGCATCACTAGGAGATGTAGCAAAGAACAGGTGCTCAAAGAAAGCTGCCACTTGCTCTGTGTTCCTGTGAAGTAGTCACAGATTATTAAATGGGCTAAAGCTTCAGCTGAATTTGCTGAAGGCAAGGAAAAGTAAAATTAGAAGTTGCTTAAAATGACATTTCAGCCAACTAAAACATTTTCTTATAAGGACTCAGTCAGTTTTACTTTGCCATTTTACTTTCTTTAGACTGAACTTAGTTGAAATGTTTCGTGTCTTAAGTAAAGCTCACTTGTTTCTCAAAGGGACAAGCCTCTTTGGAAGCAAGAGAAATTCTGAAATAATGTGACATGGGTATGACTAATATATGCTATTAAAATCTGGTTTCTCTGGGGGAAAAAGGTTCAGTGTGAACTGTAGAATAACTGTGTATAACTTAAAAGCCTGTAATGAGAAACTAAAACTAAGTTTCATACCATTTGACAGTGAAAGCTTGCAAAAGACTTTGTCTTCTTAAGATGGATTCCAAAAATAAAATTAAAATCTCATTTAAAATAGTAGAATATTGCAGCCAGAAGGCATATGAATGCCAGATTGACAATAATAAGAAAGACTCCTGGAAGAAATGACTGACATTTTTTTTAATGAAAAAAATGTATTAGCATGCATTGCTAGATAGTCTAGATGATATGTGACTAGTCTAATAAAATCACTGAGAGGGGACAACAGAATTATATAAAATTATATAAAATTCCCACGTTTGTCATGCTTTAAAAAATAGTGAATAACTGAAGACAAAAATGAGAGTCAGGCAATAGTTTTACCAGAGACTGTTTAAGAAATGGCAGGAGGACTGCTGTGTTCATTAAAATTACCCAAACCATTCACTCTCCCATATGCTGTGGAATCGTGATCATCTGATCTTGCTGTTCATTTAGTACTTCTTGATTTCTTGCCATTGCTTAACAAAATAAGCATTCAAAAAACTTACAGAGTGCAAACTAGGTGGTTACCCCTGGGTATTTTGCAGTGCTAATTTGACTGTGGAAAACAATAAGAGTTTTCTCTGAGCAACCTGGACAACCCCATACTTGTTAGGTGTGAGCAGAGTCCCCCTAAGGTCACTTGATGAGGATGAAGTTGAAAGCAGACAGTAAGCTCATGATCACAGGCACTGGTTCTCATGGTGAACTTCAGCCACCCTGATGTTTCTGGAAAAGCAACACTGCCAGCATGCCTACTCCAGGAGGTTCCTGCAGTGTGGCGAAGGTAATTTTCTGACACAGGTGATGGAGGAGCCAGTGAGGAGAGGTGTACCGCAGGACCGTGGTATTACAAACAAAGAAAGACTGCGTGGGAATGTGCAGACTGGGAACAGCAAGTTGCAGTGGCCACGCAATAATGGAGTTCAGGATCTTATATGGAAGAAGCAAGGTAATAAGTAGGATTGTAACCCTGGACTTCAGGGGAGCCAGCTTTGACCTCTTCACTTGGAGGTGTTCCATGGTTTAGAGCATTGAAAATGAAGGAGGCCTAAGAGATTGACACTCAAGCACAACTTCTTCCAAGATTAAGATCAGTGCACCCCTGTAAATAAGAAATCAGGCAAAGGTGGTAGGATATCTGCATGGATGAGCATGCATGGAGAAACTCAAATGGAAGAAGAAGCTCTATGGAATATGAAAAAAGGGGTCTGGCCACTTGGGAGGAATATAAGAACACTGTCAGAGCATGCAGAGCTGCGATGAGAATGGCTACAGCCCACTTGGAACTGAATCTGGTGAAGGAGGCCAAGGTCGACATGAAAGGCTTCTTCAAGTATGTCAACAGCAAAAGTAAGACTAGGGAAAATGTGGACCTACTGCTGAATGAGGGGAGTGTCCTGGTAATGGAGGACACGGAGAAGGTGGAGTTCCTGAATGTTTTTAATTGTTTCAGTCTTTACTACTAAGACTTCCCCTCTGGAATCCTAGCCCCTGGAGATAGGAGAGACCGTCTGGAGAAAGGAAAGCTTCTCCAGATCTGGTCAAACATTGTCTAAGGTAAATCTACGGTCCTCAATTGGATGCATGTACAAATGCTGAAGGAGCTGGCAGAAGAGATTGTCAAACTGTCTTTGAATGGTCATGGAGAGTAGGAGAGGTACCTAAGAACTGGAGGAAAGCCACTGTCACTCTAGTCTTAAAAAAGGACAAGGAGGACCCAGGAAACTACAGGCCAGTCAGCCTCACCTCCATCCCTGGAAAGGTGATGAAACAGTTTATTGTGGATGCCATCTCTAAGCATGTGGAAGAAAAGAAGGTTGTTAGGAGTAGTCAGCATGGATTCACCAAGGGGGGTCACGCTCAACCAACCTGGTTGCTTTCTGTGATATCACAAACAGCTGGGTTGGTGAGAGGAAAGCAGTGAATGTTGTGTACCTTGACTTCAGAAAGGCTTTTAACACTCTCTCATTGCATCCTCGTAGATAAGCTTAGTAAATGTGGGATAGATGAGTGGACAGCAAGGTGGCTTGAGAACTGGCTGACTAGCAGAGCTCAGAGGGCTGTGGTCATTAGCAAAAAGTCTAGTTGGAGGCCTGTAACTAGCGGTCTTCCCCAGGGGTTGGTACTTGTTCAACATCTTCATCAGTGACCTGGATGAAGGGATGGAGTCCACCCTCAGCAAGTTTGCTCATATTATGAAGCTGGGAGTAGTGGCCGACACAACAGAAGGCTGTGCTGCCATTCAGTGAGATGTGGACAAGCTGGAGAATTGGGAGGAGAGGAACCTGATGAACTTCAGGAAGAACAAGTGTAGAGTCTTGCCTCTGGGGAGAAATAATTGCATATGCCAATACAGGTTAGGGGCTGACCTGATGGAGAGAAGCCCTGTAGAGAATGACCAGGTGTCCTGACGGACAACAAGTTGGCCATGAGCCAGCAGTATGCCCTTGTAGCTAAGAAGGCCAATGGTATCCTGGGGTGCATTAAAAAGAATGAGGCCAGCAGGTCGAGCGTGGTGGTCCTCCCCCTCTGCTCTGCACTGGTAAGGCCACATCTGGAACACTGTCAAGTTCTGGGTTTTTCAGTTCAAGAAAGACAGGGAACTTTAAGAGAGTCTGCCACAGAGGGCTACAAAGATGATTAGGGTTTCTGGAGCATCTCCGTTATGAGGAATGGCTGAGATACCTGGGACTGTTAGTCTTGAAAAGACTGAGAGGGGATCTTACTAATGCTTATAAATATCTAAAAGTCAGGTGTCAACTAGATGAGGCCATACTCTTCAGTGGTGCCCAGTGACAGGGCAAGGGGCAGTGAACACAAACAGGAACATAGGAAGGTTCTATACAAACATGAGGAATAACTTCCTTACTTTGAGGATGACAGAGCACTGGAACAGGCTGCCCAGAGAGGCTGTGGAGTCTCCTTCTCTGGAGATATTCAAAACCAACCTGGATGCTTTCCTTTTTAACCTACTGCAGGGAAGCTGTTTTAGGAAGGGGTTGGACCAGATGATCCCTTCCAACCTCTATGATTCAGTGATTCTGTAATGGCCAGCTGTGATAATTAAGTTGTGGTACAGTACCTTTTTTTCCCCTTAAAGCTTTGTTTCAGGCATATCCTAAACAGCATCACTATTTACCTCTTCTTAAGGCACTATGCTGTAGAACGGGCAGCGTGTACTGTGGCAGGCAAATCAATTTTTGCTGTGTATTAAGCACAAAGTAAGGGCTTTACATTTGTTTTTGTCCAGTCATCAATATGCCATAGGTTAAATTGTGTACATTTTCTTTTATCTCAGTACCTGCATTAGTGTGTAGGTGCTTGTGTTGTCATGAAATAAAATCAAGATAAAATTTTCGAAGTTAAGATGGTTTTCCACATGTGGAGTCAAGACCTCCTCATGGAGAAGTTCACCACTGATACCCACTTTCCAAATACTGAATAGGTCTTTCAATTTGAGACAAAAATATTATTCATCTGTAACAAAGGTAACATAAAAGACAACACATTAGGATACGTTTCTTTTTTCATCTCCTATTAGATGATGTTAAAATCCCAAAGGAAATAATTATATCTGAACATTTTAATAAGTCTTATTCTTAAACTTCAGTTAATAGCACTTCTGTTTAACACTAGATTTGTAAAAGCATTGTGGTTTATTGATATTTGAGCAGTTGCAACAAGTGTGCTGTCCTTACTTTAAGTTAATATCTGATACAGTCATGAGAAGTGGTTATTAAAATGAACATGTCTTCTATATTAATTAGGTTTTGCTCTCAACTCTTCTCTGAGTGCCTCTGACAGAAAAAAATCTTCCCCCAGACCAGATGGTGCCTTTTGTCAGGTTACCTAAAATATCGTGTCTGCTACCTATGAAGAGTTACGCAAATAATTAATTTATCCCTTCTTTGTCTAAGCTAAGAAAAGCTAGACAAATCCATCTACCAAAGCTCCGTAGAAAACTTTGGTAATTGTTCAAGGAAGCCACTGGATCCAATTCAGATCTTTTTGCTTTTGTTGTTTTGTACCTTGCTGTCAAGCCTTTTCTGCCTTTTGTGGGATCATCATGGACCAAAATTATTTTCTGCAGTGTAAGAAGAATGAGAGCAAAAATCTAATCCCAAGCAGAGTATTGACATTTGCTAGCCCTACTGTATTCAGCAGTGATTTTAGTTTTTATTTTGTTTGGAGACCAATGTAAGACCTGTGTGCCTTTCCGCTCCCTTGCTAGTAGAGAACTCTGCACCCTGCAGCACAAGAGGCTTTGACTAGAAATAATTTTAAAAGACCACACAAGGAGATGAATTTGCTCTCCAGGAATGATATTTGCTATGGTAACCTAGAACAACAGATACTTCTGCAAGGTGGGACTTTACCAAAGCTGGTCTTGCAGATTTATTGTTCTGTCTCTGTAAGATGACTCTCTAAAAAAGGCAAATGATGCATTATAATTTACTTTCTGTTTCATCCCCTAAAAGCCTTAAGTACTATAATTTATTATCAGTATTTCATGGGAGAAGCTGGGAGGCTAATGTAGAAATATATGATGGAAGTTTGAACTTCTTTTATCTTTACAAAGATTAAAAAAAAGAAATAAGACAAATGGCTCGTGCTTGCTTAAGTTCTAGTTTTAACCTTTGAAATGCTGACTAATGCTATTAATCAAATTTCTTTCAGAGTAGGCCACGTTTTCAAAGTGCAGAATAGCACTGGGGTTGGGTGACAAGACCATTCACTTATCCATTCTGTAAATTTTGATGAAATTTCATTATAGTTCCAAGATTGGGAAGAAAGTGCCATTAACTACTAATCTATGCTGTGAATTTATGAAAGCCTGAAATACTTTCAATGAAGACCAGGGATCTCATTGAAGATGTTGCTGTGCACTCAGGAATGACTTTTGTTAACTGAAACTCTCATAACTCAACCACCTGTTAGCTGAAAACACTGCCTAGTTGCGAGTAGCTTGGTAACTCCCTACATCAAGACTAGCCCTAGCTGATGTGTTACACGAGCTGCCCTCCCCTTTCTATGTCTAATGAATAATGGAAACGGTGTTTTTTACTAATGCTTACTGTTCAGTGAATGGCAGAATGATGTGTGACCTGAATAAATATTTAAGTATATTAGTGTCTGTGAATTTTTCCCTTTGCTGTAAAATGCATTTCAGAATATGTAAGGCAATTCAGAAGGGTAAAAGCGGTGAACTGGAATTGTCCCAGATTATGTATTGTAGTTTACTCAGCCTCTTCTTTAATTTAAAGGCTAAATAAATTTTGATGAATGACATCTTCATACGTTTTAAATTGAATTTGACTTTGTGAAATGTCAGCTAGGCCATATAAACAGATACTAAAATCAGTAAAAAAAAAACAAAAACAAAAAACCCATGCAATTGTGTGTGGTGATCTGGATGCACAAGATCAAAGAGAGCAGCAATTGGAATAAGATCAACATGGCAGACCGTAAATCTCTTAAGTTAATGCCAAGAAAAGGATGGGGAATTAGCACTTTTCGAAACAGAGAACTATGAGGGAATTAAAACTTTTTGAATGCTGATAACAGAATCAGTTGTTGCATCTGCTCTAAGCCCTAACTAGTTCTGTTCAAGATGGGATATTTGCGACAGAGATGCAATCCTTGCTAAACTGAATGCTGTATTTATCCTAGACAGTGAACTTTGGTGTCGATACTTGTTTGCCTCTGACACCTCTGCCACAAGAAATGATTGCCTCCCCATTTTAGAGATGGTGCAAGACATTTCTGATAAATTGGCCTAAAATCTCTTCCTGTGCATCTTTTATTTCCAGATGGTTGATGTATCGTCTTCTGAAGCCCTCACTCCTCATTCTTGTCTTTCTTATGGAGAGAGGCAGAAAGTGAACGAAGATAGCACTAAACTCTTTCCCTGTATTACTCAAACTAATTATTTTTTCCTGTGTAACAAGTTTAGCTTGTTAAAACCCCTCATTTTCTGAATACTACTCAAAATAGCAGAAACTCTTTCCTTTAAGTGATATTTTTGCCTTGTGCAATTCTTAATGTTGTTTTTACCCATTGTCATAATGCCTGTTTTTGTATGGATTTTATGTGTTTGAGATGCACAGTGAAAGCACAGCTGCTAATTTGTTCTGGCAATTTGGCTGGAAATTGCCAGGTACTGAGCACTCCCAGACGTTTTAATGGAAAGTTTCAGCTGGACGGTCTCCAGGGTGTGCTTATTTTGTTTAAACTGGTTCAGTCATTTCTCACAATTTCTAAAGCTCCCAGCTTGTTACTTTTTCAAGTACAGATTCAAAACCACATCTCTCTCTTGTTAGTATTTTTATTAAAAATACTTAGTTGTCAGATTTTAATTTACAGTGTGATTTCTTGCAATTAATGGTATCTTTAAGAAACAGGAAAATCAACTTGAGATGTATTTTGTTTTTATTTACATTTCAGTTTATGGCTTTGTCTCGTGATGCTTTGTGGGTAAAAAAAAAAAGTGACTATCTTGGTAGGAACCACAAGGAAGGGATCCAGTGAGCTACGCTCTGCAGGTGCCATCAAACAGTTTGCTTCTGTGTCTGAATTATTCGCCTATGTAGAAAACCAACAGGCAACATGAAATGCTGCCCAATCACGGTGGTCACTCCTCAGTTCACTCAGTAGTTAGGTCAGAAGGCTGAACAGCAAAACTATTTCAGTTTCTCTCTCCATGAAGTAGCCCTAGACACTATGGTGTCAGCCAGCCTGCTTACTCATGTCATCTGAGTCTGACAGGCTGTATTCTCATAGAGGCAAGGGATTACAGGGTAACTATTCTTTTCTAATAATGATTTTAGATAAGTTTATATCAGTGTAGAGATGAAGAGCAAATGTACAAAATGCCCTATCTCCAAGAGTATCTCCTGACAGTGGGCAGGTATCACAGTCACGCTGTGCCCTGGGCATATGTGCAGCAAAGGATCCAATTGCAAGGGCACTTATGCTTCTAGCACTAGCAGAGGTGACTGCAGCATTTTTAAGCATTTAACCACCGAACGAAAAGGGTTCTGTCAGATGTTTTGCGGCTCACTGTTGCAAAGAACTTCTACATATATGGAAGGCATTAGAAAGTGTACTGAGTTATTTTAACACTTGAAGTGTTTGTACTTCTGTATCTTTTAGAAGCACATGCATCAAGGTGATGTATATTAACTTTTGGTTCCTATTAGGTATTTATGAAAAAAGGTGTCAAACACTGGAGTTCGGACTGTTGTATATGCGTGTCATAGATTGCACAGAGAGAGGGAAATGTGCAGAGGGGTTTCAGAACAAGAAACACTGAAAACAAAATAATCCATAGTTAGGCAGTGGAAAGACAGGGCAGCATATTAATTAGTTTCCACATCTATGGGAGCTATATCTATTTGTGTGAGATAGTCAGTTCAGGCTACTGTACAGAAAGGAGGTCAAGGATGGACATGAGCATGACACAAACAATTGGACAAGGGCAATTGTCTCAGTCAGCAGAGTTCACTGAACACCCCCCGGCAGAGGCATTCTGCCTCGCCTGGTTCGTGGTACATCACTTAGACGCTGATGGTCAAAGGCAGTGCTTCATTAAAGTCATTGGTTGAATTTCTTGACTGAAATCTTGAAATCAATAGCAAAACTTCCATCAGCTTTTACTTGGAACAAGATTTCATCTCTTGCTTTTGGTAAGTACAGAGAAATTATAACTACAAAGGTCAAGGCTTTCAAAGCTACCAGGAAGATTTCAAGCGCCCTGAAAACATGAATTGTGGGTGTTCATTTCCCTTTGCAGTTCTTGCAGTCTGAGATCTATCTTAATGGATAACTGTAATGAAATATTGAAGACCCTTAGAGTCAGAACATGTGAAATTCTCTGTACATGGATTGCTGAAATGACCATTCAGCAAGGGCCAGACTTCATCCTGCTGTGCACGAAGGCTCAGTTACAGGGCATGAGATTTACAACATGCTTAAGAGTGATATTTTCCTTGCAAAAAGAAAATTTGAGTTGCAGACTTAAGAAACTTTGACAAAAAATGTGAAGTAGAAATACATAAGAATACCCTCGAGGTTGCTGACACTGAGTCAAACTGTCAAAGGAATAGAGCTAAGGAGGGGTACAAATTAGATATGTACAAGGTACGTATCCAAAAGTAATGCTTCTTGTTTTATTCTGTTGGCCCGTGACATCGGAAGTGGATGTTGGTGGTTTGGCATAGTGGTTGAACCTTCCTGCCAATATGTCATTATGTTTTGATGCTGTGTGACAGAATGGCATCTGACATGGGAGTGCAGATGAAGCAAAGGTTTGTAACTGAATTCCTCCATGCAGAAAAAAATGGCACCCACTGACATTCGTCAACACTATCAACGCTTGCTGAACATTTGTAGACACCAATCAGTGGATGTGAGCCCAGTGAGGCAGAGTGGTGCGTTTCAGCAGTGGTGACCTCTGCTGGTGTAGATTGTTTTGAGCACAGCATACAGGTTCATCTCTGGTGAAAATGCAGAGCTAATGGTGGTGCCTATGCTGAAAAATAGTGCTTTGCAGCTGAGAATTTGCTCTATCAAATAGTGTTATTGTGCTCTTTATATCTGCTGTAGTTTCCACAGAAGTAAATAGGAGACATCACTTTTGGAACAACCTGTGTAGAATCATGAAAATCTTTTTTCACATCTACATACATTTTGATCTTTCCAGCAGAAAAACAGATAGCACTGTCAGCTAACAGATTATCACTGTGACACAGTCCACTTAAACGCTGGTCATGTGAACGTGTAGGTAGTAATTGCTGAAGGTAGCTTTTATTTTCCACCCTCCATGATAATCCATGTATTGGTACTATGGCTCAAACACAGCTTCTTTTTTTGAAGAATTTGCTGTGGATGAAGGATAGAACTGAATTCACCTGTGAACTGTAAGAAGTGTATCTGTGTGAAATTATGCAGTACCTTAACACTGCTTGCACTCTATACTTTGATGGGGAATGGGCAGAGTTTCACCAGCTGACAAAAAAACACTGCCATTTTAACGGAAATCAGTAAAGGACCCCAAGAGAGAAATGTGACTTCTATGTCTGTTTCCCCATTACAGTGTTGATAAAAAACATTCTTGTCTTACTACAACAGAAAAGGCAAGATGTGAATGTCTGGGAAATCATCTAAGGCAATCCCTCTCCTGAACTACCTTCAGGGATGTAGATGTGATTTGTAAACGTTCCTCCAAACAGAGGAGTTTTTTTGTTAATGAGAGAGGAGTAGAAGAATTCTTACAGTCCCCTAGGGAGTTAGCCTGTGGTATCTGAACCCTAAAATTGGTCTATCATTTACTTTTTTCTGTCTGGAATAGAAGCGGACATCATGATTAGTATGGTCCACTATCGTTCTTTGTCTTGTCTTGAAGAATATGTTTCAGTGTGAATCTGATTAGGGCATAATTCTCCTCTCATGATCTGGTTGCCTCATCTGCCAAGGATACAGTATTTTTTTAGTCATTCATTTGTTGAATCAAAACCTGCCATTGTTTTCTTTCCTTGTGTTTCTCCAGTCCCAGTTTCAAATCTGAACAAAGTCAATCATTTATTTTCCCAGACTTTCAAGAAAATAAAATGAAAAGAGTAGTGAGACTGAGAAAATTTACGTATAAGCCACTTCCATTATGTTCTCCTATTTGCAGTGAAGGATCTGCACAGCCTTTGAGTTTTAGACAGACTACTTATCCTTCTTATATTGCTCTGCAACACAGAACAGCAGTACGAGTGTATGCTTCTGTTTTCTTTCACCAGCTCTCTGGGATTAAGAAGTTATGCAGTACGCATTTCTGAATCTTACCCATATCTGTATAGGGAGAGACCTAATATTCTTTACTAATGCTCATAGACTTAATTGAGAAATAATCTTATCTGAAGTACTTGTTGGTTTTTTTTTTTTTTTGTATGCTTAAATTGTATTTTGTGTATTTTTAAGTATTTGTCCTCTTAACGATACAGTTCTCTCCATGAAGTAATACACATTACCAAGAAATAGAAACGTTCTTAGATGTTACCTTGTCTCCTGACTAATCCAAGTAAATGTTTCCACAGACACTAAGCAAATCTAAACTCAAACATTCTTGCCCAAAGTCATGTACAGCAAATCCATAGACCTGACCCAAAGGAAACAGTTATGTGTTACACTATTAAATACTGATAGCTCTGTATTTACAAAACAAAAATAATAACAACCCGAACAAATAAAACTCCTAGAAGATTTTTGCTGGAAAGTAGATGTTGTGATAAACAGACTAGTTACAAAAGCTGATAAAACTGTGAAATCTGAGGTATTGTTACTAAGGGAGATTGTGCTTGCTGACTTATTTCAGGTCCTAAGACTTACTAGCCTGGAAGTGAGGTAGACCAGCTTTAATCTCTGAAAGCGACCACAGTTTTTGTAGGTTCGATCTGTAATACAAAGAGGCAATAACTACTTTCTGTATATCTTGAAAATAGATTTTTAAAAATTTTGATTAATATGGAGGCTACCTACTGAACAAGGGCATTTTATCCCTCCAGCAAGAGAATATTAAAGATAAGTACACAGAAGTAGTGCCTATACTTTGCATAATTTTTTTAAATTGTTTTTGTTTTCCCCATTGTTTTCAGGTGCCAGTAACCTAAGACCTGCAATTTCCAGAGCAAAGGGAAGGACAGAATGAGTCAATGAGAGCAAAGGTTAAACGAATATTTCTGTTGTCACTGAATGGAGCTGCTAGAAAATTCATGACTGTCAGAAAGCTTCCTGCTTCCAGAAGGGAAAGAGCAGACATTTCAACAATCAGTTTCTGGCTGTTGATCTCAGCTTTGGGTAAGTGAATATTTTAGTGAACCATAGTAGTGTGACTAGTTCACTGAAATTGCTAAAAGCAAGGTGTTGCACACAGATAAGGCAGAAGACAAATACTTGTGTAAAATTAACAAAAGGCATGATGGTTTTGAAATAGAGAAGTCTAGCCCCACACTGGCAATTCTTAATGCTGTTTAGATGATAAGGTGATATGTTGAGTCATTACATCATTAAGATGATGTGTTAGTTTTAATTAAGTACTTTAATAGGAAAATAATTATATGATAAAGAGGTTATCTGTCATGCAGGCTGTACAAATATTAAAAAACAGGAAGGAGTACATCTTGATCTTCTATTGGAACACTGACATCACATTTGAAGATGATATGGGGAGTAGTACCTGGTCTGTTCACTGTTAACATGAATATGTGAACTCACCAATCTAGAGAGTTTTGTCATGTATAGAACCAGGCAATGCAGTATGAACTGGCACATTCTCTTAAGATACAGATGATGAGAGCAACAATTTGATTCGACAGCATTTGTGTTTCTATCTCCATAAAGGCTCTCTGTTTTCCTTAAATTCATCTGACATTCTGCATGGCACTTATTCTTCCACCAAATTAATTATGCAGCTTCTCTTCTTACCCTGCCATCACTTAGCATTATTTTATCTGGAGAGGAGTGTGAGCCTGAAGTTGGCCCAGGTGGACTGACTGGGCTAGGCGAGCCATGTCAGAACATTGGGCTGTCTCTGTGCATTCTTCCCCAAGCCAGGGCAGTTTCTGCTCTACACCGCAATTCTGAGTTGTGTTTGCCATGCCATTTCCATGCCCTGGCAGATCTGCTTATGTATGAGTGGCAGGACAGTCCTCTTTTCAGCATACACAGAATGGTTAAGGTTTGAAGGGACCTCTGGAAATGATCTGGTCTAACTCTATTGCTCAAGTGGGGAAAAAACATTTAATTTTAGATCAGAGTGCTACTAAAGTCACAAGTGAAGTTTATTTAATATCTGGTGTGTGCTCTCAAGAAGCATGAAGGCAGCCTTTCAAGGCTATAGAAGCAGAACGCTGCCCGCCAAGTTATCTACAATTTGTTTAAGTTTTCAGAAATATTATGTACTCAAATTCATCAATAATAAAACACTCCAATACCCATACTCGGATGGAGACCTAGCTGTGATTCTGAATGTCTGATGATAATTGTAGCTAATGGCATTTTTTATTGTGTTTATGAAAATCTTGTAAGATTTAATTATTATTTTGTTCTTGGTTTTTCCTCTAAGAGTCTGCTGTAGACAGGGACATTCATCCTCATAGCCTAGTGGAGAGTTCACTTCATGCACACAAGAACATTTTTTGACCAAGCTGTTACCACATATTCCCAAGAATTTAGATGTCACCAGGACACCCCAGGTTTCCTGCTGCTTTCCTGTGACAAATGGTGATTTTTGGGATTCCTTCTGGGATAATGATCAGGGCCCTTTGAACCATAACAGGTGGGCTGTGATCCAGATCATGTCTACTTCATCAGTGGTAACAAGAGTCAGTACATTTACTTTTCTGAAGTGTGTTACTAGATCTTTAGGTCTGCAAAATTTATATATAGGGATCACAAAATAGTTTAAAACTGGGGAAAATGCTCCTGAGCAGAATTTTTGGATGAGGTTTCTGTTCTCTGATTCGGAAAAGGAAAAAAGCAGAAATGAGTTCTTCAGTATGCTGGCTGGAAGGCAGTTGCAGTAACAGCAGGGGCAGCACACCAGTCTACAGGCAGCCACAGAGTAGGAAGCCTTCTTTTCATTATTTCTGCAGTCTCCATTCTCAGCTTGTTACTCCCTCTAGTTAACGAGAGATATATCTGAAATACACAAGGGAAATAAATACAAAGGCAATGATAGAAATAACAGACAGTTCTTGATAGCAGTGGAGCACTGAAGATACAGCAGTGTTTTTGATTTATTGTGGCTTCTTGTAGTAAACGCACAAAGATAATACTCTAAGATTTTTAAATGAAGAATTATTGGGAAAAAAACCTTGTTATTGTTGAATGGAAAATAACAAGCAGCAAGATATTTTATTGTATGCAGCATTATCCCCACATTTTAACATCCTAAGTGGTGGAGTGGGGAACAGCATTACCTCATTCTTTGGTTGTAGTACCTCTTTGGCCTTTATAAACAGTTTCCTCAAATTTTCAGTGATAAAGGTGCTTTTTTTTTTTTTTTTTTTTTTTTTTTAAGACTGAAAAATGCTAAAATAAGAGCACAGTTAATTTTGCCTCAATCTACATCCCAAATCTCTCATAAACAACTACTGGTATTCACGGTACACAAGAAATTCAAGGCAGTGGTCTAATTTATATTCCCCATGCTACCTCATCAGGTGATATAAATGATCATATCTGATTGACTTGAGGGAGGTGTCAGCCACAATGAGGGGGAGTGTTTGTCTCAGCAAGATCATCATTACGGATGTGGCCAATGAGACGGCAAAAGGCTGAAAGAGGTAACATGACCAAGAGGTTAATAGTCAACAAGTAATTTATCATCTGGTTTTATTTGTCGATTATCCACTAGTTCCACATTTATTATTGAGCATTGCTTTATAACATACAAATTTTCCTACATTCAGTTTAGCACCTTGTTAATTTACCTTTTGTCTTCATTACTGGCAAGCTAAACAAACATCTTTCTTCTTCTGGTGTGTCAGGTGATGAGGTAATACACAAATAGAATTCAGAATGTTTGAACTACTTTTTTTTTTTTTTCTTATTTCCAATAAAATATCATATGAGAAATGAAGTTCTGCTGCCTCTCGGCTATTTTCATCTGTGCTGCAGCAGAAATCAATGTTTTTGTGCATTGGCTGTCCACTGTACCCCTCCACCAGTTTTCTGATTTGTTTTGGAATATACTGTACTGCTTTCACCCCTGTTTGTTGACTTCTGACTCCTCTAAGGGGCTGATTTTACAAGACCCTGCATGCCATTTCTAACTATCTCCAAATGTTACTATGGCACAGTGACATGGACTTGAATCAGTAATTTAACTTAAAGCTGCTTTTTCCTGGGCTTCTTTCCAAAACTACCTATCCTTGTGGGGCTAACCAAATCAGAGCTACTCTGTGGATGTGTGTCTGTGTTAATATGGAGTCAGTATGCTTAGATTATGTGGTTAGACACAGTACAAGTGTGTGTGTTATCATTATCTCAAATCCAATGATCTTTTCAACCAGTATTTTCAGAGTTAATTACTATTATCTGTTAACTATTCAGTGTAATTCAAAAATATCTGAATGAGCATAGCTTGGGCACTCAAACTACATTAACAGTACCCAGCAGTGACTCTGTACACTAGCCATATGGCTCTAATTTGGGCATCTTCACATTTCTGTCTGCACACTAGAGGAAACGAAATGGATATATTTTGGATGATAATATAACGTCACTCTTGATTGTGCCGCCATGTGCCATAATTAAGGATATACATATGTCCTAACCATACATTTCCACTTTTAATATCTGTGGGTTTCTCTTCAGTATGAGCTAAAATCCAGCCTCTAATGTTTGAAGTGGGGATAATTGTAACAGTTAGGTAAGGCACTTTATGGTACATTGACAGTGCAGTTCAGAGCCATACTCTCCATTATCAGCTTGCTTTTGCCAGCAAGTTCTCTTGATTTGACTTTGTTTAGTGCCAGGTATTTAACCAAACAAACAAAAAACACCAAATTTGAGCAAGTTTTAGCATGTGATACTACCAGATTTTTTTTTTCTTTTGACTTTTCAGGTCATATTCATGCATTTATTCTGTCTGCTTTATTTATTTTAGGTTAGTATAAAACCACTTGATCATATGTTTTATTTAAAATGGGTTTATTAGTGTTTGTGATATCCAGATGAGCACTATGAGCCTCCATTTTTTAATCTCCATTCCCTACCTTTTTTTTTGTCTTTACATTCCATTGTATTCTTACTGTCATTCCATGCTTCCCTACTCCTTCACTAATAGACAAGCTGTGCTGCATGTATTCCCTGCAGCTCATGTTCCCTTCATCCACAGCTATACTATTTTCAATGCCAGTCTTATTTTCTGGCCTCTGTGGTTTTATTTCCTGTCTTTGCTGCTGAAATATAAACAAATAACTTTTGAAAATAAATACTTTATACTTCATAGAAGATACGTACTGTTTCAACATACTGTTGCATGCTAACCAAATTTAGACTTTCAGAATCTTTTTTGAACCAAAGCTTTTGATAGAAGTCTCCTAATTATTTTACGAATTGAGCCGTGGCCTTGTACATTAAACTCCAAGATTCCTTATAGCAGTTCTGCTCATTTTCATTTAAGCTGTATAATTTTTCTTTCTGCACAAGTGAAAGAGGATCTTTCCGGTCAAAGTACCAGTGCAGTGTTCTTATAATTAAGTTGGACAAATCTTTCATTTGAGCAGACAAATACATTACTGTGGTTTTGATGTCTTTCATTGCACAAAATATTCTGAAATGGTAAAATGCTGTTACGGAACTGGTTTTAAAAGCATGATTACTGCTGCTACCAATGGTGAATTATTACTACTGAGAAACTCAATACTGGCATAAAATTTTCCAGCATGTAGATATCTGATTTATCCACTGTTTAAATAAAGACGTGTCTTCTTAAGGCTGGTAATAGCAAGAAATATCAGCTGATTTATCTCAGGGCAGGATTAAATTAGAACAGACTCATCTGAATCTTGGGAGCACCATGCCAGGTGTGTAACTACTTGTGAAGATTCAGGTGCTTTCCTTCGTTTTCCTCCGTTCTCCAAATTACTGCTGTGAGTACATGAATGCCTTTCTCATGTTTATAACATTTATAACCCCTTGTTGGAAAGAAATTGTTGCAATTGCACTGACAAAAAAGCCCCAGACCCTAAATGACGATCGAGGAAGAGAAACAATAAATCAGCAAGGAGTTGAAAATGTTTGTTTGCTCCTGGCTCACAGAGCTGTTTCAGTTGTTTACTGTAGAGGGGTACATCAGATATTAGGAAGGATGCCTCAGAACTTGCTTCTTCAGGGGCTGCTTTTTAGGCTTTTGGGTTTGGTAAGGTCAACTCGGTATATTTCGTAGTAGTGGGACTGTGTGTGAAGGGATACTGAGCTGCTGTCAGAGGCCTTTACTGTCTGCTAGCTCTTTCTGCTGCAGAAACATTGCTGTAGAGATAAGAGAGCTCTCTATGTCAAAAGGGATAGAAACTCCTGTTTCTAACAGGCTTCCTACAGCCCTAAAAGAACAAAAGGGCCTTCACGAATGGGGAAGAGCTTGTGCCTTCCTCTTATGACTGGAGTCATCCAGAATGAAATTAGAAATAATCAGGTGTTATGAAGGTGGTTATAATTAAGGGCTGTGATGCATCCTGCTCAAGGCTAAATAATGCCAGTAACAGGGTTGGTTTTTTGTTTTTTGTTTTGTTTTTGTTTTGTTTTGTTGTTGTTGTTGTTTTTTTAATGTCAGAACAACACTGGGTGATGCTCTTGCTCATAACGTGCTAGGTGAAAAGAGAAGAACACTGCAAGACAGCCTTGTATATGATTTTTTTTCCTTGGATTGTTCTATGGGAAAAGGAGATACATATTTTTTTTAAATTATGATGACAGGAACACTAATAAGAGGTTGATAAAGCTCTGACACACGGTAATTCCTAATTAGCTATATTGCCTCAGACAAAAACTGAAAGCTGTTTTTTTTTTACTCTGCCAGAAGCACTTTATCATTAAACCAACATTAATCAGCAAAATCTCCCAAAATGAAGAGAAAAAGGTTACTTTGTATTTAAGCGGACTGAGAGTGTGGCAGGGGATGTAAGAAAGATAAATGCACTGCAGCAGAAATCTGAATACTTCCTAAGAAAGCAATGCAACTGGGCTATTTCAAAATGTGTGTTAGTGTTACAGCCTACTCATATGATAAAATGCTTTGCAGTATTTAACTTCTAATTCAATCTACTAGAATTTTGTCATCTCTATGTTAAATTTGGCATCCATAAGGGTCCTGGTGACAAAATTCCTTGCACCAGTCGCTCTTGAACAGCTGTTCAAATGTATATTTCGATATATTTGTAGAGTGCAGACAGAAAATGTGAGAAAGACTGTTGTAGCTGCTCGGGGAACCAGAACAAGTTAGAAAATAGAAATAATTAATAGAAATAGAAGAAAAAAATCAAATATTTTGGAGCTTTGGTATTTTCAAGTGACACAGTTCTTAGGCTACTTCAGCACACAATCTGACTCCACTGACTTAAACTGACTGAGGACCCGTAAAAGCAATCACACTTAACCAGTGGGGTGTGGAGGTGGGCAGGGGAAACTGTCTTACACAGCTTTTAGCTGCTCCTTTATCTCTTAGCTTTTATCTCTTATCTTGATTTTGTTTGTTTGTTTTGGTCTTCTGAGACTGGTGAAGGATATCAGACTCCTTTTTATTCTGTGACTGAAATTTTGCATGTCTTTGAGCTCATTATTTCTATGACTATTTATCCATTTAACTACTGTATAATCATAGCCAAGGTTCTGAATTTTCCTTGTGTAAGACAGTCATTTGTTTAGGATGGGGAGCGTTGTCACATGTAAAAACTGTACTACTATAAATAACAAACAGGAGTAACTGAGGTTATTTTTTATTGTTTTATGCAGAGCAGTGAATAAATAGAAAATAATAAGTACCAGAAGGGTGGGGGAAAAAGGCTCATTGCTTTAATTAAGATCTGCGACAGCCTCTGATTTCTTTGGCATTTTAAATTGCACAGAACTGCAATGTAATTTAATTTTGAAGGTGTTTAAGCAGTCCATTCTTGAGTATTGACTGATTACCTTTTGCTCCATATACAAAATTTGAATAACAATTTACCTTATGGTTGGAAAAGTGAATGGCGCACTGTAGCTCCTGCTTTGCAAAATTATTTTCAAGCAGTAATCAGGACAGCATCAGTAACTGAGAATGAATGGAATAAAACTAATGGCTGAAGTAGGTTAATGGAAGTGCTGTTAAACCTTGCACTGAAAGTAATAGGCTTATATGAGCTGTTACAACGCATCAGGAAGATGTTTAGCAGTCTCTAATTACCTCTAACTTCTCTTGCTCTTGTAATAAGAGTTTTTGCACCTCCTCTTTCAGTGTTGGGGGTATTCTGGGACATGAACCTCATCATGTGGTTTTGGGAGAGCTGTGCCACACCTTCAAGCACAGATTTCAGTGCGAACATTAGTATGTAATTTTTTGTATGTGCACATATATAAAGCCAAAAACTCACTCAATACAAACTAGACATTTAATAGGAAATTTCGGGAAAAGGCATTATTTTGACAAAGCTATTTTGCTATTTCATAATTGAGATTTGATTCTCTGGAAGCTATGTTTTGGTAGTTTTATTTTTTTTTTTTACAAGAAGTAACAACAGTTCTTTCACTTGAAAATTATTTATCTACCCAAGTTAATAACTATCCTAGGAAATTTTCCATCTCAGGAGCAGAAAAATCATAAAAATGAGCTGCTTTTCAGCAGCTATAAGTTCAGCTCAAACATGGAAGCATTATAACAGCTACCTGTTCTCATCATTTGTGTACCAATTGTGTTTTTCTTTCTGAATTTGGCTAACCTGCTGTGACTTAAAAGTTAAATCATACATTTTCCTAGTTTTGTGGCTCTTGGAAATGTTCACCCTTCTTTTTGTACAACTTGCTTTCAACATTGATCATTTTCATATGCAGAACAGCTTGAGCTGATACAAAATGTTTTTTTTTTAATGAAGCTACTGTACTTGCAAAGGATGAGCAATTTTTGTCCCACTTGGAAGGAAAACAGATCCAAGGCTTACATAGTCTCCAAAGGTTTATTTTTAAAATTCAGTAATAAAAATATTCCTGAAAGTGTTTATAGAAGTGTCTGTTCTGCGTGAGTTCTGTGAAGACTAAAACACCTTAATTTTCAGGTAGTTTTCTTTCTGATGAGAACAGTGTTACTCGATCAGGCGTGTAATGTATGCTGACCTTCGGTTCATGAGGCGAATGTTCAAATGAATTGTTCCTATGGAAGAGGACCCTGAAAAGATCCTTGAAATGAGTTCCTTGTTTGCAATGCATTAAAAACAAACAGCATTAGATTGTTTGGGATCTGTGGTTCATCCAGCTGAAGCTGCACCGCCTGTTGCTTCAAGACAACCAGGCTGAGGGGCTCTTGTGTAAGGAAAGAGACGGTGGGGATGTATTTTATTTATTTATTTATTTATTTATTTTTAATGCGCACCCCAGGGAGAGAAAATGGATGACTGAGAAACCTTACGCAAGGCAAAGATTGTCTGGACACTGGCAGCCCCATGCATGGCGTACCTCAGGCATGGGGCCTGCATGGCTTTCTGCCCCATGCAAGGGCAGGATGGTGAACATCCTTACTTGGGCATGCCAGCAGCCCCCCTCACCTCTTGGGAGCCCTGGTTTGGAGCTGACTTTCCAGGACTGCTGTGCTCTGCTCGATCATGTCTCCTCTACCATCTTTCACAGGCTTAGTTTTAAAACTGAGAATAGGGCTCGTTCAGGTGGCACCTCTCTGCTGCCATCAGTCACTGCCTTAAATACCTTGTACTTACTGATGTGTCCATCTAGCGTCTGCCAGCTCTGTGACTTCCCAGTAGGTTGGTTCCAGGATAAAATCTCCCACTTGGAAAAACTCAATCACTTGCCTTCTATTTATACCCTGCCACTATTTCCCCTTTACAACTCTTCACTGTCACTGGGAGCAAGTGAAGGCAGTAGAGGCTGTTGCCTTTTTCACCAACATATCCCTGCTCCAGCGCAGTGCCTGTCTGTGCTTCTCAGCAGCACGCAAACACGTTCTGCAGCTCCTTTCTGCTGGTCCTGGTGCCTTCAGGTTCCTCTGTAGCCCACCCACTTTTGTTGTTCTGTAACAACACGCTCATCCATGCTGGGCAGTGCTGCGGCTTTGCTGTGAGAGGTGCTTGGCTGTGCTCAGTGTGCACAAGTCTGCAACCTGCTGACTCCCAAACTCCATTCTCGAATTTCTCCCCATCCCCTCTGCTACTTTGGTTCTTATTAATTGAAATTTACAAGAACTGTGGCATGGTAACAGTTTGTAAATTACATTTTGCAAGGCAGATGGATTACTTCCATGCTGCCAGAAATCATAACTTAGTTCCTGCCCTCAGATCTCTCATTATGTTTGTTGTTTACTTTACTGATTCATGCTATTTTCTATTCTCCCTTATTTTAATGAAGAACTGATAAAATTGTATCTAAATAAGAAGAGATCTAATCCAGTTCTGATTTGGTTTGAAGGTTTCGCCAGCTATAGTGATCTCTCTAGAAACTTCTGCATGACGCAGAGTGTAG
Organism: Gallus gallus; assembly: GCF_016699485.2. NCBI lineage: Eukaryota > Metazoa > Chordata > Aves > Galliformes > Phasianidae > Gallus > Gallus gallus. Next base: position 8,145,088 of record NC_052537.1, on the reverse strand, counting down.
GTGTGGCGCTGAGGGGTGAGGAGGAAGATGCCATGAAATATGTGAGATTGTTCTACAGTTCCAATTCTATCAGGTTAAAAAGATTTTCTATCAGCCTAAGATAGGCTGATTGATAAACACTGGAGTTTCAGATGCTTAAACAAACCTTTAAGCCTTTGACTTTTTTTTTTTTTTTTTTTTTTTCCCTCTGGATACGGCTGGTTCTATAAAAATATATGCTGTACTTTTAAATTCAGCAGTTCTCCTTTATCTGAGCTACTTCAGCTTTATTTGTATTTTCCCTTTTCCCTGTTAGGAGTCACAGTATCCAGTTCTCTCCAGCGTTATCTCGGTCTTTTATCTCTCTGTAAAGTACTAGGTGATACCTTGTATACAGGTTGTTTACTAAATGGAATTTGTTTGCTTTGTATTATACCACAGATCCCTCAGTCTCTGTACATCTTATCCTAGGCAGGTCTGTCCTGCCTCCCTATCACCTTGCTCCCCTATCTTTTTAATCCAGATGTCTGTGGGCTGAGAGGCATTGCTCTTACACAGCTATTGTAAGCTGTGATCAGACATCCTTGACTTTGTGGTATTTCCCCAGTGAACACACTTGTGTCTTCTTGTAGCTTTCATCAGAGATGCCTTACAGAGTGGAAAATTCTCGGGCTTAGGTTAGAGATAGCGGTGGAGGCAGCGGCAGCTCAGGGCGAAGTCATATAAATGGAAAGAAATTGAGTCTTCCTGAAAGAATGAAGGGGCCAGAAAAGGTCAGTAACTGTAAACCTCTGTGCTGGAAAGGGCCTTGGAAACAGTGGCCACTGCAACCTTCCTCTGGCAGGCGAGTCCATAGGCAGGAGGTTTTGTTATCAATAAAACATTTATTTTCCTTTCCAAAACGTTACCGTTGCTGATTTCACTCTTTCCTTTTTTAAGCCTCTTTGTTCTCAGCAGCATTAGACATAAGATGCCTTAAAATTTCTTCATTGTTTTAAGAACTGCTTCTGCTTGGGAATGAAAGAAACCGGGTTTTATTTTCATGCTCTTTGTAGCTCTAAAATATTCTTTATTTAGGAATAGAGCAATTGTGCCATAGAATTTGTACAAGTATAAATTGTTAAAAGAGAGACTGCACTGCCTAATGATGATGGCATTTAAAGGAAAGCAGTCTTTCATTTAAATCTGGAATAATATTTTTCAATCTCTTGGTTATTACTATATGTTCAATGAGGCAGCTGTAAAATCACCTTATGTACTTTATCTCATAAATATAAAATGAAAAGGTTATAAATTAGAATACAGCTTTGGGTTACAAAATAAATATCAAAGCTAAATAAAAATGCAGAAAATCAAACTCCACCTAGCAGCTTAAAATACTCAGGAGACAGCAGAAACAGGCATTACAAGGACTGCTTGAAGAAAAACAACTTGGGGACTTATTCCAGTGTCCTGGGAGAGAGGGGGAAGAAGGAATATTAGTAGTTTTGAATAAAAACAGCACTTCTTTTTATAGGCCAACTTTCCTTTTGTGGATGAGGCCCTGATTCCCTCAGGATTGTTTAAAATGTCCATCTTCTCTTTCCTTAAATATGTAGGATAATAAAACATAAATAAATAGGTAGGAATCATGGAGGAAAATATAACAGGAAGGAAACACAGTAACAGGAAGGAAAGTTATTTTCATGTGTGCAGGATGTCTATGTGAATCTCAGCTCAGTTGGCATTCCTTTCTTTGGGTCCCTTTTTGGAAACAACTGTGTTTCACTTAGGAAATTTCAAAACCACTTTTGAAATGGAAATCAATCCATAACTTAATTTAAATCTAAAATTGCTTGCATATCAGAACAGCCTGGTCTCCTTCAGGCACTTTATTATGAAGTACCAATTAGGGACATAATTTACGTGTGAGATATACAAATCACATGGAATACACGTGTGCTATATAAAGAAAAACGTGTGAATACACTGAGATTTAAGTGTTTCAGAAGTTGAATTGCTTTCCATCATACTCCAAGGTCCCAGTGCTCTTGACTCATACTCATTGGCTTGTCAAGAATACAAAACACAATTGGAAATGCAAACATCATTTGTATTAAGAAGGGAAAGCAAATCTATTGGGCATTTGTTCATGTTATTCTTCCAAGATTTTCATGTATCGTACCTTGGAGATAAATAGGTATAGATTTTCAATGCGAGAAGTATAGACCCTTGAGGTCCAGGGCACACTTAAGCAATCACAGTCACAATGTAGGAATTTTGGGGCATGATAATTTCATCAAGTTGTCTGTCCTCCTTCTCTGAACTTTCTGTTTTGTTAAATTGATTTGCATGTCACAGGAATGTGAACAGAGGCTAAAGGGTTTTCTCTGCTGCCACATGATGGGTGTCATCTTGGCCATCATCTTGGGGATTTAGGGTGAGAAACAACTGCTTAAAACTGCGTAGTTTTCATCAGTTTGGCTGAAAAGCTGATGCTTCAGAGTTAGCCTTTAACAAACCTGTATTCTTGTGGAGGCTTTTGTAACACATTTAAGAATCATGTAAACACTTCAGTAGGTGCTAAAAGTCTGAATAATAAATGTCTTTTTTTGGTAACAATTAATCTGTGTCATGGTGCACGGCTCACACAAGTGAGTTATTATTCCATCTATATAATTTCATACAATCTACTATGTATTACTTCATCTCTACCCTCTAATTTGTATTACCTTTAAATACACAGATTTCATTGTAACAATTTTACTCTCAAGATTAAATATATGCTTGCCCAGAGAACAAAAGATAATAGAATAAAGATCGGTTTAGCAAAACCCAAACTAAATTCAAGCTATATTGAAACCGAATGTGATTCAAATAATGATCACAAAGAAGAGAGGGTAAGTACTTGCTTATTGGGTTGGAGGAGAAATAAATATTATCAGAGACAGTCAAACTGCTTCTGTACATACAGTAAGACTTTTGACTACTTTAATACTTTAATTGTTCTGTTCAGAAGCAAATATATGGGATGAAGCTGGCTGCCTGGAGCAAAGCTGAGTCTCACGCAGAAAAGTGGTAAAAAGGGGCTTCTAGAACCTCTTGGGGGAGTGCTGGCAGCTTTATCCTGATGCAGACAGGTGTCGCAGGTCTCAAAAGCTAAGGTGGAAGTTGTTACTTTTATTTTAATATAGCTGTGGTGTGATATTTTCCAAGAGATGTGAAAGGTAGATTCTTGGTGTCCAAGTGCATTTTATTTAGCAGTGGCTGCAGCTCTCTGAAATAGCCTTGTCGCTGTGCATCATAGTGAGTGCATGTGGTGGTGATGCTTCAGGAAACTGACTGTTTCCAGGAGTGGACAAATTTCCTCAGGCAGGAATAGCACCTCTGTACTTAGGGCTCAAGGGGTTTTTAACCTGTTCGTTTAATTGCTTACCAAACTCCTTTAAATGGATTCCTGCATTTGCAAAAGCCTCAGCAATGAGTTCCCAGGCCTTTCGCTTTTGAGAAATCTCTGCATTTCCTAGATTGGACTCTACCATTGGATAAGTTCATTTGCTGTACCCTATTTCTTATATATAGTGGGACAGTTGAGGTTATTCCAGATTCATCTATCCATATCATTCTAGAGTTAACAGAGCTGGTGGTTATAGTGCTGCTCTGGCATTATTCTCCCAGCTGAGAGCCTTAACCTGCCAATTTTTCCTTGCACAGAACATGCCCCATTCTACCCTGATACTTTCCTAATTATACAGTATTCTTGCGCAGTGTTTGAGAGGATTGAAGTGAGTGGTGACATGCTGATCTGTTTTGTTTTCTATTCGTATTCTAACAACAGCAGCTCTTTTATTTTTAATAATTCTTTTTAACAACAGTGAAAGCTGAATCGAGATTACAAGCTTTTGAGTGTTGTTTATGCATCCAGTCAGACAACTCTTTGCAATAAATTGGAGTATGAAGTGTAGGATAGAGAATTACAGATCTGTTATGCTTTTGTAACAGAAATGTGGCTAATAGAATCCTGCTTACTTTTGCTGTTAATCCCAAACTTGCTGAAGCTCAGGGAAGCACTCATCAGAGGGTAAAAGTTCCTGACCTTCAAGATGAAAGTTCATAGATATGATGTTATTTTCTCCATAGATATTTGTGGTATCTTCTGGCAAGTCACTACTTTGGAAAAAATGAGTCCTTCTAAAACTGTTAAAATTATGATTCAGACCGTGACTACAGCTTGATTCTACCGAAGTAGATGTGAGTGAGTGATTAGAACAGAAGCTGTTCTGTTCAAGAAAGCTAATGAGCTCCTTGTAAGTAAACATGCTAAAGGATGAAGTTTTCCTGAAGGCAGTTCTTTATTACAAGGAATGTTCTATTGTAACTCAGATTTCAGATGTCTATTGCATAGGTAATTAGAGAAGATGGAGACAAAATAAAAAGCTGTCAGAGCCCAGGATGTCTTGGGAGGATTTTTATCAGAAGGGGAAACAATGTTTCCAGGTAAATTACAGTTTATGAATGAGCTAATCCTGTGTTCATGCGACTGTCCTACTTCAGCTTTTATTATGATGAGTATGATGCTCGAAATAGTCTAATTCAAATCTGCCAGAAATAGCCACCAAAATCAGAGATACTATAAGAAGACTAGTTTTCTTTCTTTCTGTCATGCTTTTGATTTCATCATTATAGATACGTTGGAAGGAAGGGAAGCCATCCAGAGGGACCTGGACAGGCTGGAGAAGTGGCCCCAAGAGAGCCTAATGAGGTTCAATAAGGCCAAGTGCAGGGTGCTGCACTTGGGTCGGGGCAATCCCAGGTACTTTTACAAACTGGGGGAAGATCTCCTTGAGAGCGGCCCTGCAGAGAAGGACTTGGGGGTCCTGGTAGACGAGAAGCTGGACATGAGCCAGCAGTGTGCGCTTGCAGCCCAGAAGGCCAACTGTGTTCTGGACTGCATTAAAAAGTGGAGTGGCCAGCAGGGAGAGGGAGGTGATTGTGCCCCTCTACTCAGCTCTTGTGAGGCCCCTTCTGGAGTACTGCATCCAGGCCTGGAGCCCCCAGTACATGAAGGACGTGGAGCTCTTGGAGCGGGTCCAGAGGAGGGCCACTGAGATGATCAGAGGACTGGAGCACCTCTCCTGTGAGGAAAGGTTGAGGGAACTGGGCTTGTTTAGTTTGGAGAAGAGAATGCTCCAGGGAGACTTCACTGTGACCTTCCAGGACTTGAAGGGAGCGTATAAACAGGAAGGGGAGTGGCTGTTCACAAGTGTGGATATTGATAGGACAAGGGGGAATGGTTTTAAACTGGGACAGGAGAGATTTAGGTTGGATATTAGGAGGAAGTTTTTCACACAGAGGGTGGTGATGCACTGGAACAGGTTGCCCAAGGAGGCCGTGGATGCCCCATCCCTGGAGGCATTCAAGGTCAGGCTGGATGTGGCTCTGGGCAGCCTGGTCTGGTGGTTGGCGAACCTGCACATAGCAGGAGGGTTGAAACTCGATGATCATTGTGGTCCTTTTCAACCCAGGCCATTCTATGATATAACTGATAGCTACAATTGTGCAGATACAATGTGTTTTTTTTTTTTTTTTTTTTAAGAAAATTCTTATTTTATAACACCAAACCAAGAGTTCACTGAGAAAGATTTCATTTCTTACCAAATAAATAAACAAACCCCCCAACCCCTCACCAGTAACCTGAACATCTTGCTTTCTAGCAGTGCTTCTTTCCACTGTTAATTTCATAGTTTGCAAAGATACCACTGAGGAAAAATTTACACACTTAATTCTGTTGTGCCCATCTGCTGGTTGCTGTTTTGGCTAACACATTAAAAATTTACTTGTGTATGATTCCTTGTAGGCTGCTATTTATTAATGGATTAAGAATGGTCTTTTGAAGTGAGCAGCATGTATGCAGCAAACCATTTTGTTCAATTTAAGTGAAAAATAATTAAATAAGTGCCGTTATCCTACTTCTTTGAAGATATTTGGATTCAAGTATTCAGTTTGAGGTATTGCTGTGCTCTTTTTAGTAACATGCCCTGGAAACAAAATAAAACAAAAAATGTTTTGGGGCTTTACTTTTACATATTGTATGAGAGCTCTCCTCATCAAAGGCAGAAGTAGCTGAGAGGTAAGCAACACTTGCAGAGCACAGCCTCTTGGCTCTGCTGCATGAGCACAGTCTCTGTAGCTCTGAGCTGGAGAGCAGAGCTGACTGTAGCTGCACCATGCTGTCCTGGATGGACGTGCAGCTGAAGTACCACCTCTCTGTCCCTGCAGGTAGGGAAATCTCTGGGCCAGAGTTGAGGCAGGTGTTCCTGGAAAGAATCCAGGGCTGGAAACCCTCTGAAGACGCTTGCCTGAGACACCCTAGATTCCCATCTGCCCCTTAGGTGGCAAGGAAGGGTGGTGTAAGAGCTTGCATGAAGCAGTGCCATCTCTCTTGGTGGTCTCTGTCTCTGCTGTGAAAAATGACATCTGTAGGTTTTTGTGAACTCTGTCTTATCTCCAACGTCTCAGGGATTTTATCTGCTTATTGCAAGATGAGTACTGTGTCAGAGCACTAATAGTGCATTAGGCTTATTTTCCTGGCAGACTTTTATATAGATCTGGTAGGTCCAAATAAGTATTCACAGTAGAAGAAGAAACCCTGATGTTCACAATGAGACCAAGAACAACTATCTGGCCTTCTGTGAGGGTCAGCATTTCCCCGTGAGGTTTAATGCACCTTTTAGTTCCTGCTAAGTTGTCATGATGACTGAAAGCATGGCACAGAAAACAGAACAGGCACAGCAGTAGTGTGAGGAAAAGCAGTTCAGTGGAGCTTAATATGATCAAAAGTTTTCTATCAACAAGCTATATTGCCGACTTGGCAAAGGCATTCATAGTGCAATGAAAAGTACCAAAAAACAGGTCAGTAGAACAGTAAAAATCCCTTTAGATTTTGAGCCTGCTTCCATAGTGAAATGCTACATGCAGGATTTTGTATGCTGGCTTGACAAAAGAATGAGAAACGTACGGGAAAGACTGAAGGGAGACTCCCCTCCTTTAGGTATGTGTGTGGTATTTGTTTAAACGCCTGAATCGCTCAGCTGGGGAAGAGCACAGAGGCAAGGAGGCGGGGAAGGCTTTTGTAAATGATTTACTTTTTGCATGCATCTCCTGACTACGCAGCATACTGCTTGTTTGAAAATGTAACTCTTCCTGAAGATATTCATTATTCACAAAGGGCAAAATGCGGTAATTAATTCTGCTTGGAACAATCAGTGATAACCTGATATTATAATCTGACATTATAATCATCTTCCCCCCTTCAAAGGATTGCAGAGGTCTTTTTTATTTTTTTTTCCCCTAGGAAATACATCATTTCTAGTAAATATTTCATTTCTAGTAATGAAATAGGAGATCACTAATTCATTTTGTCTTTTAAAAGGATGGGTTCAAATGCTACAGCTCATATTTGTAGCAAATATATACATGTATATTATTCACTTGTTTTAGGTGTATAAAATTAGAGATGAAAATAGTGTATTTAGCCTGCTATGTAAAGAAAGGATTGATTGATTGCATTTAATCACTAAAGGAAATATCAGTGTTACAAGTGTGCAAAAAACCCCCGAGCAACCCTAACCCTTAATAAGACCATTCAGAGTGAAAACGCATGAAAACTTGATTGATGCATTGCTGTTCTCACAGCAACACTCCATAAATATAATTAATCCAAAAAATGAACAGTTAAAATGGAATTTGTTTTCATGACTCCTTAGATATACAAAGCAAAAGCGTATAGGCCGCGACTAACAGAACTCAGTAAAAAGAATGGAAATGAAGAGGTTCTGAATGGACTGACTACTTAAAAGCTTTAATCCTGATTCCTTTTTTGCCTTACTGTCACAGAAAATATTTTTATCTTTGCAGAAAGCTTCATTAATAAGTTATTGATTTTTCGTTATCAAAACTACTTTCTGTATCATCTGCTCCCAATTAGAATGTTCTTTCCATGTTGATGTGATGGTTTTATGATTTTTGGTTATCGGTATTCCACATCATAACCTCATGCAGTGTACTGGGAGTTAAAGAGCAAATGCTCTAGTTCAGGGTACTTGTCCAGAAGAGAAGAACTACGTTCCCCAGAAGACTGTTTGAGTACTGTTATCATTCCTGCTCAGGGGAACAGGTATAAGGCCTGTAGGTCACCTGACCTGGGTTCTCTTTTCTTTTTCTTCTTGTCTCATCGTGCTCACTTTCGGATCGTCCCACTGCTGCTCCCGACTGCAGGCAAGGCTTTAGTATTAGTGTAAGGCCTTTAGCTCTCGGACAATCCTTCTCTCAATTATATTTGATTTTTTTTTAACAATTATATTGAATTATATTGTATTATAGTGTGTTATCGTGCATTCCGATACTATATTTAGTATCGGAACAGGGTCCCCTGTTCTCCTTTTCCAGAGGCACGGATTTTGCAAAAAAATCCCTCCGCCCCACTAGTCACGGAACTGGGCCAGACCAGCCCATAAACCGTCAACAGTTGATCACAAGATGGTTAGGGCCTGAATGGTCTAATTACTGAACGTGGCTGATTGTTTCACTCCCAGTGCCCTGATGCCAGCACCCTTGGGGGATGAACTGTGGGCTGCTGGAGCATGAGACCCTTGTTGTGGGCATTTCCTTGCTTTCCGTGAGCAAAGGGGAACTCATGTCTGTGCAACTTCTCTTTGTACAGGTCTGCAATCTATTCCTAACTGCGGCTTTCACGCAATGAATAAGGCTATTGCGTAGCTGATAGTTAGCCTTTAACTGCCAGCACAAATACATTTACACCAGCACTTCAAAATTGCTATGAAAGAGCTCTATTTCCAGTTCAGACATGATGTTAACATGGTACTTATATTTGCTCAGTATTCCCAATTCACTGTTAGGCTGTGGCTACTCTGTGCAGCCTATTTTGATCTGCTCCCATCTGCTCCAATCTGATGTTTTTTTCCTGAAAAATGAAGCTGGCGGGGCGTGATTGTTGCAAAGACAATCAATTACTGAAGCTGTAAAAGTGTTCTGGCTGGTAAAGACAGAGTGTGCTCTTACCAGCCTGCTGCATTGCTTCCACTCCTCTACGTTTTGCAGGTAAATGCACAACGGGCTATTGGCACAGACTGAACCTGGCAGTGACAGAGGCAGCTCTGGCGGATCTGCCATTGTATGTGAGAACTAATCAGGGGCTTCCTGCTGCAGTTCGTGTTTTGTGAGGGGACTTTGTTAGTAAGAACAGCTTCTAGTGGTGTGTAACTGGCTGGAAAACTGTTCTTGGAGGATAGTTACAAGCAGCCAACTGTGAAAGAAGAAGGATGTAGTGACTGGAGTTCCTCGGCAGTCTATTCTGGTACTGCTCAGTGGGTTTTCTGTTTTTATTTGTAAGTGAATGACTTGAACAAAAGAGTCGAGAGCATACTTATCAAATTAGCGTACCATGCCAAACTGTCAGGGAACAGAATTCCAAATGAACTGGACAAGTTACAGAAGGACTTGAGAAAAATTTTCTGGCATGGCAGATTCAGCATTTCAACAAATACAGGTGTAAGAGCATGATCCACACAGCTACCAGATTCTTCAGAATGTGCTCTTCAGAAAGGATGCTGGGATTACTATGCTGCGTTCAATTTCATGTCAACAATGCTTCGCTGTTGTGAAAAATGTTAACCTTCTGCTAAGATGCATGAGGGAGAATATATATCTAGATGTTTTTTCCTGCAAGGAGGGCACGTATCATGATTTTCCATCTTTGCTTGTAATGCTGCCAAATTCAAATCAAAGCTGGATCATGTTCTGATCTTACAGCAGGTTGCAGTTCAGGCAGAAGTAACCTGGTAGAAAGCAAAGGCCGCAGGTGGATGAATGGTGATCTTGGAGGGCTTCAAGACTTGTGATTGCATAGGCTTTAAAAGGTAAATTAAAAACATGGGAGATGACAGCAGCTTTCAGACATAAGTCAAACATGTGTGGAGCAGGGGGAAATAATTTTCTCCCATTGTCAGGGGACAAGAAGGAATAAGCATGAAAGGTCTGGGCTGACTGCAGGAAAAACTTTCTACTGATACTCTAGGGGAAAATTCTTTTTTTAAAACGAACAGACAAAACACCCTGCAAGCTGGAATGTTGCTTCTGGGTCTTGGATTATGCTGTGGGCAACTGGGCCATAAATCATAACGTGGGCCTATAATGTGAGTTCTCTCACCCTGACTGAAAAGAACTGAATGTCTTCTTGTATAAATAGCTATCATAGCGTTTGTTTGGGAAAACTCAGATACGTTACATTATAGCATATCTAATGTTTAGTAAAGGATTAGAATTGTTTACCTTTTGTTGCTGGCTCACAGAACAAGCTTCCCTACAAACCACTTCAAAGGTCTCAGGAGGGAAAGAACCTGCAGGCTACTGCATTGGGCTTCAAATCTAACACGGGTAGACCTTGGATGTTTCCTTCTGCTTCAGTTGTGTTGTAGATTTTCACCAGATGCATTTGAGAATATTGATTCCCAGTGTCAAATGATTTAAATAAATATTACTTTTGCCCATCTTTTAAATCTACATATTAATATTATTCTCCGGGATAAAAATTGGGTATCATTACTCTGACATAGCACTCACAGCATGTATGATATATGTGATTCTCATTTATTATTATGTCTTAAGCCTTTGTTTAAAAAAAATCTTTTGGAAAGCTGCTACATAAACCATTCTTTTAATGAAGCTGGACCAATGAAATGCTAGTTGTGGAAAGCAATTAAATGACACTGCTAAGCATAGATGACAAAGATAGATCAAACCATTCTCTTGAGAATACTGATTAATTGCACCACTTAGCCATAAACTTGTTGAAGTTTAGATGTTACTCTTGTGATCTTCTTAGGACAGGTGTCTAAACTTCTGAGGTGTGATTAAATGCTACAGCAAGTGGGTGGCTGTGTGAATCATAATCTTCAGACTAATGTGTGCCTAAGTTATTAATTTAGTATGTTATGATTATGGGAAATATTTTGCTGTAATTATGAAATAATTAATGCAAAGCTATATTGGCAACTTCCCTCCAGTAATTCATCGTCACTGCTTCAGTGACAGACCGTTTCAGCCTGCCTCTGGGAGGTTTTGGAGAGGAGAAGCAGAATGACACAAACCACAACTGGAAGGAGGTCCCGTGGATTGATGGCTTTGCAAACAAACTATTGGTTAATTGGGTGGGGGTGCATGTGTGGAAGCTGGAGGCGTTTTTGTATAGGAAGAGATGTGTCATACTGAGGGCTCTGGAGGCGGCAGCTTGAACAACTGTCAATTCAGGGGAAGATGGAAACGTGAATGTCTGTGCTTTGAATGCTGAAGTGCCTGAAATTCGATTCTAACAAGTGCCCAAGTGGCTGTGCATGTGCATCTCCACAGGTTTGCCTCTCCTGCTACATGATTAATGCCTACTGTTTAGGTTCATAACTTCTGTTAATTGCTTGCTAAGAATTAGACTGTATTTCAGTTTTTAACTGAGCAAACCCTCAGATACTTGCTCTTTGTCCTTTACAGCTGTTCTGGGCATCGTGTTCCTTAGCAGGATGAGCCACTGGAGGCAAGGATAGGAAGGGAAGGGCATGTTGGAACTGGAAATGGAGCATCTTTCTAAAAGGGAATTAGGAGATCTCTGCATAATTTCCAGCAAAGTGTCTTGAGGGCAGTCTGCTGTGGATAGTGTAGTCAGCCAAACCAGGAGCAGCAGAAGTAGCCTGAGCCATGCTGGTAGAGCTCTGCTGCAGAATTAGTGCGGCCATATGTGTTGCTGCCCAGTTAGGGCCAAGGCTGTGGAGAGCTGCCCACGGCCAGGCAGCAGTATGCTCCCACTCAGCAGCACTCTCATGGAGAGCTTCACTGTTTGCCTCTGCTTCTATTGCTGCATGTATTATGTCCATGTGGTAGAAGTAAGATTCTTGCTTTAATAAAAAAGTAATGAGTTTTGGAGCACTGTATTAGGCCTTGTTCAAGCAGAGGTTGGGACTGAGTCCTGTGTGTCCTTCCTCCCCTGAAGACCTTGAAAGGGTCTTCACACCAGGCCCTGCCTTGGCTACTCGGCACACTGAGATGCTGTCTACCTCTCACTGCTGCCTTTTGCTCTCCCCTTTGCTGTTTCTCAGCCTTGCACACAGATCGGTTATGGAGGCTTTTTTGATGTGGTTATGTTGGTGGAGTTGACACGGGGAGGATTTTCTGCCAGTGCTGTTGTGCACCATGGGAAGGACTGCAATACACTTTGACTGTACAAGGTCAATAATGCTAACCCGACCCCCATAAAAGTGCAGAAATGAAGTAGCTCTGATTTCAAGAACCCATTCTGAGAAGTGAGGGAGACAATATTAATGAATATTGCCCTCATTTTCCCTCACCCTCAAGAACAAGGCAGACAGGATTGTTACAGTGTTCCCACATGTCCCCAAGTATGATGTAAAATCAATGATAGGACAGAAAATGTGATTTAAAATAGAGTTTGTTATCTGATTATTAGGAAGAATGGGCCTAACTTCATTTTTGTAGAGTAATGAAAAATGAAAAATAAGAATTGGAAATGCATTTTTTTGGTGCATGTTAAAGTTCATGGAAACGGTTCATGTTTTGCTTGAATGATTCCCAGCCTCTTTGTGTGCACTAAATGAAAAGTATTTTTACAAGTTAATAACTTGTGGAGGCTGAGTTTACAGATATGGTTTGAATCACGGTCTGTGTTTTTCTTATATTTATCCTTTTTTTGCTCTGATGAGACCTTACGTGTTTATTTCAGTTTCTTAATCCCTCTCAGCTTCCAGTATTTGTGTTTCACTCTCCAGTTTTTTTTCATGGTGGATTCCTTTTTCAGTGGCTGCACTGAAGACTTTCAAAGCCTCCTGCTTACTCTTCAGAACTGCTTGTCTTTCTCTCTCTTTGTCCCCTTTATGTACTGAATTAGACAAACTATGGATTTTTTTTTTTCTGACTAGAAAGAAACATCCAGGACTTGGAAAGCACCAGATGGTGGCACTGGTCTTTCACATCTAGCAATTCTGAATCATGCAGTGAAACATAAGAAGTTTAATGTGAGTTACAACTCATACCATCATAATTTTTTTTCCCGAGCTGCATAGTTGGGATGTGCAAGGTGACACATTCGCACACTTATTGTTAGCAAGTGCCTTGAGGTCAGAGTGAGACATATTTCTAAGGGAGTAAAAAGGATAAACATGGGCAATATCTGAGCATCACTGACACCTTTACTTTCTGTATTTGTATCATGCCGTTACATTTCATTACATTTCTGTTTGAAATGTGGAGTAGTTTGGATGCCAGCTGAGCTGTGCCAGTACCGCTGGTGAGGCTGCAGTCATGGTTTTTAATCAGGCGTGTGCCTCTTATTATGTCTTGACTGAATTTTCTTGCATTTACATATTTGATGTGTACTTTTTAATAGTGACATTTTTTTTTGGCCAAATATAACAGACATTAGCAATGGTGACCTTATGTTGTTATTTGCTTTATATCCTCAAAGTCTTCACTTCAGTATTATCATGGTATGATTAACAATACTACCTTTTGTTTTCCTTTAAGGAGGAATGGGTGGTGAAATCTGTGTTTGAAAGAGTTATCTCTCATTGTTACCTGCTGCTGGAACATATGCCCTAATGAGTATTAGGGAAAACTGGATAACATTAAGTTAGCTGACCATCCAGACAGCCCCATAATCTGCACAGCAAACCTTTCTTCTGGGAAATACAAAGACACATGAAAAGAGTCAGGGAGCAGTATGTGCAGACTTAGTATTCCTCTTCAAAAGGAAGTGGGCTCTGAACCCCTAAGGTATGTTTCTCAATGATTCTGCTGGCGCAACTAGTTTTCAGGCAGCAAAAATCCTAATGACAGAGCAAAGCAAGGTGAATTGGAGACATTTAGGTATTCACATTTAGGTGAAGTTAGTTGCCTTCCAGAGATACCTGTGAGCATAGCTTCAGGATTTGTTTCTTATAAATGTATTAAGTAAACAATAAGGTGAGAGTGAATGTTTTAAAGTCATCATGGTCTTTACACTGTAATATATTCCCTAGTTGTCAGTAGCGGGGAAAAGCTTAAATTCACTACGCTTTAGCTGGAAAAGCAGAAAACAAAACTAGCTATCCCTTGATGATGGGGGAAAGAAAAGCAGCAGCTACTTCTGTGACCAAGGACAATGGTTAAAGAAGTGTATTACGTGCATATATATGTGAATGTGTCTTCCTATTTATTCTCCTATCTGTATATTGCCTGTGCTCTTGGATAGATACGAAGTTTCCCTTCTCCAAGGAGGAGAGGAAATGGGAGAGAGGAAAACAGCTTGCATGTAGCTTGCAGTCTCTCTTCCCATACCTGTGGGGAATTAGTCTTCCTACCAAAGCAAGACTCAGTCTAGATTTGGTCTCTAACAGCTACAGTGTTGTAATTCAATTTTATAATGTAACTTTGCCCCTTACTCTGAAACTTTTGGAGAACCGTCACTGAATTTCTGGACTGAGATTTTGCCTTTAAATGAAGTTATTTTTCTAGTCTGAATACGTGAGAATAATAGTTTTTGTCCCATAAGACTCATTTTTTACATACCTATTGATTGCAAGAGAAACCAGGAAAAACGAAATTGAAATGCCTTTTGAGTATGTCATTCTGATGTTGGAAGTTGCTGTTGAGTGTGCGCTGGCAGCAGATTGGCGATTTCTGTGGCAACTGAATACATTCCGAAGTTGCAATTTGAAGAAAGTATAGATCGTGGATCAAAATGGAGCCTGGAAGTTTCAGTGTGAAATCACAGGATGTCTGCCTAAGGAGGGTGTACTTTTCAGCTGACAGACTCTAATAGCAGCTATTATGCATACATCAACTGCTTTGTTCACAGCACCTGGCATTCTGTAGAGTCAGGCCTTCATCAGGCATTTGAAAAATTGTTTTTCCACTTTTACCATATTCTCACAATTTTTCTCCTTTTGTCCTTTAATATGACCTCAGCTGTGAGCAGTTTATAGGAAAAAATAGTCACTCTTGTGTTTGCAACATTATATGTCTTGTTTACAAGTTGCGGCTCTGACAGATAGATAGGACTGCCTGCAATATAAATAGTACTAGTGTTGTTTTGAACTTTTTGGCCTAAATAGGATTTAAAGGTTTGGAATTGTTGAGGGTTAACTTTTTTGTTGCAGAGAAGTACAGTCCTCCTAATGTGATTATGTGATAGGAGCTTCTCTTCTGATGTCAGTTAAAGAACTTGTATAATTGGAGCTTTGTCATAGTAAGATAAATGCTTACTGCTTTCCATCTTGGCTTAGAGGTCATTAAATGCACAGGCATTGCATTTTATTATTGCTCTTGTGGGGAGTGTAATATGTAGTGAACAAGGTGAGCATAAATGAAAACAAGGAACTTGCATTGTGACCATGGGATTTTGTTTGTTGTTGTTGTTGTTGTTTTGCAAGAATACATATAGAGTTACTCCTTTCATACCTCATAGAATGGGGGAACCTCTTTATTTTGCATTGTTAAATCAGTTTGACAGAAAAAAAAAAGCTGCCTGGAGCAATCTGATCATACAACAGAAAAGCAGAACCCAGAGTTGTCATTACTCCCTAAAATATTTTCCACTTTTCCAAGTTTTATAATGCTTCTACCAGAAGAACCCACAAGGGAGCACTCACCAGAAAGATTTAGTGCATGCATAGGCACAAAAGTACAAGTGTGCATTTGGAATATACTTCACATTTTAGGTGTGATGTGTTGGCATGGTAGTCCTAATTTCTCATTTAAAACTAATTATGAGAATAAGTGCATGCGATGAGTCAGCCAGAAGAGATCTAACCATGATTTGCTGTCTAACGTGGCAGTGGTGGCTGAGCAACACCTTAGTGTTCCAACCCATACAAAGGTATTTGGATCACTGGGAAGGTACTGCAAAACATGAGATGCTTACTGTGCTGGAAGTCACTTGCTGTAAGGAAAGGCTTTCAATGGACAGATGCAATGGGTGGAGACCAGGAACATAAATTAGTAGCCATGGCTGTTTCATCTCTCCTCCTTTGCTGCATTGCCTCCCATGGTTAATATGAAGATGATCTTCTTGTGACTAATAGATGACTTCATCCAGATCTCAAGAGGAGTACAGTCAAGGAGGATGAAGAGATTGTAAACAGAGGAAAGGAAGAGGTTGCGCACTTCAGTAAGAGTTGCTTAAGAGTCATGCAAGTGCAGAAATCACACTGAGGAAAGAGAAAGAGGAAACTGAGTGCAGAATTGTTAGAGCATAACTGTAGGATACAAATTTAATGGCAATTTGGTGGCTTCTCAATGAAAAGAAAAAGATAAATAGTTGGAGAGGAAGGTAAGTTCAGTTTCAGGATGTTGTGTGTTTGTTGTTCTTTGTTTTCTTTGTGTATGTTTTACTAGAAGTGCTTGGTATGAGAAGTTGGAAGAGCCAAAGGTGGTGGTAAGGAAAAGAGTAGCAGTAAGTGCAAGACTTATAAGGGAGATCTAGCACGATATGTAACCATAAAAGGACAGAACTTGCTATCATTTTGGAAGGGTAAGAAGAGAACAGCAACATTTTAAATAACAAACAAAAAACAACCTCCTCCTCCAACACAATACTCCCTCCCAGCCTTCAGTAAATCAGTCTTCAGTGGCAGTGCCCTTCCTTCCTGTGCCTCTTTCTGGCCATCCAGCTCATCCTCTGCTCAAGAAGCTGCCACAAGCTTGGTCAGCTGAGCTCCTCTGTGGCAGAGAGATTCTCCATCAACTTGACACTGCAATCAGGACGAAGCTAGGAGGTGCCTGAGACTGCTCTTGCCATGCTAGAATGTGCTTAACTAATCATAACAGGCTCACTTGGAAGTGAGTAGAAGAAAAACTATCCCTTATTGCACATACCAGTGGATTTTTGGCTTTGTTTATTCTCTTCAGACTTGATGTAGCTTTGAGGGTGTTTGGCACAACAGCAGTGATCTTGCTAGGTGTGATACATGTGCATATTTTGGCTGCTTTACATGGTAAAGCTGTCGCATCAGGTCAGAAATTTCTGTCTGTGTAGACAAGGTGGAGTCCCACTTGGACTTTGGATGTCTCCTGTTGGCAGCAAATACTGATCCAGCTCCTGAAGAAAAGGTGTGGTTTGGAGGAGAGAATGGCATGTAGGACAACTGCTCTGGAAAATGCAGGAAGGGTTTGAGAGTCTTATCTATGCAATAGAGTCACTTACTGGTTTCCAGTCTGTTCAAATTTATTCTGTCTGTGCCTACTTCTTACATTTCTTCACTGTGGAACTTTTGAGCAGATCCAGGCAATTAATTTTTCTTTTTTTATTTTCCAGGTGGGAAGCTTGTTTGTGTAAAGTTGAACCTATCTTTGTTTCCCCCTACCTTCTGTAACAGTTAGCAAATGGGTTATGCTGTCTGCCAGAAGTGACCACACTAGGTCTATTTGTTTTACGAATATCTGATGCAATTTTGAAATTCTAGGAAAACGCATCTGAGAAGATATCATGTGAAAATCAATAGTTCCTTTCTGTGTCATCTTGTTTATGAGCTAGAGCTGAAGGAGGGTCCACTGGAGCAGGGCTAAGATCAATAACTTTGTGAATTTTAATTGCACCACCTTTTAGTTCTAGCTGAGTGCTGTCTGCTTTTAACCCTCCAAGAGTAAAATACAAGACCCTTTGGCAGCATATGATTTTTTCACCATCCAGTCCCAATGGAACCACTTGTGGGCTATTTTACAGTGGATAGAAGGGAATCAAGGAGGAATTTGATTTTAACGACTGCCATATAATTTCATTTAAAATAATTTTCCCACCACTTTGGTTTCTTATTTAAGCTTGGTTAACATATTCCTCTTTTTACTGCCATTTTATCATCTTGCATTGCCCTTGATTCCAGTCTAAGCAAGTTTTCCTGCATTTTTTTCCCCTGCCTTGTACATAGTTGGTGTCACTTTACTTTACAACATAATTCTCATGTGTGCAGCAGGTTAATAAAATAACCATGTACTGTATGGAATATGGAGATGATCATAAAAAAAATTCATTCATATTTCCTCGTAAAGAACCAGTCTTTGCTTTTCTCACTTTCATTTATATTTCTCTTACTTGATGATTACAAACTGTAATGACGAAAATGAGTTAATTTAAGGTTACCTTTTCGGCTTAGTTATATCAAAAAGCTCTTCTGAAATTATCTTAAAATCATTCTCGTGTCCTCTTGGCTTTATAATCTATGAATATGCAAGGCCAGATAAGCCTTTTTATATTTATTTATACAGAAGTCTCAGTGGGATCATTGCTACCGCAGTTTCCCCTTTACAGTCAGTCTCTCAAGTATAATATAATTTAATTTTTATATTGCCCTGTGTTTTTCCCAAATTCTCTTGGTCATGCAGTTACATCTGCTGACAGCATGTGGGTGTTAATGGGAGACCCTTCACCTCACATAAATCTTCTGTAGGACTACTTGCCCTGTTCTGCTAGAGGTCCCAACCTCCATGCTTGCTGTGCTTAGGTTTTTTTTTCATCTGTGAGTTGGTAGCCAAGAATGCTCTTACTCTTTCCTGTCTGCACACTTGGAATCAGATCTAATCTGAGGTGATCACTCCCCAGAAATTTCCACAAGAGGAGCAACCGGGGGTTATCTACTCTGTTTCCTACAGCTTTCCACGTAAGAGTTTTTACCCACATAAGATTTTTATCAGGCCTGTGCCAGGTTGCATTTTTACATTGTGCACTAAGTAATTGAGATGGCTGCCTCTTTAAGAATTTATGGTTGTGAAGTGGTGATGGGATTTATCAGAATATGATTTTTTACTCTGTTTTACAGAGTAAGTAGGTATGTTATGTTGTTCCTGCTATCTGTGATGACTTTTTAAAGAAACACTAAGTGCTATGTTATTCTCCAGTTTTTAAAATAGTAGTGTAACTTTACTGACATGAGTGGTGTTTTTCCCCTCTGAAAAGGAGAGGATATGCTGTTTTGTAACCGAAGAGAACAGATTCCAGTCAAAGACTGTTTTATGACTGCATGAAATTCTTCTTTTATTTACATTGAAAACAAAGACAGTGAAATTTTATGCTGTTCTTGTAAAAGGCATAATCAAAGAAGATTCAGAAATCAAAGCCTGGGAGGGAGGGCTGCCATGGCTCCTGTCTTCTGCTTTGCTCCATGGGGTGCAGGAGAATGGAAGAGGCTCGATGGTACAAGAGATGGATGGGGGATTTTGGAAAATATCATGCAGCTCATTGTCACATCTTTGCAAGCCATGAAGTAAAAGTTCTGGAATGCTACTGTTGAGACTTCCTTATGACTTGGATCTTTTTTTTTGTTCTCCAGCAATGTTCTGACCAGTGTTTATTATTACACTTTTTTCACAGAAACTGGGGCATGCCAGCATCTTTGTAGGTGTTGAGCTGCTTTTTCAAATGAATTGGAGCCTGAATAACACTCTGATTCACTATGTATGCTTTCAGCTATTTTGAATTGTTTATAGGAGTGTACATATGAAAGATGCAGCCAAATTAAATAGAGATATTTCTCTTTCCTATGTAGAGATACTCCATTTTCCTTCTTCTGGACTTGCAATTAAGCTGCCTTGAGCAAGTTGAGCCATCCTTTTGCTGTGAAAACTGCAGGTCATTGTGGCTCATCCTGATGGTTTTGCAGAGATTTTCAGTAGTGAAATAGTGGCACAGGTGTCTGTCACCCAACCAGTGTCCACAGAGCTCTTGGACCTGAGCTGGCTTGGGGCTGGTGCCATGAGCAGGGACAGAGGAGCTTGGTTCTTTATGGACATAGTCTGTACCCAAGTGGAAAGGCATGCTTTGAGTGTTGTCCATAAAGTGCAGTCCTGATTTGGGGGCTTATGTGCAGATTCTTCGTGGAAAATGAGAACTGTGCAATTACCTAATTGTGTAATTTACATAAAATACTAGGAGAGGGAGGCACCAAGAGGAAATAACAAAATTGCTCTACAGAGGGGAAATGTTTTGCAGGGTCGGTAGAACTTTAACTCAGCAATTGTTGAGCTCTCAAACATGTATTGAGTCTTACTGTCTCCTCTTTTTATTTTTATTTTTAGTTTTATCTTAATTTTACCAAGAATTGCAGAGTATATGTTCTGAACATCTTGTCCACTGACAGTTCTTCAAAACACGTCAGTAGAAAAATTATTTATTTTCAGTACTTGATTCTATCAGATCTGTTTGCAACCCATATCTCATCTTTCATCCACTATCACTCCAAGACTACTTCTGGCATTACTACTTGTAAATTCCAGGCATCTCATCAACTTCACATTTGAGATTATTTTTCTGTGGATGTATTTATCAAGTTTCAGGCCAGAGGCTTTCATAGAGCTATAAGCCTCTTAGAGCAAGGAAACTGCTGACATAGCCTTAAACTGTAGTATGGCAAATGTTACACTATAATTACCTTTATCTATCATCAAACTCCCTTTCAGAGCCTTGGCTATGTGCCATGAGCCTCGTGATGGAATGCTCTGTTAGACTCAGATTTTTCATGGAAAAAAACTCTTCAACCAAAACATGATGAAGTACTTTTATAAGTGCAGTGTCACTGGCAGTAGCAGGGTAGTGAGAAGAAAAAGGATGATGGTAAGCTGCGGGACAAAATATTGAGGCTTTGATGGTAGGCCTGTGTGAGAAAAAGAGCATGACTTCTTTTAACCACTCTCTCAACCACACTACTTCAAGACTTCCAGATGCTTTGAAAAGTCGAGATTTAGCATGAGTGGTAAAATTTAAGTAAATGGAAGTGTGTTTTTACTGTGCACTGGAGTACTGGCAATGCCATGAAGCTGGCAGACACTGACCTCACTGCAGAGTGAAAAGCATAGTAATGCTGTCCTTTTATCACTGATCTTGGGCTAATCCAATCCACTTGGCAAAACCGATCATGGTAGCTTTGGCACAAGACTGGGCTGAAGCTGCTTTGCTGATTTCATTATTGACATAGAGTTCATGCACTGTGATGTGTGATCATTTGATTGCTGATCTTGGGATCCCCACTGTGAATTCTTGGTTTGGTTTGTGAGTTTCATGCACTTAAACAAAGGTATAAGGAGAGGAAGTACTGAATTTGAAAACATTTGAGAATGGTGAAATTTACAAGAAAGAGTAAGGAGTAGATGCTTCCATAGTGTAAAGACACTGGGCGCAGGGAGAGAGGCCATTCTGTGTGGCAACACAGGCAATATCATCTCAGTATCTGGAATATAACAACTCCCTATTGGTTTTATTTTAATCACAAAGGCCTGTTAGTCTTGCAAAGCATAGATAATAGGAATAGCTAAAGACAACACAGAAAACATATTTATGAACTCTCCCTGTGTGTGTATTATTTGTTTTTTGAATAAAGTAAAATATATTTACTTTATACCTGCATTTGTTGTTGTGACTCTTAGAAGATCCACTGTTAAGCAACTAGGATATAGCGTATTCATTACTGAAATGTACCCAAATGGAAAAGGAAAAGAACTTGAGAACTTGTGTATTGGAGAATAGTCATATTATGGGTGTAGGTCACTACCGAGGTAAATTTGCAGAGGCAGCCAAAGGGAGATGGTTTTCCATACTTAGGTCGCTAGAACTACTGTAGAGTATCAGATTGTATAATTGCAATTTGAGTATCTTGACATTTATGTGCAGTACTTTGTTTTGGTGGCTAACAGTTTCCTTTATTCTGATATAGTTCTGTTTTCTGTTTAGAGTGTACTAAAGCAGATGTGCTTTAAAAAATAAAAAAAAGTGGTGAATGTAGGCAGTCTCTCTTTCAATGCACGATTGCTGTAAATAAGAGAAGCTGTGTAGTACCTCAGCTTATGTGTCTGAAATGTGCCAACCAAACATGAAGATGTTCATCTGTGTGTGTGTGTTGGGAGGGTGGGGGGGGTCGTCTTGCAGCTGAATCTTCTGACAGAAAATAAATGAATTAAAATGATTTGAAATATGACACGAAGCTGCTGCTCTGGGATGTTCCTCCTAAGTTATAATGGGAGGGTCAGTGGCAGGGGGAGGAGTAGGTGGGTTTGCTTTTGCATTCTTTCTAATTTTCTGCACCCAGGGGAAAAAAAAATAATAATGGTGGTTTGTCCACCAGTGCACTAAAAAAGAAAAAAAAAAGATGGGGAGGGACAAATCTCCCCCAAACTTCCATTTCACCATATTAAATGCTAAATCTACTGCAGCTGGAATTTAAAATGGTGCTGACGTCTTGTACTGTCCTCATCCCTATTGAATGCAGGCACTCTGGCCTTTCTCCCAGAGGAAGTGGCACGAAAGAATAACTTATGATTTTCACATCTTGTAGTGTGGTTGGCTTGGAAGATAAGAACCTTATCAGACTTCTGCAGCAATCAGGTGGTGGTTATGTACTAAAAATCTGCAAATTAGAATTCCATTAATTTAACCATCAAGGATCTGTAGCAATTTGACAAGAATTTTGCTGTTTCTCCTCAAATTAAATGTCAAGTTTTGCAATCTATGGAGCTGAACTTGAACATATATGTTGTGGACTGTATTTTGATTCTATGAATACTAATAACTTTTTCTTTAATTACGTCTTTGTATGTTGGGTGTAGTATCTGTTTATCTTGCCATTTGTGGTTGTTACTTTGTAGGAGACCAGATTTTCTGAAGAATGATAGAAAAAAGTGAACTATTCCAAAAGCATTGGCACTTGGGGTTGGGGGCAGAAGGGGGAATCCAAGCACTCTTGATTTTGGTACAATATGAATGGAAGCTGTCCCTCAGCTAGTGTTGTTTTTTTTTTTGTTTTTTTTTTTTTTGTTGTTGTTGTTGTTTTCTGTTTTTTTGTTGTTTTTTTTTTTTTGAGAAAAGTTTCAGAAAAATGGCTTTTGTTATCATGTCATTAATGGGTGGGTATGTGGCCTTCTGCTGTGGGGCTTGAATGTGGCTGCACAGGTGCTCTGTTTGGACTGTACCTGGATTATCAGTGCTGGGTTGCTCAGGGGCTTCTGTCTGTTCTGTTTTGAAGAACTCTTTTCAAGGATGGCATCACATACACACTGATTCGCACATAGCTCTTGCCTTCTGCTCTCTAGGGTGAAGCTGGAAAACTACTTTCCTTGACATGACAAAGAAATGCCAATCTGTGCAGATATAATTCATGTTTTATTATACCTCTATAGTCTTCAGAGGAAACAATACGATCCAGTGGAGATAGGCACTTGGTTTGTTTATATCAACCTGACATGGTGGATTCAGTAGAACTTAATCTGATGTCTTTGGCATTTTTCTGTCTATAAAACGAGAAGCTAACTTCTGTCTCAGGAATATCTGATGAAAAACACTAATTAAGAAACTATTTAAAAATAGTCTGCTTTCTCATCTGCAGATAAGGGGTTGTTAAAACATGAAAAGACTTGCTTTCCTTAAAGCAGTTTTAATGTATTGTAATTGTTCATTTGTAATGTTGTATAGTTCGAAATATGAATGTAGTGGGCAAAGATAAGAAGCATTTGGTATGTTTTAAGTGCAATAAACCTGAATGATGCTTATCTAATGTGAAATACAAAAGGTAGCTGAGAGCTGTCAGGCACATCCTTGTTGTAAAAACAGAAGCCCTGGGGCTTATATTTGGTCTTGTAGTGCTCTGGAAAATGTTGGTGTGCTTGAGCATAATTTGCAGGTGAATGCCTTAAAAATGTTAGTCATAAAGTAGCGAGTGAAAGCGTGTGGAGTTTCAAATGACGTTTTCTTGTATGGTGAGATGTGCTTTGCTGCAAGTTGGCTCTGACTGAGGATGACAAAGGACCAAGGTCTGGCAGAAGCCAAGGACTGAGCTTCAGTTTTTCCAGTGATGAAGCATCAGTGAAAAGGTGTTTGTAGTGCTTACCTGGTAAATCAACACAGATGTGTTTTGTTCATCATTCCCCAGGGTTTAGGGCTTGCTAGGAATTTACCAAGTTAAGGGAATATGATTGTTTTCTTTTGTACTTGAACTTTAAATACGTGTATAATAGGATGTACTTAGTTTTGTTAGCATGTATTAGCTGCTCTACTCTCAGTAGGCAAAAATCAAAAATAAAAGATAATCCTATTGTCATCATTCTAAGAAGGCTTCGTGATTTCAGGAGGGCAAACATGAAATAAAAGATATTTTAGTATCAGCTTAAACTTTGAGAACTCTCCATAAGCATTTTTGTTTACAATATTTGCTTGTGACAAGATGGAGACTTTTGCATGACTGAAAGTTGTTCAGTCTCTCCATTGCTCTTTTCATTAGTGCTTTTGCTGGCTTATTTCTAACTGCCATTTAGTTGTGTATTTTTTGTTGTTGCTGTTAACTCATCTGGCACATGCCAGTTTATGCCCCATTCACAATACCAGTGAGAGGAGAATCAAATTCTCGAGCGTTAATCAGAGGATACTATGACTTCTGAGAATAAAAGGTAGCATCTCTGGGTAGCAGTGCAATTTCCACGACTGGACTTGTAGCCATGAAAGCTGAGTGTTGAATGTTGCTGTTTATGGAATGGAATGTGTGGAAATGAAACAGCCAGGCAGCGTGTAGCACTGCTTTATTAATAGTAGATAGGAACAACTCTGTGATGATGAGGCAGTGACTGCTGGGGGAACAGGAGAAAGCAATGGGGAAATTCAAATGAAATACCTAGAAGGAACTAAGGAGTTACCCTTTAAGGGACTGACAAGACCAGCTGCCCAGCTGAAGTGCCTCTGCTCCAATGCATGCAGCCTGGGAAACAAACAGAAGGAGGGGATCGGGAGAGCAATGTCCCCCCCATTGTAAGCAAAGATCAGGTTCATGACCACCCGAGGAACCTGAACATCCAGAAGTCAATGGGTCTCAAAGTCCTAAGGGAATTGGCTGATGTGGTTGCCAAGCCACTCTCTGTGATATTTGAAAAGTTGTGGCAGTCAGGTGAAGTCCCTGGTGACTGGAAAAAAGGTAACATCATACCCATTTTTAAAAAGGGTAAAAATGATGACCCTGGGAACTACTGACCTGTCAGTCTCTCCTCTGTGCCAGGGAAGACCATGGAACAGATCCTCCTGGAAGTGATGCTAAGGCACATGAAAGGCAGGGAGTTGATATGGGAGAACCACCGTGGCTTCACCAAGGGCAAATCATGCTGGACTGACCTAGTGGCCTTCTATAATGGTGTCACTGCATCAGTGGACAAAGGAAGAGCAACTGATGTCATCTATCTCAACTTCAGTAAGGTCTTTGACACAGTACCCCACAACATCCTTCTCTCCAAATTGGAAAGGAATGTAATTGGTGAATGGATTGTTCAATGGACAAACAACTGCCTCTGAATTGAGTCCAGGAAGTTTCAGTCAGTGGCTCAATGTCTGGATGGACATCAGTGACGAGTGATGTCCTCCAGAGGTCAGTGCTGGGTGCAATGTTCTTTAATATCTTCATCAGGGACATTGACAGTGGGGTCGTGTGCACTCTCAGCAAGTTTGCTGATGAGACCAAGCTCTGGGGTACAGTCAACACACCAGAGGGGTAGGGTGTCATCCAGAGGACCTAGACAGGCTTGAACCCAGGTGAACTTAATGAGGTTCAACAAATCCAAATGCAGGGTCTTGTATCTGGATCAGGGCAACCCTCACTGCCAGTACAAGCTGGGGAATGAAAGGATTGAGTGCAGCACTGCCAGAAAAGACCTGGGGGTACTGGTGGATGGCAAGTTGGACGGGAGCCAGCAACATGGCCTTGCAGCCCAGAAAGCCAACTGTACCCTGGGCTGCATCCAAAGATGTATGACCAGCATGTTGAGGAAGGTGATCCTGCCCCTCTACTCTGCACTGGTGAGGTCTCACCTAGACTATTGTGTCCAGATGTGGAGTCCTCAGTACAGGAGAGACATAGAGCTGTAGGAGTACATCAAGAGAAGGACCACAGAAATGATGCATGGAATGGAATACCCCTCCTACAAGGGCAGGCTGAGAAAGCTGTTGCTCTTCAGCCTGGAGAAGAGAAGGCTACAAGGCAACTTGATAGCGGCCTTTCGATATCTGAAGGAGAAGATAGGAAAGAAGGGAACACACTCTTCAGCAGGGTCTGTGGTGATAGAACAAGGGCGAATGGCTTCAAGCTCAAAGAGGGTAGAAGTAGTTTAGATATAAGGAGAAAATCTTTTACAGAGAGGGTGGTAAGGCGCTGGCACAGGTTGCCCCCCGATGTGGTTTATAGTCCATCCCTGGAGACTTTTAAGGCCCAGGCTGAATAAGGCTCTGAGCAACCTGATCTAGCTGTGGTGTCCCTGTTCATTGCAGGGGAATTGGATGATTTGGCCTTCAGAGATCCCTTTCAACTCTAAGGATTTTATGATTCTATGGCTCTATGTTTCGATGACCTTTTCAGCTGCTGGTGTATGGACGGAGAAGAGAGAAAAGACAATGCACAGATTTTGTGCATCATTAACGACAGTATGACATACGCAGCAGAAGCACTTTTGTCATGTGTTATAAAAGCTCGGCAATGCCTCCTCTATACTCAGAGCAGCATCACAAATAAAATGACTCTGTCTCTTAGGCAGGGATCTGCTGGGACACTGTGAGCCAAGGAAAGCAGAGCTGCGTGTCTCTCCCAGGGAAACAGCTCCCTTCTGGGAGGCAACGTACTGTAGGCTTGCTGTGTTTTCCTATAGCCTGTATCTATGGCCAAGGATTTTATGGCAGTTATGCTCAGTTAATATTCTCTGCAGAGAAGAATTCTTTAGTACCCAACTTTGCTACTTCGTATTTTCAAAACAACCAATATGTGTTCAGTGATCAAGCTGAATGCTTTTTATTCTAGGAAAAATACTGGCAGCCCTGGCTTTAAAGGCATGGCTAAGGAAGCAGTTTGCATTAAATTGCCTGGATTGCAAAAAAAAAAATTGCCCTACTCACTCTTCTCATCTTGGTTTTAAGAACTTTGTTAGTTATAATTAGATATACGAGGTCTGCCTTGATAGTAATATAATCTTAATAACAAGTACTATAAACCAAAACCGCAGATTCACTGAGAGGTGAAAACAGTGTTTGACAGCACCTTTTATTCTTGGACATTGGTATTTGTATTATGGGGACTAATTTTAGCCTGTGGTGTTGAAACACCTGACATTAACTGAAACAGTATCTGCTTGGTGTATTTTAGGATTCAGCGTGGGGTGACTGCAGTACTCTCCTGGCAGTGAGATGTCACACAGATCAATAGAGCTACTTGACTTTTCCATCTCTATTCGTGATCAGGAGGATATTACCTATGATGTTTTTACTTTGGCAAATCGTCAGCTGCTAATTCTGCCACTTTCAGCCTCAAAATAGAACTGACCTTTAAAATCAGTTGTGGGGCTAATCAAATAGGAGTGATTTGTAACATAATTGTAGCTACCTGAGTTCCCTCCAAAAGCCCTAGACAACTTAAACTGAAATGTTTGTGTAGTTAATAAAATAAAATAGTATTGCTTCAGCCAAATGTTGCACATTTGGGAGAGTGGGAACACTTGTTGTTGTTGTTGTTGGGGCAGAATAGGGGGGTGTTGTGTGCTTTAAGAAATAAAACCTGTAGAATAGTTCCAATTTTATGTGCAGACAAGCCATTTGTTAAATGATAGTAAGAATGTCTATAGTTCAAAATGCATTTGCCCAAGGTTTTATCAACATTCCTCTGAAGTAGTTGAGTCCCTCATCAACAAGTATGTCAAGCTCTGTTATCCATTTACCCTGGCTACAGCAATTTATTTTACAAATGTGCCGTTATTCCCATCTTACAGCAGTATAAATAAAATAAAAGGGGATGGAGAGAGTGAAGAAGTAACTAAAAGGACTGTGAGGAAACAGAGGAATAATTTAGCATAGCAGTGAATTTCCTCCCTTGCTGATGACTCCCTTTGTCTGTTCGCCTAAGATCACAATGATAGAAAGATGTGTCTCATAGCAAGCATAGAAGCGGCATGGCTTTCCCTGTGCATCATCTCATTTGAGCACATATTTATTATTAAATAGGACAAAAATGCTGGGGTAGTCTTTCAACTTCTGTCTGCAAATAAGTGAGTGTAGATGTGTTGTTTGCTTGAAGTTTCCTGCCTTGAATTAATTTATATGGAAGAGAGCTCTGAGGAGAGAGGAAGGAAAGTGGCAGCGAACTGGCAGAAGACCACCACAACACAGAAAGGCAGAAAGTAAAGGCAGCATCGGAAGTTTACAGAAAGGAAAGGAACTTCAAAGGTTACAATGTAGAAATGTTAATCATTTTCTCTGGGAGGTCTAGGCTAAGCAGTTCAAAGTTTATCACCCTCCAGGGTATAGGGACCAAGATCACACTTAATAGGACTGACTTTCCATAGCAGTTGGAAGGATCTTTCTTTTCTTCTTCTCCTCCTCTCTCTCTCTCTCTCTCTTTTTTAATAGATGTCAGTCCTACACAAAGCTACTGTCAACTTTGATTGACTTCTGTTTACGCATTGTTTACGCTTGCTGATGAGAGACTCAACTACTTGGAGTAAAAGAATGTAGAGCTGATGAAACCTTGGGCAAATATATTTTGAAGTATAGACATTGCTACTGTCATTTAACAAATGGTCTGTCTGCATGTAAAATATAAATTGAAAGTTGTGCAAAAGTGTCCGTGGATGAGTGTACCAGTTTAGAAATCCACACCAATTGTGTGCAATTTTTACACACAGTAAACTTCATAGAAACAAGAAGCAAAATTTTAAGTAAACCAGCTCAACCCTTATGTTAACTCATTTTAAATATTACTTCAAAAATGAGCTGATGTACATTTGATGATTCTTGCAAGGATCTTTAATTCCACAGACTGTGCTGCTTTTGCACTCTTACGCTCCCTACAAAGCGGACAGCTATCAGATGCTGCTAACAGGAAAACTACGTCAACAGCAAGAGCTAATTCTTTTTGTTTTGTTTTTGTTTTTATTTTTTAAATTTTATTTCCCTTATACTTGGGATGCCAAAACCTAGAGTTGTTTTTAGCATTCTTTTGTCTTTAATTCCTTAAAAGCATTTGGCTCTCCGTCCATCTACTCAACATCTAGTCAATCCTCTGTCTATTCTCTCAGTTTTGTTTTTCCACATCACTTTACTCCTTATATACTTAAATGGAAGCTTATTTGGGAGCCCAGCAATTACAAATACATATATAATATGCAGGAAATTCCGTTTACAGGATTTATTTGGATTTTTTTTTTAAGGTGCAACTGTTTGAATAGACATTATGCAATAACAACAACAAAGTATTTCATAAATTGCTCCAACTTGACAAGTTTCCTGAGTTCATTGGATCTTTGCTCCTGCTTTCAGTCTTGCATTAATGTTTAGAAGAGCTTCTAAGACAAAGAAAGCAGTTAATGCCCAATTACAGTATGCTTGATTTTTCTATTTAGTAGGCTGGATGAAGAGAAATTCTTCTCCATCAAGAGAAATTCTTGCTTTTTAATAACTCCCCAGTGTAGAGATAAGTTAATCTTGAAATTCTATGTATTTTATATTTATCTAGTATCAATCTCTTTTTCAAGGGATTTATTTTAATGTAAGAGAAAATATTCCACTGAACTGTAAAGAGGTTTACTGAAGTGGTTTTGTTTATATACAGTATCCAGCTGGAATGGTGACATAAGCAATAGTTTAATATCTTACAGGCCATCTGGGAATAGAATTTGTTGAAGGGGAAACATAACACCATACAGCGCACATTATGTAATTGTCTCGACATTGAACATCTCTGCCAAATACTTTTGTGGCTGCATGGCCATGCCTCTGGCTGAGGGAAGCAGCTGTAGCCCTAAAGTGTCCATTTGCTCACCATTTTAGAGGCTGCATCTCTTCTTCCTATTTTTCTCTTACTTTCCATCTGAAAAGTCATGCACCTAATGGAGGCTTTTAGAAAAGCTGACAGACAGTAACTTAAAGTCTTTTCTATTGATAGCATTGTCAGTGAAAGTTGTTGGGTTTTTTTTTCTTTCTTTCTTTTCTTTCTTTTTTATTTCTTTTCTTTTTTTTTTTAAACAGAGAAATATTGTTGTTCCATTGTGAAACTTCATAACTAACTCCATGCTGGTACATATATTGCATTTATTTCCACATAGTTATAAAAATACGAAATATAATTCATTATCCTGTTCCTAATCTGTTAAGCTTTGAGTAAATGCAGTCCCTACCTCTCAAACCCTGTCCTGTCTGGATTTTACTCAGTCTTCCTGATTTGATAAATTACAGTGAACTGCATTTCCAAAGATCATTTAAAATCCTTGTTTCTAGATGTTAAACCGACTAATGAAGTAAACTCTAAACTTAAAATGGGTTAATTTGCATTTTTCTATATATATCTGCTAAGGAGGATAAAAAAAGTAAGCTTCTGTTATCTAGATCTCTATGAATGGAAGGTTGGAGCTTTTGACTTAAAGTAGAATCATAAAATCATAGAATGGCTTGGGTTGGAAGGGATCCCAAGGATCATCAAATTCCAACCCCGCTGCCACAGGCGGAGCCACCAACCTCCAGATCTGGTAGTAGAGCAGGTTGCCCAGGCCCGCATCCAACCTGGTCTTGAACAACTCCAGGAACGGAGCATCCACAACCTCTCTGGGCAGCCTGTACCAGCACCTGGAACAGTGGTGTAAAATGAATTGAATTGAGTAAAGTAATGCACTGGGGGATGAATTTGGGAAGGGAAGAATTAAAATAATACTGATGGACAACAGATAATGGCTTCCAGCCCTCCAGGTTTAGTTCATGTTTTATGACAGATTGAAAAGCCAAACTTAAATCTATCTGTCTGTGTTGCATTTTGTTTGCAGATGTTGGACAGGGTGGTACTCACAGCGTGGCTTAAGGTGTCCTGCTGTGCAGCTCAGAACTCTTACAGGGTTTATCATTGCAATAAAGAAGACATAGAGTCAGTGACACGACTGTGATAGTTTGGCAGGCTGTGGCAGAGATCTGTGCATAAAAATTCTGAAATTTAATTTTAAATTTCCCAGACTTGTCTGGCGTGTTTGTGTGTATTCATTTAAGCTTGCTTCTGAGCGTATGAGTTACTGAGCTTGCATTTGTGTTTGGTCCTTCCATTGGAAAAACTACATATATGCAAAAAAAGCTCAGACTTGAAAATAAACCTTTGGGAAGGGAAATCATGCTCGTGTGTGTGTACGTACATATGCTGGAGAGAGGTAAAGTCCAAGTTTAATGGTAAGTCTCATAATTACACCAAAAACTTGTGTTAAAATCAGATTGTACTCTACTTTCTTCACATTAAATACAATCATGCTAATGCATTTCATATCATTTTATAAGAGCAACGGCTGTTTTGTATTTATCAGGTGCCGTATCTGTGAATTTTGTTTTTTGGTGTTCGTGGAGAAAATGCTGCTCAGTACTTTGAGTAATTTGCAGCAGTGATCATCCTGCACTGATAGTGAATTTCTGTCTTGTCTCGAGTTAAGTAAATCACCTATTTCCTTAAGGCTTTTTATTCCAGATTTCTAAGAGAGGCTATTTCATCCTAATTAGCTCCCAGATAGCTCTGTTTTATTTAAGCAAACATTAAAACCATGTTCTGGTGATATTTTTTTCTTCATAAACGAGGTTACTTATTTCTCTAGAGAAAATTTCATATATGCAAATAGACTGTGGTACTTGCTGTATCTTGTAATCCGTAGTGCTGTTTTGATTTGATTCACTGTTATTCTGAAACCTTGTTTCTAGAAATAGGGCCCCAACTCCTAACTGAATCATTCTGTGATGTGTAGCAGATGTTTTGTATTTTCAAGCACAAAAATAAAAAGATAGGGCTGTTGTGTACTGGGGAAAGCTGTACTTTGTACCACTGACCCATTTTTGTGTCTGCTAAACAACTGGTGAAGGCAGGGACAAGTGGGATACCCAGTAGACAGGGGAATACCTTCATGCAGGGTGTTCTGTAGCAGTGCTGAGGGGATTTCACAGCCTACACCTTCTCATATGTTGCGAGGAGACATGTTTTTGAAGGAATACTATTAATATACCAATATGGAAGAGAGATAATTGATCTTTCTTGTTGTTTCTTTTTTAGTGATAGGAGAAAGAGAAAAGACACTGAAATTGAAGCTTACAGGAAGCTTTCTTTTTTCCTTTAATATTAAAAGCTAACCAGTGGAAGTAGTTACTATGTGATAGTGAGCTGAGAATCAGAGCCAGTGAAGAAAGAATCATTAATACTGATAACTATGTATTTAGAGAGAGAAGGAACTGTAAATGTCAAACATCTGTACCTTAGTATTTCAACATATTAGTTTAGCGGTACATTAAGTAATGTTACAAAAGAATTTCCCCAAAATGTACTGCTGTGGAAGTGTATTTTGTACCTCCTGAAGAGGGTGCCCTGTTCCTTCTCTGAAGGAATTCATGCTTTTCCATTTCATTTGCTTATGAACATCTTTTTTCAATCAGTACAGATTACATCATCACTACAGCAGATTCATAAATAGCTGCATGTCCTTACTCAATATGCAGTAGATTATTCTGTTTTGGAATATAGTTTTTTAAATAGAAGTTAATTTTGTTGAATGGGAGAACAAGAAAGTATGAGCAGGCCATTTCTTGCAGTGCAAGCTCAGAAGTTGTTGTTTTTTAGATCTCAAATTTGTAATCACTGGTGACTCCAAAATAACCTTTACAACAGAGTTTAGAAACTCAGACAAATGAGGAATGGTGCAAGCAAAATAACCCTTAATTTTAGTATGATAAAAGAAGAATTTAGAACTGCTAGGGCTCTTACGTAGCAGTAGAATCAAATTCATTTCCAAAACATCTGATGGTTATTTTTTTGTTTGTTTGTTTGCTAACTTTTAAAATAATATTATGTGTCTGAATAAAAATAATGCTTGATTAAAAAGCAATCCAAGTTGAAATCATGAGCAGTTTGTCCTAACTGTATCAAATCCCTGGATCGTTACTGCCTTTTTTCAGACCGTATGGGGAGAAAATGCTTCTATTTTAAAACGATGGTAGTGGGGAGAAGGAAATTTATGATCCGAACTTGCTGCAAATCATTTGTATTGATCTGTTTTGTTTCTATTCTGCTGAAGCTAATGGAAATCATTTGTCACCTGACTTGTCCCAGTTGATTTGGAGAACCACCATACCATTTATCTGATCTGGAGCAAGTGTGCTTATGTCTGCAATCACAAAGATATATTTAACTTCCAGCAAAGTAAAAAGCATCAAGTGAAAGTGTTCTTATTTAAACATTAGCTTCAATACGCTGTCTATGTATTCATGTCACTATCTTAATGAAACTGAGTAATTACAAACCTGATGTGGGGATCACAATAGGTCCTGTCTTGTTTGTGCTTTTCTATTACAAGGTCAATACCAGGTCATAGGCTCCTATAAATCAACATCTTCGTATTGATTTAAACAAGTAAGTAACCATTAGGAACAGGGCTGATAGTAGCTCCATGGTGACATTTGGTTTCTGCATTAAAAGCAGCATGAGCTCCTCATCCTCTTTCTTTAGACGAAAGGAATAACTACATTCTCTTAGTAATCTTTGTGTATTCATTTTCACCAAGTGTCCACTCTCTTCTGTGTTTTGCTGCTGTTTTATTTAAAATAATTTAAGTCATGCTGTACAAAACAAGTTCAGTTTTATCTTAACACCAGACATACAGTGCATCTTGATTTTGAATCCATCTCCAGCAATATTTATAAGCAAACCCTTTGACGTCCACCTCATACCTGTGAAAAACTGATCGTTTTTCACTGTAGGTATGAATTATGACTACAAAGTTGTATCTTAAACCAAACTCTTCTGTAGTTGCATAGTTGTTCCTTTTGAAAATAAAAATGTTTGAATCACTTGATCTTCAGTTTGAAACTCCTACACATCTCTAAAGCTTCAAAAATGTACTAAATTCTTATTACTTCTAAAAAGTAAAGCAGTCTAAAATGTAATGTTGTTTACTAAAGTCACATAAATGACTCATTCTAGGTCTGCTGAATGTTTGTGTATTGTTTGTATGAACAACCTAAGTTTTAGATCATCTCACCTGCCTTGTGAACATTCAGCATAGTTCATTTTCAGTGGCTCAGTCTGATTTGGAGTCAGAACGTTAATTTGCATGGCCATACTAACGCTGCTTTCCAAGCCTGTTAGCTGTGGAATCTTCCTCAGAGGTTTAATCTTATGTTCTGCCCATTTTTACAATGTTCCTAAAGAGTTGCAAAAATGAGTAATTCTCTTTTTCGTCTTCCATGTGCTAGACGTTCCCTTCTATCTCTTAATGCTGATCACATTCAACAGTTTTAAAGTGTTCTAGTGATGCAGTTGTTATTTACTCTGTTGTTTGTCAACCAGCTCATCACAGATAGTTCTATGCTACTTAATTAAGGATAACTTATCTGTGGGATTAATGTACCTTCTGCTGATATTTCAAAACTAGACGGTGTAATCGCTCTGTTCTTGGTGGGAAAAGGTCTCTACAATGCTGTGTTCAACAGGCTTTGCCTATGCTTGCATTTCATATTTCATCTACATGCAATCTCTTTTTAAATATGTGAGAATGTGTGACTGACATTGTTAGTCTGAAGTGTGAGGCATTACGTAAATGATTTCTGCTTAGCCAAAGTTTCTCTTGGCAGAAAGAAAGAATACTTGACTACAAAACCAACCAAACCAACAGAAAAATAAACAAACAGAAAACTAAAAAAAAAAAGAAAAAGAAGAAAAAGGGTGGGTGGGGGGAATGAGCGGGTTAGGGGGATTATTTAAGAAGTGGACTTTTATTTAAGACTTGTGATCTTCCTGCATTCTACAGCGTTTGTTTATCTGTGATCAGCTTAAGGGGTTTGAAAATGTCAAGAAGAGTATAGGTATAATATCACATAGCTGAGGAATGAAGAGATTCTCACCTTGTGAATCAGGAATGAGCTCAAGAAGAGCAGAGGTATCCTATGGATACTGCTGCTGTTAGACAAGAGAAGCTTCTCATTCTGTCTGGGAGGGGAAAAAAATAGGAAGACTGTATAAACAGTGCATCTCAAAGCCCAGTGAGTACGTGCCAAATATTCTTCTCCGACACAACAACCAAAAATCAAACAGATGAGAGGTAATCAGATTCTATTACTGCATTAAATGTCTATGTTTCAAAAAACGTATCTGCTAACAATCTGGTAATATTCCACATTCTTACAGCAACTGATCAGTGTCTCCTTGCTTTTTCTCAGCCTTTTGTTGCAGAAAATGCCGTATTTTTCTATAGCTGTGTTTAAAAAAATCAATAAATCTGAGCAAGTAAATACTGGAATGAGGCTGTCCTCTGAAC
Organism: Gallus gallus; assembly: GCF_016699485.2. Classification (NCBI taxonomy): domain Eukaryota; kingdom Metazoa; phylum Chordata; class Aves; order Galliformes; family Phasianidae; genus Gallus; species Gallus gallus. The sequence continues at coordinate 8,109,760 of NC_052537.1, read as the reverse complement.
TGTGGTGTAGGTATGAACTACTTTACCCTACAGAATAAGGAAAATCAGAATGTACCACAGTGCAGTTATAGAAATGATGGCTGGGAAGCTAATTCAAGTTAAGTTTAGTGCTGTTGCAGTTCTCACTGTCAACAGTAACCAGTTGGTGTGTTCAAAGCTACTGCAATATCTTTAAGCCATACTGCACTTAGTTACTTCTTTGACCTCTGTTAAATTTACTCTTAGATTTGAAGGGTGGTTGAATAGCTGCATGCGTATGTAACAGCTTACATTAATTTAAAAAGATGTTCTTCTGCACCATTAATTCAAAATCATACCATATACTGTGTCTTCCATGGGTGTGCTGAAGGTTCTCACATTGCCTAGCGCATGCAGCTGGGCTGAAGCAGACTGCAGGATAGCACACTAGGAAAGCATAACATGAACTTGGGGAACTGGGGTCCTTTGGAAGAGCAAGGTGTACTAAAAATGTGGAAATTAATCTGTCCTTTCCTGTTATATTTCAATGGTGTGGGAGCTTTGCATTTTAGTTCCTAGTTTCTGTTTCCTGGGAGGCAGGGCAGTAATTACTTTAGCCTGATAAATGAACGGGGTTTACAGCAAATGTAGTTGCCTGTGCTCCTTGCTGGGAGTCCCTGCTATTCCCTTTGTACTGACACTTGTTCTTGTTCCCATGCTGAAAATAGATTTATTAAAGAAGCTTCTGGAAGAAAAAGGGTAATGTTCAGTAGACCTAGTTTCTGGTCAGTAGTGTGATCATATGAAAGCAAAAGGAATTTGTTGATGTGTTAAGAAGTCAAAATTAAGATTTATTGAAATTGAAAAGCTAACATTGCCTCTTTGTACCTGTGTTTTAACAAAATACATGCACACATGTGACCTGAATTTCTGGGAAGCGTGTTTCATATCTGAATGTGATTATTGAAACCACTGTATTTCCCTGTTTCCCATGTACATATGGGAAGTTGCTTCTGTGCTCTTCCCAAACTTTGTCACTAATGTGTGCTATGTGATTAGTAACTAGCAGAAAAAACAGGCATTATTTGACTCAAAGAGCCAGTGGGATCGTGATCACTGTGTACTGGGTTTTAGAACTGTCCTGGTGGTTTTTGTTCCTTTTATGATTTTTGTCATTACTGAATAAATATTTGTAATTAGAGACATGGTTGGACTAGGAAAATAATTGTTTTAAGAGAGGCTTGTCATACATAATTTAAAGATCTCTCATAGTATATGAGTAAATCTTGTGCTGTAGGCTACCAGTGGCCTACAGTGTAAAAGAACTGGCATGTAGTACTGTGCTGTGGTGTGAAGTGTATATTGTTTATGCAGACAGACTTTTTAAGGAATACTGAGAGTGACTGGGCAAGAATTGAATTGCAAGCCAAAATTCTATTTCAGTGTTTCACATGCTTTATACAGAGCAAGGTGTCTCGTTGAAGTCTGAGTCTGAAAAACAATGGCTACTGCTGTCTGTGATGTGACTTGAAACTAGGTGCAGATTATGGTTCAAAATAGTGCGCTGTGAATGTGGGATTATTATTCCTTGTGTTTTCTTGTTTTGAATTCAATGGGGGAATGTCAAGCATCTATGAATATAAACATGGAAAAGTTCCATAACATCTGCTACTGATTTCTGCCAGATGAAAGTGATAATGATGATGAATATTTTTGTTGATGATGCTGATACACATTGGCTTAAATAAATTCACTTGCACACTATGAATATCTAATTGAAAATATATGATTGTATCACCGAATTGTTGACTTAGTGCTCACTTAAATTTTTAATTGTTTTAATTTGCTGGAGAATTTACTGTTCTTTATTTTAGAGAAAAAAAATATGAAATACTGTAACAAAATCAGGCATCACTAATACACCAAATAAAGAGAATGGTTAGAGATCTATTATTTGAAAATTGAAATTTTAGGGTTGGATTATATTGCTTAACCATTTTTTGAGTGGTTTGACAACCCTGTTAAAAAGCTTCGCCTTTGAAACAACTGTAGTAATCATAAAGGGGTATCATCCTGCCCGCTTACGGACTTCACCGGGGCTTTGGCTTTGGCAATGTCTTAAGTTGCCAGTGCTGAGGATTTGACAATGCTTCGTATTGCCATTGCAAATACCTGCTATTCTTAGTGCTCTTTTTCCATCTCACTGTTCCCTGTGCTGTCATGGAGCGCTTATGGTGTCTAAGGGAGAGCAAAGGTATATACTGAGTGGCATAAGGGCTGTATAGTCATTCAGATTTTTTTTTTTTTCAGGCAAAAAATTGTGTGCTGGGTGATGGGTTTTGTTGTTGTTGTTGTCCCTATTTTCCCTTGAGGGATCAGCAATTTGCACATATAGTACAATTCATTTGTAGACCCTTGAGAATCTACCTTATTTTATCCCATTATATGCTTAGAATAAGAGACTAAAACATCACATAAGGATATTTATGGCAAAAGAATAGTTCATCTTAGTGCTAAAGATGTGTGCCTGTTTTGTCCTCACCTGATGTAGGAGGCTTTTCTTAAAGTGTTTCTGGTATTGGATTCTGCTCATGACTCTCATGACTCAGTAAGAATCTGGTTTTGGAGCTTGATAGCAAGGTGACAAGACTGGCTGGTCACTGGTGTAAAATTGTATGGATAAAGGGCTGTGTCCTGGTTCTTTGCTGCTGGAGTATTTAACTGAGTGATGTAGAAACTGCAGACACTGGTTTTCAGTAAAGTTCAGCAGCTTTGTGAGATGGCAGTCCATAGATTGTCTGATTTATAGACTCATAGAATAATTAAGGTTGAAAAAGTCCAACTGCATACTGTCCAATATTACCCACTAAACCACATTCCTTAGTACCACATCTACATGTTTCTTGAACACCTTCATGGTTGATGACTCCACCAGTTCCATTAGAGGTCCATTCCAGTGTCTGACCACTCTTGGTTTGGGGCAAGCCAAGGCTGTGTGCTTTTATACTGAGAATCTGTGAACTTTCCAAACTTTTTCATCAACTACAGGCTCTCAGACAGCATCTACAGGGAGGATGGAAAGAGGTGCTCTTCAGTTTCCAAGTGGACCTTGGCCAGTTCCTAGTAACCTGATGATGACTTGTCTGTTAGGATAGGAAGATGTTATGTTCTCCAGAAATACCATGATCTTTGAAGTGATAATGTATTTAATACACTGTTACTTCAACAGCTCAACCATCTTCCACTGTTGCAACGTACTGTATCCTGATATCTAAGAACATGACAACAGAAGGATACTGTGATTACACTGACAGATACACTTGCAGATACGTGGTAAAGCGTTTGCTTGGAATACAGAAATGTTTCTTTCTTGCAAACAGAATGTGTCCAAAATTATCTCTCTTCATATCATTGTTGTGCCCTGCACAGCAGCATGAGGAGGATAAGGGTGAAAACATTCTGTTACTCACCGTAGGAAACTTAGGATTTACAGCAGAAACTCATTCATCATCAGAAAAGCCAAATCCAAGACAGGAGAAAGCAAACAGATGTTTTGTGTTATATATCCTAATTTTGGTAGGTTAAATGTGTGAGAAAGGGTGTGGCTGCATTCTCTGTTGCTTTATATACATTCACTAGCATTTCAACATCATTCTGAGACAACAAACTCCAACAACCAAAACAGTTCAGAAACCCAGCAATAGTGCATATTTGGACTGGATATCAAAGGCAATTTAGGTATCACAGGGATACTCACTGTTGTTGTAATAGTGTGTGAAAGTGAAATTTTAAGAAATGTCTTAAAGTAGTGCACGTTTCACTGTTTTTATGACTATTTCTCAAGCCTGGAATTCCATTCCAGAATGAGAAATGTTATTTGACTCCTGTTAGTATATCTGAGGATGCTGTTCTTGATTACCACGTATGGCATTACCATGTTAGATTTGTATTGCAGGAGTATATCTGGACGTGTGAATATCTTGCAGTAGAAATATGAAATTGCAGTGTAGCTTGATTATAGCCTTGAACAAAACAGGAATATTGCCTCTATTTACAAGGAAATGCAATGTTGATAACAGATGCTTCAGTATAGTCAGTATTAATAAAAATGTAAGTTTCCAGAAGAAAATTAAGGAATTGTATCAGAAGAACAAAGTTGTGACATAAAGATATACTTTGCTATCTAGTGACCGCTAACATTAGAATTTTCACAAGGCAGCTTGTATATCATGAAGCTGGTAGGGACAACTTGTTTTACTCAAAACATCTTTTTGCATGATGTGCCTACAGAAGATAGGCAGGAAGAGAGAAAGGCAAACAGAGCAGGACCTTGGTGTAGCACTGTGTAAGGACACCCTCATTGTATTTTCAAATGGATGTTAATCCAGGCTCAGTACAAAAGCTCCCATGTGGAGCCTTGCAAGTGAAAGGCTTGCATTTTGTTCGTATGCCCCAAATAGTTGGTGGTTTCAGAAGGCTTTTTGACAGAGCTTTAAATAAAATGTCAGTGCATTTTTCATATACTTAAAATGGTGTGCATTTTACTTTCCAATTTTCCCCATGGTACCTACAGTCAATTCCTTGGATGATCTTATGTCTTTATTACAGTGGAGGAAATGAGCACAAGAGGCTTCATTTTTCATCTACTCTAGTCTGCAAATGCAAACTCCTGTAGCTTACTTTTTTCATACTTCATTGTTTTCTTTTACGACAACTCCTAGTTTGAAAATCAAGTAAACTATCTTTATGAAAATACCTGTATTAATTCCTGCTGCAAGCTATACACATAACTGCTTTCAAAAGCAGCTGAGCCAGATTTAAACATGATGGAAGTAGTATAAAAGCAAAATGATTTAACAGAAGAGATTCACTAAAGAAGTACTTAGTTGTGAGCGGCATGTAAACCTTTATGTATCATAGCCTTTTCACATATTGGTTAATGTAGCCCAGATTTCAAAGTAGGATTGCATTCAAGATGAATTGTTGCTGTTGAGACAACTCAGTTGCCCAGACATTTTGAGTGCAACATTCTTATTGCTTAGCAGTGTTCTCAGCTACTTTGTACTACGGAGATCATACTTGTACTCCACTTCTTCAGTGACAACGTCTGAGAGGTTTCTTCTGATGAGATAGAAGTAAAACCAAAACCTTGTAACTTCCAGAAGTGTGAATAGCTATAGTAGCTATTCCATAGCTATAAGTTTGAGGTTTAAGGGTTAAAAGATTGCTGATTTATCAAAGCTAGCACAAAGCTTTTGAAATGATTTAGTGCATAATGAACTGCTGTGCTTTTGTGCCAAGGAGTATTTGTGGTTAATAATGGCCAGTCCTATAAGCAAAGCAACTCTATGATGCACATGAAAAACAATGAAAAAAGACAGCAATTACTTTAAATCTACAAGGCTGAAGCCACTTCACTGAATAAAGTCTACCTGAAAAGAAAGTCATTACAACTTGGAAAGTTCTCAAAGCTTCTTTATTTCCTTAAGGTTGAATGTCGTGCTGGTGTATTTACATCACTCTTCCAAATTATTTACATTTTTTATCCTCGACTAAAATTTAGTTTTAGCTTTTCAGATGTTATGTCTGCTTTTCTGGATTGTAGCAGCTTGAGTCAGTCTGACATCTGTCACACTCCAATTTATAGGAGAGAGAGGAGGTTCTTTGAAATATGTATGCCCGGCGTGAGATTAAGAAACAACGGTTCAAATGTTGGTCCGACCAGTTTATTACAAATGTTAATAAGGGAGATGAAGAAAGGGGAGGACGGACACTATTAAGGATTGGGGTGATGGGGAAGGGAAGGCGAGCGATAGAAAAGATAGAAAGAGGCAAGAATTGCGTAAAGCGGGGATAGTCACCACCAGGATCCGGCAGCACTCCCGTTGCATGACGTTCCGACGGTCCGAGGCCGAAGGGCAGGAGCAGCGAGGCCGGTCTTGGGCAACGAGAGGGTGCAGGTCAGGGAGGAAGCAGCAGGTCTCAGGTAGCAGGCCCAGGGAAGTCCGTCAGCAAACAGTCCGTAGAGAAGGATCTGAAGGCAGAAAGCTTGTGTCGTGGTGAGAGATCATGAGAGATCAGCCTCCACCTTGCGGTGAGAGATCAGCCTCCAGGTTGTGGTGAAGGATCAGATGGCAGAGAACCCCTCAAGTCTGTCGTGGGGAAGGGAAGGCGAGATAAGCCTCTCCATCGCTGTGGTTGTTGGACCCTCTTTTATCCTCCATTTTCTCCTGCCAACGTGACATCCCTGGGTGCTTGAGCAAGAGTCATGTGCATACCTCCTGAGATGGCCATCTTCCTCGAGATAAGTCCACACAAAAAGACCGTTTCCCGGCCATTAGCAGCAGCTTATCTCTCTCTCGTTGCCCCTGGCCTTGTCCATCTGCTCCTTAGAGGAGATAAGGATATCCACAAGAGGATATCCTTAGCCAGGACCTGTCCATCAGTGTCCTCAAGACAAAAGATTTCTCTGCCTTTGCCCAGGACTTGCCTGGACTTGTTCCTCAGCAAACTTTGAGTCAATGATATAAAAGAATAGTCTCTTACAACATCTCTCTGATGACATCACTGTATTAACAGAGTTGCTTTGAACACGTTAAATATCTTTAAGCATGTTTACACCTAGCTTTTGCATAATGTCATTCAGTCATCCTATCCACATGAAAAATGACTTGCACTGTCACCTAATGCACTATGCTTACAGGTGTGTATGCAGAACTCTGTTTTTTAATACAGCTGGACTTGGAAGATACATTCGATAGTACATAAAAGCTGTTGAATTTTGCAGTTAAATACTGCAATCATTGTTCTCCACATGACAGTCTGGGCACAATAGTATTAAAGGTTATATCCTAAACTCCTCATAAACATGGTGTCAAAAAGTAAGATCATTTTATGTCTCTCTCAATGACACTATCTAAGTCATTGGATTATAATACTGCTAGGCATATCTGTTGAACATTTAATTGTTTTATTCTTGGTATCTCTGATACGGCAGCATTGATGGACATAAAAAATGAAGATTACTGGACAGAATTTAAGATTTCTCAAGTGACTAACACTTCACTTTCAGGTAGAGATGTGAAAAATTAAGGAGATGTTGTCATATGGTTACAACTCTACAGCCAAAAGCACTTCAGCTTTCTGAAGCTGAATGCACATTGAAATTCAGGCAAGTTGCTTAAACACTCTGCTTTCATTAGCCTTGTCTTGTACAATGGGAAGCTGATGGCAATTTGCTTCTCCTGTAATCTCACCCAGCACACAGAGCAAAGTGACTGAGGAGGTGGAAGTTCAAGTGCTCTTTACAGAAGGGTCGTGGCTGTTCCTGTTCAAGAGTTCTGATGGGGACATGTTAATCTGTAACCTTCAGGCTTCTGCACAGACATGGAGACTCAACAGAACACTCAAGCGTTCTGTTAGGTTGTAGAACAGGCATCTGATAAAAGACAAAGCAAGAACTGTATTTTTTGACAGTAAAAACGGACATATGTACTGGGGAGCCGTTTTCCATAAGAGAATGCATAATGTAAAAACTGTAAATTTCATAGTTTGCTCTTTCTGACTGGCTGTCAGAATGTATAGCAAAGTTAAATATATGGATATCACCTAATTACAAGTGATAGCTTCTGTCAAATCTCTAAATCACCTTGAATTGCATCTAGGAAAATGAAAAGTAAACTAGATTATTATAAGAAATAGTTTTCAGAGAAATATCTGTCAAAGGCTGACTTTGAGTACTTTCAAATGGATGTAAGGTAAAATGCCACAACATAAAGCAATGGATAAGTTATAGTCAGTGACAATCCCTATATATCATACTATAAGCTTATCTTCACTTTTGTCTTAAGTTCATTCTTTCTCTCCAGTACTCCTTTCAATCATCTGTAAGAAGAGATTTTTACTGTCGTGATAGTAAGAGTGAACTTTTTGGTATCTGTAATGGCTTCTGAGATATTATAGCACTAGTCAATGTAAAACTGAGCATTAGGCACTGTCTGTGTGCTTCCTTGGTAACTTATGCACTTTCTTTATTGATGTTTCTGTAATAGTTGCTCTTATATAGTAGACTTCATGAAATACTAAGAGAGGGGGAGAAGAGAGGGGGAAAGATATCCTGGCCTGCTCTTTACCACGGCAAAGAAGAAATACCTGCCTTTTGGTAAAATTCAGAGAATCTTCAGACCTCCACACAGTGTTGAGTGGGGTAGTATGAAGTTGCTCCTGGCAGTAAAAATAAGTTGGCTTGTCAGTTGGTTGAGTTCTTGTTATGGCAATTACAATCCCAAGCTTCCTTTTCAGAACTGGCAAGTTATTTAGAGTGCAAGTTTTATTAAAAGAAGAAGGGTCATGATTATTAAAGATCTGTAGCTTTGGCCCTGTAATTGCTTTTTTGTATTTTTTTTTCTCTTCCCAAACTTAGAAAGGCTTTTATTCTTAGTTGAGAAATTTTAACTTTAAACATCTTCGTATATTATATTTTTCAATACACTTAATGAGGAATAACTTTCCAACAATATATTGAGGCACTGTAAAAACTGAGTTCTGTAATGGCACTTGTAGGATGGTATATGACAGCAGTAAAACATTTACGGTCGCATTTTTCACCCTTGTGATAGTGGTATATTGATTATATACAACTACAGAGCGGTAAGAAAGGATCAAGATTTTGTGAAGTGCTTTATTTACTCAGCCTTCATATAATACTTACTCCCTTTACTCAAGAGCCCTATTCAGTCATTTATACAGCTTTCTTTTGCACATAATTTCCATTAGCTTATGTAAGCTGGCTTCACATCAAGCCAGTCTATTTAGGGAAAACTTAATTAGAGCTGCCATGCTGGAGGGGGAAGAAAAACAATCCCACCTGACAGTTGGTCTATTTATTCTTTTCTTCTTTGCTAAAAGTTGAATACTAAGTGACTAGACAGGCTGCCAGAACTTGGACCAGTGGTACTGGAGGTTTGATTTGTTCTGTGAGGAGAGTTCACCTTCAGAGGGAAAGGAACAGTCGTGAAATGGAGAATGATGGAAAATCTTTGCAGAGGAGAACTTTCATCTTGACTCCAGTTGAACTGAGGCTGCCTTACAACCTAGAATGTGAGAGTTTATATCTTTTCCACAGGTAGATAATAGGAAAAAAAACCTGTAACTTTGGATGTTTTCCTCTTCCAGATGAAATATCTCCTCTTTTGTGGAATCTTACAAAGGTTTGATAGTTTGAATCAACCACCTGAACTTTGAACTGGAGCTACGAGCACCTTCAGGTGATAACTTTGTTTCTTAATTTAATGGACAACAAAAGGAAACGAGGATCTTTAAATATGCCATATTTTTAATAGGAGTAATGTGCAATGTTTCCCACTTCATTTGTCCTAGTGAATCATGAAAGAAAAGGAATAGAGAGTAAAACATGAGATTAAATGCAGTAGCTATAAACTCAGGGTATGAGAAGGTGTTTAAAATCAATTTATTTTATTGAGCATAAAAAGTACACCTTGACATCTGCCAGTGAGATGAAAACTATGAAAAAGGATGTTGTACAAAACTGGTTACAGCAACTTTACTGCTTTAAAGAGGTTCTTAAAGAACTCAGTTCCTAGACAACTGTAGGATATACAAAGTTTGGTGTAGGGCTTACACTGATTTTGAAAACCTGTAGCATCACTATGAAAATTGTGCTGTCATTTTAGATCTCCCACAAAACCATAATTTAATTGGCAGTTATGCAAATAGAAAATATCAGCTTAGAAAACCTTTGGAATTTGCACTGCAGAAATAAGTATCTTCTGTTTCCCATTTGCTGGTGGTAAGCAGAAAGGCAGTTTTTTGAAAATACAGATTTAGGGGTAAGTATGATTATTTTATTTAGCTTAATACTTTGTTTTCAGGTAACACATGCATATTGCACTCCTACAATGTAATGGGTCTCTGGAGGCTCCTTAGTAAATCTGGAGAGATAGTATTCCAGCGTTAGCATGGGTTTTGAATTAAAAGCACTATATATTTTATTTGAGGCATTTTTCAGGATGGGGATGGGTGTGAGTAGTGGATATTATGAGCCTAGTAAATTGTGAAAAAGTTAACGTCTTTAACTTAAAAAAAAAGAGGGGGGGGGGTACGAAAAAAGTGTAATGAATACATGCAATTGTTAATTCTCCCAGGAAAACAAAAAACAAAAACAAACAAACAAACAAACCAAAAAAAAACCTTTGCTTCGTTCATAATCAAGTTGCTTTGACCCCCCGGTAATTATTCATTTGTGTAGATTTATTCATGTGTTTGAGCCTTTGCAACTAGGGAACCTTAACTAGTTTTCACTGCATTGAACTTTATCACGCACTTCAAAAGAACTGTAGCAAGTATTGATTTTTACCTATCATGTGTACAGAAAACTGTAACTATGGGAATTACTGTTTGCAAATAGGCAGAAAGAAATGTTTTCTCTAAGAAATAAAAAGCAAATGAAAGGGATGGAAATGACCTGCAATTTACTAAGGCAAAGCATAAAAGAAGCCAGGAGATCTAATTGCTAGCAAAGAGAAGAGCTCTGTTCCCTCTTATGACCTTGCTTGTTTCCACTGTTATTCTTCATTGAATCTTTAATGTTTGGCTTCCAAGAGTTTCTGAAGATGTGGGATAACAAAGTGATATTTAACATGGGTTTCAGATATCATTTGATGGATGGAAATGATTTGCACTGCTTTGCTTAGTTTTCACATATCAAACAAATATTTTTGCTTAGTTTCTGAAAAATAGAACCATAGAATCATAGAATGGTCTGGGTTGAAAAGGACCACGATCATCTAGTTTCGAACCCCCTGCTATCTGCAGGGTTGCCAACCACCAGACCAGGCTGCCCAGAGTCACATCCAGCCTGGCGTTGAATGTCTCCAGGGATGGGGCATCCACAACCTCCTTGAGCAACCTGTTCCAGTGAATAGAAACAGCATAAACAACAAGCACAACAAACAGAAATTGAATACTTAGTAAAATTGAATTCTTGGTAAAATTGAATGAGGTTTTATTCACATCATGTTATTTTTAATTGCCAGTGATGCAGTATAGCAGAAGTTCTGCCGTATCTATTGATTTTGTTAGCACGTGATTAACCATTGCAAATAATTGGGTCAAGAAAGCCCACTGAAAAATTCTGTATACTTATCACCTGTCATTACTGATACTTTATCTTAGAGGGAAAATGTTAAGGGAGAAAAATCTGTTTTCAAAGTTTCCTGCTTCATGCATTAACATTGGTTATATAAATGTATTTTATACGTGTAAAATTAATGAAGTTCTGATTTAATGTAAATTTGTGCCCAAAGGTAAATTGTATTCTATATATAGAGAGAGATCCTGGAAGATGATAAATGCTGTATTTTGACAACTGTGCAAAGCTTAAGATGATTGCCCTTAATTTTTCCAAGGACTGTTTTGTAGAATCTTTTTCTGTTGCTTGAAAGAGTACCGTGAGCTAAGAAGGTGAGGTGTGATCTCCTCAGGGTGCCTGCAGGGCCTCCCGGAAATCCCGGTCTGGTTTTCTGTTTCTGCTGTTAAAAAGGAAATTTTGTGGAGAATATCCTCATGTGAGAGGGAAACTGATCTGGCAGGAAGGCAGGAGAGGCCCTGCTCAATAGAAGAGCAGCCAGCAGAGAAAAGAGGTGGAAAAAGAACGCGGGTAGTAAGAAAAAACCCAGTTTTCTATGTTGTATTGTATACAGTCGCTGTTAATAGCTGCTTTTCCTTGTGCATTCACTCTCACACCACAAATGCTGCCCTGGTTGTTCAGCACAGGGTCAAGTGAGTGCTTCTCTACTGTGCTGGTGGAGCGGGATCTGGGGACCTGGCGGTGGGACACGGAGCTCCCGGTGGTGCTGCCACATGCAGGGAGCCCACACAGCTGCAGGGTGAGCATTCCTCACAGATTGTTTCCCGGAGGGGCGGCTGGGCACGCGCTGCAGGTGGGCGGGAATCTTGCCAGCCGCTGGAAGGTTCCAGAGCGCCGCGCCCTGCAGGGAGGGCGTTCCTGAGGCCGCCGCCAGGGGGCGCCAGGTGCGCGCTCGTGCTGAGCGTGAGGGGGTCGGCGTGCCTCTGCCTCAGCTCTTCCTTCAAAGCTGCGCTGAGGGGCGGGGGAGCGCCGCTTGCTGTAGCAGAGCGTGCTCGGTTAAATTCTTCCCTTTCTCCTCAAGCAAAACGGATGTCTGATGGAAAATGTATAGTATGAGTAATACATGTGGCCATGCATCACAGGTGAGAAAGATTGCTCCTGAATTACGTTCCTAAGCCTGTTTTCAGTGTTGGTGCTGTGCTGCAGCTGGCCAGCATCCTCGGAATCCCTTCTAGCCGTGTTTTTATTGCCACTCAATTAACTCCTAGCTAATCGGGTTTACTTTCTTGGTTTTAAATGCAGGTTGTCCCGTTTGTGATGGATCACCTCTGAATGTATATGACGAATAAGTAGCATAATAAACTAGCTCTGATCTGGATATAATTTAGTTATACCTGCGCTGCGGAAACTCTGCACAGAATTTTTGAATTGGATGTAACAGCATCCATATCTTAGAAAGTAGTTACCTGCTTCAGTTACAGAAGTAGCTGCCCGCTATTCCAGTGTAACCTTAGATGATGCAGCGTGATTTTTGAAGAGGGGAAAAAAAAGCCCCAAAAGCCTTTGCAGCAAAAATCGTGAGCATATCTTTGCATTTAATTCCAGCTACTAGGAAACAACAAGGGCTGTGGTACAAACACAGCACTATGTATGCTGCAGGGCTTTTTGTTTGGATACCGGCGTCACATGGGACAATCTTATGGTGTCGTCTTATTGGTAGTGCATATGGTACCTCAGCAGGAATTAAATTCCCAGAAAATAAGAAAAAAAAACCAAAATGCAGCCCAGAATTAGAGAGAATGCAGTTCTGAAAACAGTCATTTTTGAAATTACCCCATAATCTGTAAAAATTAATCAGCCTTTTTTCTTGTTACTTGTTCTTTTGCCTGTATGTATGCTTATCTCTTGCCTTTCCAGATGCATCGTGTTTCGATGTCTGTTGTAATATCAGGTGGTGATCTGGTGTTAATTCCGGTTGATAGAAGGGGATAAAGTGGTTGCATAATGAATTGGAATTATAAAAAATGCACAAATGTGACATTGAGTTTAAATTCAGTGGGGAGGTTCTGAGCGTGAGATACCATCCTTGTTCCTACTGAACAGGCACAAAAGAGCGAATGTATTGTCACAGAAAGCACCAGTTTGCTTACAGTTTGTGTTGAATAATTGTTTGCACATCGGAAATTGCTTTCTCGGTACTGTTATATGTAGTTTAGCTTTGGTAATCTTCTATGTTCTGGAAATCCTAAGGACAGGTAAGTGAGGCAGGGTTGACTCCAGCTAACAGATATGATGGTTCAGTGTCTGATTGTCCACAAAGAAAATATCAGCAGTGAAACACTTAATAGTTGGAGGTGATGTGCTCAGGTAACAAAGAGATTGTGCATCACATAGCTATCACAGTGAACAGGTTCTCTAATTTTTGTCAGCTTCCATAGCTCTCTGAATATTTGTCTTCCTGAAACAGTCCAGAAACAGGAGAGAGCACAGAACCAGGCAGTAGTGTGGTGGGACTGCACTGCTGCTGTCTGGGTATGATATCCTTGCGGTTGGCTAGCTAAGAACAACTGGTTAAATGTGGTCTACTGGCAAGTAATTGTCTGCTCTTTCTTCTTTACAATCTTAACAACACATACAAGCTTCCTGTAGTGATAGTTCTGCTTCAGCAATTGAGTTCCACTGCATGTGTGTTTAGAACACATTGTTCTTGTAAGGTGTCTGTGCACTGGAACCACCCCTCACAAGAACGGAACCAGCTGCTAGACTCATTTAAAGTTCAGAAATAGTTCACAAGTTGAAACTGTGTAGGCAGTTGTAAGCTATTAAAATAAATGTGTGAAACAGTTACGGACTTTAAACAGCTAAAATTCTTTGAGACTTAAGCAACCAGAATCTAATCTTGTCGTATAACAATGTGAGGATTGTAATTTTTTTTCAGTGAAGACTGGCTGTCACATACATAAAGCTGATGTGCTGGGTAGCACAAGTTTATAGAAGACAGGAGTCTGCTCAGTGGAGTGGAAGCAGAAGTACCTTGTCAACGTATTTCAAAGCAATTATTGGAGTTTTTCTTAATTTTTTTCTGAACTTTTCCATTCCAGTAACTGAGAACTTAAACTGAACAGTTGTGTGCAATTATGCCATAGCACTACCCAATTAGCCACCCAAGGTAGCACAGCTCCGAAGTATATCTAAATGATGCATCTCAGCAGCAGTCCACATCCGTTAACCAGGGGGCTGTAACATTATTCCTTTGGAGTGGCGAATCCATTTTATGGTGTCTGTATGTTGTTCTATAGAATGAGATTTTTTCTTTGTGTCACGTGCTCATTCTAAAGAGTGTATTTGTGCCAGTTACTTGAGACTATGAAGTTTTTTCTGTTTTTCCCTTGTGTGGTTTGTTCCTTCTTTCTCCCTAGTGCAAGTACATCTAAAATTTGGACGGTGCCATTTCAATTCCTTTATCATCTGAAACATCACTTGGCCTCATGAGCCCTTCTCCAGCAGTACACAGATTGTGTTGTGCTGTTTGCTATCCACCTACCTTAGCCCAAGACTTCCTTTTGACTGTGTGCTTGGGATGGTTGTACTGTCATCAGTCTGTAATGTCCTGGCCATGAGAGAAGAAAACCATTGCTTCAAGGTTGTTATATGTGCCCACTTTTAACTGATTGATCTCATTTTCAGCAGCCCTAGAAAAGTGTAGTGCAAATAATTTGGTATCGAATGATAAAAGCAGTGTTCCCTTAGTTTTCTCCAAACTATGCTGTACCTTGTTATCGAGTTCTCATAGCATCCGGGGTCAACAAGGGGTATTGTCAGGTAAGTGACATTACCAAAGCAGTCATCTCTGCCTGTGGATCGCTGTCAGCAAACACTGCAAATTTGATTTTCCGAGTGGCTGAGCAGCGTCAGCTGGCTTTTGTCATTTTTGCTGGAACCATTTACAGGCATCAAGAGTAGTACTGGCTGCATTCCATTGCTGGCATTGGAACTGTTCCCTGCCATTGCAATTCTTCAGTCATTCATCCTCACAAATGTTTCTCTTTCACGTGTACTGAAACAGCAGAAATGCAGAGCACCATTCCCTACTGACACTGCAGTTTCTTGTGCAACAGTTTTGAGTGCAGCCCTTTCATGTTTCTCATCATTTGCAGAATTGTGTAGGATATGCCATCCTTGCCTGTTGTCAGCCTCTTGTAGTGACAGCCTTCCACACTGTTAGCAGTGTTCTTAATGCTTTCTCTGAAACCCTTCTCTTAACCCGGGAGAAAAAGCAACTGATTGGCAAGGAAAATCAGGGGCTCTAGCACAGCTTCTGTGCAGGATACATTACCCATGTGTTTCCCTGTGAAGAAGCTGACATCCCATGCCATCTTTTTCCCTCCCCTAGATTTTGCTCCTTCTTGTGCTGGAGATGTTTTTGGTAGTAGGGAGGCATTTGGTTTTGTGCTTATATCTAATAGATACGATTCCAATTTTCGTAATGGAGATGGAGTGCTCACATCTATGCAGCATCCTTTTCACTGATAATGGCTGATGCATTAGGAAAGACTGAAAGTAAGGGATGGTGGGACTGTTAAGAAAATAGGTGGTCTGGTGAAATTGCCTTTCCACCCAGCTTCGCTTCTGCTTGGTGGACTATTGAGACTTGTTTGCCCGATGAGGCTTAAAGTTTTGGACAAACTGACTTCTTTTGTGTTTTTTCTTCCATCTGTCATCACAGAAAATGTTGTTTGTGACAGATATAGAGAGGACTTCCCACATTACTTTTCCATCTTACTTTGTTGGAGTAAGTGCTCCTTGACTCAGTGTTGTTACTAATAGCGTACTCTAACAATTCAATTAGTCTTATATAAGAGATTAAATTGCTTTAATTGTGTTAGAGAAAATAGTTCTAATTGATAAATATTTTGATTTCTTCACTCCTTGTTGACAGAGCGTGGTCTTAGATGTAATCTATTTTAGCGTTACCATTTTGCAGCCATCATCAATAAAACTGACTTCAAAGCAAGCATGTTTGAGTATCAGTTTATTATATTTATTATATCCTAGGTGATGCCTTTTGAATGGTCAGTGCAAAAGGCTTTTTTTGTTTTGTTTTCCCAACAGTGAGTGATTGTAAACTATTAAGGGATATTAAATCCAGCCTACCTCACCAGTCACAAATCTGCAGAATCCTCTTCTCAGCATTCTGCCACCAGTTCAAAGGAAAGAATTGAGAAATAGGCACAAAATCTGTGCATGCAAGCAACTCATCTGTGATTGCTCATCAAACTTCAGTTAAGTCAGTGTCTTTGGAACCCTTTGCCCTTTCACTTTTTGCACAGTGTGGCTCTGGTCAGAGTGAAGCCCTTCAATGTCAGCAGGATTGTGGAAGTGCTTTGTGAAACTATAATAATTTGAGACCTACAGCATTATTCAGTTTCAAAGAGCTACTGTGAAAAAGGATAATTGCAGAGTTTTTTGTTGTTTGTTTTCAAATAGTTATGCAATGGATACATTTCTTTTAGAAGCAGACTGTTTTTTTTTTTTCTGTGTATTGAACTTCACGCCTGTAACAGCAATGTCAGTAAAATCATTCAGCAGTTGTAGTGCTCTCCTTTCCTATGCAAAACTTAGCATTGTAATTACATGTAATTTAATGGTTCCATTAGTGAGAGAGTGTAGTTCATACATTCTGGTACAGTTTACTTTAACTAATTATCTTGTACATTGGAACTGCAACATGAAGTACTCAGAATACCTCCCTTGCCTTCCACCCCACGCAGGTCACAGGCAGGATGTGATTCCATATCATACGAGTACTGTGTCTTTGTTGGCATGAAATTCAAGTGAGTAAATGAATGCTGACTGTCATGAGGTGTAGCTCAATTATGTCTCAATGGAAAGAGCGGTGTAAGGAAAAGTAGAGGCCTTGGACTTCCTGTTTTATAGCAGCTCCTCCTCCTCCTGACCTGGGTTTGAAATAGAATAGCTCCCATCTTCCAGCATTTACTGCCAAGATATTCTGCTTCCATGTAGAGGAAGGAGCTGTCTTGTCTTTCAAAGGAGCTTCTCCGTGGGCTTTTGAAGCTGTTCCAATAGCCCATTCATTGTTGCCTTCTTCATTGAATTTCCTGTATATTTAATTCAGTGATCTATGCAGAAAATGATATGATTAATTTGAGAATAAAAGAAATGAGTAGAAAGCTTCTTATTTCACTTCAGTTGGCTTTAGGTCATAAGCATACAGCCTTCTAGAATTGATCAACAAAGCAAGTATTCCCTCTTCAATAATTTAATAGATGAATTAAGAGCTTTGATTATTGCAAGACTAGCATGACAGTCAGCTTTGAATATTGATTTTAGAAGTGTATTATTCTTTTAATATAACTACACATCAATGAATTTCATTAAGTAGTAGTTGATCTTACGGGTTGACACACAACAAAAAATGTATATGTATATAACAAGCTATCTTATAAATGACAAGTAATGTTTTTGTGCTTTATTTTGACACCTAATGGATATAGTCCTTCTGGAAGCAATAATTGATGGAATTCCTTTAAAAACAAACAAACAACAACAACAAAAAAAAAAAAAAAAGAAAGAAAACCTCACAGTAGGGAAAGAAAGCAGAAAGAAACAAAATGAGTGCATTTATTAAAACTCAGGAAACCACCAGTTGCCACCGGGCATCTCTCAGCAGTTTGGTGGGCGCTTAGAAGTGGTCAAACAGGTTTCATATAAATCGTGACTAGTGAAAAATATTCATGTTTGCTTATGGTGCTGTTCACATTTTTTGCAAAAGGAAAGTGTGAATTGTTGTACTGTTCATTTTTCATTAATGATCTCATTAACCTAGCGTTTTCTTCATCAAAATACTTCTTACCAAGCAACGTCTGTGAATATAGGGAGCTGTCTTCTGTGTCAGAAATATTTTAGCTGTTTTTAACTCACTAAATATAACTGCTTAATGTAAGTTCTTGTGTACGGAACTGGGAGGCTGCAGTGTTACACAGAGTTCTAACCAGGCGTTCAGGCCAGCAGTACTTCTTACAGAACTCTTTTCAGGGACGAAACAGCCTGTCTTCTTTACTAAGTGTTTCCAGTACCGCATTGCATCACACTGAATTACATACTGAACAGCACAGCACTTCATTCTCCTTTGGTCTAGCAATTTAAGTTTCATACTACCATGAGTTTATAGCCCAAACTTCAGTTTGAAATGTTTGGAAGTGTTAGTTTTATATTTTGTCTTCCTCTTAGAGTGTTTTTCTGTCACAAATATTTTACTTCTGTCCCTCCTCATTGCCTTCAGCCCAGAGATGTCATTTGGAAATGAAATGAATTTAGTTTTCTTTCAGTTGAATCCTGTGATAGGTTGTAACAATCAGTCTGGAGAGACAGTGCACGATTCCAGCATCAAAGGAGGCAGTCAAGCAGACACTGATTTTTTTTTAAATCTGCAATCCACTGTATGAGAAATGGATAAGTCCTGAATACTAGTGAGATTAGACAAAGACCAGAGAGCCTAATTGTCTTTTGCTGAGTTTATTTCTGAAATGTCACCATAAAGTCCTTAGGGAAAACCACACGTTCACTTCAGCAGAAACTAGTTGCTTTCTAAAAGTAGCTTTCCTAAAAGTCAGCGGGCGGTGCAGGATGTTTCAAGTGCAGGTACAAACTAGAAAGAGTCTCATTCTTCTAAGCATTCTTCAGGCACCTTTTTTATATGCTCGTGATGTCATAAACATATAAATACCTCAAAAATTAATTTAGCAGTAGGACAGCCTTCTTTGTAGGATATCATTTCTCCTCCGATATTAGCTTTAAATTTATTTTACTCAATCTTTCATTGTTTAAGTCAGCATAAACAAAAACATACTAATAATCCAAATGGTCCTTCTTAGGAAAGGAAGACATGCTGACTTTCAGTTTAACCAAAAAAAGAATACAGTACCATTGTTGGGCATTAGGTCCAGTATTTCAATAAACTGGGCATGTTATGTGTTTCTTAGGCTTACTATTTTTTTTTCGCTATAGAGCTGAAAAACTCAGTAGCTTCAGCACCATGTCAGTCTGGTTGAGAGATACGTCATATGTAGAAGTTGTAAGGATGCTCAGTCTGGACCTTAGCAACTAATCCTTAATTTAGAAAGTATTCATCTATTTTCTACCATGTTATGTCTCCATTATTTCCTTGATTATTATTTTGTTGAGTAATATTAATAAGTATGAAGTATACATATTGAACTACCATCTCTTTACTAATTAAATTACTGTTCACTTTGAAGTATCTGAAGCTTTCGGGTGAGATATGATGATTTGCTGTATGTAAAACAGGTGCCAGTAGCTTCTACTGACCTCGTGTCAATGCCAGAGTAATTTCTAATGGTTGTAAACTTTCTAAATTTAAAATCATATTTTACATCATGTATTGATTCTGGTAGCAGAATTTTTAAAAAGCACATTTCGAAATACAGAGTGTAAAAAGTGTTTGTGGGTTCTACATTTGCTGAAGAGATTTTTGTAGGTATAAATCCGTACCTAGTACAATAATCAGAAATTATTTGTGTATTGAAGTAATAGTTTCAAGTTATTACTAATCTGGAAAGCACTACGCAGGATGGTAGTAGAAGGAGGTAGAATCCTCCTTTAAGACTGCGACTTTTTAGCATTTGCAGTCCGTTATTTATAGGATGCATTACTCACATGAAGGAAGTATGTACTCCTGTCCATCACTCACGATTACGGTTTTAAAGGTACACAGAATATTCATCATATGTGCATATGCTTTATATACTCAATTATAAAACTATACAGAAACTCTAGTATGTGTACTATTCTGCATAACTACCACACATGTTCAGCAGTAGGTGTGGGCAGTCCAGCAAAAGTTTTTTTCATCGTATATTGACGTGCTGTTATAACATCCATCAAATTTACATCTTTAATAGTAAGTCATAAGATCAAAAAGAGCTGTGAGTTGTTGTTCTTTGTGCTGGACTGGCTTTGGTGAAATGCAAACCCCAGATCCATTGTCTGTGTTCTGACTGTCAGCATTATTTTAAGTAGCTAATAACTAACAAGTTATTATTGAACTAAGTTATTCTTTAACTAAGGAGTTAAAGAATGGTATTAAAATACCCAGAATTTAACTGCAAAATATAAAGGAAGTAAAATAACAGTCTCCTTTTGCAGCAGCGTTAGTGACAAAATAGCAAAAGGAGTTTGACAAATGCAGTAGTTGTCAAGAACTAAGAAAAAGAGCTGTCTTGTTTAGGGGCAGCTGCGGTCAGTCATCCCTTTCCAGGTAAAATGTGATATGCCACATGTATTTACATGTAATTAAAAATATATACTGAAAAAATGAAATCTGGACAGTTGGAATATGTATTTTGAAGTGAGATTGAAGTTGGTGTAATTCTGCCTGTAGTAGTGGAAATCCCTCTCTAACACCAAAGTATAGAAAGAGTAAAATTAGTTGCATTGACAGTAAATGCATCAAAATGTATACGTATTTATTCTGGCTTGCTTTATTTTCTTTCTAGAATGGTTTTTGGATTTACTTTTTTTCTTCCAGCTTCCTACTGCTCTATGGTACAGCAGTTTTGAAGAAGCTCTACTGTAGTAACAAATGTTGCACGTTGAGTGGGGTGAGATTGGTGGTCCTTGTGAATCTCTGCTGACAGCTGAGTCCCACAGGGTGCAGGTGACTCGCCAGCACTGCTCTGCCCTGGGGCTAACAAGGGGTTCATCTTTTTTGACAATTTGAATTTTCTGGGAGGAAAGCTGCCAAAAATAAAATACATCATCAGGAAATTGTGGGGTTTTTTTTGTTTGTTTTGTTTTGTTTTTGTAGTGTACCTAAGTATTTTGAAGCACTTGAATTATCTTTTAACATTATCTTAAATTGATGCAGTATGGGAAAAGCCAGTGTTATGAAGTAGAAAGGCAGCACTGTGTTTCTTCATTGTATCTGAGGAGGCTTAATCCTGGATGGAGTGTGAAAGTCCTTTCAGGTTGCAGGAGGGTTCTGTGCAATGAATTGTTGTGGAGTCCTTTCCCAGGGCTTACAAAGAGAAACACACATATAAAGCAGGAAAACAGAGTGGAAATCTCAAGTTTTCTGAAGTGCATTGGTAGATTTCCTCATGCTTTCACCTCTGGAAGCATTTGGAATTCCAAGTGAAAATCTTATATGTGGAACATGTATTTGATGTGGTACGTCCCCATAAATGTGTTTGTCTGTGGTGAAGAAACTAGATACTTTTATCTCAGATTGCCTTACAATATATCTTCTGAAACATCCTTTCAAAGACAAATGATGTTAAAAAATAAACCCATGTACTGAAAATTCTAATTTTCCTATATTTGAGATCAAACAAAATATGTCAAGGTAGCAGCTAAGTGCTTGGCTTCATTGAAATTTTATTTCCTGTTCCTTCCTATCCTTTAACTAGGTGGGCAGAGCTTCCTTGATACTTGCGGTGTGCTAGAGTGTGAGCTTTTTTTCCTTTATGTTACATGGGGGGAAGGGAAGACTTGGAACAAACTTTGCTCGGATATGAGTGCATTTGGGGATGGGAGGAATGTGAAGTGCACATTTCACAGGTCAGCAGTCTTTCAAAAAGCGTTTTTTTATCTGTTTTATACACTGCATTATTCTTAAAATTATTTTCAGGTCCACTTGAAATTTAGCATGTAGAACCCAGGACTGTGAACTTGTTTCTCTTTTGCCAGCACTTCTGCGCTTTTATGCTTAGGTGGAATTTGAAAACAGTGCGTTAAAAGCTGGCTGTTTTGGTAAATGCTTTCATTGTTGTATACAGAAGCAAACTGATAAACAAAAATCTTTCCTAACAAAACTCAATTATCTTTAGCAAATTTCGGCACGTTTTTAAAAGCTGTGAAGCCCTGTGTGGGCCTTGAAGTGTTTCTCTACCTGGAGCTAATTTTACTTCTGTGCAGTATAATTAGGATGGGTTCTGCAGTATGAGTGCCCAGGGAAACTGCTTTGGGGTCACCTTGACTGATGCAGTTTCAATAGGAACTTTATCAGATTTCTCAGGTACAAGGGCTGGATAAGAGCTGTTTAACTGAGCCAGTGGTAGTATTTCCCTGTTTCCATATTTCACCTTTAGAATGTGCAGGGTTGGTTGCCTTTTGGGTCTTGAGAATTCTTGCTATGCCTTTTTGTTGTACATTGCAATGCTGCTAATATATCATGCTTTTTAAATTTTGTTATATATATATATATTTTAAGTGATACCATCAAATATCAGAACTTAAGAAATAGAGCTTGCATCTAGATAAAAGAGTATCTAGTATTGCAAGCCTTAGACTGTGCCTTCTCTGCCAGCATATTGCTGCTCTGTCAAGAGCTGTAAGTGACTGATTTCATGGATTTTATTTTTTCCATTGGTGGACTGGAGCTTTGGTCTGCCTCAATGTAATTCGTTCACATGAAAAACAGGAAAATAGAATGTAAAATATTTTCCTAAATGGCCACTAACAATTTTCTTGCTCAGACATGTTGAATTCCCAGTTATGTGACTTAAGATGTATGCTGTCCTCAATTGCCGTCAAGTCTGTATTCTTAATGCTAACCATTAACATGCTTCTTCCTACAAGTGCCTTGTGTTTGCCACTGTTGCATACAGGAACTTTGTTGCTCTTCTCGATGGGGTGAAAGAAATGTAATAGGTATGACTGTGGAATTTGCTGAGGTTTAAGGCTGTCTTTCTATCTTGGACTCTGTTGATGGTATCTCCAAACATTCTCATTAGACAGCTAAAAGTGATTGTGAGCCTTTACAGTTCATGGAATGTGTCATAATATGTCATGGATAGTCACCTGCACACTCAGAAGGTGGCAATTTCTGCTGTCGTTATTGCAGTTAGCTTCATTGTTTTCTGCATATATTAGGAGAGGTTTTTGTAAGAGACATGTATTACAAATTTTGTGTTTAAATGTCTGTATATAAACATGGTACCTCTCGTGATGGATGACCCATTGGCACATGCAAAGAGTTAGACGTCAGTCTTGTCAAGACCGATGATTGCCAATTGAATTTGAATTTAGCACAGGAGTAAGGAAAGGTACTTGGCAGAGTGATTAATTACATCTGATAGGAATCAATAATCCTCTGCCAGTTTCTGTATACATTCTTAATGGAATTATTAATCTACAGAGCCCACAGTATTTTATAGTATTATGTGTGGAAGTAGGAAAGGATGTGTGAATGTGGTTTAAAAACACAGGTAAGTGATAGGATCTTGTGACTAACAATTAATTAAGCATGCTGTTGAAAATTAACCGTATCATTCTCCAAGAAAGAGCCATATTCCCAGAAGAAATTCAGTAAGTTTAAACTCAGAACAGCAGGAAAATACCAGAAATACCATAATGATCTATATTTTTGTTCTTTCTTGAAATAGAATGGATCATCATACATCTAACAGATTTTTGACTAATAATTCATAGAGGAACGTGTATTTTAATGATACTTAGCTTCAGTCTTCTTTGGGAGGGCAGAGGAGGAAACCAATCAAATTTCCTCTGCTTGAATTTTAGATGTATTTTTAGGTTTTACATCTGTCTTTCTACAGCTAGACATACTATTACAGGATTCTAAGAATGATAAATAATAACATAATTTTAATAAATATTGTGCTTCGTGTTTTCTCAGAGTAAAGATCCAGTAGCAGTGGATGTTTGCATTGTCAGACTGTGCCTCATTGTTAGATAAAGCCCTTGAAAGAAGCTTTCCCTGGATATTTTTACATTAGTTCTGATTATCTTCAGTCCTGCTGTTTGAATTTCCTTTTGGCATCTTATTTCAACTTAGTCTTCCTATAGTGCTTTCAAACAGAGCACACTGGAGAGAGATTTAATGCCTCAGAAATGGTACTTAAATGTATTTGTACAGTCCTGAGCAGAACACTCATGTACCAGGGAGCATATGGAAAGAAGAAGGTTCTTTTGTTAAAATTCTGCTTCTAAATTGGGAAGAAAAAAAAAATCCTTGCTGGGTTTCTTCAGCTCTGAGTGAACTCTTCCACCTCTTTGCCAGCAACATCGGTCTGCTGGAGATCACTTCTTCTGAAGGGTGAGAACATTCTTCTGTGTAGTGAATATCTACCAAAGAGCTCTTAAACACTGGGAGCCTAGCCCTATTATCTTCCTGCTACATTACTGTAACAAAAACAGTTTTTTCTAAGAATGAAAAATGAAATTGAATTTCCAGTCACTCTTACTTGTGATTGAAGTTAGATGCGCTAAAATGACCTAAGAGCTTTTTGCACCGAAAAGATGCAGTGTCCTTCCACACTTCTGCCTGTGTGGCTTCAGTTCTGTTCATCTGATCCTGTAAGGAATTGATTCAGCTCACTAAGCCTGTAGAGAATTAATACAAGAGGAGGTGTGGGTAGTTTTCTTGTGTCTTACTGAGTTGAACAAGTACTGTGTGTGGTAAGGCAAGTTGATACATGAGTGTGGCAGGTCCATTCCAACCCAAGCCATTCTGTAATTCAATGAATTTATTCCAGATTTCATTACTGATTTTGCTTGGCACATAGCTCTATTTTAAAAGTGTTAAACAGAAGCCTTGTGCTATATAAAGTGCTCTCTGTTCTCTCCAAGTTGGTAGGGCTCGGAGAGGCTGTCTGTCTTCTGGCCTGCGTTCTCCTAGGCCAATTCACACTATTTTGGGTGATGCGGTTATTTTAACTCATTGAGTTCTATGGTTAAAATTGTATTTCCTGCTTCACAGGAAAGTATTCCTTCTGTTTTGTCTGTTGTTTTTATCACCTAAGTGACAGTAGTCTGCAGGATAGATGAGATACCTAATTCATCTGTTTTCAGATCTCATCTAATGGTTTAAACTGCCATGTAGCTAGTGGTTTGTTCTCAATGTAATATTATTTATGGAGATCCTTGAAAGAATTTAAATGGTGAGATAAGGTGCAAGGTATTAGAGACAAACATGAATTCTGAAATGTGCCTTTTGAAGTTCATCTACATATTTACAACTTCGTCTTCTTGTTGCCTGTCAGCTAATGGATTATATATGAATATGGCTGCTGGGTGATGGGCCAGACTTGTTCTTCTTCCCTTGACTTCACTGAGGTCTCTGCTGATCTACATCAGTGTAATAGCAATGCAGGTCAGGTCCTGTTATTCCTTTCTTGGAATCTTTTCTCAATATCACATATAATCTGAATGTGACATGGTGTGCCAGATGCCTTCACAGGTAAGAGTTATGTTTAAATATAAAGGCAACTTAGAAGACTCCTTGGGTGTTTGTTTCTTAGATCACATGATTCATTTGTCCTTTCTTCAGCATATGCTTATTTTATACAAATTCTTTTTCCCCTCCCGCCTTGTTTGGTAATGCACTAATTTGAATGCCCCAAACTCTGAAATATTACTTACTGTTACTTTTTGATGAAAAAAACGTTTTTATTTTCTATTCTTTCAACATTATTTATTACTGTTATTATATTCCCTTTTTATTAAATTAAATATATACATGAACTATCACACTGCAAAAATATTTCTTTTTTATATATCTTTTCATCGTTATTATTCTTCCCTGATTCCCTAATGCTTAATCATGTTGGGTTAATCCTAAAGGACAGAACAGTATTAAAACAAAGAAACAAACAAAAATCCCCCATTCCATGTTATTAATTGTCTAAAGCTCCAAAAATGTGGTCCTCTCTATACACACAGCACGACTGTAGGCAGAGGAATAGTTCACATCTTTGACTTGTGGAATTCTCTGAAGCTGTTAAACTGCATTAGCTTCCTGTTGCTAGCAAGCACTTCAACTTCCATCAATTAAATTCCAAAGCAATCTGAGATGAGGGGAGACAATGAGAAGATGGGTCTTGGGTAGATCTACATGGAAGTACCAACTTTGATGAATAAACATATCAAAAATACAAGATTTTAAAATTTCAGAAGTTTCCTTGCAAATCTCTAATGTCATTTGAAAGTGACAGCTTGTTGAATATAACACGGTACTAAGTCTACCTAGTTTAAGCTTGGTTGGAAGGGCTGCTGAGTTATGACCAATGGTATACTTGCTTTTCATGTTATTCTTTTATTCTGAACTATTGGATTTGGTAAAATCTCCAGAGAAATGAATAGGAAAAACAGTTAATTACAACTTGTTAAATATATACATATATATATTGAAGTGACTTCATTGCACTGTTATTACATGAAAAGGAAAAATGCCAGGCACATAAAAGGAGAAACTGATTTTGGTTTGGCACAAATGTAGCGAGCATACAAAGCAAAACTGCAGAACAGCAACAAAATGTTTTGTGCTTGGATAGGAACATGATATTATTGGGGTAAATAAGGCTTTGCTAAGTACACAGAGTAGGGCACTAAAACACCAAAACAAAATATAGAGAAAGTAAGATTTCAGAGAAGAGGTGGCAAAATAATTGCCCTAGGTCTAACACTGTGAAACTGAAAATTGAGGCTGTGTATATTTTGTAGCTGCTCTGATTCTTCAACAATACGTAAGGGCAGTGTGTTAAACAGAACTGAACCTTTAATTACATTTTAGCAGTGGCAGGAGGTCAATAATAATTGTAATAAGAGCATTTGTGACAAATCAATTATATAATGAAAGTAATTATAACATCATTAGAAGTTTGATAACCCAATAACTTTGTAATAATTACTTCTCAGTTACTTTTAGGGAATAATTTACCACAGGAGCTGCTGAAATATTAGTCATCAGGACTACAGCTGTATTCATATTCAAGGCATATTTGAATCTCATCGTTTGTTTGAACCTTGTGGATATTTGATATGCAAGGACACCAGAAGGATGTGCTACCATTCATTGAGACCTGTTAAGGCTGGACAGTTGGGCAGAGAGGAACCTAATGAGATTCAAGGGCAAAGGCAGAGCCATGCACCTGGGGAGAAATAACCATGTGCATCAGTACACAGTAGGGGCTGACCAGCTGGAGAGGAGTTCTGCTGAGAAGACCTGGCATGTGCTGGTGGACAACAGGTTGGCCATGAGCCAGCAGTGTGCCCTAGTGACCAAGAAGGCCAGTGGTATCCTGGGGAGCATTAAAAATCCATAGACTTGTGTCCAGCAGGTCAGTGGATGTAATCCTCCCCCTCTGCTCTGCCCTGGTGATGACACATTTAGAATACTCTGTCCAGTTCTGGTCTTCTCACTTCACAAAACACAGGGAACTGCTGGAGGAAGTCCAATGGAAGACCACAGGTTAGGGGCCCTTATGAGGAAAGGCTGAGAGACCTCTCAGTCTGGAGAAGACTGAGAGATGATCTTATCAGAGCTTATAAATATCTAAAGAGTGGGTGCCAAGTGGGTGGCAGCCAGTGACAGAACAAGGGCAGTGGGCACAAACTGGAATGCAGGAAGTTCCATCTGAACATGAGGAAAAATATTATTTACTTTGAGTCTTACAGAGCAGTGGACCATGCTGCCCAGGGAGGCTGTGGAGCCTCCTTCTCTGGAGATTTTAAAAACCTGCCCGGTCGCTTTCCTGTGTCACCTACTCTTGGGTACCTGCTTTAGCAGAGGGTTAGATGAATTATCTCCAGAGGTCCCTTCCAACCCTTATGATTCAAAGAGTGGTCAGGCACTGGAATGTCCTGCCCAAGGAGGTGGTGGAATAACCATCCCTGGCGGTGTTCAAGAGTCATCTGGGTGAGGTGCTACGAGATATGGTTAGTAGCTTAGTGGATAGTAATGGTAATAGGAGGATGGTTGGTCTGGATGATCTTGTATGTCCTTTCCAACCTTGTGATTCTGTGCAATTCTGTGATTGGATTTGGAAGAGTAGTTGGAGAAATGTGTTCCTGGGTCCCTACGTTTAGAAATACAACTATAATGTGTCCTTAAAATGTAAGGATATTGAGGTGTTTCTGATACTTGGTTCTGCTTTTTGTGTTGGATCAGTTCTCACTTGATCCAAGACAAGGGGAGGGCTACATAAGACAGGATAATATAAGAACAGGAGGCTGCTTTTGACAGCACTTGGTAAAGGTTATATCCAACATGAAACAGTATATTATTTTATCTCTTAAAATTAACTTGCATTCCCAAATCACATTTGAGATCCACCACTTCCCTTCACCATGGTACACATGGTAGAAACAAGCTGTGGACAAGGTGAATGCTTTTACCCTAAGGCTATCTTTGCCTGCAAACTTAGTGTGAGCTCATGAAAATGTTTATTTAGCTACTCTGAGTTCCAGATCTTTTTTCACTGAAAATCAGACTTGGAATTTGATGAAATACGATTTAAATGTGACTGGCAAATGAGGCAGAACAAATTTTCTTTTTCTCAATATCTTGCAATACATGATAAGTGCTGGATGTACTTCTCCACCTTCATCTTTTTCCCTTTTTGTTAACTGAAGAGCTTTGGTGATGCCCGTTCTTACTGATGTATGTTTGTTGACAGCTAGAAAACAAGTTGTTTTAAAAATACCTAACAATTAGGGAAGGGAAAGCTCATCACCAGATCAAAGGCGGATTATTTGGAGTTATTGAAATCTGTCATGTTTATCTTAATTTTGTGACATCTAGAATAAAAAAAAATAGAAAATCTGTTGCCTTTTGATACATTATTTAAGCAAGTTTGCAATTCCTGTCAAGATTCTTCCAGTATGGCTTTCAAGATTCTTTCCAGTACAGAAGCATCACCTGATACTTCTAAAGTAAAAGAAGTGGTGACTTGGGATTCTTAAAGCTTCTAATGTAAGACATGGTGATATATCAAAAGGTATTTTTGAAAACATATCTCAAAAATACCAGGCTTTTCTTGCATGAAGATAATTTTTTTTTCTTTTTTTTCTTTTTTTTTTAAATTTTTTACTCCTGTATCTTGGATGAAACTGATTTCTGGGAACTGTGCTTGTGAAAGCAAGTAGGTGCTGTGGTCTAAGATTAGTGTGATAAAGGATTTCTCATTTGTGAAATTGTCCTGGTGCAATGACGAATGACCATTGTCTTTCAGAAACGTTTGTATTTCAAGACTTGGCTATCATAAGCAAACATTTCTAGTACTGCAAATACAGTTCATTCTCTAGTAGCAAACATTTTCTAACCTGCAATGATATGAATTTAAATTCAGAAAAGCGTATGAGAACAAAATTATGTGAAAAACATCTTCATTATTTCTGAGCCTGATGAGGCAAAGCAGTGTATATTCAATTCCTACAGTTTCCTATTCATTCTCATAATTACATTGGAATTTAGTCTGTGTAACACATAAGCGATGTTTTTGCTTGTTAGCCATTTTTGTGAGCTGTTATGTTTACTTTGTAAATATGAACTTTGTTTTGGAGATGTCCAAATTGTTGATTGCGGTCCCCTTCAAACTAGATACTTTATAGGCAAGTGTGATAGCAAGTCAGAATAGTAATACTAGAATTACAGTGCTGTCTTGAGAATTAAAGCAACCGATTGTAGTGTGTGATTTTTACTGATCTTCAAAAGGGGTATGATATATCCTTTCACAGATTCAATTTTCTAGCTCCCAGAAATATAGTGTATGAAATGAAGGAATTGTGGGATGCCACTGATTCACCGGAAGAACATCCTTTTCTATTTTTATATATATGTACATATTGGCACACATCTACCTGTATGGGAACCATTTAAAATGAAGTGTGCTAAAGAATTGAGGCTGATTTTCTGTAAGAAAGCAAAATACAGCAAACAAACCTCAGATCTCCCATTGTTCTCCCAGGAAGCAGAGATTCAAGAAGCATAATGAATTCTGTACCCTGCATTCAGTGTGCCAAAATGTTTGTCTTTGTTTGCTTTCAGTGCTGGTAAAGTAGACATTGCATTGGGTTCCACTGGTACTTTTTGCGTCTTGCTTCCTACCTAACCTTCTCCAAGTCTCCTCATCTTCAGATTTCACAAATTATTTTCTCCC
Organism: Gallus gallus; assembly: GCF_016699485.2. Lineage (NCBI taxonomy): Eukaryota > Metazoa > Chordata > Aves > Galliformes > Phasianidae > Gallus > Gallus gallus. Next base: position 8,079,757 of record NC_052537.1, on the reverse strand, counting down.
TTCAGGTGGCTAATTCTTAAAAAATAAATAAATTAAAGCCTGTAGAGCCTGCGGGAGCCTATTAAAAACTGCTCTCCTGATGAGAAATTTTTGTTTAGGCTTTCAGCTGAGATTTGTCAGTTAATCAGCTTTTAATTTGATTAATACATGACATATTGACTTTGTTTTGTTCTAGGTTCTCAGTCAACATATCAGGAAGTACCAAGTTTAATTTACCCACTTAAAATTCTAACTTCATCAAGCTGTTATCTTTCTGAGACAAACTTTTAATCCCATCATGTTAGTCAAGATGCATTTTCTATAAACATACCCAGGCTGGCATTAATTATATTACCATCCTTTAATTCTTTGTTTATGAAAATATAACTGGATTATAATTTGTGTAAATTGCTACACAGACTGGAGAATAGTAAAAAAGACAAAAAACAAAAAACAAACAACCCCCCCCTTCTGGAGATAGTTTTTCTTTCTGGTTTCAGAATGATTCATATTATTTTGTTGTTTGTTTCTTTTGGACATTTGATTCATGTTAGAAGATGCTGTAATGTTTTTAAATGTAACTAGTGCTCTTTTGCTTTGAATGGAGTACTTCGTTTTGAGTAGGATTGGCAATTGGCACGTGTTTACTAATCAGTGGAAAATCTGTCTCTTTCTGCCTCAGTGGAGTTCTTTGTATTTCTTACAGTTTGTAGAAAAATGTTCACAGAAGTTTCAGGCTATGACCAGAGGTGGCACCAGCTCTGAGGGTGAGAGGCTTGTCTTTTCTCTTTTGTTACTCTGGACACAAAATGTTTGTTATGGCAATAATTGATGCACGGTTTGATGATAGTTGTGCTAACTTGAGTGTTTTACCTATTTTAAGGAGTTCTTTGGCAGGAACTTTGAAGTGGGTAAACTTCATTCCTTCGAATTTATCCTTGTTTATAGCATTGAATAAATTCAAATCAAAACTTAAGTATAGTTTCTGGTTATCCAAAATCTGGGTGGTTGTTCCCTCCCCCCCCCCCCCCCCCCCCCCCGAAAAAAGTCTGTTTGAGACCTTATAATCATGTGCCATGAAACAAGTAAGAAATTATTTTATGTATGTCTATGATATTGGAACATAACTTTTCTCATGAAGTGATCTGTCAAAACTGTGGTGATTTTTTTTTATTATAAGCACTGCTTGGATGAAAAACTAATTTGAAAGCCGGAGGAAAGAAAGTAATTGAATACTTAAAGCAGTGTGCAGATTTTAAAGATATTTAGGCAACTAAAGTCTTGTGTTTTCTTGCTTCTTATAAAAGAAATTAATGGAAAGAGTCTGGATGCTTTTTTAACATGCCTTCAGGAAATGTTTTGTTTTGAAGGCTCCTAAGTCAAACATAAGTTTCCTCCTAAAAGGTAAGTTAGATATCGTATTACTGAGCATTTGCATTAATTAAAATAGGAAGTGAATCATGTTCATTGTAGTTGCATGAATACCACTTCGCTGGAAAAACTATGTGGACATCTTACGTTCAATAGGAACTGTAGACTTTGGTCATACTTCCATGGCGCTTCTTGTGGATGATGCTTTTTCCCCTTTCAATGTTTTTTGGTGGGTTTTTTTTTTTTTCTCCTTTCCCTTTGCAACACATGGAAGAAAAGCATTTTCTGAATTTTTCTGAAATGTTTCACTACTCATACTAATGCCTGTATTCTGAAATCTCTCCTTTCCCTCTGGCTGGAGAGGATCTATTTCACTTAGGATATTTCTGTTAAACTTCACTGAAGACTGAAAAATAGCTTGCAGCAAAGGGCTGCTGCTCATCCTGCCACACATCCTATTGTAGCATTGTGCTAAAAATGCTGAGGGAGAAGCTGCAGTACAGCACATAACACTGAATTGCATCTTAGGGGAAGGTTTTTACCCTACTTTTATCTGCTTGGAGGTTAAAAGTCACATGTAGCACCTGTTCTCTGTTGTCTGATTCCTATGTGTTAACATGAGGCAAGTGAGGTTGTATATGCTTAAAGTGGTAGTAGCAGTTCAGTTACGTACAGTTTTATACAGCTGAAATAATTCTGTTATTTTAATATGATTCTACATTTTAATTGTATTGCTAGCCCATGTTTCAGCCTATCTTTGTAATGACTGTGGACTAATTTACTGCACTGTGATTGGATTTCAGAAAACAGTGAAACAAGGAAGCAAGGAAAACTATTGCAAAAATAAAGGTGTTTTGAATAAGGTGAAAACTGTAGAATGTGTGGGGCTTTTAGATTAAGATCATGTAATTAACTCTTCATGGACTTTTTTAAACTCTGAAACTGCAATATGTATTAGCATTAATTAAGTTAACTGCATATTTCTCTGCTCCCTCCAGTGTAAGACTATCCTCTGTTCAGTGCTTTTAATACTGACATCCTGGTCAGATATACGTTTGCTTGTAATGGGAACAGCCACTACCACTTTCTGAAATATTCCAGAAGAGATAACAGGATTTTTAATACTGATTAAAAAAAAAAAAAAAAATTTTAGAAAACTATTTCTTTTTTCTATTCTAAAATTCATTTCTTTTAAACCCGATTAAATGGTGCGAGTTTTCTGCCTTTAAAATCCTTTCCCTTTTCTATTCAAGAAAAGATTTACGTGATCCCTCGTGAGAGCAGGGTAAGCTTTTCACAGCTTAGATAGAACAATGGAAAGATGTAAGGGATCTCTAGAAGCCCTTGTGTCCATCTCTGCATGCAAATGGAGGTAAGTTGCTCAGTGAAGGCACCATTCAGCTTTAAAGATAGACTGTGAATTAGTGGCCCGGTTTGGTTCTGTGTTTCTTTTCACTTTTTGACACGGGCTTTGCTGCAAGTAAGATCACTTGGGAAGAGTAATTAGGATTTAGACACAGGAACCTGCCCACTATTAAGAAGTCATGAATTAATTATCCAACTCACAATACTTAGTAACAACCTAATAGAGTTGTGCTATCTCATGTGCTGTACTATACAGGGTACCCTCATGCTATATTTCCTGTTCGTCTCTTCTTTCATCACTTCTGGAGTCCCAGAGTTGATGATGACTCTTGGCTAGGTTGGGGAATTGCAAAGAGCCCTCTGCATTCAAAATTGTCACTGAGAGGTGTCCCTGATGTACAGTCTGCTCCCTTCGTTTTAGGTTCAGTTGGAGTTCGTTTATACACTTTCTGTGGCAGTTTATCTGTTTGTTCTTTACTAGTCTGTAATTTTATGCTGTATGCAAATTTTATTGTGTATGCTACACTACTGGAAAATACTTGATGTGCTATGTTCCAAGATGTACCAAACAATACTTAGTCAGGTCATGTAATTAATGTGTGAAGGGTTAGACAAAGGTTAGTTGCATACTACCTTCTTATTCAGACCATATGTACCGTCTTCAAGGAAAGCTGAAAGCTGGCCACTGATGACTAGGTTGAAGGAGCCCCTGTTCTCTTTAGTTCAAGGAGTGCAGTTCTGTTATGAGAGATGTGCACCAGCAATTTGAACTACTGAAAGAAATCTCCTATTGATACTGATTTGTTTGCCATACTTTATGTACCTTTCTAATCTCCGTAGTAATTATTGCACAGTCTCCTTTTTTAATGGATGGGTTTAAAAGTTTATAGCAGCATCCTATGCAGTGTGTGTGCTGTATCCCTTTAACTAAGAAAAGCACATATTTCACACTGGGAGTTGGAAGAGTGTTCAGCATTCCTATTAAAGTCTTAAAGCATGTTACTTACAACTGGAATGTTATAATGTAATTAATAGAAGGTAGCCAGAGAGCACTCTTTGACTAACTGATTTAAGGTAATTGAGCGGCAGACCACCTCTGCTAAAAATGTCAATTTATGAATGTGGTTTGGGTCAATAGCAGCAGTATCAATTGCTTCCAGAAATCAGGTCACTGAACTTTATTCAGTGTTAATTTAGGCTAGTTTATGTCAAGACAAGAGGTTTTCTCTTCTATTTTTTTTTTTTTTAATCTAGTGCAAATCACTTGTACATTTAGAATCTTTCAGGCTTCAAAAACATTTGATGAGTGATTGAACGATTCAGTCTTGTATGCAAAAGTGCTGAAGAAGTGCTAAATTCATTAATTAGCAGTGTGAATTCACAATTCTTTGCTATGCCACTACGTCTTCTACTTGTTTGCAGTAAAATCTACAAATTCAAAATAGTTTTGGGACAGAAGAGATTTTACAGCTAGTCTAAAAACAGAATTTATTCTCGTCTCATGTTATGTATTACAAAAATTCATAGACCATGCAATGGGCAAGAGAGACAAAATAAATTACACCATTGTCATTAAAACTTAAGAATATTCCAGATGTATCTGGAGAAAGAAATCACGGTAGTATCAGTTTTGGTTTTCATCTTGCATGCTTTTTAGTATTTTTAATATGATACCACAAGTTTTCTTATCTGCTTAATGCTGTTACATGTGAGCAGCAATCTTCACCTTAGAGCTAATCATTTTCACGAATTATTCATAACTAACTGAGAAGAGATAGAGATAAAAGTTCAGCCAAAGGTGAGAGGACGCGTGGCCTATTAGGAAGGGAAGAAGAGGGCGGCCTCTGTTCCTGGCCTGCTCTGTGACCTTGGGCAAGTAACTTAATCAACAGCTTTCTCCATTATTTCTCCTATCAGATGCTTCTCTTGCCTTCTTAACCTGTGAGCTTCTTAAAGCAAGGATTGTATCGTGCTGTTCATGTACAGCACACTGGGACCCTAATTTCAGTTGAGTCTTGTGTGTATTACTGCAAAACATGAAGAACTAGCACAATTTGTACGCATCTGTGGGAGGAAGATTTGTAAGATGAAAAAAAGTAAAATAAAACAGTTGCAGCGGTAGCTTATCATTTATCCTGGGAGTGCATATAGCTAGAATGACACAGGAAAATTAATGCCCATTGTACTTGCTTTAGACTATGACATTAATGGACTTGCTAAAATTAGTAATATACGTCTTTTAAAGAGTCATTCTGGCAATCTGACAAACCACCATTTAGCTCTAACAATCAGTTTGATCCTCATCCTGAGCCATAGACTTGATTGCTTCTCGAAGACTGAAGTTGCAAAAGTGTCAGACTAGAATAAATTAAGAAATTCAACTGCAGAGAGAACAGAGTGATGAGAGGTTACTGTTTCCAAGCTTCTTGCTGTCTGGTATTGCACCATCCTTTCTGCCATCTCCTTTTCTTTTATATCTTAGTCTTGCATATCACATTTGTCACAGTAATAATTTGAGCTTGCCCACCTCCCACACAGAGATGTTTGCTTCTTCCCCGTTTAATGCACTGCATAGAATGACTCTCCTAAACTAATCTGTCAGCTTGTTCATAATCCAGTGTCTGACAGGAATGTGGCTGCTAAACACATGTAAATATAAAGATTTTATTCCCAAGTTTAGGCTTCTGCTCAGTGGAAGCTAATAAAATTTGTGATGCTCTTTCAAAATAGGGGCTTTTTTTTTTTTTTTTCCTTGCGATAAGAGTTGTTAAGAAGCAATTAATTATTAGAATCTTTATAACATACATTTTTTTAAAGAGCACAGATATAAATCCCCCAACGCGTCTGCCTGCTGTGTGGTATTTTAACCTCTACTCTTTGCGTATAAACTATAAGCACCTTAGGATTCAGGCTCTTTTTCCACTTCTCTTTGAACAGTGACAGAGCACACCTTGTACATTTGTCCTTTACTCAGATGTTCCCATTGATACTTAAAATCTTTGTATGTTTGTATATAAAACCTGAAAATTGCTTATTCCAAATTTTGTGTGAGGTAAACGATAGTGTCTCTATCTTGAAGTAAAGATTTATTCAGTGGATGAAAACATGATTTTCTTAGAAGTGGACAGCAAACTGGAATAGTTGGTATGTTTGGATGAGAAGGGATATTTTTCATATATTTTATGAAAAATAATGTCATTTTCAGGCAAGCAGTCAGCTTAACTCTTATAAGAGGGCAGTGATTCATATTTTTGTGGAGATAGGAACATACCAAGTTCAAAGGTTAACCTCTGTCTAAGTATTTAATACTTGAAATAATAATGTTATAATGTGGATACGGGGATACATTTAAGATTTTACAGTGCAGTGGTCCACTTTGCTTACATATCCATAAGAGGAGATAGTTATTATACACCAGTTCCCTGCCATTCCTGCAGTGCTTTTTGTGTGAAGAAAGTTTATTGATGCAATTCCTTCATATGCCCTGGATACCAGTTCCTACAAGATGAACTCTTATTCAATTGCTTCCTGCAAACTGAGTTGGAAGAGAGACTTCTACCAGTCTGTTCGCGCTACCATCACATTATTTACACTCTTTGGAAAATATAACTGAGGAATAGAAGAGTTAGTGGGAAAAAGGCATTTGTGTAACTTCTATTATGAGATGCAACTAAATGTAAATTTCATTTCTTTAAGGATGTTTATTCAAATTATGCTCTTTAACATATCTGTCTTTATGTGGGCTTGAAAGAGTATTATAACCTGTTAGAAATCTAACGTATTGTCAAAAAAAAAAAACCAACACATTTGAACTGAACTCTTTCTACTGTGGAATATTCCCTTCTGATACTATTTACAGAATGTTTTCTGAGAAATATCAGAACAGGAAGGGAATTTGTCTCTTTTAGAAACTGTTCACTATATCAGAGTGACAGGGCAGTTATTTCCAAATCCGTGTGGGAGTGAACTATATTTGGTAACTCCTGCAAACAGAAAGTGTGGAGATGAGAGTTCTCACTTAAACTGGAATGGGACTACTGGTGTTACAGAGACTATTCAGAATGAAAAAAAAACTGTGTTTAAGTGCAAAAATAATGCACTATTCCCTCAGGCTTGACAGATTTCCCTACATTTTCCTATACATTATCCTATACACACATGCGTATCCTAACATAATTTTAGTTACTGAACTAATATTGGATGAAGACATAAAAGTCCTTGTGACACATGCTTCTTTTCACTTGAAGGTGGTTTTTTTTTTTTAATAGTAGTTGAAGTTGTCATTCAAGCTGTCAGTCATGTTCTCAGGCAGAACTGTCTTTACTTATTGAGCAGTTAGTTATTCTGAAATATGTGTTTGCCAGATTGCAACTTTCTGATAAAAGTTAAGATTCAGACAAAGTAAATTTTGTGTATGATATACAGAAGCTCTTACAAACAAATTTGATACTGTTATAAGAGTTAGGTATGTACAACACACTTCACTTGTAAATTCCTGTTCATCACTTACACTGATAAATTCCTGAAAGTTCTGGAAAAATTCTGGCAAATTTCTCCCTCCTTGTGCTCAAATCCCAGTGCCATCAGCATGTCAGCTGTGCTCTGGGCTAAATTAAATGCAGTTTTCACACAGGAAGAAGTGGGATTTTGGAATGGAGAGTGTACAAGGTGGGAGGCTACTTGTGTTTCTGATGTATGAAAACTTGAGGTTTTGTATTCGTAAGCGGTTTGTTGGAGTGAAAATCTCCAGTATGCCTTGCAGATGGTGTGGTGTAACAGACCCAACTGAAAATGCTCCTGTAGAAGCAGTATGTCATGCTGTGGTGGTATTTCCAGTACTTTGAGCACTGTAGTGGTACACTTTTTCATGGTCAATCTGTTCAGCTTTGGAAAATAGCTCACCAGCCACTTAGGTTTAAGCAAGATATGTGACCAAGATATTTCTCTGACTCATTTCTTTCCAACTTGATCACGTAACTAGTTCAGGAAGCTCAGGTTAAGAAGTGTCTGAGAATGGATCAATAAGATGAACACTCATAAGAACTTTCTGATAAATATTTTCAAACAGCTGTAAGAGGTGTGTTGATAAGGACCTACCAGATGGAACCCATGTCAGTGAAGGAAGGTCTGCATTCATTTTGATGTGGCATGTGTTCCAGTGTATTGCACCTGATAGGAATACAAAGGTGAAAACTGCACTCATTTGGAACTAGGCATTTTACAGTCAGTCTTTCATGTAAACCTGAGAAAAACAAAGCCATGGTGAAGATGTGGCTCTATTCTCCTTAGCATATGCTAATATCTTTTTCTCAGTGTAATCTTCTACCTTGCCTAAATAAACTTTTAAATGCATGTTTTCCTCAAGATGCTCATAGAAGTTTACGTTAGTCTGCAATGTTCAGCAGTTCCAGACAAATAATACCAGGAGAAGTCACTATGAATTGTGTTATCATAAAAGCTAGAATTACTTATTTCCTTTTACAATTTAAAATGTAGCACAAGACACTCCAGGGTAGAAATAACATTTCCAGCTGGCCTGATTTGTGTCACTAAAAGTAACAACAGCAAAAAAAGTATTGCCTTTTATAATTTAAAGTCAAATATGTACCTTATTACTAGAGCAATCGAAATGTATTTCATTGCACTGCCCATCAGGGAAAAAAAGTGGAGGATGAAGTGAGAATGCACCTTATTGCGGATCATCCTAGACTGTAAACATTTGGTAATGAAAGTTAGAACTCCTTGAAAATTCACTGGAAATGTCTTTGTTAAAAGCGGTCATTATGGAGACTGATCAGACGGTGCAGCTTCTCTAAATCAGTCATGTAAGATTTCTGCTCATTTTGACCTTCTGAATTCACTTTGCTGTTCCATTGTCTCTCTGAACAGCTCAACTCTCTCTTGCTAAAATATACAAAATTATAAATCAGCCAAAAGCAGTATGCATATAGCATTTGTTCTGAGTGTCATGGTGTCCAGATTGGTGGATTTATTCTCACGCAGAGGCAGTGATGCTTCACATCATATCATAGTGTGTCTAACTGGAGAAGTCACTGCAGAACTGTGTCTGCCATGTTGCATGTCTCTCTATACTGTGGCATGCAAGGAGAAGCACACATTGTAGGGCAATGCACCTTAGCAGAGAGATGCAGCAGACAGCAGTTAAGTTTCCACAAAGGTTTTTTTGGTTTGCAAGACTGAGAAGTCTTAATTAATTTGCTGCATTAATTGGTTAATACCATTAACTTCAACTGACTCTGCAATATCATTAAAGTGATAGAATAAAAGATTGAATAAAAAGATAGAAAGGTATTGATAGACATCTAATGCATCCAACCTGTTGTAAGAGGAGTCATCCTCATTGTTACAGAATGGAATGAAAATTCACGTATACCTTACTTTGCTTTGTTAAGGTATCCTCAAATAAAGTAGTGGATACTAACTTTCAGTGTGTGGATTTTTCAGAGTATCAAACTCTTTGATTCCTTTGTAAAATGATATTAATTTGTTTATGAAATGCCATAGGTTGCCTACAGTTTACGTAGATGAGAAGAAAGAGGAAGAATTGGAGGCACAGTATATCCTCTGAGGTACAACTCACTAACCACCAATGTTGTAATGATAAAATAATATATGGGTACGTTTCTCTTTCAGAAGTAGATGAAAATGTATATTCAGTTTTGGACAAATTAGAATGGGTACACTTTACCTGTAGCCACAGTGATTTGCAAGGACAGTGTTTATGCAGAATTTTGAAAGGGTTTTGGTTATACTGAATTTCCCAGGTGAAAAGGAAAGTAACGTGTTCAGTATTCAGAACAAATTATTCTTCTTATGTTCTGCATTGAAGACCAAGGTAACCTGGTTGTTTGTTATATCTGAATTGGCTTAAGTTTTGGTTTTATTTTTCTATTTAAGAAATGTTCTATGTGATCAGACTTAAATTTTCCATGTTTCTAAATAATATTCCTGCTAGAATTTTTTTTTAAATCTTCCTTCCTTTAAAAGATTATTTTATTTACTTCAGACATATGTAATCTTTGATTACATGTTAAACTCATATTTATATTCTTCTTCTAAATTCATATTTACCCTTGAAACTGTATTTTTTTTATGTCTCATATGAAGAAGAGACTTTGTCTGGCTTTTCCAGGCATATCAGTTGTCCAAGTGAAAGGAATTCTACAGAAGACTCTTTGCCTGCTTTTCCCCTTACACAGCTGCAGTAAAACATACTGCACATACAGTAAAAATTTTGATGCTGTTGCTGTTACACTTTACAGACCAGCCACACAATTGGTTAGCAATCCTTTGGTAAAACTTTGTTTTGCTAAAAATCTTCTGCAATGGGATTGCCTGAGGATACTGAATGAATCTGTGTTATTTTTAATGGTCCCACTGATGTAAGATTTTTGAGCCATGTTCATCTACTGAGCACCAACTTGACCCAGTGAAAGTTTTCTGACATCATCTTTCAGGTCACTTTCCTCATATCTGTCTGACACTGTGGTTCTTTATGTCCCTGAAATAAAGCAGGCTGTATTTTTGAAAGAAATGTAGGAAATTACTTTTATAGCGGGTATTTCCAAAATAACAGCAGGATTGGACTTTGTTGTTACGTTATCTTAACCTTAATTAGTTAGCTTAGCTGTGTGGGGTTGTATGCAGCGAAAGAGGAAGAGACAACAAATGTGATTTTTAGCCTAAGGCTAACAATATTTCGGAAGAAGATCTGGAGGTGCAGTAAATCACTCTAGGTGGTGATAGTATTGAAATGAAGAGGATAATGTGTCTTGAGCTAGTGTTATATAAGGGTGTTTCTTTCTGAGTTGTCATAGCCCCATGCAGTATCCATGAGTTGGCCATAAAATTGGGTTTACTTCTCAAATTCCAAAAAGCGTCTGCTATTTTTTTCATTTCAAATTCAGAGATCTAGGTAAGGGGAATTGAGGGGAGAATTAATGCGGAGTAAGGCAATATTTCCAATCTGCATTTAACTCTAGATTGGCCACCATATGCTACAGTCCCCCACTTTCCTGTGTCTCAAAAGTAGCTATGCAAAGTCGTTGTTTAAGAGGACTTCCAGATGCCAAGAACATGCCACCAGCATTTGCCAGAAATGTAGATTCATTTTTGCCTCTTCTCACTGGAGTTACTGAAGCAGTGGAACCAGCTGCACTTATGGAACATCCAATAGCAGAAGGATATATCTAAGGTATGATTTATCGCCAGCTCTTCTTACTGAGAGAGAATGTTTCAATTTTGTTACCTGCTGTTTGTCACCCCCAGCTCCTGGCTGTGCTTCTTCAGGATAGCTTATCCCATTGCTTCTGAGAGTCACCTAAATGTGAAGAGGCTTTTGTTCTATTAAATAAATAATGGTTTCTTGCAGAATGTGCCCTGAAAATGGCAAGGGTAGCATTCCAGTCTGCAGAACTAGACCGTTAAAGTGAATAGAGATTTGTTCTTACTGTGATGAAATAGAAGGCTGTTGAAATTTTCCTGCTGTTAGCTTGTTAGTTGTTGTCCTCCCTTGCTGGTGAAAGTTCATGTAAACTTGTGTATGTGCCTGATGAGTGATAGCGGTACCCTGAGTTGCCCAGAGAGGTTGTGATTGCCCCGTCCCTGGAGGTGTTCAAGGTCAGATTGGATGAGACTGTGGGCAGCCTGGTCTAGTATTAAATGTGGAGGTTGGCGGCCCTGCATGAGGCATGGGGGTTGTAGCTTGATGATCCTTGAGGTCCCTTCCAGCCCAGGCCATTCTATGATTCTATGATACCCTGAATCAGTTCAAAATTAGGGAAGAATTGCACTGCAGTGAATTTATTCTGTAGATGACAGCGCTGGAGGACAGTAACTTTGAATGGTCTTTTCTTTCAATAAAGAGATGCAAGGAGCTCTGCTAGAGCATGGAGATCTGCAAGGAGTCTAAAAAAGAGAAAAACTCTGAAAGAAGCGTGACAAGATAAAACTGTGGCTGAGTGCAGTTCTTATCTTAAAATAGCTAACAGGCTGTCTGATGAATTTTGATTGCAATGCATTGGAGAAATAAGTGCTTCTTTTGAAAAAGGAACTGATGCTGGTAGTTGTCATGCCCAAAATGAGTGGTATATTCTCTTGGGATTGTGGTGCAGAGAGCATTAACATAAAATCCAAAGTTTTATTTAAAGTTATTTATTGATCCGCTGTCATGAAACAAGTCTCATTCAAAGTTCGACTCCCACATATGGATTCTAATGAATCTTTTAATGAGAAAGATGATCACATAAGGCAGACTGTATTTCTGTTTGAGACCTATCAAGCCTTAAATTCGGAGACACAAATGTGAGACTGAAAAGCATGAAAAGTTTGAGACCAGGTTTAAACTTTTCACTGTTACCACTAAGCTGAATTTACTACTTTTGACTGGAACTGAATCATCTCTGTTGTAATGAGCTGAGATAGAACCAAATCACTTCTGCAGTCTGTAAAACTACCAAGAATACATTTTATTTTCTTACATTTTATTTTCTGCTCTGTAATTATACTCAGATCACATGTTGATCCTAGAAATCATTTGCTGTGAAAATTTGCATGTAGTGTTGACTGCTTTGGTTGAGGATATGAGGCTTATAAAATGCAGTAGAAATTTCTTTACAAAAAAGGGAAAAAAGATCACAAGAAGGTGGTGAGCTTAGAACAGAAGAGGTGGTGAACACTCGTAGTGCAGCCTGGATAACTGGATTCTGGATTAGTGGCTGTAATTAATATGAGAAAGTAAAGCAATTTGGCGTCAGTTTAGAATTAGTGTCTGCTGTTATACGGGCTTTCTGTGAGTCCCTGTGCATTTCTGCATTGTATTATTCTCTGTTCAATTCACCTGAAATGAAAGAGAAAAGATGATACGGAGCTGGTTTTACTGCAGTAAAATAGCAGGCACTGTAATCCCAGGGCTGTATACTGTCATCTGCCTATTCTTAGTGCTTTTTTGTTTCTCCTCCTTAGATGTCTGATATACTAAGTAGTCATAAGTACTTTTCTGTGTAGACTGAAAGTAAAAGGCATGGTTTTCTGTTTCAGCTGCACTGTTCTCTTACTGCTTCCGAACACAAAGAAACAGCACAAGGACTGCTTTTCATTACAGTTCTTTAGGACAAAGTAATCTTGCCAAGACTGAAGATAGAACTAGCCTCTGAGAAAGCAGCGTTGGGCATGAAATCAGCAAGACATCAATTTCTGTCTGGTTAGTTTCTCCATGACTAGTTAACAATGGCTATTTTTAAGCTTTCACTAATAATTGCATCAGATAGTGATGAACAATGTACTTATGTATTTAGAAGTCAGTCATATGTTACCCTTGCTTAGTAACACAAGTTTGATGCATTAAATAAAAAAAGAAGAATCTCTTTAATGCTCCCTGGTTTGGGGTGTGTCAGTATTTGTGCCTCAGCTGGCTGCTCAGAGTTACCCGCTTGCAAGCAGGACGAGCAAATTCACTGTGAAGTAAAATGTGATTCATGAAGGGTTTTACTACTGCTTTTGTTCATGTAATTGTCAAAATGAATGTGATGGCTTTGAGAAATAGTCAGAGATAGAGACTGCTGTGACATAAAGGGGTGGAGGCTGTCTAGCCAAATCCCTTCATCTGCACTCGTGGAGGCTGATGTGATAATGGCAGATCTGTAGCACTGTGGGACTGAGGAGGGGTGCACATTTCCCACATGCAGACAGTGCTTCAGCTTCTCTGCTCTGGGACCAGATGTGCAAGTCTAACATCTGCATCCTATCCATTGAAACTGGAGGAAAGCAGTCTTTGGGACTACATGAGTTACTGCTGAGGGACAGTGGGAGATTGAGGTAATGATCCTAATCCCTTCTGCCTCTCACTTTTAATCTGCATTTGATTTTACTTTGTCACACTAATGGTATTAGCAGTATAGTTGGGGGTTTCTGCTTTAAAAATGTGAAGCATCTTTTTGATGCTTTAAAGCCATCAGGGATGATAATGTGATGCACGTAAAAACAAAAATTTACTCTGAATCTGGAGCTGGTGTGGGACAGGCATCTCTGGCTGAAACAAGCATTGTGATCTCTCAGAGGAGACTATGAAATGGCTCAGCAAAGGCCGCATACTGCAAAGAATTCACTACAAGTGAATGAATATCATGAAGTGACCACATCACACAGCATTGCTAGAGCTGAATTGGGGTTCTCAAGTCATTTACAGAGCTGTGTGTTCTGATGAGCAGTCTTGCTTTTGAGTGTAGAGAGTGATATAAATTACACTTACACAGAGCACTTTTTATTTGAATATTTACCAGAGTGAGAAATTCTCTTGAAATAAAATTATGCTGCAGTAAAATTCAAAGGTTTTATTTCCTGTAAGTGGGAAAACAACAGAGCAGAGTCTGAAATTCCATTCAAGAGGTTACACAGCACAGGTTGAAAGTGCAGCACTTTCACTGTTGCTTTCTTCTGAAGCTCATGGATGAATGTACCACCTGAGTGTGATGACTTGTTTAGTGTGTGTAGTTTTTGTTGTTCGTTTGTTTGTTTTTACTTATAGTATCATCCAGCTACAATAGAGAAAAATCTCCTGGTACAGAACTTATTATTAGAGGATTCAATAAGGGAATCTTACTGAAAGTTGCTCTATTGTAAAAATGAATTTGTTAAAAAAAAAATTACTTAGCTTTTTCATGCTATAATCTTATCTTCTCTGAGAATTCCCTTTATATCTTGAACAGTAATGGCTCCTACATATTGACAGACAGGTATTCAGTTCCTGATATATCAGAAAGAGATATATTATTAGTTTTTATGAGTCTTGCAAGTTGTTCCTAGAAGTCTTTGTGTCCTTTGCATTTGGCTTATGTTCCTTTATGTAGCCTTCCAGAATGTAACGATTCCTCCTGTTTTCTGTGGTGAAACCTCCAGCTTTCCGAAGAACATCTTTGCACTTTATAGTCACTGTTTAACCGTGTCTGATTTTTGTTTGATCTTTCTCACACTTGTTTTGTTTTGATGCGAAACCACGTTGTGGTTTTATGTGTAAAAACTTAATTAAAATGAAGTTAGAACCAAAATCAAAAGCTTTGATTTAGTAATAGTGACAGTTTAGTGATACTTAGAATATTATTAATGAAGAAGGAAAATAACTCAAAAGTTTAAATCTGGGTTGCAGTTTACTTGGTAAGAAAATCTACATTTAAACCAGTCCCTATCAATTAATGTAACATTTCATGAGATAACAGTTGAAATGAAGAAGTAGGTTTCTTGGTCCACGTTCATTTGGCAAACTTGCTGCAGTTAATGGGACTAATTTTCAAGTAAGAATAAGATAATGTTTTCTGAAGCTATCAGCATTTCAGTGTAAAAGCATTGACCATATAACTGTTATAAAAGATTGGCTGTAGTCATGGCAAGACCTCTCCTATTTGTTATTTGGGTTGTTTGGGTTATTGTTGTACAGTCCTGTAATAAATACTGGAAAGGGTATTATGGACATTTGAGGAGTTTAATGAAGGATGCCTATGGATGAAATCTTAGAGCAGGTCAGCTTGGAGAAGACTGCTGTTGCATACAATGATTAATTAAAGGACTATAAACAAAAGTTTACGGTATCCGTGGAAAGCCTTGAATGACTTGACAGGAAACTCATCTAGTATGGGTCCACTATTTGAACATATTTTTGAAGTGCTTGTGTTTTTTTTTTTTTTTTTTAAGTGAAATTAGTGTTTTCTCACTGTCTAAAATGGAATGAGATAAAAGTTCAGTTGCTGAAATGTCATACAAGTGCTCTGTCATCCATGTAATTTGAATTAACACTTTACCAAGTTAATTTAATTACATTAATCCAATTCACTGAATTTCTGTAATACTTTCAGCTGGATTTTGGTATGTGAAATTCTTGGAGGGAAGCTCTTCCTTACGTAGCAGAAATGCTAAGTCACAGCCTGAATCAGTGATTGAGCACCTGGGGGGAAGGCAGAGCCAACACAGGGGAGCTCAGGTGCATGCAGTGATCCTGAGTGACCAGAAGGAATGGAGCCATGAGCCCCCTTCCCAGACCTCGCTGAGGAGTTGGCAGTGGAGACAAGGGCATCACTTGCTAGAGATCCTTGCCTACCTGAGCCTTTTCAAAGGCGGTTTCTTTCATTTCTCTGTCTGAGACTGCTGTGTTTGGGCTTGTTCCCACTTGTTGTAGCCTGTGACTTTGCCACTCCCACTATTATCACGGTACTTTCCATCCCATTATACCATTGCACCTTTATACTTTCATTTCTCATATTTCTAAAACTTGGAAAGAACTCTCCAGTTTTATCAATACTGTGCTATGTATATATATATATATATTCCTTCATTCAGTATAAGATTTATATATGAGTTCATAATACATAAATCATTGTAGATGGTGGAAAACAAACTGTCCATACATCATTGCTTTGTAAGAAGAAACTTCAAGAGGCTATTAAGAAAAGAGTATTGTGAAGAAAGCACTTCAGACAGTGTGAAGCTGATAGATGTTCAGAGTTCTCCAAGTAAATACATGTTCCTTCTGTTTCTTTCCATTCTGGCTAGGATCTTGCTCATTCTGTTCATTTCTTGGCAAAAAGAACACATGAAGCGCATACTCTGAAAACCTGACTGAGAATCACTATGAAATTATCTTCATGCTTTTATTTTGGTTGTATTCTTTGTAAATAGTGGTATATGAGAATACTATTTTACATCTTCTTTGGAACCATTCAGTGTCATGATTCGCAGGTCATGTTAATTGTCATCTTCTATTTACTGGTTAGGAATAGTTCTAACTGGGAAAAGATCTTGACTTCTTCCCTAGTGCTCTCTAACAACAGGAAGGTAACCTAGTAGCATGTGAATTTGCTGTTCAAATACAAGCATTTCTCAGTCATGTAAACTAGATTTTTTTTTTTTACTTCTATAAAATGTTTTTGAACTAGTAATGTGATTTTCCAAGTCTATGTCATTTGACAGATGTATTTTAAACTTCATTTAAGCTATTTTCTTATATTGTGGTATTTTGTGGAAAAATGATGTAAAATTTACTGTAATAACTTGTAATGTTTCAACCTCCCATTTTTCAGCTCTTTAGCATTAGATGGCACTGTTTTCCAAGCTTACCTTTCAGTCTTTCCTGAGTGAGTCTGAGAAGCTGAAAGCTAAAAAGGAAACACCATCAAGTAATGGAGGTTTTAGGATATTTACCATGAGATAATTGAATTAAAATGTGGCAGAGTGAATTGGGAACATAATGACCGCTATCGGTTGGAAGCACAGAGACTTTTCAAATTAATGCCGTTACTGCTTTGGATTAATAGAACACTCCCTTAATACACAAGACATAATCTCTAGTACAGCTTATTAAATATACTCTCTTGTACAGCTTAGTGATGTGACCTTTGGATTTATTTACGTATGGCTGATATAATTGACACTAAAACAGTGAGTAGTTCACCTCCATATCATGGTGTGTTTGTTTCCTGTCCTTGCAGTCCTCAGGCTTCTTGTGACAGCTCTGCTGCTAGCAAATGAAGCTCAGCAAACTCACCTGTACCATCTTTACTTGAGAACCACCACATCAATTGAAATGAAGAGGGTTTGGCATGCTCTTAATAGTTAGCATAACAACAGAAGGAAGAAAAAAATCCTGAAGAGACAGTTGCATGCCTCTGAAAGGGCACACCCAGTGAGTGTCCCTGTTTATCTTTTCGGAGTCTGTCTCCTGACTCTCTCTTTCTCTTTTCTGACTGCACATAGCAAGGATGTCCATCAGTCACAGCTGGAAGGGGCAGATCACTGCCAGGCATGGAGCAGAGAGGTGCTAGATGTTGATGTATCTTGCGGGCTCCAGTCAGTGCAGGCTGTGATCAAGACTCTTGGTGGTTCGTGGACTTGACAAGATATTTCTGAATATGGTAACTCTGAAATCTGCTTAAAAGACACAACCGAACCTAAAAACTGGATGCAAATATTGTTTTACCAGTTCACAGTGTTTCTTCCAGCAGAGGGAAGCTACTAGCACACGAGGAAAATACATTCTGCTGCCTTCAACCAGGATTTGCAGCCTCCAGACTTACTCTCTTCAGAGCTCCCCAGGATTAAGTTATCTGTTAGGATTTGAATGCATCTTCATTTATTTGCTGTCCTATTTATATCTAAGCAAACAGAACTTTGCTGTGGATATTTGAAAACAGCAGTGGAGATGATAATGTCAGTGTGTAGCTAAGTATCAATGAGGCGTTGGCATTTGAGTGTAAATGCCAATTCAAGAACTGTTGTTTTAAGAATCAACCATATAAATTCGACGTTTCCCATCTGAAAAAGAAGGATTTTTTTCATTATATCAAAAAGTTTAAAAACAAAGCAGGAAGTTTTATTTTATTTTTACTCACAGCTCCAGCTTTGCCTTTTGATTAGTAGTTGATATCATTTTCCTCCTCTTTTGTGATATCTCTTACTTTCTGACTACAGGAACATATTGCAAATATTTAGGGAAAAAAAAAAAAAAAAGGATTCTTGGTCAGTGAAGTGGGAAAACAGCCAGTCCAGAATGCTTGTGTTAGGCCTTAGGTGGTTAAGGACAAGTGATCTTGCTGCAAGCAAAGCACTACTTTTCAACTGTCAACAATGTTTAAATTGATCAGTGGAGATGCACAGAAATCCAAACCTGAACAGTTTGTTTTATTGTGAACAACACTGCAAGGATAACATAGTTAGGAAGTAGCTTGGATGTTTTGGGGATTTCCTTCTTCTTGGAGAGTAGCCTATATCTTCCTCCTTTCTCACAACTGTCCTCTGATGTCCCTTTGCATTGATCATTAATAGCATCAGCAGGAGTGATTTTTTTTTTTTCTCCAGTATCTACAGGTCTGATATCATATGGGTAAAATAACAGTTTACCAGCCACCTGCCACAGTGTGTGATACTTGTTTAGGACAATGAGCTTTGTGGAGAAAATGACCGTTGAGTCAAGAAGCACTTTACACTTGCCAGCTATTACCCACTACCTTTGCAGTCCTGTGATGTATACATGTATAGATGATTCATACTAGAGAAACAAAAGCTCGTTCTCTTCTTGGTCCAAGTTGAAAAAGAATTGTGATTGTGACATTTCTGTTGCTTGTTTGTGGAATTTTTATTAACTGAACATCTTTTTTTCCTCTAAGATTTCAGTTTCCATAGAGAAGTTAATTGGAGTCACCAGTAGTAGTAGTCCTTGCCATATTCAATATTAAAATCAAACAACACACAGGTTATTGGAGATATCTTAGTGTCATGTGAATGTTCAAGGCTTATTTCTCTCACACAGTACAGTTACCTTTGGGTAGTACTACAGCTAGAGCACTTATACTCCAGTCAATAAATCATAGAACCATAGAATCCTTAGAGATGGAAGGGACCTTTTAAAGGTCATCTAGTCCAACTCCCCTGCAATGAACAGAGACACCATAGCTAGATCAGGTTGCCCAGGGCCTGATCCAGCCTCACCTTGAAAGTCTCCAAGGACAGGGCATCAACCACATCTCTGGGAAATCTGTTCCAGTGCTTCTCCACCCTATCTGTAAAAGACTTTTTTCTTGTATCCAACCTAAATCTACTTTCTTCAAGCTCAAAATAAATATACATGTACGTTTCAGTTACCATGTTGTTTACGAGGTACACCATGCTTTTTGTGATCTACTCCCTGTATGTATATGCTTTTATTGTATGCCTTGCGCAGTAGAAGATCTCAAAATACACTTGGAACTATTTTCACGATTCAAGAAATTTAGGCGCTCTCATAGTTTACTGCATGAATATAAGTTTTATTAGTTGGCAGTTAGGTGTGATGTAAGATAGAGGAAATTTCAGTGTGAGCTGTTGTCTAGGAAATATTGGAGCAATGTTAGTAATGCCAGTGTGAGAAAAGCCCACACAGCAACCTGACAAGCTTGTGACAGTCACTGGGGTCTTCTGACATTTCTGTGGTATCCTGAGGAAAAGAGACAACTGCAGTCAATACTTTACCTCAGGGAAAAAAAAAAATCAATCTATAGGTATGTGAGAGCAATTTGCTCACGCTACAAAAAATGTTATGTAGATTTTGACAAGGTTGCCTGGTTGCAGGATGTCACGGGGCAATGGGGAGAAGATTTACCTGAATCTACACAGCAAAAGCACATGGAATCTGGTGGTCCAGAGTTTTGGAAAATTGTACCCCTGTGGCAGCAAAGATGAGCCTAGTCCTAGGGTAGTTACTTGGAGGTCAAAAAATAAGCTAGCTTAAATCTATCACTCCACCTACACATGTAATATTTCCTCCTACCCGATTTTCTCTGATGGGTAAGGGAACAGTTGCTGTGGAAACTGCATGTGAACACAGAAAGCATGGGTAAAAGTTTTATATCTGCTCATCTTCGGGTCTGTTTAAGAAGAAGGATAACTGCAATTGCCAGTTCGATCTGCTGTATGATTCAAGAAAGTCTGTGGGGTTAACTTGAGCCTTAGCCAAATGTTAATCGCTGAGGATGGCTTTAGAAGAATTATAACGATGCTCTCTCTCAAAAATAAGAGGAGTTTATTAGATATCTCAATAGACAAACGTATTCATTCAATTGAGATTAACATTTAACATTGCATTGACAGTTTAAGAAGCCACCTGTGGAAAATTATAAACACCACGATGAGAAATTCAAATGTAGTGGTAGTGTGTTAAAAGCCTTCAAAAACACGATTTCCTTTTCACATCTTAACAATGTATTATATCTTGCACAGTACTCTATCTGAAATGTTTGTAAAGGTTTTCAATAGAAAAATTGCAGGAAGGATTTATAAACTGTAAAAAACATGAGGACATAGTATTTCATGTTGTTTCATATCACATCTGGTTTTGTTGATGTGTTCTCATCTTTGTGGGCTTTTCTGTTTGTTTGTTTTGTTTTGAAAAGTCCTAGGTAAGAGGTAGGGAGAGGGCTTCAAGATTAGAAAGTAAGTGCGTCCCCTGTGTTTAATGTAACATAAATCTCTGAGTACACTACCTTCAACAAGGACTTTCACATCAGTATTTCTGTGAAAATCGTTTTGTTTCTGGTAACTATCTAAGTTGATCAATACTCTACTTAAACAATTAGCCAACAATCTCAGTGAGTAATTCTCAACAGATGAAAATGATGGCATTTAGAGGAATGGAAGATAGCAATTAGTATTTATTCGGCATTTTAAAATGCTTTGAATAGTCTAATGAAAATGTACTGTAAGTATATTAGAAGTCATTTAAGTATCACCGGTGCGCAGAGGAAAGAGTTTTCAGACTGTTCTGATTAGGCTTCCATCTTCTTCCCTTATTCATGATTCTGAGAACCAGCTTTCTGTCGTGTTTTGGGTGACCAAAATTTACAGTTTGCAGTAAGAGCCAATATTTTAGCTGTAATGGAGTTGTACATGAACAACAAAAATTAAATGCAAAGCCAGTCAAGTTAAACTAATTTAAAAAATTGTTTAAGTTGCAAACAGTCAAGAGAATTGGGCATTCTAGATTCTTATACATCTATTTCTGAGTGCGTGCCTGTGGTAGCACATGGCCATATGATTTAATCATTGCTAGAAGTGAACTGGCATTGCATGACTGCAATAGAATGTAATTGTTAAAATGCTTGTAAATATGAGGAATTGAAATATTAAATAACATGGCCGAGGATAAACATTTGCATTTGCTGTTGGAGAGATTTGGTGCTGTTCTACCTTAAAGGGAAACAAATTCAAAGCTAACAGCTTGATTCATTTGTTCATCTTTATTTCTTCTGTATGCAAACTCAGTCTCTTGAATATCAAATGGTTACGCTACCAAATGCTTCTAGCTGCAAAACATTCCAGCATATTGCATTGGTGCTTCTGTCCAATCACTTAACCTATTTCTTTTCACACTCTCCAAAGACAGCCAGATGGTTCCATAATGTACATCAACACTCAGGCATAAAACTCACTTCAGTAGCACTCTGCAGTTCCACACTGGTGGATCCCAATGCAGTGTTTTCAGAATAGTGATTACTTCAGAGGAAGCCAGTTTGACAGAATGTGTTTCATGGAGATGTTTATAGCTTTGTTGATGGAAATACATAACATTGTAAAGCTGATGCTGCCTCTTTTTGTACAAGGAAGCAGATCGGTTGATCTTTTAACACAAGTCTCATTCTAAAAATTCCCAATTTTCCCAAGCTTCAGCTGTGATGATTGTAGCTCTCAGTCTAACCTGTGTTGTTGTGATGCACCTTCTGAGGGATGGTAGCATGATCTCAGGGTAAAGGTTTACAATAGATGATCCTACTGCAGAGTCTTTGTGTGCAGCCATCAGTACTTGGTGCAAGGAAGGTGTGAAAAGGATGGTTGTAACAAGTACTGAAGTTCATGTCTGCTTAGAGTGTTACGCATCCAGCATGCACAATGTCTTGCATTGTGGTTTTTCCAAGGAACTGATCTTCAGGAGCAAAGTGGGAACACTGGGCACTGAAATACAGTTCATGCAGCATACAGCGTGAGTGTTTTTTCCCAATCATAGAATCATGAAAATAGTCCTTTTCCCTTCTTTTATATGAAAAGCTTTTCTCCTGCCTTTACAAGATTTAGATTTCAAGTGCATCAAACACCATTTGGAGGCAATTATAAATAGATTATCTAGAAGTAAAATGCACATGACTTAAATGTGTTGAGGAGCAGCTATTGAAGTATGGAATATGTTAGCAGCTTGACTTGTCTGAGTTCCTGTATGTTCATCTGCTTAAGGAATGGGGAGGAAGACAATTGTAATATATATCAAAAAAGGACAAAATTAAGCAATTTGTTTCAAGTGTATGGAAAAGTTTGTTGTTATTGTGTGGTGTTTAAGGTTCAAATTATCTAAAAATACATCTGTAACTCATGATAAGGCCTTGCTGATCTGGTAAAAAAGACAAGCAAACACATTAAAGTGGAACAAGTATTTTTGGCATGCCTATTTTTGAAGATATTGCTCATATCCTCACTGTAGCTACCTAATATTACTGTCCTACCTTTTTCAGAATGAAGGGAATATGACAATATCTCCATGAATGTCTTCCTTACAGACTGAATGAAAAGCACCAGTACTTTAATAATACAGTGCTTCTGAATACCTGATGAATCAACAATAATAAAATACCTCTATAAACTGCAGTATAAATTTTTAGGCAGCCCCACATATACTAGCCTTTTTTTTTTTTTCTTTTTTTTTTTTCCCCTGTAGCTGTACAGACTAATGACTCTAAATAATAAAATACTTTGCACTTTATAAAAAGAAATACTAATCATAGTTCTTCTGTTCTGGTCTTTTGTGCCTTTTTGGGCACAGAAAGTTTGGGCCTTCTTAGGTGATTGTAACCTAATGACTTCTGATACAGGAGCAGAAAAAGTAATTCAAAGACAGGTTAAAGAACTGTCCAGATTCTATGCTACAGGGAAAAACTCAAGCTTGTGAATTCATTGTTTTAAAGAATTTAAGCCATTGTGACTTGAACTTGTTTAGGGCTCAGTAGGCCCCAGTCTACCCCAAAAACAAAGGATAACAAACCCCAAAACTCTTGAACAGAGTAAGTGAAGAATGTACATATGGAAACTCTAGGGTAGTTGTATGGTAAAGCAGCCGAAGTAGAAGCAGAAGCACAGAATTTGAGATGAACCTGAAAGGCCCATCTCTAGGAACTTCTTTAGGTACCCCAATTTAGGTATTTTGAGGAATAATAAGCAGTCAGTGGTTGCTACTAACTACACCCAGTAGCTGTCATTCCAAATTAGAAAGTCAGAATATTTCCTACTTTTAGTGCTAGTTGTGGCTGTATTAGTGTTATTTTGGCTGTAATTTCAGTTGTGACTAGTACTCATAGTGTTTTGGTTATGTGGTCTTTGAGATGTTTCCATCTCCTTTCTGCTAATGGCTGAATTCGTAAGTAACTACAGAGCCAGGAGGTCAAGACTTAGCGCACATTGTTTTAGTCAACCAACTAAGGTACTTAATTTAGGAGCAGTGTTTGCATAATTTCTTAGTAATCCCAGGAAGAAGAAAGAAGCAAGTTTGTTTCTGGTAAGTGCACCGTTTAGTTTAACTTCAAAAATCCTTGGTACCTGATTTGATTTTAATCAAAATTTTAGTGTTAACTTCTTTCTTCTACTGATAATGTTGTCAATTACTGGGTCAAAGGGTACATTGAAATCTTGTAAGTGCTCTTAAAGGACCATGTTTTGGCACAACAAAGATGCTTTCATTAAAAAGAAGAGGAATGACTGTTCTCTAGAGTTGAAATGATTGTTAGGTAATAGTAAAAACTTGCTTATGTTTATGTGTCTGTGTGCCTTTGTTACCTGTCAAAAATTACCTATCTTGAAGAATAATTGAAAAACAAAACTCCTTAGCGGGTGACATTGCATTATAGTGTGTTTGAAATTGAATACATTAAAAGGGAAGATACTCTTTAAGCATCCTAATAATAGAACAAATTAGGATACTAATTCTAAATTGTATTGGAACTGCTGAGTCACAGCCTGAACCACTGATTGAGCACCTGGGGAAAAGACTCTGTCAGCCCTGAGAGCACAGGTGAAGGCAATTCACCTGTGCAACTGGAAGGCTCCTCCCCTCTTAGACCTCATTTAAGGGCTGACTGCGACAGGGAAAGGATTTTTTTCTGGAGATTTCTCTCTGGTGAAGCTTTTTTTGTGAACCTGGAATCTTCTGATATGGGTGTGTAATCTTCTCTTTTTTTATAGCACCTTTCTATTGTGCTAGTCCTTCCATCATCGCACCTCTGTTGTAACGCCTTTCCCATCCTATGGATCTAATTGCTACACAAATCTTTTTTCTTTTAAACCTTTATTTAAGTTTTTTAATCAGAAAGCATTCTTACTGCTGTTAAAGGAGTTCCGAGTAAGGTGATGTATAGGGGATGGATAAGCATTATTATCTTGACATTGCCAAAACACTGCGCAGCACAGTGTCTATGCAGTGTAACCATGCAGGCATAGCTGTGCAGTTCCAGCAGAGTGAAGTGTCTGTCATCTTTGAGCGTTCAGTGGCATAGGTCACAAAATCAGCAGAACAAAGTGCGCATAGCTAATTCTTTCCACTCCTTAAGTTTTTGTGGTAAGATGATAAGCAGTGTACAGGGTAGGAGAATCAGATCTTATTCTCAAACCAGGAAAGCGTGGTATGAAAATAAAGATTGAATCTCAATCTTCTCATTCCTGCAGTGCTTCTACTACAGTGTAGCATCCAAGTATGTATTTCCCGTATTATTTTAGGAAGTATTAAATAGAGGCAGTGTTTCATGTGTGTAATGAAATGTAAGTTACATCATCCACCTTTCACAGACCTTAACCTGCTGTTGATAATGGAATGATCTGGACATTTTTGAAATTAGAACATTTCATGCTATCATGAGGCAATCTAATACGATAGCATATGGGAGTACTTTTAATGGCTTATAAATGCTAAAATGTGTGTGTTTCTTGTTTCTACGAATGAGGGCAGAAGTCTTTAACATTTGTGTTCCTAAAACTACCCTTGAGATACCTCTGTATCAGACACACAGATACAATACTGGCAATATCAGTAATGAGGCATTAAGAAGAAAAGTAATTTCATTATTACTGTGATATTGCATTATCTTTAATGTTGCACAGAAATTTCTTGAGATGACAGCTAAATATGATTTTAAGGATAAAAATGAATGACTTCATATAAACAGCTTGATTTTCTTTTTTTTTCATCATATCTTAATACGATAATAGGCATGATGGTGCTGGATGTGTGGCAATATAGAATTGTGATTCTACTATATTATTAGAAGCTAAGATAAAAGATTTTGGTGTACAAAATTAAAAAAAAATGAAAAGGATTACAAGGTAAACAGGTGAGAAACTAGGAAGGGTATATTGTATTGCAACTCTCTTCCTACTGCTCACAGATACTGAGAAAAATGTTTTTGAATGTTGCGAGCTTCAGATTGTTTTAGTATGTTTTCTTTGTTCTTGAAGGCAGGTAAGTCCTAAGTGCTACCAATTTCCTGAGAAAGAAGTGTTAATTTACAATTGGAATTGGATCTATAGAATTCATTTTTGAGGTATGCCACTGCTGGATAATGTATGTAAACATTTGACCGACTCTTTCGGTATGTATATGAAAACACACTGTCAGATTGTGCTGTTGCTTATTTTGTGGCTTTCCTATCTGTGGTATTCTGTTCAGGATGTTTGATCCCTAGTTTGACACATAGGACTTGAGTATCAGATGTATTTGAAGTTTCAGCATGGGGAAAGGAGACTGTTGTCCTTGATATAGCACCAGTGTATGTAGCAAGATCACATACCATCTCATGCTACAGTCGAGAATGTCAAAATTTTGGCTTGATCTTCTTCAATACAACCTCTACACAAAGGGTTTTTTTTTTTTTTTTGTGGTGATCTCTGTTCTCTGTTCATTACTTGCTTTGTTAGATTGCATCTTTATGAGAATGCTCCTTGTCTTTAGAACCAATTTGTGTAGCTGAAAAGTAATCTACATACAAAGCAGTAAATTGTGGTGACTGGTTGAAACCTCTGGCCTTTCTAGAACATAGTTTGTCTGTGAAATTTAATGGAATCTTACTGGATTAAGCAGTAATAAATCCTCTCTTGAAAACCGAGTAGGACCCTACTGAAGCCTTGCTTCAGTCCTTTGAAACTTTTCCTAAGGATTGAAATTATATGTGATTACTGTCTGTTTGCTGGTACGTTCTTTTCATTCAAGCAAAATATATTAAAAGTAGTTCATAAACTGCTTTTTGTAATTTAGCATGCTGTGTCTGTGTGAAGTGCCTAATTATTTCCCCTAATGATGTGATAGAGTGGTTAAACATTTCAATGTTTATCCCCCGTTGTGGGAAGATTTCTCGTTCCCTACTCAGGGTTCTCAGCTGACATTTTAAACTATAAAATAAAAAAATCATTTACAAGGGGTATCAACAGGGGCAGTTGCCAGTGACTTCTCACTTACATCTTTTAATGATTACTGAAGCATGCAGTTGACTTGGCAAAGGACAAACAGCATGTATGTGGATAGCTGCAGTTTCAAGATGCTGGTTTATGTTATCTTGCACCTTTCTGAACGCTCAGACTAATCATATAATGAATAAACATGCTTCCAAAAATTTGGATTGAACTGGATCAGGTTCTCTCTAAGAGTGTTTCTGGTGGAAACTGCAAGGAATGTTTGACAATTATCCAGAGTTATCAGGCATGTGTGTACATATATAGGTACGTATGTTTGTGTATATGCACATAATCACTGCAAAAGAGTTACTGCTTACCTTCTTCTGGAGCCAGAGTTTTATATGTTTTATATTTTGATGTATTTTGCTTTTTGTGATGTAGTTGGCCCTTAAGAAACTATTAATTACATGCATTCATTGTTATTCTAATAGTTAAATTGTCATTGAATATATTTTTGTGTACATTTCTGAAGCTGTTTGAATTAAATGTTATATTTTGTTATAGCATATGTGGCCAGTGTTATAAACATAACATAAAAGCTGCAGTCTTCGGCAGCATCCTCTCACTTGTTCTTGATGGATTGCATCTCACTAACTGACACATCCAGTGTTCATTGATCCTTGGAATGGAGCAGCAAACAGAACAGCTGTTAGATTTCTCATTTAAGTTGTTTCTAAAGGAAGTAGCTTATTTATAATGTAATCACTTAAAGCTTTTTCCTCTGGCAGGATGGAAGAGAGCTATCATGTTGTCAGAGGACATCAATAAGCTTTGTGCATAGGAACCTGCCTGTTAGACTCTCCTGAGCTGAACCCTAACATTAGTGGGGAGAGAAAAGAGCTTTTGTAAACTGCTGCTGGGCTGGTGAAGACATAGCCTAGTAACTCACTGCTTACTAATGCTTTGCATATCCAAGACATAACAGTTCATTATTATTCAGCAGACAAAGTAACTAATCCCACTTCTCTCTCTTGGATGAAACCCGTGTAATTTTCAAATTCGGAAATGAAATTTGTTGTCATATATGATGCAGATTGTTCAGACTTTTGCAAAGAAACACTTCAGTATCTGCTAAGCTTTAATTACATACTATCTTTCTATCTTTCAAATGATGTTTAACATGGTATTTTCTAGAGTATGTTTTTATATGGAAACAGGCAGTGTTGCTTAACGTGGCTAAATTATAGTTTTGAAGCATAAGTTCTCAAACTTCGCTATGTGGTACTGCTGATCAAGTTTCAGCTGGCAGTACTTCAGCTAGCAGCTTCTGTTTTTTAACAGATGTAGGAAGTTGCTTGGGCGGTCCTGGCTTGTGGTATAGGTAGATGCAGTCTCTTCCTTGACTTTTATTGAGCCTGAGACTTTTATTACCTTTTAGGCTTGAGGTGACGCTTCTGGTCTATAGAAGCAGTTCAGCTACTCAGCCAGTCAGCTGCCCCAAAATGTTAATATTGGGTATTTGTGATGGAAATTGCATATATTCTGGCCCCTAAATGTTTTAAAAATCTTATTTTGAAGAGTTTTTTTCTTCTTTGCTGAAGTTCCTGCTGAGTTTTCTTTCATGTTTCAAGTATTGAAGTGGAATTTAGCTTTGAAATAGCTTTTTGCTTTAAGGAGAAACTTTATTGGTCGAATAAGCAAGAGAAAAGAACCCCTACCCCAACTAAAAAGATATTGCTGTCTGATTCCAATTAGAAAATCCCATATGGCTAACTCAGTTCTTTGGTTGGAAAAGTTCCTAAATGCTTACACGTCAGTGTTGAATCTCGTCTTAATGAATCAGCTCCCTCTTGCAGAGAATGTCGTATATACTGAAAGTTTAAGTAGTTTAGGCAAGCTATAAAAAATTTATATTATCAGTAATAAATTTCAGAGCTAGTGCTGTGCTAGGTGTATTAGTACTTTTAACAATATTGTATTTATAACCTCACTTCAGGAAGTGTTACAAAGCTACTGTAATCAATTCCCTATAAATGCTTTTGCAGTACAGTAGAATATTAAAGACTAACTCTCTGATTTTCATGTTGATTTTAAACGTTTGAAGTTTGAGACTTCTGTACAAATTTTGAGAGTGCCTGCATGAATTTCTTGTGCTTTCTAGTACTCTCAGACCTGTCTTCAGATGTGAGCGAATTATCAGTTTGGAACCAATCTTCATCAATGAAGGCATTTTCTGAGGGCTGTGTATTTGACCAAAATGAGATGCATTGCAGCCTTGTGGGGGGATTCCTCCTGTCACTGTTGTTTTAAATAGCTAAAAAGATCTTTAGACATTTTGAATTTCCTTCTAAAATGCACTTAGAGAGTATTTGGAGGTGCTTATTTATTTGCATTACATAGGGACCCTACATATGTTTTCACATCATATCTAGTCTGATGTAGAGCTCTTGCTCAAATATGTATGGTAACCCTGTGCTTGGTCTTCCCACCAGTTCCCAGAGACTCAAGCATTTGAATTAGGTAATTTCACTGATCAACTTTATTGACAACATTGGTTCAACTCACCCTGATTTTTAGATTGGATGCAAGGCAAGGATTTGGACAAGTGCCTGCAGGCCACATCTGCATAGGGTAGTAAACAGAGGTATCTGGGTGAGGTGATCGTGGGGAAAATATATCCTTAGTTTCTTGACTTGAATCCTTAGCGTCACACCTAAGGTATGTGTGCAGTAGATCAGTAGATGGTAGGCTTACTGAATAATATGTGAATACTGTATTTTTATAGTGTCTAGGAAAAATTAACTGGATGAGCACCTTTATCTTGGATTTTGTCTTCTGGTTTTGAAGCCTCTGAATGTGTGTGTTGAGAAAGGTGGTGTGTACAGGCTGAAAGGAAGCATGCATTGTGACTGGCAGATGCCTGAAAAAACACAAGGAGGCTATGTGTAACTGAGAATTGGATTCAAATCTAAGTTGAGAGATGGGAAGCATCCTTTACAAGAACCAGAACTGTTGGCACAAGCAAAGCTGGAGAGATTGGCCTCAACCCAGGAAAGCTTAACAAGCTGATGATTTTAAAGAATAACTCCTCTGGAAGAAGCACTGCAATGGAATCACGAATTATATTAAATGTGGTCTTCCGTTAAGTGTGGCCCTTCTGTGAACATATGGCTTTGAATCGCTTTGCTTTGGAGACTTCTGGAGGGTTTTTTTTTTTTGTGTGTGCGTGTTCTATTTATTTTTCTTTCTGGTGTAGGACTGCTTCAACCTCAAATTCGTGTTTGGTTTGTTGATTGTCTTGGCCTTCAGTATATGATATACAGAGTTCAAAATACATCAAGTTGTTGCTGTTTTTTTTTTTTTGAGTGGTAGTTAGAGTAACCATTTTCCCATGTATTTTTGTAAGTTAAAAATAAAGAAAAATACCTGAAAATGGTGGTGGACTGGATAGTTTCCAGTACTGTACAGTTTACAACTAATGTTATGATTTGTTTCCATCCAGTATGTTGTTTAAGCTGTTCCAAGTGTGTGATCTGTTAGGTAGCAAGCCATGCAACAGATCTGTAAGGTTGTACGTAAGGATTATTTCATTTGTTATTTTGTTAAGCTGAGGTCATCCTATTACCACGTAAAATATGTCTTGAAGATGAAATTTCATTGGGAAACTCAAGGTACTAGTTAAAGGTTTTGAAGACTGGTGGACAGCAGGTTGGCCATGAGCCAGCAGTGTGCACTTAGGGCCAACAAGGCCGATATCCTGGGGTGCATTAAAAAGAGGGTGGCCAGCAGGTCAAGGGAGGTGATCCTCCCCCTCGGCTCTGCCCTGGTGAGGCCACATCTGGAGCACTGTGTCCAGTTCTGGGCTTCCCAGTTCAAAAAAGACAGAGATCAATTAGAAAGAGTCCTCTGGAGTGCCACAGAGATGCTCAAAGTCATAAAGCATCTGCTGTGCGAGGAAAGACACCTGGAACTGTTCAGCCTGGAGAAGGCTGAGAGGGGATTTTGTAACATCTAAAGTGCAGAAGTCGAATTGGTGAGAGTGGACTATTTTTGGTAGTGAGCAACAATAGAACAAGGGGCAATAGGCAGAAACTAGAACACCGACAGTTCCATACAAGGAATAACATTCACTGGCAGATGACGGAGCACTGGAACAGGCTGCCTGAGGAGGCTGTGAAGTCTCTGCAGATATTGAAGACCCGCCTGGACACCTATTTATACAACCTGCTGCAGGGACCCTGCTTTAGCAGGAGAATTGGACAAGGTAAACTCTAGAGGTCCCTTCCAGCTCAAAAAGTTCTGTGATTTATGTGTATATTTACTAGAATTTAAAACCAGAATGTATTTCAGTTTCTAAGTCAATATATGGATTTGGATTAAATGATGGAAAGTATGGACAAGATTGCTTATGGAATAGGTTATTCAGAAGTGTGTTCGTGTTGTATAAAATGATTCAGTCTGAAAAGGACCTACGAATGTTCCTTGTTCTATCTCTTCACTTAGGCTTCCTGAGTTTTTTGTAACATAAACAGTTGTATGAAATAATGCTTTTTTCTTCTTTTGTCTGGAAAAGAAAGCAGGCAAAACTTGTTTTATGCAATTAAGTATTTGATGACTTCCTTATATATTTATAGCCAAATGAAAATAGGAAAAAGGAAATAAAATTTCTAAGTTAATTCAAGTAGAAAATGTGAAATATTTATTAACTTGCAACACTTTCATCTTTTCTAGTGAGAAGGTCTATTCATTTATGTAGAGCTGCTGGCCTATTTTCTGGCTTTTTTTTTTTGTTTGATTATTTTTTGTTCTGGCAGTTTTTGTTTTCTCTTGGAAAAGATGCATTTTTGTCAAGGATTAGCTATTTTTGATGCAACTGATTAAAAAAGTTAATTAGGTTGAGGATACACGTTAGCTAGAGAGAAATGCTGGCATGCTCTGTAGCTTTCCGATTGTTAACTTTACTATTTGAACCTTGAGCAGGCACACAAACCTGATGTCCCTGAAGCTTGAGTATGCTTGTGTTTTTTTTTTCATTACTGGTTACTGTTTTTTTTTTCTTGAAAGTGCAAATATGTAATAGTATAGGGATTCAAAAAATTGTATTATAAATTTGTGCCTTTTCCATTGCTATTCTGTAAAACAAAGTTCAAGTGAGCTAGGGAAGTCTGTTCTGTGTAAAGAGAGTGGGAACGTTTTATCATTATCTCAGTAAGGAAAGGGAATCCCCTTAAAAACTCAGTTTTGTTAGGGAAAGATTTGGAGATCCACTGTGAGCACATTTCAGATACATTCTACAAGTACTTGTACTTGAAGAATAATTCAGGAAATACTGCAGGAAAAAAAAAAAGAATGTACACAAATCCCAAGCAGAGGACACTGTTGGCAGAGGTAACTTTTGGTTTTGTAATTGGGAGAGGCATTTAGTTTGAAGTGTTGACCTGGGTAGACATAATTAAATGTGAACAGGAGGTGATGAAGTGGCTGTATCTAGGCTGAGCAGAGAGCTGGCGCACAGGATTTCTCTGGCTAGCACTGACACAAGTTGCTAAGACCATTGAGATGTGGTGTGAAGACTGTCTGTATTTGCTCACCAAGGTGTCAGCCTAGCTGTGCTGCCTCAAGCTCTGCTGCTGGCTTACTCCTGAGCTCCATGGGAACGTTAGCACCTGGCATATAGAATAACTTTCTCTATCATGTCAGAACTGAGATGTTGTATCTAAATAATTGCTTTTTAAGTTTTATGATCAAGCTAAAGTTAAAAAAAAAAAATCCTAACAACTTATAGTGAATATTGACTGCACTCTACTCCAAATTAGAAACACTAGGAGTACTTCTGAAAACAGATTTTTTGGAAGGAAAAAAAAGCAACAAAAAAACCAACAAATAATACTAACTACTCATATTTTCATAGTGCTTGTGTAGTAAGTGAGTACTAAGCAACCACTGTCCTCTTTAGAGACAAGGTGAAAACAGGTTCTTTAAGATTTTGGAATAAGTATTTGAAACAGCATGTATGACTTCACATGGACTTGCCAGTATGATGGGTCCTCAGACAAAACAGTGTTGCATCTTTTTAATTGTTAATTTTCAATCAACAGGATGAAATTAAATGTATATCAGAAAAAAAGTTTTGAATCTAATGCACGTTGTTAAGAAGTGGATTTTGTTACTCACCTATTTTTCCAATTCCATGCATTTGACTACATCCCTTACGTGCATCTGTTGTATAGGCAATGCAACACTCAGCCTTCAATCTCATGAAGCTTCTGCATCCATTGGTTCAGCAACTTTGTATTACATGTGGGGGAAGTGAAGCCCCTATTTTAAGTGGACTGTTACAGAAATGGTTGACTTTTTTTTTTTCCTCAGCAACATGGCATAGGGATCTTATAACAACTTTATCAGCTATTGGTATCAGGACTCGTGTCGATGTATGGCTTAACATACTTGATGCTTCAGAAATTATTGTGGTAGAAGTATTCGGAGTTTGCCTCCTTGAACATTTTTTACTTCTAAAACTTAGGATGTCTTGTGACCTTCCAAAAAATATTCACAAAACTGTGAAAGAACCTTCAGACGTTAGGCAGAAATCTTGGTGTAACAAGCAATAGTGGGATTTCTGTTTTTGTCCTTCATGCTAAAGCAGGTGAATTGTGATGCATGGAAACATTTGTTTTTGTGTCAAGTCATTGCATCATCATGCAGTACCTTTGTGTCTTTATGTTCTGACAGGCTGTCATCATGTGTAATTGTAATATGCTACATTTATTTTTCAAAATTAATTGGACATCATCAACTTTTCGTACTAGGAAGTTTCTCTGAAGGAAAGGCAAAATAATACTGAACATGGCTGTAAAAGTAGAGTCTTTATAGATATAGAGGACAGTGTCTATGATTATAACTGATATAATAACTCAGTTACACCCACTGAAAATTTTTATCTAAGGTGCATGAAGTCTTCACTTGTGCTCTTAAAAATCTGTTTGGCTTATTTAAATTTCATAGCACCCAGAATGAGGTGCTCTTAAAATAAATGACTTTGACTAGTTGAAATAAGTCTTTATTTAAATACTGACTTGCAAAATTCTGACTTTTATTCTTACTTCTGATACACTAAGTTTTCATTTTTGGACAAATAGTAGAATCATAGAATTATCTAGACTGGGGAAGACCTCTGAGGTCACCAAGCCCAACTGCCCATCTGATTTGCCAGTCCTGTTACTAAACTGTGTCCCTTAATGCCACATCCATACATCTTATAAATAGCTCCAGGGGTAGTGACTCCACAACTTCCCTGGGAAGCGTATTCTATTACTTAAACCACCCTCTCCATGAAGAGATTCTTCCCGATATTCAATCTAAACCTCTCCTGGCACATCTTGAGGCTGTTTTCTTGCATCTTATCAATTGTAACCAGAGAAAGAGACCAACACCTCCTTGCTGCAACCTTACTACAGGTAGCTGTAGGGATCAGTGCGGTCTTCATTCAGCTTTTTCTCCAGACTAAACAACCTCGGTTTCCTTAGTTATTTCTCACAGGTTTTCCTATTTGTTAACCTATTTGTTACCTCTTTAGATTGTGTAAGTCTATTGTTGAATCCTGACTTATAAGGAGTTATTTAAATATCTTTGGCTTGTTATTTCTTTCCTATGTGGCATCTCTACTTTCAGAGACAAAAATATTCTCCATGTGGTGTACTGTCATTTTTTCACAGTCCAGAGGAATTGCTTTGAGAGGCATTTTTTTATAAGATTCTTAAGTGAATGAAAAGATTGAGCACAAGCAAAGAAATGTATTAAGCGCCTTACTTTAATCCTTACTAAATCATTTAAATGTATGTATATTTGCATGTGAAAGCTGCTGTATTATCATTCCAGTAGAACTGTTGTAATAAATAATGCCAGTCACTGTCTAACTTCTATTTTATTTTTAGGTGGAGAAGCCTCTCTGGAGAAACACCAATTCTTATTTAATTGCCCTAGAATTTTAAGATTGAGATGAACCCGTTAATGTATCAGGCACTGCTGTGAACTGATAGGGTTGTTGAAATGCCAGATATTCTAAAATTGCTATGGAAGAAAACAAAAGATAAAAATAGATTACTGTCTTCAAGAATAATGGTTATATCTACATACAATATAGAATCCTCCTTGTTAATGTTGAAAAGCTTTATTTGTTGGGGAATAACAATGACACTTCTGCAATAGTGTTTGTATTTGTGGTTACATAACCTCATAGAGCTTTTGCCAGCGGAATGACAGGAAAGCTGATCATGATTTCAGATGTGTTAAAGAATTAGTAGAACAGCCTGGCTCAGAGAGAGATGGAGCTGTCTTTTCTCCACTTTGGATTCCAAATGTTCTCAAACAGATCTCAAAGACATGCAGTGAAACGTCAGTTTGGACAGAAAGATTGTAGTTCCTCGATAGAAGTTCACAGTTGTTCTCAGAGTACTGCAGCTGAATGAGTTTAGAGGTAGATGGAAATGGAGTGGGAATGGGAGGGGTGAAGTACTACTCTTGGCTAGAAGGGCCCTTTCCAGTGCCTGACCACACTTTCAAAGCAGAAGCTTTTCCTAATATCCAGTCTGAACCTGCCCTGGTACAACCTGAGGCTATTCCCCCTTCTTCTGTCATTGCTACCTGGGAGAAGAGACCAGCTGCCACCTCACCACAACTTCCTTTCAGGTACCTGTAGAGGGCAGTAAGGTCTCCCGTGAGCATCCTCTTCACCAGACTGAACAATCCCAGTTCCCTCAGCCGCTCCTCTTAAGACTTGTGCTCCAGATCCCTCACCAGCTTTGTTGTCCTTATCTGGACACTTTCTGGGGTCTTAATGTCTTGTAGTGAGGGGCCCAAAATAGAGCACAGTACTTGAGGTGCAGCCTCACCAGAGCTGAGTACGCAGGGATGATCACCTCCCTGCTTCTGCTAGCAACACTATTTCTGATACAAGCCTTGATGCCACTGGCCTCCTTGGCCACGTGGGCACACTGCTGGCTCATGTTCAGCTGAGCATCGACCAGTACCACCGGGTTCATTTCTTCCACACAGTCTTCTAGCCACTCTGCCCCAAGCCTGTAGCATTGCCTGGAGATGTTGTGACCAAAGTTTGGGACCCAGCACTTGGTCTTGTTGAACTTCATCCTGTTAGCTTCAGCATAGTGATCCAGCCTGTCCAGATTCCTCTGTAGGGCCTTTCTGCATAGAAAGTCATAACTTGCATAGTAGTTATACCGCTTCTCAGTAAAAAGATGTATAGAAGTGTTACTAGTTTTGTACTGTTACAATGTGACAGAAATTAACAATGATAAGGAGCCTGACCGTAGTTGCTTATCATTTTTGTAATCTGTGTTGATATATTGATTTGGATACATAACCCAGAGACTGAATTCGCCACCTAAAGGTTAGATAGAACACTGTTTAGTGGCTTATCTTTCCAAGATAATATCAGGGAGAAGACAAAAAAATTGCAGCTAGTTGCTAAGTAGAACTATGCCTTTAGTCAGCATTCTCTCTTCTCAGATCCTAATACCTTGAAAGCATTTCAGTCCTGTATGCCAATGCCTTTGAATACATCAAGGAGGAAATCAATCAGGCTGTGATTTTTGAGGGACTCAGAGGTGAAAATCTTAGCCAAGTGAACAGGTTGCCACTTGAAAAACATCTCTCAAAAGCAGAGAAATTCATCAAAGACCTAACAGTAAGAAGGGCAGCTGCTTACTGCAGGTTGCTTTGATGAGTTTAACCTAATATTTTAAAAATAAAGAGAAAAGTCAAGAGGAGGAAAGGGAATTCTTTAAAAAGACTGTTGTCCCTCAGAGCAGCTCTCCAAATAGTATTCCCTCGTATTCCTGATGGCTTTTTTTTTTTTTTTTTTTTTTGGTCAGCTTTGTGCTAGACATTAATAGAGGTATCCTTGGGTAAATTTACTTATCCCTTTTTCCTTTCCAAATAGATGTGGAGAAATCCTGAAGTGGTTCCTAAAGGGCTATTGTTAGTAACCAGTCCCTCTAAAAGCAAGGAACGAAAGAAAACAATTTCACCCAAAACAAATAGAAAGAGAGTGCGTAGCATGTTACAAAAAGGAGCAAATAAGATGTAAAATGAAAAGGCAATGTTCCTTGTTTTAATTATATTAAATAGTAGATGCAAGGGAAGAGAGGATAAGAGGATTGTCCTGTGTCCACAAAGAAATTACGAAGTGCTTTAGGGAGGAAGAGACCTCATTATTTTATGTCTGCTGCAACCTTGAACCGATGAGGACAGAAAGACTTTGTTGGTGGATTTTCACAGGTTACCCAAACTGCAATTACTATTTGATCTTTCTTAGTTGTCCTGTGTATTGACAGAGCCAGTGTCAGATTTCCCTGTCCTAGCATGTGATTTGTCATCGCATCATGTTAGAGGAGAGAGCCTGTGCTGCCTTTTGGTAGAGCTCCAGTCTGGTTGGAGCTTTTTGAAACTTCCGGGCTATAATAATTCTGGGCTTTGGAATTTTAATAGTCAATGAAATGTATTTAAAGAGAAGGACACAGAAATTATCTGCAAGAACCAAGAACCCTCTACCAAGTTTTTACCAATATTCCCCTTCTTCCCCCTGCTCGTGTATTCCTTAGAAGCAGATGAAGTTCTTGGCAGTAAACCATGCACCATAATATCTGCAGGATTTTCTGATATGCTCAATAACTGATTTACATTTTGCAGAGGCTAATGTTTCTGGCGTTACATTGCTCTATGAAAGCCTAGTCAAAAGCAAATGTTGTGGGTGCATTAACTAGGCAATTTGATATAAAGATATAATCCCTGAAAATACAACTCTGGTTTTCTTGATAGATGTGCTTGGAAGAAAGCAGATGTTTGGTTTGGAAGTTTTTTATCCACAGGTATATTATAATGAAGAAAGGATTTAAGACTCTACAGATGGTGAAGCTACATTAAGTCAACATAGGCTCCTTAAGGATTTATTTATTTTTTAATTTCAAAAAATAAATCTCAGAACAAGGTTGTGGTTTAACCCAGCAAATAGCTCAGCACCACACACATTCACTTCCTCCCCCGAGGTGGGATGAGGGAGAGAACTGGAAATAAAGTAGAACTTGTGGGTTGAGATAAAAACTGTTTACCAAGACAGAAAATGAAATGGAAACAAAAATGTAGTGATAACACATGCAATGCAATATCTCACCACCTGCTGACTGATGCCCAGCAATCCCTGAGCAGTGGCTGCCCAACAGCGCTGTGGCCTTCTGAACGAGGTGAAGAAAACAGCATGCTGATAAATGGATCAGCCTTATATGTATTTCACTAATACAGTCTTTCAGAAACTCAGTGTGGTGAGATTCTGTTACTGAGTATCTTGAAATGTATCTGCTTCACCTAGAATACATACATGCGGTGCTTAAAGAATACTAATATTACTTTTACAATAACACACTCCAAGTCGTGTGAGTTGTTGCACTAGTTTCCTGTGGAACACCATTGTGATTTGATGCTGGTTTTGATTCTTTCTTTTAGGCCAACTTTTATTCAGTGAGGTTAAGAGATTAAACTGATCACACTCCAAAAGGAGATATGGGTTTTTTGTTTTTTTGATTCTTTTCATATCTTGGATTTTTTTTTTTTTGTCTTGGCCATTTGTTTTTTTCTGATTGTGTGCAATACAATTTTTAGTACTTCAGCAGTGCGACTAATCTGGGCACACTGAAAGTTGTCTGTAAATTTTCCTGAAATTAGTACTTCTTTTTCTAGACCAGTTTTTCTAGATAGAACTTAACTGTGAAGTTGAAGCAGTTTTAAATAGTCAAAATTTAAATACGCATATGACTTGTAGAAATGTTTTGTATTTTTTTTGTTCCAACCTGTGTATGTTCATCATTTCTTTGGTGATGGTAGAATTAATTTAGTAATTACTTCCCTCTCAGTTGACTACTTGAGTAATTACTGGAACAATCTTTAAAGTAATTACTTCTTTGTTGACTAAGAGCAATCTTGATAGTGAAAATCAATACATGTTAGCAAATCAAAATTTGAAGGCTTTTCTGGTACAAAGCTGGTTCGCTAGGCAAGATTAAAAGGGTTGTATATGAGACATATCTGTGTGGTGAATGCACCTTCCCTGGTCCCCTGCGACAGGCGCTGTGCCACTGCTTTATTTTCTTTTCAGAATATTGCTTGACTCAGGTCAGCTGTAAAGAACAAACAAATTGTTTTTGCTGGGCCATGTGGTAATTTACCATATTTAGAAACTTACACTATAGGCAGTGGATTGTTCTTTAGAACAGAACAGCCAGAGTGCTAAAAATGTTGATTCTGGGAGGACTGTCACATGCAGACTTAGCCCAGTGCACCTCTCTGAGAAAATCTTTAATTAGTAAATAAAAAGCAATTTGTTTAATTCACTGGAGTTCTTCAGAACAAACTTAAGTGACAGAGTGAATCAAGACTTCGGTTCTGAAAGGCACACTGTGTCGTCAGTAGAACAGGGCTTTTGTGACAACATAGTGGTACCTTTTTTGATCAAATGTTGGTGATTGTAGGAAAATCAAAGCCCTACTTCTGCCTCTGTGTACTTGCAAAGCAACAAAATTTAGTTGCTGATTTTTTTTTTCCCTAAAGCTTAATTTTTTTAGATTAAATAAAGCTACCTTTAGTTGTGCATGATGTGAATGAGTGCCTGGTTCACACCATGATGCAAAGGACTAACTTTGCTAGGCCTTCAGCTTGGCATGTTATTATTTCTGCTGTGACTAGGGTTCCCGACAACTCTTTAGAAGACTTGAAAATATTTCACTAAATATTGGATGTTTCAGCCAACATGCCATCTTAAGCATCATACTTTTGAAAGTGTACTCGTGGGAGGTCATTACAAATGCTGTAGCTGACATATACTTGTGGTTATGGTAGTACAAGGATATTTTCCCAGCACTTGAAAAAGAATCCTTTTGGGTAAGGGATTGGAAAGAGACCTCAACTTGTAAATGTTTCTTTGTGACTCATAATCTGACTCTTGACAGTCTTTCTGTTGACTGTCTTCCCTTAGCATATTATCAGCTTTAGCATCTTCAAAGTTTGAGTTTTATTTATAGAACCGTGGTGTATTTTAAATCCCAAAGAAAGCATAATTTGGGAGCATGTAGGTTTTGAGATTGCTACTTGTGATGTGGAGGAGTAGAACCTATCTGATAATAATTTACATGGGAAACATAAGCATATTTTCTTAGTAACTGACACGGTCTGCTGCAAAAGATACATAAATTCTCCATGATAAAGGCTGGAGTTCTTTCTAGCCGTCAACAGACTTGTTAAGTGTTTGCGCTTAGAGAGGGCTGGTAAATAAGATATTGTGTCTGAGTTATCTCTGAGTTGCTGGTTAGTTTAGTGTTTATGTAAAAACATTTGAAAAAGATCTTAGTGCTACAGGGGGTATCTAATGAACAGGTTTTGAAAATTGAAGGTCAATGCAATGTTGGCTTTTGACTGCTGTAAACAATATTGTGCCTTTTGCAATTCTTTGGGGTTTCTGAACAAAATGATGACTCCTTGGCTCCATTTCCTTTCAGTGTCTTCCTTGAGTACAACATTACTCTTCTTTCAGTTTTACAGTTAATTGAAGTGGTTGGAGTTCAGCCAGTTTGACCAGAGGGCTACAATGAGGCCATTTTATATTCTTGAGATACTTAGTACTAAAGATTCTCCATAAAGATTACAGTATTGCATTGGAATTACTATCTATACGTTGAAACTATGTTAAATGCTTGTGCTTGAAAGGGGCAACCAGTAGGGCAGAAAGTATTCTATTTACTTCTGATTAAGAATGGTGTATCTGACCATGAGCAATCAGGGAAGGGATCATGCAAACTGGAGGAATTCAGAGTTAGGAAAACAGAAGTAAAAATCCTGTAGGAGAGTTGTTTTCAAGAATTCTAGCCACACAGCGTGCCTTGTCTTTGAACTGGGCAAGGAGAGTGTTCTCCATGGACTTAGGATGGAAAGAGGAAGGGAGCCTGGGTACCAAAATACTATAGCGGTGGTTGGCTGCATAATTTAACAGGAGTATCATAGAATATTTGAATAACAGGCTCACAAATACTTTAGCATTAAATCTATAGTGCATTGTAGTCCTTCACTGTAGTACTTTCAGAAAATGAAGGTACTAAATACCACTGTTACCATTGACTTGATTTTCATTTTTAGAGAATACTGCAGCAATGAAAGCTTGCCATCATTTTCTTTCTTTCTCATATAGCTTTTATAGAAACAGTACATTTTAAATCTCCTATGGCAAATAAGATTGTATAATTCTTACGAGTTTCAAGATGCTCTAAATGTTGGTTTAATGGTTGTTCCATCACTTATTTTCCCTAGCTGGTTTGTAGTATTACCGTAACTTTTACTGTAACTTTTGTTAGATCAGTGTTTAAAAATAATAATGACTTGGAAATAGCTTTAAAGATTAATAACCCTATTTGTGTGATGTACTGTGACTTACAGAAATAATACTATAATCAGAGCACTTATTGATTTTCGTGTTTGTGATGAACATTGATGTACAATTACAATAACAAAAAAGACAAGCTTTTAGTCTAAAATAAAGTTTATATAGAAAACTTAATTTTCTAAGGCCTATAACTACTGTCATGATAAAAAGAGCCCCCACCCACAATATCAGCTTTCTGCCAAAATAATTGTAGTAGTTTGCTCTGAAACTTTGTGTTCTCCCAACAGGGAACTATAAGGTAGCACAGCAATGTGAACTGGGTTACCTTCTTGCCAGTGGCGATAAGCTGTTATCTAGAAAAACCTAATAAAGGTGGTGATAATGGGTATGTAGTCAGTAAAAGTCCTACTAGAATTTTCTTGTTTAAAGTGTGTCTTTCAGGGAACATGAAAGCAGGCTAAAAATGTAAGTTTATTAACATTCAGCAGGGTGTATTTTGCAAACTGATCTCATCTGGGGAGAGAAGATGGATGTTGGGATTTTCCAGGCCAGTTAGGCTGTTCTTGCTGACTTGAAAGATCTGCTTTTCATTGCAAACAGGTTTCTAGAATAGAGCTAATGCTAGCCATCTGGAAATGAAAGAAAGCAATGAAATGGTATTTCTGCAGGTTGTTTCATTCTAGGATCAATTCTTATGCTCTCTGAGAGTCTCAAATCAGTGCTTTGAAGGAGGTAGCCCCCAGTTATCTCAGTTGTCTTATGCAGGACATCCAACTTATTTTCTGTTTATTGTAGCATCATAGAATGGTTTAGGTAGGAAGGGACCTTTAAGATCATCTAGTTCCAACCCCTCTGCTATAGGCAGGGACACCTCCAACTAGACCAGGTTGCTCAATGCCCCATCCAGCCTGGCCTTGAATGCTTCCAGGGAGGGAGCATCCACAACCATTCTGGGCAACTTGTTCCAGTGTCTCACCACCCTCACAGGAAAGAATTTCTAGTCTAAATCTGCCCTCTTCCAGTTTAAAGCAATTTCCCCTTGTCCTGTCACTATGTGCCCTTCTAAAATGTCTCTCCACAGCTTTCCTCCAGACCCCCTCCAAGTACTGAAAGGCCACTATCAAGTCTCCCCAGAGTCTTCTCCTCTCTAGGCTGAGGAGCCCCAGCTCTCCTCAGCCTGCTCTCATAGGCGAGGTGCTCCAGCCTATGATCATCTTCATGATCCTCCTGTGGATCTGTTCCAACAGTTTCATGTCCTGATTCATCTATGCTTCACTGGGTAGACAGAGTCCTTGCTAGAATTTTGTGCTGGAACAGTTTCTGAAAATTAAGTAGGACTTGTAAATTACCTAAATCTAATTTTTCAAAGGCTGGATGGATAGAGTGTTCTGATACATATTTTTAAGTTTTATTTAATGTTTTTCACATTTCTTATGTTTATGTAATTGATGGCCCTCGTACATGCCTTTTTGCTCTTAACAATTACATTTAGGAGCTACATTCTTTTACTAAGCATTTCTAATTTTTCCTTGCTAAAATCACTGTTAATGGAAGGAAAACAACAGCCCTTGGAAAAGTAATATTTCTTTGCTGGGACATGCTGAATTTCATGAACAGCAGGTGTGGGAGAAGCCTCTTTCCAAGCACTGTGTGTGAAACATTAGCTTACTGTGATTCATATTTATTTTGTATTTTTATGCCCTGAAGAACACTAATAGTAAGAGTCTGGGCAGAACAACAAAGGAATGATTAGTACAATTAAATATGCATGTTTTTTGCATCTTTTGCAAGAGGTTGTTTGTTTGTTTGTTTTGTAGTTTTAAAATGCAGAACTTTGACACTGGGCCACATTATCTTTTTGAAAGGCTTATGTCACTGTTTTACTGTATGCAGGAATGACAGTAAAATTGTGTTCTGAGAAGAAATGACATTGCAGGAAATTGCCATATGATGTTTTAAGTGGGTCAACACAGAATTCTCCATATATTCATCATGGTGATATGCTATGTACTTATAGTGTAATCAGCATTAAGTTAACCATGAGCAGGCACCTGGGCTTTGAACTTTCCATGATACTGGTGCAGAGGTCCGCTAACTGAGCTCCGCTAAGTTAGGTGTGGCAGGTCAGATGTACTGCCATAGAGAAACTGCTGCCTTGCACTCTGCTTGCCTGGCATATAAAAGCAACTGACTTTGCATGTATTGCAGCCTGTGCTTATACTATAAGCCTGCTAGAATTAAGTACATTTTTGCAAAGCTAGCCAGTGTCTGATTCCAGGCACTGGAAGTATAAAAATACTTTACCTGGTTAGTTTAACGTGCATGCTATATTAGCTGAAGTCCATGCTGGCTTTTTAGGTCTAGCTTAGCACTGATTCCATGAGAAATTTAGGTATTTGTATATAGGTACGTGTGCACTGACGCTGTGTCACATTGTCCTCTGTGTTTTAGAGATGTTGCATGCATGGGAGAGGACACAATGATGTTGATGGAAAATCTGATGTAAACAGGCAGAAATAGCATAGGGTTTCCAAACATTTTAGCATGAATTGTATCTGCTCTTTGTTTACCTACACTCCCTATCCTGACTTGTTAGTGCTCTGTACTATGGCAATGCCCTGTCATTCTTGTACCTCCTGGGCTATGCTGTTTAAGCTCAGCTTGGCCATGCCACCAATTAATGGAGCACTGACAATATATAGAAATCAAGCATCTGTGGATAAGCAGTGCCTCTTTGCACAAGAATAACTAGGAATGAGTAGGGTATAAAACAATAACTGAAACACTGCTTCAAAGTCCTCTCTGGATCAAACATATCTTAGAACATGCTGTTTTCATCCAGCAAGCTTTTGGTTTGCGATGTTGCATAACCCCACTGAGCAATGTAAACCTCTCTAAATTGGTGTATTGAACGTGTTCCCACACTGTAGTCAGCCATCACATATGGTTATGGCCACTTGTTTCCTCCTAATGTGTCATTACATACACCCCAAGATACCACCACTTGTCAGATGCTTAAACAATTCTGTAATGTACATTCACCTGTTGGAGTTAATCTCCACATGTAGATAGGCCTACCTATTTTAGTGATAAGATAGTAACGCATTCAAATGCTGGCCAATATTAATTTAAAGATAGCTGTAAGCTCTTATCAGTTTCTGTAAAGATGTGTGTTTTATTAAATATTGCCTGCTTCACCCAAACTA
Organism: Gallus gallus; assembly: GCF_016699485.2. NCBI lineage: Eukaryota > Metazoa > Chordata > Aves > Galliformes > Phasianidae > Gallus > Gallus gallus. The sequence continues at coordinate 8,035,441 of NC_052537.1, read as the reverse complement.
ATTCTTTTGCCTCAGTCTTCATGGCCAGCCAGGCTTCCCATGCCTCTCATGTCCCTGAACTTCTAAGTAGGGATCAGGGTGGGAGGTTCCCTCCCACTGTAAGAGCAGAGTCCAAGACCACCTCATGAAACTGAATGTATACAAGGTCTGTGGGGGCAGAAAACTTGCATACAAGGGTTCTGAAGGAATTGGCTGATGTGGTTGCCAAGCTGCTCTCCATCATATTTGAAAACTCATGGATATCAGGCTAAGACCTGGGGAATGGAAAAAGGGAACCATCACTCTCATATTCAAGACAGGGAGGAAGGAAGACCTGGGGAATTACAGGCTGGTCAACTTCACTTCCCTGCCTGGGAAGATCATGGAGCAGATCCTTCTGTAAGAGGCGAGGTACATGTGAGATGAGGAGGTTATCTGGGACAGCCAGCGTGGCTTCACCAAGGGCAGACTGTGCCTGGCCAGTCTGATGGCCTTCTGTGGTGGAGTGACAGCTTCAGTGAACAAAGGAAGGGCAACTGAAGTTATCTACCTGGATTTGTGCAAGGTCATTTGACGTTGTCCGGTACCACATCCTTATCTCTAAATTGGAGAGAGAAAAATTAGAAGGCTGGACTATTTGATGGATAAAGAGTTAGTTGGATGATCATAGCCAGAGGGTTGTTGTCAATGGTTCTACGTCCAGGCGGAGAGTGATCTTGAGTGGTTCGCCCAGGTGTCGTTCTTGGGACCAGTGTTCTTCAACATCTCTGTCAATGACATAGTGGGATTGAGTGGTACCCTCAGCGAGTTTGCTGATGACACCAAGCTGAGTGGTGTAGTTGACACAACGGGAGGCAAGAACATCATCCAAAGGGACCTGGACAGACAAAAAGTAGGCATGTGACAATCTAATGAGGTTTAACAGGGGCAAGTGCAAGGTGTTGCACTTGAGTCAGGGCAATCCCAGACATGAAAAGAACTTATTGAGAGCAACCCTGCAGAGAAGGACTTGTGGGTCCTGATGAATGAAAAGCTGGACATGAGCCAGAAGTGTGTTCTTGCAGTCCAGAAGGGCAACAGTTTTCTGGGCTGTGTCAAAAGAAGGGTGGCTGACAGAGTGAGGGAGGGGCCTCCACGCCTGGGGCCCCCAGCACAAGAGAGATGTGGAGCTGTTGGAGTGGGTCCAGAGGAGGGCCTTGAAGATGATCAGGAGGCTGGAGTACCTCTCCTTCGAAGAAAGGTTGAGGGAACTCTGCTTATTTAGCTTGGAGAAGGGAAGGCTCCAAGGAGACCTCATTGTGGCCTTCCAGTACTTGAAAGGCTCTTAAAAACAGGAGAGGGACCAACTTTTTGCATGATCTGAAAGCAAGAGGACATTTCCCCCTAGTGATAGGGGGAATGACTTTAGTTTGAAATTGGGGAGATTTAAGTTAGATATTAGGAAGATTTTTTTCTCTGAGAGAGTGGTGAGGTGCTGGAACAGGTTGCCCATAGAGGTTGTGGATACCCCATCTCTGGAGGCATTCAGGGCCAGTTTGGATGGGATCCTGGGCAGCCTGGTATAGTGGTTGGCAACTCTGCCCATTGCACAGGGCTGAAATGAGATGATCTTTAAGGTCCCATCCAGCTTAAGCCATTCTGTGATTATCCTGTGTGCGAAAGGAGAACATACAAATTCTCTACGGGATGAGTGCGTGTTTATAGATTCATTACACTGATATTTGTTCCTAAATGTTATCTTTCATTTTTCCTTTTTCAGGGAATAGAAAACTCGTGTGTTGAAGTAGAAGAAGAATTAATGCTTAGGATGAGAGATGTGTCTGGAAAGATGTAAAGAAATGAAGCATTGGACAGAGAGTGAGCTGCAGCACGAGATAGGCCCTGCCTTGCACCTGTTTTTGCTGCTGTGTTCTCCCATTGTTCCAGAATTGACTGTCATAGGTAAGAATTATTTTCTGCTCTGTGTGATTTTCTGACCCTCAGTTGAGTATTTTACTTTTTTTAAATTTGAGATTAAGTCCAACTGTATTAGTCAGCTGAAATTCATTTTTTTCCATAGTTCAAAGTAAGAATTTTATACCATGCCTATATCTGGTTTAGCTGTTTGAATTGCTTTCAGGTGGTGGAATATTTAAGAATATTTTTGTGTATTATTAGTTTTATGTATTTCTCTAGTTCATACATGAGAGCAAAATAAGCAAGATGATCTGTATATAAACACAAAATCATTTTTAAAACAACTGGTGGGATTTAGGACAATAAAGATGGTTGCGGAATGGTCCCAATTTATGTGAGTGATGGTTTTCACTGTACTTATGAACATTTACTACTCTCTGTATTTTTGTTTTCTGTGAAATGCATAAATTTGAGTTAAAACTTTGAGATTTTGGCAATTTAATATCACATGAAAAAACATGCTAGTCCTTGAAGACTCTGAATTAAAAAAAAAAAACAAAAATCTAAGGACAATCCAACGAGCATATTAAATTGTAAATGTTATACAAATTTTAAGGAAAAAATCTTCAGACATTTCAGTGATTTCTTTTACTTTCTGTGCTCCTTGGTTTACTCTTTCTGTCTCCTAGCTCTTTTGGAAAGCTTCTAGCTGATCTACTAGATAATCTGAATCTGGAGACATTTGGATTTTTCTTCTAAGCTGACGATATTTGTAACCGTTTGTCTCTGTGAGATCATTTGAACATTTGATGTTATGTACTGTGTTTGTACTTCTAATTTTAAAAAGTTTTAATATTTGGTAGATTTCCAAACCTTGTTTTAATCATTTCCCTGCCTGTAGCCCTGTAGACTGTTAAGACTGCAAGTTACCATTTTGTTCATGCATTTTGAGGTGTACCAATGCACCTGCTTCTCCGGAGCTAACTTGTGGCAGCACTGTAGGGAGGTGGGTGTATTAATTTGAAACAAGCACGTGTTCAAAGAATTAAGGAGAAGCCAAAGACTTGGTATGATTTGCTAAAAACAGATTTTACACTTTTTCTAGCTGTAGAAGTTGAAATGTAGTATCAGCCTTTGAATACTTGTGACTTAAACATGAAGGCACACTGGAATGTTTTGTGCCAGAGGCTAGATTTCTACAGTTTAAGATGCCTGAAGTACTGACAACAAAAATATAATTGTTTTGAAATTTCCTGTTTGGAGATTTCACTAAAATGTAATGGAAACTTTTGGTAAAGATAAAAGACTGAATTGGCACCTCCTAGTCTTTACTGCCTTCCTTATTTGGAAGTGAGGATTTTCAGTTCGTTGATGTGTTTTGAGTGAGATGGAAACTTCTCTGCTTTTGTCAGAACAGCCAGAAGCAGAGGAAGGTTTGTCTGGTATTTGTACTGTCAGACAGTGATGTAGCTATGCCAGACATGCTATGTCAGCCAGAACAAATGTTGCTTTGTATATCACTTTGCTCTTGGTATACTCAGGTCTGTCTTTTACCAGTAACTCTCTGAGTGGACAAAGCTGAACAGACCACCTGGTTGTGCAGTTTTTCACAGAATCATTGAGGTTGGAAAACAGCTTCTGGAGATGTAGTCCATCCTCCCTGCTCAAATCGGTGTCAGCTGTACTCTGGGCTGTTTTTGTTTTATATATATCTTAGATACTCTACAGCTCTCTCTGGGCAACCTGTTCTAGTGTTCAATGAACCTTGTAATTAAACAGCTTTTTCCTATGTTTAGATGAAAATCTAAATGGAAGGTACTTCTTGATCTTTTGTTACGTGCCTCTGAAGTGAATCCATCTTCTTTCTCTCCCCATCAGGTATTTATTTAAATGCATGTATAGCATCCCCCTGGAGCCTCTTCTCAAGACTGAAAAATACTCTCTATCTTACTTCCTGCTTACATACAATCAGTGTTTCAAATCCTTAATCACCTGCATGGCCCCTTCTTGGACTCTTTCCAGTATGCCCATGTTTCTATAATGTTCCTTTCTGGCACTTCAAACTCCCACATGTTCTGGTGTTTTGTGTTATTGCTTCTCAAGTTCAGGGCTTGGACTTTCAGTTTTAACTTCATGATGTTCATTGTCCTGTTTCACTATTTTTGTTAAGGTGTCTGCGCAGCAGCACAATCAGCTGGTGCATCACTGTTTCTGTGCAGTTCTTTAGCATCTGCAGGCTTGCTGAGGTTGCATTTTTTTTTTTTTTTTTGACCCATCATCCAGGGCATTAGTGAAGATGTTGAACTGTATTGGTCCCAATACCACCTGCTGCCGTACCCCTCTAGTGACTTGCCTATGCTGTTGATCACAACCCTTTGGGTGTGGCTCTTCAGCCAGTCCTCAGGATGTGGAATGCAGGAAGGTTAGGTTTGCAGTCTCAGTTGTAGATTGCCTCTGTCTGTGGCATCAGGTTTTGGCTTCTGGAAAATAAGCAGTGATTTTTTTTTTCTTTTCTGATTCATCCTGGAGCTGCTAGATCTCAGCATATTAGCTGGAGAAGATTACTCTGTACATGAAGCTGCTTTTCCGTATTTACTAGGTTCCTTTTGCAAATTATCTAATTCCAGGTTTAAAGGCTCGAACTTGATGAGTTGAGCATCTCTTTCTCAATAAAAGTGTGCATTTACACTTCAAATCAGTGGCAATTTCATATTCAGAGAAGCTTCAAATTCAACTTTCTGTGTTCACTGTTGTATTTTTGGTGTGGACAGAAACCCAGAAGAGCATTTAACAGTAATAATTAAAGACCTTCTTAAAGAACATGTGGGAGAAAATTGAACATTTATCTGCATTTATTATTCATTTGAAAAACAATTTCAAATAGCAGTGTTTGCATTTGTACACTTGGCCCTAAAGTTTTTTGTGCGTGTGTGGACTCTCATGGAGTAAACACAATGGAATATTTCAAACGAGTAGCAGATAATGATCGGTATATTGTTAGCACTGATTTTCAATTTCTTTGACCTTGCAGAAAAATCAGAGTCAGTGTATTTCTACCAATTTTTAACAGAAATATTTGCAAACAATTCAGATTTTTATATATGACAGAGGACCAAACTTGGTGTTTTTGATGTGAGAATGTGGCTGAATTATGGATTGTTGTTTGTTCAACCAGTTCTAGCAGTGAAGCAAAATGAAGAAAAAACACATGGTAGACTGGCAAAAGAGGCACCATTAGGAAATGAATGCTGAATTGAGCAATTAGGCAGGAAATTGAATGAGGATTCACTCTAAGGATACACATGGTAGGAGTAGAGACAACTGTAGAAACTGGCAGAGCATTGTGAGCACCTGGTAGTGTGATCTATGGCCTGTACAGCCAGCTGCCCAGCAAGCCAGCAGCCTGCGTTTGGAGGACTTTAGAATGGCAGGAACGTTTTTCTTGCCTCATTTGAAACATTTTGAGTGCAGCAGCCTGCTCAGAAGATGAAAAAGATCACTGCTTAGCGGAACGAAAGGGAAGAGGTTTCATTCTTAAGAGTTCCGTGTATGCAAATGTGTTCCCTTTTGTTTCAGTAAGTCTGCTCTATGAGAAATAATTGCTGTACTGTAAAGAAAAAATCTGAAAATGAAATACTTTGATTTAAAGTACCTGTAATAAGTTACAGGTCAGGGAAATAAAACTAATATGTGAAACTAGACTGATCAGTTTTCTAGTAAGATTTGAATGCCTGTCCCTGCTGAAACACAAGTTTGCTCTGCTGTAAGTTTGCTCTTGTTGTAGCTTTTCTTCAGACAGTTCCTAGGTAACTACTCAGAGGTGGATGAGCATGGCATGGTTTATGCCTTAGAGCAGTCTCAGACTCAGTTATAGTGTTCCTCAGTATGTCTAGAATGATATGCGTGTCTTGAGGAGAGGGTGTTAAAAGCTGTAATTTTAGTGAGAAATGTAACTTGTATAACATCATCAGCGTCACAGAGAAAGGAAACTTGTAAAAATCCATAGGGTTCCTGTATCCTTTCATATAATCTGATTTAACTTCTCTCTGGTACATCATTGCTGGAAAAAGCAAACTCCTTCCCTTCAGTAGAACCTCATCCAAGCGGTATGAAAATCAACTATAGCGCGTTCACAATGAGTTGTGAGAGTGGAGTGTCCTCTCACTTATGTTTGAGATGTAGCTTGCATAATCAAAATGAAAATTAAGTAGTATTTTTATGAAAATAAGCTGGCAATGATTTACACTGCACTACAACACTGTCTGAATACAGAATGCTGAACTGTGTCAGGCTAGGTCAAATTCTCACTTGATGATCAAGCTCAGCTGTGCTGGCTGATATGCCTAATAACTATTCTGGTGTAGTTCAGCTGCAATAGGCAACAGTACTTAATTCTGTCACTAGAATGTGGTGGAGATGTACATCTCTGTAAGCATTTATGTGCAGAAGAAAGATTGATTTTTATTTTTTTATTTATTTTTCTACCTACACGGTAAACAAAGTGCTAGAGAGGATTATAAACCACTGAGACTGTCTAACAGATAAGACAAAATAAATGCAGTTCAGAACGTCATAATTCAGTGATTACTCCCAGCTAATACCATCTTAGCATTCCCATTGTTGAACTCAGTCTACTCACAGAACGTAAGTCAATAAATGTGTGAAGGCAGAAACTGCATCTCAAAACAAGTGAAAAGCATGTGCTTTGATAATAGAGTACTTCAAAGGTGGGTTAATTAGCATTAACTTTCTTGGCTCGTGCGTATTATAGAAATTTTCATAAAAAGAATGAAGTTTGATTTTTTTTTTTTTCTTCAGATAGAGGAAATAATTAGGAAACATAACCTCCATTTGCAGAACATGAGAAATATGTTAACTACCTTCCAGGTGTAGGAAGAATTGTCTATGCATTTTTTCACCTTGGCCAGAGTATGGAATTTCTAAAGGAAGTTCTCAGCAGCCCAAAATGTCTTAAATCTCTAAAAATGTACTTTACATCTTAGCTTTCAATATTGACCTCAGAGGGAACAAGCCCTTTTCAAAAATACACTGATACAGTTACTTAATGCAACCTATAGGAAAGGTTCTCTATCTTTTTGCTTCCCAAATGTAAGACAGTTCTTACAGTCCTCCCACCTCCCTGAGGATTTATTGCTTACTACTAAGAATACTTTGTTTGTCACTGCTATTGCAAGAAAATAAAGCTTACGTAATAGTCTGTGTCGCCTACTCACTTACACATGTGCCATGTAGCTTGGTGTCATCTGAAAGATGTTCACGGTGCATGATGAGCTTTTTTAATAATATTTAAATATTTCATACTGATGACAAACTAAATTAGGTTACAGTTTGTATAAGACAGTAATAAAGACACCCTCTTAAATAACGAGTAGAGCAGCTGAAAACAGATGGAACCTCATTATTGAGGGAAACTGAGGATATTCAGAACAAAGAAACAAAAGATGGAATAATACATGTTATAACAACTTGATTGTATGCTAAAACTGGAGCTATGAAGGCTTTCTTGAGTGGCACAGCCTAAACGACTGCAGTCAAAACTTACTTAAAGGAAGAGATTGCTAGATAACAAAGAACAACTCAACTCAAGAATATTCGTGAAGAATCATTTACATTCCTCTCTTAGGTGGGGGTGTTTTGGGGTTCAGTCAGAGAATTGAAGCCCAAGCTAAATTATTTGTTTCTCCACAGTGGATAAAAATGTGACAGTTGTACTTAGTTACTTCATTTCTTCATTTTTTTCACACTTTTGGGACTCATTTTACAGGTGGTTTAAAAAAAAAAAAAAGTTATTTTCTTGGCCTTCTCTTCCCCCCCCCCCCTTTTTTTTTCTTTTTCTCCATGGTGACAGACTCTTTTATCATATTCTAGGTTAAATTATTCTGCTAATATTAAGAGCGTTCACTTGACTGTTCTTGACCTTCTTGCTGACATGGGCTTTGCTTTGCGATCTAATGAAAAGAACCTGAAGAACGTTCAGGAAAAAATGACCTTTAAATACTCGTTCATCTCAGGTAAGGAATAATAAGGGTTCACTGGCTCCCAGCAGATGGTAGGCTTTCCTTAGATGTCAGTACAGATTTGTTTCAATAACAGAAGAGAAATGCCTACAAGCTATTTGTGCGAAATCCTGAATTTGGTAGCTAGATGGAAATTGATTTGAATGGCATCTCTTCAGTGGCTAATAGTTGAAGCTACCTCCGATCACCGAAAAGGGTGATTTCGAAGATACAGCTGGCTAAGTATGGCTTAAATGTTCCAGATAAACTGTCATATCTTTCAGCCTCGTCTTATTTTTAAATATAGGTTCAGTTTATGAAAAGCTTTGTACAGACTACATGAAAAGGAAAGCATTGTCCAGTTGATGTAAAAACAGTTGTTTCAAGTGCTGATGAAAACACATGAAGGTTAACAAGTGTCTTCCGTTTGATATTAATAGAATTCAGTCAGTTTCTTATTTCAGTACATCTGGCCTTTGGGCACCAAAGCTAGCTGTAGACACAAATTGTTTGCAGTCTTCATTTGTAGGATGAAAATTTGATTGGAAGTAGAATTAAAATATTTTTGTGTTCACCAGTTGTAGTTCATGTTAACCAACCAATCTGAAAATTGTGCTTACTGCATGGCTTAGAAGAAGATAAAGAAATAAAATAAAATTAAGCAAGAGATCAAAATCTTATAAACCACTCAAACTGCAAACTCTGATAAGGTGTGTTTTGTTCCCATTCTTTAGACAGTAGATTTATGTTTTTCAGGGATTTTGTGTTTGCATACCAGAAGTTTTCCTTCCCTGAAAAAGCATCTCAATGACGAGAAAACTGATGCAGCTAAGTTTATTTACTTTCAGAGACTGGGCAAATCAAAGATAGTCCACTGATGCATGTCTGATGGAATCTGCCTATCGTGGTGTACATGTCATCGCACAATAGCGTTGCACAAAGTAGTGCTGTGGTATCTTTCCACTGCAGCAATGCTTCTGGCAAGTGTGGTTTTTGCCTGCTTGATCCTTAAGATCAAAGAAGCTGAATCAGCATCTGGTTTATCATTGATTACACAATGTACTTCTCCTTCAGGAACACCACACTGCTCGAGTTTTTAAAATTGCTTCCCACTTGGAAAAAGTAACGTAAGTGGGGAGTAAAGGTTGGTATCCTCATCCCAGGTTGCCTTGGGGTCTCAGAAAGAAGAGTTTGTCTTCTGGTTTAAAGTGCGTTAGAAGAATCGTTCCATCCTTCCAGAAAAAAATAAAATAAAAAATAAAAAGCCATGAGACTCTTTATAAGTATTCGAGACTCTTTTTGAAGAAATGGTAATAAAAGATAGTTGTGATAAAAGGCAGAGTCTGACCAAGGAGATTTTCATGCTTGGCGAGGAAGGTGGCTTAGGGAGAAAGGTTGGCATAGAGGGGTAAGATGTGCTGAGAAGGAGTTAAAGTTACCTTTAAAGTGTTAGTGTTCCTTGTGACTGGCTTTTAATTTCCTTAGATATAAATATAATCCTATTGTGTTGCAAAGATCAGAATCTTTTTCTTTTGCTTGTATTAGAGAAAAAGTTGATGGCTCTTTGAAACCTGTTAGAAGATTCCCTGTATTAGCAACTGGTGTGATCCAGGCGGATACTGAAATAAGTGCCAGGGAACCAGTGGGAAAGATACTGGTGATCACAAGAAAGATTTTATTTGAGAGAGTCTGGGTGATTCTGACAGGCAGTCAATTCAGAGCAGTCAGACTGATGTTTGTAACAGTAATTGCTGTAGTGGTGACGTGTAAAGTGCGGGAAGAAGTAAGAAACAGATGGCAGAAGGGTTTGCAGAAGGCTTAAACTTCCGTTTTCCATAACTTGAATAATTTCCTATGACCTCAGTTCTGTTGCTGCACATACATGTTTTAATGCCACTATTCTTTTTGCTTTTATTCGTGTTTGTATCCAAGAAAACTTGCTCTTGCTACAGTTTTGGTTTCTTTTGCCAGAGCCTGAAGGGGTTATGCACAAAGGAGGTGTCTCTTGGAATATATAACTAAAACTGGATGGAGAAAGATGTCCTTTAATATTGGTGAAACAACCTTGAAGCAAAGCTGAATGACTCATGCCACTTCTGCAGAGACTGCTTTAGCTTAAGATGGTAAAAGCTAGCACAAGCATTGGAGGAATCACTGCTGCTTTTGTACTCTGGTTTCTCTTGCAGTTTCTACAGTCTGCCTTGGTGCTCTTAGAGTGCTGAGGATTGGCAAAGAGCTTAGTGTAGTAAGATGAAGACTTAACCATTCATTTGGTTTTGGAACAAAGAAACAGAAACATGAGATTCCATCTTCTGCCCCAGATGAATATGCTGGCTTCCATTGCCTTCTATTAAGCTGTACTGCTCTTTACAAGAAGAAATCATGGAATGTCTTGAGTTGGTAGGGACGTTCTAGATCATCTGTTTCCAAACTCCCTGCTTCAGGCAGGGTTGCCAACCACTAGATCAGATTGCTCAGGACCTCCATCCAACCTAGTCTTGAACACCAGGGATGTGTCATCCACAACCTCTAAGCAGCCTGTTCCTGCACCTTGACACGTTCTCTATGAAATACTTCCTCTAAAACCTAATCTAAATCTCCCCTCTGTTAGTTTAAAACCATTCTCCCTTGCTCTATTTCTATCACTATCTACCAACATAAAGAGTCGATTTCCCTCCTGTTTATAATCTCCCTTTAAATATCGGAAGGCCATAATGAGGTCTCCCCAAGAGTCTTCTCTTCTCAGACTGAACAAGCCAAGCTCCTACGTCCTATCCTTGTAGTAGAGGTGTTCCAGCCCTCTGATCATCTCAATGGTCCTCTTCTGGACCTAATCCAACAGCTCCACATCCCTCCTGTACTGGGGGCCCCAGATCGGTGGATACAGTACACAAGGACATGGGGAACAATCCCCTCCTTCACTCTGCTGGTCACCCCTCTTCTCATGGTCTAGGTTATTGTTGGCCTTCTGGGCTGCAGTCACGCTCTACTGACTCATGTTAGTTTGTCGTCTGTCAGGACACCTAAGTCTTTTTCTGAAGAGCTACTCTCAAGGAGTTCTTCTCCCAGTTTGTATACATATCTGGAACTGCCTTGACTGAAGTGCAACACCTTGCACTTGGCTTTCTTGAACCTCATTGGATTCTCATGGGCCTACCTTACATGTTTGTCAGGGTCCTTTTGAATGACATCCCTTGCTTCTGCTATGTCAACTGCACTACTCAGCTTGGTGTCACCTGCAAACTTGCTAAGAGTAAATACCTACTCTTGTATTAACAAAAGTATATGTGTGTATATATATGTATGTACGTATACAAAATCAGCTGTGAAGCGTTTAGTTCAGATCAAATCTTTGTTTCTATTATTTTCTTTCTCCTTTGGATTATGGAGGAAATTAAATGGGTCCAGGATTGAAAATCTGCAGTTAGATTCTTATTCTTCTGAAACTAATTTACTTTTCCAAGATGTGGGAGAAACTTTGTAAAATCCTGGCTGTTTTGTGTATCATGACAAAGACTTAATAAGGATGCAGTGACTTTCTTTCAGGGTGCCTGTGTAATAAAAAAAAAAAGCTCCATCAGCCACACTTCATCTAACAGCCTGGTTGCTTGCTCAGGATTTCAGATTTGAAGAAAATGTGTGCTTTAGAAGTGTTACCTTAGTAAACTGGAATGTCACTGAAATATCAGCTGCTTATCAAAGCCATGGAGTCCTGCGTACAGGTTATGGCCACAGTCAAGCTTGTACAAGTCAATTCTCAGTCTTCTGTAAGGGCAAAGCCTGACAGTACCTCCAAATAGATACTTGTGTATAATCCCCTCTTACTGTTTGAGCTGACCTGCTGATGTGATTTTAGAATGGGTGTTAATTTTGTCCTATTCCATATTAGCTGAAAGAAGAATAGAACAACAGATTTTAAGGGTCAGTGAAGTTTAGAGAAAAGGCTATGTCTTCGTATGATTAGATGTGGGATGAAAATGAAAATTTCTAATTATTTTTGCTTATTACTGAAAATATTGTATTCACTGTAGTGAATAAATGAGTAATTTGATTGGCGGTTACTTTCCATTTTAAATTACTTTTTATTGGACATAAATGTTAAAAATAAGTTGGGCGTAAACATGTTACATTGGGTTCAAACATGTTAAATACGTGTGCATATTTATATTGAATGTTATGCATATTTTGTTTGCAACTGCAGGGTTTAATATTCATAGATTCAGTTTCTGAGAAACTGAAAACCCCAATTCATTTTTGTTGAATATGGCTTTGCAAAACAATTTTTTTCTTGCTTAGTTTTACAGGTGAAGGAGTTAAGCCGTTGCCTACAGTAGATTTATGACAGTCGCTGCAGGCAAAAATTAGCTTAGCAGTTTTTGTTAAAAACTCCATCTTTTTCTTTCTGAACTCCATTTATATCTATCAGAACTGTAAATTGTGTCCCAACATAGCAGGTAAATTGAAGGTCAAAGAGAAGTGTAATGGGCTGAATCACATGGCTTCATTTTCATGAAGGTAGGAAGAATTCTAGAAGAGCAGGTCATAAAGAAGCTGAAAATTGCAGTGAACAAACTGTTGAAAAAGTGCATAACTTTTTTATTGGGGACATTTTTGTGAATTGTCAATGAATGTTTGTTTTTTCTTTGTTCTCTTTTGTTTTTCTTTAGAAAAGTATTTAGCAAGAGTAATATACTTTATCCACAGTACACAGTATTAGCGCAAAACCCTAGACATTACCATTGCTTTCATAGGTACTACTCTGTTTTGTAAAGAATTATAATTTCTGTCTGAGCTATGTGTTCTTTAATTCCATTTTGAGGTCTAACACAGAAATAAATGGGTAGGGCTTGGACTTGGTGGCATTCATTCATGACGGTACACTAACCCCTGAATGGTGTTCCATTTCAGCTTCTCGGACAATACACAGACATGGTGAGGAAGCTGGCAATGCTGCAAAACATACTTAGGTGCTTAACTCTTCGAAAGTACACCTGCAAAGAGTTCAAAAATGTTTGTGTTAGATGGATAGTTTGTGTTACAGAGCAAGTGTGGGAAGATTAAAGATTTTGGGATCACATTTATGTCTTCAACTTTGCCATCTGCTCAGTCAGTGACCAGGAGCAAGACACTCTGTACTTCTCTTGTTTGTCACAGGCTATTGCTAGTTTTTCATTCAAAGCAGATTTCTCAGTTCCCTGTTTCTGAGCCTGTTCTCATCTGTCTGATGTGGAACAGAATTCTCTACTTTAAAAAATCTTTTCCTATTCCAGGAACTGTTGATAAATTAAAAAAAAAAAACAAAAAAAAACAAGGCTCCGTATTATATCCAACATGTAGGATGGCTGCTCCAAAAGCAATGCCTCCTATTTTGTTTTCCTGGCCCATGACGTCAGAGGCGGATGTTAGTGGTATGGCAGTAAGGGTTGAACCTTCCCACCAATATTCCCTTCCAGTTGTTTGCTGTGTGACAGATGGCAGCAGAGGGGCAGTCTGATGCAATGGCCTCTGGTATGGAAGTGCATACAAAGCAAAGGTCTGTCATTGAATTTATCCATGCAGAAACAATGACACCCACTGGCATTCATCAACACTTGTTGAATGGTTATGGAGACTGAAGAGTGGATGTGAGCACAGGGAGGTGGTGAGTGGTGCATTTCAGCAGTGGCAACAGCAGCATGAAAGACGAGCCACATTCTGGATGGCCAAGTGGATTTTTAAGAGCGTGGCATGCAGGCTTTTCTTCATTGCTAGCAAAAATGCATAGCTGATGGTGGTGACTATGCTGAAAGATAGTGTTTTGTAGCTAAGAATTTCCTCAATCAAATAGTGATATTGTGCTCTTTGTATCTGTTGTAGATTCCATAGAAGTAAATAGGAGGTATCACTTTCAGAGAGACTGTGTACAAATGTATAGTAACCATGTAGAAGTGTGTTGGAATTACTTAGTTGAAATAAGGTTGCAGTGGCTCTAGATTTAATGTGTTCCCATTCTTGTTCCCACATCAGAGCAGCATCTTTTCACTTTTGTGTTCATGAAAAATAGCTCAGATCCGAATGTAACCAGTACAGGTCCTTACAAAGATTCCCCTCATAGTTTTTGTTTTGCAGTTACAGTTCCTGAGACTTGATGTGAAAAACTGTAGATGACCTGAGGGACGGTTTGGGGCTTATTGCAACCGAGCAGATGTGAATGAAACAAAATGTAAAAAGTGAGATCAGCTGCAGGTCTGTGTTAAGGGCTGGAAGGAAATGTCTGTGCTTAAACTACCTGAGTTACAGGAGAGCAGCTCTGGGAGGAAAAATCAGGTATTTGGAAGTTGCCTGAGGTGGTTCTGCCAGCTGCCCTTGGGTCATAACACAAGATGTTCTCTACATCTCTAACAGGGCTGTTTCCCAGCAGCAGCAAAGAAGCACTAAGGGAAAAGAGTGCCTTGGCTGGCAAGGGCATAGGAAATAGGGGCAGCAAAGCCAAGTCAGGGTATATGAAAGGTGAAGAGCTGGCAAGGAAGGCATCTCAACTCACTTTTCAACTCCGACACTTCTGCCCCTGTTACTGAAGAAGTTAGTTACAAGCAGATGGTTGTGAGCAGACATCGTCCAGGATCATGTTTTGTTACAGAGTGGTGCCGTAGTTTGTAAAAGCTGCCAAGAAGCAAGGAATTGTAGTGTCTGAGCCCTGCAGCAGAATCTTGCCTCATTTCCAGTTGGTGCACAAAGACCTCACTTCTGTCTGCAAAAGGTGGAATGCATTATAAATAATGTGGTTCTGCTGAACTCTGCTGTCCACGAGTGGTTGGAATTATGAGCTTTTCCTTGTCAAAATCATTCATAACAAGCAGAAAACAGGTAAAAAGTAATGCTATTAATATGCCATGCCTGATACCATTCAAGTGCGTTATACAGGAATTTCACTAAGGGACAGTGTAGGTGATACAATAAGTGACAATGTCAGTGTTTTTATAAGCACGCAATCCCACTACAGCGTGGCGTTGGGTGCCTGGCAGCATGGTGTCGGCACCAGTCTCACAGTTGCTCTCCCAGATGAACTCTTTCTCTCTGCTGCTAACTTGGTAGGCTAAAATGTGAGACTGCAGTGTACTTCAGAGTGTATAACAAAGATATTTGTGCTTAGCAGTTAACAGTCCCTCAGCACGAGATATCTGCTACTTCGTGAATAGAGAAACAGCTGTAGATTTGTTTTATGGTAGAGAAACTTCTAATAAGAAAGACAGCTGGGAGAATTCTACTCAATTTTACAATAAATGGTAATTTCCTCTCTAAGAATATAAATATTTTGGTTACATCTATATAGTACTTAAAAGACAGCCTTTCTTAGGTATCTGAAAGACTCCTGCCTGGATTGTCATCATCTCTGATACTAAAATAAATATGCTTAACTGCAGCTTGTCATTTTTTTTTTTTTTCACTCTTTCCACTTAATTCTTTTTCTGAATTGCCCCACTTTGTTGTTCGGTCTTTCACAGTCTGCCATGACACCTTCTGTCATATCTTTTCCACTACAGGTGTTATGCCTACTGCTTAACTGCTTATCATGACATCTTGTCCTCCCACTTAGTAGTTTTTCACAATGCCTTTGTATTTTTGCCAACATTGCTAATACTAATTGTTAATACCAGGTAGAGTTCCAAAAATCATCTCTAAAACTTCCCTCTGTTTTTTCTACATGTCATTTGTGACAGTGCTCCTCCAGCATGATGTATACTCAAATCTTGCGAGAAGTTACTTGGCTGGTGCAGTGGCATCAGTGGTTTTCACTGTGATCTGTTATGTACTCTGCCTGTCTGTCTGACCTCTTGCTTTGTACTTAAGTGTCAACGGTTTACAGTCTGGTTTGGCCTCTTGGTGGAGAATGCAGGCATAAGCTGCTTTATAGCTTATCTTGCTTCTGTAAGGAGGACCAAAGCCTCTCCACACTCCCTGCCACTTCTCTGTCTCTTCTGTAATAAGGCAAAGGTAAGTGGGCACTTCTTGACTGTACAGCTGTTGCAGGATGCGTGTCTGCTCTTGGTGTCAGTGCTGAATGATTTGCCTAACTGGGGCCAATGAGAAAACTGGGATGTTCTTTGCAGGTATTCTGTGCCCCTTCAGTTTGACGTGCTCTTCCAGTTTGACAATGAGGGACTTCAATTTAGGCTGTAATGAGGATATTTGTAGATTTCTGTGTTATCAGAGGCTCACCACTGATTTGCTAGTTCTGCTCAACTTTTCCATTATCAGCTGTAAAGGTATAGGAATAGGCCTCTAACATGCTGTGAGAAAACCACCAAATAATGTCAGGAATGGCAGCTCTTTCATAGGATGGGGCTCCTGCCTCTAAAGAGCTGAGGCTGGGTGTGCAGTGTCTGCCTGCTGCCTGGGTCTGCCAAGCTGGGCCCATTGAATGACAAAGCATCTGTGCTGATGGTGGTGTGCTGGGGGCACGATCATATGCCTGGGGATTAAAATATTTGTAGGATTTGGTCAATTTAACCATATGAATTTCATTGTGTTTAACTGGAGACGGGGAAAATAAAAGTGTTTATTTTTTTCATGGGACCTAACACAATCCTTTACCTCCTCATGCAAAGTCGTCTTGTTTGGTAGAAGCACTCTGTATATTCCTTAATTGAATGGACAGGGTTTATTCTGATGCATTGAATGAGGTTGCAAATATTAGCACTGCTTTTTGACTATGTCTTTTTGTTTGGTGCCTCAATATTTTGGATTTAGTTCAAAATTGAATTTTGGGTTGTTATGGCTTTCTCTCAGTTGGGCTACTTCATCATTTGCTTCTTAACCAGAGTGAAGTAGCGTGATTGCTTGCTGATTAGAGCACTTTTGTCAGTAGGAGCCATTCAGTTGATATTAGTGGATTTTGAAAAGGGTCCCTTATGCACAACCTAATTTCTTACAGTTGGCTGCCTATGGAGCAGCTGATGGATTTAAATATCTTTATAGACTTTCAAGGTCCTTAATTTTGTTGTCTCTGTTATTTAAATCTGATGACTTGAACCTTCTTTTGACTAGTATCTGAACTCAAGTATCCAATTCTGTCAATAGCCTATTCATTCAAACAAAAAAAGAAAAGAAGGAAAGTTTGTCTCCATAAAAATATTACTAAAAATCCATTCTATGTGTTCTCAATCTGTCTAAGTATCTTGAAAACAGTTCTTAAAATATATGGTACTTTTAACATGTATTCTTTTCCTGACTGAAGTTAGACCAGTTTCTTCCTCCTCTGTAAAGACAAAATGTTTCCCAGTTTTTGTAATACCTAAGAATATTAGTAAGAGAAAAAGAGCTTTTTTCTTTGTCTCATAATCTTCTATGCTTACTTTGTTTTATGTTTTAAACTACACTGAGATCTACTGTTTTGAAATTGCTCAAGTATGTTTTTGTAATGCCTCTTGTTTATATTTACCAAAGGTAATGTAATTAACATTTTGTGGGACAGGAATATAATAGGAAATAGTCTATTCCCATTAAAATTTCTGATTATTACTGGGTTTTTTATTGAAATTAGATGATGATATTTCACATTTTCCTGCAGCATGTTTTATTTATTAGCCCAGAACTCAGAAGACAAAGTGCAACATTCTGCAGGTTTGCTTTTGTCCGTTACATTCTATAAAGCCCAAATTACAATATGAATAATCAAACTTAAATAGAATCAAAGGTAAAGTATTTAAATGTAAATTATGACTATATAGGGAAAAGTCATCCTTACGTACAGCTGTTTCAGTAGTCCCAGTGTACTTTTACAAAAGGGTCATAAATGTCCGGTCATATCGCTTCCCAGTCAGCCTGGGAAATTGCGCCTGGCTCAGTGTTTTAGTGGTCGCTTCTGTACACCAGTCCCTTTCCCTGGGTGCTATTTCTCGTGGAGATGTTACAGGAGGCTGTCAGATTACAAAACCTTTGGTTAGAGCTGTGTGCAGTGATTCTCGTCTAGGTCAGCTCATGGTGGGTATTGGTGTTCTGCAGGAAATAGGGATGAAAGGTGGGTTACATTTCTGCATATGATGCTTTCACTGCAGTTCAGGGAGGACTAAATAAACATTAGTTTGTTTATTTAGTCAGCCACAGGATATCTGGGGGACAAAAACCTTCTGCATTACAAAAATTCGCAGCCATGTGATGTTATAACCTCTTTTGATGCTTAGATTCAATTGTTTTGAAGTTGTATGCCATGTTCAGCTGTGATGATGTTGAGTAAAATATTTAACTGCATGTTGTAGTAAGCATTTTGCTGCCTTTGCTTAATTTTGTTTTCTTAAGAATTAATTATTTCTTTGCTGTTTATGCACGCTTTAGGGATTATCATCAGTATTCCAAAATTAATTCTATTTTCTATTCAAATGACAAATGGATTAAGGATCTTAGTTATGCGAAATGATTCTCCAATCATCATTTGGTTATCAACATTTGTAAATAATGGGGATGCTTTTGTGATAAGGCATGTTCCAACTGCAGTAGCTGCATCATTTTTCAGACTTTTGAAGTGGAGGTTTAGAAATTTTCCCATAGAAAAGACGTAATTTCTTATAATAGATTGCATTGGTGTAGAGCATTTCATTTAAAAGCCTCATTGCTTTTATAAACGTCATTATTATTCTTTATCGAAGTTACAGTAACATCTAGAATTCTCAGCTGCGATTGCTTCCCTTTGATGCTAAGCACTGTGCAAAATACGGAGCGAAGCACATTCTACCCAAATGTGCTGATGTCTGAGCTTGCCTTGTGCATACATGCTCTGTGCCAAGGAGTCACACCAAAGTGTAGATCCCTGCAGCCAGCTGATGGGACTGCTCCAGAAAAGAGCCGCCTGCCCCAGTGGAAGCTGCCTTCCTCAGGGAGCATGGTGCAAGAGATGGTATAAGATTTCATTGCAGTTGCCATACAGCAAGCTGTTTAAAAATTATGAAGTTGGGGCTTTGCTCAGGTAATTCTGAGTGAACCATTATAGGCAGCCTGAATTATTCCCATAGAAAATGAGATAGTTAGAAACTGACAATTCGAGTTAATTATTTTCCCAGTGGAATATCTGAAATTAATTGATATTTCAAGGTACCTGAAACTAGATTTATGGTATGACATACAACTGTTAAGTTCACTGAATAAAGGAGAGCATCTGATCCCATTCCTCTCTCACCTTCTCAAGCCCCACAAATCCTTAATAAACATTTAGTAAAAGAAAGGAGTATTTTAATAACTAGTTAAGGAAAGGATATCACTTTGCAAGTGCTTTTTCTAGAGTTCTCATGTAGTGAGAACTGGGACACATGCCTTCTCAGTGCTGGTGCCTTCTCATGCTTGCAGTGGCTGCTGTCCATCAGTTTCCAGCAGAGGAAAGCACATTCTGTACTTTGAAAGCCCCTAGAGGGTGGTAGTGTGGGCATGCTGAAAGCTTTTTAAGGCTGTTAATCTGTAAGTATGGAGATCAGAGGCATTTTTTTCTATTTTTTTTTCCAGTTTGTGAGAATATTGGATAATTGGGAAGTAATTATGATTTTTGTATCTCTGAGCAGGCAGAGTGGACATGAGTAGCCCTCAGCAGAGGAGACCTAAAATAACTAAGTTCTCTTTGTATCTTAACAAGCCCCAGCTCTATGGTCCATGTGAACTGAAAAGCTGGAATTTGTCTCTGCACTTTTGTTTGTGGGAAAATTAGCCTGCATTAGTGTACTGATAAAATCATCTCTGTAACTTTCAGGAGGACAATATAAAAGCCTTTTCTTTCCTGTTTACTGTAAATCACTCTGGAAATAAGCAAGAGGCTATTTTATTTCAGAATGAAAGCTTTTGCCTAGTGAGTTGTAATAGTATAATGATCCCATTCCAGACAAGCTGCAGGTTATGCCAGGATCTGTTCTTTGCCAGATGGCTGCAGAGCTCCTCAGCTCTCCATGCTACAGCTGCTTTGTCCACAGCACAGCTCCCTCTCCCGGCCTTGCTTTGAGGTTTCCAGAAGGTTCTCTGAAGGATCTTGGATGAGGGCAATAGGCGTTTCCTCTCAAAGATTTTATGCTTTGACTCCTATTGACTGAGAAAAGGTTTCAGCCCCCACTGGTGGTGTCTTAATTCAGTAGGGATGCATTGTCATGCACTCACAGCATTTGCAGCCACAGCTGTGTGAAGCAGGGTGTTCAGACCTGTGCTGAAGTAGAAGTCCTGGGGATTCTAGAAAAAGTGTGCCCATCATTACAATTGTAAAATAAATGCCATAGAGTTTTTAAATTTCAGAACAGTGAAATTTTACTTTTTAGGCATTTAACGTGTGCTTGTGTTGATTTCTCATTCCATTTTGCAGTATTATTTGCATTATCGAGGTCTCATTCATAAAATGTCCTCCCTCTTTTCCATTTATAAGACCAAGAAAAAAAAGTACAAGTGAAATTACAAGCAAGAAGTAACTTCTGAAATTTAAGTGCAATTCTTTGCAGCTGATTGGTTGTTAGAGTGGGTGTGAATGGGGGAATGTAGTTCCTCATCCTGAAGGTGGCTTCAGTATTTCAGCTGTCCTGCTCCAAGGTGAGTGTGTGTGCTTACTCTTAATTTCTTAGCAATAGGATAAACTTAAAATACTGCTGAGCCAGGGTGATAGAAGTGTGAGGTGTTAAAAGGAGAAATCTCAATTCCTCCTTCAAAAACTTCCCCTGCTGCCTCCTCTCATGCATGCGGTCACCCCCCGACCATGTTCTCTGGGGCTGCTGGCTGCGTATTCCTTACTTCACTCTTTGTGCTGGCTCCAGCCCTTACTTGATTCCTTCGCTGAGATACTTGAACCCGGCAAGAGGAAAAGTGAATAGATTTCTGTGTACTTACCAAGCTGAATTTGCCCAGTTGCGGGCTTCAGCAAGCATCACTAAAATGCTAGGATTTAACAAGAGAGTGTTTGCATGAGAGCAAGGTGCAGGGGAACCTCCCTTCTTCTGGCCACTGGCCTCCAGGTGACTACAGCTGTAACTCTGGCTTAGGTGGGCACACCCCCAGGGTGTGTGTGTTGTCCATGGCACAAAGCGGGTGAAGGGCTGAACTGTGGTAGTTGTGGCACTGCAGAAAACAGACCAGTCTGAAAGGACGATGCACCGATTCCTTTCTTAAAATGGTTTTAACACATGGCACTCTACGCTTTTTACTCCGCATGCTGAACAGAGAAAAAGATACAACAGTAGAAAGGAGAACAGAGGAGAAGATAGAATCGCATCACTACAACCTGACTTCAAGTATTTCTCTTCTAACGTGTGCTGTTGATATTGTTAACATTGTAAGCAAGATACTGTTTGTTTGGATTTTTTTTTACATTTTTCTGTTAAACATTAGGATAGTAAGTATTTTATTGTAAAGGTTAAGATTTATTATGAGCAAATATGTCCTTTTCTCCTTAATTTAGATGCTTATATAATTATTATGGCCAGCTAGTTGTTGGGCACATCTTGAGAAACAAGGTTTACAAGGAAAATACCCACTATATTTCGGGTATTTTGCCTTGAGGACAACTTTTCGTGGGTCCTTTGCCTTCATACTATGGAGCTCTTGACTGTGTGTAGAGGAACTGTTAGGTGATGGCTTGAACTGGTGATTGAGCACCTGTTGAAGGGGTGTGGCTGGCCCAGGGAGCACATGCAAGTTGGTTTGCACCTGTGCTCCCTTGGTAATCAGAAGATGTATTCCCAGGGTGGAGGCACCTTGGGCTCATATAAGGGCAAGCCACTAAAGTAAGAGTGTCTCTTGGACCTGGGCTGCTTCCAGAAGAGGGGTGCTGTATAGTTAGAGTGCTCCTTCACCGCTTGGTTTACCACTTGGGTGAGTTTGTCCCTTCTTTTTGTATATGGCTCTTAGCCTACCTGCAAGTACTCTACCTGTTATTGCTAAGAACCTGTCAGAAGCAATTTTGCTTCTTTCTGAGTGGGATGCTATGATTCTTGATCTTTTTCAAATACTGTCTTATCAGTTTTTTAATTTTAAGTTTGAAGGAGGAGGAGAGAAAACAAAACTTGCTTGATTTATGTAGAATTTTCCTTTATGTTGTTTAGGGCACGTGTCTGAGATGATTACTGGGGGTTGTTGCATTAAAGAATTTCAGTTGTGTTGATTAAAGAGTGGAAACAGCTTATATCTAAGAAGGTTTCCTTTAATGTAGTTGAATGAACTTTATGAGCAGGTCCTGAAGTATGAAAAAGATTGGCTGAAATTTCTGATTATGGTTTGCGCTGGATCTGAAACTGTTAATTTTCTGTTAGCTTTTTACTTTCAGCATGATATTAAGGAATGTTACCAGGTATGTGTAAACAGCTCTTGACACAAAGAGAACTAAAATAGGTACCTAGAGAAAATGAAAATCTCCATATTTAAGCTTGTTTTACCTGATAGCAGTGACTTTACAATGTGTCTACTGCAGTATGAAGTCCTAAACCTGAAATTTAAGTGTTGACTTTTCAAACAGCTAGAACGTGAGGACTGCTAATGAGATGGGGGTCTGAGATGGGCACATGTCATCTAAAAGAGACTGCTTTACAGGAATATGGCTAAAGGTGCTTATTTGGGCCCACCACAACTCTTGGGCCAGTGATTAAAGTTTGGCAAAAACACAGTCTGTGATGTGGCTCCCAGTGTGCTAAACAGGGCTCTGATGCTTCCTTCTGCCTGTCCTGTGAGTGCTTTTGGTAAAGCAAGCTGTCAGAGGCAGGGAGTGTCTTGCAGGGAGTATTCTATGCTTATTGAACATCAGGTATGATGAGACTTAATATGAAAGAACAAATGGATGCTACTGTAATAAATAAAAATAAAAATCTTGTCTCATCTCCTGGAATCCATATATGCTTCTAGAAGACGAGAACTTGAAAACCATTCATCTCAAGAGATGAGAACACAATGCTAGTCACGTCAAAACAGGCTGAAATCCAGTGTTGCTTTCGTTATCCTGAAGTCAGCAATATGCTATCCTCATTGTTCCTTTGTCTAATGGAATTTACTGAGGCTATTCATCCTCTCCACACATTGTGAAAGTGCACTCTGTAAAGCTGAGAAAGCTCTGGAGTTAATAGTGTAATAATTCAGCAAGAAAAAACTGATTTGCAAGTGACCCATGTATCAGGCTCAATGGTGCTTAAAGGTAGTTCATAAATTCTTGACAAAGAAAGGTGTCAGCTTTGTGGACCACCGTTTTTTATAAACAAAGTAGCCTTTTAAGAATCGGTCACGGAGCGTAATGTAGAATGTTATTCCGACACATAATTTACATGCCACCAGAGGAGAGAAGGGAAGACAAACAACATTATGTTTGAGTGCTAACAAGAAAAACGTTATGTCTCTAAGGACAAAACAATTCTACTTGAACCTAGACTGTGTCAGAAATTCTGTGATACTCCTACCTCTGCCAGCTCCCAAGGGATCTTGAGCAATCAAGTGATTTTCAGGTGGTTTTCCTAATGCTTTGTCTCACACCTAGGCATGGAAGTGCTGCAGAAGAGACACTGAGGTGGTTGTTTTTCTCTGTTTGCCAGGACCGTATTAGGTTAGTAGTGCTTAGGGGAAACTTCTGCCATCTAATACCATGTTCAAATGAAACATGATTCAGAAAACAGAATTTGCTTAGATGGAAATGATCTGTAATTGCTGATGTTGCACTGCAATCTCTGGGCACTTTATAAAAAGTAGGTTATGTTGTAGCACTTATCTTCCAGAGTGAGAAATAAAGGATTTGATTGTCACCAGCAGATCTCTGGATGGTGAAGGCTGGCACTGTGTTCCTGTCTTCTCCTTTTGGAGGGTCTGGCAACCCTGACATTTCCCTGGTAGTGGGAAATTGAGCGCCTGAGAGCAGCTTGTGCATGCTGAGATGTGATGTGGCACTGCTTCCCATCATGGTGCAGCGTGGCAGAGATCAGCTGCTTGTTTTTATACAAAAAGGTATATTGCTAAAAACTTAATATATTGCATACTCTGCTGGGATTAAGGGTGCTAATTTTACACTGGAGCATTACACTGGAAGCAATTCTTACTATTTCTGTACAACGTAGAGGCAGAGAGAGGTTCAAGCATCTAAGTATTATTTGACAAAAACATGTTTCTAGGGAATTGTATTCCTCCTATGTATAGAATGGACATAGCAGCTCAATTACTGAAGTTATTGATTACTGTAGTAGCCCATTAGTCTAAAATGTTCCATCAAGTCAATCAGTATCCCATGTGATTTCAGACAAAAGTGCAGTGTTTCAGGTTTCTGCAGAGTTTGGCAAATATGGGATATGTGAATGGAAGCTTTTTTATTAATAATTTAGGAGCTCATTTCTATATAATGAAAACATAAATTGGATATCTGCACTCAAGCAATCTATTCAGATTACTCAACTGAATTTCTGTGAAGCACTGAATGATTACAAAATGCATTTTGGAATGCTTTGTACTAGTCTTTTTATAGAAATGAGCTAATGATCAATGTATGAATGAATGAATTAAACCTAAAGGGCATCCCCAGGAAATCTATTGGAGGACCCAGTGAAAAAAATAATAGCTTGTGACACGTAGAAAATGAAATCAGATGTCAGCTATGGTCATACAGAAGTCCAAGAAATTGATTTTTCTTTGAAAGGGTTTTTATAGTTGCCCTTTAGAGAATGAGTCTAATTACTGCAGATAATGTCTGTTTAAAGTGATAGAAGGGCTCTATTTTACCTCTTTTTATACATCTCTTCATCTTCTGTAGCACTGGGAAGTTAAAATTCAAAAATGATTCCACAGGATGGTCTCTAGCTCACAGTATAGCACAGTCATCAGAACTGCCCAGTAGGTACAATTAAGGAAGTCAGTTAAGCACTGTGCTGTGTTTTAAAAACTGACACAAAGGTACTGTGATAAACAGCAAACATGGTATACTTAGTTATGTAATAGTCAGTGGTTGTGACTGTTTGAAGTGATTGAAAAGAAACTGAAATTTGTATTAACCATGTTAGAAACGTTTGATTTCTGTCTTGCTTTGGTTCTTCATGGGGCCTGATAGGAAGAAAAGCCTTTATTCTCACTACTGATCTTCTGAAATTGCTGAAAAATAAAAAATAAATGATTAGAACAATCTAGTGAATATTGACCTTATTGTATTAATGGAAAGTCAGCTTTATGGATCTTACTCAAGGAAATGTATTTTAAAGAGTGGAACATCTTTTGTCTTTATAAAAAGCTGCAAAAAAAACAGAATGTAGATCATAAGTTACAGAATTTCCAAATGGCATCTGTGCCTCAGATTACGAGTATTATCCTGCAGTAGTTCTCATCTAGTGTTTCTGGGAAAAGTTACACATTTAGAAAAGTCAAAGTAGGATACATGAATTTATTGCTTAGCAAAATTTGTCTTTTGGGAGAAAAGGGAGAAAAGAATGTGATTGCTTTTCTTTTGCAAACGTCATTTTTTTGCAGGGTATTAGGAAATATAAAATCACATAGATGCTAATGAAGATGGAATGTTCCCCTTTGTGGAACGGTGAATCTGCTTTACATACATGCATATCACACCCTACAGCCCGTAGTTCTTCCATTTCCTGTTGGGTGACCAGCTGGTCTTCACTTGTTTCTTCTTTGGGAGTGTTCTGCAATGTTGAGGGAAATTGCTAAAATGAGATGAAGTTTCTTGATTAAACTGCCTGTTTAGACTACTGGTCTCCAAAACTATTTGATTGCATGCTGCTATTAGAGCGAGGAAAAAAAAGCTTGAGTAAGGAATGCCACGTTGGAGACACCTAGCTCAGAGCCTGTGCAGGGAAGCCTGCTCCCACTGTCTTCTCACTATGTCTATACAACCCCACTTCTCCCTAACTTGTGAACAAATTCTGAATCTGTCATGTTCACCTAATAACAAAGGAAGGACTGACTAGAAGACATTTGAAGACCTCATTTCTTATAGGTGTGTGAGGAATTATTTTTCCATGTTTGATTGGAAGGCTAAAATGCATAATTGCTTCAAATATACATCTTTCCTTTTATTTTATAGGGGATTCCTACCCCAAATAATATTTCTCAGTTTTGAAGCGTATGTTTTGATGCAGAAACTCCTTTTATTCCTCTAGAAACATTACAAACAAAAACACATTTCTAAGGGGAAAATAAATAAAGGGTGGGGCATTTTTGTAAAAGGAACTATGTAAAGTAAAGCAGTTTACTGTTTGGCTGTATGAAGCTAGTAATTTGTGAGCTTTCAGGTGATTCATACTACTGACTCAGGGCAAAACCTCTGAATGAAATGAAATTGTATTCGCCTTGCTGATTGTACTCTCTAATTTCTTTAAAAATACAATTAGTTAAGAGTAATTGAATGGAAATGTGGTGACTTGGGTGCATAATGGATATTTTGCTTCATTAGGAAACCTAAGTACTTGGTGTGTGGGCGACACTGAGAAACAGGTATGATTGAGATGAAGCCAGTGTAACATGGCAGTTCTGCTGCTGAAACAGGAGCAAGAGAAAAGTTAATGTCAGTTTGCAGTAAGATCTTTTTCAGATTCTTTTCTCAACACAAAACAAGTTAGTAGTCCTGAAAGTAACATGTAACTTTGATCTAATGAAGATGTTCTCAGTATTCTGTGTTTCTTCTCCTTTTTCTGAGGTGCCGCCTTATTTAGCAACCACTTTGATTTGGAATCTTGTTTTTATATTAAAAATAAATAAATAGTTCAGGACTCCTTACTGTGCTGTTTACAATGGCTTGAGCTCTGTATGGAGACTCTAAAAGGATGTTAGTCTTCATGAAGAGGATTTCCAATGTATTGGTGCCATTGCAGATGATCAGACTGTTTCCTAGGGAGCTTTGTGCATGCTCCTGGCCAAATGCCTCAGCACAAAAATTACGGAGTGGGGAATAGCAGGGAGTTGCCATATACTTGACATCTGTACCTGGCTTTCTGCAGTTTTCCTAGCTGGCTGTAGTGGGTTGCAACAGAGCTGCCGTTATTCTCATTGCTCCTCATTGGGGCTGTGAAGTTTTACATTGTGCTTTTTCCAAGTGCAACACAGAAAATCATCCATGGTGTTAGCTACAAACCATTCAGCAGCTGTAATCATAATTATGTTGAAAGGCTTCCTTGATGGTGTGGAACATACTGAAATATATAAAAGAGATGAGAGAGAAGGGAAATGGTATAATATTGGGAGACTTTTGCATAAGAGTTGGTCATAGCAGTGAAATGAAATGAAAAGTTCAGTCTGCATCCATTATATAATCACCAGCTCAAACCATTAAAGATGATCATCGCTGCTTGGCACCAGAAACAATTCTATTTATTATCTGCTTGTGGAGTTCTGAAGGATTTTTCTATTTACTCAGCTGGGAACAGCTTTGAAACCTCATGTAATGCAGCGTCTACATGAGAAGAAACATGCGCAAGTTCTTAATACTACATTGGAAGGAAATGTGTATGACAACCCAGTACTGATGGAAGTTGTGCAAGGTGTGTTGGATGCTATCTCTCTTTTTTCTTTTTTTTCTTTTTTCTTTTTTTTTTTTTTTTGTAAAAAAGATTGCAAGTAGGGCATGGGTGATGCATACCCAAGTCCTTGTGCACCAAAGTAGGTATCACAAAACTGAGATTTTTACATGGGCATCAACAGGGACATTGATACAACCCCCTAACAAATATGATATAAACTGATTTAAAATGTTACAGCTTCTTATAAAAGCTAAGAATCAGTATCCCAAAGTACTAAAAGTCTCTCTTGTACTCGTTTCAAAGATTTATTTCATTTCTTTATTTACTGAGTACACTGTTGCTTGAGACAAGACAAATATTAAGCTGAGCACCCTACAGAGTTTTTTTCACTAATATATTGACTAGAAAAATTGACAGCAAATTCAGAAGTTATGAAATTATGAACTAGAGTTAAAGTGAGTTGCAGTGCAGTGTAGCTTTAAATATGTGGCAGTATTACCCTATTACTCTGTTCAACGTAATAATTGAAAATGATCAGAATAATAAAGCAGCAAATAAAATAAACCCTTGAAATTTAAGAAAGAGAGTATGATCTATGTTTAGCTTTCTTAGTTACAGGATAGCAGCAGTGAAACACAGGCTGTCACTAAATAACTTTTCTTCTAATTGAAAACTGAGAACCAGAGCACCTGTAGTATTAGAAATTTATGCCACAGTTCTGCAGAAGTTTGTACAAAAATAATAATAATAAAAAATTGCATGTAAGACTTAGGGTCAAACAAGTGATATTTTCCACCTGTGATGGTGTGTTGCTGCAAAGGGCAATACAGTTCCCGTAGAGCACCCTGCAATTCTGCAAGGTTGGCTTACCAGATGAGCAGGCAGTAATGAAAAGTGATGATACCACCATTTTTTTTTCCAAGAAGAAAACAGATGTGTAGTATGTAATATTCTGCCAGGAATATCATAAAAAGGACTGCAGTGGATTGAGGCAGATAAACCTCCATGATGCAGTGCAAGCAGAGTAAGCGGGTGCACTGTGTATGTTGACTTGTGTAGTCACTGAGTGGGTGACTCAGAGAAGAGATCCATCAGCTCAGAGTTGGAGAAAATATAAGGAAGTTCAGCATAGCTAAGTGTCAAGATAAGGGAAGGTGTCAGAAGTAAGGCAATGTTCTTCAAAAATATCAAAGTACTGGAATAGGAAAAAAAAACAACCAAAACAGAGTGGATGATACACTAACCTAACATAGGTCTTGCCTCGGTAGCTGAGTGCTCTCATATGAAGAGAAGCAGAGGGAGCTGGGCTTGTTTAGCATGGGGAAGAGAAGGTCCTGGGGAAACCTCATTGTAGCTTTCCAGCACTTATAAGAAGAAGGGAAAGTGACTTCTTAGATGATCTGATAGTGATAAGACAAGGAGGAATGGTTTTAAACTTAAAGAAGAGAGATTTAGAAGAGATGTTAGGTGGACATTCTTTTCAGAGGGTGGTAAGGCACTGGCGCAGGTTGCCCAGAGAAGCTGTGGATGCCCCATCCCTGGAGGCACTCGAGGCCAGGCTGGATGGAGCTCTGGGAAACCTGAGCTGGTGGGTGGCAACCCTGCTCTTGGCAGAAGACTGGATCTAAATGGGCCTTAAGGTCCCTTCCAACTCAAACCATCCTATGACCTACTGTCATCTCTTCCAATGTGAAGCTTTATATTTTTTTCAGTTATAAAAGATACAAGTATAGTGTAGCAGACAAAGGAAAAAGAGTTAAGTTGAAAATTGCAGAAAGTAATTCAGGTATATGGATTTTTACTGCCTAATGCAGAGAAAGTATTTTTAATTTCTGGGTTTTTCTTATGTCTCCAGAGAAGATCAGAGTGATATTTGCACTGAAAGTTTTTTTAATGGAATCATGTCTTCTAATAGTCCACAAACTTGAAGGTGTTCAGATGGTGTGTGTACGCACAAAACCAGGATGGAAAAGGAATAATAACCTGATCAGTTTCTTGTCTGGGGCAGCATTTGGCACTGTTACAGGCTGAGGGGAGGTTAAGAAATACAAGAAGTGGGAAGTGGCAGAGTAACAGTGATAGAGTGATTGGGTGAATGACAAATTTCTCTAGATATCCACAGCCCATTTCTTACCTTGTGGAAATGATCAGCAGAAGGTATACTGCATCTGTATGCTTGGAGCACTTGCAAAATCTGCTCATCTTTAGAAAAGAATGAAAGATGAAGTCAATTTGCCTTGGATTCTCAGGGCTGGTCCTTTGTTTCCTTATGCCACTGCAGGTGAGCACAGCAGGCTGCCGGATGGCAGTATGAGGTTAAAGGAGTGGCAGCCTGGGGCAGCTGTGTGTGTTCTTTTCAAAATAAGCAGTTTTAGGAATTATCATTAGTTAGAGGGTTCTGAAGATATGTTAAATTTGATTTCCACAAGCAGAGGCTCATCTGTTTTCCCAGGCGTGCCTCTGATTACATTCCGTGATATTCTTGCAAAATCAATCTTGTTTTGAAATCCATGTAGGGAGGAGAGGCAGGTTATCTTTCTGGAGCATGAGCGTCAGTGTCTGACTATGCTACTTGCCATCTTAGTGGAAAGAAAGATTCAATACAGTACCAGTATGGCTAAGTTCAGTCTTGAGCTGTAGTTTCCTGTGCCTATTAAACTGCAGCGGGGTTGGGAAACTAGTATTTTTTAATTCATCTGTCTTGACATGAAGCTTATTTTTCTTGCATAATAACCCCGCAAGCCTGCCTTCCCCTCTCATTTAAAACAAGCAGTGACCTTTACGTGCTTGGGGTGCAATTACTACTTTTCATGGTGTTTGAGTGCAGAACGTGGCTGCTGCTGGGGTGCGTGGAACTTGTCAGTTTGGAATTCCTTCATGGAGGGGGAACAGAAGTGTTGTCTGTTAGTCATGCTTTGTTCTTGAACCAAAGCATGGTTTCGGGACATAGGAGGGATAGCTGTGTATACAGATGCAAAGTTGTTATAACTGAGTTCCCCCTACTGTAAGGCTTCTTAGGCTATCTTTAAATCTGTAACAAGGTTGGGAATGTCCAGTACCCAGCTAGGATGCTGCTGCTTAGCTCAGTTTTCTGTCACAGTGTTTGAATGTATCAGTTCTCTTGGTGTTGGCATTGTTAGAGTTACGCTTCTGGTATCATTTTAACGAGACTTATCTCAGATGCAAAATACTGATTCCAAAATGCAGTAAACCGCACGCCAGCCCATCTCTCTGTTCTGTTTGAGCAGAGGTACCTTTGTCCCTCTGACCCTGCTGGTCCTCACTATGAGGAGGAGTTTCTGCTGCTTCCCTCTGTGGTGACAGCCATGGTCCTAAAACTGTGACCACAATGAGGCTACTGAAGCCCTGGGACCCTGTTGAACTCTTGGTTGTGTGTTTCTCTTTGCTGCTTTGTGCCTTCTGAGTTCCCTAGACCTAGGACTAGGTTTTAAAGGTAGCATTGGGCTGCTTACATAGCATCCGCTGCTACAGTGAAAATGTGCTGATGAGAACACTGTTGTAATGGTATTAGTATGGCCTAAGTCCAGCAACTTCCAACTGCCTGGAAGCGTACCTGATAACTGACAGTGCTTTCCTAGGTTTTTTGTCTTGTGTTTTTTTTTTTAACCATGTTTATTTAAATGTGACTTGTTAAATGAGGTAATTAGGTAAATGAGTAACAAGGTAAATGCTTAAATGAGATTGAAATGGGTAATACGCTGTCCTAAAGAATAAATTTGAAAAGACTTCAGAAAAGGAAATATGGCCTTCCAGACAGCATGAAAGACTACATCAGGTGGTATGACTTACAGTTAGCACAGATATCAGATCAGACTGTGAGCTCAAAAGATCTAATAGCAGATACTGACAGCACATGGAACTGAAATCTACTTACATTGCGAAGTTTTCTGGATCAGGAGTGTTTGTTTCTTGCCATGTATGTCTTTGTATAAGAAAGGCATCTGCCACTGGACAGACTGTAGCTGTTTTTCTGACCATGAAAATGCCATCTGGAAGGCATGAAATGGAGGTCTTTGCCAAGTTATTATTAGAATAACTATATTAAAGCCAAGCATTATTTCTTGCCTTTTGGTAGCGTTTACATTGAACTGGCCTTATTCATACCCTGATAAACCTTGTTGAACTTCTGCCAAGAATTCAGAAAATGCCAGTAGCATTAGCTGTACTTGACTGAAGGGATATTGGTGGGTAGAAAAATATGTATTGCAAAGAGAATCTGGGGTTGTGGAGCGAGAAGAGAGAAGATGGGAGGAGTGGATTGGGTTTTTTTCATCAATAAGCCCAGCAAGTGTCTAGGCTTAGGTTGTCCTTAGAATCCTCTCTGGAAGGATTTAAATGGTGTTGGTTGGCTGTTCTGGGGGCTTGAAGATGACTTCAGAGCTGACTCTTCTATCATTCTAGGTGTAGAGAAGGTTGTCAGTGCTAAATTTCATGTAACAATGTAACTTAAGCCTGGACAAAGGGAACATAAAAGAAAGTAAAATGCTTTCAGGGCAGTTAAGACCAATTATCACTTTCACTAGTTTATTAAAACCTTTACTAAATTTTCACTCAAAAGTTAAAAAATATACAGCATAGTATTTAAAGACACAATGTTTTCTTGTAGTTGTATTTCTGTGAGTAAAAATACATGGCATGTTCAAGTGTGTGAGGGAAGGTTATTGGATATGAAGGTTATTGAATATATAGCTTTAATAGGGAAGAGCAAATTAATGCAAGGAATTATGATGCATTTCAGCACGCATCTGTGAATAGGGAATGTGTTCACAGGAGTCTTTAACCCTTTCTGTGGTGTACACAAATATTTAAAAGTATATTCTGTGGCTTCGGTGCACCATGCTTAGCAAGACAGTTATGATATCAGTGTTAATTTTTTATGCAGACTAAATGCAAAATGAAGGATTCCATGGTGGATGCCAAAACCGGCTGGTATCTACAGAGCTATCTAACCTGAGCCTGGGGTAGTGAGTCAGGAAGGCAGCCCTTACTGCCACCTGGGAGTATTGGTTCCTCCAGAGAAGAATGTGATCCCACTGAATGGCAATTGAGAAAAGCATGCGTCGTTCCTGAAGGTACTGTAGGTGCAGTTAAATTGCTGCCCTGTTACTGATGGACTACAGCCAGGCTTTCACTGCCACAGAGGGCACAAAATCATCTGCTTATTTGCCTGAGTTCTGCAATTCTGCACGTGTTCTGAGAATATTAAGGCTGCTCCATATTGGCAACTCCTAAACTGCTGAACCCTAATATTATTAGGAATTGACATCTTGCTGGTATTTACACTGTGTTAAGTTGACCTGTTTGTCTGTTCCCAATATTAAATGCTGTTGGCTCTGAAGTCTGAATTTATGTGACAAGACCTTAATTTTCTCACTACTTCAGCAAACTCGTATCTTCAAGGCCAGTTTCAGAATCATTATCAGTGGGAAATTATCATTTCACAAGGTGCTTGTGTGGATTTGAATAATCATCTTTTGTAGCTGTTGGTTAGAGCAGTCCTTCCTTGTTTTTGATGATACTATCTTGCTCCCTTGAAAGTACAAGATCTGTGTTAGCTTTTCTAAATTCTTAGAGTTTGAACTCTTTCCTGAAGGTTTCACAGCTTTTTTTTTTTTTGTCTATAAGAGGCTCTGAATGGCAGTAATTCTTTTAGAAGATGACTGATGAAATAACTCGCTTGTAAGAAGTAAGTAGGCATATCTGAATCAATGTAGAAAGACAAATGTGTTCATTAGCTGCTAATATTTTGATGAAACCTGAAATCGAAACGTACCATGGATCTGAGCAAGTAGGGAATATCTTACCATCTTAAACAGTTCAATGAATATTTAGTCCTAGGCAAAATATTTTTACAGTGAATGGCACCGATGAGAGACTTAAGTCCCAGAAGTAATCAATATCTTTACAGACTTTTTTTTATTGGACAGTGCAGTCTGTGACTGTTGGTGATGGCTTTAATAACTGCATGATTAGCTTGTCTCTGCCTGTATTCTGTCCATCAGGTAAGTTGCATTCAACCTTGGAGACGCTTTAGTTTTCCCTCATGTAATTCTCATTCTTTATTGCAACTGGTTCAGTAACACAGATATATAGCATGTCAAAATAAGAACTTCAAGTAGCAAAAAGGGGGAGGAAGAGACTGATCTCTTCTAATGATAAGATTATTGGAATTTTGTATTGCAGCAAGATCATTTCCTTGTTCTTCTTCCAAAAAGCACATAGGGGTTTTTTGAAAGTAATAAAAGATGATTCATATACTTGATAAAAATCTGTCAGTCAGGGTGCAGGAAAAATTATACTAATTTGAGATTGTGTCTAAATTATACAAGTTCATATAACTTAGTTATTTTCTGTACTGTATTCAAATATTAATATCCATTTTTTCCTAAAATATGATAATACACAGAAGTGAGGCACAGTAGTGAACCTTTCATGACACCCTGTTTCACAACAGGTCTTGCTGTGTTTCATGTCTATCATGTCTATGAAATAAAAATTCCATTCCAGTTCCTCCAGTCTCTGTTCTGTGGTTTTCTAGAAATCCTGCAGCTACCTCCCCCTTGTCTTTAGCTCATTTTTAGTTTCTTGATGCAATATTCCAACAAGAAAACTTGAAGTATAGACTGACCCCACTGTCAGTACTATCTAGGCTAGCTTTACGTTTTGAAAAAAGTATGTCTGTTTATCATTAACTTCCAAGCATGTTTGATCACCTGCACAACTAATTTGTGTTGTCAGTTTTTCTTATTAATTCTGCATTTGCTACTTAGAAAAATAAGATTAGAGATTCTAACACTGCACATGTTTAACACATTAGGCTCAATATCTGGAAAATCTGCTTAAAAGATATTAGTGAAAAGCTGGCATCAAATTCTTTGGATCAGACTTTAAGGGTTCGGTTGAAATTCACAGATCGTGATGCAGTAATGAATAGGTTTTTGTTGTTGCTCTAAAGTAAAGGCTGAGTGTATTCTTAAAAGATGGTAAGTATTTTCTTAATCTTTTTGCTGATTGATGACCAGTGGGGCAAATTGATCCATGATGCCTTGTTGCTGTTTATCTTGTTAATACTGATTCAAGAAATATTTCGAGTCAGAAGAAGGTGCACTTCATATATGTAAAGTAGCTCCAAAATTTGGATTCAAATATCTGAAATGTTAGAAAATTTCTATGTCCTTCTGTTCAGTTTATGTAATAAATTAAAAAATAAAATCAATGCACAAACCCCAAATGTGACCAAGTGATCAGAAGTTTTTGAGTGATCTTTGTGAGGGCAGAAGAAAACTGAAATAAGGACCAAAGCTTGTCTATGTGAACACAAAGCTGTCACTGCAAGAATCTCCATTGTTATCATTGCTACTGAGAGCCAGAATCCCTGAAGCTGTCCTAACCCTGTAGGGGGTCCTTCAGATTATGACAAAACTGTGAATGGTGGTAATGGACTCTGAAGACTCAAATTATAGTCAAATATGTTAAATATTTAAATGCTTTGCCTCTGAAGATGTTTCAGACCACTGCTTTTATTCTTGGCTGGCTGTTTGAAATGGAATAGAAATCTGGAGTTATAGTTTGTCTGTAGTTAGCATAAAGTGTTTGTGTTGTCTTCAATTTCTCCCCTTTAAAAATGGCTTGATTTTAGTTCTTAGGCTCCTTTTGAACATAAATGAGCATGATCTTTTTAGCAACAATTTAACTTGACTCCATTAATTTATTATGCATAGTTACTGCAGCCCATAAGTCTGTGGTTGCTTTCAGCAATTTTCTGTTTTTTTATTTAAACTATAAAATTATACAAATCAACACTGAATTTTTAACAATAATAGTGTATTTCCCATTTTGTAACATTTTCACTCAGTCATAAATATTAGGAGAAGTAGATTTAAATATTAAAGAAGAAAATTAAGCTTAAATGACATTTTCGTAATTGAAAATATTGGACATTTTGAAGGACTTTAGATCACTCTCAAGTTATATTAAAATCCTGTTGATTGCCATACACTTGACTTGGCAATGATACCTCTTAGATGTGGCTGTCTATTTACTGTCTCCTTTCATACAAGCAGTAACAGAGATGTTAGTAGCACTCTTGTCAGATAAAAAGGCAAGATTCCGTTATTTCCAGCACCCCCAAAAATCCTCATTTAAAGCCTTTTTCTTCCACCACATAAGGTATTAAAGTTACTGGAACATCAACCAGTTACAGAAGTGATCGCTCAATTCATGTCTGTTCCTGCCTTGTTAAAGTCACATTTGAGGGAATCGTCACAAAGCAAAATGAGTGTCTCTAGTTATGTAAGAAGAACCTTGTGATGAAGTAACGTTACTTTATGTAGGGAGATATTTTACTTTTGGATTTCTTTGTTCTCCTAGTTGTTTTTTTTTTTTCCCCCACCTGAAATTGGTTTTCAACGAGTGAAAAAACAACTCTATGCTGTTTTTTAGAGTATACTTCATGTATAGATGAGCAAAGGCTAATTGGAGACTTGTGTGTATGTGTATAATATTGGAAGTCAGTCATGGATACTGGAAAAAAAATACAAGTAACTTATACTGTCTGTTCATTTAATTTTTCTTAACCATATGTAGTTCAAATAGAGCAGCACGGTGTTAAGTGAATCCAATTGATGAGAAATAGAAACTGCATTCTACATGACATTAATTCAGGATATGAGTAAACATAAGAAAAGGTATGTGTCATGCTGAAGTCTAAACATGCCAACACCATAAAACACAGATTCTGCTACGCTGTATGCTATATTAGGGCTTTTCTTTGTCAGCTTTTGGTAAAGTCTAGCATAGAAATACACAATTGCAGTGAACTTGCAGATCCTAGAAAATCAGCCATGGGTTATTGAGTTTGCTCTTGGAGTAGAAATCCGTGAGGGGACAGTTATGAGCCAAGCTGAAACCCACAGTGTGGGTGAGAAGCAATTCTGAATCTGAAGCAGCTCAATGTATCAGTTTTCGGAACCTTGGGGATCAGTCGGACAAAACTGTAGTTACTTATTTTTTTTTAAGATGTTTGAACATCTTATAATACATAAATTTCCATGCTAGAGAGTTTTATCAAAAGTTTGTGACAGCTCTGCTCTCTAAAATGATGTAGACCATCCTAGTTCTGTTCTGTGATCTCTTGGTGACGAATATTTTGTGAATATCTTAGAATCACAAAGCACACATGCTTGCCAAACTCTATGATAAAATCAACATGAAAGATATTAGATATTAGGGATTACAGTTGGATGTTTGATTTTTTTTTTTTCCGTTCTTCATTTAAATTTCACTAATTGAAATTTTTGTCATGTCAGATCCTAACTAAGTAAAGGTATTTTAGAGGGAGTCTGCCATGCTTAGCTGTGGTCATGTTCTCTTTAGGTATTGATGAGTAATGTATTAGCTCTAGATAAATATACTATAGCTTCTGAGACCAGAAATGGCAGAAAAGAAACTTCAAAGCTTTACACAAAACAAAGTTCTTCAATTTTGTATCCACAGCAAAAAATAAGATGTGTTCCAGGGTAAACAGCTGTCTTGGATATTCAACATAGAAACACCAAGTAATTTAAAAAAAAAAAAAGCTTTGTACACCAAACTTTGAATGTTAGATCTTTTTTTCACCATACTGAAAGGAGAACATATTCATGCCTTTCTTTGATATCGGAGTTATTCTTGATTTCAAGTCAGTGAAGTATGTGAGTGTATGTGTTTCTCCAGCATATTTAAATTAATCAAAGCCAGTTGGACGTACTTAGAGTTATGTACATGCTCTATTGACTTTCTGAGACAGCCTCAAATATTCCAAAAAATGATCATGCAATTACATTTGGCTAGATATACTTGTTGAGTTGAAAGCCTTTTGGTGTTTTTTTCCAGGTATGCTTGTGAATAACAACTGAAAACACACACAGAAAAAGAAAACGTAAAACTTGATAAATATTCAGCAAAAAATAGCTAACTGAATTTGCTTTTTAAGTTGCAGTAATGTTTTACAGCTTCTTGCTTATACTTCCACAGCCTGGTTTATTACTATGGTAACAAGTATCTGCAATAGCTACTGTACATGACAGGAATAAAGAAAAACTTTGAGGAAAGAAACTCACTTGGCTTATATATATTGGATCAACTTGAATGGACTAGATGAAGGTGAAGCCTTAGTGCTATTGTTGTATACCCATTTTCTGTATATAGAGTGGTTGTAATGTTTTCTGCATGTGTCTGAAGGATTAATTTTTGCATGGAGTAAGAAAGGTATTATATCCAGAGATTTCTATGTACTTTCAGAGAAATGGAATTCCTTATTCATCTTTTGCCTTAAATTATCCATCTTTGTCATTTTTCTTTCTGAATAGCTATGCGAGATTTCTGCTCTCCAGTGCCTTTCTGCAAAGCTTTTTGTCTGATGCTTGATATAATAGATAAAATACAAAGTTTGTTATTTATGGTATTGGATACGAAAATCATTCTGCAGTAGGTAAAGGAAAAATTCCACAACATCTGTGTGGTAAGCTTCAGAGTGAGGATTATGATCAATATGAATATTCAGCTTGGTTACACCCTCTTTTTCTGACAAGATCAGTTAGGGAGTTCAGACACTGCCACTACAGGGTACAACAGCTCAGTCATGAGCAGTGGCGAGGTGTTCCTCAGCTGGCTTTCCCTCCTCCTTAGGACTCTGCTTTAACCCCAGGACACAACTCATCTGGAGTCCTCGTGCATGCCAGCACCAGCTCTCCTACGGCTTCGGTTCAGTGGGAAACACATCCAGGTTTGCAAGACTTGAAAGCCTGCCTGTAGTGAGTTGAAATCCATGGAATTGCAGGCCTCATTAGTTGTAGCATTGGCCCCAAACATGGGCAGAGTGCATGCTTGTCTGTCTACTCCAAAGACACAGAAGCTATTACTACAAAAGATCTCTGTGGCTCTTAATGTTTTTTAACATTATGTTAATGTTAACTTTTTTAACATTAATGTTACTATACTTTTGGTTTTTTTTCCAGCCAGAAGGATGATAACACAATTTGAAAAGCTTAATATACTATCAGTGTGAATTCTAACTTTTTTCCTCGTGCTATGAATTCATCGGGCAATATCTATGTGATGGCTCCAAGTAGTTTCAGTTATGAGACTGAAGTCTTTCCTGCAAGATCCTTTCTCACAAAGATGGACAGAGCCCCATGGACCTTGCAAGATGGACAGGCTACCCTGCAGCTCACTTCGTGCCAAACCTTGTGGCACTGCTTTAGTTGTGGATTTAATATCTTTGTAATTGAGAGAAACTTCCCACCTTTTTGCTTTCCTCAAGTATTTCTTGCCACTTTTTGTTCCTCCAGGTTCTCTGTGGAAACACTGGCATTGGCAGGGCTTTGTGATCCGAGGCTTTAATTAGTCATGAGCATCAGCTGTTACGTGCCACGTAGCTTTCTGAGCTTTTGTCACAGATTGTGCTGAGAAGGAAAATACTTGGCAAATTTGTCACTGGCACGTAACCTTCTATCCCCCATTTATAAATGACAACTATCTGTCATGCATATTTTCTCAGTTTTTCTCTTTTTATATATGCAAAACAAGTAAGACTGAAATGCAAGAAGTAAACATGAGCATTCATAAAAAACTCAACCGGTAACCTTGGAGACAGAAAACCAAGGGTGCAGAGCAATTAATTTATTTTTGAGTTGAAGTACTGTAACAATCTATTCATACTTTCTATATATGCAGATTTCTGTGTTTCAGGAACAATAGGAACAGTAAGACTACATTTTGTCTGTATATATTTAAATATGTCTCCTGGAGAGAGGGGGAAACTGCATGTACTTTTAAAAGATCTACTAGGTTCCTGTGCTTGTTGTACTCATTAGGCTGTGATTTTCCAACAGCCATTAGGCTGTTGGTGTGTGTTTTTCCCTACATATGGGTTTAATTTGCACATGCAGACTGTTACCCCATAGTCAGAGACATGTTTTATATTTTTAACACAGGAGCCTGTGTGGCTGTAGGGAGGAAAGATGTGTCATCCTGTTGCTTTCTGGAAGCATAGATCTACTGACAACCATTTTTGCAGTTGATATTACTGATCTTTATTTCTGACTGTTTCCGGTTATTATGTTTTCTTATGCTTATTTTATCATTAAGTGATAATTGCTGTTAGATGCTTCTTAGTGCCTGGGATATTTTGGAGCTAGAAGTACTATTTCCGATATTTTCTTGCGAAGGAAGAAGGTTTGAACTCTGTAGCCCACTGCTAAATGTAGCCAGTTGTTAATGGGAATAGTACCATAGCTAATTTGTAATAAGATTAATTACAATTCCTGAAATCCACAACAGAAAAATAGCATGCGGCTGTACAAATTAAGAGAAAATGTCTGCCTCTGTGTTATTAACGCTGACACTCTTCTGTGTATTACTTCAGGCCCAGGTTTTTCCTTACCGCATTCAGTATATTTACAATTGCTCCCACACTTCCAGCCTCTACAGTGAAACAGATCCTTGTATGTGTAATGCAGGCTGGATGGGGCTGTGAGCAACCTGGTCTAGAGGGAGGTGTCTCTGCCTATAGCAGGGCGTTGGAACTAGATGATCTTAAAGATCCCTCCCAACCCAAACCATTCTATGATTGTGGGAGCAAAGATAATGATTTGGTAGTTGGACTGGGAGACGATAATTTCGTTTTCAACTCATCTTGCTTCCATGTCTACTATCAAGGCTATTGGGAATATTTAGTTAGTGTAAAGACCTGTTCCAAAACTAGCAGTCATTCTTTAGCATCACTGTGCATAATTGTCACTGAAGCAAGGGGGAGTTTCACTTGATTATCAAGCCTAAGTTCATGACTGATAGCATCGCTCAGCAAGGCTGCAAATATATCGTTTATCATGTATCTGTACTATATGCTCATCCGGTTACACCTGAACAACTTTGAGTTACTGTAAATTTATTTGACTTGAGGTAAGAATCTGACCTTAAGTTCCTATAAATCTTTCTCCCTGTTGAGACCAAAGTACATATTTCTTCACTTCATAATGCTGTGCAGTGCTCACTGTTTTGTTAGGAAGACATTGAGCAATAAAGCTGGACCTTGAGGTGTTTTTGCTCTAAAGATGAACTTTTTTTTTGTGGTAATCTTAGTGATAAGATGTACAGCTAAAACATCAGTGCTGCCACAGCTAGTTGTGTATTTTTATAACTCAGCTTTGAGATTACAGAAAGTACAGTGTCTTGAAGACACTCTCCAATTTTTTTCCTCACATTGTTTTTCCATTTATTCATCTTACACAACAGTGGATTCTTTGCTCACTTATGTCTAATGTGCTCTTTCTTCTCTTAGAGCCTGTATACTCATAAATGTGTGTATATATATACACATGGTTTCTCATGTTCGACATATGAGCATGAAAAAAACAATTGCTTTCCTAATTTTCTGTTATTATAATGTTATGGAAAGCTTGCAGGGTCTCAGTTATCCATTTTCTGTCCCACGTGCTTCTCTGTAGTATTTTCCCTCTGTTCAGTTCCACCTTTTATGTAAATTAAATTTAAATGACTTCCTTTTGAATCATTTCATTCTAGTGCCATCAGGAATTGTAGTGTTCCTGCATCCTTGTAGACATGCTGCTCTTCAGATGTTCAGGCTGTGATCTGATTTGCAGCCTCTTCGTGTATATTTCTTATGATTACAGGGAAGAGTGGAGTCAGTTTTTGAAGGACCTTTGCACTACACAGAGAAACACAGTCTGGCAGTTTAATTAACAGGCAAATGATTTGGAAAGTGAACTATCCAAAAGCCTAATGGATGCAATGTTTTCCATTGTAAGTCTTAATACAGGAATGAATCTGAAGTTACTGTAAGGAACTAGGGTTGTTTGCAGTAGAAAGCTATGCTTTATAAACAAACAAGCTTCTGTGCTTTCTAGTTAATGCTCTTGGATTGAGAATCCAGAAGTATACTTAATTTGACAGAGAAAATGACCCAAATGTTGACTAGGGCTCTTACGCTTCACCTTCTCTTAAGCATCTGTCTACATGGATATTTGATTTGTTGTGAGGACAATGCACTCTTGTCCAAGACCTTTTTCATGTCATTCTTTAACACTGCATCTCCCTGTGTCAGTCTGGTGCTTGAAAATAAGCCATGAAGTCTGCACACTTTTTTTTTTTTTGCTTTTGTAGAATCCCAGAATCATTAGATAGTTTGGGTTGGAAGACTGTCCAGTTCCAGCCCCGCTGCCGTGGACAAGGTCAACTTCCATTCTAGACCAGTTTGCACAGAGCCCCATCCAACCTGGCCTTGAATACATCCAGGGACAAGGCACCTACAGCTTCTCTGGGCAGCCTGTTGTGGTGCCTCACCACCCTCCGAGGAAAGAATTTACTCCTAATATCTAATCTAGATCTCCCTCTTTTATTCTACAGCCATTACCTGTTGTCCTATTACCGCTATCTTCTCCAGGCTGAACAAGCCCAGGTCTCTCAGCCTGTCTTTGTAGGAGAGGGACTGCAGCCCTCTAGTCATTCTCATGGAATCCTGTGTTTGTGCACCAAGAGGTCCATGTCTTTATGCTGGGCATTTTACATTTTCCAATTTCAAAACCTAACACTGAAAATGCATCATGCTTAGAGTTGTACTCGGAGGTGACTCTGAAGCCTGTCAGGGTTTCTCTGGATAACGTTCCTTCCAATGCCTGCACCACTCAGATTTTAGATCAACTAAGAAACCTTCTTCTTCACAAGTGCTGTGCTAGATGAAATGCTGTTTTGTGACAGAATTGAGTTACAGCTCATAGGGACTGTAGGTGAACCTCCCAGTGAACCTTTACCTCTTGCTCATGTTGAAGAAAAACAAATCTTTTACAGTATCCTTGAATATGGAGAAATTTGGTTGTTGCCATAAGCATCCCAACATCCTTTGTTTCTTCCAGGAGTAGAAATGGCACTACTTGTCTCTTTTCATTGAAATCATAAAGAATTAAGGAAAGAACACTTATGGAGCTTCCCAAATTGTTGAACATATTGCCATTGAGTAGCTGTCTCTAAACTGGTAGGAAATCTTCAGTACAAACAGATGGCTGATATTTATTCAGCTCTATCCTGGGTAGTATACAACAGTTTTCTCTTTTCTTTTTTACGCCACTCTCATTTCAGTCATATTAGTGCTGGGCATATTCATATCAGTCTGGGCACAGAGTGGCCATTTTCTGCCTGAAGTACCTGGCCCAGTAATTTGGATACAGCGATTAATTCCTCTCCTCCTTTGCTGGACTGCACAAGACAGATAAAACATCTTCTACAAATGTTAATGTGTTGGCATTCAGTTTGTGAGGAATTGACTTCTAAGGAATGAGGAATTCAGAAAGGACTATTTGCACATCACTTTTGTTATCTTTATACCGGAGGACTGTAGCCAGGATGAATTCTGTAATGATTTGCCTTCCTGGTTACCTTGCAAGAATATATACGTGTTCAATGAAAAGCTTGGTACTGATGTAGCTGGTAAACATTGACAAGAAAGTGTTAAAAGCGACAGTTTGCTGGGAATGCAATATTAACATACTGCTATCGGTTTTCTTTATTTCATTGCAAAAGAGCCCTGAATCCTCATTTCATCTAGGAATACCAGGTTGATGGTGTGCTTCATTATCAGTGTGTTAGCAAACTTTTTGGAGATTAAAAAAAAAAAAAAAAGGTGCAATGTTAGGAAGGGAACACAAGCACGTAAAGATTGCAGAAATGAAACAAATTCCATTTAATGCATACATGCATACATTTTTCTCTTGTCTGGAGCACAATATTGTTTGCAGGCAGTGTCGAGGAAGGAGCCTGTTTATGCTCTGTCTTCAGATAACTCACTGGAAGTAAAAGCAGCAGGTACAAATAAGCAAATAACTAATTGTATAAAATTACTCATTGGATTAATATTTATTTTCTTCATGGATATTAATCAGAGATAGAATGTAACTGTCTCTGATCATCACCATTGCTCCCCTTCTTTATGTATATGGTGAAGCTTATGAGCATGGGTGTTCTGTCTTCTGAGTGGCATCCTCTTTCTGATATCAGCAGTGTGGCATAATTAGATTCAGGTTTTAGAAGTTTGTTCTACAGTGTTGTAGAGTATTCACTTTGTTTAGCAGAGTAGATGAAGTCATGTAATGTCTCAGTGTCTGAGATCAGTGACAAGTGGTACCCCTTAGAGGTCAGTACTGGGATCAGTGCTCTTTAACATCTTCGTTAGCAACATTGACACTGGAATCAAGTGCATCCTCAGCAGGTTTGTGGATGACATCAAGCTGTGCAGTGTGGTCTATATGCTTGAAGGATAGGATGCCATTCAGTAACCTAGACAGGCTTGAGCAGTGGGACCAGGGAAAGTTCATGAGGTTCAACAGACCTTAAGTACAAGGTTTTGTACCCGGGTCACGGCAGCCCCCACTATTAGTAAGAGCTGAGGTAATGTAGGGATAGAGTGCAGCCCTGTCAA
This sequence comes from Gallus gallus, assembly GCF_016699485.2. NCBI lineage: Eukaryota > Metazoa > Chordata > Aves > Galliformes > Phasianidae > Gallus > Gallus gallus. The sequence goes on along the minus strand of NC_052537.1, from coordinate 7,991,639 downwards.
AGGGATCTGGGGGTACTGATGGATGGCAAGCTGGACATGAGCCAGCAATGTGACCGTGCAGCTCAGAAAACCAAGTGTATCCTGGGCTGCCTCAAAAGCAGCATGGCCAGAAGTGTGAGGGATATGATTCTGCCCCTCTGCTCTGTGCTGTAAGAACTCACCTGGAGTACTGTGTCCAGATGTGGAATCCTCAATACGGGAGAAGCATGGACCTGTTGGAGAGTATCCAGAGGAGGGCCACAAACATGATCCAAGGGATGGAACACTTCCCCTAGAAGGACAGGCTGAGAGTTGGGGATGGTCAGCCTGGAGAAGAGAAGGCTCTGGGGGGACCTAAGTGTGGCCTTACAGTATCTAAAGTGGAGGATATAAAAAGGAACGGGTCAGATTCTTTAGTAGGATCTGTTGTGATAGCACATAGGGAAAATGGTTTTAGACTAAAAGAGGGGTGATAAAAATTGAATATAAGGAAAAGGAGGCTTCTCAATATGAGTGGTAAGGTGCTAGCACAGCTTGCCCAGAGATGTGGTGGATGCCCCTTCCCTGAGGGACATTCAAGGTCAGGCTGGACTGGGCTCTGAGCAACCTGATCTAGCTGTAGGTGTTCCTCTTCATTGTGGGGAGTTGAACTGGATGACTTTTAAGGGTCTCTTCCAACTTAAATGATTCTATGATTATAAGTGTATGTGCAGTTTAAAGCAAGTGTCTGCTGTCTCACTCTAGAGACTACAGAATTGTCTTGTGGAAAGGAGAGGACTTTCTACTATGCCATCCTCTCATGTTCAGCATTGGTGTCCTAGCTATTAGATGAGCAGGTTCGATAAGCCTTTTCCTTTTTAAAAATTGTTTTCAAATTTCCATTTCAAGAAAAAAATAAAACTCTTGAAATGGTGTTCTCCTGAGTTAGCAAAAAGAAGGAAGATAATTCCGGCTGGATGTAGCTGTTCATTCATTGTAAACGTATCAGATGTTGGCAACGTGAACATCTTTTTTTCATCTATGTTATTTACAGTCTGGGGTGACAGTTAACCTTTTAAAAAGTTTCCATTAAACTCCATCTGTGGAAGCTTATGGTTGTGCCAGTTTTTATTGGATGTGATGTATTGTATACTTCCCTGTGGTCTTTGAATTTCCTGGTCATCAAAGAGGAATTTAAATTCCAGTTAAAATATGGGCATTCAGATGTGCCAGCAGAAACTTGTGCATAGAAACATACTTTTATGCTGGTTGCAATCTAGTTAAAATATCAGTCACTTCATATTCCTAGGTTTGTGATATTTATCATAATAAATAAGTAGTAGATAGATGCTGGGGTGAGAGGGTAGGAGGGAATATCATTGTAACCAATACAAGACAAATCTTGTAAGTGAAAACCAATTTTTGCAAAAGCACAGGTAAAAGCTGCTGACAGTTTCCTATGTGTCTCTAAGTGGCACTGACCTAAAACAGCCCCATAAATTAAACTACTCAAGAACAGTACATAATAGAACAGACGTTCTGCCAGCTCCTTGCTAGTGCCCAGCAGAATCCTGTCATTTTCTATAGAAGCAGCTGGGTGAGCTAAATGTGTGGCTAAAGAAGCATCAGCAAGTTGGAAGAAATCATTGGTCACCTCTGCAATATCCCTGGTAAATTGTTAGCAAGCTTATGTAAAGCTGTTTCTGTCAGTTCTGTGATCTAGCTTACAGCCAGGTTCAAGGCTCTGTACATAATGAGTAAACATCTGCAATTTGAAAGCAACCATCTCTTCAAAGTACCAAGACAATGCTGCAAGAGGGGCTGAAAGCAGCCTGTGCTTCCGTTATTACCATGCTGTATCAGCGCACCTACAACATAACACTACAGTCTGATCTGACATGCAGTACAGTGGCAAAAACCTTTTGTGTCACCCGCAGTGCTCTAACCAGTGTCTAAGGAGGTTTTAAATTCACCTGTGAACTGTGGCACCAAGTCAAGTATGATGATGCAGTGGGAATTTTGGATGAGGTACTAATTTGCTGAAATTCCACGATATGAAGCTACATCAACAAAACAACAACAACAAAAAAACAACAAAAAATCCCACACATCTTAACCACAGCGTAAATTTATACTGGATAAGTATTTTGACATGTTTTTCACTTCTTAGGAGCTCTAAACTGCTTCATTTTATAGTTTAGAATCATTGCTTGGAGAAAGTGGATTGAAAAAGCACTGCTGTGTCAAGTGGAAAATCTTTTGAATTAGCCTTGACTCTTCTGTGCTAGATAACCCCATATCATTAATCGTTTCAGCCCCATAAGCAATCAGATGAGTCCCTGCTGAGACAGAAATAACTCTTCAGTCACATTTACTCACACTGATTCCACGTGGTTTTCCCTGGGAATCTGGATCTGGCTAAGGCAGTGATTTCTGTCAGACTCTATACAGAGTGAAGGAGTCTGTGGTGATTAACCATGTGCAGGCAGTAGAGGTGTATCTGCACTGTTCTAATATTGCTGTTCAAGCCGTGACACTGACGGACAGCCTCAGTGCATCTCACTGATATGCTTCATGCTCAAGAAAGAGAAAACACAGCTTTTTTGTTCTTAATCTACAAGTAATTCCTTTTTCTCTGTTGTTAGTTTCCAAGATTTCACTGAAGCCTGATTTCAGAGTTCTAATTTTTGTCCTGTGCTTGTTTGAGGAAGAAAAAATACGTCAGGAGGGATCAGAGCAGATAAAGTTAGTTCTGCTTCCCCCGTGCTGCACCAGTTGCAGACAGAAGGTAACACAGAGAGCAGGAGCTCTCCACAATGGTCACCAAAAAAATGTGTACTTTCACAGAGATTCTTGCTCTCAGAGACTCTCATATTGCCAGTAATGTTGCTTTACGTGTGCATTTATATTGCTACCTATCTAGGAATAGCTGTCCATTTTCAGAGCAGTTTTCAAGGTTTGTCATGTTCTACAGTATCTAGCTGGTGTATTACTTAGACTGTAGTCAAGGGTGTTGCATTACTGACAGCATGTGTTTCAGTTGTTGTCTATTTCATTCTTTCTTATGGAGCATCGAGTCCATAGGAGCATTTGGTATGAGTAGCTGGGGCAGTGGGCTGCCAGAATTTAGGAAGTCGGGGAGGTAAATGTATTGTATACTCTACTCCTTTGACTACCTGATGAAAACAACTTTTTTCTGTTACCAGTGATTAGGCTATGCATGTGTCTTATTTTGTGAAACCTCATTCTGTTTTCCACGTTGTGCAGACTGACTTCCAGTGCACCTCTGCCTACCGTCCAGCTATGGCAGTTACTACGTCACAAGTCAGTGATAGCTCTCAGTAACTCCAGCGGCTGGCAGAAGTGGCTCTCTAGAAATCTAGCGTTGTTTTTGCTGTTTTATAGCACTTAAGCTGATTGCCTTACTGACAAGGTTATCAGCATTTCTAACTTCCTATGTGGAAGCTACATAACAGATAGGAATGCTGGAGAGGCTTTTCACTTACAGTGCAAATATTATGAGAAAGAGATTTTAAATAGCATTAGTAAGCATTTCCTTATGGAATTTGTAGTATCTAAACTTACCAGTGGGATAGTATTCTTACCAGTCAAATTTCACCCTGATTACCCAGTAGTTGTTCTGAACTCATGCAGCTAGGGTCCCACAGCCAAACAAATAATCACAAGAAACACTTAGTCTTCTTTTATGTACACTATGAGTAGACAAACAGAAAAATCTGACAGTGTAAAAAGCCTGCAGCTTGATGATGATGTGCTATGGGGAATTGTTTATGGAGGGTATTCGGCTGGTGGAGTGTGGAAGGCCTGAATCCTGTCTGTAATGTATTCTCCGTATAAAGGAACATAAACTCTAGTTTTGGGACCTTTGCTAGAAGTAATTTGGAGAGCACATTTGCTCCCAGCATTGCTGGAAAATACTCAGTTCTGTGCAGCCACTATAGCTCTAAATGTAGCCTACATTTAGTAGGCTACATGTAGTAGTACATATAGTTAGGCAACAAGCAGAGGCAGCAAAATGAGTTTGCTGCCTCTGCTTGTTGCCTAACAAACTACACCTGGAGTACAGTTTCAGTTTGCAGTTTCTCTGTTATCCCTCTCCCATGTACTTCATTACAAGGCACAGGCCCAAGTTGTAGTAGCATCTGTGTGGGTCTCAAATATACAGAAACAGAATTAACGTTTTCTCTTCTTTGACAGGGAAAGGGAGTTACTTATAGAAAAATCAGCTTGATTAGCTCACTGGTTTTCATGCAGTTGTTTATTTGCATGGTATGAAGATTTTTTTTTCACTGAATAGGAGGAATGTTTTAAAATTTCAATAATGTTACTCAGTTGAAAAGATTTTCCTTCTGTATAATTAGCCTTATTTGTATGATTAGAGTTTATCTAGTAATTGTTCAGTCCTTTTTCAATTTGCCTTCCCTATACTTAGAGTATTCATTCAATATTTCATGTTGGAAAGTCTCAGATATTAAACAAGATGGTTGTTGTTTTTGCTGTTTTTCATGCATATAGAAGGAACACATTTGCCAATGAAGCACTAAATTGTTGAATGTTATGTAAACACGACTTAATGTGAGCATATTTTCCTGGGTGACAGGATGATGAATTCTGGATAAAAAAATGTCTTAGTGAATTTTTGTGAGATAAATAAACTTATTATGCCAAGAGATCCTACAGTGACCTTAAGATGTACCAGCTGCCAGATCTGCCACTTAGCATTCAGCCACCTTTCTTTTGGTTCCAAAATAATTTGTAAGGAGTGTTGCCGAAACTGTTTTCTGTAGCACTTAGACATGTATATTCTAAACCTAATTCATTACCTGTGAATGACAATGTCTTTTAAAACAGTAGCGTCTATTTGTGCCCAGCATTGATCAAGTGTGTTCCGCTGGCATGACCAAGACTGTTGTGTATTCCTTATCTCAGCTGTGCCAAGGTAGGGTCAGACTGGCGTTAGGCAAACTCATTTTGCTGTAAGGGTGGTCAAGCACTGGAAGAAGCTCCCTGCAGGGGTGGTTGATGCAGCAAACTTGTTTGTGCTCAGAAGGCATCTAGCTAATGCCCTCAGCAACATGCTTTAACTTTCAGATAGCTCTGAAGTGCTCAGGCAGTTGGACTGGATGGCTTCAGAAGTTCCCTTCAGACTGAACTGTTCTATTCTAGAACTTAATCTTTCACTTATGTGAAAATAAACATAGTGCTGGTAAGTGAGAGCAATGGAAATTAATTAAAACAAGAAGATGGGTTGAATGTCATCTAAATACTAGGCTCAAACTGTGAAGTACTTAATGATGAACCGTGTCTACTTTAAATAGGTTTTAAAGATTGTGTAAACTATATAAGCATAGTTATGGAACTGTGAGTATTAGAAATAGCAGAGAAAGGTAACTTAGTAAATCCATAAGCTGTCCTATCAAATATCCACAAGGTTAGCAGAGTGAAAACTATTCAGATAGCTGTAGCGTTGGTTTCTTTCTCACAGGGAATCTAAGGTTTCACTATGTGCTACCTTTCATCCCTTGTAATACTTCGTTACATGCAGTACAAGGCCTGCATTGAAGTGGACTAAATAATTCTGAAAAAAGCTGAAAACTGAGAAGGTGGCTGAAATTGCTCTGCAACAGTATGGTGGTATCTGTGTGCCTGATCCTCTGCTTGTGAACACACGCTCATTTTCCAGACATGACCTGCAAAGGCAATAGAGGAGAATACATCTTTTACTTTCTATCAAGAAATGGCACAGTCCTTTCAAGTTCAGCTCTGCTGCATCCTGACCCTGTGAGGCTGCTAGCTCTGGTGGATGTATATTAAATGGTGTTAGGAAAGTGAGCTCGGTGTAATCGGTTCCTGGCTCATAACATAACGGATAAATCATTTCTCTGCTCTTTCTACCTGTAAAGTGGAAATTATGGATGCTAAGAATTCTGGGTAATGAAATTATTTCTGTGTGGGAACTGCTCCTGGTGTTATCTGTGATGCTGTAATACAGTTGCGTTGTAGTCTGATTGGCGTAGCTATAAATTCCCTCTCTTATTTCCTACATGTAAGCGCACCTACTTTGTCCATATGCCTCTTTTTATTTATGATGCTGTAAGAGTTGATTTATTGATGTATTGACCTGTTTTCTACTTAGGTGTATATGTTTTTTTGCAACCTCTCAGAACACTAATATGTTTGTGTTTTAGAATCTATCTTCCTCCCTGTTTTCTGTTTAGTAGCCTATCATAGAATTGTAACCTGTCTCTCCCTTAAATGCAACCCAGATTTATAGAAAGGAGGTCAGTTATCATACCCTGTGTACTTCTTTGAACCGTAGGAAAAAGCTGTATGTACTACTGCTGTGCTTGTTGATGCTCTGATTTCAGCTGAAAGAATGAGATTTACACTGTATCTGCAGATTAGCAAACCTCCATGCATGTTGAATAATTAGTGGGGGCAAGTAGCAAGTAAGCATGGGAGGAAATCATTCTCTTTCCTTATTCTTCATGCATGTGTTAGTGATTACTTCTGGTCATTACTGGTTTTTAAATATCTCTAGATTGTGCTTTTCCGCTTCTTTTATAGCATAGTGTGACAAGGTATTTCCTCACACTCAGTATTTTCATCTTAGAAAAACTCAGTCTGCATTGTTGTCTCAGTAATCATTGTCTTTCTAATGCTTTAGAGAAATTCCTAATCTTTAGTAATATTCATCCAATAGGGTATGGTTGGCAACAGAGAAATATTTGATGAAAATTCTGGTATTTCAGATAATCTCGTCAAACCTGTCAGAACCGTTATTAAGTCATACCTCCCTCCGGAGTGTATCTCTATTTCTTTTAGGGCCTCTGAGATCAGCATTTCTGTTTCACTAGATTGAAACTTTACTTTCACAGCAGAAAGCTCCCAAGTGACATTTCTAGCTGCAGTGATACATTTTTCTTTGTTAATGCCAGTAGTGGTGAACACATTGGATAGTTGTGTGCATTAAGCTTACCAAGACTGTAGGGACTAGGAATTATCTTGAAATTACTTTCTCCATAGTAAAAAGTACTGCCTCCTTTTAAGGGTGTAATTAGAAATAATTAGGAAAAGGGGAAAAAAAAAAAAAAAAGCCTCAACCTTAAAAATTAACTTAGATATCTTTGTTGTCTTCAGTGAGAGAACCATTTGCATGTATCACACAGAGCTGCAAAATGAGGTGGAAATTTCTTCTCCATACTCTTTGAAAACACGGCTGCCTTGGATAGATGCTCTAGATTTGAACAAGCTTAAGAGATGAACTTATGGTCCCGCAATAGGAGCTCAGATTAAAGGTTTATGTGAATAGCTTAATTGCAGTAGTGCTCTCTAGTCGTCTTAAAACCTTTTGATCAAATGGGATGCAGTGTGGTAGTGAGATGAGTTTGTCCTTACAAGCCTATCGCTGTCAGGGTAAGTAATGCTGCAGATGTTGTATTGTGTGAAAAGACTTGTTTCCCCATGATAAAACATAGCTCAGGGGATTATAGCAACCAGACTTCTCAAGAATTGATGTGTAGCTAGAGAAGTGTTATTTCAGGTACTTATTAAAAGAATATATTGAAAAAAATATATTGTGTGGCTGTGTAAACTAATAGAGCAGAAGGAGCAGTCTCCAAGGGTGTGGGAATTAGTTGAATGGTAGTGCTCTCATCCAGTGTTGCTATAACTATGAGAATGTTTTGAATGGTTTTGTCTGATAGGAGAGTTTACACTATGTAAAAGTTACATTTGAAATAACCTGTGGCCAGCTGTGAATTATGCAGACTTTCAGAAGACTGGTGAGATCTCACAGGAAGGCAACCTCGATTCAAAACTCTTCAGTATTTAAAGGGGGTGTCACAGAAATACTTCATATTTCCTTATTTGAAAACTGAAATGGTTCTAAAATCAGTGTTGACACAAAAGCGATGCTGAGTTTGAGCTTTTAAAAAGGTGATGACATAAGTACAGCTTCTTCATATGACACACACCAAATGTCCTTGGAGCTGAAATCCACGATTCTCGGTAATCACCCTCAATTTCAGATAGCCAGCTGTTGCAGTCCGTTAAATGAGTGAAAGTCCTGGTTCCTCTCCTTCTGTGGCAACATCTACTGTTTCTGCAGTTTCTCATTGCCATCTACCCAAAGTAGAGAATTCTTCATTTCTTCCTGGTAGATACATACTGATATGCTTTATCTTCCCTGTGCCCATCAATAATTCCCATGAAAGTTGTAAGTATATTATGTAGGGTGTTAGTATTGCATGTGAAAACAAAGCAACTTCTCCCATACCCTGTTGTATTCGGCGTGCCTTGAATTTGATGGTTTACAGCCAATGTACTGCTAGCTTTCTAGCAGTGAGAAGTATTGATTTACATATCCAGTAAATATCTTGTAGGCATTTTTCTGTCTTAATTTGTTACTCAAATAATACAATTGGACACAAATTGGCATTATAGTTAACACCTACTAACAGTGCCGCTGAAATTAGCTGAAGTCTTTCTATAGTATCTAGGATTAATTACTGTGTTGCAGTGATTTTCATCATTAACTTTGCTGTGTTACTAACTGAAAGAAATGACATAGAATGGACTACTACGTTAATCTGTGTATCTTTTCTTTTTTTAACACTGCTTCTTATTTTTTATTAAGCACATTGATCTAATGTGCTAATCCCTAAGCATCTTTTCAGCCACTGTTACATAAAATAATATTTACTTCATTCTTATTGTGCAACAATGAAAGCATATGTCAGATGAATAGGAGGAAGGCATCTAATTTGCTAATGTGAAACAAGTATTTATAGCCTTTGTGTACTGGAAAAAATGCATACTCTAAATTGTTTTCTTTTAGTTTGTGGACTAGGTACTTCATTTATATTAGTACAAAATTTCTTGGTTTTTTTGTTGTTTTTTTTTTTTGTTTTTAACTTCATAGTAGTTTCTGATGGATATAGAGTTGATTTGCACTGATAGGACTGAATGAAAACCTCTTTGAATTTAGTATATGTAATATATATGATAGAATTTGTTTTAGAGACATAGAATGGCTTGGGTTGGAAGGTACCGTAAAGATCATCTACTTCCAGAACCCCTGTTATGAGCAGAGTTGGATAAATTTATTATTCCTCGATATTTTCTGGGCTATCTTAGTGTCATGGGTGGAAAACAACTGCACTCTATTGAACTGGTAGGAGAGAAGCCAGAATATATTTACTGACATAATATGGATACAATGTAGTGATTTAGCAAAGCTTAATTGTAACTAAGGCAGCAACTTTACAAGATTTGACGTAGCTGGATACACTCAATTATTTACTTCATAGAGGACTGAGTTAAACATGCGCATACAGGAGGCCCTCCCATTCAGTCATGAGGTTCAGAGTGGATCCTCTTGCTTTCTAAACTCCTTGAATCATGGAGATAAGGAGCTAGGTGCAGCTGAATCCTCACTTAGACCCAGACTTGGTTAGTGGTTTGTGTCTAAGGGATTGTATGTACACAGCCGTTCTAAGATAAACCTTCAGTGAAGCTAATAAAGCTTATAATCAAAGGTGTGATCTTAGTGAGGCTAACAAAGTATGAAACAAACTATTAGTTGCTTATCGAATATCTGTATCAGCAAAGCATCAAGACAGCAAGGTGTAAGGGATCTTTGTGCAGGCATCCCTGCTTGAGGGGAGATCTGGTCAAGCAGCCTGCTGCTGTGTAGGAGAGATCAGAGAGATCAAAGGGGGCTCTAGCGCCCCCTTGTCTCATAGTCATAGGTCTTTTTTTAGGCTCATGCTCAATTGTTCCTTAGCTGTTGAACCAGGGGTCTGCTGTTAGTTCTTTTGGCCTCTAGTTTGAGACAGGTTTATGTCTGTTAACCTGTTTTAGCTAGAGTGTTATTAGTACCGTTGTTCATTGTCTTCCTGTGCAGGGCTTTGTGAGTAGGGCCAGGCTAAAGAAGGGAGTTGAGGGAAGAAGCTGGCAGAGAGGGGCAAGCAGGGGAAGCACACCACCACACTTGGAGTACAAATTCCTGTATATAAGTTTATAAGCACTTCTGCTTGGGATTTTGCTGCTCGTGGGTTATCCCTACTGGAGCTAGTGTACTAGTGTTCTGCAGGAGAACAAAGGAGCAGTGATTGGTTTTATGGAGGTATAACCAGGATCTGCCATTCTCCTTCTAGGGTTCACTATTTTTGACCTGATGTCAGACAGTACTTTTTTTTTTTTTTTTTTTTTTCAGAAGAGAAAGCTTGAGACTTCTCAATGACAGATGTTTAATTGAATTTTGCCATTTCAAGGGTAGAGGGAAATATAACCTCATTTGTTCCATTGCCACGAGCTCCAAATCTTAGTTTTGTGGCAGAGGATAACCGATGGACTAACACCAGCCATTCCTCTGCTACTTAGCCCAGCCTGACTGTGACATGTGGGCAGAAAAGGCCATCAAAGTTGGCAACATCTATGTCCTCAATCTTCTCAAGTGCCTATTCAACTTTTACTCTGAGCACTGTCAGAGGATTGAAGATAAGTCTCAACACAGCAGTTGTGAGGGTATCTGAGATCTGGAGATAAATGAAGAACAGGTTTGATAATGAGGGAAAGGCTGATTGGAATGGAGAAAGGATAGGTAGGCAGAGTAAGAAAAATCAAAAAAGGTTGGTTTTCTCCTCCTGAACTTTTGTAGTTTTCCAAATCTTGTATAAATATTACCTGTGGATGAGCTGAAAGGTCACTTGGGCTTAAATACAGAGCATCTCCGTGTGGTTGGAGAGATGATCTTCTTCATTTTAATTAAAATGCACATGATAAAATTAAGATCCAAGTTGAACTAAAACAGGAAATCACTTCCTTTAGTATTTCAGGTTCATCAAACCAGATCTTTCAAACAGAAGGTTTCAAACCAATCTTTGTAGCTGAAAAATATATTTCCCAGTGATACTTTCTTTTTTGATCATTGGTCGTCAGTTATTTAAATCTTCTATTATTTATTTATTTATTTTTACAAAACATAAATTCAAGCATGTGTACGTAGGTTGCCTTTGGAGATGAAAGGGAGTTGCTGTCTGTATGGATATATTTCTTTACTCTTGACAGTATGCCCTACTAAACTGGGCATTGGATGGCTCGGTACAGAGGTCAGTCTGTGACACTGAAGATGATAATAGCAAACCACATCAACTGTCTCCCTCTCTCTCTCTCTGTTCCCCTGCTGATCTATTTTGCCTATTAAATCTTACCTGTCATCTTGTTCACCTACTTTTGCTATGAGGACGTATTTCTCTTCACGACATTTCAACAACTTTTGGTCTATTTCAATACTTTTTTGTTCTTTCAGCTATTTCTTTAAGATGTTTTGGCTAAGGATTTCTTGAATGCCTTTGTATTTACAAGTAGTACCTGGATTACTTTTGTCAGTAGGCATAGTGATTATGCCTTTGGAAAATATCTTACTAGATAATTAGATACAATTTTCTTGATAAAATCTGTTTCTCTTTGCCAATAAATCCATTTTTCTGTATGCCTACTCATTCTGTTCTTAAAAAGGGTTTCCACCAGTATGCCTATCTCACTGATCTGTAACTGTTAATGCTTATTTGCTCATGATGAGCCTTTTTCATTGTCTTCTATAATGAACTCTGATTTGCGATAGGGTCTCTCATTCACCACTGTAGAGTTGGATTCCAGCACTGGCATCTTTCTAGTCTCCTCTAGCAAAAACACATGCAAGAAATTGCTTTTTTGTTTGTTTCCTTGCTTGTTTGCTGTGTCTTTATCTTCTCTAGGCACTTCCCTTATAACTTCATTATTTATTGACCCTAAAGATTGTCAGCAGGCTTTTTTCTCTTGTTATTATCTCCTTTAAAAATTGCTCTTCATATGATTTTGTTTTAGTTTGCTACATATATATTATTACTTGGTAGTGTTTACTGTCTTCTCTAGTTCCTTCATCTGGATGTGAAACTTCTCGACCTCTGTTGTTCTGCAGTGTCATGTTCCTTTAGCTTCTCTTTTAGTAGACATTGTTTATTTGTTTTGAATAAAGCTATCTTTGAATACTTCATACTGCCTTAAGGAATTCTGGTTAAAAAATAGAAAAGAGAAACCTAGTCTGCTGCTTCCAACTAAGCCAAGAGTGACTGTTTTCTGTATTTCTTGAATGCCTGTGAAATAGCTCTTCCTGGTGGCTTGTCCTTGCATATTTACCACCCCCTACTGCATATGGTTGAAGTTTTCTATTCTTTCTGTGACTTATCTCCTGTCTCCCTCCTCATATTGCAGTTACTGTCACCATTGTTGTTGCCTAGCTGGTAATATAATGCTAGTAATGTATTTCTTCTTCTTTTGCCTAGAATATCAGTTCCCTTGGACTACACCTTCCTGACCTGTCTAGAGTGCTCTGCTAATTAGTTTCAAACTGCTCTTTAACATGTGATGCTCCTTAGAACTTGGCACAGCTTAATCCATCTTTCACATACGCCTTGACCTTTGTTGTTATACTGTGCCTTCTTTCTGCTAGACTTCCTCCATGATTATTATGTCTATATTTAATATTGCCAGTTAAATGTGTAGCTAGTCTAGTCACATTTGGGGTCAATTTCCAATCATAAGTGCAAATAAACCACATACACATTGTTTTCACTACTCTGTACTCTTAATATAGAAATTGCTGTTCTTTACCATTTCTGTTTTCATTATTTCTGACTTCCATCATATCCTTTATTGAAGTTCTATTCCCTTAGAGAAGAACTTTTCTTCATCCATCAGTGTCCTATTACTTTCCATTTTTGTTTTTTTCTGGTCACATGTTGAATGTTAGCAGACTCATTCCTTTTACGTTCAGATGATGCCTGTTACTCCCAGAGGGGGAGCCTCGTATTTACAGTTGCCACCATTTCTGATAAAATCATATCCTCTTTTCTTTAAATCACTTATTCAGCTGCACATCAAGACTTGTCTTTCTGTCTTGTTCTGTGTGCAGTTTTGGGAGTACCGTGATGAACTACAGTTGTGTTCTCTTGCCTTGACTCAGAAACCTGGCTGTGTTCCTGGGACAGCATACAATCAAACACCATAGCCAGCATCTTGTAGCTAAGGTTCGTGACCCTGATAGTATATTTACCTACTGGGAGAAAGATTTCTCTTGATGATCATTTCCAGCTTGGGCTCCTGACTCTCTTTCTACGAGAAGGGGGTTCCTGAACTTGTGCTTACTTCTAGGAGGGTTTTTCATTTTGTTGACATGTCACTGTGTCATGCTTCATGTCATAGTGCCATGACACATCCCCCCAAGGAGCTGCTGATGGTTGCACGTGTTATTCAATGAAATGTATTCCATGCCCCTTCTGATTTTTCAGCTTCCCAGATGGATGGGCTGCCTTTTTTTCAATGTATCACATTAGTGATAGCTAATTGACTGCCCATTGTTTCCTTATTGTTGCTCAGGTTGACCATGGTAGCTGAGTATCTCCGACAGCTGATTTGCAGCCTAAAACCGTGAATCCTGTAGGCTGAGTTTCCACAAAATATTGCTAATTCTCATGGAAGAACCTGGATGAAAGAATCTCAGGCAGAACTCTCTGCCAACATGGTGAAGTTTGGTGGATTCTTGCCCTTGATAGTTACTCTGGTAGTCTCCCTCTTAGCTAGAAAGGCACCTGAGCAAGACATTCCTGTTTCCACCCATGCTGCGGGGCTGAATAATTTAATTCTGAAACTCTTCTGGTGGCAGAACTGGTGTGGTTCTGGATAAAACCATGTAAGGTGAGGGAACAGTGGCTAGATGTACTGAACAGTTGTTGTTACTTGTGATGCAGTACATCAGGGGTTGCTCTAATTGAAGGAAACCAATAATGGAAGAAGAATTCACTTTGTAGAGTGCCAAAGGCATTGTCCTTAAGAAGCGTGCAGCAATCAGATGTAAAAAATCATGTCTCTACATTGAGAAGAATCTCCTTTGGTCCTGATGAGAATTAAGGAAATCCGTTATAACATACTTTGTTTAGTTTATTGGCATAAACTTCAGTTTGCGATCACTGTTCATGTTCAGCACCTGTGTGCCCTCTTGTTTGCCGAAGTGGATAGTTGTTCATAGAAATATATAGGGAAGCACAGCTTGTAGGCACACCTGTTTCAGTGTTGGAGCTTGAACACCTACTTCTCTTTCTCTGTCACTCTGCCATGAAAAAGAAGGCGACAAACATCTTTGATTCCCAGTCAACCAAAAATATCTAGAGTGGTTAATTCACTATCATCTTATGTGTAAAAAGAAAACAGCATGATTTGCACAAAATATAATTCAGTGCTAGTGCCTCTCTTTTGTTGGTGGTTGAAGCAAGTGCAGACAGGTTTCACATTTTAATTTGGCACTAATTAGCTATTGCAAACATGGTTCATGTTTTTTACGGTTTTCCTTTCTAATTTCTACTGATCTGCTAAGGACTGTGAAGGACTTTTATGAAAATGGCTAAAATTTTAATTTTTATTTTTTCAAACACTGAGCCATTAATGCACATACAGTTTTATGTGCATTTCTACAATAGTACCTGATAGTTGAGCATCTGAAAGTAATACTTCTGTTGGCCTCAAATATTTCAAGTCTCATACTTTGGTTGTCTATACAAATCAGTCTGGTTTTCTTATTCTCTTGAATTATTTAGGCTTTATGAGAAAAATGTAATCTCACAGACTTGATCGTTTACAAACCAAATAGTGAATGCGGAGTGCTTGTCTTAGGAGAATTAATGAAAAATGTTAACCTTTTGTGTACAAAATTAGCATAACCCTGGAACATGGCCTAAGAGACCTAGCTTTTAGCTATGCTTTTGACTGCATAAACTACACAGTTTTAAATTGCAAGATTCTATTTTTAAACTGATATAAAAAATAGTTGCATTTTTCAATATTGCAGAAATGGGTTTAGAATTTTGGTGATTTAATTTCATTGTCTCTCCTTCCTGATAGTCACGAATCTTGAAAGTTTTAGATCCAGATTTCAAGTATTTTTGCCAGGTAACAACGTCTAATATTGCATATAGACAGATAGATTTGATGTTGTCTGAGAATGGGTTTGTTTTCTTACTATGTGATTTTTTTTACATAGTTGACAACTTTACAAGCCAATGTTCTCTGTTCTGTCATGGGTTGAGCACAGCACAAACCATAGCAGAAGAACCTACATTCTCAGGTCTGGTGATTTATGTAGTGTTACTTAATTACGTAGCTTAACTTACTGTGGCTCAATAGCAAGGAGATTTCACTGTAGTCAGCAGCTGCATATGGGGGGAAAATTACATTTTTACAGCAGAAGAAGAGGAGATATCCTTCATACTGCAGAGAATAGGGTAGGATGTTTCTACCCCATGTACTGGAGTGCATCAGAGAGATACTCCAGGCAAATAGACTTTCACTGCTACGGAACCTCTAGTTACAGTGGATGGTTTAGCATGTGTAAATTAGCTGGGATTGCAATTTAAATGATGCTACTGATTATCAGAGATGAGTGTTGCCTAAAATGTATTAGGAAGCCTTCTGTCCTTTTGCCATGAAATATTTGTAATACACCTGTTTAATGAGCATGATTCCCTCAAAATAATATTAAAGTGCAGCAATTAGAATAAAACCAGCAAACAGAGTAAAAAAAAAAAAAAAAAAAAAAAAAAAAAAGCTAGATTAGTAGGTGTTTATGCTTTATTTTATGTTAATTGTTCTGTGAAGATAAATCCTGCACAACTGTTTCAAAATTTATGAAATTCATTTCTAAAAGAAACCACTTGGATGATAGACATGACCATGATTTCTATTGTGCCCATGCCAAGAAAGCTTTTGTTTTTATACTGCAAAATTTCTTTGATAATACATCTTCGGTCTAGCTTTTTGGCTTCTGAAAACAAATTGCTCCTATTTTAATAAGTTCATATTTGTTACTTCATATCAATCCTTGCCATAATGATGCAGTTAGGACTGGCAGTGGCATTATACAACTGAACCATATATTGTTAAGGCAGCATAACGCTCACCAACTGCACCTCTGCTGCATTATCCAATGAGCCTATGTGATTATACTGTTGATTTTGATTGCTTCTTGCACACAGATGTCCTTCTAAAATGTGCTTGATCTCCTGATAGATTCGTAAATATTTCCAATTGACAGCCTCTTCACAAATACCCATTTTGGGAGATGTGAGCCAGCATTTCCATAATCATGTTCAGTCATTCAGATAGCCATCACATTCGAATACAGTGAAGAAAACTGGTCGTGCTAAAGCAGAAGCCATAATTGGAAGCAAACGCCAAAAAGATGTTTTCATAATGAATGCATTGATATTTAAGTAGCTTCCTGGCATTTTAATGGCAAAAAATGTGTCATGATCTGCCACCTCAATTAGTAATTTTGGCTGATATCTGGATAAATGCATATATTGTGTTGCTTTAAAGTAGCACTGGTAACAGCATGCTGCCTGGGATTCTGTATATTTTAGAAGAAATTACTTATTGGCTTTCATATCCTTGGCAGCTAATATCAGAGCAACTGCTGTTTTGTTGTTTTAAGACTGTTGTCCTATAATTCCAAGGAACACCTGAGGATACCACTTATGATAAAGGAATATGGACCTATAGCATGTTGTGGAGCTCTGGCTGTGGGACCCATCTACAGCTCAGCTCAATAAAGTTGGCCTGCCATGTAGGATTTCTGCATAGACTAATATGTAGGTCACTCCAAAAGTAATGCCTCCTGTTTATTTACATGGAAAGCACAATAGATAAAAAGAGCACAGTAACACTATATGGCAGAGGAAAATCTCAGCTAAAAAATAGTACTTTTCATTGTAGTCACCACCATTAGCTATGCATTTTTGCCAGTGACAAGCAAGAGTCTGCACGCCACACATAAAAATGTTCACCGGCACAGGTGGCCCACTGTTCTACAGCTGCTATGACAAAGTTGTTGCTGGGGAAAATGTTGCCTATGCAGTTCATCTTTGATCAGCCTGGACACATGAAGGTCAGAAGGCACCAAATCCAGACTGTATGGTGAGTGTAGTGGGGTAGTCCAGTCAAGATTAGCATGGTCTTCAAACAGGGATAGGGCCTGGCCTTATCATGTTGCAAGAGAAAGGTCTTCTCTAACCTGACTCTGAAAGTTTGAGCCTTTAGCTTAGTCAGTGCTGCAATGCAGTGGTCAGAGTTGGTAGCTAGTCCACGTTCCAGTAGGATCATCCCTGTCCTACCTAGAAGACAGTGCACGTCACTTTGCCCACTGAGGGCTGTGTCTTGAGCTTCTTCTTTGATCAGGAATTCACATGTTGCCCCTCCACGGACATACTGTTTTGACTCTGGCTTGTAGTGGTAGCACCAAGTCTCATCACCAGTAATCATGGGATCCAAGAAACTGTCATCTTCAGCCTCAAGTTTGTTCAGTAGGTCCAGGCTAACTTGCATGCAGTCTTCTTTCTGTTCCCATGGGAGCATTCATGAGGCGTTCCTGGTACAAACTTCATGATACGCCAATGTTGCCATCATCATTTCCAGTGTGTTTAAGCCAATATTTAGCTCTTTACACAGTTCCCTGGTTGTAATCTGCTGATTCATGTGGTCTGGCTGATTGAGGTCCTGTTCATTTTGTGGTGTGACAGCCATGCGTGGCTGTCCAGAACATGACTTATCTTTCACACTGCTGTTGCCATTGCTTGAAACACACTACCCCCCACCTTACTGTGCTTGCATTCACTGGTTGGTGTCCATAAATAGTCATAGAATTACAGAATGAGTTAGGTTGGAAAGGACCGTTAAGGTCATCTAGTTCCAAGCCCCTCTGGCCATCTTTGGGGCCCTTGTTTTGACCCACTCCAACAGTTGCATGTCCTCCTTGTGCTGGGGGCCCCAGAACTGGACACAGTACTCCAGGTGGAGTTTCACAAGAGCGGAGTAGAGGGGTAGAATCACCTCCTTCAAACTGCTGATCATGCTTCTCTTGATGCAACTCAGGATACAGTTGGCTTTCTGGGCTGCAAGTGCACATTGCCATCTCTTGTTGAATCTTTCATCAACTGACACCCCCAAACCATCTCCTCTGTGCTTTTTTAAGCCATTCTCTATCCAGCCTATATTTGTGCTTGGGATTACCCAACCCGGGTGCAGGACCTTGCACTTGGCCTTATTGAGCTTTGTGAGGGTGACATAGGCCAACCCCTTAAGACTGTCCAGGTCCCTCTGAATGGCATCCCTTCCCCCTAGTGTGTCAACTGCGCTGCTCAGCTTGGTGTCCTTGGCAAAGTTGGTGAGGGTACACTCAATCCCACTGTCCACATCGCCTACAGAGATGTTAAATAGCACGGGTCCCTTCAACAATCCTTGAGAAATGCCACTTGTCAGTGGTCACCTTTTGGATGCTGAGCTGCTGACCACAACTCTGAGTGTGACCATCCAGCCAATTCCAGCCAAATGTTCAACAGTGAATCAGTTAATGTTGACATGTGCAATTTCAATGACACGCCTTTGCTACACACTTCTGTGTCTGACACCATTTGTTAGACTGCTCCCTCCATCACATGGCAACCGTATTTAGTGAAATATTGGTGGCAAGTTTCATTCTCTACTGCCATACCTCCAATGTCCACCTTTGGCGTAGTGGTGCAACAAAATAAAACAGGAGAGGTTACTTTCGGAGCAGCATTCTGAAATAATACATTCAGAATGTATTCTGAAGTTAAACAGTCCAACAAATTCAGATTTTTTTCAGCATTTCTGTGATTAAAAGTCAAATGTGCATAATTATTGCATGAGGCTTTCCTTGATTTGATTGCAATACCCTGCATTGTGGTCTAGTACCACAGTGTCTGAAACACAAACTGGAGTAAATCAAGGCTGTAAATTCTACTTCCATCCCCATATTGCAGCTCTAAAGTGATGAAAAATAAAGCACCAGCTAGCTTCAAAGCAAAGTTTCAGAGAATCCATTTGAGTTTCTGCCATTAGTACACTTGATATCTCATGGAAAGTCATGAGCAGTTCAGTCCATCAGTATTTCATTTTTCGTTGTTCCGTTGGCATAGCAAGCAGGACACTGTTGCCACAGTTAATGCCCCAACTCTCTTAGCTATGTCAAGAGACTGGTTCTTTGTGACTGTGAGAGCATTTTTCATAGCATTTCCATCTTTTTTTATTGTCTATTCCTGATTCATTGGAACACTGCTGTGCCTTCTGTGTTTTACCCCCTTCAGGTTGTTTTTTTTTTTTTTTTCTTTCTTATAAGGTTGCATGTAGTTTGCTTGCTTTTTAAGTGGAAAGCGCTTTGTTTTTCAAGAGAGCTTGAGGATATTTTTCTCACATTTTTTAGTACTTTTATGTAGTTTTCATTCCTTGTGAAAAAAGGTTTTGCTTGGAGAGTTCCTAGAAGCCATGGCTACCATTTAAATTCTGTATTGTTGCCTCTCCTGTAGTGAGAGGTCTTAAAGGGTATTTATTGGGACTGAGGGGAAAGAATAAAGGAAAGCTGATTTTGGGGGAGGATTTATTTACAGGCTTTTAAGGAAATAAATTATTCCCTATACAAGCATCCCACCAGATCTCAGTCGATAATGTAGGTAAATATTAATTGTACTAAACTTAATCACACTCTATGGAAAAATGTTTGCATTCGGTAATGTTTCTGAGGTGAACTGCAGACTATTTTTAATGTTATGGTTGTATTTTCTGTAAGGTGACTAACGAAGTAGCTTTTTTTCTATCTACCTTGTGTATATGTATCATGATACTATAGTATTGTTGATGATAATTAAATACAGTTAAAGTAATCTTCTTTTTTGAAAATACGTTGTTAGATGATGCCATAAGGTTTTGAGTTGTGTTTCTATTTTGAAAAACTCAAATGAAAGTTATCACTGAAAGCTTTTAAATAAACTAATAAGGGATAAAAAAGATACATAACTCGATTCCTACAAGACATGAAACAAAAAACAAAAAAAAAAGGGACTGTGGTGGGGGGAGAAGTAAATACCTGATTTTCACTGAGAAGGGAAACTATTAGCATGTCCCACAGAAATCTCTTCACCTGCTCATTGGGAAAGAGTGACAGTGGAGAAACAGCATTTACGGAATATGACATTATTTGTGGTAGCAAAAATCAGAGTGGTAGCAATTATTTGTGGTAGCAAAAATCAGAGTGTCTGTGGAGAAGTGTACTCAGATCTCTTAATATCAAATTATTAGGTTATAAGTAATAAATGAAACCCAGTGTTGATGGAGAAACCAGTCCTGATCTGTACATGTAACAGGAAGGGTGCAGAACAAATTGTTATCACTTTTAAGTTATTTCAGACAATTCTTATAATGTGTCAGTTTGCTTAGTGTCTGCACCCTAATTGTTAGATGGAATCTGCTGCCACTGCCACCCATGCAGAAAAGTTAAAGCAAAACTTGGAAAAATACATGAAAGAGATGAACAAGGCTTATCACATTTTTCAAGTTGTTTGGTCCAAGGAGTGATAAAGGAGACAAGAAGTCTTTGTGCTGGAGAAGAGATAACTGAAAGGATGCAAAGAAGGAAGTCTGTAAAATAAAGAGTAGGAAACATGCAGTGGAGTAGGAAGAGATTAGTAAATGTTTCTCCCAGAAGGGGAGAATATTTGGAAATAGGTTTAAAACTAGAAAGAAACAGTCTTTTTTCCCAACTTTAATAAACCGTGGAATGCTGCTGCAAAAGATTGTCAATATAAAAATAAAAAAATTGACTGGTTTCAATTCAGTACTATAAAGGTGGGTCAATTGATGAAAGTTTTAGAAGAGGCTGTAAAATTTAAATATTGAGCATCTGGTTCAGGTAGTTTGGAAGATTTACTAGGGCACTCGTGAGGAAGACTTGCTATGTTTTTATGTTAAGATAGTCTTTGTCAGAGATAATGTGCTGTTTTGAATAGACCTTTGCTTTGATGAAGGCCAGTAGTATCACGTCATTAGTAAAAAGCATTAATATGTTACAGCAATAACTGCAAAAAAACAAACCAACAAAACTAACTCTGCCAGTTCATACAGCATGAAATATGAATTGCGTGTGTGCTTCAGCCTTGCGTGTAGCTGGAATAGTTGGCGGAGTAGATGGTAAGAGAAAGCAGTGCTTCTCTAAGTTGTTCTGACTTTTGTTGTCATATGCTTATTTTTATATTGATTTATTTCTGTTAAGGTGTATGGTTATTCACTTTTTAAAAATTTCAATGGCAAGAAACCTTTTTGCAGCTCAAATTCCACTGTAGACCTGGAATTTGCAGATTTCTGTGTAGAACAACTACACTTCTTTCAGTCTTAAATCTAGCAGGTATTGCAGCTATGGAAAGCTGGATGGCCTGTACGTGGCAGCTTGAACAACATGACTAAGCAATTGATGTTCTCAGTCAAGTTCTTCCATTACTGCATGGAATAGGGTGTTCTAGCTGACCTACTTTTCTGTACTGGGAATGGAAACAATGTACTTCGCTAGAACATGTTTTAGTTTTGTGGAAATACTGCAGTGAGCTCGTTGCCATTGCTTACACACTTTTCTCACAAACATTCCAGCAGATTGCAGTGCATTACTAGGATTAGTACAGAGGTACTGATATCAGTTGAAGGCAGTGAGGTATGCAAAAATGATGCATTTCCATAGCCACTGGTAGCTAGCAGATGGGCTGCTGCTTCCAGTACTAATTGAACTACTTCAGTCAGCTGTGGCTCCAATTCCTTTGTATTAATTCATTGCCATTGAGGCTAGAACTTGCAGAGGGATGGCTTAGTATGGACAGGTGGTTCACATTGCAGCTATTGAGAGTGATGAGTGGATTTTTTGTACATATCTTCCCATTTGGACCCTGAGTAGCCAGAAATAATCTTGAGCCTTAAGGAGGAAACCCTGAAACTATTTACTCTGTACAGGACAGGAAAAAAAGCTTTAGTAAGCAATCTTCCTCATCTGTTAAGTAACAGTTATGCTGAATTCCAGGGGTGAGATGAAATCTCATCATGTGTTTAAAATTCTGGTTCTACCTTCTGTTGAGTATGGTTATTAGAATATTCTTTTCTTTCCTTTCTGTCATAGCAGGAGCATTTTACAGTCCATTTCACTACAGCATCCTGTAGAAAGCTGACGCCCTGACCTTATTTAAACTATGTTGTGCAGTAAAACTATGCACTTCACTTTGAGATTAAGCAGCAAGCTGCATGCGCAGCCCACATTCTTATGGAAGAATTAGGATAGTGCCTGTACTGTGAAGTTGTGCTCATAAATGTGTGATGACAGAATCATACTAGGAACTACTGCAGCCATAAAAACCTGGTGAGGAATCTTACTAGAACTGCCCGTGATATGTATAACTTCAGACAGCATCCTATCAGTCAGACCCTTGCTAATGCATTGATAAAGGAAGTTGTGGAGGTGTAATCACTAACAGCATTGCTGAAACAACAGCAGGTCATTTAACAAGAAATTCATTTAATTTATCAGTCATTAAGTAAATTAATATTAATGTAATCTCACCTATAATAACTGATTGAAATATGAACTACTGAATAAATGGGCGGATGACCTTATAACTTGCAGGAATTTGTATAGAGAAATCTTCTTTTGGATGGTTACAGGAAGACTGGATGTTCCAGAAGACAGTGTGATCTTGGTTTACGTATGCAGGTAGTTATCAGCTCAAATATGGGTGCTAGCATCTGATTTTCCTGTGCTTCTGATACTACCAATATGTCTAGGAAGCATTTTTTTTTTTTTATTTTCCTCCAGACTCAACAGGGAGTTAAATCTGCTACCACTCTTTACCTTTTTGCTTTTTTCACTTCTCCATTCTGTTATCTTCATTACTATTTGAATTGTTTTTCTATCCAGATGGGGGGGGGGAGGGAGGAGGGAAACAACCCAGAATTTTTATCTAGACAGAAGATCTTTATGCTTCCTGAAGACATTTGTTTAAAACAGTGTTAGAACAACATCTAACAATGTTATTTGCACTACACTCCCGGAGAGTCTAGGCACTACCAAAACTCTGTTGTTCTTCACCCCTCATTTAGGAGCAGAGTAAAATATGGCCCCTATCCATGAGTGTTTACGGTCTTTTTCTAAATGTTCTTCAAGATAATGTTATAACGTGCACCTTGGGCTACTGCCACCATGCATGGACTTGTCTTCAGAGGCCTCTGATTTGAAGTCTCACTAGGTTATGCAAACTGAGAACTGCCACCCAGATGCGTGGAAAACCTAGCTAGTAGAATAAATGCTATTCAAACCATGAGCACTATCTTAAGGTTAACTCATGCTGATACATAACACAGCCATTGGACAAATATATTTTGGTACTCGTTTGCAAAATAGGACTGCCTGCCTTATTGGAACTTCTATATTCTGATGGTTTTCTTTAAAATTGGTGGATATAGTCTGATAGCACTACAAACTTCAACTGAAAGAGCTGAATTTTATGTTTCCTTGAAAATCAGACACAACTCTTAATTACTGTTATCTCACTAAAGTGCTGAAAGCAAAGTGGCTTAGGTGTACAGGAATCAAAGCAACTGTTGAGATAGCTTTGATGTTGAACAGCTTGAGAGGACAGGACGGCAAACAAAGCTGTTAGTGTTTCAGTAGCATTAAAGCTATTGTGATGTATGGAAAGAAGTTGAAAGGGTGATGGCGAACAAATAGCAAAGCAAATTGCTATTTGTTGTTTTGTGTACTGTGCACTTAAGTGTAGAATTTCACTGATGTAAATTAGACTGAATACTATCTCCTGATTTATTGAAACAAATGTAGTTAGCTTGGAGATTTGAAGACTCTCGTTGTACCTGATGAGAATAGCAGTAAAATATCAGTAGCTGATAGCTTCCAGTGAAGGTCCAGATGGTTCAAAGGTGCAAGGGGATGTTGAGTAAGTAGGACAGAAATATTGCAGGACAAGAAGCTCAGTGGTGAGTGCCTTTACCAGTGGCCAGATGAGGGCAAATGAGGCATTCTTAATGCTGCTGGAAAAGAAAAGAATCATTAGAGCAGAAACCAGAAACAAACAAGGAAATTGCAATTTTCTGGTGGTGATGTGGGAGAATAAGGTGTCTAGTGTCTAGTCCCACTAGTGTCTAGTGGGAGAATAAAGTGTCTATATCTTGACTTCACCTTTTTTAATGAGCAGCATGCCTTGGGCAAGTAGAGGGGTTAATACCTTTAGGCTAAATCATGACCTGCCGTAGATTTAACAGAGACTGGTAAAGTAGGGCTGCTTGCAAGGAAGTTCTGCAGATTTTCACCAATGCAGGTTTTGGAGTCAGCTTTTTTCATGTATATTTTTCTCAAATAAGCATTACTTAGTCAGATAACTGAATTGAAAGGTGGGAATACAAGCACCAAATTACTAATACCCTTGTAATAATAATATGTATTTTAGTTTTCAGATAAATTTTGGAGAAAATGCAACAAACAAAATAAATGAACACTCATATGTAAACCAAGAAGCCAAAACCGACTCCTCAGAGAAACAATCAAAAGCAAAAAATTAAAGTTAAAGATTAAATAGATCCTGGAGCTGGATCTGAAACACTGGAAACCATTACATAAATATAGCTGTAGATCTTAAAGCCAGTGTAGGATGACATTCTAGTCAGTAGTAGGGGAAAAGTCTCACGGGTCCACAGCTGTTGGGTCTGACCTAAATTCTGACATCACTGGTTCTCCTCATTGCAGGGACAGCAAGGAATGCAGGGCACAAGTCTTCAGAGTAGGGACTGTGATAGTGCCGTGTTTTGTGGTGCATGTGTATGTAACCTTAGACAAACTTATTTTTGTAGGTTCAGTATGTTAGGGCTTTTCATAATTGCCATCTGTGGAATGAAAGGCAATTTAGGCAAAAAACATGTATAGCTGCAAATATTAGAAAGTACAGTTATTATCAAAAACCATGAAAATAACTCGATGCAAATGTTCCATCTACAATAGAAGGGACAGACTCGAATATCATGCATGATGCACAGTAACAGATTTTACTTGAGTACCATGGGATGCCCACACTGCGCCTGAGATTAGAATCTGTCCCAAAAAATGAATTATTGGGATACAAAAGAAGCAGTGGTGAGGAAAATCAAATTTTACTGAGTTTTTCCTAACCCTTAGCATGTGAAATTTGGCTCTTGGCCTTGTTCCTAATCTTGGTCATTTATTAGAAAAAATTGGTAATAAAAATAATGACAGTATAAAACATCACTCCTCTATAAGAATCACATCATCAAAGTGAGACAAAAAAAAGTTATTCTTTCACCACCAGTTGCTCAGAGCAGCTAGCAAATTTTTAATACTTAAAAATTATCTATATTACCTGAAGCTAACAGTGACTGCATTACCAGGGGGGATTTCCCTGAGGTGCTGTTATCTCAGGTGTTGGTAGCAATAGAGCTCTGATATGGAAACTATGAGCAGGCTAATCTACTCTGCAAATCTTATAATCAGAGGCGGTATCTTCAATTATTTAAATCCCAAGCTATATCCTCTTCATTTTCCCCCATATTTAGATTTTGTCTTTTTTTCTTGTCAATTTGGGGAGGAGGTAAATGGAATTTGAACAGAAGCCATAATTAATCTGGGACAATCACATGCAGCATTCATTTATATTAAAAAAAATTTGCCTTGCAGCAGCTTGACAGCTCTAGAAGGCTAATAAGGCAGAGGCTGCAGAGCTTGTCATCTTATTAAATGATGTATTTATGACCCTTGTCTCTTGTCTTTAATTCACAGTGCCTCATGAGAAGTTGGTATGGCTGTCCCATGGCCATCTCCAGAGTATTGCTTGCCAGGTAAGAAGTTCCACTTAGGGATGGGAGATAGGATTTTTAAACTTCATGGGATGATGAGGGATGTGGTGCACCCAGCTCCCATGCACTGTCATGGGCCAGAGCTAAAGAAGTCCCCACAACACTCCAGTTAGAAATCCTACTGTGACATAAAACTTTTTTGAGGTCAAAACCAGGGTTTCTGTCTTTATGGATTAAGGGAAATTTCTTGGAATGCTAGAGTGCAAAGGAATGGCTGGTATTTTGAACTGTGTAGTGTTACTAATGATCTCCATGGAAATCATAGTATTGGTACTGAAAGTGAGGCCTCTTAAACAAATGGCAGGTACAAAGTAAAGGACCAAAGTCTTTGAAGAATTTGAGTGTTTTGTTTAATCATTGCATGTCTCTTTTACTGTCTCTCAGCTGAATAGAGTTTAAAGGATCCTAGTTGTAGTGCAATCAAAGGGCTAGTAATGCAGACAAACTCTATTCAGGCTAAAGGCTAAAATCACAAAACTGGTCACTGCAAATGTTTTTCTAATCTACAATTCTCAGTGACTTTGAGAAAAATACCCCCGTGTTAGTCGTACTTCTGAGACCAGCTATAAATCTTTACAGCTCACAAGTGAAGCAGTAAAATTTCAATGGCAAAATGTTTGTCGTCGTAAAAATGTAAAAAATATGCCACTGTTCGGGGGCTAAACGCTGTCCCAGGAAATGCTCTCAAGTCTGTGAATATTCATTGTGCTGCCTGAAGTGCACCTAATTTGAAGATAGTATCTTTATTCAAGATTTTACTTTTTGAATATTGTTTTAACTAACCCTCTGTCCTTAAATATTCTGAAAATCGAAGTATTTAATTTATCACTTGTTAGCGAGATGAATGAAAGCACTAGTCAAGTGGTTTTGAATAAGCTGCTTTTTAGGCTTACCTATCAAAGTATGCCTTTGCACAAAAAAAATATGAGTATAAAAATAACATATTTTTACTTTTATATGCAATCACGCCCATTCTAAAATCTCAGTTCTTTGAAGCTGTAGTAATTTCTTCAGAAATATCATGCTCCAGCTTAAACAACACAAGTAATACAGGATATAACATCACATGAAACTCAAATGCTGTGTATTAGCAAAAAATATGTCCCACATCTTGCCACCTCCTTTCCAGTTCTAATTTGACACGGGGACACCAAGGACTTAAGAAGTCTTTCCCATGCAGATAATCAGTATGCCGTTGTGTAGCAAATACTCAGGATGCTAAAGGGCAATCTTCATACTGATACTTTGCTTTCATTCCTTTGCCATTTCAAGTTAGCTGGAAGGTTATTGGGGCCAAGTCTCTAGTTCAGAATGTTCTACCATCTAGGAAATTTTAATAAGTTTTTGAAACTGTATTATATTGCTGTTGATGCAGCAAAGGATTAGCTTTGAAGATTGTGTTTGTTTGATATTCTGACTACTGACTGTGGTGGTGGACATGGAAGTTGCCATCATCTTTGCTTTGTTGTGAAGTCCTTCACATTCATGTCCTTTGCAGTCACACAAATCTTCATGTATACAGGATGAATAAATTCATTTTTCATCATAAGAGAAAATAAGAACAGGAGACTGGAAAATACTTACCTGTCATTAATTACACTATCTGCCTTATCATGGCAGTATAATACAGTCACTTTTTTTTTGTTTTCTACACAGCTGTAAGTACACCTTACTTGAAATTGTGCCCCAGGACTTCAATAGTGGAATAGCTGAAATTTGTTTTTCTTTAAGTCTTAATGCATACATGATCAATCAAAACATGCTTGTCTTTAGAATTATTTGTTCTCTGTTTCTTTGCTTTGTCCTCATATTTATCTGGTGTACATATTCTCAGTAACACTTTCTTAACCTAGTAAGTCTTGCAAGACTGGGGCAGCAATATGCGCTACCTAGCTTCCTCTTCTATCACTGGCTTTATTTTCCTATCTATTCTGCCTTCCACTGCACATAAGCACTTTAATGTATTTTCCATGTCTGCAAGGACCAGAACCTAAGTTTTATTAACAACCATTGCTATGTTTATAATCAGTTGTGTTTAGTAATATGGGTACTTGCAGCAGAGCTTGCCTAATTCTGGCCCCAACAAACCTAGGTCTGGGTTGAACTGATAGGCCTTTGTATCCTGTCTCAGAAATAAAAAGTGGGAGTATTAGTTAGGGGCTATGCAAAGCAATAGATGCTTACCATTAAAACCATGTAGAGAACTGGAAAGCGTAAGTAAACCCAAATCACAAATCTGTGCAAGGTGTATGATATATTGCAGCCTGGCTTAAAATATAAATTAAAAATGTCTGGTCACGCCTGCTGGTTGAGGTTGCATGTTTTAACAGTTTTGGACTGTTTAGTTTGTTTTTAATTTACTTATCTTCATGCATCTTAGTTCAACACATGTCCTTTCCAGGAAAACCCTCAGCTAAGCCATAGTTTGCATTTGGTCAGAAGGCCAAACCTTACCTGTAGCATGCAGTTCTACATGAGATGTCTGCAGCAAGTTGTTAATATGTTTAGGGCTTGTAGTTCACATCAGTTTGACTTGGAGTACAACAGAAAGCTGCTCCATTGCAACACTCCAGTTGTGGGAGTCATCCCACCATGTTTCAGTAATGGCAAGTAAGTTACAGCTTGCCTGCCACACAGTGGCTTCCAGCTCCTCTTGCTTGTTGCCCACGCTGCGTGTGTTGGTATAGATGCAGCTGAGCCATTGGCCTTAACACCCCAACCTCAGCATTATCCCCCATGGCTCATCTCTAGTGAGCCTTGTTTTATCCCCTTCTCCCTTCATACCTACTTGAAAGCTTTCTCAGGGAACCCTGCCAGCTGCTGGGCTAGGATCCCTTTTTCCCTTTGAGACAATGGACACCCATCCACAGCCATCAGGCCAGGTGCTGAGTAAACTGCCCCATGGTTGAAAAAGCCAAAATTCCTGCAATGGCTCCGGCCACTCAGCCATGTATTTATCGGATGGGTTTTATGATCCTCTAAGCATCTCCCCCTGCAACCCTAGGGATAGAGGATAGCATCGCCTGTACTTCTGCTTCCACTCACCAGAGTGGTTAGTTGATGGACTTTCTGTGCAGAGCTTCCTTGTGGCAGTGTGGAAGTACCTGATTGTTACTGAAGCAGTCTTAAAGGCATGGCCTTCCAGCCACTACTGAAAATAGAAGCTGCTTTTCTGTGGAGGTGCTACATGATTTTTCTGTCAATTTGCAAATGATTTGCCTTCAGCATTTCTCTAATTTGCCATGCAGTTCAGCACTGGCATACTGTGAAAAATAACTGATACCTAGTTTTTACCTGTTCAAGACTGGAGCCACACTTTCTCTGAGGGCTGACTAGCTGAAAACAGCAAAGCTCCCTCTGGCAGTAGATTCATAGGAGCGGCAATTAAGTAAGCCTCCTGATAAAGGCTTTGCTAAATGCCAGCATTTTTGAAGCAGAGTGACAACTTCTATAGTTGATGGGAGGGAATCAGGAGTGCAGTGAGGGAGCTGATTCTTCCCTGCAGCAGTCACTACTTCACTTGTCCCCTCCCACCAGCAGCAGGGTCTTTTCCAGAGCTGCCATTCATTCTCTCCTGCTCCATCTGTCCTCTGCTGTGTTTCTGGTCTGCTTCTCACATTTGGGGCAGTAGAACTCTGTTTTCTCTGCACCACCAGGAAGTGTCAGTGTGGCTCTACTTCTCTACACCTGAGCCCCTTCAGCAGCAGCACTGGGAGCTCAGGTAGCCTCAGGCTGAGATGTGTGAGGTACTGGGGCTGTGGAGTCGCCTGCAGTGAGGCAGCAACCACCGTAAGGTCTTGCAGCTTGATGCTGAAGCATGTTCATGGCAGATTGAATTTGTAGGGAGTTGAGATAACAAATTTCTACTAAAAAAAGCTTGCAGCTTCATTAAAAGCATTTCACTGGTATGAGAGATGGTATAAGGCCAGGTGTCTGGCCTATCATGCTTCGAAGTTTTCCTATGTATTACATTGATTCTGATTGTCACAATTTGATTGTGGAAATCAAATTATTTTAATGAGAAAGTATTTTTTGTCTTAGTTTTAAACTTCAGTCTAACTGAAACTTTTTAAAACTTCCCCTTCAGTTCAGATGGTGTGTGTATTTGTGTTAATAAACAGAATCAGCTAGACGTAGGAGTTTCTAACAGGAAGCATTATACCAGCCTAATTTTATTTGGAGAAGGAAGTGTTCTTTCTCATTTAAAAGGGGGAAAAAAAAAATAAATCAGAAAGTAAATCCTGAGGACGTTCTCATTATTCATGAAAAATGTTATTGAATTCAAACTCTTAGGGACTGGCCAAACATCAAAGTGCATATCCATAGCTGCAGAAGGAATTATTTCAGCTAGCAGAAATTTACTTAAAACATCTGGTCCTTTCATTAGCATTCTGAGTTCTTATCTTTGCTTGTTCATTCTGCCAGACTTCCTTTGCAACATGAGCAGGGGGGATTGTCCCATATAAAGGTTCAACCAGGACTAACGAGCAGCAGATTTAAGTAACAAGTTGTGGCAATCACAATGACATCACAGCTGGTTCAGTCCCTCTCGCTTTTTCTTGCAACTTGATATCATTTACTGTAATTATACCTCAAACCTTTGTCTTCAGCATTTCAGCTATTTCCTGCTTTTGTTTCCAAATATTGCATGCCCGTGACCAAACTTTAAGAGCCACATATATGGCTTTCTGCCATTTAGGGTTGTATACCACTTTCTCATTTAAGGCAAGGGGGAATGAAAGAAAATTAACTGCAGAAATAGAGGGTTTTGCTGAATAACACATCTCTGCCAGTGTGCTCCCAAGAAGTTACAAGTGGACAAAGTGGGCTGAGCCAGGCAGCTGTTGAGATCTGTATGATGTCTGCTGACGACTCATTTTGTATCTGCGTGCAAAACATTTAACTGTCTTTGGATCAAGTCCTCCTTTGCTGTAAATCCACAAAGCTCCTTGTGTTTACTGTACATGTGTATACCTAGTTTCTTTCTCTGGAATATGTCAAACTGGTGAATGGACTCGGCATTAACCCTCTAATTTTGACGATACAAAGTACATCTTGGGCTTTAAAAATTAAAATCACTTACCAGGGTGAAAAACTTAAGTCCTGCCTGCCATATTACTATTTTTAAGAATAACACCTATCTCATTTTGAGTAGGGATATCTCAGTGTGACCTTAAATGAATACAGATGAAAAAACTGTTCCCAGCAAGCGCAAAGACGACTTTAGTTGTTCAGCAGAAAGACAAGGTTTCGTTGCACTTATGACTGTTTTGTTTCACAGTTCTGTCAGTCAGGAATACCATTTCAGAAGCCTTCCATATGCTAGATGTTCAGATTTATTTTTCTCTAGGCTTCCATTGGTTTTAGACTACTTCCCTTACAAGGAACAGTCTCAAAGATGAAATATTCTGTTAGGCTCATTCACATGTCTGTTCTAGTAAGAAAATCTGTATTTAATAGCTCTTGGTTTTTTATTATTAGTTCTTTCAGCACAATCTGATTTTATTTTACTTTCCTGAATACCTGTATTTACTGTGAATTGTTTTGCTCTGAACTATTGTTCTGTCAGTCAGAAGGAAGGGCTAAAAGGAGATCTTGGTGTAAGTGGGGTAGACTGTGATTCTCAGGCTGAATATTGATGTTACAAATGCAAAATCAACTGTGCAAGGTTTGTGGGTGACGCCATACAAATGTGAATATTCTTGACCTATTGCTGTTGTAGTAGGTAATAAAGGTAGATATGAGGTTTTTCTGGGTATAGGGAAATTTCTTTCATTGCCCTTCCCAGAGATTACTGCTTTTGGAAGTAATCATTGAGATACATTGGAGCTGGAAGGGTGCTATAATATTGGATTATGGTTTCATATTTAAAAAAAAAAAAAAAAAATCCCATCCAAGAAAAAAAAGAGAGAGAGATAAATATATTACAATATATATGACAGCTGGTGGTGGGAACTCATTGCTAGGGCTTCTTTTCTAGAGAACATCCTCTGTGATTTTGGAGGGGGTTCCACAGTATGGCATGCAAAGCAGCAAAGTAAACAAAGTGCTAGACTGTGTTTAGTTTCTTCCCCATACAATCAGTGTGAATTAGTGGAACAGTTGACTGCCCCGAGCATCTCTTTCCAACTGGCAGATTTCTTGCTCCCAGTGGTCTCTCTGGAACATGCAGCAGCAATGCAACAGAAGTTGTTAAAGCCACTAATTAGAATTGTAATTAACAGATTAGGGATATATCAGAATTCCTTTCCACATGTGGGATTCAGCCAGGATATTTCAGCCATAGTTTCTGTCCATGTTAGATCCAGCACTAACCTTCCACAGATTTCACCTGAAGGAGAAGTCATGTTCTCTGTTGAATTAACAGTGAAGTGTTTTTTACGTGTGGCTATAGGGCTATGTGTAAGTTTCAGGGGAATTGGCTGATGAAAGTCACCTCTGTCTGCTTCAGCTGTTTCTGCTGGTGGAGGAGATGGAGGTTCGGGACTCATACAGTAAAACTGTGCAAGAGAGAAGAGTAGCTGCTGAAGGAAGGAAATTGTGGAATGGTTTGGATTGAAAGGGATGGCTCCAATCTTAGCCATGGACAGGCAAAGTTTGCACTTCAGGGAGACCAAGATTTTTAGCAGGAGGACTTAAACAAAAAGTCCAGGGAAAGAAATTTTGGGTAGTTTGACATAATCTATGAGGTAACCTGTTTCTTTAGAAATTCACAGCCACTTGAACAAAGCTTTAAGGGAATGAAATCATGCATTTTAAGCCCAAAAGTACTGGTAGCAGGAGAACTGGATGCTTCAGTGACTTAAGCAGTATCTGGAAGATGGGGGCTCCTAGGAAGATGCAAGTACCTGGATTTGAATACAATTCTGGGAGGAGGAGATGCTGATCCTTAACAGAATGGTAGGCAGCTCACTGATTAAATTGACTCGGAGAGTAATAACATGCTAGTTAAAAAAATAAATAAGTGAGGCAGTAAGCTGCATAGGTCTTGGCTGAAGGGCTTGACTGTAGGAAGAGGAAATTAAAGTGGTGGCTAACATAGGTGATTACTGAAGTCTATCGTTCAAAGGTAATTGTTTTCTTTTTTTTTTTTTTCCGACATACCCCAAATTCCAGCATTGGCAAGTTTGAAAAGGTAATGAAATATTCACATAATATCTCTGCATTTCTTATGTTTCTAAAACATGCATTTGAATGATATAATTTTGAATTCAGTCAAGACAAGATTGAAGTCTAATTAATGTTGTATTTGTTTGATGTTTGGGACAGTTTGGCAAAAAGTATGCCTCAGGAAAAGACTGAACCAAATGTGCCTTGTGATTCTTAAACCCAAATCACAGCAGACTTAGTAGGGCTGGAGAAAAACATTAGAGGAATGACAAGAAAGCTTCCTTCCTGCTACTGTGGGAAAGACTGTGGTATCTCTGCTACTAGGTTTTCCTTGCTGAGAGCTTTCGAAGCATAGACAGTGCTGTGGCAGTTTGTCACCAGCCCAGGGTGACTGTCAGCTGAGGTGAGTAATCAAGCTTCAGATTCATCATTCTCAGCCAGTGAACCAATCCTAATAATGTCTTTTTCAAAATGCTTAATTGGAGTGGGGAAAAGCCTTGTCCTTCTCATCGATTCCAGGAGTTGGCTCAAATATGAAGTAAACCTGGCAGTGGGGTGAGCCTGATTTGTTTCAATTTGTAGCTGAAGCTCTTCTAGGTTCAGAAGGTGACATTCTTTCCTTCTAGGTTCAGAAGGTGACATTCCTCCTACTTTGAGACCTCTGTTCGTAACGTTGTATCTTTCACTACTGCCATCTAAAGATCTGGATCATTGCTTTGCTGGCTATGTGATAGTGTAATCTTTGTGAGA
Source organism: Gallus gallus (assembly GCF_016699485.2). Taxonomy (NCBI): domain Eukaryota; kingdom Metazoa; phylum Chordata; class Aves; order Galliformes; family Phasianidae; genus Gallus; species Gallus gallus. The sequence continues at coordinate 7,958,003 of NC_052537.1, read as the reverse complement.
TTATAACTGTTGTCTTCTGTAGAAGCATGGTGCTTGAAGAACTTCTAGTAGAAAATCAATAGATTAACTATTTCAGTGCTTACTGCTCATCATTACAGTTCAGACTGCTAGTGTAACTTAAGAGCCGAAGCTGAAAGTAACACAACATAATATTGCTAAAGTTGGAGTTCTTAAGTAGAAATGGAAGTTTTACCGCTTCAGTAACTAAGCAAAGGTATTTCTTAGACTAAAAATACTGTGTTGAACATCAGGAAGTCAAGTTATATCAGCTTAATATTAAATTAATGTTCTTTCATATACATCATTATCTCCTACCATGAGACATGCAGCTGTTCGCACAATCTGCACTCAGTCAATAGCTTGTGACATATCTTGAGCAAGTATTTTATCAAAAAAAAAAAACCCACAGTGTCTAATCTTGTAGCCATCAATTTAGAATTTCTGTGTGTATTTGTTAATAAATGTATTCCTTCATATACTGTATCCCAGCAGAGTTGTGTTTATGTCCTGACAATTACCCTCACTTAATGCTCTTCTGTGACCTTTATGCATGTAAGGAGCAATGAAAATGCACTTGGGACTTGTAAATGTCACGGTCAAGTTTAATTTTTCATGACTGTGAGAAGCTATGATGGGAAATAGTGAAATAATTTCTTCTTATCCTGGAAAATACTGTTAAGGTTATGCACGCTCTATTTTACATAAGTAATACCTTCATGTAGTCCTCAATAGAGGTCTACCTTAAGTGACCTACTTTGAGATGCTGGGATTCTACCTTCCCTGGAACATGACTGCGGTGCCAGAATTTGTAGCAATCTTCCTTGGGTTCCCATTTGCCTCTAATTTTATGACCCGTATGTACATCAGTAACGATATTTTTGAAAGCTTGAATTAAGATTGGCTATTTTCAGGTAGGACATCTGGACAGGAGATCAGTATTTTGTCCTAGGATGCCAAATAGAACAGGTTTTGAAAATTACACTATTCTTTGCCAGAACACTGATTACGCTGAATAGCATGCATCAAGGCTACTTGGTATTCTTAGTCACTGACAGCAAGTCAGAGCACTTTCTTTAGGTAATCTTATGTTCTCATTTTTCTGAAAGATCTAGGGAAAAGTAATGTTTACATGGAGAAATTCACCTTGTGAATTAACTTCACCAGTTAGAAATGTGCTAACAGCTTGTAGTATCTTAAGTTCCTTGCTAGTAAGGTTTTTTTGTCTTGTTTTTGTTTGTTGGTTTGTTTGTTTGTTTTCTGTTGCTTTTGGCTTCAATCGCAGTAGAAGAATAACCAAATGGAAAGTTTCATTTTTAGGGATTATACTTCTCTTAGACTAGTCACCACTGTGTAAGTATTGAGACAAATTTTCTTCTTTATGCTCTTCAAATGTGATCAGCATCAGCGTCACTTTGCTACCAGTCACATCGACTGGCTTCTGAATTAGAAGGACCATTCCTAATTGAAGAAACAGTCATTTATTCAGGGCATGAGCCATTTCCAACTGCAGTGATGATTTTTTTTTTTTCTACAAAGACGTATGAACTGTGAACTAAAGCCTCATTGAACGAAGAATGTCAAGCATGCAGGAAACTGTGAAGTTGTCAAATACAGTGCAGAAGAGCAGGAAATGACAAGAGCTTAGAAAAGAGACGGCACCATAGAACTGATTCGTTTTTCAGAAACAAGTATTTGTCAGCTTTTCACAAACAAATACTTCTTAGAGCTTTAGAAGCAGTTTTTCTTGCTTTTCCTAAGGCTCCGGATACTTCTTAGTTATGTTTTGTCAGTTACAGTTGCTTAGTTGCAATTAAATTGCTGCAGAAGAGGCAAATTTTAATTATAGCATCATCAGCCTGATTCCCAGAGAGGTGCAGATACTTTATGTTGCAGCGACTCAGGCATTTCAGTGGGACCTACCAGAAAGTGTAGTAACTTGTATGAATAAGCACGGTGGAATTTGGTCCTAAATTAATATCTGTTGCAGCCTAGAGCATTTGTTTGCATTACCAGCCTAAGCTATTGCTTCTAAGGGACTCTTTTGTGTATTGATTGCAAAGATTTATTTTAAACAAATCTCCTCTGATAGTCGTTGCAAATAACTGACTTAACTTTTGATTATTGTCTAGACAACAGTTTTTCTGAATTATGAGTGTATTCAGTATCACAAGTGTTTTCTTTCTTCTGCATTCCATAAAGGTGCTTACAAATACAGGGTGTCTAAGGTTCACTTAATCTGAGAAATAAGAAACCTGGGAAGGGCATAAGATAATTAAGTTGATTCTGTACTTAGAGGGATGCAGAGAATTCTGACAGTAGAATCATTCAGATTACGTATGGATGGGTACATTGACTACAAACCATTTACTGCATTCTTTTTCTTGATGTAATTTTTGAAGTAGTTTTTCTTGTTCTCTTTTCAAGAGAGACATTTTTGTAGGATAACACACACACACACACATGCAGACAGTACTTTTACTCTAGAATCTTAGTTTGATTCCATCAGAATTAATTTTGAGGATAGAAATATGCAAAATTGAAGAGGCTGGGTAAGGTTCTCCCTTAATAAATCCATGTTAAATTCTGTTCTGATTATTATAAACTAGCTTTAGAGTTCAGGTTTAAAGGCTTGCTAAGTTCTGTTTTTTATAGGAAGGGGAGGGTTTCAGATCTGACATGGTTATTAATACACATAGGTATTATGCAGGTTGCTCTGAAAATAACACCTCCTCTTTATTGCCATGGAAATTGCAACAGATACAAATAGCACAATAACACTATTTGATAGAGCAAATTCTCACATACAAAACACTATTTTTCAACATAGTAATCACCATTAGTGATGCATTTTCACCAGCCACGAACAAGAGCTGCATTCCACACTCATCACAATCTGCACCAGAGGAGGCAAACCACTGTTGCTGTCATCACTGCTGAGATGCACCACCCACTGCCTCACTGTTCTTGTGTTCACTGTTTGGTCTCCATTAACATTCAGCAAGCATCATTTAATGTTAATAGGTGCCATTTTTTCTGCATCAAAAGAATTCAGTTCCACACCTTTGCTTCATACACACTTCCATGCCAGACGCTATTTGTCAGACTGTCCCTCTGCAGCAATCTGTCACACAGCAACAAAATGTAATGAAATATTGGTGGGAAGGTTCAACTTCTACTGCCATACTACCAACATCCACCTCTGATATCATGGGCCAATGTGATAAAGTAGAAGACATTACTTTTGGAGCAGCCCTCTTACAAAATACAATGAAATAAACACTCATTTCTGCAGTATAAATGAAGATTATGATCTATAGCTTTTAGCATAATATATTAGTAGCTTGAAACAATCCATATGTGCAGGGTTGTAAGACATTATAAGCATTCTGGACTAGCACTCTGTGGCATTTAAGTGAGTGCAAATGGTCATTGCGGGCAAAATCGCAGACTGAATGAATTTGTGTACTTGTTAACATTTTATATTCAGAAGTACTCTGCACAGTTTTGCATGCCGAACCTCTTTATGCACAAACAGGAATTCTGGAACTCTGTAGAGATAACAAAGAATTTATTGTTAATTTAATAAAAGTAGCTATTACTTGTTGAGATGTAATTACTACTGTTGTGGTTTAACCTGGCAGGTGGCTGAGCACCACACAGTCATTTTCTTCCCCCCCCCCCTTCCCAGTGGAATGGGGAAGAGAATTAAAAAATAAAAATTAAAATTAAATAAAAAAAATAGGTTTTGTGGATTGAGATAAAACTATTAAATATGATAGGAAAAAAAGAAAGAATAATAGTTATGATTCTATATATATAAATGGATGTAACAAGTGATGAACAAGCAATTGCTCACCACACCCCGATTGAGACCCAGCTGGCCTTATGAACAGTGGAAGAGTGATGAATGCTCCCACCCCTTCAGGACTCCTGCTTGATTTTCTATGATATGGAATATCCCTTTGGCCAGTTTAAGTCAGCTGTCCTGATTCTCTTCCCCCCCAGCTCCTTGAGCCCTTTGCTGAGAATGACCTTGTCTCTCTACTAACACTGCTTAGTAGCGACTATAAACATCAGTGAGTTATCAGCATTGTTCTTCTCCTAAAACCAAAACAGAGCATTTTACCAGACTCTCTGAGGAAAACAATTCCATCCAGCTGAAACTAAAACAGCTACAGAAACAGAAGGAAGACTGTAGTTTCAGAAAATTGATCAATCAAGAGGCAGTTGCAAGTGTTAGAATCTCATTAATATCCACACTCTTCTCCAGTGTTACACTTGTGCTTCCACAGCTCCCTGTGGATCCCAAGAGTGGATCCCCACCTTCAAGGAGAATGGGGGAGGTGTTCTGTGAGCTTTCTGCATCCCCAGTTCTTCAGTAAGGGGAGAACTGACTTGGATGTTTCCTCTCCCTTACTCTGGATTACACATGGTGTACTCATGGTAGTCATTTGCTTTCTCCTTATTGTTTTTTTCTTTCATTGTGTGCACATTAACATTTATTCTTTGTTCTTCTTAAGCCAGTTTCCTTGGTTGAATTTTTTTTAATGACAGTAATTAAGTATCAGTCATTATTTCCTTGGGGTCTGCAGTATCACTCTGTTTTTTTGTGAAGACTTCTTTCATCATCTCTTGACTGACAATTTTGAGAGCAGTTTAGTGTTTTATATGTGACCTGGGGACATTTAATTAGTAGCTTGATAAGTTAAACTTAGGGCTTGGCCATAGCATTTCACATAAAGCATGTTGTTCTTTCCTCTACAGCTAAGTACTCATCTTGACTTCTGGAGACTGTTTAATTTTTGATTCTCTCTTTTCTCAACTGAAATAAGTAATCTTCTTACCTACAAAACTGGCTGAAACAATAAATCTGATTGATATTATGCTTGAATAAAATAGTCTAGAACAGCTGTAAAATTCCTTGGTACTGGTACTGGGGATTCTTGTTTCTAGAGAGCATCTGCTTCATTTCTGCAACATGCATCTCCCCTACTTACGCAAGCTCTTGGCAACGCAATGATTGTATTCAAAATTTTGGATACAAGAGGAGAAAAATACTGAGTCTTCTCACCTTCATTTGAATTCCATATTTACTTTTTTACTTAAGGCTGTTGACATAGTCTACCTAGACTTCAGCAAAGCCTTTGATGCTGTCTCCCACAGTATTCTTTTGTAGAAGCTGGCAGCCTATGGCCTGGACATATACACTTTTTGCTGGTAAAGAACTGGTTGGATGGCTGGGCCTAGAGGTTGGTGGTGAACGAAGTTAAATCCAGCTGGTGACCGGTCATGAATTGTGTTCCTCAGGGGTTGGTACTGCTCCTGTCCTGTTCAGTATCTTTACTGATGACCTGGATGAGGGAATAGAGTGCACCCTCAGTAAGTTTGCAGATGACACCAAGTTGGCAGGAAGTGTCAATCTGCCTTGGGGTAGGAAGGCCCTATAGAGGGATCTGGACAGGCTGGGTTGCTGGGCTGAGGCCAGTGGTATGAAGCGCAAGAAGACCAATTGCTGCGTGCTGCACTTTGGCTACAACAGCTCCAGGCAACGCTACAGGCTTGGGGCAGAGTGGCTGGAATGGGTCCAGGGAGGTGGTGGAGTCATCGACACTGGAGATGTTCAAGAGATGTTTAGATATTGTAATGAAGCACATTATTTAGCAGGAAGTATTAGTGATAGGTGGACGGTTGGACTGGATGATTATGGAGGTCTGTCCAACCTTGGTCATTCTATGATTACACAGAATAACAGAAATTTAAAGTAGAAGTCAATCAGATTTTTCTACAACATGAGATAACGTTTTAGTGGAGTGGCATCTTGCCTTATTTCTAGACATCAAGTCAGTGCTTAAAGTTTTTCTGTTCTGAAGCTAATACACTAGATTGTGAAGGGCACTTTTTAACTGGTGTCTTAGATGATGTACACCATGGGGGAAAAATTACAGGGGAAACAGCATAGCTGAGAAAGTACTCATAAACTTTCATATATAGAAAGAGCTATCCGATTAAAAAAAAAAAAAAAAAAAAGTATTTTTTTACAGATATTTCTGCTTCGAAAAGCAATAATTTAAGAGACAAAATCAGGTTTTGAAAAATAAAAAGTTTTTCCATTACTTGAGGTTTGGTTTTGGTAAAAAACTGTGTGCCCTTCACACAGCAGACAGTTACAAAACTGTACTCTCAGGATTCTCTGAATTGCTGAACCAGGGAATCAACAGCTTTCAAATAGCTGACTTTAATAAGATACTGAATTGTGTAAACTGCTGATGAAACTGTAAAAGAAATGTATTGGAATGGTATGATCTGGTCTAATCTCAGCTCTGTTCCTGTAATTCTTCTTTCTTACGTTTGTGTGGAAAGGGAGATAATGACTGATGGAATGGATCTACTTTGCCCCTGCCTGGGTATGTGTTTTTTATTTTAAATGATGGTTTTAAAAAATGATCATTTATTATTGATATATCAAAAATTATATCATCAGAGATACATTTTTCTAGATGTTATATCATCAGAGATACATTTTTCCAGATGAAACTGAAATCTCAAATTCTGTATGGTTCTAAAAAGTATTAGATTTACTAATGTAATTTTGTCTTGCATAAAATTTCTTAAGAAGCAGTAGACAATTATAGCAGTGGTTTTACTGTAAGGTAAGAGTGTAAGAGGTACAGCAATACTTAAAAAACTGATGAGTTGTATGTAAATAAGAACATTTATTCCTTCTCCCTGTAGCGCTTTCTGTTATGAAGCATATCAAACACTGGGATTCTTCTTTCCAAGCACTGGTTAACTGAGTTTTGTTTGATCTCTCTAACTACACAGTTTATACAGGATACTGCTGGAACCATCAGTTGTCTTTTCAGCTGTTGGTGATCCTGTTCATCCTTTTACAGGAAGTATGTTTTTAAGCCCTTACCTATTCTTATCCTTTAAATCTGTTGTTTCTGGCTCGCTGCATGGCAAGTACAGCTAGTAACTCCCCTGAGCAAACCATACCTGCTGCTCTATGTGTGCCTTTGGAACAAGTAGTTTAATACTGTGTTAAATGTGAGTCTCAGATTGAATTGCATAGTACTCTCCTAATGGGAAAGCAATGACTTCACAGCAGTCTTTATAAAGCATACCTCAATAACCAATTGTGTTCTCATTTCTGTACATTCTGTATGTATTTATTCTATAAATCATTTTACCTTTTACAGTCTCTGTACATCTCAACATCAGTTGAAACCTAAAAATACAAAAGTCATTTGCTCCTGAAAAGAAATCCATTTACTATTTATTACTTTAGTCACTTGGAACTACCTCTTTGTTTCTATCATTCATTGTTGACTTTGCTGTTCTCTTTGGTTTATTCTTCCAACTTCAGATTTGTATGTGGTGTTATTAAAGAGAGCTATCTGTTTCCAAGTCTAGAGGAAAACTTAAAGGTATATTGGAGGCAATATACATATTGCCTACTCACAGTGTATGAATGTCCAAATTATTCAAATTCTTTTCATGTAGTTGGGGTCACCGTAGTTACTTTATCTGTAACTTCACTCAGAGGGTGGTAAAGCACTGGAACAGGTTGCCTAGAGAAGTTGTGGATGCCCCATCCCTCAGGGCATTCAAGGCCAGGCTGGATGTGGCTCTAGGCAGCCTGGTCTAGTGGTTGATGACACTGCCCGTGGCATGGGGTTGGAACTAAATGATCCTTGTGGACCTTTTCAACCCAGGCTGTTCAATGATTCTATTTACTGCCTCTGAACTTTGCCATCTATTTCTGTACAATTTGTCTTTTGTAAATAACACTTTATTAGTTTATCAGCTAGGTGATTTTTTTTTTTTCCACTTTTTTGTACTTCTGGCATCTGACTTCCATGGCAGAATGACTACTTGCTGATCGACTACGTCTGCCTTTTAGCCTGAAACTATTATTTTGTCAATTCATTTGTAGCATGATTTGTTTTCCCCATATCCTGTTTGTATAGATTTGGTTGTGTGTTTTCATTATTTAGTATTAGATGGAAAGGTACTTTATTTAAGAGTGCTGCTAATAACACGTAAAAGACATCTAGAATGAATCTGGTGGGGCTGTGACTGTTGGTCAGTATCTAGATTTTGTTTGTACTATCAGCGTAGCTGGCATGTTGTACTTTGTATGTCATCTATTTTACCTAATGCGGCATTCTCTTCATCATGCAACCTCAAACAGTTGTCAGTTACTTGACAATACAGCCTGATCATTTTGTGTATTATAATATTTCATATCAGCGTCAGCTCATTCAGGCTGGTATGCATACTGGCTGGTTCTCTCTGTCCTCCACAGCAGCATGAGCACAGTTGTTCAAATGAAGCTTGGATGTCACAGGTCTGTGTGGGATGGACTCTGTGCTTGGTGTCAATTCTGTCACTGAAATACTCCCATCACAGCAAGTTTACCAGGACAACATCTACTGTAGTTTTGTGGATACGAGGGAAAATTAGAAAGAGTATTTCTAGGTATTTTGAATAGCACTGGGTCTTCATACTGTATGTTTTTAGAATATGAGATTCTTTAAACTGTATAATTTGTGTGTTACATAGGTTTCTAGAGCCATACCTAGATTTGTCTTATCAGTTTGAATTTTTTAACAACCATTGCACTTCTGAAAATTTCACCAGCTGCTCACCTTTAGCTGGAGATGAAGCAAATCTTTTTCTCAGTAATTTTCCCTTAGAGCTATGAATGTGAGTCACTAATAAGTGAGGAGAACTGAAACAGATGCCAGAAAATTAAAATCAATTGATTTTATGCATAATATTAACAAGGCATTTTATCTTGGTGACAAACAGTGCTATCTTAAGTAAGCATTCATTTGACCTACTGGCTTTGATATCAGTTGCTATTAATATCCATGTAGCACTCATTAACAAGACTGCAGCTTTCAGGGATTTAGTGGAATAGTAAAGAAAGTTACATTAAACAAACCTGTAAACAATAATCTTTAAAGACAGAAAAACAAAAGGAAAATAAATTAATAGTCCAATATTAAATAGAGGAATAATAAGCACATGCATTTAATGAATATTCTCCTATAGATAGAAAACAGATGTGACCTATGAAAAGTTTGATATATTTTGAAATATTTGTCTATTATAATTCTTTTAAATCAGTATTTGTCTGAGATATTTAGAAGTTTCTAAAAGTTATATAATATGGCTATAGGAATAAACCGAACAGTAAATTGACAACCAACACAAATGCATAACTAATGCTATTTACTAAAGTGAACTGTACCAAAGAAGTTCACATTGCCAGAAAATTGAAGGGAGCATTCTAAGAGCATCTGATTTTCAATCCAGGTCTGATGAATGAAATAAAGCTAGCAGATATTTGTTCTGTGTTGGAAAGCTGAAAGGATACTCATCAGTTCCTCTAGAATATAAAAGAGTCAAAATCATTTTAATTCCTTCCTGTTTCCTGAGCTGACATATCCCCCAAAAATGTCTTAGAACTTCATCTGCTAACCCTTTGTGCAAAACTCCTGTTTGCTGGGTACATCAGTCGGAGACACAGCTGCATCAGGAGCCTGAGTCAATATTTGTTTGTGTAACAGGACAACTGCTGCTTGTTGTCAGAATCATGTTATACAGTATCATTAGTTTAGTCTGTAATTAGTGCTTTTTTTTTTTCTCCTATGAACTGCAGTGATTTCTGTGCAATATGCAGAAATATTTGCTATGAACTTCAGTAATTGAATCAACATCTGTTCATATCAGGTAAACCTATGGTTCAACAGGTTTCCTCATTTTCATTATTTTAATCTATTATTTTACTGGTACAAGTTGCACAAGAAAAGAAAAAAAAAATCTAGTTACTGTTTCTGTAATCAAATCTGATAGTACCAGGAAAGCTGGAGCATGATTTTGATTCTATATTGCATTCAATACACAAGTTTCTCATCTATCAGACAAAGAATCTGCATTGGATCTCACTGGAGATCTCTGCAAGTGAACAGAGGCATCATTTTTTGGGTTGTTCTTTTTTTTTTTTTTTCTTTTAGAGAGAATAGCATTAGGGAAGTCAAGATCTAACTTGCTTCAGAGCCTAATGCTTTTAGTGTTCTAACAGCCTACAGAGAACTTAAAATTAAACAGAGCCATTCAAACTTCTAATTAATGAATGGTAAAATGATATTGCATGACAAAATAACTTGATTAACATGACAGCTATTAATGTTGATGGTTTGGTCGCATTGAAGCAATATGTGGAATCTCTTTGGTCAAGACTTTTCCATAAGGAACAGAAACAAGATGCAGTATTTTTACTACCAGTTTTGATCCATCTTTATCAAAAGTCAGTATTGTTCAAATTGTGCTTAATAAGATGACAATTCTGTTGCCACCATTACACTTTAAATGACCATTCTTGTGCTCCCTTGGGGTGTAACATGAATGGTAGCACTCTGAACAAACTATATATTATAACATGAAATATTTAATAACAGAGAGACGGGACTGAAACATTGATACATCTGTCTGATTCATAGATATATTTTATTTGGTTTCACAAAAGACAGGAAATGTCAGATCATACAAGAATCAATTTAGTTTGGGCATGTTCAGCACAGTTTTAACTGAAGAACATAATTATTTACATCACTCAGTGACATAAATGTGATCTCTGCTGACATCTTTGCTTCAAAAAGCTGCCTTTATTGGTTCTTCTTTGCACACCATGTCTCCAGAGATACAAAATCTGAAAAAAAAAAAAAAAAAAAAAAAAGCCTCAGAAGAATTTGCTCACATTATTAATTCTTCTTCATATTTAGATTATAGTAATGTTCAGAGTACTTCTGCGGTCTCTGCTTATGTTTCTGTGGTATTATTCATGTATGTACGTCCATTATAGCAGAGGTCAGTTTTTACTGATGGTTGAATAATATCACATTCTCTTCTTGTCCCTTAATCTGACAGATGTTTCTACCTTAACTAATTAATTAATTCTGCCTTTAAGTGAAGGAAACAACAGAAATGTAAGAGAAATTAGTGTCAATTTAGCTCACCACTGAGAGTGCTGGGTCTTTCTGCAGAAACAGTTGTGTAATCCTTTCTGGACTTGATTTTAAGAGCATCACTATTTTCTTCATCGTCCTTGGCCTTCATCATCATCCTCTCAGCCTTTCCTCGTGCAACAATCTAAATAACAAAACAGATTATTTCCATATGGCTGCTGTCTGAGGGACTTTGTGATATTTCACAGACAGGGCTACATAGCTGGAAAGGGATTGATCCTAGATGAAGTATTTTACATTTTACAGGCCATAGTAAACAACTCAACAGCTCATATGAAATAGATGACAGTAAGTGCAGAGTGTATGCATTTAAAAATAAAGGAACTGAAGAACAATTGGATAATTACAGGCCATAATATTTCCAAAATAAACTTTTTTGACAATACTGACATTAGAATTGTTCACTTCCCCCCATTTTTCTGTGAAGAGATGGAGAATGAAAAGAAAGTAGGAAAAGAGGCAAGCAAAATACTTTGTGCCAAGGCTTGGGCCCTTAACAGTGCTTTCATGTCAAGCTAATACTTCTATCACAAGGAAACACACAGAAGCTGCCTTTAGCAGAGTAATGGAGGCTCTTGGTCTGGCTCTATTAATCATTTTGGAGAAAACTTTCTTAAAGCTTTTCTAGTCAGGATGGAGGAATTTTAATTTTACATTAACTTTATCTCTTTCCTATCAGTCTGCTTTAGGAAGAACTCCAAGACTACTGTGGGAGACCAGTTACCTTAAGACATTAAGTTGTAATACATACCCTGAGAAAATCCGTCAAACAAGTAGTGTTGGAGGAAAGAATGTACAACTAATTTGTATCTGGTGTAAACATTCCAGAATGAACCAGTGTTTCAGTTAAGGAAGAAGACTGGTTCATATTCCCTTTTTAGTTATAATTCACTAGCTGCATGGCCACATTTCAGTATGAACCATGGAATGGCTTGGGTTGGAAGAGATCTTAAAAATCATCTCCTTCCAACACCTGCCCTGGGCAGGGTTGCAAGCCACTAAATGAGGCACCAAATCAAGTTGCCCAGGGTCTGGATCTGGAAGCAACTTTTCTTCCTTAGCCGCTTACTGTTTAATGAGATATAAGTGTCTCTCTGACATACTGTCCTTAAGGCAGCGTTCTTTTAAATTTTGTGACTGCATGTGGTATGTCACATTAGTTTTATATGAGTCCAAATACTGGGATCAATACCATAATATGTCTTCATAAATGGCATGAGAGGTAAGACAGAATGCCCAATTGACAAGCTTGCTGATGGTGAAGAACTAGGAGGAATGGATGTGCCATCATTCTGGGGGAGAAATGGGTTAACAGGACTGCCATAGTGTTCAACAAAGGAAGTATTTGTACAGATACATGAAGTCTTGCAAAACTGAGGAAATAAATCATTAAACAACAGTGGGAAAAACACTGCCAGTAGTGGGCAAGCTGCCACCATTGCCTTTGAAAGGGAAATTCACTGCAACACTGGTGCCTTGAGACCTGTCTGAAAGTTGCACTGTAGCCCACATCCTTAAAATTTCGCAGGTTTTAGATCACACCTTAGCATAATATCTGTAGACTCTTTTTGCTTATCTCTTCAGCTACTTGTAGAAATAGTGGTCTTTCTTTGATTTATTTTACCATTTTGTTAGTTATTATTTTGTCAGGAGAGACTGGAAATCTTCCCTTTTTGTATTTCTGTGGCAACAATCACATCCAAAATTGCAGGAATGGGTTACAGTGATGGCAAAACACCACTGCAATTACCCTCTGTGTTAAGGCTCTTGAATTCTGTAGTGACCTCCAGAAGCAGCACACAGCAGGACGATTGCAAGGGCTTCTTCTGCTTAGTAGTTTTAAGGCTGATCATAAAGAACTCTTTGGATATGAGCTCTTTCTCGATTATTTTCATCTAGGAGTAAAATACAAGTGAGTCAGCAGGAAAAATCCTTCAGCATAATCTAAACTCTACAGTATTTTTCAGATCTGATTCTGGGCAGATAGCCCTACGATGCATGGGGAAAATTAATAGAAAATGACTATTAGTGTCTTTATAGTTAAGATTCAACAATTCAGTGATTTGTATTTTCTATTTAATCACACCAACTGATGTAAGAAATAACTGAAAATGCTGGTGTGACCTTGCTCAAGCAAACTATGTAAAATTGAATGTAGCAAAGATTGTATGTTGGAAATTGTGCAGTAATAAATTTTTTTTTTTTTTTTTTTTTTTTTTGCATTGTACAGCTTGCCAACTATGCCAATACAAGATAGTAGTTTAGGCAAATTACATGACTAAAGAATTAGAAATGTAACTGGGAAAGGAAGCATAATGTTGGCTTTGTGGCAATAGCTCATTTTGTATGGTAAAACTAATTTGTAATTTGATCTCTAAAGCAGAACATCAGTGTACCAAAGCACTTGAAAGATCTATTACAGAGGAAAGGAAGTGTGAAGACAAAAATAGTTTGACAGCAGTACAGACAAGGGCAGAAGAACTATTATGCCGGATAACGTATTCATAAGAAAATAATTCAGTTATTAGAAAAAGCCGATGAAGTTCTTCGGAGGGAGAACACAAATAGTTTTAGTATTAAGTTCAGGTTTAGAAATTTCATTAACTTGTGGTTTTTTTTGTTTGTTTTGTTTTTTTTTTTGTCTTCATGTGAATCTTTTTTAATACATTCAGGCAAGAGAAGAAAGATACTGAACACAGAAACTGAGCTTAGAAAGCACAGCTCATTATTAAGGTGTTCCCTAGGCTAAAAACAGAAGCAAAGGAGTGTGAGTGGCTTTATGCAGTACTGCAGGTCAGGATTCTGGGCACACAGAACAGTGTCCCTGCAACCAGCTTCCTCTCTCACATGGGGCATGTGCATGATTTTTTGTAGGCAAATGAGATCTTTTTCTGCCTGTACATTTTTCTCTTTAACGGTTGATGAAAGGACTTCTGGCAGAGCAGGGCTAGGAGCATTTACCACTAAGTAGAGCCAAGTGAAACCTGTCCATTGCCTGGAAAATATGATGTGTATAGCCACATCCAAGCAACAAAATCAAAGGAAATTCTCTTCGTGAACCAAATGTTTCAACTGATATTGAATACTCCATTCTAGAATGATGTCAAGGATGAAACAAAAGTTAATTCCAGTGGTTTAAGATATTTCTTAGCAGCAATAGTATTTTATTATTATTATTTTTATTTTACATCTCTATCTGATTTCTACCTCTGTGTTGGGAGGTTGAAGGTCAAAGCCACTGAGTGCAAAGGGCTGAACAGCAAACATCTTTCTCACAAGATATATATATATATATTTTAAAGGATAATTCCCCTCCTGGTAAAATTCCTTGTAGAAATATAAATTGATTAATTTGTTAAAATACCCTAGTGACCTGGCACAAGCACAGGGGGTATGATTATTCCTGAGTTATTAAGGGAAGGATAACCTAGATGCAGAAGTTCATATTTCCTCACTGAAAATGTAGTAAAATAATTGTTTAAATACTTTTTTGGTCTATTAGGCTTCTCACTAATCTTTTGGTGGAACTCATTAACATGCTTCAATGCTAAAAGGTATGAAGATGGTTTTCATCAAGTAAAATTGTTAGTGATGCATATCATGCATGACGTGCATTGTAAGTTGTGTTTATTATTTGAGAAGCCTTGTCATAGCAACTGATACATTGCATAAATCAGTGCATTCTTGAGAGATGGAAAATGCAGGGAAATTTAATGGACAGTTCTTAAACTACAACAAATCAAAGCATTTTATACAAATCCTCAATTTTACTGTTGTTTTCTTTTTCTTTTTTTTTTTTTTCTTCTCTTTTTTCTAATACAGTATAAATAATTTACTTCTTTCCCTACGCTGCAGATCTTTAAGTATGGAGCTTGAGTGAAGAGCAGAAATACTGAAATGCTTTTCCCTGTGTCCTTTAAGACAGGTAGAAATAGGCTAATCATATGTCAGAAGCAAGCTTTGGGCTATGATTAATCCCACGTATTGAGAACTGTTTTGCAAGAAATTGTTTCTGAGAGGGCATGAGCCCTTTGGAATGAGAGACAGCTTTCCAGAGAAGAATGTTTTAAACATTTTGTTTGTTGACTAGATACCTGGTGAAGGAACTCAGCTGAATACATTTGAAAGAATTATTATTCAGGAATTGAAGACTTTTCAGATGACTGTTATCCCAGTTTGAAGTCTGATAATGTGTCTTGGAAAGATAAAGAACACTTGGAAACGTTAAAAGTGGTAAGACATAAATATATGTATATATAGGACACAAATTTCTGTTTGAGTATACTTTTTTACATTTACTGTATTTCATCAGTGCTTTTATAAATGAACTGACAGTTTTATGAGATTTTTGGTTTTCAGTATTTATATGGGATTAAATTGCAAGGGAGAAACCTCTGGTGGTAGGGTTCTCAAATGATGCTTTTTCAGGCAGATAAGGAAGACTGTGAACCCAGGGCCTGCTCTATTGTCTTTGTGTACAGTTGTCAACAGTGATAATGAACAATACATGTGCAATCTCAGCCATCAAATGACTGTGTTAGTGGAAGATGTAAGAAGAGATCTACACAAGCTGCAGAAAAATGTTTTGAAAGATTTCATGCAATATCTGATTGATCTCATCTGCTTGTTAAGAATTTCCTCATTTTTACACAGGGCCTTGCAATTGCTTACACCTCTTTATCTCAAAGATAAAGCTGCTAATAAATTTAGCAACAGCTTAAACACCTAAAATAGTACGTTCAACCCATAATTCAAATCCTGTTTTTTGTATGTGCATTGGTACAGAGAGATTATCTTGTACTGTAGATTTAAATTGCCCTGATTTATTAAGCAAAATGCAACATTATAAATGGAAATATTCTACTACAAAATAAGTAGAGGAAAGGCATACTCCCTAATTTAGAGTTTATAGAGAATTTCTGCCTTACGTATAAAATTCCACTGGGTTGGGATGATCACTTTTTTTCATCAAATTAGAAGTTGTAATATGGAATCTAGACTTTTTATCATCAATTTGAGAATGATCTTTCAAACAGTCCCAAACTGTTTGAATGGCCTAGTGAATGAATGGCCTAGCGAAGAGGCCATAGAGTAAGTAGGGTAGTACAGAAAGAAAGGAATTGTGGCTGTTTTCAACTGTTACAGTAGTTCTCAAGTTCTTTATCTTGAGCAAAGCTCACAGAGCAATTAATTGCAAAGCATTTGTTTTGCTTACAGACTGTACCATTCTGGTTAGCATACTTTAGTCCCTCTTTTCCTGTAAGGCTGGGATATTTCTATTCTTTGTTCCATCCAGTGAAGTGGACAAGATGTTTTTAAACAATTTGTGATACAGTTGACAGACATCTTTTACTAATATCCTGGGAAAAACTACAGATACAAAAAAATTGCTTGTTTTCTCTGAAATTACTTTGCAACAATTTTCATCTTCTGTTCCTATTTTTGGCTCTCTGGGTCTGTTTGAAATGAGTGTGTACATAAGGTAGAGTAGCTAATGAATGTTAGGCATCTTTTACTACTTGTAGTATAACACTTGCACAGGTGAAACATGGAGCAGATGTTGCCTTCCTCTTCTCATAACAGCAAGGTCAATATTATCCATAGCTGTTGAATTTCTGATGTGAATCAAACTGAGATCAAAAGTGGAGAGCAGCTGAGAGGTTTTTGCATTCTTTAGCAACTATTTAAAAAACAGTATATCTTGTGTCTAATTTAGGACAAAAGAAAGCTTTCGTTCATTGTGTAGATGGAAAGGATGGATATTGAAATTGTGAGAATATGAGGTCCTAAAGAGTTTATTTACGGTAGTTTCTTTTGAGGACTCCCACCACTTTCACCCTTTGCCATGTTAACTCACAATTTGTTGCTGAGTTTCCCTTTATAATGTTCTAAAAGCTCCCAGCTTTGTATCTCACAGTAGTTTGAAACAGGAGGAAACATGCTAAATTGAGTAACAGCTACAGATAAAGTCAGTTCAGAAATGTGAGAGTATTGGCCTAATTTCAAGCTCTTCAGTCTCTTTTCTATTATTAACATTAACTCTCAGAAATATTTCAATAGCCAAGAGGGCTAAATCTTTTGATCTCAAATTCATAAAGCTCCATTTTTAACAAGAACAGCAAATAGAACAAGGAAAAAGTGTATGCGGTCATATGACTGTTATAAAATGTAGAACTGATGTTCAAATCCATCAATAAAATAGAGGAAATTTATATGAACATTAAATGAAATTACAGACATATTACTAAAAACATGCTGCATTATTAGAGTTAATTCACAAAACTAAAGATTGGCCCCTATTGACTACTGGATGCATTCCATTATAAATTACAGAACAAGGAGGATTTATCCTCACCAGTGTAATAAGGCAAAGTCTTAACATCTGAGCGCAGTGAATAAATGCTTTAATTAAAATGGATAAGAAGCCAGTCTTTCTTTGGTATGTTGCATATTTTGTATTCAGAGTTTTAGATTTACTTAAGATATTCAGATGTTTGTCTTAAGAGCATACTTGACTGGATAGAAAAATAATACCCTTTTGGGTAACATCACAAGTGAGAAGTATGTCATTGTTCTGGAAGAAATCCAATGCTTCAAGGTCCATGAGCACGAGATGCTTTTTCAAATTTAAAATTCACACAGACAGAATAGAACTACTTTGAAATGACAAAAATGACCAAAATAAAGCAGAATCTGTATTGTGGAAAGGAGAGAAGGTTTCTTACTTTTGTTAACATTGAGTTCTGTATGTTTGTATGACCTGTATGGAAAGTGTTATCTCAGAAGAGGCTGTGATCTGGAAGCACAGCAAGAACAAGCTGGAGAACAGTGGGCACAAGACATGAAGTGTGCCCTATTTAGCAAAAGCAGCAAGGAGGCTGTTAGATGGTACTGTCTCTTCTTAGGGCAAGATTAATATTCCCAGGTGAGATACACAAATTCACTGGTAATAACTCAGAAGTCCAAGTTCAAAAAGGCCATGGAAGCAGTTGCTAGAAGTAAGTGTACAGTCTATCCCCTTCTTTCTTACAGCCCCCCTTTAGAAACTGGAAGGCCTCTCTTGAGGTGTCCATGGAGCCTACCAGCGTAGCTTGTACCTACTGCAGCCCTATTGCTATTTTGATGCCAAAGCAAAATACAAGGTTAACATTACACTATTTAGCTGTGTATTTTACGTAAAAGTTTATTTTTTTCCCTAAAATTCTTCAATCAAGTTTCCATCAAAACTCGTGTGAAAGCTCTGCAGAGCTTTGAGGTCAGACTAACAGGCTTGTAGCTTGAATGGACTGAAACCGCCAGGGGAAGGTTGATTGGTATTTCCATGCCCCCATCCTCTACAATTTTTATTTGTTTGTTTTTTTCATTTGATCTATATCTTTCTGAGGGATAGATAATGCTTTGCTGTTTGCTGATTTTGGGCTGCAGTAATCCAGTACTGTGATGGGATCCTAGGGAAAAGGTCAGGTGAAATCAAGTGCCTCGAAGTGAACTAGTAAGGATTTAGGAATGCTGACTCACAAGTCCCTATAGAAAAACCTGTGACAGTGAATAGTTTCAGGTAGAGAGAGAGAAGACATATCTGTTTCCAAAAGGATGCATTCTGCTGGAGAAAGATAAAAACAGTTATCCATATAGCTGATATTCCGTATCATAAACAGTGCCATCAATGACATTGTTGTCTGTCTGGGAGAGGTAAAATCAAAAAGGGGAACTTTGTGGGTTACTCTGGGTTAGGAAAATGCAGAAGACTACAAAGTAAGTCATATTAGTTTAAATGATTAAATACTTTTTGAAACAAAAATGTATTTAGGTTTTCTGTGGAACAAATAAAGATGAAACATGATTCCTCTGACTGATTGTTCTGGGAAGGACATCTTTCATGTTTTTAGATTCCTGTGAGATGACAGCCATTTTGTTTTCTGCATTTCTAGATTGTCTAGGTTGTAAGACATAAATGTTTTGTGCTATGCCCCAGTGATCTTGCCTTTATTCTGTTTCCTTTAAGATAGAAGAAATCACTGTAGACTGAAGATGGTTTCCATTTCTTATGGGAATCACAATTTGAAGAAAAAGATCTTAACATTCTTATTTAACATTTCTATTCACAATATTGAGTAAGGAAAAGAAATATATACATGAGTACTACTTCAATTTCAAAAGTTCTTGCAGCATGTTTTACTTTTTGTTCTTTGAATATTCTAGCCATTGGTAGTAGGCTAAGACTTTGGTGAGAGTCACTGGAGTCACAGAGTTCAATAATCTGGCTGCTAGCAAAGAGCAGGGCAGTGTTCTTCTCTTGGCCAGATTACAGCTGTGAGCTAGGGTGGCTGGAATAAGGTGCCTGTGTCCTAATACTAGTTTTATAAAATCTATCAGATTAGAAGGATCAAGCCTCAGCCTTGTTAAAGTCAGGCATTTCCACTTGACTCGGATATCTTTCAGCTGAACTTTGAGAGGCATTTGAGAAAATCCAGGTTGAGTCTGAAAAAGCTGCTTCTAGCCTTTGTGTACGGCATCTCCATCTGACAAGCAGTGCCACTGTACATTTTTTACCTTCAAAAATCCATTAGGAATACTATCATTTTGATCTTATATCTGTTCTGACATGGGTATCTCCCAGTTTTGCCAGGGGAAATATATTTATTTCATGATTGATATCAAAGTTTCCTCATGTGTTATCTGCCTGAGGCTGACATTATGTTATTCTTCTGTAGAGACCTACATGCTAGGGTTTGTAGGACTGTTCTCTGGAGTTTCTTGACTTAAAGCCTGAACATGGATTTACCAGCTGGTATTAGCTCCTTCTTCTATCGTGTTAGCTTTACCTTAAAAAAGGAAGGACCAGATCCTGGAGCAATAGGAGTAGTAAACACTCTGTCTTTTACTTCTATCAGGGTCAAGACAGCATATGGTAATTTTCTTGGTGTAACAAGCATCTACTCATAAAGACTTGATTAACTCTGCAAACTGACCCTTCACTGATTCCAGGAAGGTCCCTCTTAAACCCTGTTGAAGCTGCTGAAGATCTTGAAAAAGCTAACAAAAAGGCCTCTGAGATGTGTCCAGTCACATATGAATGGGACCTAGGAATTTCAGGGTCATGTTTTTGTCAGTATTTGTGCTCTTATTTGCAGTGGATAGGAGTTATCTGACAGTCTGGAGCAGGCAAATCCATTGCCCACAGCATATGTCGCAGACTTTACTTAGACCTCATTCAGGCAGTTTTCCTTTCAGAGTTCTTGCAATTTTATAGAGCTGTTCCAGTGACATAAATGCTTCCTGAACTTGTCTATGAACACTGTTACCACTTTACCATGTATCAGCCAAGCAGACCCGACTTTTGACTTGACCAAAGTCAGTTTTAACTGTTTAGTTGGTACTTAGTTGATGTTTTCCCTGTTATTCCTGAAATATCAGCTAAGCCAACCCTAACTGCTTTGGATTTAATGCGGGCTCCAAGCAGACTTGGACAATTACTACAACACACTTGACAGAGAGTAATGTTTGCAGCACAGTAGGCTGGCCAGTTTTCTGGAGTTTTCCCTGTCAGAAGGACTGTTCTAGGTCTTAGCACTCACTGAGCAATGAATAGCTTGGAAGGCAAAAAAAAAAAAAAAAAAAAAAAAATATCCCCATTTGTTTTAAGCAGTGGCTGACTGCTGCTTCAATCTCAAAATCACAGAAATTTTATAAATGTGAGTGTAATCACTGGAATGTATAATCCAGTCTTAGTCAAATTAATCTCTTAACTCTTCTCCTACAATGAATTGTTCTGGATAATTTTATGTTGTATTAAAATACCCTGTTAATTAATTTTTGATGTACTTAAATGTAGTCCTCTGTGATTTCATTAACAGTATGTTCTTCTTTATATCATGAGAGCACACTTGATCTACCCTTCCTATATACTTCGTTGTCTCGGGTTCTTCTGGCATATCCTAAATTAGTTAATCACTAATGTGAACTGTCAGTCTATTTAATTTTTGTTCTTATGAAAATCTCCAATTCCCTTGCAGTGCTCATTGTCTTCCTCTTAGACCCCTGCTGTTTCAGCTTTAGTGTTTTTGAAAGAATGCTTTTGATTTATATAAGGACATTATAATTATCTCTCTATTTTCTGTTCTGTTCTCCAGCATTTGTCTTTATTCTGAATAGCTTTGCCCATTTATCGGTGGTTTTGTAAAATTCTGTTGTATTCATACAGTGCTGTGAGAAAACAATTTTTCTTCAGTTTTGCGTGGCATTGGGTGTAGATCAGAATGCTGTCATAACATCGGTGATTGGAAACTTGAGACTAAATCAAAGAGACTGAATATAAAAGTCATAGTCATTTCATATGTTATTTCACTGACAGTAATGGAAGCTGAACCAAGCTTTTTAATGGAATTATTAGTAAGGAAAAAGTGGTTCATACAAGCTGCCTTACTGAATTCATGTTGTCTTGGTTTACAACGCACAGCTCCAGTCATTTAGATGGATACTTTAAAATATTCTGAAGTATTGACAATCTTCTGAAGTTCTCTATGCCGATATAAACCACTGAAAATAATGAAATAAACATTGATTTAAAAGATACCTCTGTTTTTAGACCAGAGAGTAAATAATGATGAGTAAGAGGGTGAGTAGTACTTACAGTAAAATGCTTTTTCTTTTGCAGTCTGTAAGAGTGTGTGGTTCAGGCCAGAATACTATTATTATTTGGAGATTCATGATCTTAAAAAAAAGTCATGGACCATATGACATTATATGATAAATTCAGTTTAAATGATCTAAATTCTGAACATATTAGAATTATGACAGTCTAGTGCCTGTCTAATAAAAGGAATGAAATAACTGTGTAGGAAGAGGTTAAAAAAAATGTAAAAAGCTCTTTCCCTGTACTGGGCAAAGTTGGAGAAGGCAGTATGTTGTTATAAGATGTAAATACACTGTGTGTTAAGTGTGTAAATAAAATTTATTATACTGTTAGATACTTCTTTTTGATTACTGGCTAAATTAAAAACTTTTAATAATAAGTCAGTAGATGAATATTTAGAATCAGTTTTCTCCACTTAAAGAGTGAGCAATGTGGCGGTGCACAAGCGAGCTTGTGCCCAATGCATCGAGGTCATGTAATACTGGTGTAATTTTTGCTTGACAGCTAAGAGAGACTCATTGCAATTCTGCCTTGTTGCCTTATATTTCATATGATACCTCAGAGCATTGCTTGTAATCCCCAAATGATGCATTTCCAGTTCCTCTGGGAGGAGTATGTCCTCCCAAATGAAGATCAGCTGTGCAGCTTCTGTGTCACAGCCCAAACTACAACAGTGTGTGTGTTTGTGTGTCTGCAGCTAGACACTACGCTGCAAATTCTCAGCCTCCTTTCATAGTATTTATGGCAGCTACGATAGCACTGGGAAGTGAGATGCCTTCGACATGAACACCGGGATCACTGTGGTGGGATAACAGATTAAGGCGCCAAACTGCTTTGCTGAATGCCCACTCAGCTCTGGTGTCCAGGTTTCTTTTTAGCCCAGTGGCTTTGTCTGCAATTGCAAATGCGATTAGAGGTTATGCACCAGTGACTTTGAAGAAAATGGCCTTTACTTGAAGGATACTTATTCCAAAACTCTGCTTTCTCCTTCTTGTTCCCTATTTCTGTCCTTCCCTGACAACACATACGTGCTATTTTTTAGACATTTTTTTCTTCATTTCCTTCAGATACTAATGCTAACTCCTGTTTTTCTATTGCAGCTTTTTCTGTACCCATTCCACAGCTGAATCTCTTGGGTAGAGCAAGAACGTGTACTTGTGCTCCTTACAACATGGCCTTGGGTAGTAGAAAGGTTTATACATCCCGTATGGAACTTTATGACTTCAGGTAAGAAAGAAGTAATTAAAGCAGATGAATTTTAAGAGAACTGTTTATATGCAAATATATTAGTGGAAGTCTGTGATTCAGATGGCTGTGAGCTAAATTATGGAAAAAGTATTGCTCATTTAAAAATTCATTATAAAGAACATAAAATGAATTTCAAAATATGTTATGAAATAAGAACTAGTGAAATCCCCAACTACTGTAAAGCAGTCTGAAGTACGACACAGTATATTTTTTCTTTCTATTATTATTTCTAATTTTAATTATTTATTGATGTATGCAATGAATTATTTTTTCCATCTTCAGGTCAATTGCTTTTAGTAACTTTAGCATTTACAGCACCACTATAAATGGTGGTGGGTTTTTGTTTGTTTGTTTTTAATGTTAAAACTCAGAGGGTATTTCCAATTTTATTTACCGTGAGTTCCTGCTGGATTGATAATAGATGCCATGTTTTGACTGTTCTAGCAGAGAGATTACTTTTGCAATTCCCTATCTTGATCAAACAGTATAGATTGGATATTATTAAAAACCCAAAATTAATATTTCACCATAATGTGGGCTCACTATTAAAATAAAAACATGAGTATAATATAAAAATCCTGTTGTATAACTCTTACCATAAATTACTGTTGTGTAGGCATGGAATGTACAAATTATGTTATTATACAAAATATATTATTGTCAAATTAGTTCTTATTCTGAGCAGACCATGCTATCTTTGCTCAGTAGTCTTGTCATTTTCTAGAGATGGGAATATGTGTCTATTTTAGTACCTCTTTCTTTGTATGTACACGTACATATATATTTGTATTTTTACCTGCTTTAGTTAAATCTTCACCATTTTGTTCTTATTATACTCGGATCTGCTTCCTAGCTTTTCCTGAATTTGTATCTGTAGAATAGCTGTAGAGCTCCTTCCTTCATGTGCATCAGTCAGAAGACTCCTCCCCAGTAGTGAGGAACTCCCAGATGAGATGTGATATATTGCAAAATGTGTGCATTTCTTTCACTGTTCTCTTTAAGACTTTCTTTGTGGCAACGTCATGAAACCATATGCTTTTTGGGGCAAAGACTGCATGAGGGAGGGAGGTCCCTGATTAGAATTGGAGAAGACACTGAGATACAGTTAAGCACTAAAAACCTGAAACTTAAGAAAAAATGTGTGAAATGCATGTTGATGCCATTAAAACAGAATGTGGAAGACTGGTAGACTCATCATGCATTCACTAGGAATCTGGAAAATGATAGAAATAGAGATTAACAACTTCAGAGGACAACACTTAAGAGTTCTTACTGCTGAGGAAGACCATCCTTGATGCCTTTTTTTTAATTATAAAGCAGAAAATGTAAAATCTTACTTGGTTACTTTATAGGATGAGTCATTCCAGTGGGAGTGATGAGTTAACTCACTAAGTTTTTACTGCTGCCATTCTACTTTATCAGTAACTAAAGCCCTAAAGTATCAATGAAAGTACACCAATTAGCTTAGACATTACAGATTAGTCTCTGAAATAATTATAACAATTTTGATATGATTTGGTGCATAGGCTGTAGCAGTTATTCAAGAATTGCAAACTTTATCAAGATTTATTGGGCAACATCTTCCTCTGTTGTTCCAGACATACCTTGTCAGTACAGTAGTGGATGGTGACAACCATCATAATATTTCAAGATCCTTTTTAGAAAACAGTGGATGTAACTTATTAGAGGAGATATTATACCCTGTTAAGCAGCCACCAGTGTTCAAAAGTTAATACATTTTTTCTGTACACTGCATAGGAAAGCACTAAATGTAAGGGTATGTTTATCAGTTAAATCTGAGGAAGAACGAGACTAGCACAGTCCTGAAAGTTAAAGGACTGGTTTATGTTGTCTTCAAGGTCATTCTCCAAATTTGCTGACATTGTTAAATTGACTTCTTCTGTTACAAAAACTAAATTATACTGAATAGCATCCAAGTAAACTACAGCCAATATTTTTCCACTGTTGATGTGTCTCAGCTGAACATTGATACGAAGATTTTTACAGCTGCATTAGGTGAACTGATGGTCACGTGTGCTGAGAATGGTGGCTGAAATGCCTCATTCTGTGCATTTCAGCTCAATTTAACTCTGTAGCCCTACCGGAATTAAGTAGCCTCTTTGCTATAAGGTATCTTGCACTTAATGCATGTTTCATCACAGTAAAGCCAATCTCATACAAATCATTCTGTTTTGTGGAAGAGATGGATGTTTTACAATGACTTACTTTTCTGCATTCTTTCCTCATCTACATAATTGCACAAATACTGCTTGAATCAGGCTGTTAAATGTTTCTCTGCATAAATCTTAATACTGTATGCCGCTCTCTTGCACAAGCTCAAAGCGATTTGCCTTCCCAGTGACACTGCTGAAGTAGGAATGTATGAGGACTGCTCCAGAAGTATGACCTCTGAATTTATTATGTTGGCCCATGATATCAGAGGTGGATATTGGTGGTATGGCAGTAGGGGTTGAACCTTCCTGCCAGTATTCCATTACATTTTCTTGCCATGTGACAGATGGCAGAAGAGGGGCAGTCTGACAGATGGTGTCTGATATAGAGATGTGTATGAAGCAAAGGTGTGGAATTGAATTCCTCCGTGTAAAAAAAAATGACACCTACTGACATTAATTGATGCCTGTTGAACATTTAGGGAGACCAACCAATGTATGTGAGTGTGGTGAGGCGATGGGATGTACGTTTCAGCAGTGGGTCGCTTCCATGTGAGCATGGCATGCAGGCTCTTTTCATGAATGTTGAAAATATATAGCTAATGATGGTGACTATGTTGAAAAACAGAGTTTTATGGCTGAGAATTTGCTCTATCAAATAGTGTTATTTTGCTCTTCGTGTTTTGGGCACTGCTAGAACCAAAACACCTGTTCTTGAGGCTGTTTACTAGTTGAAAATTCTAGGCATGCTTCCCAAACAAATGGTTGAATCTGTAGATACTTGAAGCTTCAAAAGTCTGAGAAAATTAAAGCTATGTGTGCATGCACGTACATCTGCATCTCTGTATGTCTATGTCTGTAACGTGTGTTTTGTTCTTATTGCTCGCAAGTAGAAGTGCTATAAAATATTTAAGCACCTGCCCTTTCTGATAGGTGCTACCCTGGGGCTCATTCCATTGTTCATTGAAAGTCAATGACAAAGATCCCATTACCTTTAATCTTGCAGGATCGGGGCTTTAAATGAAGTGACCAATCCTGTTGAGCTTTTTCCCATGAATATTCACTTGAACTGCGCCATGGTATTGCTTTTGACCTCACTGACTTGTTTCTGCAATAGCTCTTCATAAATGTTTTGGATCAGTATTTGGTCAGTACCAATGGACGTTCATGGAAACATAAGTTTAGCAAACATTAGCACAAAATTCTTAACAGAGAATTTTAATTAGTAAGCACAGTTATTCATACAAGGAATATGATGCAGAGCAATCCAGAAACAGATCACGTGATTCTTGGTTTCAGAAATGTTCAAAAAAGTCTGGCATTTGAACCCCAGATGCTTCCAAATAATAAACAGCTGACATGCAAGCCACAGACTGGGAATTACCTACCAATGTAGGTAGGTGTATAAGGAATTTAGTCAGGCAGTTTCCTTACTTGAACCATCCTGTCCTTCACAACAATCAGAAAAAAAATCTGATTTTCTAGGAGACAAAATTATTACTTTCTAAATGTGAATGTTTGTTTTGGGGTACAGTCTTTGTCAATGGAGATGGCAGAGTTACTCTGTGTCTTAGTAGAGCCTGCTACTTTTCATTGGTTTTGTTGTCACCCTTCTTACAACAGCGAAATTTATTCAGACCAAAGTGCCTCTACAAGAATTCTACCTATGTCACATGCATCATGTTATTTCAAGAGGGAATAGAAAAAAAATACTCTGCAGAATTGCTGCAGAAAACAATTTTTGTTCCTTGCATTATTGCTTTATCTCTTCTACTTCATTATGGCCGTAGAACTGAATGCAAATGAGAAAAATGAACCAATCCCAGATACCCATTTTGCGGGATTTAACTTAGGAATTAAATATCCAGCTTGAATTTTTTTCTAGGCAATTTGCAAGTCAGATAATGTGAAAAATCCAGACTGTACATTTTTATCCTGGGTATAGGAACATTTCAGCTTTCTCTCATCGTTGTTTTATGCAGAATGTGGTGATAAAAGGCCTCTCACTTCAGGACTGTGGATATGACATTATCTGCCTCCTCTGTGCCTCTGTCTCTCTAGGTTCTAGCAGAGTGCTTTAGAAGTCCAGGGACACCTCTGCTCTTCCGATAACATGGGTTTTCTTTTGTTTTCCATCTCTTACATCTTTTCCTTGCAGAATCTGACCTACAAATATGTTCACAGGTGAGGGGCACCTTTTGAACTCTTTGCCAACATTTGTAACTTTTGTAATTAAGAAAATAATGTTTTCTTTTAGGATAACCTTTTCTTGCCCCACATTACTAACATATTACTCTTTTATACAAAGCAAGAAAACCTTCTGTGAGAAATTATTCTATACAGTGATGTTTTTTTTTTTTTTCACAGTGATTGTGTTTGTGAGTGTTCATATGCAGCTCTTTCATCTGATGGGCTCATTTTTCAGCTCTGGGGCTGGATGAATTTTTATTTGAGTCTTCTGAGCTGGGAAAGTTGGGAGGAAGGCATTTGCATTTTAAGTAACTTTCACCAGTAAGGTTGATAGAGCAATGAGTTCTTAAAGTGTAGGAAGGAGACGATCTTCATTTTGTCTTATGTCTTCTCCATCAGATGTGTTATTACCCATCGTTCCTCTTTCTCTGTACTTACAACCCTTTTGGGAACAAGTTTCTGGGATATGAGAAGCCAGGCTTTCTCATCTGCTATTAGACACTAGGGCTGTTCCCAATATCCACAGCTCTGATCTGAATTCCCCATGCATTCATTTGTTTTCTGGGTCTTGATGCAAGACTGTTACGTTTTCTTCTAGCATTAATACTTGATCAACACCCACTAATTCTGTTAACTTTTAACACACTTTCCTGCCAGTAATTCCTGTGAACTTAAAATGTGCAAATTGGATTGGTTTTCACAAATTAAAAAAACAATTTTTCTCTCCATTAATTGTGAGATTAGAATTATTGTAATGCTACATGCAAGGTGACATGCTAGGAAAAGGTGTTAATATTTTAGCAGGAGAGGACAACAAGCACAGGATCTGCCCTGAGTTGAGTGGCCCTCGTGGAAACCTGTAAGAACAAGGCCCTTCAGGGCAGCTGTTCACACCTTCCTTCAGAGGAGGGACAGGAAGGTCCCTGGAGGTTCCTGACTGCTCTGCTATTCCATGAGGGCTGTGTTTTCGTTCATTCTCTCTGTGTGTTTGTTTATACGTAACAGCAAAACACACGGAGGTAACACATGCCCAGACTTGAGAGCTTTCCCTTCTGAGGCAGAGCTAAGAGAAGGGATACCTGCCTTTCCTTTGCTACCTTCTCAGGGTGGCCTTTCCCCACCCCTCACCAGTTGCCTTTAGGACCCAGGCTGGTTTTATGCGAATGCCATCTGAAAGCAGGGAATCATAGGGTATCCTGTATTGTTGGCTTATTCCACCCAGAGCACCTACAAGAAATCGGTCATCCTAGCATAAAGAACAAGTGTGATATTTAAATGTTGTCTTGCATAGTCTCCAAATGGTGAAACGTATCCTTTATTCTATTAACAGCTTTGGATATAGGTCTAACTGACAGAAACTTGCGCTTAGAGGAAGTCTTGCTAAATGCTCTGGGGGAAGAAGTCTCTTAAATTGGATCTGTTTTGGGTTCTTCATGACACAGTACACTTAGGTCTTACGGCAATTTACTGGTGGTACATTAAATTTGCTCTTAATCCATTGAGGAAAGCCAGAGCCAAATTGTTAATATAATACATACTGAAAGCAGACTATTTTACTCTTTGAATCTATTCATTCAGTGCTACAGAAAAAAAGTCCATCTTTGGTTATTAAAGACGAATGTCAGTGGGAGTCAGTGGAAATAATTCCATTGACTTCAATTGGATTAGTATCGGTTTCAGATGAAGTAATTATAGGAAATGACTGTGTATGCACTGCTGCTGAAATGCATAACTCATAGAAATACCAAACTGAAAGAAATACCAAGCTTGGTTCATTTTGGTCAGAGACAGGCAAGTTAGATACCTTCCACAAACTAATTGAGAAATGAGTCTCTTTTAATACAATCATAAAATGCTTCACACTTGCACTGTTACTAAAATTAATGTTACTTTGAAGATGAACTGTGCTGAGTCAGGACATAGTAAGTGTCTTTACATTACACGGCTTTGCTGTCACACAGAAAACAAATCCATTACTGTATTTTAGGTATCTATTCACATAATAATTTGCAGAAATGTTACAGCATTATGGGAAATAGGATGTAATGGTAGAATAGCTGCCCACTTAATTTCAGACAAAGGTAGCTTGGAGAGAGGAAGTCATCAGAAATCTTGCAGAACAAGTAGTCACATTTTTTTCCCCTCCAGCAATAATTCAGTGATTACATAGCTGTTAATGAAACTTGCAGAACAGTTGCCTGTTTGGATTTTAAGTAGCAGAATTCTAGCTCAAATAGGTGCCTAGAGTTGTACAATTTGTTACAAGGGGAGCACCAGGCTACATCTCTGATTATTTCACATGCACAACTCAATTAAAAAAATAAGGAGAATAAGGCTTTAATATTGTGTAGGGTGTATTATGGCAAGACTTCATTAAGGGTGCAGATTTCTTCAGGCTGAGTTCTGCACTTAAGCGAGGTTTGATGAGTAATACAGCTCTGCTTAGGCTTGATTGATTCAGCCTTTCATGTGCTCATGGAATGGATGAACAAAATGTTCCCTGGAATAAGAAATGGGTGGTCCTTCAATGTAAATGGCTGTTCTTTCTCCTTGGGGCTAAGCCCCACCATGCTTATTCATATTATGGTTTATTATCCTTCTGTATGTTATGTAGTCTCTCTGAGACAGTTTTTCACGTCATCCCTGTGATCATTCACCTCATCTCAGCTCCTCTGTATTGCATAGGAGAAATCTAAATGACACCTTATATTTTTTAGTGAGTTTTCCTGCGTATAATGGACAATGGTCTGATCCTTACACACCAAATCTCACCAACAAAGTTTTGCAGTGTTCATATATAGCAAAGCTCCCAACGGCTGTGCGGGTGATGAAGCGAGCCCATCCTTGTTACTGTTGCCTGTACCAGATTAAGTGTTCAGAGATTAACTTCTGCATTAAAACGAATTTAACTATACACGTTGCCCAGCTTAGAATGATTAAGTAAACATGGTACAGGGAAAAAAGATACTTTTGAAAGACTTTTGAAGACATAAATAAATTGGTAGGAGTGCCCTGAAGATGATATAGCTCAGTTTTCTCATGTAGGCACTAGTCCTTTAGTCAAGATTTACAAAAAATAAAAAAAAAAGTCTATAAACAGATGAGACTTGCCTAACTGGCCTAAGTTAGATCATTTGTAGTGAAGAGCTTTCACTGATTTCTGCTTTAAGAGTATTTTATGATTATAAATAAACAACAACAACAAAAAAAAAACAACAAAGAAATGCAGCTTGCACACTCAATTTAAGACTGGCAAATACCTCTTTTTGTTTTACCATTTTGGGTATTTCTGCTCTTCTTTTCCTTTCTTTTGAATGACTTTTTTTTTTTTTTTTTTTTTTTTAGCTTTAATGTCGTGATGTATTAGGTGCATTCAGCAGTGCATGAAGTATTTCAAAGGTTTCTGAACACATTTTGTATTTTAATGAACTAGTTAGCTTTTTGCCAGTACATGCTTCTGTGTTCTTGCTGCTGTGTAACCATCTCTAGTGACTAATTCATTCAAATGATTTTGGTTTTAGCTTTAAAATACTTGTGCTTATTAGAAAACGGCATTGCAATAGCAATGGATGGTGGGGAAGTTAAATTCTTTTTAGCCTATTCTATGTTGAAAATGTCAACTCCATGAATCAGCATATCTGCTTAGGTGGGTTTTGTTTCAAATAATAAAATAATGTTTAAGTAGAAAATGTTTCACCAGAGCAGACCATTGATGAACCAGTAGCCATGTTTATAAGAGAATATTCTCGGAAACTGTCCAAAGCAGAAATAAATTAAGTGTGAAAATGAAATATTTCACAATGCAAAACTGGGACTAGTTTGACTTCTCCTGGATTTCTGTCTGGATACAATTCTGTGTGTTAGGAAGAGGAAATACTGCTTTTACTTTTTGTGCATCTTAACTAGAGGCATACCTTTTGCTTTTTTCCAAAAATGCCTTGGTGGTGCCATGCTTGTCCTGTTTGGCACAGTGGTTATGTCTGCTGATTGGCTGGTGCTTCTCTGACAATGGAGAAAATACAGTCAATTCCCAAGTGCAAACAGACATCTATTTTCACTGCTTACAACAAAACAAATCACTGCTGGCTGTAGCAGGATGGCCTCAGGCAGGCACAGACAGGCTTACTTCAATGCCTTTGTGGAGGGGGTGAAAAAAGAACAGATTCCATCAGAAAAGTGAATTTGTTTTCTAAACATTTTTAAGAAATCACCTCATAGAGAATATCTGCTGTTTATGGGTAAGACTGCATTTGGTGTGTGCTGGAGATACTCCAACACTGTAGAACTTTAATTTCAGTTCTTGTGGTTCAGAGTTTGCATTAAAGACGAAAGTTACTTTGTCAATGTTATAAGCCAATGGCGTTTTCTATCACCTTGTTCCTAGAAGTTTATGTCACATGTGCACATTTTATCATGTTCCAAAGTTATTCTTTAATAATTTTATCTTCTATTTACTTTTTTCAATCTCAGGTGTCAGCTACAGGTCATCAGTTAGATTTCTTTCTAAATTGAATTTTAATTTCTAACTCCTCCTTTTATTTCTAGTTTACTATCTCCAGCACAGGGAACACAGATCGAAGGTTTTAATCTGTTGTTTTTCATAGCGTCTAGTAGCAATTAGAGACATCACACAAGTTTAAAAATGCACCATATTTCATTACTAAATGTAGTGTTTTTGAAACATTTTTACACTGTTCGATTTTGGAAGCTAATACCATGGCTGAAAAACTAGACTATAGAGATATTGATTATTTCAATTTAAGGTACAGACCAGATTGTGTATGTAGTTACAGATATGTGTGTGTGTAAACCTTTTAAACTTTTCCTAACCCTGTGCAAATTGACTTGGTGAGATAGAATTTTCATTGTACTTTCCTCCTACAGACTATTTTTGTTCTTTTAAAATATTTCAGACAATTTCAGCTGATTTTTATAAGCTAGATGAAGGAAGATTCCTCCCCTAGAAAAAGTAAATAGCAGTTAACATAATTTCAAGATGATTTAGGAAGCTTTAACATTTTTTAGTATTTTTAAGAAGATGTTTTTTAGAAGGTGTGTGCCATATTAATGAAAATATCTGCCTCAATATGGTAAGCAATTACAGAAGTCAGAGCTAAACATATGTGTTGGTGCAGACTGAAAGCTCCAAAGGCCCTGCTTTGCTGCTCAGGCTGTGCCCCTGGCGTTCACAGTGCCAGTCTGTGTGCACATAAGCACTAAGCCACTCTGCACGTGCTGCCTTCTCCTTCCTCCAGGGCCTGACTAGATGGCACAGATGCCACCCCCATGGAGTAAATCAAGATCATCTTGTAATTGCTGTCCCCAGCTGCTCTTGAGTTTGTCTTATATGCTGTCAGCAAACTCGTGCTGGTGATCAAGCAGAGTGGATCTGAACGTGGCAAGTCTGATTTGAATGTAGAATGGCTTGGAGCCAGAGCAAGGACAGAGAAAGAATATGTGGGGTAACACTGTCCCTCAGTTCTAGCGTCACCAGGCAGAAGAGAGAAGAAACAGCAACTAATTTGCCAAGTATGGGACTTTGAACTGAGGTTATAGGAGTGTCAGGCAAGGAATCAGAGTTTCTGGTGCATTTGAGGACTTTGGGGTGGAATAAGCAGTGAGGTCATGGTGTATGTCAAAAACTGGGAGCTGGAGACGTAGCAGGAACACACACATGACTGAGAGGGAACTTCATTAAGAATGTGTAAAGTTTAAAGATTAAATTAAATAGACGTAAGCTGATATGAACTTGAGAGAGAGTGACATAAACTTAACAAAGAAAACAACCAGATAAACTTGTAAGAGGAGCCAGAAAGGAAGACGTGAGGCTGATGTTATTCAGGAGGCATGTGGACAGGTATCCTTCCTCTACTCTCAGCAGTATCTGCAGCTCACCTGTTGGGCAGCTGCCCTGAAATCTCTCTAGGAGGAGGCCAAAGGAGTTCATCACTATGGAGCCAGCCAGACTTAATGCTCCTTGATATCGTGGCTTTGAACTGTTTCATGTTCTTGTTTGTTTGTTTCTTCACTCCAGATTGGAGGACTTGCATTTGGTGTTTCTAATACCGCATTCTGAAGAATGGAAAATCAAAATAAGTCCTAGAAAGAGGTGAATCTGTTGAGTGGGAAATGATATTAGATGTTTAATGTAACACCTCTTATATGTTTGTGTTGTAACAAGAGATAGCCAGTCAATGTGTAATAATAATTTTCCAGTTTGTGTTAGCACAGTCTTGTATTCTCACAGTTGTAATTAATGTCACCATTGAGATGAAATTGTGAGAAGGCTATGCTAGCCAATTAAAATGGTAATAGGACTTCAAGATCTGTTTGTGACCGTATCGATTTGCTTAATGGAAAGTTTCTCCCTGACCTTTTCGAAGCACATACTGTACTGTCTTCACTTTTTATAGATTAATCTTGTGAAACATTGTTTTAAATTGTCACACAGTAAGCTTGTAGAATTTTACAAATTGCCCAAAAGATGATAAAAATGACTGTGATTTTGTGATAAAGAGCTTTAGAGCACTGCCAGCAGATCATGAAAAGTGCCTCTAACAGTCTACTGGGAGTGCCCTATGGCAGAGTGAAAATTGCAGTGGAGCAATTAGGAAAAGGGCGATGTCTTTTATTAAGACACAGGTATTTGGTGGAATACATGTTTTAGAACTGTTATGTAGCTGTAGCTATAAAAGAAAATTTAGAATGGGAGAAATCTGTAGTTGATAAAGTATAAAATTTGGAGTAAAGAGATCTGACATTTGGAAGAAAGCAAACTCTATAGCTGAGTCTGTTAAATGAGAAAACTTCAGGAACTGGCTTTTCCTCAGAGGCATTTATTCAGATAACAGATAAGAACCTAAACCAAACTGGAGCCCAACTCCTCTCAAGCTTTACAAATCTGAGCCTTCAGATAGAAACCTATGAGTAAGGTGTAATGGGATTTGAGATTCCTAGAGGGAGAACAGTACTTGAGGAATAGATCGTGAAAGTAAATTTTAATGGTGGTGGGAAAAACGGCCATTAAATCTCATAATGGCAGGAAATTAATGTGATTTCTTGATTTTAAAAGATTAAGGGAAAACAGTGACTCAGACTAGACAATTGCTGGTCTAGAAATTGTTTTACTCAGTCCATTTCGACAGGTAATTTCCAAACATGTTTGCATTAGCCTCCGTATTACATGATGAAATACTTGTTAGATTTAGTGTTACGGTAAACCTTGTCAACATATTAAAATGAAAAGCAAGCAAAAATGAGTGGTGTTCTTACCATTCATTATTAGGCAGAAGCACTGAATCTCATAAAAATTTCTCAAATAATGTATTTACAGAACTGAAGATTTTCTGCTTCTACTGCTTTCCACCTTCTGCAGATTCAGTCTAACTGATAAAACAGATATGTAACACTATAAGACGCAGTGATGAAAGATGGTAGTATTTCCAAGCCTTGGCTTTGCATTCAAACGGAAACCTGGGTCGTTGTAACAGCTCTCCACCTGTGTATGTGCCCTCTTTGTAGTTCATTCTACTTTCAGTGGTCACAAATCATGGACAGTTCTCAGCAAGAACGAAATATTCCAAAGTATGCTGTGCAGAGAGTTGGTGCTTTTCCTCTAGGAGAGGTGATGTTCAGACTTCACTTGGTGACTGCTGATTTCCAGAGGCACTGCTGGTCACCTCATCAGATCTGAGGCCATCTGATAGAATCTCTATTTTGGGTCATTACTGAAGGATTTTTGTACATTCAACCTCTCACTGAAATTTATGGTAACTTTGTGTAATAACTGAAGGACGATTGGCTTGTGACCAGGTTGGGTGCCCTGTTTTCACTCGAGTAGAACTCTATTAAGTATCAACTTCTGTTTTGAGAATTCATGTATGAAGGCAGATTTTCTCTCCAATATTCACGAGTTTGAAAGAGCAAAATATTTGCATTTCCCCCCAGCAAACAGCTTGTCTGCTTGTAATGACAGTTTTCCATCTGCAAGAACTGCCTTTTTGATTCCACAAACCACCTGAGGTGAAAATGTAACTGACTTGCTTTTCTGAAAAACTGCCAAAAGTGAAATCATTTTGCCTGCAGCAAGAAAGGTTTTCATGCTGCTATATGCTCCTAGTTTTCTAAAAACTACATACTTGTGATTTGAACAGAAAGAAGAATATCTCCGCAAATTAACCTATTCTTTTTGTGAAACAAGATGATACTTTTATTTGTAAGTTCAGGTTTCATATTCACTGGAGAAAGTTGTGGTCAGTCAAATTAGGCCTTCTCAGTACTAAATATAGGCTTCTAAGTCTGTATTTAGGCATATACATGCCCAAAAAGCTTGCAAATAACAAAATAAAGAGAAGAGCAGATACATATTTTCAACTCCTTTAGAAGTTAAGATATTTTTATTTACACTTATTAATACATGTTTGAGTACATACTTTAATACATTCATATCCCAAAATACTTTGACCTGAAAAATCATACATAAATTACAGATGTTCCAACTGGGGAGTGGGGATTCAGAGAGGGAAAGGTGACGTAGGAGAACAAAAGAAAAAAGAAAAAATAAATCTGCATGGTAATGTTTGGACAACTTCATCTTCTGACAGACTTCAAGACCAAACTCAAATACGATTAATTATTTTTAAAACAGTTCAGTTTCATACTTGGATTTTACACAATGGCTTGGCTTATTTCTTCCAAGTGCTGTGATTGTCTTTACAGCATCCTAACGGATTTGACAAGTTATGTCATGTCTCTAATCTGGTGCAGCAGAAGGAAGCTTACAAGACCTGGAAACCTGCAAGCTCCTTTCTGCATGACCTAGACCAGTAACGTTCCTTCCCAACACCTGGCAGTTTTTGGAATAAATCAATGTTCTGCATATATTGTTCCTTACTGTACATCCTTTTTATGCAAAAATGCTTCTGCTGCTATTCCTTTACAGCAAACAACCCTGGACTTTTTCTCCTACTACCTATGACAGCATCTCAAATGCCTCTTAGCAGAGTCATGTTATTTCCCTGGAAGACTTCTCCCTCAGAAGGTAGAGCAGTGGCTTTATCCTTTTTGCTGCTCTAGTCCTGTCTGAATACTGAATCTAATCACACTGCAGTGTGATTACATCTTGCAGTCCCTACCCTTCTTCACAGTCACAGAGGTGTTATTAGAAGGAATGAACTTCAAAGGATATTTTACCTAGTTCTTTACTGCTGGAAGGATAGACATTTCTTTAATGAAGTTTCATGTGAAATGTAAAGTGAGAAAAAGATGACTGTAAGATACCCAAGTATTCATTACACTCACTTCCCTGAGGAAAAATCTTTGTACTAGTGAAATCAATATCAGTAGGAGTGGTGTTGTTGATTTTTGCAGGACTGGAAAAAAATCAGCATGAAATGGTTAAGCCTTGGCTGCCTATTTTGCTGTTTGTACTTGCGTTTCATCAAGTAATGGAGTACCCAGCACATTAGAAAAGCAATCTTTGTTTTGACCTGCTGTGGAGTCACTAATTTCTTTGTGACAGCTCCTTAAGTCAACATTATTTTAAAATATTTTTAATTACAACAACAAGAAAAATAGTGTGGAAACGGCATTACTCTACTGGCAGATTAATGTAAGAATGTATAAAAGTTGGAGACAGCTGAAAATTGTTGCAGGAGGAGGCTCCTTTTAACAGTGTGCAATAAAGCTTAAATCTTTGACAGTCTACAAATTGATAGTTGAATCATATTACAGTAACGCAGCAAGAGCTATTCAAATACAGCTTATCAACAATTGTTTGATACCAGGAGTCCTAGAAAAAGTATTGCAATAACCCAGGTTATAGTGGGCATTCAGAACTTCAAGATAAATCACTGCAGTAGTGTCTACATGAGAAACACGTAGACCACTGTTAAATCATGTCTTGACTTAAGTAGAACCAACTAAAATGTTCCCAAAATTAAAATATTTAGAAGAGGATATTGTTTCAAAAGAAGTTAATTTAAAGCAACACATTGTACATATTGATGTGTGCTGTGAGCATAAATCATCTTGAACGTATCTCAAGCACCACACTGGAGATGAGCAAAGAGACATTACATTCTCTATGTGAAAGAATTGTTAGACCTCAGCTCCAGACTGGGACTGCAATTTTTTGATTGTGCCAGTAGATCATTTCAATAGAGATGGAATACGAAGTGTTTCAAGCCAGACCTTTAGCAGTACAGGCACTGTCAACACATCCTTAAATATTCAGGGATAACACAATGAGGAAGATCTCATTGTGGCCTTCCAGTAATTGAAGGGAGCGTAATTGTGTCAGTGACAATGGCCTGAAAATTGAAGTCTGCCACAGGTAGGTAGTTTTCTTACTGTCACATAAAGTAAGTGAATGTCATCTTAACTCTAGGGTATCTATGCCTTTTTTTTTTTTTTTTTTTTTTTTTTTTTTTTTATCATTAGCACATAATCATTTGCTGCACACAACCTCACTTTTATGATCCATGCCACAAACCTGAAGAAATTTTTGGTATTGCCTCCAGCATGTTTTTTTTCCACCAAAAAGTTTACTATTTTTTCAGCTTGCTCTCTCTCCTTTTCTCCCTGTAACTTCTTAAAGGCTTTTTTGTTTGTTTGTTTTTGTTTGTTTTTATTATAGCTAAATGAAAACCAAAGTGGAACTGAATGCTCACTTCCAAACTGTATAACTATAAAACTGTTATTAGTAATACAGATCTCATCCTGCATGATATCTGGCAGTCGCAGTTTATAGTTCCATTTGCAGCAGAAACATCAGCATGAGACAGTCCTTTCATGGATTGGTTGTTTTTTGTTTGTTTGTTTTGTTTTTTAATTTTCTCCTTGTACATAAAGATCAGGCTTATTTCAGTACGTTATGTTTCTTTCACAGAACTTCTTCAAATATACTTCCAGTATTTTTTCTTATTGCAAAGAATCAGGACTACGCTTTTGTAAAGCTCTCTTAGATATGTTTTCCTGCAGTCAATTAATTTTCTATCAGTAAAGAGCAGGCATGTTCTGCTCTTATGTCTTGGGAATCTGTGTTTATTTTTTTTTTCAACTTCTTGGTGTCCAGATTATATATTCCAGCTTCTTCAACGCTTAACTTTTCTGGTGTCAGATTCTCTGCCAATACAACCAGACCATGTAGATTCAGTGACTGTGAGTCCCATCTGGTACTTTCCCTTTGGAGCTTCTTCATTCCCCTTTTCCTTGGCTTCCTTTGTATTGCCTGACTCCTCAGGCTGTCCGTGAGTGACCTCAGAGCTTTTGTCTCGTCTTGCTGCCTCAGATTCTCTCCTCTAAGCCTCTGTTCCTTATACTCTATTGTAACAAATGTTCTTCAGTTAATTTCTCTTACATGAGCTTCTCCCATTTTTTGTTTTGTTCTTGTGTGCATTGACATATTCTTCCTTGGGTTGTGTGCTTTTTCTCAACTTGTTCATGTTCTGTATTTGAGGTTGATGAATCTGGAATTCAGGTAAAATCAGGGGTAACCCAGAGCCATTGTATCTTGTGGTGTAGCCTGTATGATCCACAATAGAACTCATTTAAATAAAACCCAGTCACTTTCTGATGAGTCTGGTGAGGTTCAAAACTGCTGTGTTTCTTGATCAACATTACTCCATTCCCTTATTCTCTGATTTAGATGTAAAACTACAGACTCTGAAAATAATTTTAATAGGTTGAAAGCAGATTTTCTTCTTAGAATTTCCTTTTCTCAGGCAGGACAAAATAATCTTGATTTGTTTGCCTATTATAGCTGGGTTTTTTTTTTTTTTTTTTTTTTGGAATTCATATATTGATCTGGTCAAAGGGATCTTAAGAAGGAAAGGCATGGCAAAGGCAAAGCAGAAGCTTGCAGCTTTCACATCCTTTGGCTAGAACCAAGATTGTTGCCTCATTTCAACGGGGAGAAACCTCTACTTACTTCCATGAGTCAGGGTGTCATTTAATGTGAATAAAGTCAGGAGAATCTGCCTTCCAGCCAGGAGGAAAAGTTGCGATACCTCATTCATGCTGTTAGTAGCTGTCCTTTAGAAACTGTTCATGCAATTTTACATTTATTGTGCTAACTATTGCATTTGGGTAAGAGTTATCTTTTAGGCATGGCATGTTGCCTTACTTTCTGATGAGATAAGGATGGTTGTGTTGCTAATCACTGAAGGAAATGTTTGCAATCGAATTAATGAATTGGTGTTAATGAGTGTTTCTGCCTGCTTAGAAGAGTGTGGGGTTTTGCTTGCTTATTTATTTTCTGTGATAGAATTACTGTGGACAAATCTTCCTTTTAGCATTATTAATACATTTATTATCATATAATCAGTCTATCAAATTGTGTTTTTAAAAGTTTAATCTTAAAGAGATACATATAGAAGATAATTATCTACATAGTGCTGCAGCAATCACTGGTAATTGATTGAAAAACTGGTAGGAGTTTTCAGAAATAGTTTCAAAATATGTAAATGGTTATTAGTGTTAAAGCCTATTGGTGGCCAAGATATGTATTAAAGGTTTTCAGATGGCTTTTACTGTCTCATTGTCTTGCTAATTATAATAAGGGATTTTTGCAAATATTAGGAAAACATTGCAATCTTGCTCTTTCTCTGCAAGTAGCAGATTAGTATGGGAAAATGTCACTGGGGTACGGTGATGTTTCTTGATGTGCAGGAGATAATGTTTCTGCGTGTAATCAGCAGCCTTTAAAAACTGATTTTCCAGCTATGAGGTAACAAGATAACAAAGTAAGGCACTCCAGTAGTTTCATGTAGTTCATTTTGTGTAGCTTTCACAGATCATGGGAGGATTATATGTTAGCTGGATAGTCATTACAAAGCTTTGAAAAACAACACAAAACTGAACATACTCAACAAAATATGTATTCTTTTTACTTAGCTTGATAGAGTAGGTAAATATTTTCCTATATTAAACTCAGCTTAATATTGCAATAAGGAAATTAATTTCATGGAGAATATATCTTACAATTTCTCAATTTGACAAACTGAAGAAATGTAGGTCCAGATATTCAGCTGAAACACACAAAAAATCATTTAATTAGTATCCACAAAATCCATATGTTCTGACTATATGCCCATTCTTTCAGAAGTCTAAATGTCCAGATACCAATAGTCTCGTTGGTATCAGTTCACATACATAACATGTAGAAGTTAAATACAGAGTAATTATCTGCAAGAAGGATTCCTGAATGTTTGAGGACCAAGTTGAGCAATAACTACAGGGTTCTTAAGCTCACAAGGTGTGAGACCCGAATGTGAGGGTCTATTCTGAATCCTAACATAACTGAAGCTGCAGAAAAGGAAATTGGAAAAGTGTAGCCATTAAATTACAAACAGAAAAGAGCCTTCAAAGAAGGAATCTCACTAGCAATGGAGTTGGGATTATATGAGGTGTTGTAACAGTAAGTCTCTAGATATTCTATAGAAAGAGCCCAACTCTCTCCTATTTCTTACTTTTCTTCACCTTAATCTGTAGGCATGCATTCAACCATGGTAAATGAGTGTATTTGTCACTGTAATACTTATTGTATTTATGGGTAAATTAATTTTTCAAGGATCCAAAACTGAACTGGAAATAGAAAGCATACTGGCACACTGAGTCCCTCCTTAAAAAGGACTGGAAGATGACATATGTACTCTGAGTCTGAGGCCAATACGATCCTTTCAGAATTTCTCATACTATATGCATAATCTGGAGAATGTTTTGAGGGTTCAAAAACATTTAGCAAGGCTGCTTAAAAGGACAGAAGGGCAGAGATAACGTTTTATGAGTCTCCTACTCTGAGAAATTAAATAAGTAGTAGTCCCATGATAGAAAACTATACCACAAGCTAGAAGACTGGTACAGCAGCTGTCTCAGGCAAGAGAAAAATGAGGTATAAGGAACAGTGGTGATGGCAGGGTGAGCTCAAGGTGTTCCCACCAAAAACTAATGACAACCAGGGAGTGTAGACTTGAAGAAGAGCCAAAGCACTGTACCGAAGGAATTCAGTGGAAAGAGAAGTTGCAGCTGTCATCAGGCAGCAAGGAGAGCTTGATTTGTAGGCTAATGAGTTCAGGGAACATTTGACTAAAAAACTTCTAAAATGCTGATTGAATCAGAACCAGCCCCGGAGTTCTAAAAAACATGGATATGTATCGTGGGGACAGTAGCCTGGAATCCTGGGCAGACACATCTGGCTTACAGTTTAAGCTTAAACTGCTTTTAAGTGAAACATGCATGCATAGCAGAGTGGCTCTTTGAGAGCCAGTGCTTTCCCACTGCATGTGCTGACTGTAGGACTGAGGTCTGTGTAGGTGAGAAGAGAACAGAGATGGGTTATCCTCCTGGAGCAGACAACGTGCTGCCAATGGGATCACCTGCTGAAGCAGCCAAAACCAGAGGTAACGTGAAGAGGACATTGTAACCCAGCACTTCGACATCAAGAGGGGATACTGCTGCTAGGCTTCCTTGGCAGAGAAATATGGGAAGCTTTATGGGAGCTGTTACACAACCAGCAATAAGGAACTAATTAAAAATGATCTCATGAACCACAGACAGTCAAAACTCATAGGCATGGCTAGACCTTAATTCCCTTGCTAACCATTAAGAAAGATGTCTTATAAAAGAGACTGAGTAATATCTACTCTAAGAGAGTAGATCAACCTAAGAGGGTAGATACTGCTTAAAAGCCATTTACTAAGCTGGATTCAATAATCAAATGAGCATGCATCCAGAAGGCAGCTGTCAGCTTTTCCATATGTTTGCCAGGCAGCATATTAATTTACATATGATCTGAAGGTAATTTTTTCCTCCATTTCACACCTATATACCTTTAATGAACAGTAATGCATTAGTGGATGTATTCTTTTATGGAAGGTAATGAGCCCCCGAAACATAAATTGTATTTAAGCCATACTTGGGTTAGTTTGGAAGCAGAGGCATTGAGTTTCTCTGTACTTCCTACATCTTACAGGAATATCTCTCCAATCTGACAATTCACAAAAACACTCAACCCGTACAGAATTTTAATGTGCAGGAGTGATATTTTTATGACCGTAACAGTTCACATTTCATGGGGGTACACACTTAGAGGGTGGGCAAGTTCTATTAATGTTGAATAGGACTTCCTGTAAAAAGGTTCACCCTTGACTCTAGTCTGTTAAAAGCGAAAAGCATGTTATGGGAACAGATGGTGTAGGTTTTTACCACTAATTACCGTTGTTACTTGAGTGGAAGGTTCAAGAACTATTTCTGTTTCCATTTATTTGTTTTTGATGTTTGATGGGAGTGCTAGATAAGCTTTCTGTTCTGTGCTCCCTTTATAGCACATGGCATGGTACTGACAGATTTGATCTTCTAAGTAAAATCCCACCTTCTTCAGTATCCTGTTGTCTTCTCTTGTCTTTTTTCCTTTTGTTCAAACAGCAACAATGGAAACAGTCTCAAACTAGAAAACCACTACTTGCAAGTGTTTCACCAAGTACTTAGCTGTTTTTCTCAAGTCTATCTAGTATGATTTGGTATGGATAACAGAATCTTGGCCTTTTTTTTCTTCTCCTACAGGTTGAATTCTTGCTAGCTATGTTGTTATTCCAGAAGGTATAGTGTCACATTGTGGTTTAATTCAATAATAGATACTGTTTATAGGAAATGCAAGAATCTACATGAAGTATTCAAAATCTATATTATCTGTAGACATGGCAGGGTCTTCTAACAGAAAATAAATAGTCCTTTTGAGAAATAAATATGAAACATATTTAATATATATGCAAAATATTAGGTGCATGTTTCCCTGCAGGAGAAATCTCAGAGAAACAGAAGCGATAATGGGGTTCCTGTTGGGCTAAAGTATGTGGTGAGCGCTGACACATTCCTGAACTAGGCTTGGCCTGGCAGCTTTGACATTAAGCTTTGTTCCTGAGCTATTAAATGTGTTTTGTGAACTGACCATGAGATGAAGCACACAGTATGAACTACAGCCTGCTCCATTTCAGGGATGTTTTCATGTATGTCTTAAATCAATCGCTGTTTCAGAAAATGTTTATGTTTAAGTGTCTTTCATTTCAGTGAGAAGAAAGTGTGTGCTTTAGATTTTTTAATGCCTAAAACTGTAATTAATGAAAATCGTTACTAAAGAGTGCTATATTCCTTATGTTATCATTATCTTATTATAAAATATAGTCAAGAACTATTAGGGGAAATTATTACACTTCTGTACCATAAGTGGAAGGCAGCTAGTGGAAATGAGTGGGTGTACCTGCTGAAATTACAAGAGAAAAATGATAAGTGGAAATAGCAAAGTACTTAGATTTTGAAAAAGAATTATTTATAATAAAGTGCTTATTATACTTGCTGCCTGCTTTCAGAGGCTAGGAGGTAGATGTATATGCGTACATACATACACACACACACACGTATGAAGAATCATGGAATCATTTGATTTGGAGGGGACCCTTAAGGGTCATCTGATCCAACTCCCCTGCAATGAACAGGGACACCCACAGCTACATCAGAGCCCCATCCAGGCTGACCTTGAGTGTCTCCAGGGTTGTGTCATATGTATATACATACAATTATTTTTCTCTAGAGCCAGGCAAATCAAGTATTTTTTCCTTGAAGAATAGGTAGATAGTGTTTGAAACAGTAAAGCTTAATTTATCTCAGTTGACATTTTTTTGTTGTTGTTGTTGAAGTGAAAGTGTTTCAGAATAAGGTATTATCCTCAGCTAAGGAGCAAAAGTGGTTTTCTTTCATTACTGTTAACACGAGATGTAAAAATATAAAGAGTAAAATGAAATAGAGAAACTGTGATGATTTACAAAATACAGTGTTCTATAATAACTTTATGTACTGGAAAAATATTAGAATCTAAGAAATTTTCCATAGAAAAGTGGCAGGTGGACCACTGCACTGTTTGCAATGTTTAAATGAACAGCAAGATGCATTTAAAACTGCAAAGATTGCTGTTACTTCCCATGTGTAGATAAGAAATCCCATTGAAAAATTTTCTATTAAAAAGTAATGCATGCATTGAAGTCTTCCTCTATGCACATGCATCTGCCTTTAGGTTCTTTTTCTTCAGTGATTTTATGAGTGCTGTTCCATGAAAGAAATTTCAATTGTGTTATAATTCTG
Source organism: Gallus gallus (assembly GCF_016699485.2). NCBI lineage: Eukaryota > Metazoa > Chordata > Aves > Galliformes > Phasianidae > Gallus > Gallus gallus. The sequence continues at coordinate 7,913,589 of NC_052537.1, read as the reverse complement.
TTATGAATTTTTGGTTTGATTTCATGACCCAACAGTTTCCATACATGGTATGATAGAAAAGTTATGTGCTTTTGCCCTAACTGCATGTATTGTGTGACAGCAATAAAGACCTCAACAGATGGCATTATATTGCTGGTTTAGTGGAAGAGGTACTTTATGGAAAACTGGATATAATATGTTAGTTTTTGATGGGATTTAAGTTAAATGGTAAATATCAGATGTTTCATTCTTTTCTTAATCACACTGAGTCAACTTCTGTGTGTGAATATTACACACACACATGCAATACAAGTTCGGAGCTTTAATGTTTTCCAAGAGTTTTCAGCTTTATATACTAATGGATTGTTTAAATTACGTCTTGGAACTACACATACAATTAGAAGGGAACCTGTATTTCTAATGACATTTAGACAAAGCAAGAAAATATGTAGTAGGAATGCCTGAAGAAGACCAAGTGCCAGATCCTGCACTTTGGCCACAGCAACCCCAGGCAATGCTGCAGTCTTGAGGCAGAGTAGCTGGAAGACTGTGTAGAGGAAACAGACCTGGGAGTATTGGTTGATGCTTGGCTGAACGTGAGCCAGCAGTGTGCCCAGGTGGCCTAGAAAGCCAATGGCATCCTGGCTTATGTCAGAAATAGTGTTGCTAGCAGGAGAAGGGGAATGATCATCCCACTGTACTCAGCTCTGGTGAGGCCACACCTGGAGTACTGTGTTGAGTTTGGGGTCCCTCACTACAAGAAAGACATTGAGGTCCTGAAGCATGTTCAGAGGAGAAGGACAATGAAGCTGTGAGGGGTCTGGAGCACATGTCTTATGAGCAGTGGCTGAGGGAACTGGATTGTTCAGTCTGGAGAAGAGGAGGCTCAGGGGAGACCTCATCACTGTCTACAGCTACGTGAAGGGAGGTTGTGGTGAGGCAGGGGTCGGCCTCTTCTCCCATGTAACTAGTGATAGAACTAGAGATTGCACCAGTGGAGGTTCAGATTGGATGTTAGGAAATAATTCTCTGAGAGAGTGGTCAGGCACTGAAACAGGCTGTCCAGGGAGGTGGTGGAGTCACCATTCCTGGAGATGCTCAAGAAACATTTAGGTGTTGTATTGAGGGACATTGTTTAATGGAAAATATTGGTGATAGGTAGATGGTTGGACTGGACGATCTTCAGAGGTCTTTTCCAACCTCAGTGATTTTATGATTCCATGATTCTATTATTTTTGTGCACATCCTGGTACACATGAAAAGTGGCACTATACATTTGAGATGAAAATTCTGTCTGGCGTTGCTTCTTGAGCTTTTAACACTTGCTCAAACCACCACCACTGAAGAACCATCTGCCTTTTATGGCATACCGTGAGCTAACATGAGGGTATCACTACTCCATTTGGGTCCCTCTCCGTACACATATTGTGCAGAAATTTCCTCCAGTTTTCCCCACTGAACTTACAATTCTGAGTCAAAACTTTTCTGCCACTAACAAGAAAAACAAGTTCGTTACGAAGTGAATTTTTAAAAATGGAAAAATACTGTTAGTAAATGTTTACTTGAACTCTTGACCCGTTGTCTTAAATTTTACAAAAAAATTGTCCTTACTCTTCAAAAAGAATGCTACAGCTTTAGAAATACAAAATAAATTTAAAGGTAATGCTGGGAGAAAAATTGGAAATGAGAAATCTCAGGTTCATTTAGCCCTCTCTCCATAAGAAGCCTGTTCTCTGATTCAATTATGAGGAGTCTGAGCTTTGTGTGTTCAGCATGCTTTTAGGCCAGATTTATGACACGGTCAGAAAAGGACCTGCTTAAGAGCCAAACCTAAGGTAGTTCTGTTAGCTGTATTTTAATTAGTATTGCTTTCTTGAAAGCCCTAAGACACCCCTGAGTGCTTACCCATACTTAAGTCATTCTGTATCTGTGAGACTGAAGCAGTAAAGGAAAAGAGCTAGGAACATTTAATGATCTTTAAAACATTATCTAAATCACCAGCCTCTTAACTGAGTGAAATATATTTAAGGTACTTGAAGTCTGATGCTGATATTTTAATCACAAAAGTGAGGGGCCGTAACAATTTCTAAGGAGCACTGCAGCATTGAGCAATCTGCAGTCACTTCACCGATGTACAGGGCTGACTGACATACAGCGAGGGAGGAAGTTCTCATTTCTGTTGACTGCTAAATACAGACATCCTGATTTTTATTATATTCCCCCCCCCCCCCCCAGTGATCTTTAACATTTAACATTTAGGCAAAGGACAAGAAATTTGGACTGTGAAGTTGAACTGGCTACCTCTGACTAAAGTCCTGTTTCATGGATGCCAGGTAACATTCAGTACTGTGATGGCTCAGCCCCGTTTACTTCATTGGAATGAGCAGTGTGTGTTACAACATTGGGAGTTTTCTGAACTAGTGAAAAAAACATTGTCAAAAAAAAAAAAAAAAAAAAAGCAAACAGTTTGAGAGACTGCAGGAAGGGGGGTGAAGTTGCAGTAGAGCAGTCCTGCCAGAATTGGATACTAACAATTAGTTCAAACTGTAATCTGTATTAATCCTTAATGCAGTATAGATATTCCAAGGTCAGCAATGGAGGTTTAAAAAGAGACTCTTCCAACTTCAGCTGTTTCCTCCTGGATCTCCAAAGTGTAAATCCCAGCTGCACTCATCACCAGTCCTTGCAAGAGGTAGAGCAAGACCCCCCCAGAGACACGCCGTGTTACATGGTCTGTTAGCAGTGAATACCTTGGGAGATATTCATTCACCGCATTTGTGTTAGGTGTTCTGCAGGTGCAGGAGTACATAGCACACACAAGTCTCTATCCATATAGAGACTATCCTATAGTCTATCCTATACCCTGAGCCTTTCTCCTCACCTTCTTCCTGGCCCCAGATTGACAGCAGGAGCAGAGGCAGCCTGATGGTCAGGTTCCCACAGCTACAGCTCTGGATCCTACGATCCTGTAGCTCGGTGTCACGCAGCTCCTCCTGTGGCTGGGAGAGCACTGCCATGTCTGGGCTGCTCTAGCTAGTGCCTGCCAATCTCTTGTTTTTCTCTTTTGTTTCTTTCCCTTTACTTCAGGTATATCCCAGAATCATTTGGTTTTCTTTTTTGCTTCCTTTTCCTTTCCAAGGTTGTGTTAGGGTTTGTCTAGAATCTGGAGAAAATTCAATAAGTTTTTATTTTTTTCTGCTTCATTTGTGAACATGTGAACATTTGTGAACATTGTGAACATGACTACCTTGCATTTTTTTTTTTTAAGTTACTGCTAGTTCTTTGTAACTTCCATACCATTGAGCTGTGGTTTGCTTTTGCTTGCATATTTTTTCTTGTATATGCATTGTAGCTCAATTCTTGCATGTTTAGCTGAGAGAAATAAAAATAAAGCAGGCTTTGTAATGATATTTTTTCAACCTGTTCTGTAAAATACTAATTTTTGCGTGTGTACGTTTCCTGTTTCCACATTTCTGCACTTGTAAATAAGTTATGATCACCAAAGGAATATGTCTGTTGCTAACAAGAAGCACCTTGCTGTCTTGCTGTCTAATATAAATTATTCATTTTTTTCCACGTCATCTGCTCTTGATCACAGAAACTTGTCTTCTTAGTTCTTACAAGAGCCAACAAATCTCCCTATGTGTGAATTCTTCAGAATGTGTTTGTGCACTGTTTAATTTTTAGCTTTTCTAATTTATGAACTCTGCTTATTTATTTATTTATTGGGGGGAAGTGAAGTGGCTTAGCTCAGTATACAGCATTATATAAGAAAACTCCATTATTTTCTGTATTAAATTAGCATAGTAAATACTGTCTTTCCACTGTATCATTCTGCTGCTTAATTTAACAAGGCCTTGAGACATCCAGAGCTCAATAGACGTGATGAAAATATAATGTGATATTAATAATTGCTTATAATAGAAAAGTGACAGTAGATCTAATACAAAATCGACATAAAATCATGGGTCTTAAGTAAGAATGCTTGTTGCTCAAGAATGAAATTCTTCTAAACACCCATTTATTGCGTTTACTATGTATCAAAGAACAGAAACCCATTAATGCACTGAAAACCAGTAGTAGAGTTTATAAAGGCAAATGGCAGAAGCTGAGGTTGCACAAGCATGCTGTTCTGGAGATAGGAAGAAACATGTTGTCATTAATGTTGTATGTGATGTAACAGAGTATTAAAGAAGTCACAAGAAGACAAGATCCTCTTCCAGCATCTGATGTTTGCCCCAGTTCTTTGTCAGTAACAACTCCTTCCCCACAAAATACCCTTCTCTTTTCCTCCTTTTTCCCAGAGCAGAATTTCACATTGTCCTGATGGTTTTCTGATTCTCTTAGTGAGAACTTTCACAGTCTTTGGATTTTTTTTTTCTCTGACTTGGAATACTTGAGTTGCAGTTATTTCTCTTTTCATTCCCTTCTGTTTCAAATACTGTAAGGTAGTTGAGTACCAGTCATCACATAACTGATGGGAGCTGGAGCACCTCTACTATGAAGAAAGGTTGAGGGAACTGGGCTTGTTTAGCTTGGAGAAGAGAAGGCTGCAGGGAGACCTCACTGTGGCCTTCCAATACTTGAAGGGGGCGTATAAACAGGAGGGAGAACAGCTGTTTACGAGGGTAGATAGTGATAGGACAAGGGGGAATGGTTTTAAACTGAGACAGGGTAGGTTTAGGTCGGATATTAGGAAGAAGTTTTTCACCCAGAGGGTGGTGACACGCTGGAACAGGTTGCCCAAGGAAGTTGTGGATGCCCCATCCCTCGAAGCATTCAAGGCCAGGCTGGATGTGGCTCTGGGCAGCCTGGTCTGGTGGTTGGCAACTCTGCACATAGCAGGGGGGTTGAAACTCGATGATCATTGTGGTCCTTTTCAACCCAGGCCATTCTATGATTCTGTAATTCTGTTACCACTGTTTTGGCAGCCCACTGGGATATTGCAGTTCTACAAGCACAGACAACATTTATTCTCCAAATCAATGGCCACCTACATAGGTGATATTGTTGGACATGTATTTATTGGAGTGATGTGGATTTTGGCTTTTCACGTCTTTAAAAAAATTGTTCCTAACTGCATAGCCAGGGATTTACCATACACATTTTGCTAGTTTTGATAAACTAATATTCTCTAGGAATTGATTTCAAAGCATTTATTTTTGATGATACTAAAAGCAAAATGGAACAGAGACTTACTGTCTTGATTTGAATCACTTAGAATAGAGAATAAATATGTTGTTTAGCATTCCCCGTGAATCAGGGCAGAACAAATCTTTTGTGGATTCTAATCTAACTCTGAGACATTATTCCTATAACACAACTAGTAGGCTGAATTATGTTCACTTTCCTATGTTGAAGCTTATGATTTATTTCAGTTTCAAGACTGGAATAATAGAACTTTGTACTTGTGCTGCTTGTATATAAATCTTTACTATACAAGCCAAAAGTAATGGATATAGCTGGTGTTCTTTATTCATAGTACTTTCTGCCAACAACAAGACTGTATCAGACGGCATGTGCTAAACCAGAACAGAGGTGAGGATTAAGTGATTATGTGGCTTTGGAAAATTGTACATGCATGGTTTAATGGATCACTGATATTTAGAGGAATGTGTTTTGACTGCAGAATACTTTGCCTCCAAATCTTTCTGCCAAGCCTCCTGTAAAATTCAAATACAGGAATAATAATGTATATTGCAATAAAAACACTTCATACGTTCCCTTCCTGCGCAGTGGACATGGCACATATTTGCTGGGCAATTGAGGTCAGCAAATAAACACTGATCTGTAAAAGCCTAAATGAGTGATTTGTAACAGTTGTTGGTACTGTCTTAAAGCACTGAGGTGCTGCAGTGGGGATTTGGCCACAATTGTAGCAGCTCCAGAAGGACAGGACACTCTACTCTTAGGTTTCACAGATAATCACTGGCACAGAGGGTAGAAGTTGAGTTCAATTACAAGCTGTGGTGGGAATTGGTCCAATGAATGGAGAATGCTCTGCCTGTGTCCTTCAAGCTTTAGATTCCTTCTGCACCATCTTTGCATCCTGCCCCACAATGAATCCCTTTTGGCAGGCTTCTCATACTAGTCCCTTTTTCCGGATGAGAAGTATTCAGGCCAGCCCTGCTAAGGTTTTTTAATGACATTTCTATTCTTCCTGCCTTTTAAACTGTAGCCCTCAGACAGTCTTCAGGGCTTTTTCTTCACTCTGTATATTTGCTCTTTTTTCTGTTGTAACAGAGGTATGTTGACTCTGTCCTATTGAGGCGGGTGGAAAAAATAATGGCTATGGAAGAAAGGACAAGCTTCTTTCAAGTCTCTATTTGAAAAAGGTAAGAATGGAGAACCTTTTCAATTAAAGTCAGCTTTTCGTTGTTGTTAATCTTTGGGATGTGGAGGCAACCATCATTTTCCTCAGCTGCATTATAAATATGTGAGTAATTTTGGCTGATTTATATAAGCCAGTCTGGGACAGAATCATGACTTTTAAAGGCTTTATGCAAAACCCTTGCATTTTTTAGGAATGCTGGGTAACTATAAATGTAGTCTAATTAATATAAAAATAGAAGAGCATTAGACTGTGTTGCTACCTGCCTTTGCTCACAGTGCTTTTGTAGGAGCCAGAATTAAGTCTCAGTACTCTCATTTTTTGTGTTCATCACCCCTTATAACTCGTTGCTTAATTTGCTTAGTATTTATTATGCTAAAATTAACATTAATTATGCAATAATATGAATGTAAAACTTGTTTCTGTGATATAAAAGACTATCTTGTGAGACATAATTTTATCAATAGCCCTTGCCCAGATAAAATGTACTGTACCACTGCAGTCCCTAGTTATATCTTTATTTCCAGTGTGTGACATGCAGTCAGCCTGTCACGTGCTGGGAGGTATGTGTAATGTATCAAGGAATGTGATGGGAGAGAGCCTCAGCACCGTACCAATGCAGGGATACCTGCTGCCCTGCACAGCCTGATGGGAAGCAGTCTCTAGTGGTGATATGTTATCCTCCCGTCTGGCTCCCATCCGGCCACGTCTGTTCTGTCAGTCACTGCAGTTATGTCATGAATCCAGGTAAGGAAATAGATCATTAGAAGTGAAAACAAAACAAACAAACAACAAAAAATCTTCCTTGCCAAAAAGTCTGAGCTATGAGCATTAGCAGAAAATGAAGCTTTATAGGTAATTTACGATTACATGTATTTAATTGATTGAAAGGACATCATCACAATCTACATTGTTACATTACAGCAGTTACTTTGAAAGAATATCCTACAAGCTTCTGTATGTATGTTTCAAGTTCTTACACAGAGTGTAAAAAATATTCTGGTATTAACAATTGCAAGATAAAAAGGCATGATAAAGAGGGAAATGCACCAGAGAAAAGCTGCAGTGAAGATCTGTGACATAATTTCATATAATTTAATCTATTTTTTTTTTTTACCTGTGGTTAAATGGATAAGAAGCAGTGGGCTTGAATTTCAGAAAAAAATAAAATCCAAATTATTAATTAGAAACTATTTGTATCAGAAAGCATGAAAATAGATTGCCAGGAAAAGCGACACAATCTCTAGTATTGGTGTTATTTAAGAAATACATTAGACACAGATATGTCAGAAAGAATTAAATACAGGCACCTAGCAAGGGGATAGAATTAATCACTCCTCTCTCCACTCCCCTCGCCCCCCCCCCCCCCCCCCCCCCCTTTTTTTTTTGTCACTGGAAGCTCTGAAGGCACTGAAGAAGTAAAATGATAGCATATGTAATATTTTTAGTTTCACATATGGAAATGCAGGCAAAGACTTTGCACAAAATGTGATGAGAAATTTCTGCGCAGCTCCATGGAGATTTTCATTGAGCTGATTCCTCAGTACTACACATTTACAGATTAATTTGAGAGTCTCAGTAATGAACTAGAAGGGAGATAAATAGACAAATGTTAATTAAATGTGGGTTTTTCTTTTTGTTAAGAAAAATCCACTTTGAACTCACTTAAATCTGTTAAACTCCATAGAAAATCTCAGTCCCCAGAACTATTTTATAACTGGCTAATATAACTTTTTGACTACAGGGAAAGAAAAGGTAGCATTACACTGTGGGTTTTCTTTTCTGCTATTATCTTCTTCAAAAGGTAATTAATTTGTTAAGAAGGAATTGGGGTGGCTGGTGGACTTCCTCTGTGGTTAGGCACTGTATTTGTGTTTTCTGTCCTATAGCCATCTACCATGTGCTGATATTAAGAGTTCTTGACCTCAGAAGTTTAAAAACTGGAGAAAGATCGAAACAGAGTTGTTAAAGGCGTACCTTTTTACACCTGAGAATTTCAGAAAAGCCTTAGGGGATATAAGCATCCATTTCCTATTCAAATACTGAGTAGACTCAAGTGCGTAACTTCTTTTGGCAGATAAACCCAAGAGGTTTAGGACTGCTCAGTAGTGGAGTGGCAGAAGAACTTGTCCTGTTTTCATATAGAGTTGTGTAAGATTAAATATTTCAAAAGCAAGTTAAACCATGATTTCCTTTACTTGGCAGAGTCACAGGGCCATTCAGATACACAGACTGCACTCAGTCAAACCCCCACCACCTCCTTTCTGACAGTGCTTCATAACGCCTTAAAGCATAGAAGATCCATTTCAATAGTACTGAGATTCAAGTTCATTAAAAACACACATTCATAACTTTACATAGGAATATTATTTTTCTCTTTAGGATAGAAATGAGAGGACTGTAAACTAGCTGTGAATGTGGGTTACTTACTAGCATCATGATAACAATTTTTAACCTTATTGTCTTTCTTGGAACCGTTTGTACTTTTGCCCCCAAAATGTGTGCTATAAATAACCATGAGAATGTTATTTCAGTTTTAAAGAGGGGGAGCTACTGGTGTCAAGTGAGATTAGTGTACCTCATGAATTTTAATTGAAATTAAAATACTGCCATTTATCAATACTTGTGCTTCAAACCAATTAGCATGAGACTTTTACTATGAGTTTTCTAAAGACACTGCTATCAAGTGGAAATCAATCTTGTAGTTAGTTTCTCCATTCTCAGAACTGAAACATTTTCCAGACCAGATTGTATGGTAAAGAAACTACTATATCACTGAAATATATGGTTCTTGGAATGTACTAATTATGTTTCCACTGGCTGCAGCAATCTCAGGGGTACCCATTCTGACGTTCTGCTGATAGGATTATCAGCATTTCAGGTCAGAGTTTGAAAAACAATCCTTAGAGAATACATCTACATCCAAGGCTTTTTGTTCTGAACTTTGTCAAAGACCACTGTGACATTAGTGAAAGTGTTGTTTGTTCAAGAAAATGTTTGTCAGGACGATTGTGCCCTGAGAACTTCGGGGACAATCTAGAAAGGAAATTTCTGTACCACCCTTTGGCACATTGTCCCTGAAGGACCTCTGGATGCAATGTCACAGAACAGTGTGGTTCTGTGACATCTTTGGCCTGTAGATCCATGTTAACATTAAGAGATAATTTTCTTTGTGCTTTAGGTAAAATCTGTGTCTAGTGCAGAGGCAGCAGTAATGACATGACTACTAAGTGAGGCCAAATGAGCCTGCAGTATGCAGTGGCTTTCTCTACATATCTACATATCACATAGCTGGTGGTCAGAATTCAGCTGTGGACTGTTTTGATGGAAAGAAGTGTGATGTATCCAGAGGACAGTTTTTTTTTTTCCATCATCTCTTTTTACTGCAGGTGAATGAAACACAGTTTTTACTTTAATACAGTTTAAATTGGTTGTTATCATACTGATTTCAGCTGGACTAGTAGCAACAAGGAATTGTTAGTGGACATCTAAAAGGTATACTACTGGCAATTTTAATTTACAAATGGTCCAGTTAAGAATTTCGTATCAAGGAAAAGCTCCCATCAGGCTTCAGAGGAAACTGATCCTGAGCATCAGCACATCAGCATGTAGCCAGAAATGATGAAACTTGTCAAACATCCATATTCTGTGTATTGGAGAAACAATGACTTAAATCTAGAGAGAGATGTCTTATGTAGGAGGGCTGCTAGAGTTGCATCAACATGAGGTCGGCAGGTATTCTAAAAGCATCAGCATTAAGCTGACAGGAGACATTGCAGAAAATGATTTGAGGGGGTGGGATATAAGTAATAGCAAGGGAAAGAATTATTTAATAATTTAATTGAAATACAATAGACTCCTGAGGCAGTGAGAATTATGTGCATGGAGACTGGGATGCAGCAATAGGGTTTTTAGCCTGGTGGTTAGCACACTTACTTCATAGTCATAGTGACCATTTAAATTCCTTTAAATGAAGTTCAGAGCAGAGAAGAAAAAGCAACAGGGTAAATGTCCTGTTGGAGTTCATGGCAGAAGTGTTAACATCCCATTTTCCCTCTGTGTTCTAGAGCCCTGCCACCTCGCCGTTTCTTACATGACCAGTATCATACACCCTTTATTGCCAGTTTACTCCGTTTGGTCAGGCTATGTCTGCTCTTGGTTAGCTTAGATAAAGCAGCCAGATTTGGTTGTGAAAATACTGAATGTTAGTGTGCTCTGATTTATGGCTGCAAAGGCGTGAACTGCCAGCTTTGTGGGGAAGTAGGCACCAAGCAGAAATGGTTCCTGTATGTTTTCAAAACAGAAACACTTAGAACAGGTAATTTAAAAAGCTTAAATGTGTGAAAGTGTATGAAATATTGGAAAAAGGTGACAAAGGGGTAACAGTAGAGTCTCAGCAGATGTGGGTATGTGTAGCTTTGTTAAAAGTTCTTGATTTTTTCCAGCTAAGCATCTAACCCTGTCTCTTGCTCTGTTTCATGATGTCAGTCGTTTCATTTCCATAGTTTAAAAATCTAGTTTAGATTCCTCAGAGACATTTAGAACTATAACACTATAGCAGAGGGTAATAAATGGCTAATAAGATAATCCGCAGATATGAATGGTTTTCTAAATTGTGTACAGATTATGCTTATATACCTGCTTCAGCATGTTGTAGGGTGCTGGATCTTCCTCCTCACTTTGTTAACCAGAAGAATAGCATACAAACACTGACGCCTGAGCTGGACTTAAACCCTGCTACTTTTCTCATTTCTGTGCTGTGCATTGGGGTGATTTCTTCGGACTGAAACTGTACAATGTTAAGGCAACTTGGCAGAGCAGCAAAACAGACTGAGTTTGGGGACTTTGCAGAGCTGCTTGTTTTTGAGTTTTTATCATCTTGAAAGTTTAAATTCCATTCATCATAAAACTTGGTTAAGTTCTAAATTGTAGTGCAGTCTGTTTAGGTGTATCTTCTAATTGGTCTCATATAATCAGAAGTGAGTGAAGACTCTTTCAGTACTCATTTTTACATACTGGAGAAAGTATCCCAAGAATTTAGGAAGCTGTTTTTGCCCAGTTCTACTGAGGATAGCATACTGGTGAATAGTTGCTTTAAGCACATTAATGTATGGTTTGGTTGCTTACTTACTATTACAAAGATATTTTTTGTTCTGTATAGGATACCTGGAAATTATATCCTATTCCGTCATACTGTTAACCATGCAAACATCTAAACTTTGTGAACAACAGAGATGGAACAGCAGAGAGCGGTACTTGACATGTGTATCAACGTTCCAAATTAATCCTCAGCATCTATTTTAGAATATTTTAATAATATTTTAATAATATCCAAGTTTATTTTGATATAAAATCTCAAGATACTTGGATATTAAAAAAATAATAAAAATTACCTCAGTGCTTCTGTAGTAGTAACAATAAAAGCAAGAAACTGTGATTGAAATAATATTCACTCATCTTTGGATTGATTTTTCTTACAGGTATGTAATGATATTTTTGTATTTATGTGCTTGAGTTTGTTCTAAAGAGCACTACCAATAAGTGTTCAGAGGCCAAGAGTTGAATATACATAAAATGATTTTTTTAAGTCTTCCAAAGTGACCTCCTTCTATGCTTGCATTATTTTCTGCTCTCCAAGAATTTTCATTGGTTTTGTTCTCCTGGTTAGAAAGGAAATAAAGCTATGTGTGAAGAAGATAGCATTTTCTATGGAAAAAACATGTAGAATGACTTGGGCCGCACAAGAAGCTGCCTAGAGCAAGAAGGCTCAGCACTGAGCTCCGTGGGACTTGTCAGAACAGAAGTGCTGAGTGAGGCTTGGAGTGGTTTTAGCCCTCCCAGTTAAGTGCCATAGCTCACGCCTCACGAACAGGTCTGTGCACTAGAAGATTCACAGCCTAAAACAAAATGCCCCTCTCTGTGGTTTTAAAGAGTAAAACAAAGCAAATGGAGAAGCCTTAGCAATCAAAATACTTTCTATATAGCTGTGTAAATATTGGGTCACATTATAACTGGAGTAAGAACGTGAGAACGTGCAGGATTCTTCTCAGCTAGTTAGAGAAGAGAAAGAACTGGGGTCAGCTCTTTGCCACAAGGGCTGCTAATGCATAAACCCTCTGACTTCTACAAATCATCCCCAGAATCAGTGGTGGACTCCTCAGGCCTCCAGATGCTGAAACTTCTGAATGTGGTTGGGAGCGGATCTGTCCAGTGAGATTTTAGTGGATGTACAAAGCTCTTTAAGAGAGCGACGTCTGAAATAGCCATCCTGAAGTCATGCAGCCACTCACTTGGATTCTTTGTGGGGGAAGCAGTGATTTTCCCATTGGATCAAAAGAAGTTCTGTAGCCCCTAAATCCTTCCTAAATCCTTTTAGGGATCTGGTCCGTTCTCATTTAGTTTCATTATGTGCTTGGTGGCCACGGAATATTGAAAGGAAATTGGATATTATGGTGTCATAAAGAGTCTATAAATAACATGACAGTCTGTGTTATGATTCCAGGAGTTGTGCTGCAATTACCTGTGCTGCTTATTGTGTGGAGCAGGAAAAAGATGAATAGCTGTTGGGAGAGGAATTCAAGCACAGGGGTGATGCCACCACTGGCTAGCTAGCTAGCTATCCATATATCAACACTGTAAATATCTGCAGTTTTGTTTCCAGCTGCCAACTCATAACTAAAGATCCATCACGTGAAAATGCTTCATTCGGGGTGTATTCCTTACTGTATATTATTATCCCAAATTACAGACAGGATGAGAGAGCTTCCAGCACCTCTCAAGGGAAGTCCTGGATGGCTGAACTTAGCAAATGCTTGGACAACGGATTCAGCGCAGCTGGAATTTCACAGCGTATCTAAGTTGGTGGGGTAATTTAGGTCTCCCATTCTTTGACTCCAGTATTTTAGGGGTGTAGGGATTTTCTTGTTTCCAGACAGTTTGTATCCCCCTCACTGCTGGCCTCCTAAAGTGATGTAGTCCCACATAGAAATTCTACTTCCCCTTTTTTTCCCCGCCTTCAGAAAAAAAATGGAAACTAAAGTGATCGTACTGCTGCTTCTTAAGTCCCAAACAGTTTTTTCCCTCTCATTTTCAATACTTTTTCTTCTGTCTTCATGGAGATCCTAAAACTACTTACGTAACTTCATTTGTGATCCCAATTCACACTGGGATCAAACAGATCCCGAGTCTGTCAGCCCCTGCTGCTGCCCGCTCATCACCCTTGCTGAAAGGAAGCATTATGCCTTTCTTGGGTCCCAGCATCCCCGATATATGCTGTGTTTTCTTCTTCCAGCTCTTAGCTTGTTGGGATGCTTTGCAAATGTGAACACGAGTGAATAATCTATGCTTGATAGCATGTTAATGTCTGACAGTTGTATTATTTATTTCTAACAGTGAGCACTATGAATGTTTCTTGTGCCTTACTGATGATGTGTTGGTGCTACACCTTGTCTCAGGGATCATTTTTCTCCAGATGATGGAAGTCTTTTTCATCCAACACCATTAATGTGCTAAAAAAATAACAGGGCATAGGATGTTACAGCTTATTTTCTGTGCTTTTCTCAGCTGCGCGTGGCCGGGACAAAACCTCTTGGAAGCAAAGCTGAGTCCTGGGCGACCAGCCCCGGCCTGCGGTACGGCACGCTCCCCTGCAAAGCTCGAGCTGTTTGCACGGAGGTTGCCGCGCGCCCTCCCTCCCGCCCGCTGCTGCAGCTGCCCGCGGTGCCGGGATGCCCGCGTGTCGGGCGCCTGCAAGCAGCGCGGCCGCAGCCCAGGACCGTCCTGCCGCGAGGCGCGGCCCTTCCCGCCCGGCACCGCCGCCCCCCGCGCGAGCCCTCCCCGCGTGGCTGAAGGAAAGCTGCCTCCTTGTTTTTTTTTCGTCTTTTCTTCCGCTCTTTTGGAAAGGATCGGAGGGAAAACACCGCTGGTGTTGCAGGGGGTGGCACGCTGGCTGGTCGCTTCCGAAGCGGGGCTGATGTTACTTGGTGCCGCTGGTTGCATGGAGCCGCTTTTGTAAGTGTGGGGAGGGTGAGGTGGTGCGTGAAGTAGGAATGGTTGTTGCTCCGCGCCACTGAGGGGAGGGTGCTTCTCTAGTGGAGTGGGATTGCACTGCGGCATTGAAAAATACTTTCACACTTTTACGCAGACATTAAGGGTAAGAAATAATGAAACACTGGAATAGGTTCCCCAGGGAGGTGGTTGAGTAACCACCCCTGGATGTGTTTAAGAGCCGTTTGGATGTGGTGCTCAGAGATATGATTTAGCAGAGGGTTGTTAGAGTTAGGGTGCTATGGTTAGGTTGCTGTTGGACTTGATGATCTTTGAGGTCCTTTCCAACCTGAGCAATTCTATGATTCTATGATGCTCTTAGAAGTCTTCCGCAGTTGTTTTTGCTGACCGTTACATCTCTTTCTGGCAACTCTGAAATTGTTTCTCACTCTTAGGTGTGATGTAGCAGGGCTGCAGGTGCGTAGTTCCCCAAACACAAGAGCCCTTTCGCAAACTCCTTCTTATGTAAATGTTATAGAATCGTAGAGTCCTAGAATGGTTTTGATTGGAAGGGACCTTTAAGATCATGTAGTTCCACGCCTTGCTATAGGCAGGGACACATCCCTCTAGACCAGGTTGCTCAAAGCTATGTTAAATGTTAAATGAGAAGATACTGTACAATATAATTTTAAAGTAAACGGAGGGAACTGCTGGAATTGGATTGTGTCACGTGGTGCTCCTGAGCAGAAGATACGTTTTGAGGTTTAATTTGAATTATAGCTTTCCTTTCGCCATGTACTGCTTAAGCGTTACATGCATTCCTCTTGTTTTCCCCCACCTTAAAAGCTGGCTGTGTACCAGCTGAATATTGAAAAGCTTATGTAAAAGCTTTCCTGTTTCAGGGGATGTAAGCTGTTACTTTAAAACAAATAGGATTGGATTGTTTATATTGGGTCTTACATTATACGATCATTGTATTACAGTGCTTTGAATTATAAATATGTGGAGAAAGGCTGTTTCTGGGAAATATGATTTTGCAGCTGTTAGGCAAAAGTCTTTCTGTGTGTTTTTTGGGAGACTTGTTTGTTTGTTTGTTTTCTTTTTGAAGTAGAGAAAATAAGGGCTACACAATCTGGTCCTCTTTGTACATCTGGTTATCTCAGTGTGGTCCTCTGCCCTCAGACCAGGTGTGTGGTTCTTGCTTTTAATCACCTAGGGTAATATTCTTCCTTTCACTGCTGTTATCCTACCAGTCCAGTAATTTCTTTCCACAGCTGCTCATTATTAGAAGCTAAGGGTATATATGAGGACAAGAAGGACTGAAATGCAAGAGATTTCCAAAAATGCATTTTTCTATAGTTTTGAGCATAATTGCAATTATAAGTGATTCCGATAGTACAGGTCATAAGTCCCTAGCATTAAGTATGTTTTTATGATGGTAAGATTATGTTCTCAAACAGAAAAACACCTCAACATTGTGAGATAAATGAGTTTATTGCAACAATAGCTATGGTGTTAGCAGTGTTTTAGTGCTCAAGCAGTCCCATTCAAGGTTTATTTAATGGGGCTGCTATTGGTATAATTAGAAGTGATGCTGATTAATCTGATTTCATTCTCTGCTATGCATTCTGTATTATTTTTCTTGCAGTATGAGAATTATTCTCTTGTTCTTTCTTTTCCTGTGTAGGAGTTCATCATGGTCTCAAACCTGTTCAAATGCCTTTGAAGCAGCAGGTTGGAGCTGGGGGGGAGAAATCATCCATAGAGTTTCTAATTAACCAAAGGGTGTCTGTACCACAAAGATCCCTTTTTGTTATTTGGGAAGTGTTCTGCTACTAATTATTTTTCTTCCCTTTACGTAAAAGCTACTCAGTAAAGCACAGTGATGGGCTCTCTGTTGTACAATATTAGATTCTATTTCAAAAAGTATAATACAGCTGCTGTATCTGCTGAATCCAGGACTCTATTAAAGATGATTTATATTGTCTTTGGCAAGTACAATAAAGTAATACATCTCATATTCATTTCTTCACACACTCTAAAATTTTGCCTTTTCTTTACTGTATTATTTTACACTAGTGAGTTAACAGGAATAATTCCTAAGATTTTATTGAAAAGTATCTTAAAACAAAATAAGTATTTACTTATAAGAAGAGTTTTCATTATTTTAACCGTCATTAACGTTACGCTGTCCTCAACATGTAAGCTTTTACTGTCACCCAGACAGAAATAGATGAATTATTTCTATACCTTAATTTCAAATTTGCTGTTGATGCTTTTTGAACATTTTGATACAGTTCTTCTGATACTGTGTTGAAAAGCTTCGTATCATACCTGGGAGAAAAGAAATGAAACTACAGTTAAGCAGTAGTTGCAAGTTAATTGGTTGTATGTAACAGCTGCCCCATTGATGATGATGGTTTACAGCTTCTAGCTGCTTTATGAATTTACAGTCACTGCAGCTAGTATGAAGTGCTTTATGTGAAGTCATCCAAGAGATAAGTTACTCGGTGCGCTCAATGTGTATTTGAGCATATGTGGGCACCTCTGATAGCTTATTTATTTATTTATTTATTTAGTAGATTGTTATCCATCATTGGAAAGTCCTTGACAAGGAATTATGGGGACATTGTTTAAAGAAGTGTAGGGTTTTAACCAGCTAGGAGTACTAATTGTATTCTTCAAGGCAGGTGGCATCATTGAATATTTTTCTTTGAATGGCTTCTTTGTGCAATTTTGTGGTACTGTGACTCTTTTGGCTACTGTTACTAATTCCTTATACTTTGTCAGAGTGAAGAAAATACCAGCACAACATCTTTCACCTCAGAGTTCTTTTATGTGTTGTTCCATACTGAATGTCACTCATGAAAAAGGTGCTTTCACTTCCTCTGGTAGCAGAAAAGCATATACCTCTGACAGTGTGGTTCGAAAGGTTCCTCTGAGACAAAGACAGGGAGAGGGTTTTAATAACCATATTTTTTCTGTTTTGGTTTTATGTAATGTCACTTTGTTATCCTCAACTTCTTTTAAGTGTTTCTAAAAACACCAAAATAAATATATAATATTTCAGGTGTTTTTCTCAGTAGAATTATTTGTACTCCAATTGGGAGATTTTGTCTGAAGGATTTCTGGCAGTGTCTTTAAAGAATATTTGGGTATTTTCTATTTCAGGTCATTTCTATTCATTATTTGTAATGTTTTGGTTTCAGGTTCTGATGAATACCTATTATTGTGTGCAAAAGGTGATCTTGGTTTATTCAGTTGTTCTGAATGAGAAGAAATTTTAATTATTTTATGTAATGATTATGACATAGTTTAGAAACATCCAGATTTCAGCAGATGATTCTCTATGTCAGAAGTTCATAGGAACTAGCATTTTTTTTCTTTCTGACAACTGTGGTCTGTAGTACGACGTTTTCTTTATAAATAAATTATTGCCTATTAAATTCTCATTTTTTTCTTTCCGGAAGATCTGATTACAACTCTTATCTTGCAGTTTTACAAGTATATACTGCTTTAAAATTTAAAAATAAGATTTTCAGCTCATGCGCTGTTATTTCCAGCACAACTGAGCAGGAATGCATATGGGGCTTTATGTCTGCATCCTTAGACTGGCTGCAATGTGGTCTCAAGAGTGTTTTGAATTGGCCTCAACAACTTAGTTAACAGGGTGAAGTCCTCTTGGGCTGGAGGGAAAAAAGGCAGAGGTTTGGGGTATCCTCTTGACTCTTGGCCCACCATATTAAGAATTGCCAGTTGCATAAATTAGAGGCAAACATGACTCAAGATGTCCTATAGTCCATCTGTCTGTCCTTTGAGAGTCATACTTGGATTAAAATGTCAGTATTATGCAGTACTGTGTAAACTGTCACTCATAATGCCTTCTGCAGGAAGCCCTTAGACTGCTAGAGTAGTTCTGATAATATGGGTGCCTTCTGCAAGTGTTTGGTTCTAATGTTCACTTCTAAATCAGCATTGCTGGTAATGACAAAGGAACTGAAAACATTATTATTCAACCTTCTCCTTCCAGAGCACTCTTGAAAACATGACTGTCTTTGATAGTCTTAAAAGCACTGCTAACTCTTCTACTTTGTGAGCACTGGCAAAAACAATCTCAGCTGCCCCAGCACCTCTAGAAGAGGCTAACAGAAGCAATGCTGTCTGAAAGCAGGTGTGTAATCTGGTTTAGGTTTGTTCAATTGCTCCTGTAAAAATCATCTATTCTTAGTGATGAGTTTTGGCTGGATGAATATTATAGAGTTCTGAGGCTTTTAGAAAACATAAAACTGGATATGGCATTTCAATAACTGTTTACAAAAGCAACCATCCATAATGAAGTACATACATATATCAGAACAATTTTAAGAAGGCATTCATCATAATTATGAATAGGAAGATCTCAGCAAAACCACTGCAGTGCATGATTTGCATTCTTACAGTTCTGCATCCTTAATGAAATTTTCCTTGGCCAAACACTGGAAGAATGCAAATTCATCTCATGATTTTTAAAGAAATAGAGTGCAGCTCTGCCTGAAGCTGCAGAGAAGACCTTTTAGCATCCCTAAGCTGTTTTCTTAAAAGAGGTGCTCATAGTATTGCTGTGGTTAAATGCTACAGCTTTGCTGAAATTCATAATGTAGAACTGAGTTATTTGTAGGAGTTAATCTGTTTTAATTTTTTCCCAGGTAAGCTTGGGCACACTGGCATATGACACAGTTGGTTTTGTTGACTGTGTTTTATTTTTGTAGTCATTACTAGAAATCCAGTGTAGGTGCATCAGGGGAACTGTATATACACTCACTCTTGCAAGGAAAGTTCAGGATAGATACACCTAAAGAAACAGTTTTTTAAGTGTGATGTACGCAAGGATTTGAAAGAGTCTAACTCCAGACTACTGTAGTAATGAGACCGAAATCTCTTCTCATTTTGCACTAATAACAAACTGTAGAATACCTTAGCAGAATTTGACTAGGTATTTCACAGACCCTCCATGCACTTTGTGTAAGATCTACCAATAATTCTTGCAGGATGAAAGTGATAAAAGTGTATGCTTTATATTCAACAGCAGCTGAAGAGGCTTAATGTGGGACCTAATTATTTCCTCCAGCTGTGACTAAGCAGCCCGTTAGAAACAGCTGCTGTGAGAGACAGTGTGGGCAGCAGTTGTGTGATACAGGTGAGGGAAGCTTCAAAAAGACAAAAATAGCCATTCAGTAGTGGCAGGAACAGCGTGGGCAAATAGCAAAGGCAGGAAGAAGTGCTCCTCAATTATTGAACGTGAATGGGGGTCTATAATTAAAGGTTCATTTCTCCTCTGTCATAGGGAATGAGATGAGGTTGCTGCAGAACTAATGGGCCAAGGATTCCTGTGGCTGGGGACTGCAGAGATGTGCTATGCACGTGGTCCCTTTGCTGTTTGGATTGTGATTTTAGTAACTACATTTTTTACCCCATATTTCAGGCCCACTACCACTGGATAGGAAGACAGGTGATCAAGTGATATCTACAGTAACTGTAGCAGGTTTCACCACAAGGATTCTGTTGCGCTTGAAACCTTATCCTTTCTGGGTGATGTCAAGGCTCCGCAGAGCATACTCAGAAGAACATCGTAAAGGTATGTGATTCTGAGAATGTCTGTCAACCAGTGAAACATGGACAAATGTATGCATTTGGAGAGCTGTAGAGGGGGAGGCTGCATAGGCAGTTAACCTGATCCACTACACAGATCTCTGCATCTTGTAGAGCATTAGGGAGAAGGTATTAGTGACGTTGCATACTGCGTACTAATCAGAGCAAATAGGAAGCCTATGGTGTATGTTTGCTGCAGTCTCTATTTCCCTGTAAACTTTACAGGTTTGTGAAGCTTTGTTGTGCATTGTCATTATACTCCTAGAAGCCTCCCTTTCTTGAAAAAACAAAAAAGATTTTGTATACGTTCTGATCAGTATCTTGTTGGTTGCTGAGGCTACAGCTTCTGGTGTCATAGAAAGAGAGAATGACAGGAAGATTTTCACTGCATAAATTGGTGATACATCTATTAAAGACTGAGACAAAATAGAAGGCTTTTCATTTTAACCTGTCCTCCCAAACCTGCTGAAGGCTGCAAATACCGAGTATGCTTTCAGAAAGGGTAGATAGGCTGGATGCATCCTTTGGTTTGGCAAAAGCGTTCGCATTTCCTATGGCTTCTGTAAGGTGCATCAGAGAGGTGGTATCTAGGCTCTTCCATAGAAAAGACATGGCTTAAAGTATATGAGGATTGACCATGCTAAAAGATCTGTTTTATCTACATAATCTGAACAGGGTTCTGCCACATGTTTTATGACCGTAGTAAGTGCTATTAAATGGCTTAGTTGAATATCATACATACTGTCTTTGTAATGTATGTCTGAATTTCACGTCAGGTCCATGCTACAGAGTAAGTCTACAAAATCACCTAATCATTTTTTATGTGAATAATAAATGACAAGATAAATGCTTTTTAGAAGAATGAAATGTATGTATCATGTAAAGGAGATTCTCCTACGCAAGATTATGGATTAGATAATACAAAAGGAATATTTTATTATTTCTGGGTATGAGGTTGTTAAACAGATACTTCTGCAGTAACTTTCCATGTTCAGTTTGTGCACTACACTATACCGCCTCATGTTTAGTTCCCCTGTGCCTCAGCAAGAGTGAGGAGAAGTACGTTTGAGGAAAGTACTTTGGACAGAAGGATATTAATGATCTGATGTATATATGTCGCCTTGCCATCATTGGTGTGCTCTTTAAAGCTCTGATATACAGCTTAGCAAATGTGGAAAAACTGTTCAGTCTTTGCAGAATCATATTGCTTTCATGTCAGCTGGGGCTTGACATTCTAACGGTGAAACACATTTATGAACACACATCTAGAAATACCAACTGTGTCCCATCGCCTTAATTTTAAGGGCTTGACTGTCAAAACAAGAAAAATCTGAGTAAATGTAAACTATCGAAAAAAAAATCACGTTGGCAAAGTTTTCCTGTATTTAACAAACTGCTCTTCCATTGCATTTATTGATTCTACCATTCTCTTCATCTATTACTAAATCTAGGCTGAAAGATGAGAGGGAAATAAAAACAGAGAGACAGGGAAATGAACCAAGTTGTTTCTCGCTGAAGGGAATGATAGGGCTCTCAGTGACTTTGTTGGGTGCATCTCCCTTTGTGCTTTGCTTTGAATCAGGAGCATGACTTTGAAGCACATTTGATTGCAACCCTTTACTGTGCTTTGGTTCACATTATAAAATAATTTTAGAGGCATAGATTGAGTTCCTTTTGTACTAGATAGAATTGGAGGACACAATCCAGAAGTGCACTAATGCACAGAAACTCAATTGAGTGTTCAGACCATGGAATGAGAGAAAAGCTAATCTAAATTAAAAAAATCTGTATAACAGATGTGAATGTGGATGTGAAGTTCTATGCTTTGTTGTTTCATTTAATTAGTCTTCTGTTAGGTCACGACATTTGCAAATACAGGTGTGACCAGTGAATCCAGGATTGGCCTGTGTGTTGTTCTGAAAGGCACTATGCTCACTGGTGCTTTATTGCCTTCCTGAAAAAACAATGAGTTGGGATTGTTTACAGAAATTGGGAGCAATGCAATTCAGGTTTAATTTGAAATTGAAGCCATCAGTAGGAAGGAAATACCTGAAATTAATTTAACATTGTGGTTCAACTTCTTAGCTTAAAAATCTTGTTGATTATAGCGTAGAGCAGGAATGTCCAGCCCATGGGTCACGTGCAGTCCTGGTCAGCTAGTAACATGGCCCCACAGGCTCATAAACTTAACATTGTTATATGATTTTTAGCAATAGTTTTTATGAGCTGATAGCATGTAGCTCAAGTGTGGACTGCATAGGCAACAATGGGACCTGTGGACAGGGCAGTGCATGGCTTACTCCACCTCTTGTTACCTGCCTCACGCTTTCAGTTGAATTGAATCCCATGTGTATTACACGTGACATGCACTTGGCAAATCAAACACAGTGATTACTGGTAATAATACTTCAGCCTACCAACATGCACGTATGTCTGTATACCTGTGGCTTTTTGGTTTTATTTTTTGTTACTGAACAGACATGCAAGTTTTCTTGTTATTTAACTTAGGTTTGTGTTATTTTATAAAAGAATTTAGTAAGGTAATAAGCCTGCTTGTGCAGGCTTTTAGGAGCACAGTATGCAGGCTCTGGTTCATGGTTCATAACAAAAATGCACAGCTAATGGTGGTGGCTGTTGAAAACTAGAGTTCTGTAGCTGAGCATTTGCTCTATCAGTTAGCATTATTGTGCTCTTTCTGCGGAAATAAATAGGAGGCATCACTTTTGGTGTGACTTGTGTACATAAAGTATATTACATATTTCATACATGGCCCAAGAAAACTCCTCTTCACTCAGTGTGACCCAGAGAGTCCAAAACATTGGATTTCCATGATTTAGAGGGTTCTTGTGTGGCATTGTTATTACCGAGTGCTGTCAGTATGCTTGATTGGTTAAAATGTAAACATCTTGGAGAAGATCGCGTTTCAGTATACGTGTCTGCAGAGCCAACCAACTTACCACCACCATGAATCATAAATATTCTGCTTATAGTTAAGTAGATAGATTGTATTCACATTCTTTCTGATACTGTAGTATTATACCTTTTCAAGCTCCATTAGTTATTGGTGGGATTTCTAAATGAAAAGTTTAGTAATTGGGCAGCTATCTTTTGTGATGGGGAATGAGATAAGGTATGTGGTTTTGTGCACTGAGTAAGTTTTGTGCAGTATTACAGCATATGATTTTTTAATTGTGACCACTTTAAAATGTACTATTAGTGATCTGAATTAATTAGAGATAATGTAAAAAATCAAGGGCATAAAAAGACATGTCACATACTGTGTGTTTGCTCATTAGATATGACAGTAACTCAGCAGGAGAAATTAATATTGATATGTATATTGAAACAGAAATACACTGGAGAAGAGCAGAGGCTGAGTGCTGTCCTTTGCCAGCATTAATAATGGGAAGGTAAAGCATAAATGCTTACTGACTACAGCTTCTCATTTGTAAGTATATTTGACTTTTCATAAATAGGTTCCTCCGTGTACCATGTGGTTTCCCTGAAACAAGCTGTGATACCAGTCATATAGCTGTGCTCATGTACTTCCTACTCAGGGTAGTTCAGGAAAGGAAGACTCCAGAATGGAGTTTTTTTTTCCTAGCTACCATTTTACTACAATGTTTGTGGGATAATTTGAAGCTCATGCTACAGCCAATGCAGACTTGGGTGGTGCAGGGACACTCAGTATACATATTACACAGTTTCTTAATTTTTCTGGCTTTATTTGTGGTGTGAGTAGATCAGCATTACTGTTTCTGTGCAATTTGGTATCTCTGGTAGCATGCCAGTAGTTCTTGTTTACTGGGACTAGGGCTGTGGGCTGTTGTACCAAATGTGTACTTTTTGTTTAGCTCTTATTTCAGTGATTTTAGAGCAATACTGAAGTGTACATTTCAGTTGCATTTCAGAAGCATTTGCAATCATTTTGATAAGCAGAACATTCTTTTATCACTTTACTGCTATCACTTCTTGGGCTGTCTCCTCCAGCAAATACCTCTGAAGTGTTTGTACATGCAGCACTGAGATTAAACATGAGGAATTAGAAATCTGTGTGCAATTGAATTGCATTGTTGGGATCCCGGAGATAAGCTCCTGTGACTAGAGTGCCACAGTATATGGATACAGCCTGTTTTGGAAAGGGTGGATCGGGAAGGTGAGCAGGGGGAGTTGCTCTTGTGGCGAGAGAATGGTGGCTGGAATATATGAAGCTCTCTCTCAGTTGCGAGTTAATGGGCTAGGATTAAGACGGTGAACCAATGTGAATGACATCATGATGGATGTTTGCTATAAACTGCTTGGCTGAGAAAATGTAGGATATGATGTTTTCCTTAGACAGCTGGAAGAAACTGGTGGTCCTCACATGGCACTTCAACCCTCTTGTCATCTTCTGGAAGAGCATGACACAAGTACAGCTGTTTTCTGGAGTGCATTCTTGATAAGCTCCTAACACAAGCAGTTAAACAGCTGGCAAGAGGTGGAGCTTTGCTGATCCTGATTCTTACTAATAAGGAAGAGCTGATGTGAATATTAGGAGAAATCTTCACTGCAGTACACATAAATGTCTATCTGAATGAGCAAGAAGTTTCTGTGAAAGTTTATATGTGAGCAAAGGAAGCATGTGAGGTTGAAGCTGAGTCACATCATACAGGGGAAATACAGACACTGTCTAGCACGCAAGGATGAGGTTAAGAAAGCCAGAGCTTTGGATGAATCTGATAAAAGACATGAAGGGCAACCAAAAGGGTTTCTATGTGTATACTAGAAGCAACAGGGAAGACTAAGGACGATGTGAGGCCCCCGCTGAATAGAACAGGGGATCTGATGATATATCACGTGGAAGAGGCTGAGGTTGCCAGTGCCTTCCTGATCACGGACTCTAATGGAAAGGTTCACTTCCACAAATCTTTGGAAGATACTGATTGGACATGGCCCTGAGTAGTCAGATCTAGCTGAACCTGCTTTGAGTGAGGAAGTTGGCCTAGACAGTCTCTAGAGGTCCTTTCCCACATCAGTGAATCTGTGATTTGGCTGCTTATTTAGAAGTGTGATGAATAGTACCACAAAGTGTAGTTATTGTCTGCTCAAACTTGCAGATTGGCCACAGGCAATCATGGAAGGAGGTAAAAAGAATATTTACAGGAAGACTTATATACATAGTTTGGTAGAATCTGTTTGGTTTTAAATGTTAAAAATAAAACTTCAAGGAAGATTCAATAGTTAAACAGTTAAGAACAGTAAGCATGTTATGAATCAGTGCTATGATGCTCATCTTGTCTGGTTACTGACAATAAGAACAAGTGCATCACCTCCACTGGGATCCTCCAGGAGGAACAGTAAATGGGGCACGATGTGTTGGTATGGTTTCCTGTCATTCTTGGTTTCTTTAATTTGTTCTTTTGAAACTTGGATCATATATAAGCAACTCCCACTACAGAAGTTCCCATAGCAACATCACTGAGGAATTATGAATAAACTGCACAGCATCAGCAGATTCCTACTTTAGATGCAGCTGTGCTGACTAGTGCTTTTGCTGGCTTAGTTTATTGTAGCTGGGAAATTAGGACCTTCTGCTAGCTATACCAACAGAAAAAAAATCTTTTTGCATGCATGATATCTCCAGTAGAAGGACCTGTTGCTGTAGCTATGCTGCAGTTAGGAATTAAAACTTAAAATTCTAGTTATTTCCAGCATTGGTTAAGTGCCTTTAAGTGAAAGGAGTATGGATTTCTTTTGCCTTGTGTTTATATGGTACCTTTAGTACTGTGGGGGGACCTGGCTTCTGTGTTGTGAAGTAATACGGTAACAGCACATGCTGGCTACCTGCAAAAATGTTTTAGTAATGAATAGAAATAATATTCTTCCTCCACACGTATATCAGATGAGGATTCATCACTCAAAAGGTCAGGGCAATGATCAGAGCCACTACCACTGAAACAATAGTTTGCAAGTTTTTATGCAGGTTCTCATATCCATGGAAATATCTTTTTTTTTTTTTTTTTTTTTTGACTCAATATAGAAAAGTATTTCCTAGCCCAAAATTACATGCCAGCAGGCTGATCTTCATTTTTGCCTTTCAAATTTGTCCCTAAGCATTACAGAGAACTGTAAGATTTTCTCTGATATTCATTCCTGTTGAGTTATGGGTCATCTCATTCAAAACAAACGAACCACCAAACAAGCAAACAAATCAATAGAAGCTGTACTCTTTTCCAGTCTCTGGCAATCAGAGAGATCCTTTGAATGGTAAAATGAAGTCAGATCTACTTCTATCTGCTGTTTGAACTTTTGAACATTACGGCCACCATGTTTTATCTTCTGTTCTAGGTGAGAAAGTGTAAATAAAGTGTACAGCTGAAAATCTCTACAATGCATGTTGTAACTCTTTGTTCCCGGCATCCTCTTTGTAGCAAATTCAAAGAGGCATGCATAGTCTGCTGCTTTTTCTTTCATAGTGTCATTACCTGTCTAATTCAACGAGTTCAAAGTTTTTTGTAACCTGAACTGCTGGAATAATAATGGAATATATGCTTTATTAATGATCAAATGGGTGTAGATCACTGAGCTGGCCCAAAATTAGTTTCACAGTAATAGCAGAGGATTACTTAATGTGTGAAAACTTCCGATTCTTGTAGGAGAGGGAACTGCCTCTTTGCAGTAGTTGACTTATTAATGGTAAATTTGAGACACCTCTGATAATGCAGTTGAATGCTGATATGTGTGTTACCAGAGGCTATATTTCTGGCTTGTAGTTAAATTTATGTAGTATTACTTGAATTCAAGATTTGTATGAAATGGTCCTGTAAGCTCCAAAAGGTTAGCAGAGTTCATGAAAGTATTGTTTTAAGACAGACATTCTGTGCAGTTACAGAGGGAGAAAATCGTGCATTGCCTCCCTTTTTTTCTGTTAGTCTTTTTATGAACAGCTCCAACGATCTAATTTGTGTATCAGTATCCTAATAAACTGGAGAAATGAGCACTTTGCAGAACAAACTGATAGCTTTTTAAGAGTGAATGGAAGGAAATGAAGGGAAATCTCGTTGCTATTAGTGGCATAGTTCACCGGTTGGAGGGTCACCATCTGACTTGCATCATCTGTATCTACTGAAAACTTGTTCTTGGAAGAAGCCTGGGGACTCCAGGTGACTGTGGTTGTTCTGCTGGCATCCAGAGAGAATCTGTTGCTCAGCCATGAATAGCTGGTCTGAATAGAGGGAAAAGATGACTTAAATTTTTATATTCTGTCATCCAGCATCTTTCAGTGTGTAATAGAAATTTCTGTGAAAGCAATCAGAATTGCTTTATCACTGTCAAAAGGGGAACTGTAATGGGGAAATAAAAAATTTGGCTGTGTGTGTGTTTACATGTATGCACACAGGCACACATGCTCCAGTTATCTTATAGTACTTACATAGTATAGATGCCCTCTCAGCTTTGGTAAAATTACAAAGACTATTTATTCTGCATATTGCCAAGGTAGACAGGCCTCTTACTCTGCTGGAAGAGCTATATCAAAGCAAGTAGTATGTGCTCTGCCTAGATCATAGAATCATAGAGTGGTTTGGATTGGAAGGGACCTTTAAGATCATACAGTACCAACCCCCCTGCTAAAGGCAGGGACACCTGCCTCTAGAGGAGGTTGCTCTGGCCTGACTTGGAATGCTTCCAGAGGGGGGGCATCCACGACCTCTCTAGGCAGGCAATCTATCCTAATGTCTCACCACCCTCACAATAAAGAATTTCATCTTAACATCTAGTCTAAATCTACCCTCTTCCAGTTTGAAATCCCTCATCCTGTTGCTACATACCCTTATAAAAAGTCTCTCCCCACCTTTCCTGTAGACCCCCTTCAGGTACTAAAAGGCCACTATAAGGTCCCACCAGCGCTTACTTTTCTCCAGGATGAAGAGACCCAGCTCTCTCAGCCTGTCCTCATAGGGGAGGTGCTCCAGCCCACTAGATGCTAGTGACCACTTATTTGCTAATGTTTAACTTCTTCAGATAAGCCTGGAATTACTGTGGTTTCAAGGCAAACACTACTGCTAGTAAAGAAAACTGCATACTGTTTCTACTTTTGTTAACTTATGACATAAATATGGCTTTCTCCTTTTGTACAAGAGTATGAGGTATAAGTCATTTTGCTTAGTGATCTTAAAATGAACACAGAAGTTTGCAACATTTTATGGATGTAGTAAAAATTAAGGAGGCATTGCATGAGGTGTCTATCAATCCATCAGCTTCTAGCTGTGATATGATTGTATGCCTTTGACAGGAACCTTTCCTACTGGCTTTGTGCTGATTGAAGAAAGACAATGATTTGGAATTCCTAAACAGAAGATACATTTATGAATGCCACATGAGTTATCCATATCGTCTTGGAATTAGATTGTAGAAGTGTGGACTTTCAAAAAATAAAGCATACAAAATCTTTCTTACGTAGGAGAGAAATTGTTTTTACTTACACTGAGGTTTTCAAATGTTAGAAGCTGGTTACATACAAATTGAGCTCTGCATTCTTCATTTGTTTCCAATATATTTTTATGATTTAATAGATTTCTCTTTATAGGCGTGCTCTTTAATTTTACTCTACAGTTGAAGCATATACTGCATTTTGTAGTTAAATTATTGTGTATGTATATAACTTTAGAATAAAAAAATAAATATAGTAGTATAGAAGTAAATATGTCCATCTGGTTTCTGTAGTAGAGTACCTTTCCAAACATTTTTCTTAAATCTGAAAAAGTGTTGATGATTGGGTGTATTGGCTTGTGGTGACCACCGCCATTTATTCTAAAGGAAATTATAGCAACTGGGAGGAAAATGCATGTCAGCTTCCTCCTACACTGCAGTTGCTACCTTGTGTGTTCATAGAGGTATGCAACGCCAATGCAGACAAATATTAAGGCAGTTAGCAGTAGATGATCAATAGCTAAATGATAAAAGAAAAAGAAACATCTACCAAGAAAAGCAGTTAATTTTTCAAAGGACTGTGGGAGTCAGATTTTGGTGAGAGAGGAACAGAAGACATCAGATGAGATCAGTTAAGAATCTTGCTAGAAACTCTAATAATGGCATTATAAAATTTTATATTTCAAACGTGTTTTAGGTTATGTCCCAAGGACCTCATCCTTTTTTTTTTTTTTCTAGCCAAAAGAGTTTTTAAATAATGTCACTTCAGGTTCTCAGAGTGGAGCAGCTCATGCATGTATCTACAGGTAATTTGCTTTTATGCCCTTAGATTCTAGCTCTGCATCCTTAATTATTGTGGACTTCAGATGGGCAAAAATCTGGTTGGATCTGCCTGGCTGTGTTTAATTTGTTTACCACAATTTTGTTCAGGTACAACATAACAAAGAAAGAAGGGTTAATTATGACTGACTAAATGTGAAATGTAGAAAACAGATACTTTGGTCTAATTTGGAGCAACCTTTTAACAGGAGTACTAGTAGTGAACTGGCTGGCTATTAAGACCTTCTAGGCACATGGAATTAATACCGTCATAAGTATAGTTGGCCTGAAAGGAAGAAAAGGACAGACTCTTTAGCAGGGTAGGTTATGAAAGGACAAGGAGATATGGTTTCAAACTAAGAGAGGGGAGATTTAGATTGGGTTCAAGGAAAAAACTTTTACAGTAAGTGTAGTAAAGTACTGGAAAAGGTTACCCAGAAAGGTGATGGATACCCCATTCTTGGAGACATTCAATGTCAGGCTGGACAGGACTCTGACCAACCTGATCTAGGTGTCAATGGCTTTTTCCATTGTAGGGAAGTTGGACTAGATGATGTTTAAAGATCCCTTCCAACTGAAACGAGTTGGAATCTAATTTCAAAAGCACTTGACGTCAGCTCTTTGCTGGTCCTGTTTCAAGTCTGTGGGAACAGGATGAGGGGGATGAGGTGCTGGAGAGCAGCCTCACTGAAAGGGATTTGGAGTTCTTGGTTGACAGCAAGTTGAATGTGAGTCAACAGTCCAGACAGGAAGGAAGGCCAACTGTATCCTGGGATGCATGAAGCATGGCACTGCTAGCCAGCTGAGAGAAGTGATTGTTCCACTCTACACTGCACAGTGAATTACAACCTTTGTTTAGTAAACAGCGTGGTTGGTAGCTAGTTCTTCCGTCTACTTTGTGGAATTTTATATTTAATACGGTTATGAACAGCTGCTTTTTTAATAACTGGAGAAAAAATAGGTGCAAAGTTATAGAAAACTTATTCTCATTTGAGTCTTCTGTAATTACTGTATAAACTGTATTTGTTGCATTGAAAGAGAGGAGGGAGCACTGTGGCAGCCATATTCAATACTGAAGAGGAGAGGAATATTGGGCTTCTAAAACCTTATTACAGACTGCAAGTTTTATAAGTGAACTATTGAATAAATTTTCTCTTTGAAGGGTAAATGGTTCTTGCCTAGTCTTTCATGTTTTTATATAGTCCTGTAACAGGAGTCTTCATAAGTGATGTAGGGTCTGGCTCTCACAGTGACTTTTGTTGTTGTTTGTTTGTTTTTAATTGGGCTCATATACCATGGCTTTCTTTTCCTAGCTGCTTTAACTGACCAACTACTAGAATGTAAAATAGTGCTAAAACAAGATGGTCTTTTTGTCACTGTGATCGGTGATTTGTCACTGATTCACAAACTTGTGATATAAAATTTGTTGTAGACGGTGTTTAATAAATGCTCCCCCTGTCTTTTACGTGCTGTAGGGTGAATTTGTCTCATGCACATGTGCTTTTGCTCACTGTCACAAACATGCATGTGCTTTCTCATTCTGTTTCTCATTTCTGTCTTCCACAGATATGTATAAAATAAAAAAAATGCAGTGAAGGAATACTTATTTCCATTGCACGTTCATCTTCTACACCTGAACATTTCTGTTTGGAAATTTCCTTATATAAGGATTAGTTTCTTGTCTCTGTCACTTTCAATAAATTTGACTTGTAAATATACAATATTGCCATTTATTCTTAGTATGTAAGATAGTGTGCACTGTGAAGGAGAAGTTACAACTTTTAATTACTTAGTATTTATTTAATTTCTGAGTAATCACTACAGCCAATTCTGATGGATCATAGCCTATTTACTTTTCTTTTTCTTTTTCTAGTTTTAACCTTGTCTCCTTTGTTTGACTTAGAAATATATTATTTTGCTTTCTGCACTGTCATTCTGGAGTTGTCATCTATGTGGTGATACTGGGAGGGATTTTTTAAAAACTGGCACTGTCTTTTAAGGAAAATAGAGTTATAATGAGTTCTGAAATGTTATCGTCACACGTTAGGAAATACGTAAAATGAAATAAAGTGTTTTGGCAGGGCTCTGTTGTGCAACTGTTAAAAATGTGAACAAAAAGAAGAGCGGACCCGCTATGATCAGAGTATATGTAAACTCAATGCAAAGTGTACAGTCTAGGAGCCAATTTATAAAATTTGTAGTCAGCCATTGAGTGAGTTTGAAGTAACGAAATCAACTGGAGGACAGAAAGCTCTAAAAGACTAGAAACAGAGTGGGGATTTTTCATTATATATTGTCAGATCGTTCTATATAAAAGCTTTAGAAACTTTTATATATATCAGATTGTAATAGTCTCATTAAAGACACCATGAATGGTGCATTTCAAGGTGAGCTCCAAAGTAATGTTGCCTTAGCTGCATGTGGAATGGCCACAGAGTGCCATGGTGTAGTTAGAAATTGAGCCCAAGGGTATGCGTGGGTCAACTTTTTAGCACTCAGAGGTTATGTAGTCCAGAAGACACCCTCAACCACCTACACAACAAGGTTTGCTATTTCTTCTAAAAAATCTTGGAGGGATACTGCATAGTTGTATACACTAGTAAAGATAAGTCCTCTTACTGACTCTCTAGCTGTAGTGCAGAAGAGGCTGACAAGTGGTAGAGAGCTATAATTTTAAGAAGACATCATCGGGAGACAGTAATATGAAAGCCAAGAAAGAGCAAGCTTTTGGTGAAACTTAACTAAGTTTGTAGTGTTGTGGTGAATACTGAATAGAATGTCACCAGTAGTAAAATTGTGGGAGTTAGTTTAGAGCTGCTCTACCACTTAAGTACTGTGGAAAGAGTTGAAAAAATCAAGAAGCAAAAGCTATTTTCTAAGAGGATTTTTGGTACAACTCTCATGCAGTAGTGTGATCAATGTAGGGAATAAATATTGAGGAGACATAGTGCATTGGTTTGAAGGCACACTTTTTAACCCAGTCTTTAGATTTGAATTGTTTTGAATACCTCTTTATCCTCAAATAGAGTATTTGCAACAATGCCCAAGCTTGTAGTTGAGACAGAGATGACAGTATAGCTAATTAATTGGTATTAAAATGGAGGCTATTTAGACCTGATAAAATGTAGAGTTGTGAATGTTTTACACTGATGACAAAGATATGTTTTATATTGGTGACAAATATCTTTAGAATTGCTGCAAAATCTGTGGAAAGAAAACTGTAGGAAAGAAGGATTTACATGGTTACTGTGGTCATAGAAGTAAAATCTGGTCAAGGAAAAAATATCCCACTAAGAAAAGAAAAACAATCATTTCCTAAGTATTTTGTGGTTTTGGAATATTAATCTTTGAGACAACTCTACTGAAAGATACTTCAATTAAACAACATTCATAAGTCAGTATTTGTGAACTATGAGACAATAAAGTCTGAAATGGGATCTGTCAACATGCTTTCTAAAAAACCATAGATTGACAGAAAAGTCACGATTAGCTGAAGTCAGAGGCCTTCATTTTTGAAGAAGACATCAAAAGGGAACCACGGTAAGTTCCAAGTCAATGGTTGGCATTATCAGAGGAAACAACAGTCGTTAGAAGTATAAATATGTAACTAAAATCAAACAAGCAAGTCAATATGATGTCTGTTGGATTCGCCTTTCTTTAAGAAAATGATTGATTGCTTTCTTAAGGTCAGTTAGGGACTAACAAACCCTATTTGTATAATGGCAAACTGAATTCAAGTTACATAAATACAGTATAACTTAGAGTTTGGACAACTACTGTAAATGCTATTCATTTTAAATCATAGAGAGAAGGGAAGGTTGGACAGAGGATTAAATAATCCTCAGAAATCTATTGGCAATCCACAATGATGCATCATCATTCTTGGGAATATTGGGATGAAATTAAAATAAATAAATTAAAACATACATAGTAAAAAGTAGTTGTAATGACTATTTAGAAAAAATAAATGATATCTGAAAAGTAGGCAAGAGGTTATCATTCTGAACTTTGTGTGCGTTTGTTTGTTTTTTGTTATGAAGTTACCTGATAATTTACACTGCTTGATGTCTGATGTTTGTTTGGTACCCCGTAGCTTGGTTAAGGTTTGGTAGGCAAAATCCCAGTTTTTAGATGCTAACCTGCAAATCAGCATGGAAGTGATTTTATTTGAATATAATATTTTTAGAGATTTTTAGCAAAAGGGAACAGAGCTCCAAAATTCCTGTCTGATTAGATGGAAGAAAAAATATAATTTCCAATTTTAGGCTGTCAGAAGAACACATCAGAAGCCATTACAGATTACTTAGAAGGAAATGACTGTATCTGATTATTTTGGATCAAAAAGGAATTATGTTCATTTGAAAACACCCTTAATAATAATTAAATTGTGTTCCAGTGTCTGAAATAAAGGCTGATATGAGCTGGGGAAATTTAAGTGATATAGAAGAAGTTCCAGATCTAAATAATTACAGCTTTCAAAAACATGAAGTAAAAAAGAAGAAAGCTACTTCTTGTTATCAAAATGATGCTTGCAAATTTGAGATAGCATACAGAATAGCATACAGAAACAGTTGCTGTCCTCTTTTTTTACTACCTAGTCCATAATAATTATTAGTAGAAACAAATTGATTTAAAATGAAAGTTGTTCTCTCAGATCTTTATACAGCCACCTCTTCAGATTTAACCAAGATAGAGGATTATGGCTCAGAAGTTACACTA
This sequence comes from Gallus gallus, assembly GCF_016699485.2. Taxonomy (NCBI): domain Eukaryota; kingdom Metazoa; phylum Chordata; class Aves; order Galliformes; family Phasianidae; genus Gallus; species Gallus gallus. The sequence goes on along the minus strand of NC_052537.1, from coordinate 7,879,718 downwards.
GTGCTCACAGTTAATATCTGTTCTTTTACTGAGAAAAGTCTCCTTTAAATCTCTGTTTTGTATCTCCATTTTTTTTACTTAATCTTTCCTTATATTTGAGGGAGCATAGCATTTTTAAAAACTTGCATTGTTTCATTTAATGTCCCAATTCAGAAAGCTTGAATTTGAGGTACTTTTATGAAATAAAAGATGGTTGTGGTAGCAGATACCATAAGTGAAACAATAGTTGATGAAGTAACAGTACTAATTAGTCATTTGGAATCATTAATACTGTTTTTCTCTGAGGGATATTTTTTACTGGAAAGAGTGCGGTAAACTGTAAGAAACATAGCTGAAATGAAGGATACCTCTTCAGGGACAACAAGAGGTAATTGAAGGGGAGTGCTTGTGGAGTGTCATGCGCTGTGTTAGCCTATCTTTTTTTTTTTTTTTGTTGGGATAGTTCTTAGATTCCAAAGCTGCATTAATGTTAGTCATTGAGTTAAATGCTCAAGCATGGCCTGCCTGAGGCTAATATCAAGTTTTAATTTTTCTCTTTCATTATCTCAGTATCTAGAAGGGTCCCTCACAATGGAACAATGTTTCCATAGAATCAGTGGTAAGAGTTGTTGGAATGGCTAAAAAGTTAATTGATGCTAACGTTAGTTTCTTCATTCATTGACAAGCTTACAAATTTTGTCCTATTCAGTGTTTCTTATCCTGCTGAGTTCTTAGTTCCAATAATAGTCTTTTTTTTTCCTCCTCTTTTTTTTAGGTTGTCTTCCTATGTTTTTTTAGCTTGCTGTGTTCTTCCAGTCTGTCTTCATTCTGTTACTCATAACCTGAACTCATTTTCTCTTAATTCATAAATGGTGCTGAGGGATAGGCATTTCTAATGGAGAATTTTTCAGAAATTCAGATTTATGATTCACGAGTCTGCAAATGAATGACAAATTGCCCGGTTGCTGCTCCAGACTTTCATGGCTCTTGTGGGATACAGACATTGAACACATGCACTCAATACTTCCCAGCAAGATGACTTCACAATAAGGTCTTTTCACTACTTCATCCATTCTTATTTCTATAAAGTGGCAAAAACCACAATTCTGTTTTCAAATTATTTCTGGATTTTTAAACTGAGTAATTATTTCTTAATGATTATAAGTTAATTTAGAAGTCAGTTTTCAAGAGAGGTCTACTTGCACAGTATTACTGGGTGAATGCTATAAACCCATAAAAATGCATGCTGTGCAATAACAAGCAGTTATTGGAGATTAAAAAAAAAAACAGAACTCTCATAGATTTCATACAGAAAACTGCTAACTGAAATCCATAGCATGGGTGTGTAAAGACTCTATGGAATTCCTTCTGAAAAGTGGTGTGGTATCTCTCATTGTGTCACGAGATTTGTTGATGGTGAGAAAGAATGGAATACAGAGGGCTGTCTTTTGGTATCACAATTTGAGGTTGTTACTTATTATTGTCACAGGACTGTTTTTATTTTCTCTCTCCTTCAGTTTAACATATTCAGAGAAAAATCACAGAGGTGCTGTCAAAAGATACTGGGGTCCAAAAAAAGTATGCTAAAATATAGAATGTTCTTAAACAATATTCAGAAACATACATTCTGTGATGTTCACTAGTTGAAAGTATTTAATTTTAAAAACAGTAAGGAGTGAAGGAGTATCACATGTTCAGTGTTTTACTCTAATTTCACATGCACACAATTTGATTAAGGGATGTTCTTGCTGAGAATTGTATCTGCAGGTCTTCTACTTTTCCAAATTGGTAGTGTGGCCAATATTTTGAAAAGGCAAGAGATCAAGTTCAATATTTTACTTTTTAAGTAAACTATTATATGTGTTTTCTATAGAAGGAGAACTTGATGCCTTTAGAACCTAGATTAACTGGTCTGTATTTACATAGATTAGACAACATCTCTTGACTGAAATAAGAATGTCTAGCATAAACATTTAATTTCCCTTCCTTAAATCTATTTTGAAGAAAAACGTGAGTGTTACGTGCTCATGAAAGGTGGTTTCACCTGTTTGGGGATTAAGAGTTTGGCTTGTTTGGAGGCTGATGCTTCCTCATTGCTTAGTGTGAAGCATTATGCTATGAATTAGACTGTATAATTTTTTCCAATTGCCTTTTTTTCCTCTGTCTATTTATGTATCCATATAGACTAAGAAGAAAGAGGATGGCTTTCTGTCTTAACATACTAAGTTATGCTTTGGTAAGGTTTTTTTTTTTTTTTAATGAATTAGATTTTTCTTATTCTGAAACAGCTCACTGTCATCAATTTCAAGTTATTTAATGGCTTTACTAGGTATAAATCAGAAGTGATATTAGGAAAACTACTAAGTAAAAATATAAAGTTTTGGTTGTGGATGAACGGTTGAATGCACACGTTTCATAGAGTGGCTCAAACCCACATAGGAAAGGGGGGCAATAGAAAATATAGGAAAGAAGCAAGAATTGCATAAAGCAGGGATAGTCACCACCAAGATCCAGCAGTGTCCTGCTGCATGTCATTCCGATGGTCTGAGGCTTAAGTGCAGGGGGAGAGCAGCAGCAGTGTGGCTGGCCTTAGGCAGCAAGCAGATACCAGGAAGAAGTTGCAGGATAAGTCCAGGAGGCAGCAGGTCTCAGGTAGCAAGCCTAGAGAGAGTCTGTCAGCATGCAGGCATCAGATCATGAGGCTTCTGATGTTAGACACCTGTTCTTCAGCATGCAGGCATCACGTTGTCAGAAAACCTATCTTCATGGTTGTTGGTCCCTTTTTTATCCTTCTTCTGCCAACGTGGCATTCCTGGGTACTTGGGTAAGAGTCATGTGCAGTACCCTCTGAGATGGCCATCTCCCTCAAGATAAGCCCACACGAAAGACTGCTTCCTGGTCATTAAGCCGTGACTTCTCTCTCTCTCAACCCTTGACCAGGATTTGCCTGGACTTCTTCCGTAGCCTGTTTCATTTAAAAGACCTAATCTGAGTAAAGAGTAAGAATATTACAATTTTTGCATGGATTTCCGCCCACCATGGTCCAAGAATCTACTTTTCAACGGCATGCAACACATAAATGAATCAAAAAGCCGTTGCAAATGTGGTGTGTCACAGGAACAGGGCGAAAAAGAATACTACCAATGTGCTAGATCCCGTTCTACCAATAGGCAATATGTGTTTTTACTGTTAGTGTAGCAAATTGAATAATATATTTTATTAGTGCAGCATATTGAATAATATATTTTACACTAATACAAATCATAACAAAAGATAATAAGAAGGCCTGCACAATTCAGATGATGTCAGTTTGTTATGGAATTCTTTGGCATCAAATTTATGGATGACAATTGTGTTTATGGAATGCAGTTGTATGATGTTAATAAATGCATTGCTGCATAATCCCTGCATGATTTGTGAGAAGTGACATCACAGGAATGTCTTGGTATCATTGTGCAGAGAGGCACCAACCTATGTGCAATATCCTTCTAGAAGTAAGTTTATTTATCTCAGAAATAAAAAGCCTGTGATTCTGGAAGGAAGGAAATTGTGTATTCATTCCCGCAAAGTGTAGCAAGCCTAGTATTTACAGCAAAACAGATACATGACCATCTGAGGATCACAAAATCTCAAGGGAATATTTTTGGAATACTTTTGAGAAAGCTGTATAAAGTACTGTTCAAAAAAAAAAAAAAAAAAGACACAACCTCACCTTCTAAATATAATATAAAACGCTGAGAAAGCAAAGACTTTCCCCAAGGTAACTCATGCAGTAAAGTCTTTAGATCATGATTCATGGTAATATGAATATACTGGATAATGTCAATTTTTATTTAAGATAATGTTTGCACAAATGCTTAGTTAATAAAGAAGTTCCTCAGTTGATTTCAGTGAAGTTAACATGCATTTTCTTTAATTCCTTTCTGGGAAGCGCTTCACCAAATCAGAAAGGTAGATGTTTTCTAATGAAGGACAAATTTGCACTCAATAAGAAGCAAAGAAAACAAGGTGTTCTCAAAGCAAGTTCTGAGAAGGAGAAAGAACAACGTTATTACTTTCGAAGGCTGTTCTGGAATAGCTTTTGAGTAGAGCAGAGGGAAGGTGGTTCCCCTATATGTGTTCTGCTGGCAAACACTACATTGCAAAACGTCTGCTGCACTGGTTTAACACTTTATTTTGTTGCAAATCATTTAACAATAGATTCTGAGTTTTAGAATTTTGCTTTGCAAATGCTTAATTAGGACAAACTTGATCTTTCAGATTATCTACTAACGTTTTTTTCCTTATGTTTATATGCTCAATGTTTCTGTTGATGGAATTCATCACTTTCATCACATGCTTGAGTTCTGTATTTCTGGAAGTGTTGCTGTGTGTCTTAATGCTGAAAAAAAAAATGAAAGCTTTACAACCTTCACTTTCTCTGAGGTATAATCTTCAATACACAGCATGCTTAGAATCCCATAGAACTTCGCTTTATAGATGTTTTGAAAAATGATATGCTTGTTTGTAGCACTTCACTCTACAGACTGTTACTAAAATCAGCCTGGCGGTGTTCTGTTAACAGGCTTTCGTCTGTATGTAGGGTTTATGCTTTGTCAGATATAAGCATTGGTTCACAGGATATGATAGTTAACTGTGTTCACACACCAGGCAGTCTGTTACAAGGTATGGGTTTGGAGTAGACTGAGTCTTTAGTCACTACATATATAATCTGTCTGCTCTACTTCCCAGTTTCAATTTTCTTCTGCTGTTGTTTTGTTGGTTTTTTTTGTTTGTTTGTTTTTGTTTTTTGCATACTTATATTTGCAGTTTTCTCCTTCCCTAATGGCATATGTTCCCTGAGATTTTGCCATTTTTCTTCCAAAATTCATGTAACAAGCTTTGGGGTTGGCCTGCTAGAGTTCAGGTGTGGCTTGCTCTGTGTACTGAAGTGCTTATCAATACACTGTCACCTACACAGGAATTAGCATTTCTCATCTCCAGTTTCTCTAGAAACTGGACTCCACTCTAGAACTGTCTCCACAGTTTCTCTAGAAAACCAGTCTTAGAGGATGTGTCCAAGAAATGTGAGCAGTTAAAGTGTAGTGCATAACTGATTTCAAGACACAACATGAGTCATCTGACTCACACTTTTTAGTTTTATAGTCTGGAAAAAGAGGAGGAGGGACAGCAGAATAGGGCTTAGAAGAGTCTACCAGTCTGTTGTGAAGACACGCTGTTCACAAGAAAGCCATTTTCTTCCATATGATTACAAAACAGCCTGTTTGGAAAACAAGAGTAAAGGGAGGTATGTTTCAAGGAACCTAATGGGAATTTTGAACATGCATCTTTTAAGGATGGAGTGAACCTTGATGTTGCTGTGGTTCTCTTCTGTATTATAAAGAATATTCTTACACATAGGTACAGTTACATTTGATTTTATCAGAGGAACTAATAACGCAAATAACTATTTTCTCAAGAAAGGAGAACGTATGATCACTTGATTCTGTGTAGTTTCATGCTCTCAAGCATTTTCTGTTCAAAAAATAATGTAGGATGCTTTGAAATGTTAAACTACATGAGTTCTATTTGTGAGAGTTGTTGATTCTAAGATCCTCTGTATGGAAGCATGATAGCTGTGCTGAGCAATATTTGAGGCATTCTTACTGACGCACTTAAACAACCATGGATGATACTAATAAGAGGAAATAATCTTAGCCCGGAATCTTTCTGTGCAGATGGAATTGAAAACCTATTTTGAATTTCTGTACAGAAAAGCTAAGAACAGCTAAAGTCAGAGAGAATTAGAAAAAATGCCAGAAAAGGTGCCATTTTGGACTATTACCAGTGCATGTCTATTCTTTCATGGGTGAAGCAGCTAACAATCTTTGTTTATGTAGCTGTGGTGTATATATATGAAAATTAATGCTGGATATCACTTTGATTTTAATCTTTCTGAGGAAGAAAGCTCCTGTTTAGTGAAAGCAGCTAGCATGTGTTAAAAGTAGCATCTAAATGTCTGTCCCACATTTGGTTCATGTGAATCAAGAGAATGCAGCAGAGCTTAGGTAAGCACCATAAACAGCTCAATGGGCTAAAGAGTAAATATGTTTTATTATTCCCCGTTGGTGAAATATATGATAAAATGTATGCCTCTGGGGAGAAGTCACTGATTACACTGAGTACTTTTCTTCCTCTTCTTCTCAGCCACCCATGCTAAACCTGCAGGAGCTTGGTAAGATTTTAAGAAAGCATTTTGATTAGAAATTTTTCTTGGTTTTTGTTTTAAGATCAGTTTATCAACTCGTAGAATGTCACATTTTTTTAAGTATTATTTATGAGTGTGGAGGTGTGCCCAATTTTTAACGTGTAGAATTTTCAACAAGTCGAGTATTTTTCTAGCATGATAGGAGTTCATTTTCATCCATTCCTCCTTGCCCTGACTGTATGGAATCTGTCTTTTTAAGTCTGTTGCTTGCTGATTGTTTCCTATTCTAAAGAGAAACTCAGCATTATTGCTCCTTAATGATGTATTTCTATAAGCAGGAGGTTAAAACTCATACCAGAAAACGATGATTTGCTGGACCCACATTCTTTGTAGTAAGTAGATTTAAGACTGACTGACCTTCATGACATTGCAAAAGCAGGAAAAAAAGAATACTACAGCAAATTAATGTAAAAATAAAAGCAGAGGGATTTTTTTATTGACCTAAATTACAAAGTTGCAAACAGAATATCCTTATATAACTTGTTTTGTTACTACATTCAGCTTAGTTTATGCTTCCTTAAATTTTTAATATGCATCAGAGTTTTTGGCTGACAGTAATAGCTTGCATCTAAACACCAGTGAGATCTGAGTTTGGGGAATTTGGTGTAAGAATAGTTTTGAGATACAGCAGTTCAGATCTGAGAATATATGGGACTGTTGGAAAATTTCTTCTGGAGGTTAAATATTGAAACCATCATGTGTTTTACTTAAGATGACAGGAAAGAAGAGTGATAGTAAGGATAATCCACAGTACTTGTTACAGTACTTGTTTATATTTATATGTAGTCTATCTTCCTGAAGTTTATCAAACATTGCACAAAATGATAGGAAGGCTTTAACATATCTCTGAATTTTGCATGGATGTTGGTTTTGGTGAGTGTATTTAAACATACATGCAAATAAAACATGCTTGCACTCACCCCTGCACATTCATGTTGAACTTAATACTTGACAAATTCCATGGGTTATCATAGAATTCATGGATTTTTTTGTGTATGCAGCTAAATAGTTCTGAAGACCTGTGAGAGTCTAAGGTCAGTAGCAAATATTAATAACAACGTTACCATACCTGATATACTTTATGGAACCCAGAAATTTGGTAAGATGAAATAGGCAGAATTTCTTATAAAAGCTTTTATAGATGCAGTAATTATTTTTTTCTCACCAGAGAAAAATGCCAGAAAGAATTTAAAACAAACGATACCTCCCTGGTGAGACGGACAGAAGGAAAAAAAGTGAGCAAGATCAACAGACTCTGAAATTCGCAGGGTGCAGAGCATATGTAACACTGAAACATGCCATGATTAATTGCATCTAAATAGTACAGAAGAGATAGAATACCTGTTCACTTTATGGTTACAGATCTGATTGGGATTTAGCATAGAGATATCTCTAGTCTCTGTAACTGAGGTGCGCCAACCATTAACTGTCTAAAGAAAAGGAATTATCTGTATGTCCTTTGTATCCTGTCAGTGGCAAAGGGGAAGGAAACCAGAGACTACTACTTTGGTTGAAATGATGGCTCATTGGGCTACAATAATTGCTCAGCCCTACTCCAGTACCCCTCTTGCACTGGAGTGTGTTTGGTTGTTGGTTTTTTTTTGTTGTTATGGCATTGTGTGCAGGAGAACCAAGTTGTGACACAGAACATGATCAAATTCCTCTTTCACTCAGAAAGGTAAAGCATGCATGTCCTTCTGTAAAGAATTAATGCATGCTCTGTGCTGAAGGTGACAAGGGAAAGAGATCCTTAAGTGTTCATTAAGATCTAACGAACTTCTTCAATATTTTAAGAATGTCAGAGGACTCATAGCTGAATGTCTAAGAGCAGATAGTGAATGTCTGATATGAGGCTTTTTTTTTTTTTCTCCACCCCTCCTAGACCCCATTTAAGGGCTGACTGTCACTGAGGAAGGATCTCTTTCTGGAGATCCCTCCTTTTTGGAGTTTTCCACTGCAAGCCTGGATCCTCGGATACAAGTGAGCATTTCTTCATTGATTGTCTCTTTTCCACCACGATAATCTTTCCAACTATAACACCTGTAAAGTACCATTCTAACCGCACTACTCTTCCAACTGTACATTTGTTGATTGTACATATACAGAGACCAAATGTTCTATCACTATTGCTTTTTCATCAAGTGGAACTTGGTCTATGAATGCTTAAGAGTCATTGTCTAGGGTGCTTAATTCATGTCTCTAAGTATCCAGGGATGTTTAGATCTAGTATGCATATATAATATTGTATTGATATTATATTAAATAGAACTAATTATGATTAACATGAGGATATATTTTAATATAATTTCAAAATAAAATGTTTAGATGTAAGGAATATCTCTAAATGCCTGGAGAGGTAACTGGAGGTTAGAGTCTGTGTAGAGGGAAAATGAAGGTCACCTGTATCGAATGTAACAACTGTTTTTCATTCTACAGTCAAATAACACTTTCTGCTGAAAACATACCAAAGTTCTTCAGAAAAGGACAAGTTTTTGAAACATCTTTAACTATTCTGTATGTGCTGATGGGTTCCCTAAGTCTTCTGCTAAATTTCTTCCTTTCCAAAATAGTATACGCCTTTCTCCATTAAAAAATAATACATTCTTATACAATTCTTTCTGAGACATTTAAGTTATAATTTAATTTACTTAGTAGAAATTAATTTACTCGTTTTAAATAGTATTGTTGTGTGATAGCTCTTTGAAATGTTTTCTGCAAACAACAAAAGCATCAATCATGTAAAGTTTCTGACTTCTTTAGTCATACTTCGAAATTGCATTAATTGTTACAATAAAAAAATGCCACTGGATATTTCAGATCCTTAGAGAAAGAAATTGTTCCAGAGCTGACCAGGAACGGTAGCTTAACTGATTCTGATTCATTTAAACTTAAGCATTAAAGTAGAATGTAGCTGTTATGGATAACAAAATCTCCTTTTGTTGAGAAGGAGGAGTTGTGTTTTGGTTCTCACCTGCAAAACTACTGTTTAAATTCTTGCTGCAATTAATATTCAGCTTACATTGTGAAACAGCTCTAACAGGACAAACTGGGAGAAGACTCTTTCAAAGTAATTCACAGTCTGCATGGGAGCATTTATCAACACTGTGGGAGAGCCAAATTCATATCACTTTTTTGCCAAAAAATTATATCGTTGTGGGATTGCTGTGTGCTACTTCTCAGCAATTAGCTTTCTTTTCCTCCTAGTCTCAAGAGCCAAGTTTTAAAGATTGCATTAAAATACAGTGCATATTGAATGACGTATTTTGCACAGTGAATGACCAGAAGAGGGAAAAAATAAAAATAAAAGCTCCCCATGAGAAAGCACCAGAAAGGTTTAAGTTGAAACACAGAGGACAGCCTCTTCCTGTGTTCTCCTATGTACTGTTTGCATAATCCTACTTTTCCACCACTTCAGACTAGGAACAGTCCTGCCTGCTCTAAGGTACTCCTCTTAGAGCTTAACTGCAGAGCAAGTACCTCTGCAAGGTACTTTGCTCTGAGTGCTACTCCTGATTGATTGTGCCTACAAATCTGTTTGTGGTACCTGAATGAGTTACAGGTGTCAGAGAACTTAAAAATATATAGGTGATTGAATCATTTTTAATGTGTATCTTAGTCTTTCAGTCCTTGGTCAGTATTTAGGAATTGCCGGGAATGAGCATAAGGGGCTTAGAACCCCTTGTTCTGATGTGGAACATCCTTTTCATAGAGTACATCTAAGGATATAGGGTAAGATTTTATGATGCAAATAGATGTTCAGTTAGCCACGATAATGTTATGGTCTCACAAAATGTTCTATAGTATCAGGGACCTGTTTATTGCTAACTTCTTAATTATGCAGAATATTACACGTGTGAGGGGCCACTAGCCACTCCTGCTTTCAGCCAGATGGCAATCCTTGTCAATATTCAAAACACTGATTAAGCAGTAGTTAGAAGGATATGCAAGCCGTTGAATTCTGAAGTAACTTTTGCATCTTAATCCTTCCATTTAATATAAGCATGACTTTATTGAGCGTTTGGAAAACTACCTGTGTAGTTTCTTTCTGTGATTCAGTTGCATAGGAAAGAAATGAAATGAAGACAATCAAGCTAACAAGGAAGTAAGTACTCTAGCACTGTGGTTTCACAGCACTTTAAGACTGACTTATTGTTATTGTTGTCACGGAGTTATCTAGATAAATCTATGCCTGTGACAGGGGGCAGTAGGCCTGTGGGCCCCCTGGCTTCTGAAGAAAAAAAAAAACAGAGCAGTGGCAATGATCTAAGAAGGAGAACTTATTATACTGTGATATCGGAATGCAAGATGACACGATATAATACAATCTAATTGAGAGTAAGGATAATAAATCAAATGAAATAAGAGAGAGAGAGAGTTTCTGAAACCGAAAGCCATACTTGATGAAGGCACATGGCTTGGAAGCATACCCACTCCTCTCCCTGGCAGCAAGCAAAAGCAAAAGACCGTGTGCAACCAGATGACATATCTTCCATGATGTATTTTCCCTCTCTGACGGTGAGGTCCTCTGGGATATGTAGTTCTTCTCTTTTGTCCATAATGTTATGATGTGGAATACCAATAGCAAAATTACAAAACCATGACAGTGTTTTGGTAAAAATCTTCTTTTACACTGTTAAATCTTATCCAAGGCTACAGTGATCCCCACCTTCTACGTTTTTGATCTGCTTTTGGGTCATCGTTAAAGGTGAGCCCTTCCCACAGTTCAAATAAGATGGGTGTGACAACTGGGAAGTGATCCCCGTGACTAGTTCTTCTGGTAGCTGGCAGCAGTTAGCTGCAACCTACATCCCAAAGTGGAAGTGAGAATCTCCTCAGCCCAGTGATGTAGGAAAAAAATATTTACAGTGAGTTTGCTCTTACTTCCGAATTACAGGTAATATTTGAAATTATCAAAGCATGAAACAAAATCACATGAGCGTGTTTACCTTTCACTCTTGTTATGTTACTCCAATTAGTGTTTATTAGGCATGTGTTATTTTAGTTTAAATATTAATCATCGATGATACTATGAATGGTACTCTTATTCTGTTGGATTATCTGATTTAGAAAAACAGAACTGATCTTGAGTGTAGGAATGCACGATATAAGCCCTTGTGGAGAGGTTTTTCTTTCTTACTAGCTATATTTTCTTCTACAACAGACATGCATACCCCTGGCATAGGTTTTGAGCAGTTTACTTCAATGTAGTCATACATCATTGCAAAGTCTTAAGTCCATAAAAGGCAAAAGTTTCTTTTCCTGAATGAATCTAAATTATCATTCTTCCTTTCCAAGTTCCCTAGGAAGGTCACCACTAAATTTTCCCCTTTCACTTCTCTCCTGCTCTGTCCTGTGTTACCAAGGTACAGACTGGAGCAGAACTGATCTGTTGACATCACTATAGCATTGCCATTTATTGAACGTAGAATACATCCACTTCCATGAAGACAAATTGCTATTAAAAGTTGTTCTCCTCCTCTTCAGCTTTAAACTTTTGTTGTGTTGTGAACTACACTGTAATTCATTCAAAAGTTGTTGGCTAGGAGAAATGGCCACCATCACTCATAGTCCATGATGATCCTTCATTTCTCTTTGTCTGGGACAGACTAACCTCAGTACAAACCTCTGAGCTCACTGCATGTTTTTTAGTTTATTTTGGGCTTGCTATTCTGGGTTTTCCTGAGGTTACTCTTTGGGACTCAAAGATGTACAAGAATTGTATAGATTTCTTTGGAAAGAATTTAGAGAAAGAATTAGAGCAAATAAGACAATCCTGGGGAAAGGAGAAATACTGTAGAGGAAAGCAGGAAAAAAGGAGCTTGACTGTAGAGGAAGGAGATGCATAGAATATCCAACTTAATTCTACGTAAGCTAAGGGAGGAGATAATTTTGTACAAATCTATCTGAACAGGGTGTTAGGATAATATCTGTAAAACAGAGTGTCTGCATTAGCTTTCTAAACTTGATAAACTCTGTGTTTACCATCAGCGCTGTGGGAACACGGATTCATTTCTGCTTTAGCCTCATACACCTGTGCTGGATTGAAATGAGTCTTCACGTGACCTGATGCAATTCCCACAGACGGATTATATCCGGGAGAATTAACTGGTGTTGTAAACTTTCACTGATTTCTAGTCAGATATTTAAGCTTACTGTTTTCTGTTAACCTTTGGAGTAGGCATTTCTTCATAGGACACTAGCACTTGAAGCTGTTAGAACAGTTTGAGAGCAAATCTGAAGGCTTGATTCAGTTGCTACTTTTTTGTGTTTATCAACTGTCAACCTGTGAATGAATTCCCAGTGAACAGATAGAAACTATAGTTAAAGCAAGATAAATAAATTCTACCTTTGTGTTATAAAATGTATAGCCTGTTCATAGGAAAATTGTGACACAAATTAAAAGTAAGCTAAGTCAGACACTAAAAGCTGTACTTTGCCTGCCTTGAAATGCCCTTGGTTAATGCCCTAGCCCAGTCAGAGTATGATTTCAAGGATTCATTGTTGATATATTTTTAATAGTTACTTAAATAATTTGGTTCTTTTATTCTTAATATTACTTATTTTTCGTTCTCTTCTGATAAGAGAACTATTATTTGAATACATGTAAATGTTTTCCAGATCTAAACAAGCCGCTGCTTTCTAGCATTCCTAACTCTTGTAGGAGTCTGCAATAGAAAAATAGAAAAATTACTGTGGCTAGAATTGGATGCATTGAATTGTAACATTTACATTTAGTTCTGCAAATTAAATTACAAGGATTTCAGATCAGATTCAGATTCACACATAAGTGTCAGTTGCGTTAGTAGGAGTCTCAAGTCCCTTGGAAATGTAGTGCATGGCTATCTTTGTGCTTTGAGTGTTGGCTTTTTTGTTTCTATGAGGAGGTACTGTATGGAATAATATTTTTATCTGTCACAATTAATGGAAGAAGAAGTATGAACTAGATTAGAACTCAGTAGTTTAAGGATCAGACACACCTGCCGGACTTCAGAAAAGATGTTAAATTTTGCTGTGCTTAAATTGCCTGAAGCTATTCCTTTGATGCGGGGAAAGCTTGTACAAGTGTGCAGCCAGTGACTCAGGCCCTAAAAGGCCTCTTACCATTCATTATATGCATGGTCTTACATGCTAATTTGTCCGGCATCTCTCCACTGCGCCACACATTCTTGATAGAGAGTGGCTGTTTAAATCACAGGCATTAATATTAGTGGCCTTGTTATGACCAAACTGCTTTTTAGGCCTCAAGAACCATCTCTGAAAAGATGGCCAATGTTTTCTCAGTGGTGAGAGATTTTTTTCATGTGAAGGAATTTTTTATGAACTGGATGATAGGAAAGGGTGTTAAGAAGGATTGCACAGTGCATCAGATAGGACCTTTGTATAGCATTTGATGATCCACAAAGACTGTATGTATGCTTTTGTTTTTGTGAAACTTCACAAAAGCTCACATAATTTGCCCTTTCTTTCTTTTTAAAATAATTAGATTATTATTATCAGAGTCACGCTGTGGTTGTTTACCTTATGCTCTATTTATAAAGTCGTTTACTCTTAGTTTTGACTGTATAACAAGAGGGGGAAAATAAGGGAAAATGAGTTTATCCAGAGGCAGCCATTTCAAATGACGAAGATGCTCAATCTAATTAAACTATTCACACAGCTTTATCTGCAAGGTTCTGTGTACATAAATACAGCACTCAAATGTGTGAACAACACATGAGTAATTGTTAATCTGAAGATTGCTTTTTCTGATCATAACTTAGTTTGGTTTGATTAAAAGCTCAAGTCAGTTACTACTAGCAGGGAAGAAGATGGAATTTTCAGTTTAACATGTGTGACTGTACCTCTGCTAATGAGCTGCAGCTGGCTAAGTAGCAGAAAAGTTTGTCCAGTAGTGATAGTTCTTTCATTTCACAACAGTCTCTCAGGAACAACAACAGCAAAAAAAAAAAAGTGTGAATCTTTATGAATCTCTCTTATAATCAAAAATATGTCAAAAATAATAATTCTGCAGTGGAAAACACTGAATGGGATAATTAATACACAGATGTTTCAGTGACTTGTTCATGATTTATACTTCAGCAGCTGATACTTAGGTTTGTATGAATGAGGAGGAGTAAAGTGCAAGGAATTCACCTGAGGTTCTGACTTGTTTACCTACTAAATGAATATTGTATATAGAAGCAGAGTATCCATCTTCCCCACGGTGGCCTTCCTTCGCTAGTTCTGATTTTAAAGTCTTTCTTATCTCAATAAGCAATTCAGAGTTTCACTTTCTGATCAGCATCTAGATTATAGGAAGCCTCCAAATGCACTTGCTTAGTGCCTTTACACAGCCCCAAGCGTGATCAGTCATGAATGCATTTGATTGTGGGTGTCATAAAAACATAAGTAATGCTAATGTATTCAGGGAAAATGTGCTCTTGTAGTAAAATGATACTTACGGCATTTTATATTTACTACTTTGGGGGATAAGAGAACTTAAAATTTGAGAATTTTGAAGTGCCCTATCAACATCTGAGTATAGGAATAAGTGGAAGAACATCATCTGAGTAAAGCAACAACAGCAACAACAAACAAAAGACACTTAATTTTTTCTATCTCAGACCTTTATACTGAAGTCTCTACTACTTTTTGCTGGACCTTAAATTTGAGGAGGAATAGTATTTAAGTGGGGAAAAAATGAGAACAAGTTGGTGCAACGTTACTTTTGAACATTGCAGTATTGTAAGTAGAGAAATCTAAAAGTTTAGTTTGAAGGCAAAACATCTTCACTTCTTGTTTGTATACATTATAACCAAACAGGCAGTTATGCATCGTTATTTGTTCAACCTGTAAGCGTTATCCCATGATTTTTCTTATCAGAGACGATAGGGAAAAGGATGTAAATAAGATTTGTTAGATGTTATTATTAAGCAAGAATATTTAATGTTTAGCAGTAGGGAGGTAGGTGTAACAGATTTTCCTGATTCTTGTGGCTGCTTGGAAACTTTTTGCAAGAGAAAATCCATCAATCCATATGTAGAAGGAGGGCTATGATTAATTTCATCATATAAACTAATGAGTCACAAACTGTCAGAGTTTTTTTTATGTCCTCTTCATGTTTGATAGGTTAGTTTTTACTTGCTTGTTTCTTTTCAAACAAAATTCATATCTTCAGTTTACTCTTCTCAATTCAGTACTAATTTAGCCTTTTTTTCCTCTGGCCTATCTAATTCAGTGAGAAGCTAATCACTCTTCATAGGATTAGGTTCTGCCTGACTATTTTTTTAAAGAATATTTTTTTCTGATCGATGTAGATGCTACGTCATAAGAACACTTAGCATGACAAGATTATCAATTCTTAAAGCTCTAGAAATGCTGTAAAATTGTCCAACCTTACAGCATAGTCTAATTTGCATATGAATGGCTTTGGGAATTTATTTCCTTAAACTCAACATTCTAAACATGAACATTAATTTGGAACCAAATTTAAACATCAACTCTACGGCCCCCCATGTCTAATGTGACAATCATTTGTGAAGGCATTCTCTGTTAGCTTCAATAAATGCTTATTATTTATCTTTGTCTTGTATTACAGATGAAAAATTCTGCTCTGTATAGAGCATATCACAGAATCACAGTGGTTGGATGATCTCAAGAGATCATCATGTCCAACCCCCATACTAGAGCATATACTCTACAATAGGTTGTGCTAGTAGGTGTCCAGACAGGTCATGAATATCTCCATAGAAGGAGACGCCGCAACCTCTCTGGGCAACCTGTGCCCGTGCTCTGTCACCTTCACCATAAAGAAGTTCTTTTGCATGTTAGTATGGAGCTTCCTATGTTCAAGTTTCAAGTCATTACTCCTTGTCCTGTAGCTACGTGCCACGGAGAAGAGCCTGACCTGGTGTATGTGTGTGTGTTCGTTTCTTTCCAGTACAAAGCTTAGAGGGGAGAATTTTTATTTGACAGAAAAAGCATTGCAATTTTTTGAATTATATTTAAACTAGAACTAATGCTGTGTCCTGCTCAGATTCAGATCTTTGGAAATCTGTTTGACAAAGACTTGCTACAGTGTCCATTTTTTTTTTTTTAAATGTAAATTGGGCTGTAGTATTATAGATTATTTTCTTGAAACCATTAGCTAGTTGTCAAATGCACACTTCATATGCTGCAGTTTGCTAAAAGAGAAAAGTACATTTCATTAAAGAGATACCAGGCAATAAAAGTTCTGAAGTTTAAATTCAATGCTTAACATAAATATCTTTCTTTTACTATAACGTTCTTCTTCTGTATGTGGTAAATTTCTACATGTAAAATGGTAGCACAGTAAAGCTAACAAGTTACTCTGTTGTTTTCTGAATTCCAGTAATTCTCTTCCTTTCTACATGTGGATAGGAACTTTCTTTCCTCTAGAGGTCTACAGGCTGATATGGATATATTTGTAGTATCTATTGCTTTTTAAAAGTTATTATAAAATTTGCCTGCGTGAGCACAATGTTTGGAGACAGTTTGAAAAAGAGGCTTCTGCCCTTAGGTAAGCACCTTTACCAAAGCATTAGCTAAACCTTCAGAAGTAAAAGTTTGGAAGGTTCATAACATGTGAAAGATTGTTGTTTTTTTTTTTTTTTTTTTTCCTTTCTCTAATGGAAGACCCTTCACTCAGTAATCTATCTCTGTACCTTTGCATTTGAAATGTGCAGGGATGGAGGAGTGAGCCTGCATTTTCACTGACTTGCATTTAACAGGTATGGCTTTGTTGCTCCAGTGCCTTTTGTAATTTCCGTGTGTAACAGCAGCAGTGCCAGATAGCAAAATTCATAAAGAACTGTCAAAAGAAGTTTCAGAATTTTGAGCATTCAACTTCGGAGGACTCTTCAAGAACCTTGGAGTTAAAGAAGGATGGTAGAGGGGATGTATCCAATTGAACAATTTGTCCCTTAATTGCATAGATGCAGCACTGTGGTCACAACTGTGTACATGATAGAACAAAACTATAAATAAGAATTTCCATTTTACAGGTTGGTGGAAAGAAAAATAGACCTTGTATATTAACTGAAAAACATGTAATGGAGCAAATGATAAGTAGCTTTCACATCTCTGAGCATGCAGTTTTACCCTGAGTGTAAGTGTAAAATTCTGCTTTTGTGCACCCCCAGTTACCAGAATGTTTTCATGTGATAAATTCTGACCTCTAACAGCTATGGGTTTAGTTAGTTAAATTACTTGCTTGAGGTACTGAAACTGTGCAGTAGTTTAAAAACAAAAAAAAAAGTCAAAAAAATTGTGAAGATTGTACCAACTGTATTTGCTGACAAAATTAATCTAGGAGGGCTTCTAACATTTGGAAGTTGTACATAAAAGGCTATTGGAAGTAAGGCAGTTAACAAAGAGGCAGATGTTAACAGTGTAAAATATAATCAAAATGAATACTAAGAGGTTTGCAGTGTAAAAGTCAACAACAACAACAACAACAACAACAAACAAAATGTGAGAATGCTGACTGAAAAACAATGTAGAGAAGCAGGATCTTGGCAATGCTAAATTGAACATAAGCATGCAACTGTGGTGCTAGAAAAATGCAAATGTGAAAATGTAATAGAAAGTAGACTTTCTATTTTCTTTGATGTGAGGTGGAATAGTTTACTCTGGCGACATTCTCTGACTAAAGAGGTAGTACAGGAATTTCTGCATAAGCTGTTGTGCTGGGTCAGTATCACACAACTCTGAACAGTTCTACTAGATAACCTTAGTAGCTCTCACTCTTCCTGTCTTTTGAACTGACTTTTGAAAAGAATTGCATTTGTAATCACCACTCAATAATTTTTTTTCCAAAATATTAGCCTTACTTAGAATACTTCCCTGTGCTTGATATTGTAAATATTCTTCTTAAAGCCTTTGTATTGGTGTTTGTTCTGCTTGCAGAACGCTTAATTTTTACACTTCTGCTCTGCAAACTAACAATGGAACTGTTTGTTCTCTAGGTATCCTGTGTATCATTGCATCTTTTCACTGACTTTTAAGTTTCCTCTTTTTTAAGGGCATTCAAGAAAAAGTATTCCATTGATCAACTGCTTTTCTATTTTTTCCTTGTGCCACTAATTTCTTCATCTGACCTTTTCCCCATCATCTAAGCTATGTGGACTAAATATGATACAAGGAATAGAAATAGCTGCTGCTTCTGCTGTTGCTTCTTTTTTTTTTTTTTTTTTTTAAAGACGAAAGTTGTAACTTTATCCTTTGAGAGACCTTTCCAATTAACACTAAGTTAAAATAAGGTCAGTTATGGAGAACTCTGTAAATTGCAGTGGAAAGAAAAAAGATGTTGTGAGGTGGAGTGTTTCTGCTTCTATTATGGTTATTTCTGCTTCAACAACTTTCATCTGATTCCTGCTTTCTGAACAATCTTTTGCAGAGATCTTTCAGTGATTTTGTTTAACTTCCCTTTCAGTATTCCATTGGTTTATTTCCTCTGTTCCCATCTGAATCCTACCATAAATTGCTTTTGAGAGAGCCTTCTGTTTTTAACTTGCTGCAAGCTATGGCACTTGTTTTCATGTTGTATGTTTTCTTTGGTATTGCATGTTCTGGATTGCACTTCCATACTCTTCCTCCTTTTGTCTAATACTGCATATAGATGCCGACAAAGTCTGAAGCACTCATGCCATATCACAGCTCAGGAAATACAACTAAATTTCTGGTATATTGTGTTTAGGTCTTAAAGTGTGAGTAAGGCAAAGGAAAAATGGATAAGAGAGACGTTTGGGCTTGCCAAAAGGGTGGAACAAGGTTTATACATACGTAGCAGTTGAGTTTCTTCTTTTCTTTTTTCCCTCTCTTTTTATTTTATATATATATATATGACAAAACTGTAAGAAATCCATCTTGCTGGGCTTTGCAAATCATGTAGATGAAGTGGTCATTTTGTTCATTTTGTTATATAGTCATACTTGCTCTGTGGAAACATAGTGGTAGAGAAGCTATGATAGACAAGGAGACTCTTGTTTTACAGCCATGGTCATGTGCGTTTCGAGTAGAGCTGTCTCTTTCAATAGAATTCAAGTGAGCTGCAGTATAGAACCATCAAGAAATAACAAAAGCTCAGGAAAGATATGATATGAAAACAAACAAACAAAAAAGCCTATCACCTTTGCCATAAAAAGATAACTTTATTTAGTTTGTAATAACAGGAATGTTTTGACCTTTCCATTTCATGATTCAACGAGGAAAAGTCTGTAAGTACATAGAGATAACACAAGACAAAGCAATCGAAACACTAGACCATGAAATGCACTGCACGTGGTGTTGGACTTCCCATAGACTTCCATGGAATTTAAATCCACGCTTCTTTAGTAAAACTCTATGAATAGATATTTAAGTAATGCTAACAGAATATTAATAAGAGTCTTTTTTTATGCTTTGTGTTGTCACTGATGTGGTCTGGGAAGGGGCAACCCTGGCTATACATAGACTGGGAGATGAGACACTGGAGAGCAGCTCCAGTGAAAGGGATTTGGGGGTCTTGGTTGACTGCAAATTGAACATGAGTCAGTAGTGTGTCCAGGCAGCCAGGAAGACCAACCATATCCTGGAATACATCGAGCAGGTCATTGCTAACCAGCTGAGGGAAGTGATTGTCCCACTCTACACAACACTGGTGTGACCTCACCTTGAGTACTGTGTGCAGTTTTGGGCACCACTCTACAGAAAGAACATAAAACTATTACAGAGGGCCCAGAGGGGGGCCACAAAGATGGTGAAGGGTCTAGAGGGGAAGATGTATGAGGAGCACCTGAAGTCCCTTAATTTGCTCAGCCTAGAGAAGAGGAGACTGAGGGCCTCATTGCCGCTTATATTTTCCTCTCGAGCACTGGTCTCATCTGTCTAGTGACCAGTGATAGAACCCAAAGGAATAGTATGAAGCTGTAATGGGTGGGAGGAATCAGGTTGGATATCAGGAATAAGTTTTTCACCGAGAGGCTGTTCAGGCACTGGAACAGTTTCCCCAGAGAAGTGGTCACTGTGCTTGGTCATAGCACCAAGCTGCTGGAGTTTGGGAAGTGTCTGGACAATGAGGTCATATGGTCTGATTTTTTGTGTGGTCCTGTGTTCAGCCTGGAGTTGGACTCGATGATCCTTGTACCAGGAGTCCTGTTAGATGAAAAACTTAGCATGAGCCCGCAGTGTGCATTTGTAGCCCAGAAGGCCAACAGTATCTTTGACCTGCTGGCCACTCATCTTCTGATGCAGCCAAAAGAGGTGATTGTCCCTCTCTGCTTTGCACTTGTGAGGCCACGTTTGGAGTGGTGAGTCCAGGTCTGTGGCCCCGAACAAAGGCAAGATGTGGAGCTTTTGGAAATAGTTTAGAGGAGAGTCACGTGGATGATCAGAAGGCTGGAGCACCTCTCCTCTGAAGACAGACCAAGGGAGCTGGGCTTGTTCAGTCTTGCGAAAAGAAGGTTCTGGGGAGACATCATTATGGCCTTCCAATATATAAAGGGAGATTTTAAACAGAAGGCAACTTTTTACAGGTAGAGTGATAGGACAAGGGGGGGTTTAAACTAAAGGAGGGGAGATTTGTATTAGATATCAGGGAACCTTTTCACTGAGGTGGTGGTGAGGTCCTGGAACAGGTTGCCCAGATTGTGGATGC
This sequence comes from Gallus gallus, assembly GCF_016699485.2. Taxonomy (NCBI): domain Eukaryota; kingdom Metazoa; phylum Chordata; class Aves; order Galliformes; family Phasianidae; genus Gallus; species Gallus gallus. The sequence goes on along the minus strand of NC_052537.1, from coordinate 7,858,857 downwards.
CACATGCCTGGAGATATTCAAGGTCAGGTTGGATGGGGGCTCTGGGCAACATGATCTGTTGCTTGATCTAGAGGTTGACAACCCTGCATGCAACAGGGAGGTTGGAACTACATGATCTTTGAGGTCTCTTCCAACCCAAGCCATTCTATGATTCTAGGATCGTTATGGGTCCCTTCCAACTTGGGATATCCTGTGATTCTATGATTTTAAAATCATAGACAGAAGTAATTGGAAATTGCATGTGGAATACTACTTTGCATGTTATCATTTTACTAGCATGGTCCAGTTCTTGGCAACAAATACTTAGCTGCAGTAGAAGGTAGCCTAAGAAATTGAATTATCTGCTAGGCCTATGATAGCTTTGATTATTGCAGCTTAAAATACATTTAGACCTATGGCTTTTGGATGTTGGCTTGATGTTTTTTAAAGTTTAAAATTTAATAATCATCTTTTAAATATAAAGTTTAAGTGTTGTAATAGCATCTTGTATTGAACTAGCGAATAGAACTTGCATATTTTTATTTAAGACTTTGTTATCTTAGCATTTTGTTAAGTGTAGAGGAACAGTTCTTTGAATGCAGGAACTTCATGTTAAAGTGCTGGCGCCAAATTGCTCACCATTGTCTCACGTGTTCTTCAGATTAGATTGACACAGTCCAGAAAGAGCTTTACAGCTTGTTACGCTATCTTTCTGCAGCTTCCAGATTTCCCTCTGCTTGTGTGAGCCCTCATCTTGAGCTACTTCTTTTCACTATATTCTGTGTAACTTACATTCTCCATCCTCTATCTCTGTGTGCTGATCTGCTCTGTAATCTGCTTGCTTGCTCAACAGCACTCTTCTGGAGTCTCTCTTTTGATACATATAGGTGTTGAGAACTCATCAAACAGCTGGCTGACTTTATGCTTCCTTTTCTCTTCTAGAGACCGTGCTCTCCCTCACCAAGACTTTTTTTTTTCCTCTTTGAACTCTTCTGATTTTCTTTTTATACTCTCTGGTCTAAACAAACTGCCCTGAGGGCAATTTTTCCCTATCTGCTCTGCATGACATATTTTATGGCTTTGACACTCCAGTTTTTTTACCTCATGTTCTTCTTGGCTTTTTTACAGATATTGCCCTGTTAGCTTTCCAGTCATTTTTTTTCCTTAAATCCCAGTAATGCAATACATTTGAAATGTTGTGTCACAGCTTTTTTTTTTTTTTTTTTTTTTTTAATATCATGATCCAGACGACTCTGTAAAACTTCCTTTGTCTTCTTTTCCTCCTAATGTGTCAAGCATTTTCTCTCTTTCTGGACTTGGTACTGGAGGGGGAGATAGAAATCATAATGACAATAATAGTGCTTCACTGTCGTTTTACATGTGGTAAAATAGCTTAATACTAACCCTGTGAAAGTTGAAGTTGAAAACTCAGGTATTTGATAAGGGTTTCCTTACAATCTAACAGAAATGGTTATTGATGTTGGATAAGTCATCTTATATTTAAATACAGACCACTCAGGTAGCAGAGTTTAATGCTCTCCTGCAGGTGTCTGTGATTATTAGGGCTATAGAAGGGCCCAGGCATACCGTGTTTATTTGATATCAACTAGCCATCTGATTCTGCCCCTCTGTTCAGCACATACCCAGAGTGCTGGGTCCCTTAGTACTAGAGAGATAAGGACATACTGGCAGGACTACAATAGAGGATCAAAAGATGCTGAAGGGACTAGAGTACCTCTGCTATGAGGAAAGACTGAGGGAGTGGGAACCTGTAGCCTGAAGAAGATAAGATACAGCAAGGACATCATGAATGTCTGTAAATACCTGAAGTGGCAGTGCAAAGGTGTCAGAGCCAGGTTCCTTCTGTGGTGGCCAGTGCCATGGCAAGAAGTGGTGGGCACTAACTGAAATGCAGAATGTTCTGTCTAAATATCAGGAAGTAGTCTTTAGTGTGCGGGCGATGGAACATTGGCACAGGTCTCCCAGAGAGGCTGTGAGGTCTCCTTTTTTGGACATGCTCCAAAGCCACCTGGACTTGGTTCTGGGCAAGTTGGTGGCCCTGCTGGAGCAGAAGGTTGGAGAAGATGACCTCCAGATGTCCTTTCCAACTTCAACTATTCTGTCATTCTGTCATTATTTACCGGAGGTTAGTCCTTATGATTTCCAACCTGTGTATATGCGGTGTAACTTGCACTGGAAGCTGTAAGAGAAGGTATTGATGTGAGGAAATCAGAACCTATAGCCTGTAAGGATAAAGAGCAGGTATGTTTTTATTAGCGATCTGCATACGCCCTGGTGCAAGGGGGATCGCTCCACCTAACTTGCACACTGTCAGGAAAAAGTGTGCTACAGCTATAGGCTGAACTGACAGATAATCAACAGTTGACAGGAATTCGGATACATATTCATTACTTTCCCGAGAGCCCATTAGCGTGCAGTCCCTCCCCCCTTGCACGTGTGTAGTAAATCCTGAAGGATGAAGGCTCGTAGTCTTCCTCACTGCAAACTCCTGACCCCGAAGGGGGGCATTCCCTGAACTGGTTTCAGCTCACCCTGTGGACATCTAATCACCTCCCTGCCAGATGTCCTCGGGCTGTTCTCATGTCCTTATCTTTATGGCCTTAATCCCCCTTGTTATTCCAGACCCAGTGTCTGTGAAAGTGCTTGCAATCCCTTATTTTCTAACACTCTCTACATAAACTATTTCTATTTGCCCCTATCTCAGTTTCTGTGAAGCTCCTTTCCCTTTTCTTACTGTGAGGCCCTTCTCTCTTTTACTGCAGGGTCCTGTTCTCATTCTTCAGTATTTCTTTAAGAGAAGAGCATCAGTATCTGGATAGGGATAAACCTTTTCTTGTGTTATTTCATGAAGGTCTCATGAATGAGTCTTACTACAAACATGGTTATGATTAGTCCTCTAAAACTATAAAGTAGTTGTAGTTGTCCTACCAGAACCAACTGAGATAAATTCTCTGCTTCTTTGCTGTAAAATTGAACAAAGGATCTCAAAGAAAGCATAGGACTTTTGCTAAGTATAGGTTTATGTTACCACTAAGAGACATTCATGAACCAAACATGCAATTTAAGCAGAACTCCATCTTTATGTAAACAGTAAATGTTTCTTAATTTATTTTATTCTTTTAAGGGAGGAGGAAAGCAAAATAAAGGGATACAGTAGGATACACTCAGTGGGTGATGACACACTGGAACAGGTTGCCCAAGAAGGTTGTGGATGCCCTATCCCTGGATGCATTCAAGGCCAGGCTGGATGTGACTCTGGGCAGCCTGGTCTGGTGGTTGGCGACCCTGCATGTAGGTTGAAACTCAATGATCATTGTGGTCCTTTTCAACCCAGGCCATTCTATGATTCTATGTTAGGATACAATCCTAGTAAATAAAGCATACTGCATACTGAATAATTCAAGTTAAAAGCACAAAAATAACATTTTGTGGGTAGTTTACATGCTAAGTGTACCATGGGTGAACTGTGAAATATAACAGTAGAAAGTCTGTATAATTACCAGTACTATACAATTTGTTGTGGGTTGTTTTCTGGTATATTTTCTTTTTATAGAAAACATATTATCATAAATCTTATGAATCTCCCATTTATAGCTAGAAAATAGCAGGAGGACAATCTGCTTTCTGCTGAGAAAAGCACACACAAAAGAATAAAACAAAAAGTAGCAGCTTTTAAATGCCAGCAAATTCTTAGATTTTGAAAGATTTATGATTTTTTTTTTTCTCACCTTGAGCTTTCAGAGATCACTTCTGGAAGGACTGTGAAATGAGTTTTTAGAAATGTAGGAAGGGGATGGGAAGTAAGTGAGTAGATTTGTGCTTAATGTGTTTTGGTGTTTGCTTGTAAAACATTATCGCCTTTTTACAAGGAGCTGCTTTCTAATCATGCGCAGAGATAATGCATTAGTTGTGTATGCCTGCAAAACAGACTTGACTGAATGACAGAGGTGGAGGTTGCCAAGGGAGAAAGCAGTACTGTGATGCTTTCCTACTAGAAGTGTAAATCACAATTCTTTCTTGAACAGTCCTTTCCTAGATCCAAATGCATGATTGCAGGAACTCAAAGCTAGGCTTTGTAAACGTATCAGATATGGTAATATTGCATGTATTTCAGAAACTGAAAATGTATTGAAACAAAAATTTTGTTGGGTTTTGTTGGATTTCAGGTTTTCCTTGCAGTTTCCATTTCCATGAATGCTCACCAGCCCCAGGTTTTCTTTGTTTTGGACTGTTTAGAACTGAGTGGTGTTTGTGCAGTATGTTGAGTCTGACCATCAGTGAAGTAAGTGGTTGGGGGAGGAAAGAGGATTTGTAAGTATTTTTTTTTTTTTTTTTTTTTACCTGTGTACTGACAGATTTTTTTGTGGAGCGCAGTTAACTTTGTATGATGTATTCTGCTTGTGTAGCGTTTCCTACTAATTGCCTACTGCTTTATATGTAGAATGCATGCATGTTTGCGCACGCCAAACAGTGTAAATTTGTTATCGTAACAGTTGGTTACTCTTGCAGTTATCTGGCCAGAGACACTACACGTAGCAATTAGATTAATAAAGACATGATGGAGTTGGCAGCAAGATAAAAGTGCACATTTGAAACTTGGTATGTGTGAATATAACCAGTATATGATAGGTGTGAAAGCTGTTTTATGTAGACCAGTAGTTTTGATCACTCTTTCTTTTCATCAAATGGGAAAGAACAAAACTGTTTTTCAACAAATGGGAAAGAACAAAAGAAAAATGTTGCAGATCTCCAGAAAACTCTTCCTACACCTATAATGTATTATCTTGACATACTTTTCCTGACATAAGAGACTTTTTACAACTGGACTTTTCTTCCTTTTTCCAATGGAAGACCAAATGCCACTTGAACTTTTCTTTCATATCATAGTACTGTAATAAGGCTTTTTTCTTTCTCTTTTAAAAAATACTTTTGTTTGCAAAACCAAATAAAACTTGAAATATCTGAATACTGAATTGAATAAATCAAACATTCAGAGTCTAACCAGACATCCATTATAAGCTGAAATGATCAATGAGACCATTATTTTGCCATCAGTGACAGACATTATTTGCCGAAAGTTGGAAAATTTCTTTTAGAGAACAGAAGTTGTGTTCTGATAAAAGATGAGAAACTTTCAAAATCTAAGGATTGCCAGGAGATTCACCTCATGTTTGGAGATTTTAAGTGCCCTTGATAATTTCATGAAATAACGGACAAAGCAGACAGTAGCAGATAAGGGATCAATCATAATCAAGTTTCCCTAATAATATTTAACTAACTAATAGAAAGAATGCATGTGATAGAGCAAAGGTGAAAGACCCAAAACTCATTGTTTTGCAATGATAATTTAAAGTTTGAAAGCATTTCAGGATAATGTGTCAAGTATGTCCATTTTCTGGTTAAGAAATCCTTATTTGAAAAAGCATGGCTCCTGTTTAAGAGTCAGTACTCTCAGTATAAGTGGGAGGAAAAAAAAAAAACAAACAGAAAATTAGAGGGGAAAAGAAAGAAAAGCCATGCGTATCTAGAGACTTCATTTTCTAATGTCCCTAATGAAATATAAAACCATTTGGATGTCCATAGCCAGTCAACAGACATAAATCAAAAACAAATGCACTAGATTCAGAAGGACTGTTGTGTTTTATTTTGCATTATTTTTGCTCAAGTAAATTTATTTTGATGTCTCAGAAAAATGTGAGCATGTCAATGCTAGCTCCCCATGGAATGTTCCACTAAGAGTTTTAGATATATTTATATTCAGGGATTAAAGCCATTTTTCTAGATATTTCATGGACATAATCTAGGGGAATCAAAATTCACAAAATGCTTTTAATCTGTATTATATGACACTGTTATTCACCAAATAAACACAATCTGTTACTTAGAACTGCCATTGTTGCTTATTAAATAAGAGTTTTACTCACTTTGTCCCTAGTAGCAGTTAATTGCATGAGTTCTCACAGAAACGGAGCAGGCTAGTTGTCAGGGAGGATCATCTATGTTTATCCTAACATGACATCTTTGCCAAAACTACTCCTTTTGATGTTTGTGGGTTTGTCTGTTTTTAGATAAAAATTTGTAATGTCTTTTTTCACCAGCAAGACAGTTTCTGAGAAAGATTTCACAATTAACATCCATAAATTTGACTCCATCTGCCTAAGTCATGTTTCCTTGAAGTTCTACTTAAGTTCTCAGTGAAGAACATTGTCAGAGAATCTTTTTTAAATTATGAGCTAGATACTTATTTTTCTAGAAAAAATCACAATATACCCACAGGAGAAGATGTCTAAAAACATGTGAAGACAAATACTATTATGCCATTTGCCCACCATTTGGATATAAGACTGGCTTTGCATCCCATCTCCATTTAACAGATATTTGGGGCTTAGTTCTATTCCTCTTAAAATTTGTATCAAAATTTGTATTGAGTTCAACTATACAAGACGTGCATGTGTTATTGTTAATTAAGTTTGATGGTGACCGTAGGCTTTGATACACATTTTTTTAATTTCCTCTTCTGAGTGTATGCAAGATGGTATATTATTGTATGGCATATTTGCGTGCTATTTTTCCTTATGTTTTATGCTTACTCTTTGAAGAAAGGGGACCTGCTTAAAGCCACAAATGAGCGTTATGTACTATAAGGTGTTTGTTGTAGTACGTGTCTTATTTGTTACAGATACTGTAAGTTTTATAGTTAATCAAAGAGGGAAAATAAGGAAGATGATGAGCTCAGATGTTGATCTCAGAGGTTGCCCTACACAACTGTTTTTTGTTACTGTCCATTCAGTAGAGCTGTGTTCTTCCAGTTAAGTCATTTGTACTAGGGAACAGGAGGAATTCCTGATGATGCATGCATCAGGGTTTTTTTTTCCACCAAATTTGAAATCTGATTTTCTGAAGTTTAGGGCAAGAGTTAAGTCACTTATCTTTACATTGCTAAGATGATTTTCTTTCTTATATAATGATACTCTCTTACTATCTCTAATATATGGTGTGTTACAGATTAATCCCTTAATTTCTTTTGTGAAGTGATGACAAAATAGAGTGCCGAAAGACATAGAGAAGTTCATTCTAAATTCATCATTCTGCTTTTAAACTAAGGTTTGAGTACCATGCAATAAATATTCGGACATGTTGCACCCACCTTATCAAGAATAAGCATTAAACAAAATAATAGTTACTGGGTGGTCACCTGATCAGCAACTAAGACTTGAGGTTTTTGCAAGAAATAGTTGTGATCATGTAATGAAAGATAAGTACAGTTCACGTGCAAGGAAAACATGTTTGCAAAGGTACAAATGCCAGAGCTAAGACTATTGTTTCAGCCATATTGTCTGATCCTATAAAGAAAGCAAATTAAATAGAACTTCAATCTTGTGCAAACACATTCTTATGTTCTTATTAAATACTTGAAATCATCAACTGTGGAGTTTTTCATTAAACATGAAAGAGAATTTTTATGAAAAGTATCAGCCAGTTTTTTTTTAAGTATCTAGGCACATAAAATGCACCTAAAAAGAAAGTCCTAGGAAATCTGACTTCCAGAATTGTAATGATAGATCACAGAGTTATCCTTCCCAAGGTCAGGGTCATCCAGAAACTGATCTCTACCTCAGGTGGTGACAAAAGGTACTATGTCATTTAATGCCTAGGAACATTTACATCAGGTCAACAATCAGACCTCTTCTTATCTTAAGGTTGAGGTAACTTAAAAGTTTTCTCATATCTGTCTGCAGTTTTACAGAGACGGATTCTTCAAAGTTCCATTTCCCTCAGTCAGATTTAAACATTGTGGGTTTCAGACTTCTTTGATGTCAGCAAGAACTCAAAGGACTTGGCTATCTCTGCTCTTGGACTTACTTTATCATGCCAGGGGATTGTGTGGACTCTTCTTATCCCAGCTCTACAGCATAATTAGTTGCACTGTAGACAAAGGATTTGCAACCAGACGTTATTTTCTATTCCATTATTTTAATGTAGCTATGTCCTTAGAGTGTACAACTAAGTTTTAATTAGCAATGGCCAATCATACTAAAGCTATTAGATAGTTCCATGAAGAAGAGGGAAAACAAATTACTTCCAACCAATATATGTTCAATTTTAGCACCTGAAAATGAAGGGTCACTGAGAGACTGGGAAGGAAGAGGAGGGAGGAACACTGGTTTTTTTTTTTTTTTTTTCAGTTCTTTTTTTTTCCCACACTTTTTTTTTTCCCACATGTTATTAACAGCTTATTCATTGTATAAATTTCCAGGGCATTAATAGTTGTAGTAGCTGTAGGTAGTACTTAAAATGCTGGTAAAAACTTTGCCAGAAGAGGTAGATTAGTGCAAGTACAGCTAGCCTTGTAAATTTGTGATACATGGAGATGGAAGCTGTGAATGGCATTTTTTGGCCCAGAAAGAATATTGTGGTGAAAGTTGTAGCACTGATCTGACGCTGCTCTCTCACAAAGCAGTCTTACTTTTAGTACTTTTTGATAGATTTGCAAACAAGCTGTGTGACACAATACTTTCCATAAAATGTTCTGTGTATTCATAGCTTTGGTGAAGAAAGATAAAGATGAATTCTGCACCTGGAAGATTGCCTGAGGAAAACTGGCCCAAGCAGTTGAATTTTAGCGAAGGGGTGATGGTGAGTGTCTGATATGGTGCTGGGACCTGTTAGGGAAGTAGTCTTCCAGATTTTTTTTATTTATATTAACTTGAAGTCAGCATAGAAAATCAACTGCTTTTCTAAAAAACGTACTCCCTTCCTACATTGTGAACAAGTTCAGAGCTGACTGCAGAAGCACTGAGCTGTGTGGGTCAGCAGAGCTTAAGGCATGCTTGAAGGGAGCCGCACCAATTAAAAGGTCATGTAGAATCTGCAAGGGTAGTAGAATATTTACGCGGCTTGGTACGCTGAGCTCTTTCATCCTTAAATCTCCTTCAAAACAAACATACACCTTGTTTTTTCTAAGGTTTTTTTTAGGAGAAATGTAAAAAATTTTTGAGTGGAGCGCAGGTCCCAGGATTGGAGTTACACAATGTAAAGCAATAATAGTTCGAAGTCCTTTTCTGTATTTCTCCCTTTCTAACTAAGCTAAGGACAGACCTACTATTCACTTCATTTAGGTGTGTGTTAATATATAAAATCATAGAAATAAAAGACATTCTGGTTTACACTGTCAAACAACAAGAGATAGATGACTGAGACTGAAGAGACTTTCTTTTTTCTCTCAGCCTGAGCTGAAGGAATTAGGGCTCTTTGTCATCTCAGAATTTACCTAGAATCCTTTTTCATTGTCCGAAGTTGGATTTCTATGTTTTCAACCCCTGTGCTTTCAAAACAAATTCTTCTCCTTATTGTCTAGCTCCACACATATTTGAACTTCATGCTCTTGATTTTTCTAGGATTAACCCTTGTGCTTCCGGTTTTGTTACTCCATTTTATTCTCTGTAAAGAGAATCACTATGACCTTCAGTAAGGAGGTGGGAGGTGGGAGGTTTCTCAGTTCAGAAGATTGGCCCCCATGTCTTCTGAAGAGTTTCTTGGAAGTCTCACAAACCTACTTTGCAAGGTTCTGACAAGTTCATCTTAACGTCCTGTCTTTGAGGACAGCCTCTATTTCACAGCCACCTGAGTCTGTGGGGCTATCATTTTTTTCCACTGGTACTTTGTTCTCTAGGAAGTCCTTCAGGCCCACAAGCTGCTTTCATGTTAACCGTACAATAATACTACAGCAAAATGATACCATTGATAGCTCTGTCATCTCACTCACAAAGAAAGGCCTAGTAGGAAAAATGAGAAATAAAAGAAATCTGCCATTTTATCTTCTGAGGAGCAGAGGAGATGTACACATGTTCTGATTGAATTCAGGACTGTGGATTTGACAACACGTATCTCCTTAGACTTGATTTTGTTGTTGCTGGTAATGGGAGATGCGTTTGTTTGATTTTTTTTTGTTTGTTTGTTTATCTGGATTGAGATCAAAGAGGGGAGAGCTAGAGCACTATTTGTATTAGAGCACAGCTTATTACCTATGAAGTGCTGTTAACCATGTAGCGAAAAAGTAGAGTGCTGGAAACAAGAGAACTGAAGGTGCAATGCAGGAACAAACTTTCAGAGTGAAAATGCTGTTCTTGGGATTGTGCAAATCTGAAGATCTTGCATGTGAGTGCTAATGATTAAAAAACAAAGTACAGTAAAGCAGCTATCGATATCATGATTGCTTGCTTTCGTTGTAGCTTGGTTGTGTACTTTATAATTATTTCAGTCACTATGTCAATAGTAATTTATTACGAAAATTAGTGAGTACAAACATTGATTAAGATCATGGAATTAGATGCACAGATATAAGCGAGAAGGGGGATGGAAAGCATGGGTTGGCATTGTAAAGATTTTTATTTATAACATGGTGTCTGCTGTCAAAAGCTTTCATGCATGTACCATACTTGTGTGTGTTATATTAGTAGTAATCGGCCTTAAGTGCCTCCGATGAACTACTGAATTTCTAATACAAATTTATGAAATGTTTAATAATATTTTGCTGAAGTGTATTGTGTAGAAGAAACAAAAGTACTTTTGTACTGACCTACAGAGATATGTACTGTTCTGTATGTTCTGAAAATCTGTTCTCTTTACCTAATTTTTTTATTTTAGTTGAAGCTGACAAGAGTCAGCAATTCATCACATAAATCAGGCTGCCATTACTCACCTAGGTTCATTTTCTCCTATGTTAATCTAACCTTTTCCCCTCCCCCAAAATAGAAAGAGGAGCATGTTTGTGCACTGACAAGTGTATGACACATTCTCTGGGGAATATTTAAAGGTGGTAATTTTCAGAACAGTGGAAATGAGAGATGCTCGCAGCTCTTATCGTAAAGACTGTACAAAGAAGATAGCTTTTTCATTAGCATGTGCACAGTCCTTGGATGCTCAATTATCGAAGTTCAAACACAGATAGTAATTTCTGACTTACTGCTCATCCTTGATTTCTAGCAGTGAAATATTTAAAGATAGAGTATCTACATAAAGTATAAAACAAATGCTGGTTATGTGAAGATGATTTGTTTATGCTCTTTCACAGTAAAATATGTTTTAATTTTTTTTCAGCTGCATTGCTGCAATGGTTTGAAGCCAGATCACGTTTTCCAGGAGCTTTATTGCAAAACCAGAATTAAAGCTCAGCCTATTCGATCTGTTTGTATCAATAAAACAGTCAAGAAAATGCTGATGACAGTTGAACTATTGGAAGTTTATCAAGTTTTATGGACTAATGGAATGTAGATCACCAGTACTTACGTTAATAATGATTTTATAGTACTATTTTTAAACAAAGTCATAGATTATCAGATCTATTCTTTAATTCTCTGTATTTTTTTTTTTTTAATATTGAACTCAGAAGTTCCAACAGATGCAGTTTGCTCATTGAGGAAAAACATGTTAATAAAAGATTAACTGGAGAATAGCTAATCAACATTCGCACATCCTTTTCATTCATTCTAGATTGCATACTCACTTCTTTTCCCTCTTTGTATTCTTATGTGTGCATGTACCTATTTATCCAGGTGCGTAATTTGTTTTATAGTTTTATTGTACTTGATCTAATTTGTAAAGCTAATAGTTTTGCTTTGTAAAGCTAATAGTTAAATGTTACTGCTTTGGTAATTTTGAGAATTTGCAGGCATATTAAGAGCTGCTTACACTGATAGTCATATCTGAAAGGGTGGTACAGAGGATCACAACAGTACACTGGGAATTTTTAGTTCTGATTTCATTGTTTTATTACAAAGGGTTATGAAAGGGAAAGTAACATTTGTATTTCTTTTGAATTTTTATTTGAACCACAGAAGAGAACCATTTGGAATCTAGGTGATGTGATGTGCTAGACCATGTACCCACGTGATACGGAATAAGATTCATTTGTTTTTCTTGGCATCTTGTTTAGATTGCAGAGGTGTATCTTGAACTTTATGCTTCTAAGCAAGCTGGAGACAGTGAGTGTTTGTCATGATTAGCTGACTTGTACTGAAGCTCTGTATTCTAGGGCAGGTTGCTGTGCCTGCTGTGGTTTGTGGTGCTCAGGGCTGCTGCCTAGCTCTAGGGCAGCTAGTACATTAACAAAGAACCATAAACAGAAGCCAAATGGTGATCTGTGAGATACACATCTTCAGATATTTTGTCCCATTTTCAAGAAGCAGCGCAAGTATGAAGTCTGCATTATATCCTAAATAGGTATAGCCACTTGGTGTTGCGGGGAAAAAAAAAATAAATCTGTCATAACTGTGCTGATAACTGCCCTCATGCAAGTACAGCTAAATATGCTACTTCTGTCAACAAGCCTTTGGGACAGATTTCCAGAGAGACTATGGAATCTGTGGACAAAGTATTGTCTTGCGCTGACCCTGCCCTGAGGAGGTTGTTGGACTGGTTCCCTCCTGAGACTCTAGAGTGAGTTATTATGGAAAAGATTTCAAAACTTCATGTTTGTAGACAAAATGTACCTTTCTGCTGGAGCCATCTTGACATAGCTGTAGGGATGCATTGGACCCATCTACACGTGAAACCTGCAAAGGTCTTTTTTTTTTTGCCTTGTTGTCTGTAGAGTTGTAAGGAGTGGTTGTGCGAAGATACTAGGAACTAGTAGAGCGGTGAATTTTTTCAAGCTGTTATAAAATACCTTACAGACGGCTGTTAGAGAAACTGTGAAATTGCACAAAACCATGGTGATACATGGAGATAGCAGAATTGGAGAATTTCTGTACTCTAAGGGAGTGCAAGTGGCTTCCAGACCTGAGATCTTGCAAGCAGCAGAGTGGAATGCGATTAGGAATGTTTTAAGAAACAAGAAGAAATTTTGTATGAGCTGTTAATATCCAGCTTAGAGCAACTGTTGTTGTGAATACTGTTTATTGTTTGCGGTTGTCTTTGTGCACCTAGTGTGATGCATAACATCCAACAAATAATTGCACCTGTCTTGTCATGCTTGTGTTCGTTCTTACTAAAATGTTGATCATTGTGCAGGGACACCCAGAATTAAGTGCTTTCTCTACAGATACTTGTCCTTGGAAAAGACTTTGCTAAGACACTCATTTGGTTCATATTCTGGTCTTTTTTTTTTTTTTTTTTTTTTTTTTTTAAGGAATATTTCCTATGTTTGAATGCCCAAGTGTAAGAAAGAATTATTGAAAACCTGACTATAAATAATGTCTTAAAAGTAACAGCACCTGGAGTTAGGCTGTCCTCAAACATTTTGTTCATAGCTGGTATTTAACTGTAATCACACAGATGTGCTGACTTATTGTTTTTTTTTCCTATATCCAAAATACCATTAATGAAAGATAATGTTTTCTATGCAGGCAGGTTGTGCTATTCTGGATCATTTCAGTTATTAACTCCCCAGTATCAGAAATTTCCAAATATAACAGAAAATTAACTTCTGCAAGGCACAAGTTCCTTCCTATTGTCTATAAGTATGTGGAGGTGTATCTTAGTGGGTAGGTGTGCCTCAAGAATTTTAATTTTCTTTCATTGCAATTAATGTTTACAACCTCATTGGGTTTTTAAGTGTTAAGAAGCATTGAACTGCATTTTCTAAAGATTCTGCCAGTGCCGTGGGTGTCATGACAGTTTCTAGGGCATTATCTGACAGAATTTTGATCAATGTTAGTATATCCAAGTATGTATGACCAAAATGAATTTATTCCAGATTCAATCTTGGTTAGGGCTGACTAATTTTTGTTGTTTATACAAATAAAACAAAATGCAAACTCTGTGGACTAAAAAAAAATATGATAAAGATTCTTTATTAAAGATTTTAACTGAAGATCTTTGCTATTCAATTACATCTGTTTTTCACAATCAAGGAGCCAATCGTTTATTTGTTTTATAAGTAGTAACGTATCCCTTTTAGGCAATGACTTTGTCAAATGCAGCACTATTTTATTTTCTTTCTCCTGCTTTCTTTATTTTATTAAACTTCTATTAAATGTAATTAAGTATGAAATCAAATGTTCCTATAAAATTCTCACTTTTATAAGTTAGAGAATGTCAATTTTTATTAACTTGACTGCATTTTGAAGAGTAAAAGGAATATAATGCTTGCTTTATTTGCTGTACAGTGTAAGACTCCTGCTGTTTCATTTCTATTAAATAATATGAATTTTCCAGTAAGTGATAAGTAGCTGTTTAGTAAGGAGAGCAAAGAATTTCTTGGCTTGTTAAATACAGGTTGCCTCATCTTCCATGCCATTAAATAACAGAGTTGCTCAGGTGATGGGAAAAGTGGTGCTAGCAAATAGCAGAAGTTTCTTCTGTGGTTGCTCGTTGTGAGAAGCTGCTTATGGGAGGATAAAATGAAAGAGCTTTTACTCTCTTCAGCTCATTCAAAGACAAGACAAAGTTTAACTCTTTGAAACTGCATGTGACATACCAGTAACTGCAGCAATCCCGTAAAATTCACACTGAAGTAATAAGTACAAAGATGTGTCTTGCTGTATTTTCACTCACCACCTGAGTTAAGTAATAAAGTTGGTTGCAGCAAGCTGCAGTGTTCAAAGTAGTGTAATAACAGCGTGACGGACTGTGTGCTCAGGAAGGCTGTGTGAGAGAGCATTACTTCATTGTCAGTGAAGCCCTGTTCTTCAAACTCTCTATGATTTATAGCATCTCTGTTGCAGTTTGTTTAACTGTAATTACTTCCTTACAGTTAAAAATGTTTCTCAGATGTTCATATATTCGTAAGAATCCAGTACCAAAATATAGTACTGTACCAAAATATAGCATAGTCTATTTTATATACTATACTATATATAGTATAGTATATATAGTACCAGAATATAATATAGTAATATAGTGTTTTTGGAAAATTAAGTGAAATCTATATGCTTATGTCTCATGTTTTATTGTCTCACAGTTATTTGACACGAGAAAATAAAACAGGGTAAATATATACAGGGAATGCAGGAATGAAGCAGTGAAGAACCCACTTGTGGTCAGTTGCTTCATTGTATCAGCCAACACCTGCTAGTGTGGACAATGACTGATCTGGGGGATAGAGGAGGATCTGGAGCTTACAGTAACCAAGTGAGGAAAGTCAGTATAAACAATGTTGTGGAAAAGAATGGTAGGGGAATGCCTGCACTTAATACACCTTGGGAAATAATACACCTTGAGAAATACACCTAGCTGTTCCAGTAGACCAGAGAGAATTAATTAATTCAACTTTTAGCTTTGTAAGATACTCTTGAGTAATATGAATAGAAATGATAGGCAAATTTTAATAAAACAGAATGGAAAAGACCAAAGGGTGGCAGTTTTAGGGAGACCAACATTTATTTTATATTAATTTTGTTTTATTGCAAGTTTGCACAGTCTATCCAGTATGCTCCCTGCACAGTGCTCTTGTTTCAGCTTCAACTCATTGAAGAGGAATGGAGCATATCGATGGCAAGCTTCCAGTGCTGTAAATAAATAACTCAGAAACATTTCTCATGCATCCAGGAAATGTGGCACGTGATAGTAAAACAAAATTCAGAAGAAAGTATTAGTAATAATAACTGAAAACCATCAATCGGAATTTACTCCGGAAGCTTAATGGAGGATAAATGTTTTATATCGAGGCAATCTGGCTCCCATTTTGCAGTCAGTTTATGTAGGCAGCCATTCATGTTTGTGTTAGGGTGGAGAAGGGAAAATAATTTGAGCTTTAAAAGCTATGTTACGTAGCACAGAGTATCTTGTTAAAGCAAGCTAACACCAAATACATTGTTTTAATCTGAAAATAATCTTTTGCAGTAGGAACATAATTTCAGTAGTACTTCAGCTGTGGCACTAAGGCTGCCTCTATAAAGTCACTTAAATAACTTAAGTGGGGGGGGGAAAAAAAAAAAGTAAAACTCCTTGAATCCAAAGATAGCTGTCTAGGCAAGGATTTGGGGTATATGGATATGTGCCTTTTCTATGTCATGCTTATAAGTCAGTGGATTCCAAAGTGTGGTTACCTGGTATGGATAATTGGTAGTGTTTGCACTTCTTATTAACAGGTTTTGTTTTTATTGGATGTTTAAGTTAAATCTGGTTACGTGCATCTGTGGAGTCCTGTGGAGGAAGGAAATTGGTCCAATTCTATTTCAAGTGAGTTTCATCAGGCTGCTTTTGCTTGAATCTGCCTTTGCTCTATTTTACACTTACAGCAAGATACTTGTAAAATGTCATATGTCCAGGGGCGATCTTGTTTCTCCTTTGCAGCTGTGGATTGTGATGAGGTTATATATTATGTTCTTAAGCTTGTCTGCAGAAGTTAGGTGCTACAGAACTATCGTTCTGGGATGATAATGGTGACATGTATGGGATCTCTGAAGTCAGAATGACATCACTGATGTCTGATATTACCGAAAACCAGGTCAAATAAATTTCCAAGAAATCAGGACAATAGGCGACAAAGGTCAATGAAAAGAAGGAGAAAATGGGATTACAGTTGCATATCTGAAAACTAAAACATCTGTTTTCTTATCTCCTTGCATTCTGGAAACTGTGTCTTCTGTTTCTCTTCCTGATTAACTGTGGCAGATTCAGTCGTGGCCCCTGGAGCTGCTTTCAAATCAACACAGAGCTGACAGTAACATCTGGAATAAAAGGAGTAAGTTTTTGAGAGGCTGCTCTTAAGAGCTAAGTATGGAACTACAAATAGCACTACAGGATTCCAGATTTGCATTCAATAGTGTGAGATGCACAAATATGTTGTGGCCAGAAGCTAGGATGAAATCCCTTTGAGAGAAGATTTAGAGCTTGAAGATTGAAGCTTTCTGAGAAAGAAAGGATGGGAGCTAGTCTGAGCAATCAGAGGAAGCATGCAGCCGGAAATTCTGTTCACCAAATCTATGAGTTTCTTTTAGTATCTGCTTGTTGAAAAAAGCAATACAGTGCATTCTCGACATGCAGCTCCCAAATCAGGGCAGAAAACAAATATATCTGAGACTACTTGTGGTTTCAAACCATTGTCATCTTTTCCTTTATCTTCTTTCTCCTCATAAACCTATGACTCTTTTAAAAGAACTCTACTTCATGCTTTCTTCCTTTAGTACTGACAGACCGTGTGCTCTCTCAGCTGCTGGAAGGGGTTGTTGGAAAACCCTTCTTGTAATTGTCATAAAGACTACCAAGCTCAGAGGATATCCATCTGAAATTATTTCACTTTTTAATGAACAGTCTGTGCCTACTTGCCTGGTCCAATAAAACATGGCATCTTGTGGCTTTGCCTGTTAAATTTTAGTAGGAGTCATGACCTCTGAGGGATACAGTTTTTCTTCTACAGCTACCCTAACTTCTTTATTAGCTGTAGCTTTTGTGACAGAAGGAAGTCAAGCAGTATAGACCTTATATTCTTATCTAATGATTAAAACTTTTTCTTCTCCTGCTGCTTTCCTCTTCTTCATCATTAGAATGCTCATGTTTGCCACTAATTATTCTAACTGCTAGGGATGCTTTCAGTCCTCATTCCAGCCATAATAAGAAAGGCCCTCAGCAGTAGACGCTTCACAGACAGAACTGAATGTTTATTCTTCTGGCTCTGAAATCACAGCAAGATTCACAGCTTGTGCTTTGAGTGAATACCTGCACGTTCACATTTTAGGCCTATTTTCAGGTGGAGTATTGCCCCTCTTGAAGAATCCATTTTGTTTCCAAGCACATGAGGCAGTGCACTGTGCAGAGCTTCCTGTACCTGTGTTGAGCTGTTAGAAGTATTCCAAGACATTCAAGAGTACCACTCACAGCTTTGCTTTCTTATGAATAATTCTATTTCTCTACCCTAGCCCCTTTTTAGCATACACTGCAGATGTTTTCCAGGTGTGAATAAAGTCAGTTGTCATTAGTTATTCATTGAATCATAGAGTCATAGAATGGCTTGAGTTGGAAGGGACCTCAAGGATCATCAAGCTCCAACCCTCTCTGCCACAGGCAGGGCAGCCAACCTCCACATTTAATACTAGACCTGGCTGTTCAGGGCCCCATCCAACCTGGCCTTGAACACCTTCAGGGACAGGGCATTCACAACCCCTCTGGGCAACCTGTTCCAGCATCTTACCACTCTCATAATGAAGAACCTAAATCTTCCCTCCTTCAACTTAAAACCATTTCCTCTCATCCTACCCTTATCTACCCTTTCAAAGAGTTGACTCCCCTCTCGTTTGTAGGCTCTCTCTAGGTACTGAAAGGCTGCAATGAGGTCACCCCACAGCCTTCTCTTCTCCAGGCTGAACAAGCCCAGTCTGTCTTTGTGGGGTAGGTGCTCCACACCTCTGATCACCTTTGCGGCACTCCTCTACACCTTCTCCAACAGCTCCCTGTCTTTTTTGTATTGGGGGCCACCGACCTGGACGCGGTACTTTAGATGGGGCCTCACGAGGGCAGAGTAGAGAGGGACAATCACCTCCCTGTCACTGCTGGCCACCCCTCTTCTGATGAAGTGCAGGATCAAATACCTCAGCAGTGAGACATTTCTGTCAGAGAGCTGAAAGATGTTAACCTTACACATAGATCCACCACCTATAATTCCAGTCAAATGTCTTTTCAAGGATGAATTGACAGATTTAAATCCCAAAGAAAGTCTATAAATCCTGCAAGATGGGCTTTTCGTATCCTAGCATATGGCCATGCTTTCTAATTCTTGAAAATACTCCGTTCTGCTCTTCCCACCGTATCCCCGTTCAAAGTCACTATCTTTGGTGTCTTTGAAATCCTGTTTCCGCTTTATCCAGGTGCTATAAAATTATTCTCCATACATACACTTGTGAATAAATGAGTTAAAATAAGACTGAAGGCTAGAAAATGTGGGGGTTTGTTTTTGCTTTTTATTTTTATTTTTTTAATCAAAAGCTTCTCATTTGGAAAGGTTCCTCTGTGGGCAGTGATTGTGCTGTGCAAGTAGAAGGAAGTCACCTCACATGTATATGCCTCTGCATCAGATCAATGTATGGGAAAGTATCATTAGTTCTCAGCAGGTAAGATTCAGTGTCAATAAATTCAAAACCCTGCTTTTCATTTTTTTTTCCAGTAGCCATTTATAAAGATAGTGCTTCCTGGTGACACACCTTGGATATCAGTTGTGTAGAAAACTTCTTCATGTAGACAATTGCATTAAACAAATCATTGTGATGAGTTTAGTTGTTACAATGTTAGGTGAATTTAAGATCATTAGGCCTCTGAATAAGTATTCTAGTATTATATTTATCTGTCATTTGTTGAGGTATTCACATCTTAGTGTCATTTCCAAGCCTTCCCAAAATTCATCAGGTAATTTACCACCAAGAAAAATATAAAGCATTTGGATTCACAGGGAAGTAAAATTTAATATACGTATACTAGATGGAAGAGGAGATGCGTGCTAGCTACCACAATTGATCTACTGATGGAATACTCTTATTTTGTGCATGTGTCCTGGATTATGCCTTCAACAGTGTAAAATTCCAGGCATTGTCTACTAAGGATGTCTTTTATTTTCCTTCTTCCCTCCCAGCTGAAATCTCAGAAATACAGCTTTTAAAGTAAGACACCTTGCACAAAGTTTGTCTCAGTCTTCTTGAAGACCTTCTCTGTAGGAGGTGGGATGCTGCTGTTAGGTGCTGTTTAGGTCCCTGAAGCCACCTTTTCTTCAGGCAGAGCAACCCAGTTCCCTCAGCGTGTCCTCACAAGGCCCTGGAGCCCCTGGCCATCTTGGTTGGCATCCACTGACCTTGCAGCAGCTGATCTGGGACTTCATTTACCATGGAGCTCGCAACTGAACACAGTATATAGATGTAGTGCAATGAGTGCCAAATAAAGGGAGATGAATAATCTGTTCCCTCTGTCTGCTGGCTCTGCGATGATTCATACAGGACAGGCAACTTCTGGCCTGATCTGCTGCCAGGACACACTGCTCCTGCCCAGCTTGCTGTCTGCCAAGATCCCTGGGTCCTTGTCAGTAGAGCTGCACCCTAGCCAGGCAGCGCCCAGACTGTATCATGATTAGAGGTTCTTCCTTCCCAGCTGCAGGATTTGGCATATGTTCTTTCTGAATTGGATGAGGTTCCTCTCACCCTGTTGCACTGATTACTACATATGTATGATTCTGTGTATAACTCCTACATGTCGGAAAAAAGTTGCCCTTTATTTAGTGAGTCCTGAATAGATCAGACTCAGGAGTATTTCAATATAAAACATAAATGCTTTTACTCTGTTTTCTCACCTTGCTCCTCTTTTATATATACTTGTAAAATAAAATATCCGGAACAAAAACAAAATATTTCTGAAAATAAGTGGAAAAAGAAAATAATGAAAAAGAGAGCATAGAACTTTCATTTTATGAAATGATAGGTCTATTTTCACTGTTATTTAAAATACTTTTTTTACAAAACTTTTATTTTCTCTAGCAGCATTGCCAGAGAACCATTCAGTTGCAACCTTTAACATTTACTCTCTTTAATCCACATGTAATTCTGCTAAACTCAGTGCATATTAGTAACATTTACATTGTAAAATGACTGAGAGAAAGTGTAGTGTTGTATTTGTCATGATGACTTTCATTACAAAAATGGAACACAACAGGAAAGAAGCACTCTCATTTTCCTTCAGTTATAACCCTGACCCAAACAACATATGAGTTTAAAACAAATCCTCCCCTTAGCTCAAGATGCTAAGTTTTCTTAGCGATCTACCCTTTCTTTTGGCAGCTTCTTTCCAGCCCTGTTGGAAATGGAGCTCTTGGCTTTTCTCTCAATCCAAAATGTAACCCTAGCTCTAACCCTGATCCCAGTCCTTATTGCAAATTGATCTTTTGACCTTTTGCTATATAAAGAGGGAACCCGGGAAATAAACTATAAATGAAAACTTTCCTCTAAGTTTACTCATTCGTTGCCATCCAGTAGTGCTCTGCCTCTTTGTTTGCTATTACAACATTAAAACTGAATCTTAAGCCATCTGTATACTCATTTTCCTCACTGTAAGGTACTTTGCACCAGTGCCCCAACAAGTTTCTTGTGATGCAGAAAGCCATTAAGCTTGTCTCTATGCTGAAAAATTACCTTTGAAGTGGTGTAGAGGGTTCCCATTTCTACTACCACACTGAGTGTAACTAAATGAGTTTAGATTAAAGTATGGTTTTGTGTCTTAAGTCTGGGATGTGTAAGTCAGTCTCTGCTCTTTCAAAAACCTACCAGACCTGCTGCTAAGATACTTTGGCAATATAAAAAGAAAGGGCTTTCAATCGAGATTATATCCCCAGAAGCTGTATAATATGGAAAAATCTGATATAGCCTCTCATGCTGACATCAGCCCTAGTAGAAAAGCACTGACATTCTTCTGCCAAACATAGAAACATTAGTTAGAATTAACTGTGTGAAAAGTCTTAGGGAACAAAGTCTCAAGCAAAGAATTTAAGTTATTTCTATGAATATTCATTTCAGTTTTTAAACTAATTAGTGTTGAATGCTCTGAAATATTTCTGTGTTTATTATTCATATCTGGGGAAACAATTTCTCTCATGTGAATTCTCCTAAGTAGCCTGAGCAGGATCCAACTGTGAGCTACAAAATGCATGTATCAAAATTCCCACTGCTCTTTTTATCTACGCTGTTCAGTAAGGAGCAGAATCCCACTTAATTTCACAAATGATTTTAAAGAATCTGTTAGTCAAGATCATTTTTGAAATCTAAAGCAAATAAGTCTTGACTAATCTGTTCAAGAATGTTGCACAGTATGTGAAATTCATCACCTTTATGAAATTGTACCTTTAACATTTTTTGCTCAAAGAATAGTGAGGCACTGAAACAGGTTGCCCAGTAAAGTTGTGGATGCCTTGTCCCTGGAAGTGTTCAAGACCAGGCTGGATGAGGCTTTTGGAAACCTGGTGTATTGCAAGGTGGTCCTACCCATGGCAGGAGTGTTGGAACGAGATGATCCTTAAGGTCCCTTCCACCACAAATCATTTATCTAAGACTTTTTGTTTTCTCTTTTTCTCTTTCTCTTTCTCTCATTTCTGTCTGTATTACATTTATTATACAAAACTGTTTATTCCATAGTTTTACAATATGGTGTCCTATACCACTTTGACTTTACATCAACTTCTAGAGAAGCTAATTTTTTTAAGATTAGAGATTTCACTCAAAGAAGCCCCTAGTTATTTTTTTCAAAATCAAATCAAAATTCAGAGAGAAATAAAGCTAAAAATGTGCTTTTAAATTCTGATTTTTAGAACTCCAAATTGTGCTACTGATACAACTATGAATTAAAAAAAATACCAGTTGAAGCGACTGATGTTTAAATGTAAGTAGTATTGTGAATGCAGAATCATAAATAGTCTTGCTTTCAGTATTTCAGACTCCTTTGGTTGTGTACTGCAGAAGCTATCTAGTATAGTCTTAATCATAGAATCACCAAGATTGGTAACGACCTCCTAGATTATCTAGTCCAGTCATCCACATACCAGCAATATTTGCCCCCTAAACCATTAGTGTGCATTAGTATAACATCTAAATGTTTATTCAACACCTCCAGGGACAGTAACTCCACCATCTCCCTGGGCAGCCCATTCTAGTGCCTGACCACTCTTGGAGAAGAAATTTTTCTCAGTATCCAGCCTGAATCTCCCCTGGTGCAACTTGTGGCCTTTCCCTCTCATCTTATTGCTAGTTGTAGAACAAATGAAGGTAATGATAGAGCCTTTATTTGAGAAATAGGCACACGAGGGAAAGATATCAAAAGGAATTGACTCACCTCTCCCGGTAACAGCGCGCAGAGACGAGCTGAGGAATGTGTCCCTCCCCCGTTCATACCGTCGCGCCGCCGCACTCACACACTCACATAGCCCACCCATTGGTTCAGGCTGTGACCCTGGAATTCCATTACACTAGTTAATGAAGGAGAAGAGGCCAACCCCCACCTCACCACAGCCTCCTTTCAGGGAGTTGTAGAGAGCTGTAAAGTATCCCCTGAGCCTACTCCAGACTAAATCACCTGAGTTCCCTCAGCCACTCCTCATAAAACCCCTCCAGACCCCTCACCAGCTTTGTTACATTTCTTTGGACACATTCCAGGGCCTTGATGTCTTTCTTGTAGCCAGGAGCCCAAAGCTGAACACAGCACTCAAGGTGTGGCCTCACCAGGGATGAATACAAGGGGATGATCATATACCTGCTCCTGCTGTCTGCATTGTTTCTGTTGCAAGCCAGCATGCCGTTAGCCTTCTTGGTTACACGGGCACACAAAAAAGATTTTTTCTCTTTTACTACAGTGGC
Organism: Gallus gallus; assembly: GCF_016699485.2. Classification (NCBI taxonomy): domain Eukaryota; kingdom Metazoa; phylum Chordata; class Aves; order Galliformes; family Phasianidae; genus Gallus; species Gallus gallus. Next base: position 7,835,599 of record NC_052537.1, on the reverse strand, counting down.
CAGATTAAATTCAGGCTTGGCTTTTGCCTTTCTAATTTTCTCCCTGCATATCCTAACAACTTCTCTGTACTCTACCCAAGTTGCCTGTTCCTTCTTTTGGAAGTAGACTCTCTTTTTCTCCTGGAGCCTGAGAAGAAGTTCCCTGTTCTTCATAGAATCATAGAATGGCCTGGATTGAAAAGGACCATAATGATCATCGAGTTTCATCCCGGTCTTCTTCTCCGCTGCCTCATCTTCTGGCACAGGGGGACAGCCTGCTTCTGCACCTTTAAGACTTACTTCTTGAGTGTCCAGCCTTTCTGTATCCCTTTGCCCTTCAGGAGTGAACCTCAAGAGACCCTCCCTACCAGTGTTGTGAGTAGTTCAAAGTCTGCCCTTCGGAAGTCCAATGTGGCAGTTTTGCTGGCCCTGCTCCTAACTTCACCAAGCATAGAGAACTCTACCATTTTGTGGCCGCCCTTCCCAAGACTGCTCCTGGCCTCTACAACTTTCACCAGTCCTTCTCTGTACACAAACAATCTTTTCGACAGCCTTGTTTCTTTGCTTTGCTGTTTTGAGTGCTTTATTTTTGAGTGATTTATGTATATTCTGCTACTTTTCTGTATGTTGTTGATTTCTTATTTATCTTTCATATTGGTTGCTGTATATTCGTACAGGTTTGGGATATGGGATCACAGATATAGTCTAATGGTAATACTGAGTATGAATTCTTGGTTGTACTAATTGCTTTTTCAAAAAAGAAGTCTTTTTCCACAAACTTGCAGGTCTTAGCTAGATCTCATGATAAGAGTTGTCACACATTTTGCTATTTATTAACTTGTTTTCTGGAGATAATTACTGTTCTCAAAATTCACAGATACAGAAACGGAGGTGCAGTATTTTTAAAAACTATTTTAATGCAGCTGTAGTCCCTTCAATTTAGACTGTCCATGAGAAGTTTTAGCAGCCATATCCTTGTTGCATTTTTCAACCCAATTGCAGTAATTCCAAGATGGTTCTGTGAAGTTTGAGTAGGTCACACAATATGGTATGTCCTGGGAGGAGTCTCTGTACATTACATGTTCTGCTTCTACTTACTGGCCCTTTGATGTCAGTACTGATCTGAGTCCTGCATACACTTTTTCTAGCTCTCTTTTTTGGTTTGGCTGTCCTAAGGTACAATGTGTCTGTTTCTTTTAGTATTTTCATCATTGTCATTATTATATCTACAATTTATGGGCTTTTCAAGAGCCATGCTGAGATCTTTAAAAGCTCTTTCTTTAATAGGAAAGAGTAGAAAGTAGAAATCATTGCTCTTTTCCTTCCATTTTATGGTACAATTAATTTTTCATATTTAGTCATTTACTTTTTGCATTTAATGGTTGTTGTCTCAGATGCTTAAAGCTATGGCATGTGATACTTTGGTAGGGATCTTGTGTAGACTTACTGCTTGTTTGAGGTTATTGAACTTAAATAGTGAAAAACTGATAATGTACTCTTGAGAATGTGCTTCCCACTACCAAATAATAATCCAGTTTATTCAGATCCTATCCCATATTGGGCTAAGGACTGCAGCGATAAAAAATATACCATCCTTCATCCAGCAGATACAATCTGAATTAACAAGACAAAAAGAAAAGTCCAGGGCTACAGTAGATGAGTATAGCAAAACACGGCTTGCATCTGCTTCACTGTTTTGGTGATAGCAGTATCTTCTTTTCTCCCAGCAGTGTTTAAGATTTTAATCTCAGATTCTTCACATCAATTCAGTACTATTGCGATGCATATCTTTGCTACCAGTGTCATGTTGTATGTCAGAGGGGAGGATACAGCATATTTGGGACAGAAATAGATGGGTATATTCATGTGGTTTTCTGTGCATCTAAGCAAATAATGTGGACCCTCACATCTCTTCATCAAGCAAAGCCAGTATGAAGACATTTTGTTTAATCTTTTACTCAATGTGACCTGAAAATAGTATGAAATCATGTTTTGTAAGATATTTGTCTACAAAAATGTTGGAATTACTGTTTTATTGTCAGGGTTTCTGTTAAGTTGCTAATTATTTCTTGAAGTACCTTTAGAATGCACATTCATACCTGCAACATGAATACTGCTGTACAACAATTATTTCCTGATGTTGACTTGTTGGATTCTAAGTTTCCCTTGCAAAGAAATTGTGTTTTCGGTTGTAGCTTTTTAGAAATGCTATCAACAATTGCATTTTCTTTAGCTCTTAGTTAATGTTGTTACTGTAATCAGATACTGTTAGCAGGGGTAAAAAAATTCTCTATGTTAAGTTGTTACCTTACTCTTTTAATAAATTGTTGAAGAAACCTGTGATATTCTCAGTAGCATTTCAGGAAACTGCCATTTCAGAACACCTCTGAAGATCTGAGTATTCTGGTTCTTCAGAATAAAACAGAAGTCAACTAGATGCTGTTTTCACAGGGGAAAAGAAAAAGACATGGAATCGAGGCACTCAGAAGTCTGATCAAATAGAAATAAACCTCAGCACTATTTAGTAACCAGGAGCAAAAAGGAAAAGTCTTGCAGAGGAATTGAGACACTTGCTCACACTTGCAGAGTGTTGAGCCTCTGCTCAACGCAGCTAAAGACTTGTCTGAGGGAATCGAAGTGAGAAAGCACATGTCTCTCAAAATTAATTTAAAAAATGATCTTAGTATTGACTAACAGACTGAACATCTTGTTACTGCAGAAAATACTATGAGAAAGATTTACACTTCAGGCTAGAGAGAGAGACACATGAACAACTTAATGTTTTCTAAAAGTAATCTGAAGATTAAGTCAGTATATTATTCTTAATATGATTATTCAATCAAGATTTATTTATGCAGGAAAAAAAGAAAGCAGCCTGAAAGACAAGGTGAAAGCGCAAGGTCATAGTGTTAACTTTATAAGAGTGGTGAAGATGCCACACTTCCAGTATAAACTTTCCATTACTGTGTAACACAAATTCATACAGAACTGTGCTGCTGGTAAGACTTGTAGAAGAATAACTCAACTTTGTATAGTTCTCCAGCAGAAAAATGTTAGGTACTAATGGTAATATATAGGCCCTGCCAAAGCTAAATTGGATGCTGGTGAGGTATATGGCAGTGTGCATCTACACAGATGTTGTACTAAAAACACACTTCCATATGTTTCTCGGTGTTCCATTTTCGAAGCTATCTCTGAGGATTTAGCATGTGAGGGTGTGTGGCTGGCAGATGGAGATTTCAAAGTAGAGGATACAGAGAAGGGTGTGTATTTCATGAGAGACAAACAAATATATTTAAGAGCTCTCCTTTAATCCCAGCAGAGTTTGAGTGCTGTGGGAATAATCTGAGTTCAAGGGCCTACATGATTTTTGTTCTGCATTTTGCCTAAGGGTAGTCTAATCCTATCATCTATTGCTACAGGCAATATTGGGGAAAGATTTCCAGGAGATGGTACTCAGACTATGACTAGTATGATACAGTATGGTATCACTGCTAACATCCTCAAAGAAGGCAAATTTCATGTAGAATAGTTACATAAGAATTTTAAAAGTGTATAGAGAAGTCTCAAGTGTTAATTAGTAATAAAAAACTATATTTTGATGAGGGAGATGTTAGTAAATCATTATTAATGCTACATATTGAAGGTTGTTCATAATTACTTTGATAAATAGGACAATTAATCCAAACTTCATTAGATCAGAACATTCATCAGGGAAGGATAACATGAAATATCTAAATACTTCAGGAATTTTTTGTTCTTGCCTTGCATGCCTGCTGTCCAAGCTACTGACATTATCTACACGTACGTATACGAAGTTCAGATAAAGTATGTTTTTCCATTCCATTCTAGTAGATCCCTAGTTCTCAAATATATCAAAGCAAAATGGAAAGTTATTGCTAAGAGGAAGGATGGATAGTCAGCAAGAATTACACACACAAAATAAAGTTTTCGATGTCAATAATTTAAAAACAATAAGAGTTTTTAGTTACTGTGGGAATTCTTATTATTCTTCTCTGCTATTGGCCAGATCATGCATATTTGGCTTGAAAAAAAAACAACAAATGTTGAATTTCAAGTTTTTTTTTTTAATGATGTACTGTGACCTTCCCCTAATGAGTTAATTCTTCCAGTGTAGCAAACAAATTTCATGTAGTTATTTCTCTTTCATAAGGAACTATTTTAGTAAAGGTGATGTTAGTGATCTTACAAATTTGAATTTGTTTGTGGCAAACAGGCATTTGATCTGATTGTGCTGGCATTCAAGATCACTGGGATACATGCTGCGGAGTACTTCAAGCTAGTGTTGCGCTATAGTTAGTAAGCCCTCATGAGATGCAGGCCCTGTGAGCAGAGTCGCAGTACGTTGCCAACATGTGAATTCTGTTCTGTGCAGATGTACTAGGCAGTACTATCCTGACCTTTCTGTGCTGCAGACATATGCTTGGTTTTTATTTGCTTTTTCGAAGTAAATGCTTCGTGGCTTTGGGTTAGAAAGAGACTTGAAGAAATCATGGATGAGACAGAGACTTCTAAATCTGGAATAACAGCTTGAAGAGCTGTGACTTGCTTGTCCATTTCATTTTGGAGTGCTGATAGCTCATCTCCAGTGACACTGTCAGTACAACATAAAATCACTCCTTTCAAAATAAAACAATATATGAAAGAATCGCAAGTTTACGTGTTGCTTCATTCTTGAGCAATAGAGACCTCTTCACAGCCTTTCCAATGACCCCACTCAGATAAATGCTGACTTCAAGATAAGGTTAGCTGGATGAGAGCTAGCTAGTTTAATGCTCCCATTCTGTCTAGAATTGGTGATGTTCCTGTATCGAAATGTATCACAGAAATATTTCACATCTAAAATGTTCTTTACAAGCATCTGGGAGAACTAACAAGACTGGAAGCAGCGTGTGCTAGTATGTGTGAAATTTATCCAGATAATACTCCGAACTATAGTAATGTACATGTTTGGTATATAGAATAAAGAATTGGTAGAACATGTGATGAGCAGTTTGAGAGAAGAATAAATAATGTGAGCAAGCTGGATTTCAAAGGTTGGAAATGCGTGGGCTGGACAGGAGTTAGCAAGAATCTTGAGTCTTTGGTGACTGAGATGGCTTTTTGAGAAGACCCTTTCAGGCCCTCCAAATAACTTACCCTCCAAAGAGAGTGGAGGGTTTGTCTGTTGTGACATACATTTTTGATGCAGGAATATTAAAAGAAATTCTGTGGATTACTTGTGAGGAAGGCCAAACTAAATGGGTTCTGGGAATCCATTTTTTGGCATTAAGATTTCATGTGTGAAACTATTCATAGCATTTGAAGGTTTGAATATCAGCTGAATCGTATTCAGTAAAATTTCAATAAGCTGTAGAAACTGTACTGGTTCAGTATGGTTTGGGACCGAGAATCATAGAGCTTGGTCACTGTAATAGAGCATCTTAATAATAAATTGTGAGTTTTTAGAAGCAACAATAAAAAGAAGTTGTTTTAGTAGATACATAACATATAATCTGCTGTGAACCTGAAATGGCTATTCATTTGCTGTAGCTAGTGTAGACCATACTACAGTGCTTCAGGAACTGCTATACATGCAGTCCTACAGTCTTGGTATTAAGTAGGATCTATGCAGTTTGATGTCATAGTCTGTAAAAACAAAGCTGTGGTAAGAGCACATCGCTACATGGCATTTTTTATTCTGGCTGACATTTTTCTTTCTCCCCAGTAAAAATTGTTGTACTGCAGTTTCTCAGTAAATAACTGATAGTTTTTTCAATATTCATTTGTAACTGTA